>NC_065444.1:56555981-57874314 GCF_917563875.1 Diabrotica virgifera virgifera
GATTCAGAGTTGGGCCACCGTCTGTAGATAGCTAGTTCTGCCTCCCAGGCGTTATCAATGGAGATATACAGGGTGTCCCGAAAAGATTGATCATAAATTATACCGCAGATTCTGGGGTCAAAACTAGATTGATGAACCTCACTTACCTATATACAATAGTGTACACAAAAAAAGTTACAGCCCTTTGAAGTTACAAAATGAAAATCGTTTTTTTTTCATATATCGAAAACTCTTAGAGATTTTTTATTGAAAATGAACATGTGGCACTCTTATGGTAGCAATATCTTAAAAAAAAATTAAATTGAAATTTGTGCACCCCATAAAAATTTTATGGGGGTTTTGTTCCCTTAAACCCCCAAACTTTTGTGTACGTTCCAATTAAATTATTATTGTGGCTCCATTAGTTAAACACAATATTTTTAAAACTTTTTTGCCTCCTAGTACTTTTTCGATAAGCCAGTGTTTATCGAGATATTTTGAATATTTGTCGAATCCACCACATATTTGTATATATGGTTAAGTACGATTGTAGCGACCTGTTAATAATCTGAAAATTTATTTATAATTTACATTTTTAGGTATATTTTGAAAAAGAAGCCACATCTCGATAAAAGGTGACTTATCAAAAAAAGACTAAGAGGCAAAAACGTTTTAAAAATACTGTAAGGTCAGGTGGGGTAAGTGTGTAGCAAAATATTAAAAGTTAGTATAGTTACCTCCCGGATTTTGAGACCAAGTAAGATTTGAAGCTAATGTTTTAATATAATATTTTAATATGTATTACCTACAACTGCTTCATTTTATAACTTTCCACGGCAATGACGTCACCATATTTTAATTTTTTTTTTAAACTATGTCCGTAGTACACACTTTCCCCTTTAAATGGGGGAAGTGTGTCTACGATTTATTTTTTAGACATGAATCAATAGAAATGGAATCTGGGTAAGTGTGTAAAAGTAGAATGTTCATTCTATCGTTAGCTATTTAAATATTTTAAATAATCGTGAAACTGTCAAAGTTACAAACTTTTAATTTAATAAAGTTCAATACAAATGGCCTATGCTAGGTAAAAAAAAAACAACTTATTGAATATTATAATTAGTAAAAGTGACACTGAATCGGTGTAATCCTCTTTTGGTCACCACTGGCTCTGGAAGAACCAGTACAATGTCATCAATTCCTACAAAACTTTTTTCCTCTGGGTCTGCCCAAATAAAGGAATTGGAAGCAGACATATCTAACGACCTCACCTTTCTTGTAAACTTTATTTCCACTTCATCATCTGCTTTATTTACTGAGACAATTTGGCCGATATAATGTTTAAGTGTTTTTTTAGATGGGAAGGCCACCAATACCCAATCATTACAATCCACATTTTTTGGTGTTTTGTTTATTTGATGCAAATAGTTGTTCAAGTCTTCTTCCTCTCTAAGCTCTTCTTCAATGTCATTATCAGAATCCTCACATATTACTTCCTTCTCCCCTTCTTCCGATGATGATTCTTCTGACTCAATTACAGAAACTTTTTTTTTCTTTGAGGGCTTCTTAGTTTCTTTTTCTTGTAGACGCTTAAGTACCTCTGGAGTTGTTATTATTTCAGCACCAGTTGCAATTTTTCTCTTCGGTTTTATTCGATCTAAAGGTTGGTGTTGTTTTACCATGTCTAATAAGAGTTCTTGAAATGTTACAGTATGCTCATTCGAAGTGCCAGAAACTGATGGTTCCTCTATGTGTCCATTATTTTCTTCTTCTAAGCGAGGGATATTAGGGCTCTTTTTGTATGTTTCCCATCGCTTTAACGCCAGCGGGTCATATTGGTCTGTTGAGATAACATTCGAATTAAAAGGATATATTCCACCTTTTCTAAACCCATTGCTTATAATTTCAGTATTTGCTTCAGACCATATCTTTCCAATCAACGTACTAAAATGTTTTTTGGGAATTCGTTGACCCTGGTTATGCCTTTGCCACTCGACAAGTTTTGAATCCCATCGTAATTTAAGCGAACGAAAAACACTCAAATCGAGTGGTTGAAGCAAATGACTAGAATGTGAAGGGAGCTTTAGTATTGTTACATTGTTTTTCAATGCGCATTCTATTAGACGTTCATCTACATGGGATACATGACCGTCATATATTACAAGGACAGGTCTAGCATCACCGATTTCGTTCAAGAAGCTTTTCTTAAAATAGTTCAAAAATATTTCAGATTCCATCCATCCGTTAGCTGTGGCGGCATATGTAGTTCCTCGAAAATCTTTTCCTTCAGGCGCAACCCATCCATCCCAAATATTTTTACCTTTAAAAACTATTAATGGGGGCGCCTTATGTCCTGCTGCATTTGCGGCCATTAGAACGGTTATATTATCTCTTCCACCTCCTGCTGTCGTTCTGGAAGAAGCAGTTCCCTTCTTTCCCACAATTTTTACCTTAGAAGGGTCAAGACAAAATCCTGATTCATCCAAATTCCAAATAAATTGTGGTTTATCTTTTAAATCTAAGTCATTTAGAGACTTCTCTAATAACTGAAAATATTCGCCAATAATAAATGGGTCCATACACTTTTTGCGGGAAAATTCAACCGACTGGGGTTTTTTAATAGATAAACCATGCCGCTTTGTAAATCCTAGGAACCAGTCTTCGCCGGGCACACCATTTTTAAAGGGAGTTTTAAGTTTATTGCGTGCGACATAATTACCTACGATGCTTAAGACTTCCATCCGACTTAAACCCCAACCCCACTTTTCCATGGTTGTGAGGCAGTCTACTAATTGAATTTCCATCTCCAACGGAATAGCCGTACTCCGACCCTGGGTGTTGCTTTTTTGACCCCTTAGTCCTCTAATGTGATAACTAAGTGTCATCTTGGGTATCCTATATTTTTGACTTGCTTTATAGGCGGTAATTCTTCCACTATTGACTTCTTCCATTGTCAGTCTTAAATCCTCTTTTGAATATGATGACGCCCTATTGGTTTTTCTAATATATATCCTTCCCCTTATACGATAAGCATCAATTTCTGGAACAAAGATGTTTATATATACTAAAATAAGTATTTAACTAATGGTACCACAATAATAGTTTATTTAGAACGTACACAAACATTTGGCGGGTTTAAAGGAACAAAACCCCCTTAAAATTTTTATGTAAACATGTTAAAAAAGAAGCCTCATCTCGATGAAAAATGGCTTATCGACAAAATACTACGGGCAAAAAAGTTTTAAAAACGTGTTTAACTAATGCTACCACAATAATGAATTAATTGGAACGTACACCAAAGTTTGGGGGGGTTTAAGGGAACAAAACCCCCATAAAATTTTTATGGGGTGGACAAATTTCACTATAATTTTGTTTTAAGATGTTCCAGCCATAGTAATGATACATGTCCATTTTCAACAAAAAATCTCTAATAGTTGTCGATATATTAAAAAAGAACGATTTTCATTTTGTAACTCAAAGGGCTGTAACTTTTTTTATGAGCACATTTGTACTAAGGTAAGTTAGGTTCAATCCAACTATTTTTGACCCCAGAATGTGTGGTATAATTTATGACCAATCTTTTCGGGACACCCTGTATAGTCACAAGTCTGGACCAAATATATACTAACATATAATATAATACTAACAGACTGCCTTATTTAAGGGATATTACCGCAAATGCAATAATTCCAATTTTGAGAGGCAAATCAGCGACATCTCTCGTAAAACGAGGAAGACGAAAAGCCCCAGATACAAAGTTTACTATTAAAACAATTAAAACAATTGAAAATAACTGAAATAAAAATAATAAACAATATTTTAAATCTAAGACTTTTCGTTAAAAGAAACTGCTTTCTGGTTGCATCCTAAATCTCCGGCTTTTACAATTTATAAGCACGGAGACGACGAATATAGAAGAAAGCAGAAAAGACACGGTCACGTATCTACTTTCTTTTCGTCTAGGAAAAGGATCGAAAGACAGTTTCAAGTACTCAAAAAATTGTTGAGTACTTGAAACTGTCTTACTACAAGGTTGGTCATAAATTTGGTACTTGAGGTGTTAATTTTAAAATTATGTACCTACTTAATTGTTTTTAGTTTTATCAACGCTATCAGATATTAAGACGGTGTCATTCGGCAAATCTTAGGAGGATCGCATCCTCTCCATTTATAGTAATGCCCATATAATCCTATATTTCTGTTAGATTCAATACATATATATTCGAGAACAGCTGTAAATAATTTCGGAAAGCTAGTATCACCCTATCTAATTTCACTTTTTATCTAGAACTCAAGCGTTGTCTAGGTCTAGAGCAGGGGTGGGCAAAGTGCGGCCCTCGGGCCGCATGCGGCCCTTTATACATTTTTTTGCTGCCCGCGGAAAAAAGTGAATTATTTTCATTTAAAGTTTTTTTTCAATTATTGCTAATATTAATAAATAAATATAGATAATGCAGCTATTCACACAGCTAATATAATTAACACTTTCGCAGCGGGTGATTTTTCCGCAAATTTTCAACATAACGCGGACAATTATTTGGGTTTCCGGCAGAGTTTTGTCGGCTGCCTGAATGAAATCCACGAAATTTCAACAAATGGAATCGATATTTTTGAAGTAGTCTGGAACTGTTTGGAAAATTTTTCAACTGTAACAACTGACGGAGCACCATATTTAAGAGGAGCAAATATTATAATTTTGAGAAAACTTAAAGATTACGCCCATAAACAATTTTCATAACATCAGTTATTATTTTTCACTGCTTAATCCATGAGCAGGTATTGTGCAAAAATGTTTTGCAAGTAGTCAACGGCAACGTCATTTCAATTATAACTAATATTGTTAGGGATTGTCGTTCAATAGGATTAAATCATCGTGCATATTTTTATATTATTTAATTCTTTCAAAGAAAACAAAAACAATGAAGGGAATCTAAGATTTTTCAAATTTATAACTTTGTTTATTTTGATTTAAATGACGCGTGTTGCATATTACGTATGATGCGTATTTGCATCTATTTAAGCAATTTAAGTTTAAAATTAAATTTATTTGACGTTTCCAGTTCCACTTCGGAAATCGTTATCAAAATACAAAACATTAATGAATTAAACTAATTAAAGAAATGCTTAATTCATTAATATTTTATATTTTGATAACGATTACCGAAGTGGAAATCTAAACGTCAAATAAATTTAATTTCATAATTATATTTCATATAATATATTTCTGAAATAGCTTCACAACAATATTAGGGAAAAAAGAAATAGGTTCATAGATAATATAAAAATAAATAAATATATAGATACACATATATTTGAGGGAAATACCATGCTTAATTAAGTGCGAATGCTGTTTAGGGGGAAGGGGTACGGTTTGAAAAATTTGAAATTTTTTATTTTTTTATAATTTTAAATTAAAGTAGATAAATAAATAAATAAATAAATAAATAAATAAATAAATAAATAAATAAATAAATAAATAAATAAATAAATAAATAAATAAATAAATAAATAAATAAATAAATAAATAAATAAATAAATAAACTTCAAGAATACTCTCTAAAATTTTCAGCTTGACCTAAGTAAAATTACCGGAAGTAAAGCATGTTTAATATCCCTACCTTCGACTCGATTTGCAGTAGCTTGAGCGTAGTGAGAAACGTTCAATAGCCGTTCCCGTCTCTTTTGTAAATTACTCTGCGATTCAAAAACATATTCCGGCGTGCATCACTTTACGATTTGACAGACAAAAAACAAATTGAAATAAAAGGTGTCAAACCAAACGAGTTTTTCTCAAAATTGATTTTTTTAAAGGCGGTGGACATTGTCACTCAAAAACTACCTACTTGACAGATCCACCTGAAATTTATTTTTCATAGATTTTCTTTAAACATGTCGTGAGATAACTCTATCGGGATATGTTTTGGTTAACAATAATAAATATGTTGAGTTTCACCCTTTTTTACAAAAAATTCGTTATTTTGACTTGTATTTTGAGTGACATCAAAAACTCAAAAATCGTTAAAACTAAAAAACTCAACCGCGTTACCTCGAGAAACTCATAAAAAAATAAAATATTTTTGAATTTTTGGTTTCATGTGATCCATTGACGAGTTCTACTGCAAAATCCATTTTTTTGGAGCTGCCTGTAAAAATTTGCCACCGTTAGCTTATTTTTTAATATTTGGTCTTGAATTTTTTTTTTAATAATCTTTGAATTGTACTGAATATGTATATTTAATTTAAAAATAAAATAATTCTACCATAATTTCGAACAAAATTCAAGAAAAGGTGCTTGAAATGTTGATTTCAAATCATGCCCCCCCCCCCTTAAACAAAATTAGTAAAAAGTTAAATGTTCGAACATGTTAAGGTAACAAATATTGCGGCCCTCGGTAATAGACCAAAAATATTTTGTGAACCTTACTAAAAAAAGTTTGCCCACCCCTGGTCTAGAGGGTCAAAATAAACACCTTAAAACGGCGAAGACTGGTTGTTGAAGAATCGGAAGACCGGAGAGCACTCGCAAATCCTCGCATTTGCCTCCTCGTAATAATTTCCATACACAGACTTGTAAAGGTATCCTTCAAAACCATCAGAAGCCTCGATGGCTCCAATCAGAGTGCTGCAAGTGAACCTCCAGCATAGTAAAATTGCCTTGGCGGAACTTACTTCTTATATGAGAAGGTTCGATGTAGCATTGATGGAATGAAAAGAGCCCTGGGTTTATAATGTCAAAGTGAGCTTATATTATAGTCGATCTGCCGAAATCCCAAGGACCTACATAATAATCAAACGACCTATATCATCTCTGCCGTTTATGACTGTTTCTTTCAGAGTTTTAACGATAGAAAAATAAAGACCATAGAGGAACAGGTATGAAGGAGGTAATTCTTGAATCAGCATACATCCCATATGTTGATCCCGAACAACCAACAACAATGAATTTGAAACAGCTAGTGAGAAAGGGAAAATTGACTGCAATTAATCATTGGCTGTGATGCTAATGCGCACCATCTCATCTGGGGCAGTACAACCACCAATGCAAGGAGTGAGTCATTAGGTACTACAGTTTATTATGGATACTAAACATAAGAAACAAACCAACTTTCGTAACATCCCAACGAAACGGCACCTATTAGAGCTAGTGAACCCTCCGACTAACGGTCTCCCTGACCATGATCTGGCAGGCATCAGGACTGCACGTGTATCTACTTACAAGTGCATAGTTTAGGGGTAAAATAAACTTTCTCCTGTAAGGTATAAATTTAAATATGTGTTTAACTAAGTCATTTTAGAAGAAATGTGTAAAATGACAGGCAATTCTGAAAAGCATAAGCCCTTACCAGGCGAGGAGAAAGATTAGTGTTTTTTCCTAAAATTATTTTTTTGCACCAAAGTTTTTTTGGATTTTTTGAATCATTCCAAACAGAAAAGGTCTGTAGTGACTTTTCTCTAGGTTAATAGTTTTTGACATATAAGCGATTAAAAATTTAAAAATTGCGAAATCGGCCCTTTTTATTCTCTGAATCTGGCATTTAACTGAAAATTTCAATGTTGCCAAGGTAGGTAGATATTCTTTAAACATCGATTCATGAAATCCCGAAGAGTTTTTTGCAATATAATATCGAAAACCCCTTTGTTTCTTCATTGCTAATCAAGCGGGCGCGACACTGTAGTATAAGTGACGACGTTTGAGTTTGCATAAATTCATTATCTCGAGAATGGGCAAATTTGAAGAGAAATCCTCAGACAGGTCGATTTTTATTTTTAATTTAGGACTTTTTGGCATATATATATATATATAATACTAGTGACGTCATCCATCTGGGAGTGATGACGTAATCGATGATTTTTTTAAATGAGAGTAGGGGTCGTGTGATAGTTCATTTGAAAGGTTATTTAATTATTTATTTAGTAATATAAACGTTAACATGATTATTTATACAGGGTGTGCAAAAAAAATGTTCTTCTTTTTGTGTAAATTAATTTAATAAAAAAAATTTTTTGTACACCCCTTATAAATAATTATGTTAATGTTTATATTACTGAATAGAGAATTAAATAACCTTTCAAATGAGCTATCATATAACCCCTAATCTCATTTAAAAAAATCATCGATTACGTCATCACGCCCAGATGGATGACGTCACTAGTAATATATATAATATGCCAAAAAGTCCTAATTTAAAAATAACAATAGACCTATCTGAGAATTTCTCTTCAATTTTGCCCATTCTCGAGATAATGAATTTATGCAAACTCAAACGTCCTCACTTATACTAGTGTCGCGTCCGCTTGATTAGCAATTAAAAAACAAAGGGGTTTTCGATATTGTATTGCAAAAAACTAGACTTGAGTCTAACTAGACTTGAAAATAGACTTGAGTCTCATATCCAGTATCCTTCTTTGAGACTAAAACATCGAGGAAAGGTAGGGCATTATTGTATTCCTTTTCCATTGTAAATTTTATTGACTCTTCTTGATCGTTTATAATATTTAGGAATGTATCCAACAATTCTTATCTACGAGGTCAGGCGCGGATACAGAGGGGGATCAACGGGTCCATGGACCCCCCTATTGTATTTAGTCTATAAGTATTTTTTTTATTATTTATTATTTTTTTCTTACAACCAGAGCTCAATTTTTTTGATGCCGGAGGTATCTGAGATGACTGAATTTTATCCTTAGAGTAAGCGTGTGTCGTATGGCTAAATCTGGACAATAAAATATTTGCGGTACGTCTGATCCCCCTATTATGAATTTCTAAAATAGGTATTATTAGTAGATAATGTCAATAACTCCATTATAGCTGATACATTTAGTCTTGTCCTAGTTGTCAATGTATTATCAATGAATTGCCGATATAAATGAGTCAGATTAAATAAATTATCAGAATTTTTTTACTAAGCAACAATATTTTTGTTTAATATTCATTAATATTTACGATACGTTAATAAAATCATTTTTTTAGTAAAAGTGTGGCTTACTTCCCATCAAAACTAGTTAAAGGTTTATTGTCTTTTCATTTCATTCTTCCATCACAGTTTAATCAACCTGCAAACTTTTTACTGGGTAGTAGTAGGTATAATAAAAACCACAACAGATATTTCCGAAAAATAATTTATTGCAGTAAACTGCATTTCATTCTTCCATCACAGTTTAATCAACCTGCAAACTTTTTACTGGGTAGTAGTAGGTATAATAAAAACCACAACAGATATTTCCGAAAAATAATTTATTGCAGTAAACTGAATTTAACAAATTTAAAGTTTTTTAAGGAAACTTTTTAATTTGATTAAACAAAGATTATATCACAAAATTCATAATTTAAACTAAACAATACTTATTAGACTAACATAATCGTAAAAAAATAATTTTAATTGACGGAACTAACAAATATTAAACTAATATATTGGTAGAATATTTATCACAATACCAACAGCCTTTAAAAAGTCAGAATATATAATCAATCCTAAAAAATTAAACAAAACCGATAATGTACTCATCTATCGCTTACTTTAGTATTTTCTTTAGCTTCAACCTGGTTTTAAAAATATTTTGGGTTTAAAATACGTTTAAATTTTTATGTTAGATTATTTTAAGTAGGTATATTTACAAAAAAATAACGTGATTGTCTAACATTAAAGCACCTAAAGATCTTTAGAATATTAACATAACGATACGAGTATCTAAAATTATTTTCTTGGGACATTTTATTTTGGTAGTTATTATAAAATGATGACTTTATGGTATTACGTTTGAAAAATTTCTGAGTAGAATATGGCTCAAACCATAAATCCATTAAGTTACTCACAGTAAATCTACCAGCTTGCCGAGTTAACGGTAAAAACTGAAAATTTTAATATGAGTTTAATGTCCCTTACTTTAATTTAAATCTCATTTATAAAACTTTTGATTTCTAGTTTTATCAATCTAGATTTAGTGTCTAAAGCCGCGTCTTCACTGGTAAAAATTTGTGACGAACCAGCTGTTCGTGGCAAATATTTGGGTGCTCGAGGTAAATTGTGCTAAGGTGGACGTGTTCGTCACATACTTCGGACGCAAGAATTTTCGACGCACACAACACACACGCTCCATCGGTTGTCGGTTTTTGAGCGAAGATCAAAGGATTTTCGTCGCATACGGTTTGTAGTGTGTAAGAACGATAAACAAATTTTCGATGATCGAGCAGTTACGATTTGCGACGCAAATTTAACTGCTCGACCATCGAAAATTTGTTTATTGTTCGCTGTGCGGAGTAACTTAAAAACACACACTGTGCCAAAAGAAGCGTCCACACTGCAAACCATATGCGACGCAATCCTTTGATATTCGCTCAAAAACCGACAACCGATGGAGCGTGTGCGTTCTGTGCGTCGAAAATTCCTGAGTCCGATTGATGCGACAAACATTTCCACATTAGCACAATTTACCTCGAGCACGCAAATATTTTACCAGTGCTTTAAATATACTTTTTTTAGTCCCTTGTCACAATTAATCTTCCTACACCATTTATTTCTTTATTTTCACTGTATACATTTTTCTTTCTTTGTGTTCAATTTAACTTCACACATCCATCTACTAAACTAATACTCCTACCAATAAATTCATATTTCTCTCACTAAATTCCTCTATCTAAATATTGAAACAAATACAGTCTTTACAATTCCGATAGTTTACCAAGTCCTTAGGAATAATTCTCTACCAATATTGGAAAATATTTGACAAAATATATAAATAAAAAATATCCTGGCCGTTGGTTGTAGAATACTGTCCCCATAACACACCCATTAAAAATACTACCAATAATCGACAGATGAGTTCACACATCCATAAACACAATAACTACATATCTTAAAAGTGGTTTAAAATCCCTAACTATGGAATTATGATATTCATGGCAAGCTACCTCTAAGTATTATCTAACTATATTTTGACGTATCCAAAATTGCTTTGCTTTAAATATTTATATATTTCCAAAAATTAAAGCGAAATAGTGTACAAACACTGTTTGTTCTTGATGAACTTTATATTTTTATGTTGCAGTAACATCATAGCTTTTAGTATAATATGTACCTGATTGAAAGTCCCAAGTATCTATAGTTCTCCCTAAAGTATTTGACTCACCTTATAAACATCAGTTTTTTAATTTCGAGCGCCTTAAATTACCTTCACTGTGATACACATGCATAACTGCTGAATGGATTGCATAACAGTTAGTAAAATCATGATACATAAAGTTAAAAATGCTGGAACAACGGTGGAACTTTATAATTGAATAGTCAAAAGTGTGCAATAACTTAACTTTTTCCAAGGTTAGTTTTACTTAAATTGAAAGACTTATGACACTATCAAACGTTGAATTTTTTAAAAACAAAATAAGTTACCAATCGAAGTAGCACAGAAAACGACAATAAATATCGTCTCCATACCACCAGATTGACAACAGGTAGAATACTTTCTTTGGTTACAACCTCCCGAGATTTTCAAAAATTATAAATCATACAGGATGCCGAGGAAATTAAGATGAGAGAATTTTAAATAATTCACAACCCATCTGCTCAGCGTGGTAAAAGTTCCAACAAGAAAGATTCCTTAGTGCTCAACAAAAGAGTAAATGAATTAGAATGTATAAACTATTTAAATTTCTTTGTAACACGAAAATGCAGCAGCTGCATAATACTCTGGTTTAATCGGAGAGTGCAGGAAGAGTCTATGCCGGTTTCGGAGGTTTTTTCCTCCTCATCAGTAGTCCCATATCCTCTTCTCTCCGATTTCCCCAGGTATCACACTGTGGGCCTTTCCGAATTGCAAAGAACGAAATGCCGCGGATGAACTTCACGAAATGCCGCGGAGAAAGTTCATCTGCGGCATTTCGTTCTTTGCAATTCGGAAAGGCCCAAAGAGTGATACCTGGGGAAATCGGAGAGAAGAGAATATGGGACTACTGACGAGGAGGACAAAACCTCCGAAACCGGTATAGACTTTTCCTGCACTCTTCGATTTAAGCAGAGTATTATGCAGCTGCTGCATTTTCGTGTTGCAAAGAAATTGAAAATGTTTATACATTTGAATTTTTTAACTTATAATTATTGTTTTATTAAAAGCAATGTTTTTAGGCAGATAGAATAGTTGAGATTAGGACTAATTAATATTTATGAACAAAAATTACGTGTGTTTTAGTAAAAGTGATACTTTGTTCCGTCAACAGCTTCCCGAAATTAAAAACAAAACAATAATGGAACTTCCTTAAAATTAAAAAAATGTTCTGCAACTATAATTTGTTATCCAATTGCCAAGTATGTAAAAGCAAACAAAATTCACTACTTTGAGGTATCGGGTTCTCAAGTATTAAATTGTATTCATTTTAAAAGTGCAACTGTTTTTTTTTATATCAAAAAGCAACAGCAATTTTACAAAAGGATCTATAAAAAGAATGAATAAAGAGCTTATTCTAAGTAAAATGTCAAATCAAATTTGAACAAATCAGATTTCAGTAGTTGATAACATACTCAATATACTTTATTTGTCATGTGATTTTGTTTCATCATCAGTGCTATACTCTAAGCAAGAACTTACGATTATTTACTGGGATCTCTATGTCTCGAAAGGTTTTTAAAATACAAAAAGGTCGTACTAGAAGATATCAACATCAAAAAACACAGACCCGCTGCATGTAATATTATATATATCATTTAGAAGCCCTCTTCCTCGTAAGACATTAAAGAAAACAAAAAGGGTACGCTGCATACAAATCTGCCTCCTTAACCACCAGCGTATTTCAAATATGTGATGCAGTGTACTAAGGATAAGGCCATGCAAACTAAATGAGAATTTACTTGACAACGTTGCCGCTCTTCAGGGCAGTAGCCGTAAAGGCAGTATTAGGCAGGTACTTGCAGAGGATTATCGCTGTTATTCTGTTAAAACCCGATCATCTTCGAGTATACCTACATCCAAGGTACATAAGAAAGATGTAATAATCAACATGAAGTTTTAATGAAGTAAACCAACAACAAGTAGCTATTTATTCTAGAACCATAAATAAAATCTTCTGATATAAACAGTCTTAGAATTCATTCCAGCAAGACTTCACACATTCAATTTTGTTTTATTGTTTGTACTTTTGGCAAGAAATACATACGACCTTTTCATACTCTTCTGACCTTCTAACATAGGGTTTTTGAGGTGAAACCTAAGAACAACAAGAATTACCCGTTTTTTTAGACACAATTGTGAATTGCTTTTGAAGTTTCTTCATAAAACTAACTACGTTATAGTACTAACACAAAACATATTTGGCTATCTGTAGTACGTATCATATTGCGGTAAAAAACTACTGTAGCTAACACTTAGATCTGATAACATTATGTCTAACACTGAAGCTAGATGTGTTCACAACGTTACGACGATGGAAATTTGGGAATTAGGAAATATTTGCATATAAGTAATTACTGAATAAAGTAAAATATGACTTCCGATCATGTGTCCCTAACATTTGTCTCTTAGCCTATTGACTGTCAGCGACGCAGCTCACGCGTTTTGACAAACTTTGTTTATAGACGGAGAGCTAGAGCCGAAAAATCATCGTCATAAGTAATATGTAGTTTGGCATGTGAAATGTGTCTATTGTATATTGATAATTATGACCCTTTCAGGCTGACACCTCAGTGGATACAGGAAGTAGCAATAGGGAATGAAAGGGGAAAGTTAGTGTAGTCATTAAAGGTTTTCACCTCCTATTTTGTTAAACCTTCATCGATTTGCATGAAAATTGGTGACTAGTTAGAGCATACCTCAAGAAATAAAACTGATTTGGTGCCAACTTGCACTTTTACCCTGGGGGTGGATATCACCCCTTCTCGGGGGTGAAAACTATTTTATTAAAAATAACCCCACAAATCGATAGAGGGACAAATTTGAAGTAAAATGTGTTATATCATGTTATTAAAATAAATCAATACTTTTTGAGTTATTAAAGATCAAAGATTTGTCTATTTAAGAGCACATGCGTGAAGTTACGGATGATAAAAAGAACATATTTATTAATTGTATGTTAGTAAAATATTATTTTTATATTATTTCGATGTTTAATTGAATTTTTTCTATCAATACAAACTGAATATATTCAGAAACTGGGGGTATCCAATAATGGGTACTTTTGACATATTCGAATACACTTTTGCTAAATTTATAATATCGAAATAATATAAAAATAATATTTTAGTAACCTACAATTAATTAATATATTCTTTTTATCATCCGTAACTTCACGCATGTGCTCTTAAACAGACAAATCTTTTATCTTTAATAACTCAAAAAGTATTGATTTATTTTAATAACATGATATAACAAATTTTACTTTTTGTCCCTCTATCGATTTGTGGGGTTATTTTTAATAAAATAGTTTTCACCCCCGAGAAGGGGTGGTATCCACCCCCAGGGTAAAAGTGCAAGTTAGCACCAAATCAGTTTTATTTCTTGAGGTATGCTCTAACTAGTTACCAATTTTCATGCAAATCGATGGAGGTTTAACAAAATAGGAGGTGAAAACCTTTAATGACTACACTAATTTTTCCCTTTCATCCCTTATTACTACTTCCTGTATCCACTGAGGTGTCAGCCTGAAAGGGGTCATAATTATCAATATACAATAGACACATTTCACATGCCAAACTCCATATTACTTATGACGATGATTTTTCGGTTCTAGCTCTTAGACTATTATGTGCCGGCAACGCGGCTCCCGCGTTTTGACAAACTTTGTTTATGTGCCTGCAACGCGGCTCCTGCGTTCTTCATATGATTCATCTTATGGTCTAATATTCCACTGACATATGGAGATTAATGTCTTATTATTGGCCTTTGATTGACCTTTACCAATTAATATCACATGTACAAATTATGTTCAAATATGTGTAATTTGGCCAAATGTCTACCGTCTAATCCATTATGAACACAGATGTGAACATGTCTTTCTTTTATTATAACAAATTAGGTAAATACTAAAACAACAATGCCTGCACTACTAATGTCGGCGTCCGTACAAAAACTAAATGTCAATGGAATCATCGATAAAAAGCACACACTGTTTGAAGCTAATCACAGAGGTTTACATATATAAATGCAGATAATGCCGTAATTTTGTTTTGAACATTTAGATTTCGGGTACTTCCTCGATAGTGGGGATTGGGTCTCGCCAATAAACGTTTTGGGAGAAATCACTGGCGGCTTCGGAACGAGATGGGAACAGCTGGTCCACTATGACGGTCATGATGGGGTAGCTGTAAATAAAAAGAACAAGTGTTACTTAAATGCATGGCTAAAATAGATACATTTTTTATTTTAAAGTAAGGAATATCCCAAAATTGTGTTCTAATTTCAAAATTGTGGTGTTCGTAAGATTTCTTATACGGAAATAATTTTTTCTAATTTTGAATAAATATAATAATTCACGTATTTCCTTTTTACAATAGCTAAAGCAAAAGCAAAATCTAGGAACAGCTAAATTCATTAAAATATGGACAGAACAATAATTTTTTCCGTTGCTATATACGCAGTTGAAACATGGACTCTCAAAAAAATCGATAGAAGATAGAAGCCTTCGAAATATGTGTCTACAAAAGAATTCTATGCCTGTCCTGGACAGAACACAGAACCAACCTGTCAATTCTGGACTTCTTCTTCTCCATGTGCCGTACTCGATTATCGAGCGTTGGCTATCAAACTGGCTATAGTAATTTTGTTGGCGGCAGCTCGGAAAAGGGATGCAGAGGATCTGTTAAACCATTCTCTCAGGTTTTTAAGCCATGACGTTCTTCTTCGACCTGGCCCTCTTCTTCCGTCTACCTTGACTTTTATTATTCAATGGAGTATATTATATCTCTCTGATTGTCGCATAACATGGCCAAAATATTCAAGTTTTCGATTTTTAAGTGTTCTGACGACTTCGGTGACTTTTCTTATCCGGTGCAAAACATCTTCGTTACGAACTCTATCCACCCAACTTATTCATAGGATTCTCCGATACACCCAGATTTCAAATGCTTCCAATTTCTTGAGAAGTGTATCTGTTAAAGTCCAACCTTCTACACCGTACAAAAGAGTAGAGAACATCTCACTAATCTAATTTTCAGATTCAAAGTAATGTTGTTTCCACATAAAAGTTTCTTTATCTTAAAGAATTCAGCTCTGGCCTTCTCTATACGTATTCCAATTTCTTTGCTCATGTCCCAGTTCTCATTTAGATTACAACCAAGGTAGGTGATACTGTTAGTTCTCTGTAATTGTCACCATAAGCTGTTACTACTTCCGGTTGTATTGGCGTCTTACTGACAACCATCACCTTGGTCTTTGAGGTGTTTAGTTTGACTTCATATTCATCACCCGTTGTGGTAATCCTATTAATCAGATGTTGAAGTTCTTCGTAATTTCTCGCAATTAACACCGTGTCATCCGCATATCTCAAATTATTAATATTGACGCCATTCATTTTGATTCCACATTGGGTTATTTAACGAATATATCAATTAATTTTGACATTTTCTTTCCAGATTTTGACAGATTTTATTGAAATCAAACCTTATGAGGAGTGACGGTTGTGAATGAAGGAACAATTTACCCTAAATGTGTCACTATATCGAAACTTTAAAATAGAATGCAATAAAAGCGAAGCTATTGTATTTTCTACATTACGAAAAATGTAAAAAAAAATATTTTGACAAGCGACTCAAAACACATAGTTTTAGGAAAAAAATTTTCCCAGCTTCCTTTTTATATTTACTTTTATTTATTCAGCTTTCCGCTTACACTACGTTTGTTCTCAAGATAAGCTAAGACACCAGTTTCAGACTAGTCATCGATGGGTGTGTCCTGTCGTCGCACCTTGTTATTGGTTAGAAAATGCTTAATGACCAATAACAAGCTGCGACGACACGACACGCCAACCGATCAGGCGTCTGAGCATGTCTTGGGAACGAACGTAGTATAGTAGGTAACATTTTCGCATATCCTATTCAATCGACGACTGGCATAAAATAGTCCAGTCAATATTAATAATTTCCTTAATTTTTTATTAATTAAATTTACGTGCATAGAAATCGGCCCACTTAAAAATTTGGTCATTTTTGATGTTTCATATTTCCTAAACCTGTTGGCCGATTTAAGTGATTTTTTGAACATGTTATAGCCTGATACTTTAGCAATACCACTGTAATAATAATGTTGCTAAACAGGTAAATTTTCATTGTATACCGGGTGTACCAATCAAACTCTGTTTTTTTCTCAAAGTTCGCATCACCCTGTGGAATATTCTAGCATTTATAAAATCCTGAAATTAAAACCCAACTATAGCCTCAGGTTTTCTTAACATTCTGTTTTTTGATTTATTCGTTTATGTTGGATAATAAAAAAGTTAGGTACTTTAACAACTAGACATGTTCTTCATCAATACACGGTGTTTCTAAATAAGTGCGACAAACTTTAAGGGATAATTCTGCATGAAAAAATAATGACAGTTGGCTTTATAAACGTATGTCCGCAAATATTTCGTTTCCGAGGTATGGGATGTTAAATTTTTTTTATTGCTTTAAAACCGGGTGAGTTTATTGCTTTAAAACCGGGTGAGATATGCCAATGAAGTTTGGTGGGTTTTAAGACGTAGGTATTGCACATTTTTTACATACAATTAAGAATTTAATATTCACCATTAGCGCGCATACGTGTAATATGACTGATCATATTACCCGTATGCACGCTAATGGTGAATATAAAATTCTTAATTTTATGTCAAAAAATCCGCAATAACTATCTCTTAAAACCTACCAAATTTCATTTGCATATCTCAATTGGTTTTAAAGTAATAAATAAATTCTCAGTTTGTAAGAAAAAATTCAACATCCCGTATCTCGGAAACGAAACATTTGCGGACATACATTTTTAAAGCAAACTGTCATTACTTTTTCATGCAGAATTACGCTGTGTCTAGGTACACGCTAACGTGTACGCAAATAAAAAAGTTAGGTACACGCGAATTAAACTTCATCAAGCCAGTGACGTCATTATTTAGCGTGCGCAGTGTCTGTATATTTTGGTACACGCAATATTTGTTATTAGGGGAAGGGAAGCAGAACTATTCAGATGTTTCAAACTTATATGTAATAAATCAATGTGTACATATATAAAAGTATATATTCAGGCAGGCAAAATAAATATTTAGTTGACATGACATGTACAAAACACTGTTGAAATAATTTTTATACGAAGTTAATTATACCAATGATGTGTTTATTTTTATTTATGCAGGGAGTTGAACTTGTTACGATTTTCGTAGAAAATTGATTATAACTTTGTAAATGCCTTATATAACATAATAAATTTTAAATTTTTGGGATGGCGAAGTTAAGATTTCGAACATAAAATAAAATATAGGGTGTTCAATTTAAAAAACATAAGTTTGGTCTGCCACTATTCTATCGAACGCCCTGTAACATTCTAACAAATTTTGTAATATGAAGCTCAAAGTTTGCTACAATTTTTGTTACTAACTTTTATTGCTATCTATTACTATAGCGGATCTACTGAGCTTTATCACATTAATCAATCGCCCTGTATATTTTATCTTAATACTTCTGCTACCCTTAATCACGAATTTTTGTCTCTTATTTTTTACATACTGTTTTATAATGTTGTTAAACTCATTAAAAGAACTAAATGATTGTCCACATTCCATAGTTAATTAAAAAAAACACTACACAAATAAAAGTAAGAAAACTCTTTACTAATCAATATTAAAGTGTTAAACAATTAGACAAATTCTAAGTACACTCTGACACTCGCGATACTTACCACAGCATACACGCGGCTCAAATTAGCGTGTACCAAAAAACCCAGTCAGAGTGCACGCTAAATAGTGACGTTACTGACTTGATGACGTTTAAGCGTGTACCTAACTTTTTTATTTGCGTACACGTTAGCGTGTACCTAGACACAGCGGCAGAATTATCCCTTAAAGTTTGTCGCACTTATTTAGAAACACCGTGTATTGATGAAGAACATGTCTAGTTGTTAAAGTACCTAACGTTTTTATTATCCAACATAAACGAATGAATCAAAAAACAGAATGTTAAGAAAACCTGAGGCTAAAGTTGGGTTTTAATTTCAGTATTTTATTAATGCTAGAATATTCCACAGGGTGATGCGAACTTTGAGTAAAAAACACAGTTTGATTGGTACACCCGGTATACAATGAAAATGTACCTGTTTAGCAACAATATTATTACAGCGGTATTGCTAAAGGATCAGGCTATAACATGTTCAAAAAATCACTTAAATCGACCAACAGGTTTAGGAAATATGAGACATCAAAAATGACCAAATTTTTAAGTGGGCTGGTTTCTATGCACGTAAATTTAGTATTATGGCCAGATAAATGTAATGGCAACTTTAATGTTTTCAGGACCTTATTTGCAGTGTATTATAAATTTCAAACTATAATGAAGAACACTTAAGGAATATTCACTACTTTGCGATGATATTAATTAAATTAAAAGAAATTAAGCTTTTAAATAGCGTTTTTATTCTGATATAATTTTTTAATTTAGAATTTTAATTTATTTTTAATTTATTCTGGTATAAGTACATATTTTGATGCATATTTTTCAATGACTGTGTGGTAAAACAGTAACAAAGATTACCGTGCGCACATTTTTGATTAAATCTGAAAGTATGTTACCTCTACATTACCTCTACAATTTATCGTTAAAAATTGTATTAATTTTATAAATTTTAAAGTGAACTAAAAGTGAACTAAATTTTGAAGTGAACTGAAAGTAAAGTAATTTTAACATTTAGTATTATATTTTCTTACTTACTGCCTACAAAAAAGCGTAGCATAAAAAGCATTATATTGATAATAAAATTAAACTATTAAGATTAGACTAAAAAGGTTCGTAAATGTTTAAACGAAATATTATTAATCAATATAGAAATGCTGTTTGGAATTTGGTCTGAAAACAACAACTGTTTGAATATACACATGATGTCCAAAAGTTTGGAATATTGGAATATTTCATCTTTTTATTGATTTTTATATACAAACTTTTCTGAATAGTTAAGCATCATTCAAATTCAAATTTTTTATCATTTTCATTTAAAAACGCTCTAGAATGAATATCAACAACAATTTTGAAACCACCATAGGCGTAGGTATATTATTTGTACGTATTCCAAACTTTTAGAATGTGTGTATTTCAACGATATTGAATTATGTAATTGCTTTGTAAACGGATTTTTTTCACAGGCATATTAAGTGAAGTTTGGCTGGTGTCAATTCCGTATTCGTATTCAAATGATTATAATCCTCTGGTACTTACACATATTTCAAAATTAATTTTTAACGGTCACATATTATTATATTATGTCAGTTTTTCTGAGTTATGAATAAAATCATAAAGAACCCCATTCAATTTTTACTCTTTTTATTTTTTGTTTTCATAACTTCTTCCTCTTTATCTTTTTATGGCATTCTTCATAATATGATCTCAGTTTTAGCTTTTTTACTTCAGATTATTTCTTCATTCTTTGGAAAACTGTGTTTTACAAAGAAATCTGTGATTACATACAGGGTGTGCCTCATTTGTAGTAAGATATACAAGTACAAAATTATTTAGGTAAAAGTTGAACCTTAGATAGAGCTATACTTTCAAAATTTTTTCAAATTTATAAGACCTCCCATATTGACAGGGTGGAACAAAATTTTCTTTTTTTTAACGGAATACCCTGCATATTTTTATATTTTTGCACTCTTCTCGATGTTCTCGTTTTTTTCAATATTATACGACGTAGTTTAAAAGATAATTACGTTTTTTCATTAAATTCGTAGATACATTAACACCCTGTAAAATTGTAAAGATTTAACATCAACAAATCTATATCTATTTTTTAATGTCCTATCCATTCATTTCATATCATATTGCAGTTATACTTCAGAGAAGTCTTAGTGTTGACATATATAGTACTCAATGGATGATATTCCAGTTGTAAGAGCATAAAGTATATAAAGATGAATATCTACTTCTATTTCATATACCCTTCAAGATTGATCTCATATGCAGTTATTATTCATCGAAGTCTTGGTGTTGCCACCGATAGTACTGAACGGATAATGATATTCTAGTGAAATAGTAGAAAGAATAGAGATAAGTTTGAGTAGTGTACTGTTAAAATTATTCAACTTTTGTACTTTTATAAAAAAAAATGAGATCATCATGCAAGTGTAGTTATTTGATAGATTTTAAATATAAATTTCTATAAAAAACTAACGATTTAAATGTACTACTAATTTTGTTTCTTTAAAAAAATGTAATTTTGATGATATTGAAGATGTCCAGAAAAACGCTAAGCCTAAATCACGATGTATGATGTATGATACGGTCATTAGTAATGAATCTAAAGAAACGAAGAAAAAATATTAGTTTAAACAGTAGTCTTAGGCAAGAAAAGAAACATGAACAATGTCTTATTCTACCACTGCTTGCTTACCATTTTGAACTACTAAACATCGATGCAAGAAGCCACGTGGATTGAAGGTGGGTTGAGCGGAAGAACCGAAACGATTAAACCCCATACTTAGCTTTCGGGAAATTTAAACTATTTTGTACTATTTTTTGTTAACAATTAGACACGTGTGTTTTATCTTTTTTGTTTGATAATAAAAGCACTATGAGTCAAAGTAAGATATACAAGGGGGATCTTTTTCATTGAAAAAAATAGAATAAATATATATGTAGATCTTACTTGTAATAAATGGGTGATGAAAGCTTTACAAAAACCAATTCTCATGCATTGCGCTATAGACAAAACACACATGTTTCATAAATAATAATAATAAATAACAAATATGTACAAAAATACTTAATTGACAGCCTTGTTTCTTATTAAATAAAAATTATTACCTCGAGTAAACAATTCAAGAGACTTTTACATAATGTTTCACATGTTTCTTTATCATACTTCGATAATAATTTTTATTTAAGAGCTGCCAGAAAAACTATAAAATTTATAAAGATCTAAAGGCGATGAATTCATCACAATGTCATGTGTAACGATGATGACTCAGAATCTGAGTCGTCAACGTAATCAGAATCATCGCCGGAATCGTATTGAATTTTGCTTAAAAGAGGGGGAAATACATCATGGACCACCAGTGATTGGCCAGAGTAACTGCAAAAATTAAATAAATAAATCAGCAACTGAATAAAAGATGTAAAAAAAATGACCAAAGCACCAAATATAGCACCACCACCGGTTAAGTTTGTGCAATTCAAAAAGAAGAAGATGCTCACCTGGACTGGAAGGTCTGCGTCAGCTCGTGCTTGAGTTCACCTTTTGGATTAATTGTGAATATTCTAACTATTGGTATGCCTACAGCTCTGTACGCCCAAACGTCCTAAAAAATTGTTTAAAAAATATTTTAATCAGTTAACAGGTAGTCTGTAATTGAAAGGAAAGATAATGGTATACAAATCAATCTGTGAGTCGTGTAACCCCCAAGTCAGTTTAATTGTGACTGAACTGCTAGATTTCATTATAAAATTTGATACTAAATTATGTTAAACTAAACAATCAGGAATCTAAATATTTCTTTAGACTTAATCCTAGAAGAGAACTGTAAAGCAGTAGCAACTGGGTTGTATTTTTGGGTGGCTCACCATGTTCTTGTATTGTAACACTGATGATGCTCTTGTTCTTCTTCTTCTTCTTCACGTGCCATCTCCGCGACGGAGGTTGGCAATCATCATGGCTATTCTGATCTTAGATGCTGCTGCTCTGAATAGTTCGGTTGATGTGCATCCGTACCATTCCCTCAAGTTACGCAACCACGAGATTCGTCTCCTTCCTACACGTCTCTAGCCCTTGATTTTCCCCTGTATAATCAACTGAAGTATGTTGTATCTCTCATTACGCATAACATTCCCCAGGTACTGCAGCTTTCGTGTCTTGATGGTTTCCAATACCTCCAGTCTTTTGTTGACTCTTCTCATGACCTCGCTGTTTGTTATATGTTCGGTCCATGATATCTTCAGGATTCTTCTATACACCCACAGTTCAAATGCTTCCAACTTTTTAGTAGTCGATGCGTTAAGTGTCCATGCTTCTATCCCGTAAAGCAGAGTCGAGAAAATATAACACCTTGCCAGCCTAACTCTCAAGTCTAATTTCAGTTGCTCTTGTTACAGAGCGAAAACGTTTTGTTTTTATATTTGTAGCTCTTTTAGGAGCTACCAACATATTTATATATTTATACATTTTTTACTATTTTATAAAATTCATGACCTTAATCAAATAGAATATGTTTGTGAGCTTTTAAAACCAGAGATGTCCAGTGAAAAGGTCACAAACAAACTTGTTTTGATTGAAGAACTAATATATCACTGGAACCACAATCATAATGACAAATTGAAGCAAAGTGAATTTAACTGCATTCAAAGTGTGCCAGACGGGTACTAGCGGCAATCAAAGTTAAGGGGGGCTCAACAAAATATTAAAAAATATATAAATATGGGATATTTTCAAATGTTTTATTGCTATATATAATAATATACAATCGGAAAAATGAAAGAATACCCATGAACGATCACATCAATCACTTATTTCGTATTTGCTATCTTTTTCTATAACAAACGTTTGTTATTTATAGAAAAAGACAGCAAATTCAAAATAAGTGATTGATGTGATCGTTCATGGGTATTCTTTCATTTTCCGACTGTATTTAATAATAAACAGCAATAAAACATTTGAAAATATCACATATTTATAGTTTTTTAATATTTTTTTGAGCCCCCTTTACCTATGATTACCGCTAGTACCCGTCTTGGCATACTTTGAATGCAGTTAAATTCACTTTGCTTCAATTTGTCATTGTTGTTCCAATGATCATTAGTTCTGTAATTAAAACAAATTTGTTGGTGAACTTTTCACTGGAAATTTCTCATTTTAAAAGCTCCCAAATATTTTCTACGGGATTAAGGTCAGGAATTCAATAACATATTAAAAAATATATAAATATGCAATATTTTCAAATATTTTATTGCTGTTTATTACTAAATATATTATAGTTGATAACCTAGTGGAATAGTTGATTTTTATAAAAATTTGAAGGTGATCATAATAATATGGCCAGGGACTGTATACCTTTAAGGAACGCACTATTTTCGGGGACACCCTGTATACGCCGTAAAATTATAAATATTTAAAACTTTTTAAAACTTACATTAATTCTGTTTCCATAACCAGCATAGAAAGGATTAGAATCCGTTGGAAATAGAGCTTTTATATCAGACATACACGAAATTTTAAACTGCTCGGGTTTTCTTTCAATCACCTCCCTAAAAAATATTAAATTATTAAATTAAGTTATAAACACATTAAAGCAACAACAACAAACAAAAACAATCAAGGGAGAAAAACAAAACCAAGTCTATAATTTTACCTGTGGAAAGCAGTTATCAAAGATGTTGGATTTAAAAGTATTGGACCGTCAGGCATGCTCAGATCTCCTTGTTTGATAGATTTCAAGTAGTCTCGTGTGATCCTTGCTTGACCAATGGCTCTCGCACTGAGATACAGTAGTTTATAACCGTTATCTTCAATTTTATTAAATAGCTGAGCCACTCCTGTCTGTGCCCAATCCTTGCCAACAATGGGTAAAATGTGGCCTAATACATCAGACCTAAAATAAATGTAATTGTGAATATATGTTGCAATTCTTCACGATTAAGTACACTATTTTTTTTTTTAGAAAAGAAAGATGTCATAAAGGCGGGTCAAAATTTTACAGCGGTACCAATGTGGTGCTATCTAAGACACCAAGCATATCAAAGAAAAGACAAACAATATTTGTCCTAGAGTAAAGTTAAAAATAAGGACTCAAATTATGTCTATACAGGGTGTTAGTAAATAACACTACATGAAAAAATAATGACAGTTTGTTCGATAAATGTATATCCGCAATTGCTTCGTTTCCGAGATAAGGGGTGTTGAAATTTTTATTTCAAACTGCTATTTATTTATTGCTCTAAGAACAGTTCAGCCATGAAAATGAAATTTGGTGAGTTTTAACAGGTAGTTATTGCGCATTTTTTGTCCTATAACTAAAAATTTTGTATTCATCATTGTCGCGCATAAGGGTAATTGTCTGAATTTTTTTAAAGAAAAAAATAGTACGCCACTGAGATATGTCAAATTAAAAATCATTTTTAAATATAAAATTTATGATAAAAAACCTTTCTTGTCTTATTTTCATATGGTGCACCATTTTTATGCAAAAAATAAAACATCTTGGCGCGTATATTTCATTTCTTAATACATTTTCAAGAACTATGCAATAATATATTATATAATTATACTAAACTAGAACAATAACAGAAAATATTACTATTAATAAGATTTTAACTAGGTGCAAAGTTACAAAAAATGTTCAAAATGAAAAATCATTTTTGGATTCCTCGTATAATTTGTGACAAAAAATATATCTTGCCTTTTTTTCATATGAGGCACCGTTTTTATACAAAAAAATAAAACATCTTAACGCTTACAAAGTATTCGAGGTAGTTTCCATATGCATAGAGACTTATTTCAAATATTTGTAAACGTTAATGTTTTATTTTTTTCCATCAAAACGACGCCTCATATAAAAAAGGCAAGAAAGATTTTTTGCATAAATTGAATGAGGAATTCAAAAATGATTTTTAATTTGACATATCTCAGTGGCGTACTATTTTTATCTTAAAAAAATTCAGATCATTACCGTACGCGCGCCAATTATAAATATAAAATTCTTCTGTCACATCTAAAGAAGGTCATTTTGAAAATTTCTTGTAACTTTGCACCTAGTTAAAATCTTATTAGTGATATTTTCTGTTATTGTTCTAGTTTAGTATTATAGTATTGGATAGTTCTTGATAATGTATTAAGTAATGAAAAATACGCGCCAAGATGTATTATTTTTTGCATAAAAATGGTGCCTCATATGAAAAAAAGACTAGAAAGGTTTTTTATTATAAATTAAACGTGGAATTTAAAAATAATTTTTAATTTGAAATATCTCAGTGGCGTACTATTTTTATATTTAAAAAAATTCAGACAATTACCCTTATGCGCGACAATGATGAATACAAAATTTTTAGTTATAGGACAAAAAATGCGCAAATTTCATTTTCATGGCTGAACTGTTCTTGGAGCAATAAATAAATTGGCAGTTTGAAATAAAAATTTTAACACTCCGTATCTCGGAAACGAAGAATTTACGGATATACGTTTATAGAGCAAACTGTCATTGTTTTTCATGTAGAATTACCCCCCAAAGTTTGTCATACTTACCTTCTAACACCCTGTATATTATATTTACTTTAAATTGAAATAATGACATACATAGATGCGTCAAATATTTAAATAAGAATAAAAGAGCAACTGGTGATATTACGGATAGAAAACAGTATACTTGCTAAAATTTTCACCAAAACTTTAGATAACTTTTCCATTGTCTAACTTAAATCAAAAAAGTTTTTTAACAAATGTTTTTAAATTAAAAAGTAAAGATTGTCATTATTTCAGATAACGTGTCATTTCAGGTAACTCCATAACATTACAAAACTGTTTCTATACATATTTTTTAAATTATGATTCTTCTGGAAAATGCTTTTGGAAAAGAATGGATCTGTTATTTTAGTACTTACTTTGTAATGGTGCCATCAATATCGGATACTACGATCTTATCATCCCACTTCCATTTGTAGAGATGACACTGACATCTGCTGGTACCTTGATATGCAGTAGTTACGCTGAATTCCACTTCATTCATACCATCCCGCAAATTCAATAGAACCTTAACGACACAAAGATAAATTAGAAAAAATTCCAATTAAAAATAAAAGCAACTTACAATTTGTTTTGAAGTCAGTCTCAAAGTTTTCCTATACTTATCAGAGCTAGAGCTCGGAGATCTGGGTACATCAATTTGCTCGTTAACGTCTTCTGCAAATAAATAAAATGATAAATATATAGCCCAATTCAAACAATTAGGCGTGCACGTCATAGATAATGACATGATAACCCACTGCTTGACGGCAAACAAATTCAACACATTTTTGCTCATATACATATTAGTTTTTTCGATACTATCAAGTTTAGCCGGAAAGTTCTGTTGCCAAATAATAAAAAACATATATATTTATTTACCACAGCAACTATCGGATACACTGTTTATTTTTGTCTTTAAGAGTGTGAAACAAAGACAACTAGGGGCCGGTTGTTCGAACGCTAATCAAAAATGATCATTATCAAATATTTAATTACTGTCACCAACTGTCAATGTCAACTTTGTTTGGGTTGCTAAAAACATAATTATGGATTACAAATATGAAATTAGTTAATCAATTATGTTAATAATTGTTATGTTAATTGATTAACTAATCTCATAATTATGATCAATTATATTTTCAGTAACCCAATGAAAGTTCACATTGACAGTTGGTGACAGTAATTAAATATTTGATAGTGATCATTGTTGATTAGCGTTCGAACAACCGGCCCTAGGTATCTGTACTATAAATTTCAAACTCATGTTGTTCTATAGAAGGTTATGTAGGATTTTTGTTTAGAGAAAAGTCGCCAATTATGGAATACCATTTTGTTTTGGGGGTATAAAATAATACCTTTATAGAAATAAAAACAATTTAATGTTATGACACATCAGTCATACATTTTTATGTAGTAATTAAAAGCCTTCTATTAAATATCTTAATTAACAAAAAAAGAATGTGTGTGTACTTTGTACGCACGTAAGAAGTTATACTTCTATTACATATTATGTGATTTTAACGAAATTGATATAATGTACTTTAAACAGTTTATTTATATTTCATTTAAATATTAAACGAATTTTAATACTTACTACTTTCCAAAAATTTTTATTAAGACAATACCAAAAATTTTAAAAAATAAAAGAATAAAACGCACACAAACACATTGAAAAATGCCACAAAGAAAAAATGATTTCTGAACGATAATAATTGTTGGCAAAAATTTTAAATACGCATTTTCTGAAAAAAATTATATAACAAATATAATTACAATCATAAAATGCAGAAAAAAATAAAAAAATAAAAACTTGCATCGGGATTCGAACCCGCGAATTTGGGGACGCTTTGATTCGTAATCGAAGCCTAGACTCACTCATCCAATTACACATTATTTGTCATGTGGAAAAATAGGGCAACTGAACGTTTTACTGTTTGACAGTTGTTCTGAATTTACCTAATCAAATTATGTAGTTTGATTTTTGTGGAAGAAAATATTAAAATATGACAAAGCAGTAAGAAAACAATATATTAGATGAAGATTGGTAGAACTTTTGTTGGTAATCAAATTAAGTATGTAAATCAAAGCATTACATACCTACTAGATAAATAAATCTACGCCAAAAAATCATAATTTAAAAATAAAAATCGGACCTAATTTCCGATTTCTCTCTAAAATCCCCATTCTTGAGAAAATAAATTTATTCCAACCTAATCCAAATGTATAATTACAATATGATTATAATAAAGACTACTTACCAAATACGAATGAGTTTTCCTTGTTCAAAAGTCCAAAAATATATATGAAAACTATTTAAAAGGCAGTATAACTATTAACTAACTTTTGTTGTTTCTTTTCCCACAAATTTCAAAACGCAACAACCATAAATAATCAAACCACACATAGAGAAATAAAAACAACATTCTTTTTATTTCTCTATGAAACCACAGCTGTGCCACAGCCGCCATATTGAATAATTTTTGACATGTCATTTGAACATCCAATCAGAACAAAGTTATAATGCGCATGCGCCCGGATCGTAGGTTTTAACATATAAAAATTCACCCTCATATCGCGCGTAAACAAGTATAACTTCAAAAAAATCGAACAAAAAAACAAAATCCCAAATGAGTAACAAAATATGGAATAGGTACCCATATATGGAATATAGGCATAAACCAACATATCAATAACAAAAATAGGCATAAACATCTGAGATCAAATAAATTTAAATAAGAAAATTGTGAAAAATGAAAGAAGTAGCTTAATTCACTTGCAGAGATCACAGATCCATGTATGAAACTCTGGACCAGCACAATCATAATGAGTCCACTTACATAACCACTTACACCTAATCCACTATTGGGACCGTGCAAGTTCGGCAAAGCGACCCCTATTTCTACGCTCTGTACTAAAATTCGCACTTTTAATTATATTGGCCAATTATATTAGTCCTGGTTACTGGATAATTGTCAAGGCCATAGTCCAAAAAATAATAAGAAGAAAAAATAAGATTCAGGTTATGTTATGAAAACGTCAACAATTGTATGTATTAAATAAAATTAGTTATTAAAATGCAGTACTGCAAGCAAAATAAAATTAATTAAATTTACCTTTATATAATAATTGCATATCATATCAATATTGTGGAGCAATATATAATTTTTCTGCTTCATTGACAGAAGGTATGAAATATACGTCAATTTGACAATTTCAATTGACAATATGAATTATTTAAGATAGTTGCAATATTTCTCCGCGACTCGCGCAGGGTCGTTTCTCGTTTCCCCTTCCAAGTACTTGCACACCGCCAATTCCATAATTAGGCACCAACGACTGTCCATATTTGGATTTGTACATTAGTTCAAACTAGTATTAACATTTTTTCAAGTCGTAATATTTTAATTACAGAAGGTCATAAAATATCAAAATAAAGGTATTAATGATATATGCAATAGCATAACAAGTCTGTATTCATGCATAATAACCAATAATACTCGTTGAATATATTTACCTTTGAAATTTTCTGCGAGACGATAAAACAAAACGCGCCTGTCAGACACGTATCGTTCGCGCATCTGACACAGAGGTGTGAATACGATCACAAACCATTGAGTATGGTTTGTGAATACGATAATAAAGAGAGCGACTGAAATAGAGGATGGTCTTGTAGTGCGCTTCCAACTTATATTTTCGGAGAAATCAAGGAAATCCATATTAGGGCACTATTCCATATTTGGTTACTTTCCTCTATATGTGAAGTTCGTTAAAATCTAAACTGTCCTATGAAACTGTCTACACACTAAATGTTGTTACTTTAGTTTTTCTATTTGATGTTGATTCAAACTGTTGGATATTTTAATTGAATTGTATTAAAACAATAATATATCTGTATTTCGTCTTCCCCGATTATAATTTGAGAGCAATATTTTGACATTATAATTAACCTTCAATATTAAGACAGACGTCAGCTACAATTTTCAATCTCACCAAACGTAATATAAACTTGTTACTAACTCGAGCCAATGAAATGTTCGCTGTAATAGACATGGCATGTCAAAAAAAGTCTGATTACTCCCTATATATTTTTTCAAATTTAGAATATGGCAACAAGGGGAAAATTACGTACAGCCCTTATTGTTTGACGTTTCCTTTATTGTATATCGTTTCAATTTTCTCAACTTACCATTTTTGTCTTCTAATTTGGAGTCGTCGTCTACTTCTATAACAACGTCTTTGGTATCGGCAGTCTTGAGTGCGTCATTCTCGTTTTCAGGGGCAGGAGTGGTTTCTCTCGAAGCACCCCCTCGTCTCCAGCTCCACCAACTTCTTCTTCCAACTTCCTGCTTTGGTCCTTCTTTCAGCTCCTAAAACAACAAATTAAGTTTTTAACTATAATTTTTTACTGCTCACTATCGCAGCAAATATCTATTTTGACATCTTTTAAGACCGTGTAACTCCTTAGACCCTTTAAAACAACACTCAGCGCTTTCCACAGAATTAAAATCCATGACTTCTCTTATGAAGCAAAACTTAAGCCGGTTCGAGTATATTTATGTTATAGTTATCTTAGTCCTGTCGCCAGGGGGGGTACAACGGCCTCCTGTATTCAGATGGACTTACCCAAGTTTTTATTATGTATTTTGGCCCGTAGAACACGAATTTTTTGGGTAACAGTTGATCCGGATGTCGATAAGATTGTTATAAACAAAGAAGTTGAGGAATTACATAACAGCGATTTCCCGCAAAACAAAACAGGTTTTTGTATTTTTTGGGCCATTCTAACCAAAAAATGTTCCTACAAGTTTTTTCGTAGGATGCATAGTTTTCGAGATAAACGCGGTTGAACTTTCAAAATATCGAAAAATTGCAATTTTTGAACCCGAATAACTTTTGATTAAAAAATAAAATAGCAATTATGCTTACCGCATTTGAAAGTTCAAGTCAAATTCTATCGGTTTCGAATATATAGATTGCTAAAAATTTATGTGTTTATTGCTAAAAAAAGCTATAAACACATAGTGTTTCCCGTGCCTAATACATTCGTTTACATGCATGCTACGTAGAAATAGCCTCGCTTGCACTTGTACCTACTCTACCTACTCGTTCGATTTTAAATGAGAAATCATTGAAAACATCACTCCAGCACTAGGTGTTTATACTTTTGTTTAACAATAAAATAATAAATTTTTAGAAATGCAAATAACTAAAACCGATATACTTTGACTTGAACTTTCAAATGCGGTAAGCAGAATTGCTATTTTATTTTTTAATCAAAAGTTATTCGGGTACAAAAATTGCAATTTTTCGATTTTTTGAAAGTTCCACCGCGTTTATCTCGAAAACTATGCATCCTACGAAAAAATTTGTAGGAACACTTTTTGGTTAGAATGGCCCAAAAAATACAAAAACATGTTTTGTTTTGCGAGAAATCGCTGTTATGTAATTCCTCAACTTCTTTGTTTATAACAATCTTATCGACATCCGGATCAACTGTTACCCAAAAAATTCGTGTTCTACGGGTCAAGATACATAAAAAAAACTTGGGTAAGTCCATCTGAATACAGGAGGCCGTTGTACCCCCCTGGCGACAGGACTATCTATATAAAATGTATGTATAGTATTTTTACTACAAACGCAAGATTACGTAGGTCCAAATTTTTGACGTATGAGCACTGTCATAACATTAGAATGTGACTTTTCATCATGGCCACGTTTATGTCATTACTTGTCAGAGATATTTTTCTTTGTTTTTGTTTACTATAAAAATAATATCTATAATTATTTTTATTCTAATTAATGATGTCAATTGGTTTTCATTACTTGCCGAAATATATAAATTAGCAACAATATTATCATAGTGTAGGTATAATCATTAAAATAGATTATTTCACAGCTCACAGCATAATTGACCGCAACCAGCAACACTGAACTGTCATTTGCGTTTGAATGTATGAGTAGTGTACGAATGTCTAAAAATTTAACTAAATTTATTATTTTTTTGGAATACTGAACTTAAATAATTGTTTTAGAAAATTTATATTATTGATAATAATAAATGTTTTTGGTTATTTAATTAATATAATTTTAAAATTCTCAATGTAGTCGCGATTACGTTTTTTTATTAAAATACCATGTGGACGCTTATACAAGATCGGGCAGTTCCGTGTTGGTGACGTATTTTAGCTGTGCTACACAAATTTCAATTCTGTTTGATGATTAGTTGATGTTATCTGTTGTTCTGAGTTGATGTTATGGAATATCATTATTTTCGTTAACATTAACAAATATTTTGGCATATGATTAATACATTTCGGCAATTGATGAAATCCGATTGACATCATTAATTAGAATAAAGAATTATAGATATTATTTTTATAGTAAACAAAAACAAAGAAAAATATCTGACAAGTAATGACATTAACGTGGTCATGATGAAAAGTCACATTCTAATGTTTTGACAGTGCTTTTGCGTCAGAAATTTTGACCTACGTAATCTTGGTTTTGTAGTAAAAATACTATATTATATAATTTTTATGGGAAAAATTTAGAATATTAATTTATGTCAAAGACCACGAGATCATAGATTTTCATCGCCCTGTATATGGCCAAAAATTGTAAATAGTATTAGTTAGTCATAAGCAGTGTTTCGTGGAAAGTGAAAATCGTTCAGTATTAATGATTCTATGAACGGGCTTATACAATTAATACGGTCGGATTAGAAAGTACATGTGTATTCGCTTTGAAGTGAACAATAGGACGTTTATAAATGCTTCTTAGAAGGAAAGACGGTAAACACAATAATTGTTGAGTTTTAGAATATCGGTTTTTTTGCATGTAGAAACACAAAAGGAATTTTGGTATCTTCTGGAATTTGACAAAACGGAAAAGTTGTATACAAAAATAATTTGTTCTTAAGAAATGAAAGTAGGGATGTAATGTGTAGAGAGGATGTGTTGTGATTGGCGAGAGAGACGGATGGAGGGAGAATAGAGTGTCTGAGTCTGAGTTTGAGGAGGAAAAAAGTTTCACTGTATAATGAAGATCTGAAGAGAGCAGTCCAGTTTTTTGAAAAGTGGTAAACTTGTGTAAAGTGGTGAAGTTGGTGGCCGTATAAGCAGAATCGCGTTGAAACGAAATCGTTGATCGAGTTGAGAAGTTCAATCTCCTCGTGTCCGAAGAGATTTCTGTTTCTGTCTGGAACGAGTAGCCGGTTTGTATCAATTTGCACAAGATATCTAGCAGAGAGAAAACTGAGGAGAGATTTCCAGCGAGTGCTGTTGTTTGTTTGTGAAGCAGTTTGGACGAGAAGGATCGTCGCAGCATCCGAGGAGCACGTGTGGGAGAATCGAGGACTACACAATCCATGAGAAGAAGTAAAGAAGAGAAAAAAAGGAGTGAAACGGAGAGAGTTGTTTTATATCACATCACATACCATATTTGTTTATTTTTTTATTGAAAATTTAAAGAAGAAATAAGTATATACTATATAGTTATACTCACTTGAAACTAACATGCTAACCACCAAAGTAAAAAAAATTTGGGTAAAAACCCTTTACAATTAATCCGTCATAGTAACATAGAAATAAGATGTGAATTTAAACATATATGTTTAAAATAACCAATGCTTCATGCTCTAGGTATCATTGAGCTCGAATCTGACTTGTTCACATCATGACTGTATGGTGGCAAGTGGCTCTGATAGCGGAAATTCTGAATGATGACATGACAGAAATGACAGTTCCACAGGAAGTTAAAATTTCCCTGTTATTTATGTGAAATTTATTGTACAGTTTGTTAAATTATAAACAATAAAAACAGTCGCTCCCACTGTGGTAAAAATCTGTTGAAATGAAAATAAACATGATGTAATAGTTAGAATGTTTGCAATGAAAGAGATAGGCAAACCACATTACACGTTAGATCCTTACATGTGGTTTGCCTATCTCTTCATTGCAAACATTCTAACCATTACATCAAGTTTGTTTTCATTTCAACAGATTTTTACCACAGTGGGAGCGACTGTTTTTATTGTTCATAATTTAACAAACTGTACAATAAATTTCACATAACTAACAGGGAAAGTTTAACTTTCTATGGAACTGTCATTTCTGTCATGTCATCATTCAGAACTTCCGCTATCAGAGCCACTTACCACCATACAGTCATGATGTGAACAAGTCAGATTCGAGCTCAATGATACCTAGAGCATGAAACATTGGATATTTTATACATCCATGTTTAAATTCACATCTTATTTTTATGTTACTATGACGGATTAATTGGAAAGGGTTTTTACCCAAAAATTTTTTACTTTAGTGGTTAGCATGTTAGTTTCAAGTGAGTATAACCTATAACTTTTAAAATCGTAGTTAAAATTTTAAATACTTTGCATTATTTTATCAGGTTATACATATTTTAGGCAAACACTGATGATGATCGGTCAACCGATTGAAAACTAGTTTTGTTTTTGATGTAGCCCTGTATAGGGATTTTAACAAATATACCTTTTATAAAGGATTTTATGGTTTTTTGTAATAAATGGTATACAGCCAACTACAGGAAAAACCTTTTTTCCTCGTGGAGTTTTTAAATTCCACTTATACAAATTAAATGTACATTAATAGAAATCTTCCAATATTATTTCTACGCGTATACAGGGTGTTTCATTAATAATTGTCCATATAGTAACTGGAGAAACCTTAGCACAAAATACGAAGATTTAACCTAAAACACTTATATAAAATGTTGTTCCTTACTGAGTTACAGGGTGTTTTATCTAAAAATTTAAAAATTATTTTTGCTCAGCATTTTAAAACTATTCGACGTATCCTTTTCATACTTGGCAGGAAGTATAGGTACTGTACAAGCTACTAAATTATGTTAAACAAACGTTTGTGGCTATTACCAGAGGCGTACGATGGGGGAAAGTGAATGGTTGACCCTTTCCAAATTCTACGCCACTGGCGAAATTGCTATTTTAGTTTAATTTTTGGATTCTCCAATACTTTCTATGAAAATAATATACTCTTCATTCGTAACGATAAAGTCATTAGTTTTCGAGATCTTTGAAGTTAAAAATGAAACGACACGGTTATTTTGATTAATGCATTGTGTCGCTTAATTTTTAATTTCAAATATCTCGAAAACTAATTATTTTATCGTTACGAATGAAGAGTATATTATTTACATAAAAAGTATTTCAAAATAAAAAAATTACACTAAAACAGCAATTTCTCAGTGGCGTAGAATTTAGGAAGGGTCAACCAGCCACTATCCCCTGTCGTACGCCTCTGGTAGTAGCTAGAAACGTTTATTTATCTTAATTTAGTAGGGTGTACAATACCTACACTTTCTGCCAAGTATGATAAGGATACGCCAAATAGTTTTAAAGTACTGGGCAAAAATAATTTTTAAAATTTTATCATATGAATCATATTATAAATTAATCAAAATAATTGTGCCATTTCATATTTAACTTCAAATATCTCGAAAACTAATGACTTTATCGTTACCACTGAATAGTATATTATTTACGTAGAAAGTATTGGAGAATTTTCAAATGGCACTAAAATAGTAATTCCTCCAGTGGCGTAGAATTTGAGAAGGGTGAACCATTCACCATCCCCTGTCGTACGCCTCTGGTAGTAGCTAGAAACGTTTGTTTATCATAATTTAGTAGGGTGTCTAGTATTCGCACTTTCTGCCAAGTATGAAACGGGTAGGTCGAATAGTTTTAAAATGCTGACCAAAAATAATTTTTAATATTTTAGATAAAACACCCTGTAACTCAGTAAGGAACCACATTTTATTTAAGTGTTTTAGGTTAAATCTTCGTATTTTGTGCTAAGGTTTCTCCAGTTACTATATGGACAATTATTAATGAAACACCCTGTATAATAAAATATGTCTAGTGGCTGTAATTCCCGTGTACTCGGCTAAATGGTTCTAAAAAGGAACAAACCTACCGCCTAAATATTTCGTGTTGGTATCATGCGACGTCACGGCCTACGACGCGCATGACGTGCAACGGTAAGTATATTGGACGGACTGTATTAGATACTAACCTGTGGAGTACTAATCGGCATATGAATACTACACAACTGATCCACAGATGATTGTACCAAAGGTCTTCCGTAAACCATAATACTGGTAATAATTGGAGCTGCTACCTTCCACGTGTAGTATTTGTCCTTTATCCTTACTACCAAGTTGGGATTCTCGAATAGAATGGGATTGTTGCACAAATCGCTGAATTTCACTACCTTCTCCAAAAATCTGTTGTAGTTCGGTTCTGGATCCCACCCGCAAAGCGAAAGCGATATCTCCTGGGAGAACGACTGTGCTCTAAAAAATAATGTAAGATATAATACAGCAATCAAAGGGTTTCTTAATTAATCACAATAGCTTAATAAATATTAGGTTGATAACCTTACAATACTACCTAATGACAAATCTTTCTCTTTTGATTCAAGAAGGCGCCACAGCTAAATTATGTTAGGTAACTACATATATTTTAAAGTAAATTCACCCAGCATAAATTTTTTTCAGAAATATTAAGAAAATCGTAATATTTCATGAAAAAGAGATTTATCTAACCTAACTTTAAAGCCAACAGCGCCATCTATCAGAAAAATTTAAAACCAATTTCTCTTCAGCACTTTTGTACCTTTAGAAACATCCTTAGAATTGCATTATATGATTATTCATAGCTGGCCTTATGTTAGTACCTTTTGAAAAGCAGTAGCTTGACAGTTGTCGTGATTGTTGTTGTTGTTGTTGTACTTGTCTTTTTGCAAGGGAATAAGATCAGATTTGCCATTTATTTGTATATTGTATCCGCCAAGCTACTAGAGACAAAGCCATATTGAGCTAATACGGTCTCGAACCTTCTCACTTATGTGTAACAAGTGGAAAGGCCTACTTGTTGCACAAAAAAAGAAAACTGTTACTTTTATGCCTACCGATGCCGCATAGCAGACAGTTCAGTTACTCCTAAAAAATGAGGTGGACTGCAGATCGAATAAATATTTGTAAAAACGTTGCAGTGCTATGGATTTGAGAAGCACACCGCTTCACAAAGCTCCATGCCTCGAATATTATCCTTGGTAAATATCTCCTTTTTTTATTTTGTATGACATAACTGTTCTTCTTAAAAATACTTATAACTGTAGTCGCTGTATCTACTAAAACAAATCATAACTTGTTTCTTCTCCAGAGTATCATCAAAAACAGGCTCACGTTTATGACTGCGATACATTCCTCTTCTTCTTTGGGTGTCGTCTTCTTAGCGAAGGTTGGCGATGACTTCTCTGCAAAGTCGTCTCTATTTTTTTGCTTTTTTTATTAGACTTTAAAAGTCTAATCCTGTCCATTCTTTGATGTTTCGCAGCCAGGTCATTTGTCGTCTACCCGGGCCGCGTCTTCCTTCTATTTTCCCTTCTATAATAAGTTGAAGGAAGTTATACCTGTCGTGTCTAAATATGTGTCCAAGATGAGACGTTTTACGTTTCTTGACAATTTCTGTGAGTTCACGTTCTCTATTCATACGCCTTAAAACTTCTTTATTTCTAATGCGGTCGATCCATGGAATTTTCAGCATACGACGAAATACCCACATCTCAAAGCTCTCTAAACGTCGTAACGAGCTGACGGTTAACGTCCAAGCTTCCACGCCGTGTAATAGTACACTATATACATAACACTTTATCATGCGGTATCGCAGGGGACAGATCAAGATTGCGGGCAGTGAGTAACTGTCGCATCTTTAAGAAGGTGTTTCTTGCCTGTTCTATTCTACATTTAATCTCTTGTTCTTGGTCTGAGGTTTCATGTATCCAACATCTTAGGTACTTAAACTTTTTCACTTGTTCAACGAGATTGTTGTTGACTAGGATGTTTATAGCTGGTGTGTGCTTTTTTGAAATTACCATTGTCTTAGTTTTTTTTACATTCACCTTAAGGCCATATAGTTCTCCTTCTCGCACTACTTTGGTAAACAGAATTTGTAGTTGTTCTTCACTGCCAGCAATCAGTACTGTATCATCGGCGTACCTGATGTTGTTCACGATTTTTCCATTGACTTTTACTCCTTCTTGTGCTTCATCTAGAGCTCGTGCAAAAATTTCCTCTGAGTACAAGTTGAATAATAATGGTGATAATATACAACCTTGTCTAACTCCTCTTTGGATGCTTATGGTTTCAGTATAACCCATTTAGGTTCTAACAGAGGCGTTTTGATTCCAGTAGAGTTCACGTATTGTATTAATGTCGTTTGGATCCAGGTTCTTTTTTTGCAAGCATCCTATTAGCTGATCATGTTTGACTTTGTCAAAAGCCTTTTCATAGTCTATAAAGCACAAGTAGACATCTTTTTGTTGATCCCGACACTTTTGCATGAGAACAATGAAACTGAACAAAGCTTCTCGAGTGCCCATACCGTTTCGAAAACCAAATTGTTCCGGACCCATATCTTCTTCGCATTTTTTGTAAATTCTGTTATGGGTAATTTTTAGAAATAGCTTCAGAATGAGACTTATTAATCGAAAGTCGTTAAACTTTTTACATGTTTTAGACATTCCTACTTTTCAAAATCACGCGCATACCGTTTTTATTGCATCAGTCGGTTGATTTTCAAATATGTACACTGGGATATAGTTCTTCTACAAACCTATTACCTTAGTAATACCATTTGAAAATTTGAATTTTTTCCGAACTGTATATCCACAACTAAAAATATATTTTTTTATTGAAAAAACAGTTTTTATTCGTCACGCTATCTGCGTGATTCCACCACCAATAAGTCAAATTAAACACCAGTTGTGAGCGACAGCTGACGGACAGAGAAGTTAGCAGTAGCTTGGTTGTTACTGTATATTTGAATGTGGAGGGTTCATAGACCAATCAGTGTAAATCAACAATAATAAAAATGGGTTTGCCATATTTGCCATGTATTTTGTATATCTTTTGTATATCTTTTTTGTATAAAAATAGCAATACTTCGAACGAAATAAAATATAGGCTGTTAAAAATAACGCATGCAATATCTACCGAAATACTATTCTAATGGTAGAAAATATAGATTATGTTAAAAATAATGCATGCAATGTCGACTGAAAGTTCCAAATAAACGACGGTTAAATACTGAAACCTCGTAAGTCAAAATCTACAACTTTTCATTAGAACGAAAAAACTTCGCTGTTTAGTAGGTACATATTTTTCTGCCTCAGTATTTATTTAATTATTACTTTGAAAAAACATGCCAAAACACACTTTTCAACAGAAAATAAAGAAAAAAATATGTACCTACTAAGCAGCGAAGTTTTTTCGCTCTCTTGAGTTGTATTTTTTGAAGTTATACTTCTTTAGGCGCGTTGGGAGTAAATTTAAATGTGCGCGAATTCATCAAAAGTCTTGATCCTGGGCGCAGCTCAAACGTTATACATGCTCTGATTGGGTAATTATAAAGACAATGTCAACCTGTCAACAATTGTTCAATATGTCGGTTATGGGTAAACAAATGTTGTGTATATTAGTTTTTATTGTTGTGAGGGCAGAGAAAAAAGCAAGATTATAATTGTAGTGACTTTTTAAATAGTTTTTAAAAGCAACAGGGAAATACGTAATTGTAAATGCTTCAGTATCGCAATAAAAAATTACATAGGTACCTACCTATTTGGAAAATATAAAATAAACCTACCTAGTATGTAATGCTTTGATTTACATAATTTGATTACCAACAAAATTTCTACCAATATTCATCTAATATTGTTTTCTAACTCTATGTTTTGTTGTATTTTAATATTTCAATTCCACAAAAATTAAACTAATTTGGTTAAATTCAGAACTGTCAAAAGTTTAAAACGTTCAGTTCGTCTATCTTCCAACATGATGCATATGTCTCTGTAGCCAAAATCTAAATATGCTTGCATTTCAAAACTAACCGCGCCAATGTACGCGGGTTCAATCCCCAATACAAACTTGTATTTTTTTATACATTTTATGATTGTAAGTATATTATTATAAAATTTTTTGTTCAGATAATACGTATTTAGTTAAAAATTTCCAACAATTAATTATTGTTCAGAAATAATTTTTGTGGCTTTTTCAATGTGTTTGTGTGTGTTTTATTCTTTTATTTTTTTAATTTTTTATTAATATATTGTTTTAATAACAATTTTTGAAAAGTATAAGTATTAAAATTAGTTTAATATTTAAATAAAATATAAATAAACTGTTTAAAGTATATTAATTTCGTTGAAATCATAATAATAGAAGTATAACTTCTTACGTGCGTACAAAGTACCCACACATTCTTTTTGTTGTAGATTGTAGAGTAAGTTGTAGATTTTGACATATGAGGTTTCGGTGTTTAACTGTCGATAAGCACTATAAAAATTGATGTTGCTAATTAACTGATTTACACTGATAAGACATGTGAAGTCTCCATACATCTTTATATCCATACATACTAATGTAAACAAACCTAACCCTAAGTTAAATGTATACTCACAATTTATTCTGTTCCTCGAAGTCGGAGTCGATACTCTTGCATCCATCGGCACTATTGGGACTCTGCGTCAATGAAGGACCATTTCCTGATTCACAATCCACCTCCACGTCTAAATTTTGCATTAGATAACACTTATTACATTACAAAGAATAGCAAGCACTAAACTACAAATAGCAAAGTTCGCGATGCAGCAGATAGGGTCTTCCATATGTAAAATAGTACCAGCTATCTAATAAAATCATTTATATTCAGCTCAGCGGGGTGCTATTGTTGAAGGTGTGGAATTCCAAAAACAAGGGATCATATGATCCCTTATTTGTGTAATTTTACAACTCCAACAGTACCCCACTGAGCTGAATATTAATGAGTTTCTTAGATTCCTGGTACGGCTATATGTATATTGATAGAAAACTCAGGTTGTATGATTTGCAAATAAACTTTAGATATATTATAAATAATGTAAAATAAAATAATTCAAACAATTTTGTTTGACTGATTGAATGTTTTCAATCTAAAAATGCAACTTTGCAATAACAATTATTCATACAATAATACAATTATAAACAAGGCCAAAATATTCAAGTTTCTTACTACTTTTTGTTGAGTTTTTTGTCTGGATAATCACTAAACCCTTTGCATGAATGATGAATGTTTGCTTACAGCAAACTGTTCCTACAAATATATGATCAAACATAAAGTTCCTAAAGCTCACTTTTCTAAAAATAAAATTTTCCTAATTTTGCGCAATTTTTCTAAGGTAAAATTTTTCGTTTTCACGATCTGACGTTATGCTTTTTTGCTTATCGAGAAAACTAACAAACTTTCAAGTGGCATAATGGAGAAAACCATTGCATGTTGAGGTCATAATTAACGCACTTAGGGCACCAGTAGCCCTTACGGCAAAATAAAAAAAAATAGAAAAATGTATAAACATTTTCAATTTCTTTGCGACACGAAAATGCAGCAGCTGCATAATGCTCTGGTTAAATCGGAGAGTGCAGGAAGAGTCTATACCGGTTTCGGAGGTCTTTTCCCCCTCATCAGTAGTCCCATATCCTCTTCTCTCCGATTTCCCCAGTGGGCCTTTCAGTATTGCAAAGAAAGAAATGTCACGGATGAACTAGAGCCATCTACCGAAAAACAAAGTAAGTTATCAATCGAAGTAGCACAGAAAACGCCAAAAAATATCGTTCCCATACCACCAGATTGACAACAGGTGGAATACTTTCTTTGGTTACACTTCCTGAGATTTTCAAAATTTATAAATCATACAGGATATGGGACTACTTATGAGGGGGAAAAGACCTCCGAAACCGGTATAGACTCTTCCTGCACTCTCCGATTTAACCAGAGCATTATGCAGCTGCTGCATTTTCGTGTTGCAAAGAAATTGAAAAAGTTTATACATTTTTAGTTCATTTACTCTTTTGTAGGAGTATTAAGGAATCTTTCTTGTTGGAACTTTTACTACGCTGAGCAGATGAGTTGTGAATTATTTAAAATTCTCTCGTCTTAATTTCCTCGGCATCCTGTATGATTTATAAATTTTGAAAATCTCAGGAGGTGTAACCAAAGAAAGTATTCCACCTGTTGTCAATCTGGTGGTATGGGAACGATATTTTTTGTCGTTTTCTGTGCTACTTCGATTGATAACTTACTTTGTTAAAAAAAATAGAATCCATACTCCTCTATCGATTCTTAAAATGGCATAAGGGAGAAAGTCGTCGCAGCCCATACAAAATAACCTATTAGCTCTTCGAGTATCAGACGCAAAAGGATCTATTGTTGTAGTATGTTTTCCTTTGTAAATGATTGTAAATGGCCTAACATAGTGAAGTGCCAATATATACTCTTGATGTCCCTCCCGTTTGAAAGAAAATTAAATTCCATGTGCTTTTTAGACTTTCGACAGTTAACATGTGAATAACATTAAAAAATACATTTTATTATTGTATGAATATCTGTTGAAATATCGAAGTCATGCACATTCGCATTACTATACGCAAAAACAAAATATAAGAACTTTTACAAATCTGTCCAAATAACTTAAAAAAAGTTTCGAATTTGTAGCTGCTAGCGAGCATAGCGAGCATAGGAAGATAAGGATCGCACTTAAAATTGCCTAAATAAAAACAAGCAGAAATAAAGGTTGCTCTAGACAGCTTATCATTCTAAAATGAAAAGTTCTGAAAAGTATAAACAAAAAATTACCATTCATTCATTATTCCAATACAACTAACATTCATGAAATTCATCCAATAAAAATAATAATTATCAAAAAATGGACATGTATTCTAAAAGTTATATTCTGAGTACATATTTTAAATAGACGTCTAAATTGGTTTTAACAGACTATGGTTCGTTCAACTCCACCATAAACTCGAGGGCACCGTGATAGGTGGTTGTGTCACATCGTTTCAACTTTTCATTGGTTACAAATTAATTTCTAACCAATGACAAGCTCCGAAGACTACACATCCACCAGTCACGGTGGCCTAGAGCTTATCTTCAGGTTGAACGAACTATAGTGTACTAGGTATTCGCTTCTTAGGTAGAAGGTGGTGGTTTGAATCGTGTGGAGCCTTGTAGCGCTTGTAGTTTACTTTTTTTAACAATTTGCAATGGCAGCTATGTACGCATTTGATCCCGCTTGGCGGCGCTAGTGTAGTTGGAGGTCAACGTTTTGACAATTCGTGAAGTTTGTATATGGTGTTTTTGATTACGATTTAACAATTAATAAATTATGGCCGAAAAATACGGATCTTGAGCTGTTTGTGCGTTGAAAAACGAATTGAGAAGGAATGCGAGAGTTACTGGAAAAAAGGAAGTCCTTATCGAATGATAAACTATATTAATCATCGTCTCAATGTTTTATTTCTATAGCTCAGAGGGTATAGATCTGAGGGTATTTATTTGGTATTGACTCACTCCCCCCACGAGTCTAGTGTGTATATGATATCTGCCTTACTTTTTTATCAATTTAAAATTCCCGAATAAGTACGCTCAGCATTAATTTTTGTGTTTATCTCATTTAAAAATGTGATATTTTCAAAATATGGCCGCCATGACAGTTGCGCATTTGGGGTAAATTTGGTTTAAGTATGGGTTGAGCGCAGTTGATTCTGCAATGTTGCCTCATTAAAAAAAAAAATGATAATTCCTTATAGAAATATAGAATGTGTTAATTTAATTAAGTATCATTAGTTGGGTGTTTGTCTAGGTGAAAGGCGACCTTAAATTTAAGGTGAAATTAGAAAAAATTAGGGTTAGGTTTGATCAGGTTATGTTTTAATCATTAAAGAATATTTGAATGGTACACTTTGCGTCAAAAAAAACTGGTACAACTCTTATAACCGAAAATCGTGTTTTTCAAGTTGTGTAAGTTGATCTTGTCACAAGTGTCATTATAATTTCTAGGGCAACGTTGCCAGTTCAAGGAAAATATGATATCAAACTAGGTAAAAACGGGGCTGTGCGACAGACCGCATTTTTTAATATACTAAAAACTAAAACAATTGTAATTTTCCGTCATCTCGTTTTATTATAATTTATGAAAATATTTCAATTCAAAAATTTTTATAGATAATAAATCTTGACATGACTTTAATTTATTATATTTAACGTCAAATCGAGAGGTGTGATTGGTTTCTCGTAAATTATAGGACAAAACTGCATTAAGTTGTGTAGAATAAATAAAACACACTGGAAAAATTAAAAATTAAATTTGAAATTAATACAAAATGAATAACTTTTACAGTGAACAAGTGTGGAATTTAAATATAATATGTATTACAATTCGAAATATACATTTTAATCGTTATTTTTTTGTATTTAGATTTAGTGCAATTCCGTTATCTGTGATGGCAACAACGACGTGATTCACGAACAATAATTGTCAGTCTGAACACAGGTTTACATTGGGAAAAAAAAGTGTACCAGTTTTATATGACGCGAAGTGTACTAGGTCACTTTAATTTTCAGTTATTAACTTGTTTATATTATTTTCGATGACGCTAAGTTAGGTTTGGTCAGGTTATGTTTTAGTCACTAAAAAATATTGAGAACTTGAGAATTATTTCAAATTATTATTTCACATTTTTCTATATTATTATTTCAAATATATTTTTTTTATATTTTCACTTCATAAAAAGCGATTGTAGATGTAGCAACAGTGTGAATGTATATAAAATTGCATATCTTAATCCGTGCGTTTATAATAAATTTTGATCTGAATTTTATAGTGAAGTATTCTATTTTTTACAGTCGAATCTAGGGGCAATACGTAATCTGTTTCAACAATTTTTTTATTGCAGATACGTGCATTTATTGTCAGCACATATTTATCCCTTCTTATTGCTACAATCCACTTTTTTCTCATCAGAATATCTTTGGAAAACCTGTGTCCTGATGTTCTCGATGAGCACAAATGCACAGATATTGAGGGATTTTATGATCTTAAGTTTAATTCACACAGTCAAACAAATATGCAGAAATAGATTGATTTGAAATGTTGACGTAAGTTGAGGTGACCTCCAACTACACGAACGCCACCTACGTTGAGCTTTCCAGATTAGCTGCCATAGGGCTTTTCATCGACTGTCAATTATTGTTTCGAGCTTCTGTCATGTGTCACATAATATTAATATATCTACGTCATACGTCTTTGGTTTGTATTATTGTAGATACCAATAACGTATGACGTAGATATATTAATATTATTTGACACATGACAGAAGCTCGAAACAAATGACTGAATGAAAAGCCCTATTGACTGTCTGTGTCCATAGAGTTCAGTTAGTTCACTTCGTGCAATTTTATGACGATTACCGAACGTATGGGGCAATATGATGATTTAGAACAGATATTGGGTAATATTCGTCATCGCAATGATTTTCATATGTGTTGCAGTTGCAGTCGTTTGTCTTTGTGTGTTTATTTTTGTATTTTTGTGTGTAAATAGACTTACTGTGATTTTAGATTTTGTGATAATTCTGTGGGTTCGGTAATCATAGGATACACTATCATGGGATAGACTAGCTTTTTAGCTCTTAAATTTTAAAATGGTCGATTATACTTTTATATTGACTTTTAGAATATGACTTTTAGAGTAAATGTCCTAGAGGAAACTACAACATTCCAGTCATAAAATACACAGACTCTCTAAACATTGGCTGTCCTTTAAGGGGCGAAATTACTAGTTTTTATTTAAGAGCGTAGGCGCAAAATTTCGAGCAAATCAATGCTTTTTAAATGCATTCATTTTTTTCGAATCTTGAGAAAACTAAAGTATTTTTAAAAAATCGAAAATACCTGAAAACTTCTATAATGTTTATTTTAATAAGTTACAGGGGCGAAAAAAGAAAAAAATTTAGTGTGATTTTTAATTTCAAATATCTCATTCAAAAGAAACTTTTTGTTTATTCTAAGGGACTTTCGGCCCTCGGTAATGATATAATATAATCTTTCATTCTGCGTTTAAAATTTTCAAAAATATTTATTAGTTTTCTCAGGATTTGAAAAAAATGAATGCACTTAAAAATCATTGATCCGAAATTTTGCGCCTACGCTGTTAATAAATAATGCTGAAGGCGTTTTCAATTTTCATTATTTTGCTGTCTGTCCCATATATTTCTTTCCCCTACCACTTTCTCCGACTAGCCCTCCCTGATGTTTCTCTAATTTACACCCAATATTTCCCTCTTAATTCTCATGCTAGTTCATACTCTCTCTATTCATCTCACTCTTTCACTGCATTTCTAGATTATTCTCCCAATCACTGCATTTCTCCCCCTCTCTTTCCAACTTGTATCTTTAACACTCACGTTATTCAAATTCATTCTTTTTTTTACTAAAAATTAAGTTGAGAATACTATGTTAGCAAAATAGTAAATCAGAAAGATATTTGGAGCTTTTACAAAAATACGCGTAACTTTGGATGAAGATAACAGAATCCAAGAACGAAACATCATTTAGTGGCCGCGCCTTTGTGCATTTTGATCTATTTTAAACCAGCATTTTTCTGGATGGTTATAGGTAAAAAGGAACCATGGTCTCCATGATCACCAGACCTTGCACCTACGGATTTCTTAATTTAGATCATGCTTAAAACAGTTTTTGTGCATACATCGAAAACTCTCTATTTTGCTAACATGGATTCACATCAGCATCTCAGTTTAGTATTACACATTACTCTTTCAATCACCAACTTTCATTTGTAGAATACCCAAAAAAATATGTATAGCAAGTCCTGGCTATAAGCAGTGAATTACCTTTTCTGTCCTTGGTCGTACTGAAATAGATCTGAGCTACTTCTTGATCGACAGTACCGGAAGTAATATCTGACAAGTACATTCCCCCCTCTAAAGGATTTTGAGCACCATGCTTCTGTTGCATAAAAGAGAACATACCGCTTAGCATCGACCTACGTTCTTCTTGTCTGGGGTTGTCGCTCACTGGAGAGTTAGTCTGGGAGACGCTAGGGAAGCCTCCCCATTCCCAGCTCTTCGCGTTGTCAAGAGGCTCATCTGAAAAATGTTAAAAAATGTGTCTCAATAGGATACTTTTATAAATCTTAGAACTAAAATATTACAAACAAGAACTAATGAATCAGAGGGTAAGTTTAGCAGGTGAACAACAGGGTTTTCATATTGGAAGATACACTAGAGTTAGTCCTGTCGCCAGGGGGGTACAACGGCCTCCTTTATTCAGATGGACTTACCCAAGTTTTTTTTATGTATTTTGACCCGTAGTACACGAATTTTTTGGGTAACAGGTGATCCGGATGTGGATAAGATTGTTATAAACAAAGAGATTGAGGAATTATATAACAGCGATTTCTCGCAAAACAAAACATTTTTTTGTATTTTTTGGGTCATTCTAAGCAAAAAATGTTCCTACAAGTTTTTTCGTAGGATGCATAGTTTTCGAGAAAACCGCGATTGAACTTCAAAAAAATCGAAAAATTGCAATTTTTGAACCCGAATAACTTTTGATTCAAAAATAAAGTAGCAATTCTGCTTACCGCATTTGAAAGTTTAAGTCAAATTATATCGGTTTTGATTATTTGCATTGCTAAAAATTTATTTTTTTATTGTTAAACAAAGCTATAAACACATAGTGTTTCCCGTGCCTAATACATGCATTTTAACGCATGCTACTTAGAAATTGCCTCGCTTGAACTTGTAGCTGCTCTACCTACTCGTTCGATTTTAAATGAGAAATCATTGAAAACATCACTCACGCACTAGGCGTTTATAGCTTTGTTTAACAATATAATAATAAATTTTTAGCAATGCAAATAATCAAAACAGATATAATTTGACTTGAACTTTCAAATGCGGTAAGCAAAATTGCTATTTTATTTTTTAATCAAAAGTTATTCGGGTTCAAAAATTGAAATTTTTCGATTTTTTGAAAGTTCAACCGCGTTTATCTCGAAAACTATGCATCCTACGAAAAAACTAGTCAGAACATTTTTTGCTTAGAATGACCCAAAAAATACAAAAATACGTTTTGTTTTGCGAGAAATCGCTGTTATGTAATTCCTCAAGTTCTTTGTCTATAACAATCTTATCGACATCCGGATCAACTGTTACCCAAAAGATTCGTATTATATGTACGGATCAAAATATTATAAAAAAAACTTGGGTAAGTCCATCTGAATAAAGGAGGCCATTGTACCCCCCCCCCCCCTGGCGACAGGACTAAGTATAATACTAGGTTGTTCAATAAGTTTTGCGGTTCGATAAGAAAAACACAATTTTATGACTTGAAATACGCTTTATTATTCAGTATAGTCTCTCTGAACATCAATACACTTGTTCCAAGGAGATTTCAATTTATTAATTACATCCCTGAAGGGAGAATCAGGAAGGCCTGCGCTTCCACAGCTGTTATATACTCATCATTTGAAGAAAAACGCTTTCCACGTATAAATTTTGTTAGGTATTGAAACAAATGGAAGTCGCTAGGAACCAAATCTGATTAATACTGTGGATGCTCTCACAATTCGAACTTTAATTCATGGATTTTAGCCATTGGTAAAATACTCATATAACACGGCACGGTTCCCGGGAAGGGGGGTTATCGTGGGATGTCTTGTCACTGGGAATTTTCCGGCGTCAACTTGTTTTTTAATGATTCTTTAGTCAAAATTCACTGAGAGCGAAATCGCAGCACGTTCTTTTTTTAACTAAGCGCGAAATGCATTTTTTCTGCACAAAGCTCTATATTCCGTAAGCATTTTACATCGTTTGAAATTCATATTGTATTAGAAGTAGTTTTGGTGACATTAATACATTAGCCTGAATTTTTTCAGAATTTTCTGACTACTCTAAGACCACTTTTTGAGGCTTTGAAAATGATTTTTTCACTTTTTTAACAGTTTTAAACTTAAACGCTTTTGAGATAGTGCTCTTTTTCCGGGTGTGAGTATATAAATATACTTTATTCAATTTAATGATATTATTAGTATATATTATATACAGACGAAATACAAGCTTAAATTATGCGCCAATTTAAAAAATTAACTAGGTATAAGAGAGGTATGTATTTTTGCATTACAGATGTTACAGGTAGAAATTCAATAACCATGCCGAATTCGACAAAAAATTAGTGCCGTAAAAAGGTATAATGGAACGCATATTTAAAATGGTATTATAATGTCATAATAATATTATTATTTAAACAAAAATTGTTTTCTTTTTCAGTAAAAAAATTTTGTAACACTTTGCCAATTTATTATACATCTAATATCTCTAAAAATAATTGTTAATATTTTGCGGTCAACATATATCTGCATATTTATTTATATAATAAATAAATAATATAATATTATAATTATGTATGTTATCGAATTTCTACCTGTAATATCTATAGTGCAAAAATACGTATCTCATTAATATATACTCTCGGACAAAAATATTGCATATGCATGTGGAATGAAATTTTTTGTGCTGCTATCCTAAGCCCACCCGTATCATAGGAATAGAATTTATTTTCCGAATGCCATTTTTTAAAGTATCACATAAATACTATAATCGGATTTAAATCTGATCTGGGCTATATACTGGCCAATATAATTTTTAAATTGAATCTCATCAAGATAAGTATTCACTATGCTAACGACAAGAAGAAGTGCATTAGCACCAATATGTCATATCCAATATGGCTTTCAAACGGCAAAACATGATCTTCTAAAATGTTTTCAATGTACATATTAGTTCACATTCGCCTAATCACCTTCACGTGTTCGGTATGTCCTTTCAAAGCAATACCAGTCCGTAGCACTATGTCGCCACCACCAAAACTAACGTACTGTAAGAGGTTACAACTGACATACTGTTCGCCAACTCTTCTGTAGACGAAGTCTTGTAAATCTTGCTTCCATATGGTGAACGGTATGCCAGATGTAACCTCATACAGAGGGTTAATTTTGGTGGTGGCGGCATAGTGCTATGTAGTGGTATTTCTTGGTAAGGAGATACTGAACTTGTTGAGGTGATTGGGTGAATGGCAGCTGATATGTACATTAAAAACATTTTAGAAGATCATGTTTTGCCATTTACCAGCCATATTGGATAACAAATTCGTGTACCATGGCGCAGGTCTTAATGTCGGTAGAATAGTGAATACTTACCTTGAGATTCAATTTAAAAATTATATTGGCCACCATATAGCTCACATTAAATTTAAATCCGATTATACCATTTATATGAAACATTAAAACATCGGATTCTGAAAATAAATCCTATTTCTATGACACTGGGGGCAGCACAATTTTTTTTATTTCACACGTTAATTTCAAAATATGCAAAATTTTTGTCCGTGAGTGTATATTAGTTTATTTTTCAAATTGGCGCCTAATTTAAGCTTGTATTTTGTGTTTATATATATATACTAATAATATCATTAAATTGAATATAGTATATTTATATACTCACACCCGGAAAAAGAGCACTATCTCAAAAGCGTTTAAAAGTGTCAAAAAAGTGAAAAAATCATTTTCAAAGCCTCAAAAAATGGTCTTAGAGTAGTCAGAAAAATCTGAAAAAAATTCAGGCTAATGTATTAATGTCCCCAAAACTACTTCTGATAGTAGAGCTTTGTGCAGAAAAAATGCATTTCACGCTTAGTTAAAAAAAAGAACGTGCTGCGATTTCGCTCTCAGTGAATTTTGACTAAAGAATCATTAAGAAATAAGTCGACGCCGGAAAATTCCCAGTGACAAGACCTCCCACGATAACCCCCCTTCCCGGGAACCGTGACGGTGTATTGTCCTGATGAAAAAGGATTTTTTTCTTTTGCAAACCGGGTCTTTTTCACGATTTTTTTCCTTCAGCTGGTCTAAATGGTTACAATAATAATATCTCGAATTTATTGTTTTATCAGCTTGCAAGTAATCCACGAAAAACATTCCTCTCACATCCCAAAAACTTATGGTAAGATCTTCTTGGACACAAACTCGTTTTGGAGCCGAAAAACCAGATTCTACCACTCTTTAACCTTCTGTTTTGATTCAGGATCATGGTTTTAGACCAAGTATCATCCATTGTGATGAACCGACGCACAAAATCTACTTTACCCTTCGAAAACGCCCTAAATATTGCTGAGAAAGTCGCATTCGAATGTGTTTTTGGTCCGTTGTCAGCAAATGCGGCATCCAGTGTGACCACAGCTTTTTGAAACTCAATACTTCGGCCAAAATATTGCTTAAGCTGCCGAATGAGATGCCTAGGGGTTCTACTAAACCATTTTCAGTTACTCGACGAGTTTCCAATACCATATCCTGTGTTTTTTCTACGATGTCTGGTGGTCTTTCTGTTTTTGGGCGTCTTTGACGTGCATCGTCTTCAAGGCTTGAACGACCACGTTTAAATTGAGCAACTCACTTTCGACAGTAATAATTGAAGGCGAAGAGTCCTTATACACTTTTCAACATTCGTTCATAAATTTTCTTTTCCTTCAAACCTTCCAAAAATAAAAATTCAATCACTGCACGATATTTGATTATTTCCATTATAAAAGATACTGTGACACATCGATACTCAATGGCTTCTAAAAAATAATGAATTGACAGATTGAAATAAAACTTCACATACGTTCATATGAAGAGTGTACCAACATAACAAAAAAAAATAGGCTAGTAGCAACGCCCTCTCTTATCGAATCGCAAGACTTATTGAACAACCTAGTAGACCCGCATTTCTGGACTTAAAGAAAGCATTTGACAGAGTAAGACTCATGACTCAAGACAAAGATGTAATCCATCTTCTGTATAATACAGAAGTTCCCCTAAATATCATAAAAACTATTGAAAACATTTACCAAAACAAAAAATATTTTTAAGTCATTATAGATAGGCAGTATGGACCCCTTACAGAGTCTATAGACATAGACAGCAGAAAAGACAGAGGGACTCGTTGAGACCTATTTTCTTCCATTTAATCATGGATGAAATCATCAAAAGTGGCAACAAAGAAGAGGATACAGAATGGGAAGCAAATAAGTAAAAATACTGTTACGCAGACCAAAGACGAAGCATTATAGATAGCCCAAGATGAAGATAGTCTGCAAAGACTCACAGATTTACCATAAGAGCAAAGGGATTTAATATGACAATCTCATCTCAGAAAACTAAAACAATAGTAGTCAGCAAAGATAAAAAAGTGAGAGGTCAACTACAAGAAGCAAATAAACTGGCACGATGCCTTAATAACACTGTATGGCGAAACCGACGTATTGACACTGAGATGAAGTCAAGAATTGATAGAGCCAGTGTAAGACCAATAATAACATATGCATGGGAAACAAGACCTGACGCAGCCGCAACACAAGGACTACTGGAAACAGCAGAGATGATAATACTGAGAAGAATTACAGGAAAGTCGCTGTAGTTCAGATGTAATGCAGGTATCAAAAGAGGAGTGAAGACATTAGAAGAAAAAGTAACGTACCGTGTATAAACGAATACACTGAATAGAAAAAAAGAATGGAATGACCACATAAGCAGAAAAAGGCAGGACCCGTTTGGTCAAAATCACAAGAGAAATTACCAATCAGCAGAAGTATCAGACGACCGTGCAAAAGATGGAGTGACAACCTTCCATAGAGGTATTAGTCCGCTCAAAAATTTTTCTGAATTTACCAAAGCTAGTAGAACAGATGGTACTGACAGCTTGTCAAAGTTGCTTACCTGCGGAGGTAATTAAATCCATTTACTAAGGCTGAAAATCAGTACACACATGCTAAATTGAATATAAATAAAAGTTATTATAGTCGGTTAGCTGTATGACGGGACAGTGCCGGTCGGTCGGCCCCAATGAATGTACAGGGTTATTCACTATATTTTGACCCCCTTTTAAACTACTTTATTGAGAGAATTAGAAAAAAATGTAAAATACAAAACTTATTCAATTTTTAAATTATGATTTTTTGACATATATATCATCGAGCTAGCACACGACCCCTATTCTCATTTAAAAAAAATAGTCGATTACGTCATCTAGCCCAGATGGATGACGTCATTAGTACGATATATATGTCAAAAAATCATAATTAAAAAGTCGAATAACTTTTGTATTTTACATTTTTTTCTAATTCTGTAAATAAAGCAGCTTGCAAGGGGGGTCAAAATATAGTGAATAACCCTGTACATTCATTGGGTCCGACCGATCGGCACTGTCCCGTCATACAGCTGACCGACTATAATAACTTTTATTTATATTCAATTTAGAATGTGTGTACTGATTTTCAGCCTTAGTAAATGGATTTAATTGCCTTCGTAGGAAAGCAACTTTGATACCCTCTCAGTAACCCCTGTTCTACGTTTCGCTTGACCGACCGCAGTATGTTTCCCTACACAATCACGGTAATCAACTGCGAAAAAACTAGCTTTAGTAAATTCAGAGAGATTTTTCGGCGCTGCCTCTCCATCTATATCAATGCGCCAATGTATAAGCAGAATTGCTTATAAATAGAAAGTAGAAAATAATTTTTTTATGATCCAATTTGGTATTCACAAATCAACTATGATGATTGCTAGAAAGTTAAAAATGTAAAAGCATACTAAATTTTGTAACGTTTATTTAAAATAGGTTGTTCTTATGTTTGTAATGTTAAGTTATACTGTTATACCAACCTTTCCTTGCTTTAACTTCAATTTCTGAATCAGACTGGACGTTTTCAACATTTTCGACAGAACCAGTTCTGCAATCTCCAATACTGGGTTTTGTCAGTTCCGTGTCACTAAAGAAATGGAAATCTGCGTCTATTTTCTTAATATGGGAAGTATCGACGCGAAGAACGTTGTCATCATTTTTCTTGGATGATTTTCTGAAATAAAATTTACTTAGTAATACAATCTTTTTGATGTGCAAACTTTTTTTTTTTTCTCTGATTTTGGCCTTGGTTTAGAACTACACTGTGCAAACTTAATTTGTAGAACAAATTGACAGTTTTTTGAAACAACATGACAGAGAGAAGATGCTAATATTTAGAAAAAAATTATGATTTTTAAATAGAAGATTCCACCGCTGTAAAAGCAATTAAATTAACGAAAAAGAATTTTCTTCATCTTACGGTATCTTTATTTTATTCTAAATTTATGGTTCTTGGTGCCAGACGATTAAACTGTCATACTAATTTAAGACATATTTTTATATAATGTATGATTACAAAAATGGATTTTTTTGGAATAATAACAAACATAAAATAACCAAAATTTACCCTTGTAATTCAGGATCGGACCCATTGCTATCCAAGGAACTCCTATCAGTAATGGTGTCGTTAGTTTCCAGGTTTTCTGATATCTGGCTGCTAGTCATTTGGTTTATGCTGCTAGATTTCTTTGGAGCATTCTTTCGCCGTACTCTCTTTCGCCTTTTCTTACTACTTTTACTTTCGTTTGTAGGATCGTCGATTTTAGGAAGGTTTGATACAGGAGATACCAGATTTTCAGATTTTAGTTCTTCGGTCTAAAAACAACAAGAGTTAAGATACTTGACTACTAGAAAACTAAATTATGTGTGGTCGTGTATACTGTAGTTTAGAATGGATTGATAGATCTTATATTTATTTAATACAGATTTTAGTTCTTCGGTCTAAAAACAACAAGAGTTAAGATACTTGACTACTAGAAAACTAAATTATGTGTGGTCGTGTATACTGTAGTTTAGAATGGATTGATAGATCTTATATTTATTTAATACAGTAACACGAACAGCAATATATTATTGAATATTATTAGTTCTAATACTCCCTACTGTTTCAGAATGTCTAGGATCAACAATAAAGATCAGCTCTAAGTTGATTCTTGGACGCAAGAGAACACTGGCTGATGTTGCGGTGACCAATGGGGTTAACTTGGTACCAAGACACACAGGTGTGGAAGGGAACGAACGGGCTGATGCTCTGGCAAGACAGGGCTCATCCACTACTTATGGAACCCGAACATCTCTCATCTCTACCTATTGGGGGAGCTCTTCAGTACTGCTCCGGATAGTCCCAACGAGTTTCTTTTGAAACTCGTTCAGGGACTCCTCAGCCAGTTGTGGAGGTATGAGACATGCGCTCCACATAGTGGGGCCATCCAAAAGTCTTACAGCTCAACTTATTAATCGTAGGAAGATGCTCTCTGGTAGTCAGTATGCTTACCAGACACTGTAGGCTCAGACGTCACCTATATATGCTTAGATTGGCGGGTGGCCCACGGTGTCACCTATGTAATGAGGGGGTGGAAACTTCATCACATGTCTTCTGGAAGTGCCCGGCACTGGGCTACCAGAGGCGGCAAATCCTGGATTTGGTCTTTATGCAACCCCAAATGGGGGAGTTACCACTAAAGAGAAGTGTGGCTTTGTGTGAAGCCACAAGGTTAATAAATGATTAGAAGTCCAGAAGGATACGAAGAACTGAGATTTGAAGTCTCTACTGATTCTAGAAGATAACGGAGCCTGGAGCAGCCTGGGCCCCAGAAACGTCGAAGACCAGGTCCTTATGGGCCTAGTCCGTATGATAGGGGTGATACAATGGACTAAACTAGAAGGTCTGTGTCTGAAGGGCTCACAAATGAGCCCTGTCCCGATATACCATAACGATAACTACTTGAGAATTTAAATGTATGAATAAGAGCTGTTTATCGTTAATTACGGGTAGTAATGAGCATGGCATGAACAACGATAACCGTTTATTAGTAAAAAGTGTAGATTTGTACAGGAAAAATAAGAAACATTTCTTAATGATAAAACCTTAACCCGTCTACTTAAATTTGAATATATTTAATGTTCAAATTTTGTGAAAAACGTCTGTGGTCCCTTTGGCTTAGAAAATTTAATGAAAATGTAGGAAATAGTAATACATACATAGATTATAATAATTATACCCACAATTTAGTTAAAAAAAAATTAGAATTCGTTTTGGAACACAATAAATAACATATCTCCTTGGCAACACACTTTCTTGTATACCTGACTTGTTTATAATTGGGTAGAGATATCATGAAAGGTCACGCCAAGTTCAAAACACTCTTCAGAACCCACTAAATTATGTCACGGCAGTTTGTATTGTTATACAATGCCAAGGACGCGCACAGTAGAGACTAGCAAATTAAACTTCCTTACTTCACTGGTTTCTACAGTCAGAAAAATGAAAGAATACCCATGCGTCATCGATGATATGCATACGAATCAAATCAAAAATTTCCACTCAAAACAAAGTCTAAACTAAGTCAATGCTGAAAATAAACGGATGTGACTACTACCCCACCGTACGATTTTTCGCTACGTAAGAATGAGTCAAAAAATTTTTGTGATGTTATTCTTTTTCTGATAATATATATTTATTGGTGATAAATGTTACTATTACTACCGTAATTAATTATTTTATATAGATTAATAATACAGATAGATTAATAAAAGATGATGATGACATAACATACGAAGAATACAGGGAAGCAATTCTAAAATTAAAAAATGGCAAGGCTGCAGGACACGATAATATTAAGGACGAACAATCGCTCATCTCTAGAATTCTACACAAGGACAGGTGTAAGACAAGGTGGTGTTCTCAGTCCTTTGTTATTTATCACTCTAATGGACGAAATTGCAAAATAATGCAGAGGTAAGGTAAAAATAACTAGGGTTGGGGTGTATAAACTTCAACAAGTTTACGTGGCAGAGTTGATTTATGCCGATGACCTGGTAATTGTGGCAAAATCAGAAAAAGACTTTCAAGTGAATGTGAATGTTTGGAATGAAGCCTTTAAGAAATTTGGGATGAAAATAAATATTGAAAAAACAGAAGCTTTAGTAATATCGAAAACTCAAGAAAATATAAATGTAAAGCTGAATAATGAGACCATTACACAAGTAGAGGACTTCAAGTAGCTAGGATCAACAATGAATGGGCAAGGAAATATAGAACCAGAAATAAACAGCAGGGTAATGAGTGCAACAAAATTATACTATGCACTAAATAAAAGTTTTATTGGGAAGAAAGAAGTAAGCCTGAAAACAAAAATAAAAGTATTTCAAACTGTATACGAGCCGGTGCTACTCTACGGTAGTGAAACGTGGACAGTGAACGACAACATCCGTAGTAAAATTCAAGCATGCGAAATGCGATATTTACGTGCGGTATCCGGGGTGACCAGACGTGATCGTATAAGAAATGAAGACATACGTGAAAGGTGCGGTGTTGGAAGGACCTCAGACAGACTTGAAACGAAACAGTTATCGTGGTTCGGACATATGGCGAGAATGAGTGAAGGTAGAACTGTAAAGAGGGTGTGGAAAGCGGCATCTGACAACAAACGACGAAGAGGCAGGCCAGCAAGAACGTGGAACGCAAATATTGGAAAGGCTTGCGTAAAAAGAAATATTGGGTGGAGAGAAGCAGAAAGACTAGCTACTGACCGAAAGGCATGGAGACGTCTGATTTCTCCACTTACCTCGACACCGTAAGGTACAAGAGGACGGCTTAAGTAAGTAAGTAAGTAAGTAATAATACAAAAATAATGAGTAAACAAATATAGTATTATGAATTTCTCCATGTTAATGTTGCCAGTGGACGTAAATAGTAACCAGAGTTTAAAAAATGTCGTTTATGTCAGCTGCATTAAGTGATTAAAATGAAAGTAAACTTAATGAATTCAGATCATTAGGTATCCAGATCATTTTCAGCCACATATCAAGCCAGAGAAGATCTCAGTACATAAAGAAAAAACGAAGAAAGAACAAACTTTTTAAGTCATTGGCCTTTAAGGCCTTTAATGCTATTGTGCATGTATACAATGCCAAGGAGGCGCACAGTCGAGACTAGCAAATTAAACTTCCTTACTTTACTGATATCTATATCCAAGCTGTCCATTTTAAAAATAGTTTCAGAAATGTCGTTGTGGCTCTTGCTTAAATCTTCGCTACTGAGCTTTCCGGATATTATAGATAGTGTCATTTCTTCTGCTGAATTTTCATTATTTATTTCTAGGTTACCCAAGACCAGTTGTCGTCTGATGAAGTTGCGTTCTCGCATCTTGTTACTTTCGTTGTCTGCCGTATTGCGACGCGTTTTGTAGTCATTTTCTTCGTTTTCCAATCCCAGATTGGAGATGTCTTCCAGACTGAGACGCCTTCCCTGAAACACAAAAAAAAAACATAAAATAAACAATAAAAAAACTATTTAACAACAACAACTTTTATTCAAAACAATTGGAAATTTGATTATCATCATCAACAGCTATTCCGTGTATCATCGGATGTAAACCTCCCTTAGTATGATAACTTTAACATGCACAAGAAAATAAAGGAAATCACAAATACACAGCGAAAAAAGAAAGATTAGTCTTAAAGACACAAATGGAAAAATTATTATAGAAGTCAAAGAGAAATTAAAAAAGTGGAAGACATACATAACAGATCTGTTTGAGGATAATAGACAAGAACCGGAAGAAATCGACAGCGAAACGGGACCAGAGATCATAATGGAGGAAATCGAACAAGCAATATGATACTCAAAAAACGGAAAAACTGTAGGCCCAGATGAAATACCTGCGGAATTACTGAAATGTCTAGACGATGAAACTCTACCGGTACTACTGGATCTGTTTAATGAAGTATATAAAACCGGAAAAATCCCTCAGGAATGGTTGGTGTCCACCTTTGTAACAATACCAAAAACAATATATGCCAAAGATTGTTCGGACTATAGGACAATATACCTAATAAGCCATAAAAATATTTCTAAAGGTGATTCAGGGAAGATTATACAGAAAGCTAGAATATGATATGGATGATACCCAATTTGGGTTCCGCAAAGGACTTGGAACAAGAGAGGCATTGTTTGCGTTTAATGTCCTCTCTCAAAGATGCTTAGATATGAACCTGCATATTTATTCCTGTTTCATCGACTTCGAAAAAGCGTTCGACAGGGTCCGACATGAAAAACTAATAGAATTATTGAAAGATATAGACAGACGAGATTTACGAATTATCATCAATCTGTATTGGAATCAAAAGGCCAATATAAAGATAGAAGAACAAGAATCCGAGAATATTGATATAAAGAGAGGAGTAAGACAGGGTTGTGTTCTGTTGCCGCTACTGTTTAACCTGTACAGTGAAGCCATATTTCAGGAAGCGATAGCGGAGCTAAGTGATGGAATCTCTATAAAAGGAAGAATAGTAAATAATATAAGATTCGCTGATGACACCGTTATAATGGCAGACACCCGGGAATCGCTACAAGAATTGCTAAATAGAATTAACGATTATTGCATTCGATACGGACTAAAAATAAACAAGAAAAAAACTAAATTTATGATTGTCTCAAAAACAGAACACGGAAATGAAAGGTTAATGATAGAGCAAACCCAAATAGAAAAATTTAAGACATACAAATATCTGGGAACCTGGGTTGATGAAAAAAATGACCAAAGCAAAGAAATTAAAGTCCGAATTGAAACTGCAAGGCAAGCATTTATAAAAATGAAGACACTGCTTACAAACAAAGACCTTCAGTTGCCTCTCAGATTGAGGGCTCTAAGATGCTACATATTTTCTATATTGCTATACGGAATGGAAGCTTGGACATTGAAGAGACAACACATAAGAATAGAAGCGTTCGAAATGTGGTGTTACAGAAGAATATTGAAAATTCAGTGGGTTCAAAGGATTACTAACGTTGAAGTGCTACGACGTTTAAATAAGGAGTTAGAAATTATGAAAAGTATAAAAACTACAAAACTGGAATATTTGGGTCACATGACCAGAGGAGAAAAATATGAGTTGCTGAGAATTATTATGCAAGGAAGGATCCAAGGAAGAAGAAGCATAGTGTGACGTTCCGCCCCTTATAGAATCGATTATTGATGGGAAGATATTATTTAACTATCCAAAATATTATTTAATTATTTTCAGAATTATTTTCTTTCAATGTTTATTCAAATAGAACTTAAACCCATCTCAGAATTTTTAAATGCTTGATGACGTCACATTTAAAACGTGGCAACATTGGTTTCCCCACTTTGACAGCCAATGCTTAGTAGAGGGGTACGAAGGATTCAGCTGTGAACGTGAGCCTTGAATTGCCATTGTTTCTCGAGTGTTCGGTCTGAATCGTAGTGTGCGGGGTCATTAGACTCGATTATTCACCTCTAATTCTCAGTTCCAAATTGATTAAATATTACAATAAAAGTATAGTGAAGTTATCCAGCAGCAGTGGATTTGAAGAATTTTAGAGCATACTATATCCAATGAGTTCTACCCCGCACCTACCATGAAATCTTAAAGCCACCCTACAACAACACCAAGGCCAGACCACACAGAGAGAAACAATCAATAGGCGACCAGCCTGGATTATTTCCACATTTTCTTTTTTTGAGTACCTCCAGCTGCTTTCCAACAGTTTTGAGTACCTTCAGCTGCTTTCTACCAGTCTTCCTCTCCTGTACCTCCAGCAGGACAGCTGCTAGCGAGAGTTAGCACCCTTGGGTGCTCATTACATCAACTTCAAGATTAGGAAAGAGTGGTTTGTTTGGGAACATTTACTGTGCTCTTATTAAAGACAGACTGGTTTTGTGATATTTAGTACATTTTTTTATATAGTTCAATTGCACACACATTTTTCCTGCTTTATATTTTTTATAGGGTTTTTTTTTCTTTACAACATAATATTTAATTGATAGCGTTCCCCAACACTCTGCAATCTATAAAGGTATAAATTTCTGAGCTCAGATATTTTCCCTAATAATAGTAGTCGGTACTCTTATCTTGATTATTTTTAGGCTGTGTTCCACTTTTGTATAATTATTTAAACTCATTCCATTATTTTAGTATATGTTTAATTAAATTTTTAAAAATTAACTTCACATATTAGTCAAAATTGTAATTATTAACTTTATTTAACTTGAACTTATTAACTTTACTTAACTTTAACTTATTAACTTTATTTAACTTTAACTTTAATTTATTAAATTCATATGAACTTCTGGATTCTAATCCCTCAGATTAGTTTTTGGTTTCACTTGTTATTATTACTATTATAAACCACGAGTTAGGAAAAGGATCTGTGTATCCACTCGTAGGTTTATTTATTCAATAAGGCTTGTGCCTGTCCCACTCACAGTGAGGTATTTATATGTTATATATAGTATCAGGTAGTATTTAATTAAGGTGTACGTATTATAAACGTACAATTATTATTTGGTGAGGGTTCTACTAACCTAGTTGTAAGTTGTACTTCCTGTATTAGAGGTACCCGTAGTCAGTTTTTCTAACCTTATAAAGAGTATTCTTAGATCATAGTTGTATGATGATTTTGTAATTGACTTTCACTAGTATCACTTTTTCCTGTCATGTTAGAGTTACACACTAGTTACTTGTCCTAACTCAGAGATTGTTAAAAAGATCTAGTAGTTACATTCAATAAATATACATTTATTGTGATTTTTTTTTCTTATTACTCCTTTATTTTTAGTAGTATATTTTATAATTTAATAATCTTTAATAACTTTTCACATACTTGTACTACAAATTTAACATACTCTATAGCAGCGTAGAATACCTGGAAGAGCGTTAACCTAGTTATCCTTCTTCTGGCGCCCAAAAATTCATTCTATTTTCAGTATATTATTATATTTACTCTATCTATTTTCTGAACATTATCTTCATATCTTCTTTTCGAGCCATCATTGTCACTTCCTTTAATCTATTGTCTGGCCAAAAATAGCCGTGCAAATTGGCCGAATCCTTCCTTGAGTGTCAAGTGGCCCTTCTCATACATATTTAGCTAGCCATTCAAGTTATATCTATCTATTAATGATTTCTCATCTCTAGTCCTGTATCAATTCGATATTCTTTGTCTTGGCATCCTTCCATACAAATACTACTACAAAGTTGTATTTTAGTTACTCCAGCTTCTTCAACGGAGAAGCCACACATTTTTGTCCTTTGGCTACATTAAGTAGATCTTCTTCTTTTTACTACTTCTGTTGGAGTTTACCACTCCCTTTTCATTCACTCCAACAGAAAATCATCAGCTAGTTGTTACATCGGCTTTCCAACGTGGTGGCTTTATTTTTGGTCTGAGACAGTATTCATTTAGGTCAATTCTTCTCTTTTATCTGAAATCTCTTTGTTATTTCCGTTTGGTATCCTATACACATATTGTTACTTATTTATTTTATTTTTAATTTCTGATACATATCAGGTATTCTTAAACGCTGTTTTGATTTTTGTTTATATTTTGGGACCTCATTATAGTATATGTTTGTGCAGCTTACATTCTGGGTTAGATTTTGAATTTTTATTGGGAACTTATATTTAATATTGCTATTAATAATATAATTCATATAACAATTTTATTTCTTCAGTCAATAGTGGTATAGTTGGAGGTACAACTAAGTGTTGATTATTATTATTATTATTATAGATATATATTTTTTCTAGAGTGGTGGTAAGTTACATATAAATAAAAAAATTTACTTCCAGTATTTAGGTAGTAGGTTTACTTGAGTATACAATATTTATTGGATTATTTATCCATTTATTTGATCTTATATATTTATTTGATCTTATTTATTAGATTATATACTGCATTATATATATATTTTTTTTTTGGCTGGCTATTTTGATTTTGTTGGTGTGTTGCTGATATTTTCTCGGTTTATATTATATATATTTTGCGTGCAAACTTTCATATTTTCATATTTTTCATATTTCTGTTCTTTGGACTATTTGTCAATAACTTTGCTCTCATCATGTGTGCTTTTAAAGCTGAACATCTTCTGGTGGATGAATTGGATTATGAATTAAAGATTCGGGACATAATGCCAGAGGAGTCGACAACTGTCGATAAAAAACGCAATCTTTTGAGAGGTGCTTTGAAACAAGAAGCTGGCAATAGAAGTTTTCTCCAAATTTCAGCTGTATCCCTTCCTTTTGAGGAACAACAAAAAGGAATCACTGAAACATTGGACAGCTTGTCTAAAAAAATCGAAAAGTTTAGGGGAACTGTAAAGGATACAGAGTATGCGCGATTAACATCTCGTCTAGGCCATATTTCTGCCCGTGTACACTTGCTACACTGTCCTTCTGAAGAACAGGAACCGTTCAAGAGGTCTGTTTCTCTTAAAATATTAACACTAGAGGGTGAACTTGATTCTAGAGTTAACCCCATTGCTACCTCTACTCCTAATGCTTCAGTCAATGTACCTAGCTTTACGTACTCCAAACCTGTTCAAGTACACAAATGGGGTATTTCATTTTCAGGTGAAAAACAGCACACTGATGTGATGTCATTTTTAGAAAGGGTTGAATGTCTTCGAATATCTAGAGGTGTTTCTGAAGAGGATTTGTTTGCTGCTTCTGCTGAGTTGTTCACCGGGACCGCTTTTACATGGTTTATGAATAACAGGGGTAATTTTTCTTGTTGGTCTGATCTGATTAAAAAGTTGAAGTCGGATTTTCTTCCGTATTCATTCCAGGATGATTTATTAGATCAAATTAAGAATCATAAGCAGAAACCTGGGGAATCTGTTACTATGTTTATTAATACTATATTAGGTATGTGTAGTCGTTTAGACACTCCTTTGTCAGATTTAGCTAAAATTAAAATCATCCGTAAATGTCTATTGCCCTTTTATCATCAACAATTAGCTCTTATGGACATTCAGAACATTGATGACCTTACTATAAAATGCAAACGTTTGGAGGAAACGTTATCCTGGTCTTCTCAACCTCCATCCACATCTCGATCCTCTTCTAACTCTTCTTCTCAGCCAACTTCCTTTAGGCAACGTTCTTGGCTAAATAAGGGTCATGAACATAATGTTTCGGTTGTTAGTTCTCTTGTCTGCTGGAATTGTGATCAGCCTGGTCACCCATTTTACAATTGTGGGATTCCTCAAAATCGTATTTTCTGCCATGGTTGTGGCCGAGAGAACACCCTTAAAAGAAACTGTTCTAAGTGTTCGGGAAACGACACGTCGGAGGTCCGTCCCCTGAACGTTTCTCCGTCCAACATCCAATCAGGGAATCAAACCCCATCGTCAAACGAAACTACAGGACCAAGCACATCCAGCAACCCAAACCCATCTTCACGAAAAGGGAAAGGGGTGTCGTTCAAGAAAGCAGCACACACCACAAAACAAAATTAAACCAGAAATTTATTTCTATAGATAATACGTTAGATTCGCTTGATTCAAATGATCACAGATGGTCATTTACAAACGCTTCTTTGATTGGTAGTGTTCAACGTAACAATAATAATTGTGATAGTAATGTGGTTCCATTATCTATATTAGATTCTAGTTTTGTTAATGATGATGATACGTCTGGGTTAGTTCCATATAACGGTTGTAGACAACCAAATACTTTAGATCTAGATATTAATTCGTTATTAGTTAGGAAACAAAATGATAATAGGCCATATCTTCCTATTCAAATTTTAGGACAATCGTGTTTAGCTTTGTTAGATAGTGGCTCTAATATTTCATTGATAGGGGCACATTCGTTAAATTTATTGAAAAATTCTAGTATTCCCATTATGCCCATTTCATCTTTGCAAGTATCTACTGCAGATGGTACAGTTCAGTCCATTACGGGCAAACTCCAAATTAAAATCACAGTGGCAGATTTATGTAGGGAAATTACATTTTATGTTATTCCTTCCGTGCAGAATTCTATAATTTTAGGTATGGACTTTTTCAATGCTTTCAATAGTACCTTAAGTTGTTCTGATTTTTCTTTTTCCATATCTGAATTTAATTTATCTACCCTTAGTGCTATTCACGATTTTGCTAGTTTATCAAGCTCTGAACAAAGGCAATTAGAGAGTATGATCTCTAAATTTACTACTCTTTCTTCAAAAGACAAACTAGGTCGTACGTCGTTAATCTCTCACACTATCGAAGTGGGAAATCCCACTCCTTTCAGATTATATCAGTACCCCATACCTCAAGCCTGGCAGGCAGATTTAGAAAAGGAAGTAGATTCGATGCTTGCTTTAAATATCATAGAACCTTCAACATCGTCCTACTGTTCTCCGCTCTGGTTAACGAAGAAGAAGGATGGATCCTTCAGGATCTGCTTTGACGGTCGAAAACTAAACAGTATCACAACTAACAGGGATGCTTATCCTATCCCCAGAATAGATGTGATTTTGAGCAAACTTCAGAATGCCAAATACATCTCTTCTATTGATTTGTCTAAGGCCTTCCTACAGATCCCACTGAGTGAAGAGAGCAAGAAGTATACTGCTTTTGCTGTCAGTGGTAAAGGATTATTCCAGTTTGTCACCATGCCTTTCGGTCTTGTTTCTGCTCCTCAGACAATGTGTCGTCTGATGGATTTAGTCATTGGTCCACCGTTAGAGCCCTATGTTTTCTATTATTTAGACGATATTTTGGTTGTCACTCCTGATTTTTCCCTTCATATGGAAATTTTAGATAAGTTATTTTTACGTCTTAAGGAAGCTAATCTAACGGTCAATCTGGATAAATGTCAGTTTTGTCGCCCTAGTCTTAAGTTCTTGGGTTATGTTGTGGATAACCAGGGGCTGAGGACTGATCCTGAGAAAATAGTTGCTATCAAAAATTTTCCTATACCAAAGACCACCACCCAAGTCCGTAGGATATTGGGAATGTGTGGCTATTATCGGCGATTTGTACCGTCCTACTCTACTTTGTTGTCACCTCTTACTGATCTTTTGAAGAACAGGAAAAAGGGACAGACCATTACTTGGACTCCTGAGGCTGACGAAGCTTTTAGGCGCGTTAAAGATGCTTTAACGAGCGCTCCGGTTATGATGTCACCTAATTTTGATGAGCATTTTTATCTAATGACAGATTGCTCTAATACAGCTTCTGGAGGCGTATTATTTCAGTTGAAAGATGGCTCCGAACACCCCATAGCGTACACTAGTAAGAAGTTGAACAAGGCCCAGAAAAACTATTCAACTACGGAGAAAGAACTCTTAGCTATCATCCATGGGTTAGAAGCTTTTCGTTATTATCTGGAAGGTCGTAATTTCACTATAATTACTGATCATAGTTCCTTAGTATGGCTTCATAGTATGAAAAACCCTTCACAGAGGCTTTCTCGATGGATATGCAAACTGGCTGCCTATTCATATAAGATTGTCCATAGAAAGGCAAACGGGGTAGTGGTCGCAGATGCTCTTTCACGTGTCCATGATATTAATGTCCTAGATCTGTCCTCTTTAAGTCCTGATATGTGGTATCAGAATATGATTGATAGGGTCACTCAAGACCCACAAAAATATCCTGATTTTAAGGTAGAGAATAATATTCTGTACAAACACATCTTAAGTCCGATAGAGTCCTTATCCAATATGTCGGAGTGGAAAATAGTTGTACCTACGCCAAATAGGGAAAATATTCTGCATATGTTTCATGATGAAGTTACGGCGGGTCATTTTGGTTTTTATAAGACTTATCACCGTATTGCCGAATTATATTATTGGCCTGGTATGCGGAAGTCTATAAAAAGGTACATTTCTAAATGCATGGTTTGTGCTACTTGTAAACCAAGTAACCTACCACAGGCTGGACTTATGGGTTCCTTCAGGAACATAAATTTTCCTTGGCAGATGATCTCAATGGATCTCATTGGACCTTATCCTCGGAGTTACAAGGGTAATACCTATTGCCTGGTAGTTGTGGATTATTTCACTAAATTTCCTTTAGTTTGTCCCCTTCGCCAGGCCACAACTCCAGCAATTTTAAAATATTTGGAGGAACAAGTCTTTTTGGTGTATGGTGTTCCTCAAATTGTGTCATGTGACAACGGTCCTCAGTTTGTATCGAAGGCCTTTAAAGATCTTCTAGCTAAATATAAGGTTCAAAAGACCTTTTATAATGCTGCCTACCATCCACAAGCAAATCATACTGAGAGAGTAAATCGCAGTATTGTCACAGCTCTAAGGTCCTATACTTACCCTGATCACAGAGCTTGGGATCAATATATTCATTCCATAGCTCAAGCCATAAGGACTTCTGTCCATGAAGTTACCCAGTGCTCTCCAGCATATTTGAATTTTGGTAGGAATGTGGCTTTATCAGGTGATTATTTTGGTGTAATTTCAGACAATTCCGAAAATCTTCCTCAAATATCTGAGAAACTTCATCGCTTAGATGATCTCCAGACGTTACCTCATATTTTCGCAGACATTAGGAAGAAGTTAAAAACTTCTTACCTAAGGAACCAGCAGCACTATAATTTGAGGAAACGAGATCTGCGATTCTTTGTTGGTGATCGAGTCTTAAAGCGCAATTTTGTCAAATCCAATAAGGGTGATGCCATTTCTGCAAAGTTTTGCCAGAAATATGTCCCATGTACTGTCTCAAGGGTAATATCTCCTTTGATTTATGAATTAAAGGACAATTCGACTAATAAGCGAATTGGTCAATTTCATGTAAAGGATTTACTGCCTGACAACACCATGGACGATGTGGATTCTTCAACTTCATCGGAAGAAGATTAGCTTAACAGGGTTGTTTAAGCTAATATCTTCCTGTGTTTGCCTTTAATTAGTTTTATTATGGTATAGTATTTTAGTTTAAATTGTTAATCACCAGATAATGCCTGACCATAGCAATTTTTATCCTTCGGCATGGCTTGATGATTTCTCACGTATTAGTTATTAGGTACCGAATTCTTGTGTAATACCGCTTGTATGAGTTTATTATTATTTTTTTGTATTATAGATTGCATTTGAGTCATTATCGACAAATATTCTCAAATACTAATCCAGCCAGTAGTATTACCAAGTTAATAACCTCCACTTGTACTCTTAGTTTTGTACTCAACCTCTCAGAATAAAAGGGCTGTTGATTATTATATATTAAGATATTTGGATGTGTGGGCTCATACAAGTATTCTTGCTTAATATAGATGGAGCTATGTTACACTACCATATCTTAGATTATGTGTTATATCTTGGATATTTGATTACATACCTATTATTTTTTTTTATTGTTTTTATATCATGTCATTGGATTTGCCATATTGGAAAGAAGTTGTGGTTGTTAATTTGTTATTGGGTTACTTTATTGATATTTGTCACAGGTACCTTAAATACTTTATATTAATTCGGATTCTTACTTCCTCCACAGGATGATTCTGGAATGAATTTGGAATTTTGATTTATAAATGAATTCTTGAGTCCTTCATATTTCTTCTTATGAACTAGTCTGTTAATGCTCAAAGTTGGTGAATACGTGGGTTCGAAGTTCAGCAACTGATCACTGCTATCCGATTTCGTAATCCATGTCTTTCTTGTCAGAGTAGGCAGATGTTTATCCATGATAATATTTCTGGTTGGGAAATGGTGTACAACACTTCCTAACCATTCTTGTGCAATTGTTCCAAATATTCCAGGCACATTTTCACACGATAATAGGGAAGTCTAGTTTGCTTATTTTATGTCTCTTAGTTCATAGTATATAGATGCTTGACTTTCCATAGACGTAGAGTCGTAATGTTAGTGATTAACCCACTGGGACAAATTATTGATTTTCTTTTTAGTAGATTCCCTCTTCTTTCCTTAGGCATTAATTGTTGCTTAGATTCAGGAATATCTCCTGGATAATCCTATGTATGTTCACATGAATATACAGTCTTATGAAAGATTGGGAGCTCGTTCCCGTCATATTTTGTATTTACCATGGAGTCATAGAACTTATAAGTTCATCCTTTATTTTTACTATTTAGTTTCGATAGGCTCATATTACCGGATGAGGGTAGATCTAGAGCTAATTTAGTTAGTTATTTAGTATTAGTGAGAATTGGTCCATAAATCTTCCTGATCGTTCTTCTTTGGATATGCTCCTATAAATCTGGTGTCCATTGCTAGTCCGATTTTGGATTAAGTGTCCGATTCTTCACTTATTTTGTTTATTTGGTTGTATAGGTTCGTATTACCGGATGTGGGTGTACGTAGACCTAATTTATTTATATGATTTAGTATGGATGTGAATTGGTCCATAAATCTTCCTGGTCGTTCTTCATTGGATATGCTTTTGTGAATCTGTTGTCCATTGATAGTCTGACTTTGGATTGAGTGTCTGATTCCACATTTATTTTGGTTAATGTGTTTGCATTCCTTTGGTATGTTCACTATTTATATTAGTTGGTATTGGTGAAAATTATTCTATAAATATTCCTAGTTGTTCTTCTCTGGATATGCTATTACGAATCTGGTGTCCATTGCTAGTCCAATTTAGGATTGAGTGTTTGATTCTTCACTTATTATAGTTATTGATTTCATTGGTGACTTTAGTATATGTACTTGCGTTATGGTATGAATTGGCTCTCACCTTTGCCTGGTTGTTCGTCCTTGGATATACTCCTTATAAATCTGATGTCCATGGATAGTTCAACTTTGGATTTACTGCCAATTCGACACTTATTTGTCATTATAAATTATGTCTCATCTTTAGCACTTTTACTAGGACTTCGGGTCATATTTTGCAATTTCCGTTATTTGCTGCAGTGACCATCCTACTTTCCCTTGATTATTAGTGGTGATTATTTGTAATCTTGCGAATCAACGGGGAATGATACACTAAGCACTACTACTCTAGTTTAATATTTTGGAAAAAAAAAAAAAAAAAAAAAAAAAATTTTTTTAAATAAAATTTTTTTTCTGGTGGTTGAAAGGGAATGTGACGTTCCGCCCCTTATAGAATCGATTATTGATGGGAAGATATTATTTAACTATCCAAAATATTATTTAATTATTTTCAGAATTATTTTCTTTCAATGTTTATTCAAATAGAACTTAAACCCATCTCAGAATTTTTAAATGCTTGATGACGTCACATTTAAAACGTGGCAACATTGGTTTCCCCACTTTGACAGCCAATGCTTAGTAGAGGGGTACGAAGGATTCAGCTGTGAACGTGAGCCTTGAATTGCCATTGTTTCTCGAGTGTTCGGTCTGAATCGTAGTGTGCGGGGTCATTAGACTCGATTATTCACCTCTAATTCTCAGTTCCAAATTGATTAAATATTACAATAAAAGTATAGTGAAGTTATCCAGCAGCAGTGGATTTGAAGAATTTTAGAGCATACTATATCCAATGAGTTCTACCCCGCACCTACCATGAAATCTTAAAGCCACCCTACAACAACACCAAGGCCAGACCACACAGAGAGAAACAATCAATAGGCGACCAGCCTGGATTATTTCCACATTTTCTTTTTTTGAGTACCTCCAGCTGCTTTCCAACAGTTTTGAGTACCTTCAGCTGCTTTCTACCAGTCTTCCTCTCCTGTACCTCCAGCAGGACAGCTGCTAGCGAGAGTTAGCACCCTTGGGTGCTCATTACATCAACTTCAAGATTAGGAAAGAGTGGTTTGTTTGGGAACATTTACTGTGCTCTTATTAAAGACAGACTGGTTTTGTGATATTTAGTACATTTTTTTATATAGTTCAATTGCACACACATTTTTCCTGCTTTATATTTTTTATAGGGTTTTTTTTTCTTTACAACATAATATTTAATTGATAGCGTTCCCCAACACTCTGCAATCTATAAAGGTATAAATTTCTGAGCTCAGATATTTTCCCTAATAATAGTAGTCGGTACTCTTATCTTGATTATTTTTAGGCTGTGTTCCACTTTTGTATAATTATTTAAACTCATTCCATTATTTTAGTATATGTTTAATTAAATTTTTAAAAATTAACTTCACATATTAGTCAAAATTGTAATTATTAACTTTATTTAACTTGAACTTATTAACTTTACTTAACTTTAACTTATTAACTTTATTTAACTTTAACTTTAATTTATTAAATTCATATGAACTTCTGGATTCTAATCCCTCAGATTAGTTTTTGGTTTCACTTGTTATTATTACTATTATAAACCACGAGTTAGGAAAAGGATCTGTGTATCCACTCGTAGGTTTATTTATTCAATAAGGCTTGTGCCTGTCCCACTCACAGTGAGGTATTTATATGTTATATATAGTATCAGGTAGTATTTAATTAAGGTGTACGTATTATAAACGTACAATTATTATTTGGTGAGGGTTCTACTAACCTAGTTGTAAGTTGTACTTCCTGTATTAGAGGTACCCGTAGTCAGTTTTTCTAACCTTATAAAGAGTATTCTTAGATCATAGTTGTATGATGATTTTGTAATTGACTTTCACTAGTATCACTTTTTCCTGTCATGTTAGAGTTACACACTAGTTACTTGTCCTAACTCAGAGATTGTTAAAAAGATCTAGTAGTTACATTCAATAAATATACATTTATTGTGATTTTTTTTTCTTATTACTCCTTTATTTTTAGTAGTATATTTTATAATTTAATAATCTTTAATAACTTTTCACATACTTGTACTACAAATTTAACATACTCTATAGCAGCGTAGAATACCTGGAAGAGCGTTAACCTAGTTATCCTTCTTCTGGCGCCCAAAAATTCATTCTATTTTCAGTATATTATTATATTTACTCTATCTATTTTCTGAACATTATCTTCATATCTTCTTTTCGAGCCATCATTGTCACTTCCTTTAATCTATTGTCTGGCCAAAAATAGCCGTGCAAATTGGCCGAATCCTTCCTTGAGTGTCAAGTGGCCCTTCTCATACATATTTAGCTAGCCATTCAAGTTATATCTATCTATTAATGATTTCTCATCTCTAGTCCTGTATCAATTCGATATTCTTTGTCTTGGCATCCTTCCATACAAATACTACTACAAAGTTGTATTTTAGTTACTCCAGCTTCTTCAACGGAGAAGCCACACATTTTTGTCCTTTGGCTACATTAAGTAGATCTTCTTCTTTTTACTACTTCTGTTGGAGTTTACCACTCCCTTTTCATTCACTCCAACAGAAAATCATCAGCTAGTTGTTACAATAGGAAGAAGACGCATCTCCTGGCTGAGGAACTTAATGGTTTAATTGTAGTTCATTACAACTATTCAGAGCAGCAGCCAACAAAGTGACTATAGCCATTATGATATCCAACCTCCGATAGGAGAGGGAACTTTAAGAAGAAGGTGTGTCCATTAAAATTGAAGATTGTCTCTCTTGATGAAGCTCTTTGTTTGGTCCTGTCCGTTTCTAGCGACAGTTGTGACTTTTGCAAGTCTATTCTTTCAGTTTTACACACTTCTTCTTCTCCTTTTGGCACCATAACCCTGGATAGGTCTTTGCCTGGATAGCTGTCCTTCCATTCAGATCCCACTTGTGCCCTTTTCCTCCATTGTCTTACGTTCATAGTTTTCACGTCGTCTTTTACGTCATCCAACCATCTCGTTCTAGTTCTTCCTTTTTTCGTCTTCCTATCGGCTTTCATTGTAATATTTTCTTTGTTGTTTTTGTATCTTCTTGTCTATGGACAGACTTTGAATTTTCACAAATCTTACAATATCGTATTCCACACTACTTGTAGATTTAGTAACATCTTCATAAATCATAAATGAATTATAAATTGTAACAGCAATATGTTTAGTTGGCAATCACGTAATACTTACTTGTTTTTTAAATAATGTTTCGAAGTCAGAAACTGGTATAGGAGATGTTGCTAAGTGTTCTGGAATTTCTTCATCATCGTCTTCCTCTAATTCTTCTACGAAAAATGCCTCCCCGCTCTCCCCTAACTTCATATGAATTTCTTGTGGTTCCCCATTGATTTCTATGTCAACCTAAAACAAAAGAAGAAGATTAAAAGCTGAATTTTAAAACTAATTTGACGTTTTGTTAAAGTAAACAGAGAAAAAACATGTGTAAGATTATTAAAATAATATTATTAAAAATAGAATCTTAGGATCATAAATGCGTGCTGAGGGAGCAAGAGTTCTCATTGCATCTAATATCACTTCGGTGGGATATCCTACGCCCTTTGAAGATTCTTTTTGTTTGACCAATATACTTCAAATACCAGTCTTTACATGGAATATTATATATAATATATACCACATTCGATTTCTCCCAAATATCTACAGGCTACAGACGTTTTTGTACCTACGCGAAAAGAGATTTCCAACTGTTTTAAAATTTATGATACCTATTTTAGTGGATAACGACTTGAACAATAACTAGTAAGTGTATCAGTTAACTGTAGGAAATAAGGTAAGGAAACATCTATGATGTGACTAAGATGTGAACTTGAGGAAGTGGACAGTTTAGTAGCTAAAGCTAAACGTTTGGTAGCGGTAATATGGCACCGCCATGTTGCTGACCTTATAATAAAATATACTTAGGTAATTACGCAAGAATTTGGTACACCAGAAATTGGAAAAATTAGTTCAAACCACCAAAACTCACACAGAAGCGCAAGTACGAGTTCAAAATAAATTGACAGATCCATTCCAGATAACTAAAGGGCTAAAACAGGGCTCCGACTCTGTTATGTATGGAATATGTTACAAGAAAAATGTCCGTAAACCCAAAAAATGTATTGTTTGGTAAGTCTAAGCAGATTGAAATGTACGCAGATGATGTAAACTTAATGGGCAGCACAGCAAGAGACATTACAGAACTTTATGTGGAGCTTAAGGAAAATGCGAAAGAAATAGGACTAGCCGTCAAATTTATAAACAATAAATTTCACGAGATTGAAAAAGGAAACAACACAACATCAAAAACGATCTAGGAATGCTCACAAGAAGGGATTTGAAGATAGCAAAAATATCATATGTACAAAGTTTATCAGAAAAATTCTGGATCCAAAGCATGGATCCAAATCTAGCTAAAAGATGCCTACAAGATGCTCTAAATCAGTTGGAAGATTGGTGCATTCAATGGAAAATCGCAATAAATCCAGAAAAATCACACACAGAAAAATCACACATGTTCCAAAAAAAAATTCTGAAGTCCGAACCACCAAGTGAGGATGTTCAACACACAGATATGATTATGGAGTACCAAGGGACAAAAGAATGACATACACACCACATGTTAACAGCTCTATTACCAAGACCAAGATATTAAGAAGCACGCTAAGATCTCTTCTTGGAAGAAATAGCAAGTTAAGCCTGAAAACTAAGTTAAGAATGGCAAACAGCTTCATCATACCAGCCATAACAACTGGATCAGTAGCTAGAAACACCTGGGAATGCCTGTCACCATCTAGGTTAAACACTACTACTTCGCACCATTTAATCAATTTCTTTCTTAGGTTTAGGTTATCCAAGGGAGGACAGAATTTTTTTCACCAGAAAGGTACTGAGCATTGAGGTCGTGTGTAGGCATTGACTTGGTGGGCAGATCCTCCGGGTGTTCGACTAATAAGGTAAGCAAACACTGTTTGGTCGCTGACTCGCTGGACGGGGGGCACACTTTGGAGACGAATCAATTCTAGAGGATTCACAAAAAGAAAGGTAAATAAAGGAGAAAGACGCATAACGCCACACCTTCTATAGCGGCATCACAGCAGAAAGGCCTCTGGGATGCCCAATTTCAAGAGCATACAAGAATAAAAACAATTCTAAAGTCTCCTCAACGTTATGTCTGAGATTGGGGAGAGGTACGGAGGTAGCTTAGGGTTCAGGGAGGTACCGTCTCCACAAGGTGTGACCTCTTTGATCTTCGGGCATAAAAACACCCCACTCCGGGAATCTCATGTCCCCCCGTAGCTGAGATTTACTTTTTTGTGTGTGTATGTTAAAAATATTAAGAATAATAAAATAAAACATTTAAGTAAGCACTAAATACTTTCCAAACAGATATCACGATGAACCTTGCTTTATATTACTCAAAGTACACTGTCCTAAAGACAAGATAAAAAGTATTTACAAAAATACCTTATTAATACAAAAACTAAATTTCCTCGTATATCAGAACATTACAACAAGGAGATCCAATTTAACTTGTTTTTATGTAGTAAATCACGCAATAATTTATGGAATTTTTATTTATGTGACAATCACCTGCTTAAGTGATCATTATCTGTATCGCCAACCTGTAAGTCTAAAGTCGATATAAAGTCCACAGGTCAAAAACCAGGCAATTTTTAGAAATGAGTCAGAAATTAAATTATTCTTTGGAATTAATTCATGTTTTTTTCGTCTCGAGAGGTAATTAAGGTGATTAATTTCGGATAACAAAGATTTTTGGACTTATATCGTTATTGTACTTTGTATCTAAGCGTTTTTTATTATATACTACAGAAATAAGATTTTCTTTTGTCATATTTTATTTTTGAAAATTTGATGTTTATAAAAAAAATTGGTATTGTCGTATTTAAAACTACATCCACAGGGACCGCAGACGTTCGAATACAATCAGCGTCTCTTTGCAAAAATAATGACGTCGACTTTGCATAAGTACATAGCAAGACACTTACTCAACATACACACTACACATTACACTAGATACCTGATTGGAAAAATCAACTCTATCATGCCAATGGCCATAAGTTGTCGAGGCATTAAGCTAAATAAAAAAACTACATCACTTAAAAGAATGATCAAAGGAATTAGAAAAGGAAACAGAATTTAGGAAAGGCAATCCATCAGACTTTTCGCGTCGATGTGTAACCGTTGATGAAACCTGGATCGAGTACTACACACGAGAGAACAGAATGAACTCACGACAGTGGAGTGAAGCCGGCAAAAGTGCTCCCAAGCGACCAATTGTGAAATTTTATTTTAATTTTAATAAGTCATCTTTGCTTGTCTTGAGTGTCCTCTTTTTCCAATTTCCTGAGCTCCAATGCCTTCTTGACATTTCGACTCTAGGTCTTCTTCTTTTAAGTCTTCCTAATGGATTTTATCTAAATACTCTACTGGGCCATATACTTTCTTCCGTACGTAGAAGACGTCTAAACCACTTAAGACTCTTCCTTTCTATTCTATCATTTAACGTATCTGTGACGTTTAATATATTTCTAATATGGCCTCGTTGGTTCTGTGGCGCCTTTATCTAACTTTCTCTTGACTTCAGAATTTAAAGTCCACACTTCACTTCCATACGTTACTACACAGTCACAAATGCTTTTCCAATTCTAATCTCTGTTTTCTCTATTATATGTCGGTTCCACTATACTGAATTAATATTTCCAATGACTTTCTTTCTCTGTTCTATACGGTGTCCAATTTCCTCTTGTTCTTGCCCATCTGTTGTCAAAGTGCTCCTATATATTTAAATTATCTTATCTGTGTTATTTCCAGGGCATTGTTAACATGTATGTTGTTTTAGGTCATTGGACCATCTAAGTTGTGGTATTTTTCTTTGTCTTCTGTAGTTACATTGGCTCCAACCCAACCGTTCCATTAGATATTGTCGTCAGTCTGTTTCAGGGTATGGCCAGCGAATTTAAGTTATGATCCTTGAGTTTCTAACATCTTTTACTTTGGTTCTGCTCATCATCATTAACCTGTACGCGTCCAATGCTGGACATAGGTCTACCTCAGCTTTTTTCTACTCCTGTCTTGTGTGGCTTGCATCCAGTTACTGCTGATTATCTGGTTGGTGGGCGTCCTCTGCTCCGTAGTGCCTCTTGTCTTTGCCTCCACTCGACAATAAGTTTTGTCCATCGGTTTTCTAATAATCTGGCGACGTGTACTACCCAATTCCTTCGAGAGACTACTGCGTTGAATAGTACAAACTAGAAAATAAAATGGGTGAATATGAACGAGGAATATTCAAAAACTCAGTACGAAAGTTTCGAATTGGCGAATTCCTCGAAAGAATAGAGAATGTCAACAAAGACGTAGTGGCACAAAAGAAAAAGATGCTTGGAAAGCATTTGGCCATAGATTCCATCTAACATTATCATAGTGAAAGCAATGTTAATACATACTATAAACTAGAACAATAACAAGACGGCTAACAGATACATGGGTCTAGGACGTTTCATCGCCGCCGTTTCGATGCCGCTAATTCATCGCCGGCCGATTCATCGCCGGCCGTTTCGATGCCGCCGGTTCATCGCCAGTCAGTTAATCGCTAACTGATATATTTCCGAATTTTCGACCAATTTTAGACAGTTACATTTATTATTTATTTTCAGTATTAATTAGGAATTCTAGGAAATGCGAGATGTGACCATTCCCGTTGCCATACTTAATCTTTTAATAGACTTTTAAACTTTTATGATATAAAATATAATTTAACACTACAAATTTAATACTGTTTAGTATCAAATTTAGGGGAAGTAGAAATGGAACAGTAAATTAATATAATAACATTTTTTATCTATTTATTTGTCATAAGTTTTGAACTGAATTTAACGTCGTGTCGTGTCATCTCCCATAATACAAGATCAACTGACTAACTGGCGATGAAACGGCCGGCGATGAAATGGACTGGCGATGAACCGGCGGCATCGAAACGGCGGCGATGAACCGGCGGCGATGAAACGTCCCATTCCGAGATACAGCGTGCCGTCGTTACTAATTTATGGTAAGATAGATCAAATATTCAGTATGTATTTATTATCCTTTTAAAGATGTTTCAAACATGTTTGCATTGATACAAAACTAAAAGTGATGTTACATATAATAATTATTATCGGACATTGAAATCAGACAATCATATTATTATTATCGGTCATTTGAAATATAATTTTAGAAAGTACAATAAAAAGTGAATAATTTACATAGTGATAAGTGACCCACATTTTTATAAAGTGTACAATATTACTCAATATTTGTCAAAATCTTAAAAATAATCTATAAAAATATTTAAGTATGGCTTTGTTTTTCCCGGTGTCGACAACAAGGCTATCGTATCATTATCAGCAGCACTGACTTAAATTATAAACAGATAATCAGCTGTTACAAACAAAGCAAATACATACTATTTAATTTACATACATGAAAAATGGTGTTGAAATTCTTGCCTATGTTTAACCGTCCCATTGTCTGACAATTAACCCGGAATTTTAGAAAATTTTATGAGTAATAAAGATATTATTTTTACTGCACCCACACTCATTGCATTAGATTGATTAGATCAACAAATAATATTATTTGTTTTCGTTGATTAGATGCTATATACAGAAGTTAGAACAGTAAACATCGTGTATATTGTAAAAAAATAATCTTTTTTTGTAACAATTTTATTTTAGGTAACAATACTTTATTTCACCTTAAGAACGGAACATTTGGCTTATTAGTCTAATAAAATAAAATTACACTACATGTAAATCAAAATGTAAATTCGTACAGGTTGAAACAAATTTTATATCCAAGTTTAGGTGGGTACAAAAGATATTTTCAAGAAAGTATCCAAATCATACAATGGGATCATTGTTTAAATAATTAAAAAGGGGTCATTTTTGCAAAAAAAATTACTTTTTTAACTGCTGAGGTCATTAAATTACTAATGAAGGTGTATAGGATTGTTTTCTGCAAAGTTGAAAGGTAAAGCTTTCACATAAAACTTACAAAATTAAATTTGACCCCCTATTTATTTAAATAATTATACATAAAACTTTAAAACAAATTTTCAAAAAATTCTTTTTAGCGTTTTAGATAAGCACTATAAAATATCTTGTTTTACAGGAGAAGTTGCGCTATGCTATCAGTATTAATAAAAAAAAATTAGTCCAAAAATATTTAATATTTTTTGAAATATTGAATTTGATTATTAAATGTTACTCTATTTTCAATTGCAAAAACGCGGTTGTTGCCAAAGAAATATTCACATGTATTAAATCTTATTATTTTTATTTTGATGTATATTTTCGATAGATGTATTGATAAATTTAAATTTCAATTAAACTACCGCCTAAAATGGCATTTGAAAATTATTCAAATTTGTTTATAATTTGTTTTTTTAATAACGTCGAGGGGATTAAATATTTTGAAATGCCGTTTCGATAATTGGATTCCTGGGAATTTTTCTGAGTGAAAGTACTGAGTGAAATATATCTTCCCTGTACTAGGGAGCACCACACCTTTCAAAGATTACAGTTATTGAAACAATCGCGAACAACATTGTCTGATTTAAGGACCACCATGAAATCTAAACATAAAACGGGGCCAAAAAGTAACTAAATAAAAGTTCTAAATAAAAAATATCAAATAAAGCGAAAATTTAGCTAATCCAAGTGTTTTGTGCGAAAAACAAAGCAAAAGAGCGCACGTAAAAAGTTTTTTAACGATAAAAAATTAATGATTATTTCATGTTTTCGATAATACTGCAAATGTAATGTAAATTATTTACATAAATAAATTTAAATTTATACGATTCTTTTAATCTTTATTATTTAATTAACCTGATAATTGTATTGTGATTGTCTTATGAAAAAGTCATTAAACAATATCAAAAATCAATTTAACGTCTTGGATTTACATAATTTCAAACTGTTATAAAAAAATTAGTTTGCTGGATTAAATGGATGGATTATTGTTTTCTTTTTACTCACAGTAAACTTAGAAAGTGGGTAGCTGAAAAATCTCTGGAATGGTGGAGGAATTCACCAGGACAAAGACAAGCAAAACACTCATTGCAGAACATTCGCAAAATTTCCGGCAGATCTACTAAGCAAAGACATGAAAACAGTCAGTCATAGTAGGTCTGCTAGCAGGGCACTGTAAGCTGAACAGGAAGCTGAAGCTTGTGGGATTGGCAGATGGTGACCTACGCAGATTCTGTCACTTATCAGGAGAAACAGCAGAGCACATTTTATGTCAGTGTGACAGCCTGGAAAATGTGCTGATCTGTGCGAAAGACATCCTTAATGTGGAATCGGATCATATGGCAAAAATATACAATTTTAAGAATTCATACAGGGTGCGTGAGGGAAGCAATATATTAAAAAATCTAATAATTCGCAGAATCTGAAGGGAGTGATTTTAGTCAGTAAGTAGTAGCCCAAGTGGGAACATCGTGGTAACTTTTCTCGGAGAAGAGAGAAAGACGTTGTTTTTGCCACCCTACTCTGTTGAATCAGACAGTATCAGGGCTATCTGGGTTGGTTTAGAACCTTTTCACTTCAGCAAAAAAATTAAAACAAAAAGAGTAATTGAAAGAAGTAAAAGAGAAAGACCAAAAAGAGCATATAGTGACGCCACAGGTAGATGTCTCTTAGAAGAATCCATATGGGTATGACCAAAGACAGAAATATACGGAGTAATGTAACTAAAGAGAGTTAGATAAACGCTAAGGCGATGATAAGTAAATAAGTAAAACCTTATGGTAGATATTGATACATAATACATTGTTATTGTTTCAGTTTATGAATACAGTTTTTACCATTCATACGTAATATCGAAAATGATAAATTGGTATCTATCCATTAAATTATTCTAGAAAATTCTCTTAAAATACGACAGATCTCTTGCCAAAAACAGACAGGTTCATTGTCAATGTTTCTTGGCACATTGATTGATTAATATAATAAAATATATGGCACAGGTGTAAAGATGTTTTCGCACAAATTAGGTCTGCCAGCTGGCAGTCGGCCATTAAAAAGTTTAATTAAACATAAAAGCGGAAGTCTAATTAAAGTAAGGTGTCACCTGTAGATAATGTAGAAACCTACGGCTATGTCAAAATAGGCGAAAACGGTTTTAAAGAACGGAATCTTATCCATCATAGGTGACCAAAAAATAAATATTTTTACACACACTTTTTTAGGGTTCTATAAAGTAATAGTAATATATTTAAGATATAATTATTATAAGAAATCTATTCGGCCCTGCATTGACATGGGCCAGTATTCGTTTAACCACCGTGTAAGTAACACTTTAGTTTTATGTATTATAATCATCCACCTCAGTGTAATTCGATGGATAACCCGAGATTCCACAGTTCAGAGCGCTGGAGAGAGAAAAGAAGCAGACAAAATCAAAGATAGACTTATAGACCAGGGCGCATCTGTAAAAATATTAGTACATTTGGACGTTGAGAGGTGACTCAAATTTTTTTGCAGAAATTGCTTGAAAATAACTCAAATAATAATATTTGAGTTATCCTCCCACTCAAAAAGGTCCGGAACATTGCTTAAATAATTAGTCCTGTCGCCAGGGGGGGTACAACGGCCTCCTTAATTCAGATGGACTTACCCAAGTTTTTTTTATATATTTTGACCCGCAGAATACGAATTTTTTGGGTAACAGTTGATCCGGATGTCGATAAGATTGTTATAGACAAAGAACTTGAGGAATTACATAACAGCGATTTCTCGCAAAACAAAACATCTTTTTGTATTTTTTGGGTCATTTTAAGCAAAAAATATTCCTACAAGTTTTTTCGTAGAATGCATAGTTTTCGAGATAACCGCGGTTGAACTTTCAAAAAATCGAAAAATTGTAATTTTTGAACCCGAATAACTTTTGATTAAAAAATAAAGTAGCAATTCTGCTTACCGCATTTGAAAGTTGGGTCAAATTATATCGGTTTTGATTATTTGCATTGCTAAAAATTTATTATTTTATTGTTAAACAAAGCTATAAACACCTAGTATGTGAGTGATGCTTTCAATGATTTCTCATTTAAAATCGAACGAGTAGGTAGAGTAGCTACGAGTGCAAGCGAGGCAATTTCTACGTAGCATGCGTTAAAACGCATGTATTAGGCACGGGAAACACTATGTGTTTATAGATTAGTTTAACAATAAAAAAAATTAATTTTTAGCAATGCAAATAATCAAAACCGATATAACTTGACTTAAACTTTCAAATGCGGTAAGCAGAATTGCTACTTTATTTTTTAATCAAAAGTTATTCGGGTTCAAAAATTGCAATTTTTCAATTTTTTGAAAGTTCAACCGCGGTTATCTCGAAAACTATGCATTCTACGAAAAAACTTGTAGGAATATTTTTTGCTTAAAATGACCCAAAAAATACAAAAATATGTTTTGTTTTGCGAGAAATCGCTGTTATGTAATTCCTCAAGTTCTTTGTCTATAACAATCTTATCGACATCCGGATCAACTGTTACCCAAAAAATTCGTATTCTACGGGTCAAAATATATAAAAAAAACTTGGGTAAGTCCATCTGAATTAAGGAGGCCGTTGTACCCCCCCTGGCGACAGGACTAAATCAAAATGTCAAAAAATGAAGGAAAAATTCGATTTTTTCTTCGTTTTTTGATTATAACTTTAAAAGTATTCATTTCCGAGAAAAGTTGTACTAACATAAAAGTTGCGTAATTAAATTTTCTACAATATACAGGGTGTCTGCGTAACTTGGAACCATATGGGAAACTTTTTTAATATCAATTTTACGAAAAAAAGTCATTCTTTATAAAGTGCTCTGCATAGTCTAAAACCTAAGATGCAATCATCAGATATCAAATTTTGTCAACAGTATACGAGGTATGTCAAAAAATATTAATGTCGCTCAAGAGCAAACTACCTTTATATTTCAAAATATCAAAAAATTTTATTATGAAAAGTTATTTGTAATTAAAAACCATATTCAAATATGCAATAACAGCCTTCTAAGTGAAAAAAAATTTTCTGAGATTTTCCTAAATTACCTATTCCCAACATCATTTTTATTTATTAGACATGTAATAACTCTTTTATTAATAATTTTAGGCAAAAAACTTATTCTTCATAAAAATCTGTGCATGGTCTAAACCTCAAGATAAAATCATCAGTTTTCCAAGTTTGTTAATTTTATACGAGGTGTGTCAAATAGTATGAATTTAGAAAGAATATAGAAAGAATTCTTTCTAAATTCATATTATTTGACACACCTCGTATAAAATTAACAAACTTGGATAACTGATGGTTGCATCTTGAGGTTTAGACCATGCACAGATTTTTATGAAGAATAACTTTTTTCCTAAAATTATTAATAAAAGAGTTATTACAGGTCTAATAAATAAAAATGATGTTCGGAATCAGTAATTTAGGAAAATCTCAGAAATCTTTTTTTCACGTAGAAGGCTGTTATTGCATGTTTGAATATGGTTTTTAATTACAAATAACTTTTCATAATAAAATTTTTTGATATTTTGAAATATAAAGGTAGTTTGCTCTTGAGCCAAATTAATATTTTTTGACATACCTCGTATACTGTTGACAAAATTTGATATCTGATGATTGCATCTTAGGTTTTAGACTATGCAGAGCACTTTATAAAGAATGACTTTTTTTCGTAAAATTGATATTAAAAAAGTTTCCCATATGGTTCCAAGTTACGCAGACACCCTGTATAATTGGTTAAAAATTTAAAAAATAGTCACCCTTGTGGCAAAATAGCAATAATTGCGAAAAAAACATACAAAAACAAGTATTCGCATTTTACATTTTTCAACCATTTATGCTACACATAGGACCTTTATATTTCACCAAGAAAAACTTTATGATACAGTAAAACAATACAGTAAATTTCATTAAGATCGGTTCAATCGATTTTGCAAAATAAATTTTGCAATCGAGCTTTCGCAAAAAAAATTTATTTTTTCACAATGTTACAGGACTGAAAATAAAGCAGATAGCAAGTTGAATTTTTGAAGTTATACTTCTTTACGGGCGTAATGACGGTGAAATTTTATATGGGAAAACCTAGCGACCGGGCGCATGCGCATTATAACTTTGTTCTGATTGGATGTTCAAATGACATGACAAAAATTATCCGATATGGCAGCTGTGACACAGCTGTGGGACTGTGCATGGTTTGGTTATAATGTATGCTTGTTGCGTTTTAAAATTTGTAGGAAGAGAAACAACAAACAAAAAGTTAGTTAATGGTTATACTGCCTTTTTAAATAGTTTTCATATTATATTTTTGGACTTATTTACATAGAAGAGATGATTGTTGCATGCCAATGTGAAAGCTCATCAAACTGTGCCTAGTATGAGTGCCGCAGATCTCGCTTATTCAAAGCTAAATAATCTTTCACTGGTAAGTGTTTTATAAATAGTTGATCAAATTTTGTTATGATATTTGAACATAGCCACTTCGCACGACGCAATTGATTGCGAAATTTATTAGTCGTTATACGGGCTCCGATACCTACCTTGAACCTACCAAAATACATAAGTAGTATGTAATACTTTTATTTTACACCTTAATATTCACCTAATATATTGTCTTCTTACCCTATGTTTTGTTGTATTTTTTCAATTCTAAATCATTTCAATTCAAAATCAAAATAATTTGATTTACATAAGTTAAAAATGTCAAAAGGTTAATCTGTTTAGTTAGACGATCTTCGCACATAATGACAAGCTGTGTCTGTAGCGCAGTTTTAATGCGGGTGAATCCCAATACAACGCAAATACCAGCCGCGTGGTAAGTTGGTTCGAATCCCAATAGAAACTTTTATTTTTTTATTTTTTTTATACATTTTATGATTGTAAGTATATTTATTATATAATTTTATTTTCAGAAAATACGTATTTAGTTAAAAAATTTTCCGACAATTAATGTTCAGAAATCATTTGTGGCATTTTTAATGTGTTTGTGTGTGTTTTATTTTTTTATTATTTTAATTTTTGGCACTGGTTTAATAAAAATGTTTGAGAAGTATTAAGTATAAATTAATTTAATATTTAAATAAAATATAAATAAAAAGTATATTAATTTCGTTTATAATCATATAATCATATAATAGAAGTATAACTTCTTACGTGCGTACAAAGTACACACACATTCTTTTTTTTTGCTTATAGAAGTATACTGTACCTTTCATTTGCAATTTGCAAAACTAAAATCGATTAACTACCACGACGTCAGGAATTTTTTTAAATAATCATTAATTATTGGTGCTCCGCGCAAGACAGCGGATAGTTTGCTCTGATTGGGCATTCCAATGACCTTTGATAATTATTGATACATTTTAATTTTTATTACATTTCGATATAAATAAATAAATTTGTTTATTGCAAAATAAAAACACATACTCTATCCTTCGAAATAAGACTTTTTTAGCAAAAACTTTCTTTGTTCATATATTTTAACTTGTTTAATGCAATTGTTTAAACAATATTTCACAAACTAATAAAATTAGTTTGATATTTGTGGAATTAAAATATTAAAATACAACAAAATATAGAGTAAGAAACTAATATATTAGATAAAGATTGGAAGAAATTTTGGTGGAAATCAACTTGTGTGAATCGAACACCGCTGTCCTGCGCGTAGCACCAAAAATTAATGTTTATTTAAAAAATTTCCTGACGTCGTGGTAATTCATCGATTTTAATTTTGCAAATTGCAAATGAAAGGTACACTTTCATATTTAGTTATTAATTTAGTTACAAATTTAGTACACTTCTATAAGCAAAAAAATTCACCTTGCTATCTGCTTTATTTTCAGTCCTACAACATTAAAAAAAAACGATTTTTTTTGCGAAAGCTGGATTGCAAAATTTATTTTGCAAAATCTATTAAACCGATCTTAATGAAATTTACAGTGTTGTTTTACTATATAATGAAGTTTTTCTGGGTAAAATATGAAGGTCCTAAGTGTAGCATAAATGTTTGAAAAACGTAAAATGCAAATACTTGTTTTTGTATGATTTTTTTCGCAATTATTGCTATTATGCAACAGGGGTGACTATTTCTTAAATTTTTTACCAATTCTATATTGTAGGAAATTTAATTACGCAACTTTTACGTCAGTACAACTTTTCTCAGAAATGAATAGTTTTAAAGTTATAATCAAAAAACCAATAAAAAAATCGAATTTTTCCTTCATATTTTGACATTTTGATTATTTAAACAATGTTCCGGACCATTTTGAGTGGGAGGATAACTCAAATATTATTATTTGAGTTATTTTCAAGCAATTTCTGCAAAAAAAAATTTGAGTCACCTCTCAACGTCCATCTCAAAACAGATGAGCCCTGGGCTATTATGTAAATTTTGTTGTTGATTAATTACATTTGTACAAGCATATTACATATGCTGACTCTGACCAAAGCAATTGAAAGAAAACTTAGATGTTTTGAGATAAAAATCCTCAGAAGAATCTTTGGGTCTTATCACGACCCTAATAGCAACCAATACCGAATGAGAACAAATGCCGAGGTCAAGCAGATGTATAGGGCGAGCAAATTAAATCTCAGCGTCTAAGATTGGCTGGCCATGTCCATAGACTCCCTAATAACCGCCTTGCCAAGCTGATCTGGGAGGAAGCCCCCACAGGAAGAAGGCCCTTAGGACGCCACCAATGTGATGGAGAGACAATAGATGGTCAGATATAAGAACAATGGGGCTACCCACTGACTTAACTATCATGGACAACCGTTCGAGATGGAAGCGAGTTGTGCAATCAGCCAAGACCTACTCCGGGTTGTAGTGCTACCAGAAGAAGAAAATATACATATGGTGTACTTACCACTTTCTCTCTACTTCTAAGTACCCCCAATTTTCCGAACCGCACGTGGAACGGCGAACAGTTATAGGACCCATCAGGCTGTTCAACAACTATTACGTCTATAGCACCAGTTAACGTTGCACCATTTATGTCATTGTAGAAATCTTTGAAATTGGAAAAAATTTTCATCATCCCGTGCATCTTGGCGGTTTTGTGTTGCTACTTTTATCTTTCCGAATCTGTAACAAAAAAGAAGAAGGTTAGAACGTGGTTCAACTGCATAAAACAGAAATAAAATCGAGAATACAACAATTTGACGAGACAAGATATATATGAAACAAACACACAAGTAGAAGTAGAAACGTGAAGGTTGATACCAAAAAATCTACGAAACGTCGTGTACTTGACTAGAGCAGTGTTTCCCGAACTTTTTTCGATCGGGGACCCCTTCATTGAAGGAAAACGTAATTAAACAACAAACGTTGCATTTTCCTGCTTCATCTTTTCCTTGCCGATTTATTTAAACACCTTAATATTCTGAATAGTGACTTGTACGGCTGTGATGTTGATATAATCACAGCCACGGATAAAGTTAACCGATTTATTAAAAAATTGAATTATGGCAGATTTCAATTGAAATAAGTTTTGGATGAAAGATGCAAGAATAGTCCAAATTGGCGAGCAAATTTCAAATATTTGGTTGCGTTATATTTTTATTTGACATGTTTTTATATAAGCTATGAAATAAAAATTAAAAAAATCTCTTTTTTGAAAATTATTTCCCGATGCCCTCAGCTTTTTAAGCGACCCTCACTTTGGGAACCATTGGACGCCATTGGGAACCATTGGACATTAGAATTCGAAGCGCTGTAATTTATTATTTCATGAAACGATAGATCATGAAATAATATAATATAATTATTAGTCTATACATAACAAACGAAATTCATAAATATTTATCGTGTATCGTACTGTAAAACATTACGACTAAGGGAAATCGTGCCAGCCAGGTCGTGGTCGTTACATTTTGGTTTCGACATCAGTCAATTAGCTACTGGTTAATTAATCATTAATTGGACAAGCTTTTCCTAGTCCGACAATAGAAACTCACTAATGAAGAAAAGTTATCTGATACGTGAAGTAAAATTTTTAATCGAAATTAAAACATTTATTTGCAATAAATACATAACTGCATTTTCTGTAAACAGGTTTAATTCATTTATTTTAACAGTTCATTTTAAGACCACTGCAGGACATAGGTCTCTCCTATTTCTACCCAGAGGGCAGGGTCTTGTGCGGTATGGATCCAATTTTTCGTCATCTTTTGCAGATCATCTTGCCATCGTGTAGGTAGTCTTCCTCTGTTTCGTTTATCTGTTCTGGGTCTCCATTCGGTTAACTTGCGTGTCCACCTTCCATCCGCCATCCTTGCCACGTGGCCAGCTCATCTCCATTTCAATCTGTAAGCTCTCTCCATAACAGCTGTACCTCTGGTACTGTGCGTAGGTCTTTGTTTGTGATTTTGTCTTTTATTGTTACTTCTATCATTGAACGCTCCACCCTTTGTGGAGCATTGCTTTTCTTAGTTTCAAAGCATTGCTTTTTGTTGGGGACACAGTGTTTCCGCACCATAAGTCATTACTGGCAGAATACACTGATCGAAGACTTTTCGCTTCAGATTAATCGGGATGTTGCTGTCTTTAAATACGTTTTTAAGATCTCCATATTATGCTGTCCATCCATGTGTTATCCTTATTGATATCACACCTGTTTGGTTGTTCTTGCTTACTCGAATTTCGTGTCCTATATGTAGTTATCAAAAAATTCTACTTAGCCTTTCTGAATTTTTAAATTGTTACTGGACACGAGCATTTGTCATCTATGTTGTTTTAGGACATAATACTATATAAAGACAAATACGTTCTAGGACAGTTATAAAAAGTTTGGAAATATGGTGTCACTCTGTCTGACACCTGAAGAGAAAATGGTTTGAAAACAACGACAAAATTAATGATCATATAAAATATTATTAGTATTCAGGTATACAAATTTTTATTAGAAACTATTAAATCTAACAAAGATCAAGGAAAAACCATAAAAAGTGTAATTTATTCATTAAATCGAATCGGAAAGAACTTTGTACTTACGATTTATGTAAAAAAAGTGAACATACGATAGAAAACGGACACCAGTTCCTATAATTCAAATACGGTTGATTGAAAGAGTAAGCAAAATAGGTTCACCTTGACCGACACCTCGGATTGCGATGAAAAAATAAACAAGACCAGAGTAGGTGTTTGGAAAATCTTTTTATTTCACGGTGAATTTCGATGCGGTTCTCGCCTGAGATCTAAACTAAAGCATTCAAAAAGATAAATGTTTCTTTTTGCCGATAATAATTATTTATGAGTAGGGAGAAGAGTTTGAACCTTCGTACCGTCAACATCGTATCGAAGACGAGCTAGGTAGTTATCAAAAAGCAGTTAGCAGAAAATTTATCGTTTCAACAAATAAAAGTGTATTTATATATAAGTTAAGTTTTTGTGAAAGTGATACATACAAAAAAGCAGTAAGTGATATACGGCATATTATTTACTTTTGACGTAAATTTTTAAAATAATAAATATTTTATTGTATTATAATATACAATAACATTTTAAACACTTTTTCAATTTTATTGCGATTTATACTAACAAAACTGGAGTCGGTTCCCAATAGGGGGACAGGGCCGCACTCATTCTTGCGGGTGATACCTGTTCTTCTAAAATGATATCCACCGAAGCAAGCATGGATCAACAATCTCAACAAAACCAAATTTCACCGAAAAGCTATTCAGCAGTGACAAATCAATTTAAATTTCCGTCAAGACAGTTAGCACTAGTCTTTAGTGCAATCGAAAATACTCCACTTCATGACTACCTAATCCCTCTTGGTAACATTATTCAACCTAAAAATATCATTTTCGCCTCCCGACTTTCCAACAACCGAGTTTGCATGTACCTTGCGAACAAAAATATCCTAGATGAGTTTTTAGATAGCCATGGCCAAATCACTATCCGAGGAGAAATTTTAAAGGCTAGACGACTTATAACACCTGCCGAAAGAATTGTTATGTCCTAAGTATGCCCGTCCATTCCACACCATGTTCTTAAAAAAGAACTGCAAAAAATCGGTCTACATCTTGTATCTCCTATAACATTTCTAAAAATCGGCGCAAATCTCCCCGAGTACAGCCATATCCTAAGCTTTCGACGGCAAGTATATGTTAACCCTCACAATTTAACCATCCCAAGCGCCATAACAATAGCATTCGAAAACACAAACTACACAATATTCATTTCTCAAGATGGAAACGTCTGCTTCAAATGCAAAAAACCAGGACATGTGGCAGCAGCCTGCACTGAACCTACAAATACATCTGCGACACAACAAACTCCACTAAGTTATATAACTTCAAATACTACAACAGTAGCCGATTCGGCTGCAGAAACAGCAACAGCATCAATTCCTACGCAAACCCTTACCAGTAACACTAACCAACCTGAAACGTCCCAATCTAAACAAGCTCCAACCACATCATCACACCAAAGCACCTTTTCACAACATACTGAGTCAAAATTACCAAATGTAAATACAGAAGTGACCGAAAACAAAGAAATTCATTTAAAACGCTCTATAAGTGAAGTCGCCTCTCCAGAAACCGACATTACACTTCAAGAAAACGCATTTGTAGTACCAAAACCTACAGCAACTCGAAAGAAGACAAAGACATCTAAACTTAAAGAAACAACGCATTCGAATGTATCCATTTTTAGCATGATATATCCTGCCAAAACCTTCATCAATAATCACGAACCACCATTTCCGCTGAACTGTGATCAATTATGCCTCCTCCTAGAGAACATAGATGGCTTATCGAACCCCATAATCTCAATCAATGATTTCACTTCTGATTTGAGAGGTCTCAGTGACATGTTAAAGAAAATCCGTCCCTACTTAAAAGAAAGATCAATAAAAACAAGGCTGACCAACTTGAATAGAAAAATACTTGCTCATCTTGGAGAAGTAAGCTCCGGGTTAGAAAGTGATGCATCACAGTCATCATAGATTAGCAGCTGGTTTCTATCTATTGTTATATTCTCCTTTTTTACTTTCAACGAACTATTTGCTCTGTATCGCGCCCTACAACATGCAGACCTCTCAAATATTTCTGTTTCTCACCGACTCGCCAAACTCTCTCCTTGCAATGCAGCATCTGTATCCTAAAAGTCCTTTAGAGAATCTAATAAAAACTGAACTACAACTTGCACAAGAAAACAATACGACTCCGAGATTTATATGGATCCCATCACACATAGGAATTATCGGCAATGAAGAGGCAGACAGCAGTTTTCGTAATGCAGCAGCAAGTGCGGAATCTGAATTAGTGCGCGAGTGTGTATGTAATGATCTCAAAACGTTTTTTTCTAACAAAAGTGATTAGTCAATGGCAACGCGAATGGCTTCTGTCGAAATCTAATCTAAGATCGGTAAAACCAGATACACGACAGTGGAAAACAAGTGCTAGTTCACGGTTTATTCAAACGGTTCCAACGCGCCTACGTATAGGACACACCAAGATTACATACTCATATCTATTTTCGGCTAGTGAACATTCCAGGTTCGACCTATGTACTACTGTCACCCATCTGTTAATTAATTAAGAGTCCAAAATATCAAAATGAAAGTGAACGTTTAATAAACAATCTACCAAACACCCTACCAGCTTTATCGGGAGAAAACTGTCCAGCAAAAGACTTACTATCTAATCTAAATCAATATTTTGTACCGAATCTAGCTATTTGTTATATGTTAAAAATCATTGTTAACCTTTAATTATAATTTAATGTTTATCAAGTAATGCCGCTAATAACCTGATGGTGGATGCGGTAACTTTTCTTTTAATAAAAAAAAATTATGAGTTATGCCAAATGTTATTCTTCTTTACAATCATATATATGTCATTTCATTGTTTACAACTTTAATTAATTCACCAGTTATTGCAAAAATTTCCTGCATAAACAGTAGGAATATTTGGAATCTTCTTTAATTGCATCAAAACAAAAGAACTTCTTACCTTTTCTTAAGGAAAATACAATGAACGAAAAGCACTTTACTGTAAACATGTTTTTGTTATGACAACTATGTGTAGCTATGATATGGAATATTTCATGAAAATAATATTTGTTTATACCTTTTGGTTTTTACATAGGTAAATCTAAACCATATCATTTCAATAAAGTAATATTGATGTCTGCGCTACAACTGTTAATGCGGGACTATCTGATCATGAAGCGGTTTATACGAAGTTTAACATCTTTAGCAAGTCCTCCTCGAAAACTCGACGTTTAGGCAGGATTTTTTCCGGTCGGAACTTTCGTAAATTCCAAAATTTATGCTTAACCTCTGAGTGGCACTTTCCTTCCATGGACGTCGATTATAATTTCAGTGATTTTTTGAATAAGCTGGTCTGTATCTTCAATAAAGCATTTCCTTTAATCACAATTAAGCAAAAACATCGGAAACCCTGGACTACCAAAGGTGTCCGCATATCAGCCAAAAACATGCGTTCACTACTGTATATCAAGAAATTTACTACCAACGTCTCTGTTACTGAATATATCACCAAGTACAGGGCAATCTATTTAAAACTTATACAATCGGCTAAAAAATTGTATTATCAAAATCGTCTCAGAAGCTCCAAAAGTGTTGCAAAAGAAACTTGGTCCATAATAAACGATCTTCGAAATAAAACTCACACAGCTCAAACATTTTCCCTTCCAGACCCAGAAAATCTAAATGAATATTTTGTTAATGTGAGTAAAAATATAACATCAACTATTGTGTCACAACAAGATCCCATTTCCTATCTCCCTAATTCAGGAAAAGTTTCGAATTCATTCTTTATAAGACCGGTTGGTAAATCTGAACTGATCCAAACAATCAATAGTATCAAAAGCAAATCTTCCTGTAGTACCGATGGACTATCCATAAAAATTTTCTCAAATCTCCCAGACAATGTGTTGGGAGTCCTCATCTCTCTAATAAATGATTCTTTTGAGAAAGGTAAATTTCCAGAGTGCCTAAAGACGGCCATCATTATTCCTCTTCATAAGGGTGGTGAAAAATCTATTGCCTGCAATTATAGACCTATTGCATTACTACCGGTACTCTCCAAAATTATTGAAAGACTCCTAAAAGCCCGACTTATGTCCTTTCTCGTTGATAACAAGATTTTATCACAAAATCAGTTTGGATTTTTAAATAATAAATGTACCACCGATGCCATGTTTTCTGTACTACATGAGGTTTATCAAGCATTAAACAATAATCTCCACACTGCCACTGTTTTTTGTGATTATGCCAAAGCTTTTGATTGTGTAAATCACATTTTGATAAAAAAACTAGATTTCTATGGAATTCGAGGTATTTCTTTGAACTGGTTTCAATCTTACTTGGAAAATAGGAAACAACTGGTTAGAGCAAATGATACAGACTCTAGTCTCAAAAATGTTGTATGTGGGGTACCGCAAGGTTCAGTATTGGGTCCTCTACTTTTCCTTATCTTTATTAATGACATCACTAGTTTAAAAATCGATGGAAAAGTTTTTCTTTTTGCTGACGATACCAGTATCACTTGGAGCAACTCAAATATCGCAACTCTTCATGCTACTATAACTTCTGATCTACTCACAATAAAATCCTGGTCAGATTCTAATTTACTCTCTTTTAACGTAGATAAAACAGTAGCATTACCCTATAAAGGAACTCTTCAACCCTTACCTCTTCATAACAGCCAGATCAGTATCGTTGATTCTGCAAAGTTTCTTGGTATTTTTTTAGATAGCAACCTTAAATGGTCCCTTCATATCGATGTGTTAAGCAAGAAACTATCCTCAGCATGCTTTGCAATAAGATCTGTCTCTAAGGAAATGGATTTAGCCTCTTCCAAAATAACATACTTTTCATTGTTCGAGTCCCATCTTCGATATGGTCTGCCTTTTTGGGGTTTTGGTACAGCTGCCCAATCCGATGTTATTTTTAAATTGCAAAAAAGAGCAATCAGATATCTGTTTGGCCTCAGAAGAACAACACATTGCAGAAGCTACTTTAAAGATCACAGAATTCTAACATTACCTTCTTTATATATTTTAGAAACTGTTTGCTTAATTCGTAAACATCTACATGTTTTTTCAGAAAGACCTAGACATGACTATTCCACCAGAAATTCTACTTTTGACATCTATTTACCGATCCCGTCCAGTGAGTTAATAAAGAAATCTATATTATATTCTGCAAAAAAACTATACAACCATCTCTCTCTACAACTTAAATCTGCAACATCTTTCCCCAAGTTCCGTAAAATGACTAAAGCCTATTTATCTGAAAGACCATATTATTCAATAGCAGAGTTTCTTAACCAATAACTAAGAAATTGCAGTATTGTTATGTATAAGTAGAATCTTAATATATATTTGAGTGTCATATGCAGCAGCATAACTTATTAAATTTCTTATTAAATTTCTTAAGGTAGATTACGCAATTTGCAATTTTTTTTTAATTTTGCAATAGATTGTTACTGATTTTTATTTGACTTTATTATGTTTTATTTATATTGACGATTTGTATAATTTTAGTAAATTGTATTTGTTATTGTTTTTATTTATGATTCTTGTAAGCTTTGTCTATAAAATTGTTAAATTTTTCATGACAATAAAGCATATTTCTAATAATTTTAATGTTTCAATTTTTGATAGTTTGGAAAACAATACATTGCATATCATCCAGTTTGTGACTGTATACAGATTGCAATACCCTGAATAATAAATCTCAGTTTGGCAATGGTTTAATTCACTATTTAAAATAAACTATATTTTTAATGAGAAAAAGCCACAATTTTACCAAAAAAATGATTTTATTAACGTTTCGAAGCCCAAATCGGGTTTCGTTGTCAAAATACAAAATACTATTTTTCGAAGCCCAAATCGGGTTTCAATACAAAATAGTATTTTGTATTTTGACAACGAAACCCGATTTGGGCTTCGAAACGTTAATAAAATCATTTTTTTGGTAAAATTGTGGCTTATTCCCATTAAAAATAGTTTATTATAAAAATGCCACAAAGAAATAGCTTCAGAACAACATCAGTATTTAAAAGTAGCAAAATTAAAATCGCGACTGAATCACACCACCACGCGCCTCGTTAGCCATCATCTTGAATTTAAAAAAGAACTGCCTTTACTCAATATCTCCTCAATTTTTCAACAAAAATGGTAATGACTGAAATTGCCGCAAATACGATTTTCTACAATTTCTTTTTACAACTTTTTTCGTGTGGTCGATATTTTCTGAGTTACAGGGGAAAATAATAGAAGGGGCAGCGAAGAATAATTATTTAATTATCTCGTTTATTATGAAGAGAATTATGTTTTATACAATTTTGATATTTCATTTTTTTGCTAAAATCAATATTTAAACTCTTAGGTTCTTTCTTGTTTATGGCATGCTGCTGATACAAGTCAGCGTCTAGGGTTCGTTAATCGCTTGTCTTTCTTTAGGCTTATCATAGGGTCTTCTTTCTTCGTCTTCTTTTTATATAGACATGACTCTGTCTGTTTTTTCAATTTGCCTCTAGTAAGTTGTCGTTCTATCGTTTTCGTGGTCTTCCCACTGATCGTCTTCCTATTGGGAAACCGTCTCTCGCTGTCCTTACTATTCTATCATAGACAGATGACCTTAAATGTTAATTGTAGCACAAAAAAACAAAGAAATAAAAATTGTATAAAACATAATTTTCTCCATTTTTGTTTAGTACATTTATGTCGTAAAGTTTACAACCTTAATACTTTACAATGTTAATATTAAACAAGATAATTTACTAATTATTCTTAGCCACTATTTCACTATTTTCCCCCTTAATTCAGAAAATATCGACAGAACGAAAAAAATTTAGTCCTTACAATTTTTGTGGAAGTTGAAATTGGCGGAGGTATTGAGCAAAAACGGTTCTCCTTAAATGAGGACTAACGCAGTGGCGGAAGTAGGGCATCAGAAAATCTACAATGTACCATACTACGATTCCCTTCTTTCTATTTACCTCACAGCGATTGTTTTCATCACTTTTTGAATTACACAGAAATGACTATTTACCTCTTAATGATCCAACATAGTCCAGGCTGTATCGTCGTCCCCGTTAGGTAAATTATTCTGATTCGATTTTTTTGCACAAACTTACTCAAAAAGAGGTCCTTATAACAAATCCACAGGGTGCCAGGCGGTACAGTGGTCAAAAAGTTGTTTAAACAATTTTTTAAACAAATTCACAAAAACATTTTTTTTCAGTTCGGACGATTTTTTTTAGATCATTTGGGTCATTCGAAGCAAAAAAGGTCTCTTGTGATTTTTCTCTAAAATTAATTGTTGAGTTATACGCGATTTAAAATTTGAAAAATGCGAAAATTACCATTTTCAAAGCTCAGGTAAAAATTATTATTATGAAAGTCAGAAAGTCACAAAATCAAAGTTTAAAACCCCCCTACAAGATCCTGAAGAAATGTTTGTCATTATTTTATTATCAACCTGCCATTTTTAATTATTAACAATGAGCGCTAAGAGCGTATTGAGGCGGCCGTCAATGTGAGTGCGAGTGAGATGCATCATTGGACGGCCGGAATGGTCTCTCTCGCATCTCTTTCACACTCACCATTGACGGCTGCCTAATACGGGCTTAGCGCTCATTGTTAATTTTAAACAATAACCTCTTAGGAATACAATAATGACACAAGTTTCTTCCGGATGTCATAATAATAATTTTTAACTAAGTTATTAAGCCTTGAAAATGGCTATTTTCGCGTTTTTAACATTTTAAACCGCGTATAAAAATCACAAGAGACCTTTTTTGCTTAATTTGTTTTTAGAAAATTGTTTAAATAATTTTTCGACCACGGCACCGCCTGGCACCCTGTGGATTTGTTATATATAAGGACCTCTTTTTGAGTTTGTGCAAAAAATCGAATCGGAATAATTTACATAACGGGGGCGACGATACAGACTGTACTAACAAAGTGTTGATTGATGAGAATTTGTATATCTATAAATCTATATAAGTACTACTTATACTACAGCTTTTTCTTCTCTTTAGTAGAAAAAAAACTGAACCGGTTCTGCGTTCTAGTGAGCTGTGCGATTAATCAGTTTAATTGGACTCTCATTACGAATCAAGGAAATTAGTTTTGGTCGTCTTTATTACGTTAAATGGATAAATTTCTTTAAACGAATTTAAGTTTTTTGCACAACGATAATTATTTCAACAGAAACGTTTAGATAAATGGCAACATAATTAGAAAGCCTTAATGAATATATTAAGAAATTCTACAATATGCCAAGCAACTGAAGAGTAAGCCATTTTCAAAGATAAATATAAAAACAAAAAAGCATTAGGTTCTAAAAGAGCATTTAACAAGGATGAATCAAAAACTGCAAAATAAACGGGATCAGGCGTCTTTGCATAGACAAAACAACTCAAAAGGCAACATCGTTACATTAGCTGTAAAGGGCCTACTTAGCAAACGAAAATTGGTAACTGCACAGATCTCCTTAACAAATTCCAAGAGAACGAATAAGCAGACCAAAGTTAGTAAAACAATGATCGAGAGAAACCTTTGGATGTCTCTGAGCCCTTCTGTAGCGCTACTAAAGACGCGGGGAGATAATATGGTCATCACAATAAATAAAGAGCTAAGCTAGAACAAATCCGTAAAAAAATGAGTAAACAATACCGATTACCGATAGAAGATTTTCCAGCAATCTAACAAACACTTAGGCAAGCCGCACACCAAAGAAACATGAAACGAAAAACATGAAGCATGAAACGTGAAACATGTTTCATGGAAATAAAACACTGCTAAACAAATCTCAAAGTCCGCCTACCAATGAAACGAGTGTGATTCATGCTCAGTGTTTTATTTTCATGAAACGTAATTTACGTTTCATGTTTCTTTGATGTGCGGCCTCTGCCTTAGAAAGTTTAAAACGGTCACAGAGAGGGGTCACTGATCACTGTCTAGTGGAAAATGCTCCTAGATAAAATAGGTAATGACCCGTGGAGCAGTAAGCGTGAACTACAAGAAGAAAAACTGCGATAGACATAATTTATGAATGTGATTCACTTAGAGATCTGAGGTAGATATGCCTACACCGGCCAACTAAAAATTAAATTAAGTGAAACTGCAGGCTGTCCTTGAAAAATCAAGAAATCTTGGTTAGTCCAGAAAGCCACTGCGCATCCGCTAGGAAAAATATTCCGACTCGGATTTTTTGCACAATCTTACTCAAAATGGACCCCTGTTAACAAATATGCATGTTGCCAGGACCAAAAATGATTCAAAAATTTTTTAATGTTTTTTTTTGTTTTTTTTTCCTAAAATTTTTTTTTGCATGGAACAAAGTTTTTTTTTAATTTCTTGGATCATTCCAAACAGAAAAGGTCTTTAGTGACTTTTCGATAAAAATTGATAGTTTTTGACATACAAGCGATTAAAAATTGAAAAATTGCGAAATCGTTTATTTTAACCCTCAAAAACAATGTGAAAAACTGAAAATTTAAATGTTTCCAAGGTATAGTATTTTTACTACAAAAACGTTATTACGTAGGTCAAAATTTTTGACGTAAGAGAACTGTCAAAACATTAGAATGTGACTTTTAATTATTGCCATGTTTATTATAAACATGGCAATAATGAAAAGTCACATTCTAATGTTTTGACAGTTCTCTTACGTCAAAAATTTTGACCTACGTAATAACGTTTTTGTAGTAAAAATACTATAGGTAGATATTCTTTAAATATCGATTGATAAAATCCCGCAGAGTTTTTTGCAATACAATATTCAAAAATCCTTTGTTTTTTAATTGCTAATCAAGCGTGCATGTGTATACAGTATGGTACAAATGAAAGGATTAAATTCGTTATTTCGTAAACCGGCGACTTTAAGGAAAAGTCCCGAAACACGTCGATTTTTATTTTTAAATTATGATATTGTGGCATATATGGTATACTAGTGACTTCATCCATCTGGGCGTGATGACGCAATCGATGATTTTTTTAAATGAGACTAGGGGTCGTGTGCTAGCTCATTTGAAAGGTTCTTCAATTCTCTATTCAGTAATATAAACATTTACATAATTATTTATACAGGGTGACCAAAAAAAGTTTTTAATTAGGTTATTCGAAAAAAAAGAAGAATGTATGTAATTTATTTAATTCAAAATACGTTTTACTGTTACCCGAAAGCTAAAAAATGTTTATTTCACAAATAAACATTGCTTTTCGATTAAATTCAATGTTCAAGCCAGCTCTCTCTAGCCACCTGCCTCTTGGAAGTTTGAACATTTAATTTAAGCGAAAAGCAATGTTTATTTGTGAAATAAACTTTGTTTTCTGATTTGTGAAAGCAGTAAAATGTATTTTGAATTAAATAAATTACATACATTCTTCTTTTTTTTCAAATAATTTAATTAAAAACTTTTTTTGGACACCCTGTATAAATAATTATGTAAATGTTTATATTACTGAATAAATAATTGAAGAACCTTTCAAATGAGCTACCAGACGACCCCTATTCTCATTTAAAAAATTATCGATTACGTTATCACGCCCAGATGGATGACGTCACTAGTATACTATATATGCCACAATATCATAATTTAAAAATAGAAATCGACCTTTTTCGGGATTTTTCCTTAAAGTCGCCGGTTTACGAAATAACGAATTTATTCCTTTCTTTTGCACCATACTACCTACACATGCAACGGTGGAAAATAGTGTCGCGCACGCTTGATTAGCAATTAAAAAACAAAGGAGTTTTGAATATTGTATTGCAAAAAACTGCGGGATTTTATCAATCGATATTTAAAGAATATCTACCTACCTTGGAAACATTTAAATTTTCAGTTTTTCAAATAATTTTTGAGGGTTAAAAATGGCCGATTTCGCAATTTTTCAATTTTTAATCGCTTATATGTCAAAAACTATCAACTTTAGAGAAAAGTCACTAAAGACTTTTTCTGTTTGGAATGATCCAAAAACCTAAAAAAACTTTGTTTCATGCAAAAAAAATAATTTTAGGAAAAAAACAAAAAAAAAACGTTTAAAAAATTTTGACCCATTTTTGGTCCTGGCAACATGCAAATTTGTTAAAAGGGGTAGTTTTTGAGTAAGATTGTGCAAAAAATCCGAATCGGAATATTTTTCCTAGCGGATGCGCAGTGGCTTTTTGGACTAGGTAAAGTCTAGTAGGACGCAATGCAGTAAAATGCCAACTAACCAAATGCCAGAGATATTAATGTCTTTAGAAAGTAATCAGAAGTTAACGACAACATATTCAACAGTAAGATTAAGGTGTCTTCTTCTTCTTGATGTACCTGTTCCTGAAGAATGTTGGAGATCACCATGGCAATCTTTATCTTATCTGCAGCAGCACGGAAAAGCTGCACAGATGTTGTGCTGAACCAGGTTCTAAGGTTCTTTAAAGAGGATGTTCTCGTTCCTGGACCTCGCTTTCTAAATATTTTTCCTTGCAGGATATCTTGTAGGGAGCGCATATCTGGATTCATTTCGCATAATGTGTTCAAAGTGTTGTAGCTTTCGAAATTTGATTCTGGTCAGTATCTCTCGGTTTTTCTTCATTCTTCTAAGGACCAATTGTGATACAGTCAAATACAGGCAATTGTGATTAGGTCAGTCCAGGGAATCTTAACTATTCTCCGATATAGCCACATCTCGAGTGCTTCAAATCTTCTGTACATATCTTTCTTCAAGGGCTACGATTCAAAAAGAGAAGTTTCAGACTTGTCAGACCATCTAGTATACAAAAAAAAAAAACAAATCAACAAGTTTACCAACATTAATTTCTTGACACCAACTGTTCCAATAAATAATTCCAAATGAATAATAATGACCCATAATAATCTAATGGATTATATTGTTAGATATTGTAGTTCCGGAAATATTTCCTCATTGCACAATTAACTGACTTTCACATAAATCAAAATTAGCTGTTTCGACAACTTCTACCGGTATCGAACTAGCATAGCAAGGATACTTAAAACAGAACGTTCAACCAAATACTATAGACTGTAATACATACAACTCTTGACATTTCCCATTAATTTTGAGGAAGCAAAAAAATAGCGCCATCTAGCCGTATGAGTAGGATAACCAGAGCAATCTAACCTTACATTTATAAAATTGCTTTATTATTGTTTTTGTATAAGTGTTTGAACTATTTTTATTTTAATTTAATTTAGCAAAATTAGCTCGTTATTCAAAAATTTATAAAATTAAATTTGAATGTTTACGTAAAATTTTACGTTGTCAAAACGTAGTTCAACTCAAGCCGACAGTGGCGCTAGTGGCAACGTGCTTCCAGATTTCTGTGGGAGTTGGATGTATTACAGTCAATAGTCTTTCCGATCTACTTGATGTATAGGGGAAACTGGGTAAAAGTGAGACATGGGTAACAGTGAGACACTTGTAATATCTTCCCTCCTTTTCGCCACGTGGAGATATCATTACTTGTGAGTGCTTGCTGTATTCAAAGTTACTGATTTCTAAAATGTTCGGCGGCCGTGCAGTTTCAGTTTAGGATTTATCGTGCTAAAGTGTGTTTGGTGGGCACCAAGTAAAATAATACAGGGACTTTAAGAATTTTTTATAAAAGCATGTTAATTATTAAGATTTTTCTAGTATTACTATGACATTGTCTGTAGATTAGTAAAATATTTTTTCTACAACCATGTTAAAAATGCAATTTTTAGCACTCCACACGAGCGTTAAAAATGCTACTTTAAGGCACTAGTGCTTTAAAATATTTTTAAGGCACTGCAGTTCGTATTGACAATTATTTTGATGTAATGTCAAAAAAATATAAAAATGGAATGTCAGTCACGTTCAAGTAAAAGTTTTTGTAGATATTGTCCTGTAATTACGTTTGTAGAAAAAATATTGTATGATATGCGTGTTAAAAAGTACATTTTTAAGACACTCATATGAATTGCAGAACTCGCTATCGCTCATTCTGCAAACTTTCACATGCGTGCCTTAAACATGTACTTTTAACACTTATATCATAAATAACTATTAGGAATAAAGAAACAAAATACATTTTTTTTATTATTTCATTCATAGGATATTCTGACCAATAGAAAGCTACAGAGATGCAAATTAAGGTGATAATTTTTGATAATCCCCCGTGGTTAAGCATATTACGTCAGATGCCCTTCGTTGCTATGAAAAAATACATTCAGTGACATTAATGACAATTAATGTTTTAAAAATTATAAAAGTGATGGCTTTCAATCGTCAAATATTTATAAAAACTGTGCGTTTAATGGTACTTACATAAATAAGTTACAATAAAATTTTGGTTTTGAACAGTTTTATTAATGAAATAATCGCAACAAATTGCACTCGACCTCTGAAATTAATATAGAATTTTTGCTCTCGTGACACTTTGACATAATTTCACTCGCCTTCGGCTCGTGAAATTAAAACTGTCAAAGTGTCACTCGGGAAAAATTCAATAATTTCAGAGCTCTTGTGCAATTACTACTGATAATCTATCCAAAAAAATTAGTTAGTTTCATTTCAATACTAGCTAGAAAATAAGACTATATTTTTTAAATAATAAATAAAAGTATTATTTTTGCAAATATAAAAATCTATGAATATTATCCGATTTAGATAAAGTTCTAATTATAAAATTACGCCACATACTAAAATTAAGGTTATGAGTCCAATAAAAATGACAAAAACATAACTGTAGAAATCGTACATAAATCTGAATATTCAATGCTAAATATTTTTAAAGTCAAACAAAGAAGTCACCTTAAATGTATATTATGTAGATTGTGAATGTCCTTATATATGATATATCATCGTAAATATCCATCAAGGTAAAATTCAGTTCAGTTTATTAAAAAATAAACTCCCTCATATCTTATGCTTTGTACTCGCATACAAAAAGCAAAATGATTATTTAAACGTGAAAAATTACTTAGTTGAGTTTACAATGAAGTAAAAACTTCTAATATAAACATGATAGTATATTTTATATTATATTTTATTATAAAATTTAAATTATCTAAAAATCTACACGGATTAAAAATTTTTCAAAACGTTTTCGGTCCTATCAGATCATGAACAGTGAGAACATCTTAAAAGTACATAGTTGAAACTATTAGACACTATTAGAAAATATCAAATTTTAAAAAATTTGACACGAGGTCGATGTTATAGAATTTGACGCAAAGGAAACATACAGATCTTTTCTCGAAAAAGAAAAAAAAAAGTCCTCCGGTTAATACCAGCCAACTTTGATGCCAAACCACTAGGATTCCTTTTAATTTTTTAGTTGAATTTATTCCAAATGATAAAAACCATTTTACGTGTTGCTTGGTTTTCCCAAATTTTAAGAAACTGAGATGCAAAAAACACTTTTCGGACACCATCAAAATTTTTTCTCGAAATCGTGGTTAAAAAATTGTAAACTTTATTTATACCACAAAAAGATTTTGGGAGTTTGTCTAGGTGAAACAAACCACTTCCCAGGTCAACAAACGGAAGTCTTGTAAAAACTGAATAATAATAATGCTCGTATTGATCAAACAAACAATATGCTTGTGAAAGGTGTTAAAAAGATTAAGTGGATACTGAATTATTTATCACAAAATCACAATTTAGGCAAAGTGCTTATACATTTTTAATAGTATTGATATTGTACCTGTTGTATTATATTGGTATTTGACAAAGGATCTGGTAGGTATATGTTATTGGAGATTTTAACGCCAAGGTGGGAGAAACTGAAAGTGAACCACATTTGAAAGATGAAAGAAAACACCTACAGTTTGTCACGCAAAACAATCTAATGATAAAATCAAATCGACTACGTACTCGTGCGGAAAAGATGAAAAACCTCAATAATAAATATAAGAACCAGGCCTGGAGCATAATGTGGATCAGATCATAAGCTGCTAAAAATGAATGTAGGCGCAAAATACAAACAAATAGCAAAATTCATTAGAAAAAACAGCTAAGGGTGAATATTGCGGAAGAATTCCAGATAAAACTGATAAACAAGGAGAAACAATGTTGAAGACAAAAAAGATATGTTGTTCTGAAGCTATTTTCTTGTGGCAATTTTGCAATTAACTATTTTTAATGGGAAATAAGCCACAATTTTACTAAAAAAATGATTTTATTAACGTTTCGACGTCCAAATCGGATGCCGTTGGCAAAATACAAAAAATATTAATATTAAACAAAAATGTTGTTGCTTAGTAAAAAATTCTTCTAATTTATTTAATTTTACTCATTTATATCGGCAATTCAGACATATATTATACATTTTAAAGTAGAAGACTTTAAAATGATATTGCCAATATTTATGAGTTGCGTTCCTGGGACGACTTTACTGAAAGATAGTTCATTCGATTACATGAAATCAACCCCAACTAAAGAATATCCGTCATAAAAAAAATCATAGCATGTGATCTGTCTTTAAAAAGACAACCACATGCAACGGTGACAGTAAAATTCTGGCGTTAGAGATTCCATAGTAAATCACGAGGGAAAAAACTGTTTTTTTTTAATTCCATAGTATCACGAGGTTTTTTCCCGGTTTTCCCTCGTGCTTTACTATGGAATCTCTAACGCGAGAATTTTACTGTCACCGTTGCATGTGGTTGTCTTTTTAAAGACAGATCACATGCTATGATTTTTTTGTGACGGATATTGTTGAGTTGGGGTTGATTTCATGTAATCGAATGAACTATCTTTCAGTAAAGTCGTCCCAGGAACGCAACTCATAAATATTTGCAATATCATTTTAAAGTCTTCTACTTTAACTTTAAAATGTATAATATATGTCTGAATTGCCGATATAAATGAGTCAGATTAAATAAATTATTAGAAGAATTTTTTACTAAGCAACAACATTTTTGTTTAATATTAATATTTTTTGTATTTTGACAACGGCATCCGATTTGGACATCGAAACGTTAATAAAATCATTTTTTTAGTAAAATTGGGGCTTATTTCCCATTAAAAATAGTTAATTTTAAAAAAAATATGGAACGGAATAAAAAGTTGGATACATCCAGAGAAAGAAGAGTGTATACTGCGTAAATTCCAAAAGAACAAACATTGAATGTCAGGGAAAATTCTTAGAATTAGTGAAAGAAAGAAGACTTATGCTACAACATACGACAAAAATAAGAACCGAAACTCAAAAAAATACCCTGTATATGGATTTATTAAAAAATACTGTCAATGCTCTGGAAAATTACTATTATTTTAAAGAGATGACTCACTCGCCATAATTTTAAAACTTCATTAATATGTATGTTAAAAAAAATTCAAATACAAATAACAATTTATGGTAGGGGAGCCCAAGCTGGGATTTTTGCAGTTACTCGAGCGCGTCAGATTATCATATGGGGAGAAACCTGGTGCCCTGCAGATGTACCTCTACCATATATTGGCTCTTAACACAGGGGAGTTAGTTAAGGGGGGCCCGAAAAAAATCTATCCTTAAAAATACTCGAAATTGTCAGATTAAGATAAGGTAAGTTAAGGACATGCAAAACAGTGTATATTTTAAAAATCTGACGATTTGAGCGGGGCGTAAGGAAATGAGTGAGTTAAAAAGTTTCACAAAAAAAGCGAATAATTCGCGAAATGAACGTTAGATCGAAAAACTAAAAAATACGTGTTCAATATTTTTCAAAAATCTATCGAATGATACCAAACATGACCCCCTTTAAAATCTTAAATACAAATCCCGCGATATTTCGCAAAATTAACATTAGATCGAAAAACTGCAAAATACACTTAATCAATATTTTTGAAAAATCGATCGAAGGGTACCAAACACGACACCCCACGGAGGTGAGGTGGTACTTTAAAATCTTAAATAGGAGCCCCAAATTTTTATTCCAGATTTGAATTCTTTACGTAAAAATAAGCAACTTTTATTCGAAACATTTTTTCAAATTATGGATAGATGGCGCTATAATCGGAAAAAACGATTGTTGGAAATGGAAAATTAAATTAAAAATGTAAAGTCCCCACTAAAATGGAAAACTTTACTTAACTTTTTTTGGTTTTAGGACCAACTCAATAGGTCCCCAAAGCGCTCGAGTGACTGCACATTTAGCATACTTCGCTCCCCTACTATTATATTTGATAACACTGAAAAAGCCATAAAATAAAAATACAGCAAAACCTCCGTTAACCGAAATAATTGGGGGGGAGGGCGTTTCGGATTTAACAAGAATTTCGTTTAAAAATAACGTTTTTGTATTCTTCTTATATCAAATTACAGAGTATTGGAGAGATATAGCTACAAAACATCGTTGTTAAAGGAAAACACTAAAGAAAATATAAGATTTCTTAAAAAAACACTCTAAACATGATCATTTCCTTAATTTAATTGCTTTTTTTTTTAATTTACTTTTTATTGACGAATTTATTGAAACTGTCAGCCATTTCGGTTAACCGATGTTTCGGTTAAAAAGGTTTCGGTTAACGGAGGTTTTGCTGTAAACCAAAATGAAGGAAGTACCTACTTAAAAATCATTTAGAATTTGTTTATAAAAATAATACATTTATTAATTAATGCAAGTTTCCAAAAAAATTATTTTAAAATTAATGAGAAAATTGCAATTGCGGAAAGAAATTGCAAATAAATGAAAATGGAAAAAAAACATACACCTCTTGCAAATTTCGATAAAAAAATAGCTAGAAAAAGGTTTAATGAATGAATACTAAGTAAATAATATATAATTCTAAGAGAATTGAACAAAAAATGTACTCATTGATTTAGGATTTAAAAAAAAACAGTCAATGACAGAATTAAAACAATGGCTATTGAGACATGGACATGATGCATTACATATATTTCTCCAAAATTTCTAAAGCTTAAAAGTTAGAATTTTCGATTTTTATTGAGAATAAGTCACAATTTTACTTTAAAATACATACGTTTATTTTGACGTTTCGATTTTCACTTTGCTTTCCATTTCGGAAATCGTTCTCAAAATACAAAACATCAATAAATTAAACAAATTTTGTTTTTATTACTTAGTGAAAAAATTCTTCTAATAATTTAATTTTATCTGACTCATTCATATTGATAATACAGACACTTAGTTATGCACTTTAAAGTAGATGACATTAAAATGACATTGTCAATATTTTTGAGTTGCGTTTCTGGGGCGACTTTATTGGAAGATAGTTATAGAGTTATAGTTCATTTAGATATTAAAAATACCCGACTTTTAATATCGAAGAATTTTTTCGAGCTGTGTATTTTTAAATATGTTAAGACTAAAAAAATTCAAAACTACTATTAACAAAAATGCAACAGAATATTATAAATGAATAAAAATAAAAAAAATCACCTATTATTTGCTGACTTTGGACGGCTTATTTTCTAAGATAAGTTCTAATATTCACACACTCCATTAAAACAAATTTTCTATACTGTCTTCCATATCACAAGTATTTTATAATCACTTTTCCACGAGATCGTGGTATAACAGTTAAACGATAAAGTTAGTTGCCAATATTTTTATCACTCGTTATTTTGTCACAAAAATAAAATGAGTATTTTTAATATCAGTTCACGTATGTTTCACGACGCGTTTAAATCTCAAATGAGAAATACATTAACCGCGAATATGTTTTTATAGGGTTATGCGCAACTCTAGCGCGCACTTTTTACTAATCAGCCGGCTCTGGTTCATATTTATTGAACGTTATAGTTAGAGATCTGTGCCAGTACAAGTATACATACGTATATTTTTACAACTAAACTTTGGTGAACTATTTATAATAGAAACACCAGAAATTATAAACACAATTATTACTGAAAAATCCCTAGCATCAAAATATTCCTAAGAAATGGGCTAAGATGCTTGAGACTTAAGGTTGAATACACATATTCAATTAGGTATTTAAACTAGCAGTTCTTGCTTTGGAATTATTTCGAGACCTATTTATTCATAGAGCTTATTTCTTTCCTATCTTCTGGCCATTTTCATTTTCAAGATTTTTCGATATTATTCTCCATCTTTAAAAGCCCTGTATATGCGTTTTCAGGAACGTTATAACAATAGGAGAAGGATTTTTTTCCAAATACTACCCAGATCTTTATTTCTTTACTATGAATGTCTTTATTTGGTGTTATAATTTCTTCTACTTCTATTTTGGCTGATTCGCTATCCAGAACTTTTTTGAATTTTTTCCCAACTTTTATATAATTCTAATAGCAGTCCTTCTTCTATTGCCCTATCCATTGAAGATGTTGGCTAGTGATATTTTCCTCATCTCTATGACAATCGTCATGACCATGGCAATCTTTATCTTATCTGCAGCAACGCGGAAAAGCTTTACAGATGTTGTGTTGGACCAGGTTTTGAACTTCTTTAACCAGGATGTTCTGCTTCCTGCACCTCGCTTTCCAAATATTTTTCCTTACAGGATGACTTCTACGAGTGCTATCTGGATGGATTTCGCATAATATGTGCGAAGTATTGTAACGTTTAAGATATATGATGATGGTCAGCACCTCTCGGTTCTTCTTCATTCTTTTGAGGTTCTCGTCTTTTGTGACAAGGTCAGTCCACCGAAGTATTCTCCGATAAAGCTACATCTCAAATGCTTTAAATCTTCTGTAAATATCTTCGTTCAAGGTCCACGATTCTACGTCATAAAAAAGGATAGAGAAGACTCTTCACTTTATTCATCATCGCAGCATTACTTTTATACCAAGAGGGAGTGAACGGCCGTAGCTCAGCGGCATGATACTGGCCTCATACAACAGAGCACACGGGTTCCAGCCCCGCCAACGACAATCCATTTTCAATCATAAAAATGATACGAGCCGTTGCAAAGTGCCTCGGAGAGTACGTTAAGCCGTCGGTCCCCCTGGGCTAGTGTACATCGACACTAGTTACTTGAAACAGGGTTAAAGATGCATTTGGCGCTGGAACAATCCGAAAGGATCTCCCCGACAAAAATGCCATACGATATTATTATTATTATTACCAAGAGGGAGGTTGTGGCTCTGGAAGAAAGCTCCCATCCGGTTGAAGACGGATCTAGCTTTTCCGATGCGAGCTCGTATCTCCTCGTTATTGGTCCATTCGTCATTTATTATGGGACAGAGGTAGCTGTAGTACGTCACTCTTTCTACTGGGATTTGGTTGATGTAGAGTTGACTTTCTGTCATTTTTTTCTTGCTAATTATCACGAGTTTTTTCTTCTTTGCGTTTATATTGAGTCCATATTTTTGACGGTAATACGTGATTTTGTTCATAAGGTCTTGTACGTCTTCTAGGTCTTGTAGAACATTTCGAGTCGTATTTTATTAGTAACTTCTGTAAAAAAAGCTTCGCAGAAGCCATACCAATCACTTGTGTATGTTGCATCCATGAGTTTTTTCTTCTTCCTTCGTTTCTTCTACTGTCTACTTTTCCTTAAGAGGATGGGTACGTATTTTCGGCTGCAATGCTATTCAAATAGGGATTCATTTTTTTCGAATCCTGAGAAAACTAATAGGTATTTTTTTAAAATTTAAACGCAGAATGAAAGATTACGTTATTGGCGAGGGCCGAAAGTCCCTGAGAACTTCTATAATGTTTATTTTAATAAGTTACAAGGGTGAAAAACTAAGAGAAAATTTAGTGTGTTATTTAATTTAAAATATCTCGTTCAAAATAAACTTTTTATTTATTCTAAGGGACTTTAGGCCCTCGGTAATAATATAGTCTTTCATTCTGCGTTTAAAATTTTTAAAAATATTTATTGATTTTTTCAGGATTCGAAAAAAATGAACACAATGTCCGTGGTTATATTTCCAAATCTATCTTTGTCATACAACGAACTCAGTCGAATAGAATATTGTCAGCATGCTGTCAGTCAGACAGTGACATTCAATGACAATTTTAAATATTTGACATGGCATCGGGAATATTTTGAGTGTATAATTTAAATAATCTTGATATACATATAGTGTATTTGATAAATAATTGATTTAAGACGTGAACTTAATAAAAAGTTATTTATTGTGTATTATTTGTGGAAGATCCAAGCAGAGAATACATCAGGATAATATATTCTGTGATCCAAGTATTTTGTTGTTAAAGATGTTCAAAACTGTAAGCGTTCCATAGTAACAATATACACTCACCGGCACAAAAAACCGCCACCCCAAAAATGGGTCATTTTTAATGTATTGTATTTCCTAAACCTGATGTCCGATTTAAGTAATTATTTCAATATGTTATAGCCTTATTCTTTAACAATATCGCTCTAATAATATTGTTGCTAGACAGGTATATTATCATTGTATACAGGGTGTACGAATCAAACTGTGTTTTTTTTTCTCAAACTTTGGAACATCCTGTGGAATGTTCTAGCTTTTATAAAATACTGAAATTAAAACCCATCTATAGCCTCAGGTTTTCTTAACATTATGTTTTTTGATTCATTCGCTTATGTTGGATAATAAAAAAGTTAGGCACTTTAACAACTATCCCTGTTTTTCGTCAATATAGGGTGTTTTTAAATAAGTACGGCAAACTTTAAGAGGTAATTCTGCATGATAAAATAATGACAGTTTGCTTTATAAACGTATGCCCGCACATGCTTCGTTTCCGAGATAGGGGGTGTTGAAATTGTTCTTACAAACTGACGATTTATTTATTGCTCTAAAACGGTTTGTGATATGCAAATGAAATTTGGTGGATTTTAAGAGGTAGTTATTGCGCATTTTTTTGGCATACAATTAGGAATTTTATATTCACCATTTGCGTGCATACGGGATATATCTAAAATGTTTATACCCGTATGCACGCCAATGGTGAATATCAAATTCTTAATTTTATGCTAAAAAATGCGCAATAACTACCTCTTAAAATCTACCAAATTTCATTTGCATATCACAAACCGTTTTAGAGCAATAAATAAATCGTCAGTTTGTAAGAACAATTTCAACACCCCCTATCTCGGAATCGAAGCATTTACGGGCATACGTTTATAAAGCAAACTGTCATTATTTTATCATGCAGAATTACCCCTTAAAGTTTGCCGTACTTATTTAAAAACACTCTGTATTGACGAAAAACAGGGGTAGTTGTTAAAGTGACTAACTTTTTTATTATCCAACATAAGCGAATGAATCAAAAAACATAATGTTAAGAAAACCTGAGGCTATAGATGGGTTTTAATTTCAGTATTTTATAAAAGCTAGAACATTCCACAGGATGTTCCAAAGTTTGAGAAAAAAAAACACAGTTTGATTCGTACACCCTATATACAATGATAATATACCTGTCTACCAACAATATTATTAGAGCGATATTGTTAAAGAATAAGGCTATAACATATTGAAATAATTACTTAAATCGGACATCAGGTTTAGGAAATACAAGGCATTAAAAATGACCCATTTTTTGGGGTGGCGGTTTTTTGTGCCGGTGAGTGTATTATTAAAAACTCACTTAAACACTTTTCCTCTTTTCTCGATTGAGTTGTTATCTCGATTTGAGTTGTCTCGATTTGTTGTACATATAAATAATTATTACAATCACTGAATACATAGTTAGTGAAAAAATTATCACATTTATTAACTGAATTAATAATTTGCAATTATAAAAATAACAGTTATCCAAGAACATTCAAAAGCCATCTCTTTAAATTAATGATGACATTTTCAAGTAGAATGACATTCTAGTAATGTTTACATATCCATACCAGTGTGAATTTTACTACACGTAATTTGCCGGGTAAAGACAGAAAAAGTAGGGATACCCGTAAAATATTTGCGAATTATGTACCGATGGCCTTAAATGCTGGAGACATTGGGTGGAATGCATAAAACGTAGTACCTGCTAATGCTTCAAGTATGTACTACATTTTTGAAGATTTTACTGCACTTAAAAAGCACTAAATGCTTTATAAGTGTAGTAAAACACTTTACAAAGCATTTGTAAGCGTAGTAATGCTTTGTAAGTGTAGTAAAATCTTCAAAAATGTAGTACATACTTGAAGCATTAGCAGGTACTAAGTTTTATGCATTCCACCCAATATTTGCTACGCCTCATCAGATGAGAAGGTATTCCAGCTTTCTCTTCTTTACTGTAAAGGTGATGGTGCTTACCGATGATTCGCAACACTTCCTCATTTTTAATGCGATCTGTCCACGATATTTGGAGAATTCTTCTAAATAACTACATTTCAAAGGCAGAGAGCTTTTTCGTTAGTTATTCTATATCTGGCAATAGGTAACAACAAGCAATCTAATTTTTAGTGTTAGTGAAAAATGAAAACCCAATTGAATGAAATGTGAAGAATATACAACGATCAGTTGGATGAACCATGTTTAACAGTCTTCTTGCGAATGATACATGAACGTGTCTACAAAAAACACTCATCATCATCATCATCCTCCAGCCCTTTGCGTCCACTGCTGGACATAGGCCTCCCTCATTTTTGTCCATTGTGCTTTATTTTGAGCATTTTGCATCCAATTTCTTGACATTTTCTTGAGATCGCCAGTACAACGAGTAGGTGGTCTTCCTCTACTTCTTTTGTCTAATCTCGGCCTCCACTCAAGTAATCTCTTCGTCCACCTCTCATCATTGATTTGGGCGACGTGTCCGGCGCAGTTCCATTTCAGGGTGGCAATTCGGGAAAGTACATCGGTAACTCCTGTCCTTCGTCTTAAGTCTTCATTTCTAACTCAAAGCGGTCACGAAGCGATATACTCAGCATTGACCTTTCCATTTTCCTCTGGTCTTTTTGCAGCATTTTAGAAGTTGTAGCTGTCAATGTCAAAATTTCGGCACCATACTTTTAAACAACCGCTTTTAAAGATATCTTTGAGTTTTCCATAGGCTGCCCATGCTAGGTTTATTCTTCTTCGTAGTTCGCATGTTTGGTTGTCTCTTGTGATCTTTATTTCGTATCCAAGGTATATGTAAAAAAAACTAGACGATAGTATAGCAGAAAATTAACTGGGATTTAGAAAAGCCTTTAGCACTAAGGAGGCAGTATTTACTATACAAAAATCCATAAAACGGTGTAGAGATGTCAACTGTAACGTATTCATATGTCTAGTTGACTTTGAGAAATATTATGATAGAATGACTGTGAGAATCATTACAAAATACCGATATCAGAAAGCCATAATACGTGTAGACCCAACAAAAATTTAAAGAGATACCCATTAGAAAAAGAGTACGTCAAGGATGTGTACAATGCCCTTTACTTTGTGCTCAGAAGAGATGTTTAAAGAGACACTATACGCTCAGAGCTTCGCTGGTGTCGCCACTAGCGGATTACTAATGCAACTTTCGCTGGTAATTTTTAAATTTATTATTTAATTGTTATCGCTTAATATTTACAACGCAAAAAAGTAATTAAATTGTAATCGATTTTTTTAAGATTTTGCTAATCATTTTGACGTTCTATTGATGAAATATTAATTTCTTTCTCGGATACTTTCACAACCATCGTGTAGATGGCGGTAAGATTAATAGATTGATGTATAATTACATATTACGGAATATTAAAAAAACTTAAATTCAGTATTTAAAACGTAAGTATATAGGGTGAGGCAGATAACTAGCCTATTAGAAATATCTCGAGAACTAAAGGCAACAGAATAATGAAAATTGGAATAAAGGGGTTTTGAGGGATGATCTATTAAAGGAAAATATTTTCATCTCTTTGCAGCTTCCGGTTATACCGGAAGTTGCTTATAACTTCGTTTTTTTAAATGGGACACCCTGTATATTTTTACATTTTTGGATTGTCCTTAATATCTTCTTTCTTAAAATATGAGATTTTGTAATATTATACAGGGTATTTTAAAATATATTTACATTTTTTTATTAATTTCGTAGCAACATTCACACCCTGTACCTGTAGAATTGTAATAGTTTGACATTAAAAACTCTGCTTACGTTCAAGTGATTTTTAATATAGTCTAATATTGTTAAGAATCATTAGTATAGCTAATTTTCAAATTTTAGTATACAGGGTTGATCGAAACTCGGAATGAATATTTTCTGAGTTTTCTTAAATAGAACACCCTGTATTTTAGTATTGTAATGAAATGATATTTCATAGTACTTTTTTATTCTATAAGTATTCCCTATACCTAACTGCTTTAATTTGTGAGTTATTGGTGATTCAAGCTAAACATTAATTGCAACAAAAAATACGTAAAATTTTAATAGGTTGGCCGTGAAAATATTCAATCACAAAGAATTTTTCAGAAATAAATACATATTAATCCAGACTGATCCTTAAAATTACCAATAATGGTTTAGCTATCAAAATATCTACGTAGTTAAAATTATTGGTGCGACTAACAATTAGGCACAAATTAAAGCAGTTAGGTATAGGGAATGCTTAAGAAATAAAAAGTATCATTAAATATCATTTCATTACAATACTAAAATACAGGGTGTTCCATTTAAGAAAACTCAGAAAATACTCATTCCGAGTTTCGACCAACCCTGTATACTAAAGTTAAAAATTTAGCTATACTAATGATTCTTAACAATAGTAGACTATATTAAAAATCATTTGAACGTAAGTAGAGTTTTAGTTCTCAAACTACTACAATTCTACAGGGTGTGAATATTGCAACGAAATTAATAAAAAAACGTAATTATCTTTTAAAATACCCTGTATAACATTACAAATCCTCATATTTTAAGAAAGAAGACATCGAAGAAAATCCAAAAATGTAAAAATATACAGGGTGTCCCATTTAAAAAAACGAAGTTATAAGCAACTTCCGGTATAACCGGAAGTTGCAAAGAGATGAAAATATTTTCATTTAATAGATCATCCTTCAAAACCCCTGTATTCCAATTTTCATGATTCTGTTGCCTTTAGTTCTCGAGATATTTCTAATAGGCCAGTTATCTGCCTCACCCTGTATTTAAGGTAAAAATATATACCACAGCTTTGACCAACTCATATTTTTTCTAATTAATGTTTTTAATTTCAATTTTAAATTAATCACTTTGACATTTATGTCAAATTTCCAGGAAAGGTTCCCAGACTGGTCACTACTGGCGCTCACGAACTTTTAAATATCCCTTCTACGTACGAGCTCACAGCAGCGTATAAGACACCAATGAAGGCATATTATTAATTAACGTAACACTAGTGGATAATCTCAGATATGCAGATTTCTGATCGAGACTGATCTAAGCTGTTTTAAACTCAAGGAAAGGACGTGAGGTATAGATAATTAAATTTTTTCGTTTTTTCTACTAGTACATATTTGTCTCTGAACAAAAATACGTTATACTATTGATCGACAGGTATAAAACTACTAAGAAAATGGTATAGAGTTTATAGTAAATACGCAGCGGCAAATGTATATAGTAAAAGCCTCTGATTTTATTAAAGCTGTATGGAGCGGGCTGTATCGTCGCCCCCGAAATTATTCCGATTCGATTCTTTTGCACAAACTTACTCAAAAAGAGGTCCTTATAACAAATCCACAGGGTGCCAGGCGGTGCCGTGGTTGAAAAAATTTTTTTTTATGTAATTATGTTTATTTACAATCTACATCACTAAAAGAGTATTAAGTAAATTTGTTCCATGTTTTTGGGCATGAAGAAGAGACTTTTAATGATGTCTCATTCTATTTATGTTTTTCTATTCTATTAAGTTTTAAAATAGGTCCTGAGGCCAGGTTCTATCTAGTCTCCTTGTGGCAAGGGCAGTATGGAATAATTCCCTTACTAACTCATTGTCATGGTGAATGGTACGCTCATTTTGTGACTCCGTGGCTCGATGGATTTCTTGATTTCGTGGCGCGATGAAAGGTATATTTAAACAATTTTTTTAAAACAAATTCACAAAAATAATTTTTTTATTTCGAACAAATTTTTTTAGATAATTTGGCTCATTTTGAACAAAAAAGGTCTCTTGTCATTTTTCTCAAAAATTGATTGTTGTCGAGTTATGCGCGATTTAAAATTTTAAAAATGCGAAAATGGCCATTTTTAAGGCTTAATAACTCGATTAAAAATTATCATTATGAAAGTCAAAAAGTGACCAAATCAAAGTATAAAATCCTTCCTGCAAGATTATATAATTAGCGCTATGCTATAGTCCAAGCTGTATATGGGCCATTCGACGAACATACGCCTGTTTTGGATTACTTCGACAACGAATATTTTACTGTGCAACATAAGAAGTATGAAAGTAAATGGCGCTAATAATTATTCCAATAAACAACAATGTAATTTAATTTGCAATTTACTTTCGTTCTTCTTATTTTGCACAGTAAAATATTCGTTGTCGAAGTAATCCAAAACAGGCGTATGTTCGTGGAATAGGGTATAGTCGCCCCCGTTAGCGAAATTATTTCGATTAGATTTTTTTGCACAAAGTTGACTCAAAAAGAGATCCTTATAACAAATTCAGAGAGTGCCAGGCGGTACCTTGATCAAAAAATTGTTTAAACAATTTTTTTAAACAAATTCACAAAAATATTTTTTTCATTTCGAACAAATTTTTTTTAGATAATTTGGGCCATTCTGAGCAAAAAGGTCACTTGTGATTTTTCTCTAAAATTTGATTGTTGTCGAATTATACGCGTTTTAAAATTTGAAAAATGCAAAAATATTAGTCACTTGCAAGGCTTAATAACTGAGCGTATCGCGTATAACTCGACTACAATCAATTTTAGGGAAAAATCACGAGAGACATTTTTTGCTCAGAATGACCCAAATTATCTAGAAAAAAATTGTTTGAAGTAAAAAAATATTTTTGTGAATTTGTTTAAACAATTTTTCGACCACGGCACCGCCTGGCATCCTGTGATTTGTTGTAAGGACCTCTTTTTGACTAAGTTTGTGCAAAAAAATCTAATCGAAATAATTTCGTTAACGGGAGCGACGATACACCTGGACTATAGCGGTAATTGATAATAATTAAAAATAACAGCTTTGTAATAAAATAATGATGAAAATATCTTCAGGATCTTGAAGGGTTTTAAACTTTGATTAAATTTGATCACTTTTTGACTTTCATAATATAATCTTTAATTGAGTTATTAAGCCTTGAAAATGGCCATTTCGCATTTTTCAAATTTTAAATCGCGTATAACTCGACAACAATCAATTTTAGAAAAAAGCCACAACATATAATACCTTTTTTGCTCAGATTTGTTCCAAATGAAAAAATTATTTTGGTGAATTTATTTTAACAAAATTGTTTAAGCAATTTTTCGACCACGGCACCACCTTGTACCCTGTGGATTTGTTATAAGGACTTATTTTTGAGTAAGTTTATGCAAAAGAATCGAATCGGAATAATTTCGCTAACGGGGGCGACGATACAGCCCAGTACTTCTATGAACGTCTTTAGTGTCAGCTCCGATACTATAATATTTGAACTTATTTGTTTACTCGGATTGTTGCACAACGAACTGTGTTTGTCGGGGATTCAATGGAATAATGTTTTTACTAACGTCGTTGGGATGATGCATATCCGCATTTTTATTGGCAACATATATCTGTATAAGGCAGGCTATTTGGATAAGTTGCAATATGCATTTTCGATGTAATGATTATAATTCGACCATCCATATTAGAGCTGCGTAGTAGGTCATATCCAGATAATATTCAAATTGACTGTAATAATATGTACTTACAACAAATTGTACAAAACAATGTGATAGTGCGTTATTAAACTGATACTATTCTCTTAATTTTTTTACATTCCAAGTGCGAAATAACCCATATAATTTGTAGATGTTTATGTTTTTCTTATCCGTTTCAAATATTTAATTGCATTTTTTGTTATAACAAGATTGTTTATTTATGAAACACCCTATCGACCGAATATAATAAAAACAATTATATAACTCAAAAGGACAGAAATTGGTTTTGACATGTCAATTTGTCTGATTAATCTGTCACATAATTTTTTATTAATTTTTAGTTTTTCTATACTAACAAAATTGTACCACCTCATCATCTTCATTAAAGTATACAGTGAGGACGTAAAGGTTTGCATAAATTAATTTTTTCATGAATTGGATATAAATCCCGAAACAAGTCGGTTTTTTTTGTCATTTTTTTTACATAGGTACATATACTAGTGGCGTCATCTATCTGGGCATGATGACGTAATCGATGATTTTCTTAAATGAGAATACGGGTCGTGTGGTAGCTCATTTGAAAGGTTATTTAATTATCTATTCAGTAAAATAAATATTATTTAAAAAAATATTTATATTACTGAATAGATAATATTAATATAATTGTTTATACAGGGTGTCAAAAAAAATTGAATTAAATTAACTGATACAAAAAGAAGCATGTGAGTAATTTATTTAATTTACTGCTAATACATTTTACTGCTGTCGGAAAACAAAAAAAAAGTTTATTTAACTAATTACATAATATTGTCTTTTGCTTAAATTCAATGTTAAAAGTGCCACCCAACTGCCTCTTGGCAGTTTGAACATTTAATTTAAGCTAAAAGCAATGTTTATTTTTCAAATAAACATTTTTTTCTGTTTTTTGACAGCAGTAAAATGTATTTTGAAATAAATAAATTATGTACATACATGCTTCTCCTTTAATTTAATTTAAAAAAATTCCACACCCTGTATAAATAATTATGTTAATATTAATATTACCGAATAAAGAGTTGAATTCTCATTAAAAAAATCATCGATTACGTCGTCACGCTCAGATGGATGACGTCACTAGTATGATATATATGCCAAAAAATCGTAATTTAAAAATAAAAATCAACTTGTTTCGGGATTTATTTCCAAAATTGCCCATTCATAAAAAAATGAATGTATGCAAACATTTACGTCCTCACTGTAGAAAACTACATTATATTCCATAAAAAATGAACCACTGATCAGTTAAATTAAATAAATGGATAATCCAAACTAATCAAGATTAATTAAAAGAGAATAATTGAAGTTTTAGAAAATATAGTGCGCAATGACCATGTAACCAAATTTGATATGGTTTGCTTTCTGCTTGGTGCATGCACGCCATTACTTGTTTTAGCTTTTACTAGCAATTATTAGTGTCCCATTTGCTACATAATATGTATTTAGACCAGGACGGATTGCTGAGTTGTTTGGAAGTGGACCTAATTTTTACAGAAAAAGTTGTATGATATTACCATCAATAATAATAATTTATATGTAATTGATTTTCCAATAGGTAGGGAATATTAATAAAATAATTAAAATATTTTACAATGTTGGTAAGAATGTTCTGTAGTAATGTGGTTACAACGGCGTAACCGGGATGATCCTAAGGGGGTGGGGGGGAGTTACAACTACTGGACGGTCTCTAGGGGGTATGCAACATGTATCAAAGTATTGCCACGGGTAAACTTGCAAAAATTCATAAAGCCATATTATTAATCACGAAGAACAACATAATGATACATACGGCTATTAACTTTGATGAAATTTATTAAGAATTACATGATGAAAATCAAATCAAAAGATGAAGATTTTGATTAAATATTAGAAGATCGTTTGGGTATTTTGATGGGTAATGATCAAATTTTAGTCAGCAATAGCCCAAAAGTCTATGATGACTTTTTGTGTTTTGAATTCATCTGCCTAGACCCTAGACCAACTACAGCACAACCAAATTCACTATGTATTTGAGATTTGAATGCGTACTGTTGTTAACGTTTGGTTTTTCCACATTTGCTGAACTTTATTTTGGTACCATGCGGGTATTTTACTTGGCGAAACGTTAGCTACCAAATTAAAATTCAGAAAATATGGAAAAAACGAACGACAACACCAGTGCTCATCCAAATCTCAAATACAAAGTGAATTTGGTCGTGCTGTACACTGTACATAATATATTGCCTTTAATATGTATACAGATTATTTAATGATATTATGAATTGTCCATTGATTAATTATTAATAGCTTACTTAAACTATCAATATTTTAAAAGGATTAATTGATTTATGTTTGGTTTTTAATATTATAATAATGAGCTCAATTCCATTGCGGTTATTAATATGTTTGCGATTGTATTATATTTTGCTGGTCATTTTTAATCATCACAAAAACAGTAGACAAGTTACATAACTCATCATAAATAACATAATAGCAAGTGTACAAATTCGCTTGACCTATAGCAACAGGCACAAGCAATCTTCGATACAGGTAAACATATGTTGTGCTTCAAGGATCGGTAATCGTCACCTTTCACTTTACAGCAAACTCAACTCTTATTTTCGTTTGTTATAATATCAGCTTTAACGATTGGTTGATTTTGAAACTTTTGATTTTGCAATTCATCTCGGGGTCAGTTCACGTGAAGGTCACTATTCGAGATTTTTTGTCTCTGGGTTAGAATGAATATCGATTTATTATTTATATCTAAGTTAGTTTTGTTAGTTAATCTAATCTAAGTTAGTTTACATTGAAAGTGAAAGTACATATACAGGGGTTTGTTGTTAATAATCCATTAACAATATACGGTTTGAAGGTGACGCTATTCGGACAACTGAATGCTTGGAAGATCTACAATATGGCTGATCTCTTAACATAGCAAGCCATAGTTTAGACTAGCAATAGAGTTTATGGCAGTCATAAAAACTTAGCAACATCGAGAAACCTTAACAATAAAGAAATACGAGCTCAAATAAAGAAAGTTCAAAGTATAAATAGATGGGAACAATCAATAACGAAGATAATGATTATAGTGATGAAATCAAGTCAAGATATAACAAACAAGAAATTCAATAAAACAAAAAGGATATTCTGTAGCAGATATTGTTTATATTCTCCAAGTTATTCTACAAAATGGAACCTTGGAATTTAACGAGGGGCATTACAAATAGATCGGAGACCTTTGAACTATAAATCTTCTTCTTCTTCTTTTTGTATAGACATGACTCTGTCTGTTTTTTCAATGTGCCTCTAGTAAGTTGTCGTTTTATGGTTTTCGTGGTCTTCCCACCGGCACCGATAGTCTTCCTATTGGGGAACCGTCTCTCGCTGTCCTGACTACCCTATTTATTGTCATTCGGCTTATGTGGTCATTCCATTCTATTCTTCTGTTTCTTACCCAGTTATTAATGTTATCCACCTTGCATCTCCGTCGTATATCTGTACTTCTAGGTCTGTCCCATAGTCTTACCATCGATTTTTCGAAGGGATTTCATCTCCGCTGTTTCAACTATAAATCTACATAATAATACTGAAATCAAGCTGGTAAGATTGAATTTTGAATGTCGTGGTGTTACAAAGGGTGGGAAAGGACAAGGAAGTTTTGAACACCACTAAGATCAGAACATACAATCTCTAGGACATATCATAAAAAACATTATAACTTACTTTAAGTAATAATGTAAGAAAAAATAAATCGGAGAATAAAACATAGTTCCTTGTTAACAACTTGAGAGAGTAGGTACATACATAGTATTACAACAAAAATCACTGTAAAACGGAAATAGGAGTAAAACACTTGTTTTTCAAAAACCAGTAAGTAGTATTACTGCGTGTTTTAATGGATAAGTATGGAAGTAATAAATAAATATATCATATCTAAATCACCCGCAAATGATTTGTTATTACAATTAAGTAGAAACTACTCAACTTTGAACGAGTTTTATATTTCTCACCTTGGTTATGCATAAATTAATATCTCGCTTTGCCTGGTGGGTTTTTGTTTACCAACAGTAGTAATTGCGTACATTGTCATTAGTCACTTGGATCACATTCAACTTTTACAGACGACAAAACAACGTTTGTTCTCTACTTTACCGTTAAACTCTTACAAAGTAATTAAATCATTTATCTTACAAATTTCCAAATTGCGGCGACAATATTTTTAAGGAAATGGTTTAGCGGTACCCAAGCTACCCAATTATAATGGAAATATTGAATTGTATAATTTACTTTGCCACGTCGGAAGTGTGTGTGTTTTGTGTTTTATTGGCACTGGTTTTCACAACCAACTGGCCAGTCAATTTCATAATGATTTTTTAGACTATAACTTATCACTAACTCAGGGGAGTAATCTGTAGTGTGTGTGTTGAGTAAGTGTCTTGTTACTTTGCAAAGTCGACGTCACTGTCTTTGCAAAGAGACGCTAATTGTATCCGAACGTCTGCGGTCCCTCTGGTACCGATCCCACAAGAACAGAAACTATTTTCATTCATTAATTTATAATAAACGAAAAATTTCTGACCCTGGTGAGATTCGAACTCACGACCATTCGGACCTTTCGATCCAAACCCACAGAGTGGGTTCCACGTCGGAAGTGAAAGTAAGATTATACAGTGCTAGTCTAGTCAAAAGTCCGTTTCCCGCTCATATCTTATGAACGGTTATACTTATAATAGTGAAATTTGGAGGGATAAAATAAACGGAAGTAGGCTTCTCACCTAGTCGCAACAACTGACGTAATAGTGACAGATGACGTTACAGCGCCACTGTGACCGGTAATTTTAAATGGGACCATATGGCAAGTGATACCTCGCTTGAAAGGTATTGAAAATACCTATTCAATTTTAGTTTAAGCGAATTTTGATGAAAAAATTGAATAAATACTAAAATTGTAGTTCCGCATTAATTTAATAAAAATATTCAAAGGTCCGCCTATGGTTAGTTGTCAAAAAGTTGATGTTTTTCAATTATCTAATTGTTTTTACGTCAACGTCAAATTTTTGACAAATAACCAGAGGCGGACGTTTGAAAATTTATGAATTACATGGGAAATTACAATTTTAATATACCTATTCAATCATAACAATTTTGTTTGGGTTTATAGACCAGGGCGCATCTGTAAAAATATTAGTACATTTGGACGTTGAGAGGTGACTCAAATTTTTTTGCAGAAATTGCTTGAAAATAACTCAAATAATAATATTTGAGTTATCCTCCCTCTCAAAAAGGTCCGGAACATTGTTTAAATAATCAAAATGTCAAAAAATTAAGGAAAAATTCGATTTTTTTCTTCGTTTTTTGATTACAACTTTAAGAGTATTCATTTCCGAGAAAAGTTGTATTGACATAAAAGTTGTGTAATTAAATTTCCTACAATATAGAGTTGGTTGGAAATTTAAAAAATAGTCACCCTTGTTGCAAAATAGCAATAATTGGGAAAAAACTATACAAAAACAAGTATTCGCATTTTACGTTTTTCAGCCATTTCTGCTAAACTTAGGACCTTCAAATTTCACCCAGAAAAACTATATGATACAGTTAAACAATACTGTAAATTTCATTAAGATCGGTTCAATAGATTTTGCAATCCAGCTTTCGCAAAAAAAATTCATTTTTTCAAACTGTTACAGGACTGAAAATAAAGCAGACAGCGAGTTGAAATTTTTTTTGCTTATAGTAGTGTACTGTACCTTTCATTTACAATTTGCAAAAGTAAAATAGATTAACCACCACGGCGTCAGGAATTTTTTTAAATAAACATTAATTATTGGTGTTGCGCGCAGGACACCGGATAGTTTGCTCTGATTGGGCATTCCAATGACCTTTGATAATTATTGATACATTTTAATTTTTAATACATTTCGATATAAATAAATAAATTTGTTTATTGCAAAATAAAAACACATACTCTATCCTTTGAAATAACACTTTTTTTAGCAAAAACTTTCTTTGCTCATATATTTTAACTTGAGAATAAAAGTTTATTATTTTTAAACATATCCAATTGTTTAAACAATATTTCACAAACAATAATAAAATCAGTTTGATTTTTGTGGAATTAAAATATTAAAATACAACAAAATATAGAGTAAGAAAATAATATATTAGATGAAGATTGGAAGAAATTTTGGTGGAAATCAACTTCATGTGAATCGAACACCGCTGTCCTGCGCGTAGCACCAATAATTAATGTTTATTTAAAAAAATTCCTGACGCCGTGGTAGTTAATCGATTTTAATTTTGCAAATTGCAAATGAAAGGTACAGTACACTTCTACATGCAAAAAAAAATTCAACTTGCTATCTGCTTTATTTTCAGTCCTGTAACATTTTGAAAAAATGAATTGTTTTTGCGAAAGCTGGATTGCAAAATTTATTTTGCAAAATCTATTGAACTGATCTTAATGAAATTTACAGTATTGTTTTACTGTATCATAAAGTTTTTCTGGGTGAAATATGAAGGTCATAAGTGTAGCATAAATGGTTGAAAAACGTAAAATGCGAATACTTGTTTTTGTATGGTTTTTTTCGCAATTATTGCTATTTTGCAACAAGGGTGATTATTTTTTCAACTTTTAACTAATTCTATATTGTAGAAAATTTAATTACGCAACTTTTATGTCAGTACATCTTTTCTGGGAAATGAATACTTTTAAAGTTATAATCAAAAAACGAAGAAGAAAATCGAATTTTTCCTTCATTTTTTGACATTTTAATTATTTAAACAATGTTCCGGACCTTTTTGAGAGGGAGGATAACTCAAATATTATTATTTAAGTTATTTTCAAGCAATTTCTGCAAAAAAATTTGAGTCACCTCTCAACGTCCATCTCAAAACAGATGGGCCCTGGACTATTAAGCTGATTTTGATGAATAAATTAAATAAATACTAAAATTCTAATTTAGCATTTAATTAATAAAAATTCTAACGTCCGCCGCTGGTTATTTGTCAAAAAGTTGACGTTGTTCAACTCTCTAGTTGTTTTTACGTCAACGTCAACTTTTTTGAAAAGTATCCATAGGCGGACGTTTGAATCTCTATTAATTAAGTGCAAAATTACGATTTTATTATTTATTTAATTTATTCATCCAAACGAGCTTAAACTCGAACAAAATTAGTATGACTGAATAGGTATTTTCAATACAGTTTAAACGAGGTATCACTTGCCATATGGTCCCATTTAAAATTATCTGCCACAGTGGCGCTGTAACGTCATCTGTCACTATTACGTCACTTGTTACGACTAGATGAGAAGCCCTACTTCCGTTTATTTTCTCCCTCCAAGTTTCACTATTATAAGTATAATCGTTTAAAAGATAAGAGGGGGAACGGACTTTTGACTAGCACTGTAGAATACTGAAAGATGTAATTAATAAGTTAAAAAATAAATTATTCATTCAATAATAAAATAAACAGGCAAGACTACAGTCATTACAGACGTTATCTGCTCTATTATTTGCCCCTGAAAATTTTAGTTTTGGAAACGGTTAAGTGCAAACCAAACATTTCGGTATGACGAACTACCGCATTTATTATAATATTTTGTAATTATAAAAATGTCAGATCTGTGCTGAATAAAATCTTTTTCATTTTCACGAAGTGAAATACGATAATAGTAGTTATACTCGTATATGTCTATAGGTACTAATATTTGATTAATTTGCCAATAGCCTTTGTCATTAAATAAATGTATTGCATAAATATGCAAAATGTGCAATACTGTCGACATAATGTTTGCCTTCCTCTATATGAGTAAATACATAGATAAATCAGTTATCTATTAGGAAGTATGTGTTTGTCATACTCCAGCTGTTTTACCTTACCAACCTTTCGCTGATATACCATTACTCATACAGATATTAAATCTACCATTGCATATACATACCTAAAACTGCAAAGAAACAAGTTATGGAACAATGTTTGGGAGAAAATAGAGAAAATGACCCAAAAATGATGTGAGTGGGGAAATTTGAAAAATAATTTCTCCGATACTATGAATTTTAAAGATTGCACTAAATGTCATTCTGAAGAGGAAGAATATAAGTTTTTTTCTGTGTAGCAATACCTATTCCCCTGGTGGAAAAAGTTATAGGACAAAAAGAAAAATCGAATTTTTGCGTTTTTTTGCCAACCAATTCTTTGAATATATTTTTGTCAAAAAAAAATTATTTTTGACCTTAAAAGGTGACATTTCACTTTAGGAAGGACATTTAATTTTGAACAACTTTTTGTACATATACATGTACGAAAATTGCGTAGACTTTGTGTTAAAAATAAAAAAAAGTGAATATGGACTAATTCGCCGCTTTAAAAAGCACCACTTTAAATCGTAGCACTCCGCGGTTTTTTCGTATTTCGGGATGCATTGACAATATGAAACAATAAAATCCCTTTAACGTTCTAGTTTATCCCTCTTTTTGGACATAATCAATAGACTAATGTGTTACTATATTTATCTGTTAATCTAATCGTATTTCTAAAAATTCGTATAATTGCTCATAATACGAGTATAATAGATAATATTATGTACCTAATTAAATATAATTATTGAATTATCTTTTTCATCTTAAATGGAAGTTTTATTTTTGTTAAAAAAAAACAGCATACTTTGGAGATGACAGAAGATAATGAAATTTTCGAAAAAATATGATAAGACCCTACTTCTAAAAACTTTTGAAAAACATTTTTGTAAACAGAATTAGATTTCCTCGTGGTTGACAAACAAAATTCATTGTCTTTGTTTTTTTTTACCGTAACTAAAACGTATGCACTTGATCCCTGCACTTGGAACACGCGGATGTAATATTATTTTATTCTTAGAATATAGGACACACGTGACTCGCCATATGCCATATGGGACATAGATATTATAATTAAATTGTATTTTCGAAGAATTTCGGGATTACAACATGATGCAATTGAGGTTATTGTCAATCAACTTTGCTAATATAATAGAACTAGACGGCGCGACATAAATTTCTACTGATTTATTAAAAAATTTGGTGAATAATAAATATTGGTGATATTTTCTGTATTAATACCCTCAGAGTTATGGACTTTCTGGAGCTTGGTACAAGAATAAAAATTACAGCGATTATTTCATTCATAGGGGATTCTGACCAATAGAAAGCTACAGAAATCTAAATTAAATCGATAATTTTTGATAATTTCCCGTCGTCAAGTATATTACGTCAGATGCCCTTCGTTGCTACAAAAAAATACATTCAGTGACATTAATGACAATTAATGTTTTAAAAATTATAAAAGTGATGACTTTCAACCGTAAAATATTTATAACAACTGTGTGTTTAATTGTACTAATTTGTAGGTACTTACATAAATAAATTACAATAAAATTTTGGTTTTGAACAGTTTTATTCATGAAATAATCGCAACAAATTGCACTCGATCTCTAAAATTAATATAGAATTTTAGAGCTCTTGTGCAATTACTACTGATAATTTTTGATAATTTCCCGTCGTCAAGTATATTACGTCAGATGCCCTTCGTGGCTACGCAAAAATACATTCAGTAACATTAATGACAATAATTAATGTTTTACAACTTGTCAAAGAAAACACCATGAACAGGATTAGCAAATATTCAGGCGAAGATATCAATATATTAGTTAAAATGATTTAAAAAGATAGTTTTATTTATGAAATAATCTTACCGAATTACTCTCGAGCTCTTAAAAATTATCTATTTGTTTTTCCCTCGTGAAATTAAAACTGTCAAAGTGTCACTCGGGATACAAATCGATAATTTTAGAGCTCTTGTGTAATTACTACTGATAATTACATTTTTACCCGAAATGATTTGAAGTTTCGGTGTCCATTCCGGAAATCGTTTTCAAACAAGTTTATTAAAGAAAAGAAAATGTGTTTTCAAAAATGCCTGTTAATGTTGAGGATATGTTTTATCAAAAAACAAAAAATTGACCTTTGATGCACTTAACTATGGTGTTACAGGAAACAGCCATGCTTGGGTTGAAAAGATATTAGAGTGGATGTTTTATGCCCCGTGAGATATTAAATGCTGATTATTCTGTGTGTTTATGCATTATTTCTGTGTTTTGCTATTCTGTTTTTGAGAGTGTTTGTAAATTGTGAGTTTTTAATGTATAAATTGTAATTGTGTATTGTATGTTTCATATGTATTGTGTATTACTGAGACCCGTGTTTCACATTTTCTTTTCCGCTGTTGTTGGTATATTCTTGTTATTCACTTCTTTAAGTATTGGCAACCAAAACCTGCTGCATTCTGCTGATGGATTTGCTATACATTTTTCTTCATTTAGTAGGATGAAACCTGCTTCTTTAATTTTTCCCTTTTTCATGTCTGTTTCCCTCATTATTATTGATGCATCTTTCCACTAAGCCCTGTTTCATGCTACTTCATGGTCTCAAATTACTATGACCAATTCAGAAGAAGAATATGATTTATCTAAAGGTAACCATGTTGCAGTCAAAAAATGAAAATAATCAAACTCAATGAATCTGGGATAGGAAGAGTCGAAAACTAATAACGCAAATGACACTTTTGAAAGTATATAAAAAATGAATATATTAGATCCAGATTTTTACGAAGGTGGGCAAGTTTACTCAGAAAATCATCTAAAAGAAAATCTATCTTTTAAGGGGTCCCGGTGAATTCGTAACTATTTTAATCACCCATCCTAATTACAGGCCAACTGGCAACTCTGGCGCGCATGTAATTTTTGGATAACCCACTAACTACCGGTGAATTTGTAACTTTCATTTTTTAAGTAATGTTGATAATCTACTACCGGTATTCCAGGTATGTACAATGTACCTGTATAAATTACCCCCTTTGAAGGTGGTGTAAAAGGTATTCATCATTTATGTATTGTCTCTTGGAAGAGTTACAAGAGAAAATCCAAATAAATTTTGTGAAAATGGCTGAAATTCTTGTAACAGATTTCGTAATGAGTGAACATGGGTGTAAGTTAATGGTGGTAAATAATTTTAAATTTCACTTAAAGAAAGTGCTAAAAAGTGGAAAACATTTATGATACTGTTCTGCATCTGATTGCAAGGCAATTTTTTTTAATATTTTGAGTAGTAACAAACACTTATATGTTGGTTATCAACAATTTGATGTCAAAAATGCACATTTTGCTATTTTTTGTCTATCAGTAAGAAGAAAAGCATTTAAAACAAAATTTAAGATAACCGCATTATAGTGTATGTAAAACAATTTAAACAAGGTTTTTATCAATCTTGCTATACTTAATTGTTGCTTATAAAACTATAAATTAAGTCACTTAAACGTTTAACTTGTGTAAAAATTCTATCTCGATATTAAGTGAAATAGCCCAAAGAAGTGAGTAAAAATACACGGTTTTTATGACCCTCAGTGTAACTACTATATGTAACAATTATTTTAATTTCTATATTGATAGAATACCAAAATTTATGCAGATCTTACCAATTTTTTCTCAATTTATTTATTTATTGACAATTTAAATGAAAAATAGCCGATTTTAAGAATTTTTGTCTATAACTTACAACATTTTACCAAAAAAATGAAAAAAGAACCGATTACTTTATTGAAATAGCTTTAAAATGAGTTGTAAAATATAATTGGAGCTTTGTTTACCAATAAACATTAATGAAAGGTATACATTTGCGATAGGCCCCGTGTTGGCTTAATCCGTTACTGTTCAAATTTATTTCTTACGTTTTAACCTAACTACCTGAGGTATTAGATTTAATCCATGGTTTTGAATTCACCTGTAGAAGGTTTCGAGTTGGCAGGTTCAGGTAGTAGAAAAGTTACGAATTGGCCGGTATATATTTTAATTTGAAAATGTTTGTCATTAAAAGTTGCGAGTTGTCGCGTGTCCCTTCTAAGGCTTTGTACATATGCGGGCACTTTCGCCGCGTTTTACCTGATAAACCCAAACGCCGCGTTTCAAGTTACGTAAAAACAAATAATAATGATTTCGTACACATGCAAGCGCGCGTTACACAGGTTTACTGAGGCGAAAGCGCTGGCAAAGCGCCCACATGTGTACATAGCCTTAGTTCTGATAGTGAAGTGAAGTCATTTTTTTTATTGGTAATGTAGGTTGGTAGGTATTCGGTCTTGGAACTTGGTACCCTAATGCGGTAAAAGATATTTTTAATAATAATGTAAGAAATTTATGCCTGGTTGCACCAACAGATCTTAGGCTTAAGACGTGCCTTACGCTTCGTTTACGAAACATACGCGTTGCACCATTGAGTCTCAGATCAATTTTCAGCTTGCCACGATTCATTGCCACGTGGATTGTATCTTAAACTGATCAGTTAAGACGTGCTAAGGTAGAGGAGCCCTATCTATAAGCTGAGCTGGGCTAAGCTGGAGCTTAAGATTTGTTGGTAATAATAATAATAACATCGTATGGCATTTTGGCCGGGGAGGTCCTTTCGGACAGATTCCGGCGCCATTTACATCTTTAACCCTGTTTCAAGTGACTAGTGTCGATGTACACACTAGCCCAGGGAGACCGACGGCTTAACGTGCTCTCCGAGGCACGGTGAAACGGCTCGTATCAGTTTTAGAAATGAAAAATTGATGGTAATTGTCAGGGCTCGAACCCGCGTGCTCTGGCGTATGAGGCCAGCGATTATGCCGTTGAGCTACGGCCGTTCACAGATTTGTTGGCGCAACCAAGAATTAAAGATTTTGAACTGCAAAAGATTTTTAATCATATTTCAAATTAACTATTCTTTCAGAATACAAAATCCTTAGTTAAAAATATTTTAATAACCATTGCAGCAATTGCGTTTAAACGAATTGATTAGATTTTTCATTATCTTTCATTCTAGTGTGGTTTATGTGATAAAAAATAAAATAACATTTTCCATTATATATGAGCATAAGTAAATACATGAAACGGTTATACCAAAGGCTTATTAACAGGTAATCAAGTAGAAGTAGACCCATAGAACTTCATTGCTGTAAGCGTAAGCAATAAATATAGATAATAAATAAATATAGCCACCCATCATTCCAACTATTTTGCGATCACGCCAAATCTGCTTTCTCTCATAGATATCTAGTTTTATTTTTATTACAGTCACAACTGGTAGCCAAAAATGTTCATTGAGTACGTGACCAACAACAAAAAGTGTTTTTCTTTAGTGTCAAAAGGTTAATTGATTTGGTTTTGAAACATATAAAAACAAACAGTTTCTATGCCCTTTCCAAGGATGATTATGCCATTTATAAGCCTCCTCTATTATGCTTCCAGAAAATTTTATTTTGCACAATTGTCTATAATTATGTTATTTTCTGAGAAGATCCATCATGGACGAGAGGTAAGAGGTCAAGGAAAGTCTTGGAATGAGGTGAAGACCTTAGCGCAAAATATAACTCGATGCTCAACCCTGTACCCTCGATGCGCACCCTGTATAAATAATTATGTAAATGTTTATATTACTGAATAGAGAATTGAAGAAACTTTCAAATGAGCTAGCACACGACCCCTATTCTCATTTAAAAAAATCATCGATTACGTCATCACGTCCAGATTGATGACGTCACTAGTATACCATATATGCCACAATATCATAACTTAAAAATAAAAATCGACTTGTTTCGGTATTTTTCCTTAAAGTCGCCGGTTTACGAAATAACGAATTTATTCCTTTCATTTGCACCATACTGTCGGTGGAAAATAGTGTCGCGCACGCTTGATTAGCAATTAAAAAACAAAGGAGTTTTGAATATTTTATTGCAAAAAACTCTTCGGGATTTCATCAATCGACGTTTAAAGAATATCTACCTACCTTGGCAACATTCAAATTTTCAGTTTGTCACATAGTTTTTGAGGGTTTAAAATGGCTGATTTCGCAATTTTTCAATTTTTAATCGCTTATATGTCAAAAACTATCATTTTTAGAGAAAAGTCATCAAAGACCTTTTCTGTTTGGAATGATCCAAAAAACCTAAAAAAAACTTTTTTCCATGAAAAAAAAATAATTTTAGGGAAAAAAACAAAAAAAAACGTTTAAAAAATTTTTGACCACCTTTTGGTCCTGGCAACATGCAAATTTGTTAAAAGGAGTCCTTTTTGAGTAAGATTGTGCAAAAAATCCGAATCAGAATATTTTTCCTAGCGGATGCGCAGTGGCTTTCTGGACTAAGTACATTTATGCTAATTGGTGATGACTTTACTTCATAGAAATATTAAATTAATGTTTTAAAAGTAGGCTATCATTTAAAGGTTTACTATCTCTATTCGTGGTTAACAAAAACCATAAGCTTAAAACAATACATTATATCCATAAACTACTCGAAAATCAACTGATAAATAATCATTAAGGTGATCCTCTATTTGTAATTTGGAATAAGTTTAAAAACATCGTAAACAATATAAAACCTTGATTTTCAAGCACGAGTGTCACGGCCATCTTTGTTTTCCTATCAACAATAATGAGTGTTTGCCCTTTATTTTTTGCAGTATAGAAACCCAATTTTATTACTAGATAGGGTAAAACATAGTGTAAATATTGATAGTATAATCCGATAAGATTACAATATTTTGCAGTTTCAGTTTACAGATAAACAAAAATGTTTTCATCTGGCCACGTGCCGTCAAAATTTTGGCTCTCTAATTTATATCGCGAAATTGTGAATAATATATCGTCAAGGCCATTAAACAGTTGTTATGTTTAAAGGTAAATTGTATCTACTAATAAAGATAATAATCGAGGCTATTGTTTTGGTTGAACTACCTTTTTAAAATTAATTTAATTATTGCAAAATTTTATTTGGAATTGATGAATTTGAAAAAATTATCGAAACAACAAAGATACAGATAAGTGTTTAGTGCTAATTTTTCTGTGCCTACATTTGTTATGTAATAAGTACTTGGTCCTTGTCCTATATGCACTTTTATGGTTATGGTTTAACGAGGCAGGGCCATTGTCAGCCCTTCAGACACTTAGACCTCCTAAGCCGGGTCCATTGTATCACCCCTACCATACAGACTAATGTCTAATTCTTTAGTAACCTAGGTCTCTTTAAGGATAGTTTCCTCATTTGGTTCGGTTTCATAAAGGTCGAACCCAAGATCTGTCATCTCTGATAGGCCAGTGCCGGTCGCTTCCAGAGGACATGTGAGGCGGTTTCCTCGTTCTCATCACAAAGCATGAGTCTACAGCAGAGGTTCCCAACCAGTGTACCGCGGCACAATGGTAATGGTGTGCCCTGAAGTCCTTGTAGGTGGGCCGCGAAATTTTACTGTCTTTTTACTAGTATTTACTTTTTTAATTCGCCATAATAATAACTTTTACCAATTATTTTTCATTGAATAAAACTTCTGTTCTGTGCTTGTCTGCTGTTTCATTAGTTCAACACTCGACCAACCAATGCGGTAGCAGCAGCATCGTATGCAGACGTACTGTAGATAATGAATGTTTAAAATCAAGTCACGTGGGACATGTTTGAGTTAACAAACAATTGCAATGTAGAACCAAATCTGTCAGACCTTTTTTTGAAAAGTCTTAGTAAGATGAATGACAATATCAAAAAGTATATTCCCTCCCTCGATACGTCATCAATGGACAGGGTGCAAACCATACATTAAGTCGGCTTATGACACGGCCTTGTTCACTACTGATGAAGAGGGTGAACTGATAGATATAAAAAACGACTGTGGACTTAAACTTAAGTACAGTTAACTAGTTGAAGAAGCAGAGGCTCAGTCAAAACTGAAGAAAATCAAAGGTAATGTAGATGTTACATCATTTTGGAATACCCTCTTCAATGAATATCCACTGGTTACAAAGAAAGCTATGAATGCAATAATACCGTTTTCAACTTCTTATATCTGTGAATCTGCTTTCTCGCTAATGAATTCCATCAAGAACAAAAATCGTTCACAGCTAAAATCTTTAGAGGACTTAATAAAAAGGATTTAATAATGAAGGGTCACCAAGAACAAATATCGCATTAGATATGGTGTCACTATTTTTAATTAGACGGACATTCTGTTTTATACTCCATTATTTTTTAGTATCAACTCGTCTCTTTTAACACAAAATATATGTTTGTAAGTGCATTAAAATTTTGTTTTCTTAATTTTCCTAATTAGTTTCCATAATGAGCACAGCATTATCTCAATGAATTATGTTTTAAATTATATTTTTAAAGAAAGTAACATAGTAAAAAAATCACAAAACGATAGATTATAATTATACTCATAGAGATTATTTACTTAAGTGTGCCGTGGCTGAACAAGTTTTTAAGTTAGTGTGCCTCAAGCTAAAAAAGGTTGGGAACCGCTGGTCTACAGTGAGCGGTAAGCATACTGATCACCAGGGAGCATCTTCTGCGGTCTAGAAGGAGAAGTTGATTTATAAGACTTTTGGATGGCATCCTAGCCTGAATGTATGTGGAGCCTAGCATGTCTCTTACGTCCACAAGTGGCCCGGTAGTCCTGGAACCTCTGCAAAAGAAGCCCCTTGATACTACCCCGATAAGTACTGAAGGGCACTCTAATCACAGGTTCGGATCCCACAAGCAGATGGATGAAACCCGTCTTGCTAGGGAGTCACCTATTCCATACTTGGGTGTCCCGGTACTCATATCAAAGGCCTGTGTCCAAATGTCATAATGGCCCATCCGATCAGTCATTGACAACCAGTATCCAGATCAGTTGAGACAATGGACTGCCATCATGGCTTCGTATTCTACAATAAGATGTAGACGAGGTGAATCCAACAGAACTTCAAGAGCCTCTGTGTGTTCGGGAGTGATCCTCTTGGTTCCTGAGATGCCAACGCACGCACAATGACCGCATACGTCAGTATAGGCTTTTTCATGGATTAATACATCCAATATAGGATTTTCGGGTGCAGATCCCAATTGGCTCCGAAAACTCTTCTGCACGCCCAGAAAAGGTAAGTCTGAGCAAAATAAAGAAACTGAGAACGTTTACTGTGACACTGTAAGATTCTCAAATAGCCTTCCCTTATGTATCAAAGTTCCATGAGTATCTTAATAACAAAGGTCTTCAATCAAATTATTGTGACGAATATATAGGAAAAAATTACGCAGAAGACATAAAACACAAAGAGAGAAGGAAAAACACATGATAAATATCCAATTTGCAGTCCATAGAAAAACAACTGGATTCCTGATTAACCAAAAAGTAAGAATTGGATCAAGAATAGCAGCAAAACAAAATAGTAATTCTCTTGATAGCATCTGACACAAAATGAAGCCAAACGAAATAAGCTAAAGCCAAATTGAAAAACGTATGCGAAAATTAGAAAAAGAAAGAAAATAATTTGTGTTCCCCGAAGGACTTATTGACATGCTGAACCAAGGCGGTGGTATGGTGTTATAGTAGGGGAGCGAAGTATGCTAAACGTGCAGTCACTCGAGCGCTTAGGGGACCTATTGGGTTGTGAAGAGTAGGTCCTAAAACCAAAAAAAGTTGAGTAAAGTTTTCCATTTTAGTGGGCGCTTGCCATTTTTTAATTTAATTTTCCATTTCCAACAATCATTTTTTCCGATTATAGCGCCACCTATCCATAATTTGAAAAAATGTTTCGAATAAAAGTTGCTTATTTTTACGTAAACAATCCAAATCTGGAATAAAAATTTGGGGCTCCTATTTAAGATTTTAAAGTAACCCCCCACCCCACCTCCGTGGGGGTCGTGTTTAGTACCATTCGATATATTTTTCAAAAATATTGATTAAGTGTATTTTGCAGTTTTTCGATCTAATGTTTATTTTGCGAAATATCGCGGGATTTGTATTTAAAATTTTAAATTTACCCCCACCCCTCTACGTGGGGGGTCATGTTTGATATAATTCGATAGATTTCTGAAAAATATTGAACACTTATTTTTTAGTTTTTCGATCTAACGTTCATTTCGCGAATTATTCGCTTTTTTTTGTGAAACTTTTTAACCCGCCCATTTCCTTACGCCCCGCTCAAATCGTCAGATTTTTGAAATATACACTGTTTTGCATGTCCTTAACTTACCTTATCTTAATCTGACAATTTCGAGTATTTTTAAGGATAGATTTTTTTTTCGGACCCCCCTTAACGAACTCCCCTGTGTTAAGAGCTCATATATGGTAGAGGTACATCTACAGGGTACCAGGTTTCTCCCATATGTTAATCTGACGCGCTCCAGTAACTGCAAAAATCCCCGCTTGGGCTCCCCTACCATTAAAAATCGCTAGAATAGGTTACATGTGCATAATACCTGTTAACCAAAAAATAAATAATGGTTTGCGCTATCTGCAAGACATGCAGTATGCAGGCTATACCGAACCTTTTAACTGCTTAACCCGCGAGTAGTCGCGCCGTTAGATAGAATCTCACATTTTATCCTTTTTCGCGATAACTTGATGAAAAATTTTGCAATTTTGAAAAAATTTCGTAAGTGCCTCGAGGAGGGGTGTAGTAATGCGTAGGAATTTTGTTTATTTTTTTTTCCTTTTCTTCTTTTTGTGGAATTTATGGCTTTGGGGAGAGCCAATTAGCTTTAATAATTGTTAGAAATAATATTTCTAACAAACAAGTAAATAAAACTACTATAATTTGTTGTCAATTCGTATTTAAATTCGTATTTTGAGATAGAATCTAACACGCTACCATTCACGTTACAGAAGTGAGCGCGACTACCGACTACTCCCGGGTTAATATTACATATTTGTTTAACCATAATTTGTATCTAACTATTGTTAACTAGCTAACAATGGTTAACCCATATTTGTATACATATTATGCTAGTTTACGGTCGTTCCATGTCGAATATTAACAGATGAAAATTTTTTGCACGATATAACTCCTGTTAAATCATTTGACCCCGATTCGGTTTATTTACATCTACAGTTTTTAGAATATAAAAAAAGCTATCGTTTTTACAAGAAAACTTATTAAATTCAACAATCTGTTTATTTTGATGTTATTAAAAAGATATACTTAAATAGATACTAAATTATGACAGTAACATAACAACACACTTTACTTGTCTTATCTTGTATTGGCAAAATTATACAATGTTACGCGAATTGCGAATGTTATGATATGTTTGATGTTTGCTATTACGTGATAATTTTATCTGCAAAACTTATAAATATATAATATTTCTTTACGGCATTTGGTAATGTCTTAATTTTGCGTTTTTATCAATGTCGGAAATGACTACAAAAAATAGGAGCATCATAGAATAAATAGAAACACTATGTAACTAATTTTATGGTTCAATCTAGTTTAGAACAAAAAATTTAAGAGTTACTTCTTTGATCCCAATGTAAACTTCAGCTGTGGCATCACAGTTCGTTATCAGCCAAAGCCTTCTTCAGTAGGAGTTCTTCAGAACAGTTCAACATTCACACCTGACTCTGGCAACTCTCCATGCTGTAACTCTATAAGGGTAAAAACATGCCGAAGATACATGGATGAGCGGTAGGTCTCGATCGCGGTCGCTACATCGATATCAAAACAAACCTTCATGTTCTTATGAGATCGCACATGCCAAGGATGCGTCACCCGTTCACCATCGCGACCTTGCATCGCGGTTTACAGCGATGTCGATAACAGAATACGGAAAGAATCTTCGGTATGTTCTGCCTGTTATCGATGTAAACCTCGACCGCGATCGCGACCTACACCGCGCTCATCCATGTATCTTCGGCATGTTTTTACCCTTAGATTTTAAATCATCCTCTAAATTGTCTTGATACCTCAGTCTCGGTCTTCCTCTGGCTCGTTGTCCAATCGGCCCTCTTCGGTCAAAAACTTTTTTGACCGTTACACCTTCCCCTCACTTGGTTAATGAAATTTACAACGTCAGGTTTCCCAAAAGTTTTATACCTACACCTACAACTCAAAGCTGCAACGTCTGCGCCACAAACCTAGGTGTCAGCCCAAATGGATATTCCGTATGTTAATACTGACGGGACTAATAGTCCAGGGTAATAAGGTTTTTTCCATGATACTTGAACAGCCAGGGTACTGAATGGTCCAAGAGCTGTGAGACATTTTTGAGTAGGTATTTTAGGCAACCTGAAAATTTTTCAGGTGACTCTTCCATGATTACCTAATACAAAAATGCCGGTCTGGCTGGAGGGTAGCGGTTATTTTCCCCAAAAATCCCCCCCAAAATTAAACAAAAGGGTAAAAATTGTTATTACAAAAAATATCATTGAAGTGACTTTAAAGTAAATTTAAATATTCAAATATAAAGAAAATAAACAGGCCAGACGATTTGAGGGCGATTTTAACTCTGCAAGATACTTGCATGGGCGCCCCAGGATTATTTTCAGGGGATGCATCTGAACTTCAGAAAATTTCATCTGAATCTGTACATACTATTAAAGAGTATAAAATATACAACTATACATGCATAGCTATGTACATTCCTTCCGGACAGGGAGGTGCAATTGTTATTTTAACAGGGTATTTTTTAATATTAAAAATAAATATTCTAAAAAAACAGGTTTTTTTGGTGAAATTTTCCAACTGCCTGGTGATCAAACAAATTAAGCGTGCATATAAATGAAAAGCGCTATAGGTAAGCAGCAGTGTGGGAAAGAGCGTATACCGATAGCTGTTTGCGTCCTCTGTTGTAGCTGAGCGAGTCCGTTCGCTCAAAAAAATCACGTGACCTGGCGATATCCATGTTGTTGTTCCTCGAAACGTTAGAGCAATTATTATATATTATAGTTTTTTAAGTAACTTTTTCTTAATTAAAGAAAAATAGTACGTACTATACAATAGATTTTGCAAATATGATAGAAAAAAAAACAAATTTATTATTATAAATATATAGGTAGAAAAGTATAAAATTATAAACTAAATTAATTCTGTGTCCGAATCTTGTACTTCTTCTTCAAACTCCTCTTCTGAGCTTAAATATTCATTCTCTTCTTCTTCGTCAGACTCCCCTCGAGACTCAGATTCCTCTTCTACATGATCTAAATAGTTTTAATACGTATTTAGAATTAATTAAAAATTAAATAGTGATTAATTAGTTGAGTTGCTACCTATTCTCCGTCCTTTTATACGGAATCGAAGCCTGGACAATCACGGGCGCATCTGAAGAAAGACTTGCCATTGTTGAGATGTGGAGTTATCGAATAATGTTAAATATATCATGGGCACACGTAACAAACACGGAAACATTAAGAAAGATAAAAAAGGCAAAAGAAATACTCAACAGTATGAAGTATTAAGCATTGGTATATAAGTAAGAATACGTAGCAATTCAATCAATTAATCACTAATTAATTTTTCATTAGTTCTAAATACATATTACAACTATTTACAGATCAGGTAGAATAGTAGAAGAATCTGAGTCTCGAGGGGAGTCAGACGAAGAAGAGAATGTATATTTATTTTAGCTCATTTTTCTTTTCTTTATAGTGTTGAGTATTTCTTTTGCCTTTATCATCTTTCTCAATGTTTCCGTGTTTGTTAAGTGTTGTGTCCATGATATTTTTTACTCGATTTATTATTCGATAACACCACATCTCAACAATGGTAAGTCTTTCTTCAGATGCGCCCGTGATTGTCCAGGCTTCGACTCCGTATACAAGGACAGAGAATACGTAGCAACTCAATTAATTAATCACTGATTAATTTTTAACTAATTCTAAATACATATTACAACTATTTACAGATCATGTAGAAGAGGAATCTGAGTCTCGAGGGGAGTCTGACGAAGAAGAAGAAGAGAATGAACATTTAAGCTCAGATGAGGAGTTTGAAGAAGAAGTACAAGATTCGGACACAGAATTAATTTAGTTTATAGTTTTATACTTTTCTACCGATATATTTATAATAATAAATTTGTCTTTTTCTATCATATTTGCAAAATCTATTGTATAGTACGTATTATTTTCCTTTAATTAAGCAAAAATTACTTAAAAAACTATAAAATATATAATAATTACTCTAATGTTTCGAGGCACAACAACAAGGATATCGCCAGGTCACGTGATTTTCTCGAGCGAACGGACTCGATCAGCTACAACAGAGGACGCAAACAGCTATCGGTATACGCTCTTTCTCACACTGCTGCTTACCTATAGCGCTTTTCATTTATATGCACGCATAATTTGTTTGATCAAATGGCAATTTTAAAATTTTACCAAAAAAACCTGTCTTTTTTAGAATATTTATTTTTAAAATTAAAAAATACCCTGTCAAAATAACAATTGCACCTCCCTGTCCGGAAGGAATGTACATATCTATGCATGTATAGTTGTATATTTTATACTCGTTAATAGTATGTACAAATTCAAATAAAATCTTCTGAAGTTCAGATGCACCCCCTGAAAATAATCCTGGGGCGCCAATGCAATTATCTTGCAGAGTTAAAATCGCCCTCAAATCGCCTGGCCTGTTTATTTTCTTTATATTTGAATATTTAAATTTACTTTCAAGTCATATCAATGATATTTTTTGTAATAACAATGTTTACCCTTTTTTTAATTTTGGGGGAATTTTTGGGGAAAATAACCGCTACCCTCCAGCCAGACCGGCATTTTTGTATTAGACTATCATAGAAGAGTCACCTGAAAATTTTTCAGGTTGCCTAAAATACCTACTCAAAAATGTCTCACAGCTCTTATACTAGAAGCGTTTTTTCGACAGGTAATACCTATAAGAGCAAATTGTAACTATTTCCTGCGTAGGAGCTGGCGGCCATTTTTATTTATAAACAATTAAGTGTCAAAAAATGGCATTTTTCACTTTTTTTTTCAGATCAATGGAAAGCAGGGAAACTTATGGTTTTGTTAGTACAAATATCTTCGAGATTATGGAAAAAGCTTTAAAATGACGTATTAAAGTTTGATATACTCATTTATTGTTAATATAATTGCGAAAAAAGGTCTGAATTGCAAAAAAAAATTATTGTCGCAATAACTGTTGTAAAAATTAGTGTACAGCTCTGAAATTTTTGTCAAATAAGGGTTCTTTGGTGTTTAATATGTGATAAAAATTTCAAAGCGATTCATTCAATTGTTTAAATTTTATTCAAATTGTTTATCCCAGAGGGCAGTTTTTTTGCAATAACATAAGTCAGAAAAAAATGACGTTAGAACCATTCCACAGGTGTCAAATGAAAGAGCATGAGCTATATTTTCAACTTGGTTTAAAAAAAGTGAATAAAAAATGCATTTATTAGTAATAAATAATTATGCAAAAGTATCGTAAATCTTTCCTTATAAACTTTTTATTTTGTTATATAAGAAATTATATATATATTTATTACAATTTTTTATCAATTATGATATAAATAACATTACTCGGTAGTTGTACACTTAAAACAGGGTCAAAAAGTTAATTTTTTTGGAAAAAGATATTCAAAAAGTTTATAAAGAAAAATTGACGATACTTTTGCATAATTATTTATTACTAATAAATGCATTTTTTACGCACTTTTTTAAACCATGTTGAAAAATGTAGCTCATGCTCTTTAATTTGGCACATGTGGAATGGTCCTAACGTCATTTTTTTCTGACATGTTATTGCAAAAAAAATGTTCTCTGGGATAAACAATTTGAATAAAATTTAAACAATTGAATGAATCGCTTTGAAATTTTTATCACATATTAAACACCAAAGAACCCTTATTTGACAAAAATTTCAGAGCTGTACACTAATTTTTACAACAGTTATTGCGAAAATAATTTTTTTTTGCAATTCAGACCTTTTTTCGCAATTATATTAACAATAAATGAGTATATCAAACTTTGTAATACGTCATTTTAAAGCTTTTTCCATAATCTCGAAGATATTTGTAATAAAAAAATCATAACTTTCACTGGTTTCCGTTGATTTGAAAAAGGGGAAAATGCCATTTTTTGACAGTTAATTGTTTATAAATAAAAATGGCCGCCAGATCCTACGCAGCAAATAGTTACAATTTGTTCCTATAGGTATTACCTGTCGAAAAAACGCTTCAGTACCCTGGCTGCTGAAGTGTCACGAACAGGGTAAATTTTTGTCTTACTACCCTGGCCTATAATACCAGTAACGTCCTCTTGCATTGTTTTAGGCCACCTACATTCGGCATTAGCCGTGACTCACTCCCCTATAGACTTTGAATTCTCTGGTACCACACATCTACCTCAGATCTGATAACGGTAGTGATTTTTGAGATTTTTTTTTGTGATGTAGTCGATAAGAGGGAGCTCTACACCGTGTCTATGCAGTGCCCTGGATTGATCCAGGATGGTACCATTCAGTTGAATGAAACCTCGTTGATTGAGGTTGAGGGAGACAGCATGCTTAAGTCTGTTTGACAAGACGCTATCGCAACGACATGCTCCATCTGCTGCTTGAAACTAAGTCTGGTATCAATCATCACTCCCAAGAACCGAAAGAATGCTTGTGTATCTTGCCAGCTGTACGTAACATACAGAGCGGCCGATAAGATGATGGTTCATCTGGTGGTTTCTTGACTTTTAGGCGAAGCACTAGTGTTTGTTTCCATATGTGCGGGGAAGTGCTCTCCTTGAGGCATGCACTGAAAACCTCCTCGGTGATTCTTTGATGGCTGCTTTTAAAGAGATGTTTCGAATTCCATCTAAGTCCGGAACTTTATTGTTTCTTGCTCCATTACACGCCTCCATCAGTTGATCCATCGTAATCGACGGGGTTTTTTCAGCCTCGCACTCCTCGATTGGATGATAAGTTTTGTTGAAGGAATAGCGCAGTAATGATCCTCTCTAGGAGCTAAGGGCATATAGGAGTCGGCATTGGATGGCTTTTCAGGTCAGTCATGACCGCTTTATATAGCTTGATCCACGGATCATTCTCCAGCTCATTGATAAGCTCCATCTAGCATTGCCTTTTGCTGTCTTTAATTTCCTTATTTAGTCTTCTGCTTTGGTTCTTGTACTCTTACGAGATCTACAGAGTTTTGCCATCTCCAGCCATCTACAATGTACCGGGAAAGGCTGGTGTGTGCCTCGTTTTCGGGGCATACTTGGATCGCAGGCCTCTACGACTCTTTTTATCAGCTCTTCGGTCTTATTTTCAGCGTTTCTCGAGGCGATTGAGAACGCTTCAAATAAGAGCGAGGAGCTGATAAAAAAGGTTACTGGGGTGTGTGAAGTGTGTTCAACATTTTGGATTTCCTCATCAATAATGTCATAGTATTAGAACAAATTATTGTATTTATGAATCTGACCTAGAAATACAAATAAATTACAGTAAAACCTCCGTTAACCGAAGTAATTGGGGGGAGGCCGTTTCGGATAACAAGAATTTCGGTTAAAAATATTATTGGTTTTTGTATTCTTTTTGTATCAAATTACATAGTATTGGAGAGATATAGCTGCAGAACATCGTTGTCCAAGGAAAACAAAAAAGAAAATAGAAGAGTTCTTTAAAAAAACACTCTAAACATTTTCTTTTTCCTTAATTTGATTGCTTTTTTTCAATTCACTATTTATTGACGAAATTATTGAAACTTTCAGCCATTTCGGTTAAAAAGGTTTCGGTTAACGGAGGTTTTACTGTATATGAAGATTTATTGCGCTCTGTTATGATGAAAATAATATATTCAAAATTTCAAATGCACCTAGCGTTGGACTGTAAGTAGATTGTATGAAGAACTTTTTCTTCTTGTACTATATATTTTATTCAATTCAATATACATAACAAAATCAGGTGATTAAAGTCAAAGTCACCTTATTAACCATCATTCTAATCGAAAATGTAAATAATCCAATGAACAATAATACTCTTCCTACGTTAGAGATTATGCACTGACGTAAAGGAATAAAAAGAAATAAAAACATAAAAAATAAATATTTCTCAATCGATTGGATGATGTTCTTTCTGTACGTCATACTGTTGTTAGTTTTCATAATTGGATTATCTATTTTTACAAAAACTCCAAAGTATCACAAAGTATATCCCATAAATACATTTAAGTTAAAAATGCACGAGGTGTTTATATAGTCCTGTCGCCAGTGGGGGTACAACGGCCTCCTTAATCAGATGGACTTACCGTTTTTTATGTATTTTGACCCGTAGAACACGAATTTTTGGGTAACAGTCGATCCGGATGTCGATAAGGTTGTTATAAACAAAGAACTTGAGGAATCACATAACAGCGATTTTTCGCAAAACAAAACACTTTTTTGTATTTTTTGGGTCATTCTAAGCAAAAAATGTTTTTACAAGTTTTTTCGTAGGGTGCATAGTTTTCGACATAAACGCGGTTGAACTTTTCAAAAAATCGAAAAATTGCAATTTTTGAACCCGAATAACTTTTGATTGAAAAATAAAATAGCAATTCTGCTTACCGCATTTGAACGTTCAAGTCAAATTATATCGGGTTTGATTACTATCATTGCTAAAAATTAATTTTTTTATTGTTAAACAAAGCTATAAACACATAGCGATTGAATGATGTTTTCAATGCATTTCTCATTTGAAATCGAACGAGTAGGCGCGCATACAGACAATTTCTACGTAGATTACGTACATTAAAAAGGGTGCATGGGGCACGGTAAACACTATGTGTTTATGGCTTTGTTTAACAAATAAAAGCTTAATTTTTAGCAATGCAAATAATCAAAACCGATAGAATTTGACTTGAACTTTGAAATGCAGCAAGCAGAATTGCTATTTTATTTTTTAATCAAAAGTTATTCGGGTTTAAAAATTGCACTTTTTCGATTTTTTGAAAGTTCAACCGCGTTTATCTCGAAAATTATGCATGCTACGAAAAAACTTGTAGGATCATTTTTTGCTGAGAATCACCCAAAAAATACAAAAAAATGTTTTGTTTTGCGAAAAATCGCTGTTATGTAATTCCTCAAGTTTTTTGTTTATAACAATCTTATCGACATCCGGATCAACTGTTACCCAAAAAATTCGTGTTCTACGGGTCAAAATACATAAAAAAATTTTGGGTAAGTCCATCTGAATTAAGGAGGCCGTTGTAGCCCCCTGGCGACAGGACTATTAAATAATTCGGTGAAACCGGAAGTAGAGTAATAACAACCAATATGAAATCAATTTTTTTAATACGAAATCAGCAAGCATAGTTTGATGAATATTGAAGATATTTATTGATTTACATACTTACTTAGTTTTTTAAAGATTTCTTGAGACCCAATCTTGATTTTAACGATCATCAACAGTGGCCCGGTACTGGTGCCAAAAGGGTCAGAAAAGATCGCGTTCTCACTAGCCCTGCATTGCGAAACCGAACGCGAACTACTATTAGAAAGCTTCAAAGGCTCAGCAAGCCCAAGGACCAGTAAGTAATCAGTTTTTCGGACGAAACTACGAAACAGATTTAATCAGACGAAGATTAAGGATGTGGTCTCCAATAAATGCCGTATATAGGTTGCGTACAGCTTCACACCGTTGGAAAATTGTTTATTTTCGTTATTTTTAATAAAATTTGAAGGACAAAAACTATCTTACAATCGAAAATAGTTAAAAAAAAGTAATTCTAAAACAAATTCAAATTATTATGTGAATTAAAGTGACCACCGACTTGGCCAGTGGTATCCAATAGACGCCGTAGGCTGCGTACAGCGTGTATTGGAAACTGCTCATAAAAGACCCAGACTGCTTTTGCCCGTGAACACGTTAATTGGACAATAGACGATTGGAAAACGTATTGTTTACGGACGAGTGTAGAATATCAATTTATGGTAAAGATAATCGAAATATGGCTAATATGGCACAGAAAGGCACAGAAACTATGAACGATAAATATGCTGCCTGGACTAAAACAAGAATAAACAAGCATTATCATAACGAAAACTTTGTTTATTTACGTATTTTAATTCATAATATGGAAAATTGCTTTTATGAAAAGTAGTTTAGAATTAATAATTACGTTTTAATGTGCAATTATTTCATTCTAATTTAAATGTTATGAACTATAAAGGTAGTTTACTCTTGATCGAAATTCATATTTTTTATATACCTCGTATAAAATTAATAAAATTTTATATATGATGGTTGCATCATAAATCTTAGAACATGAAGAGCTTTTTATAAAGAATAACTTTTCTTCGTCAAATTAAAACTAAAAGAGTTATAAATGAAAATGTTGTTGGTATCCATAATTTGAGATAAAATCTTCAAATATTTTTTTTTCATTAGAAGGATGTAATTGCACATATCAGACCATAATTTTTTATACCAAACAATATTATTTCATATACTGTCGGTTCGCTAAACCCAGACACAACTGGCTAGTGATTTTAGTCAATAATTTTGCCAATTGGGCAAAAAAAATGATTAGTAATTAGTTAATATTTACTAAATAATTAGTAATTTTGCCAATTTTGACAAAATTCGCAAAAAACAAAAAAATTACCTACTAAAATCACTAGCCAGTTGTGTCGAGTTTAGCGAACCGACCGACTATATTTTAATTTCATAGCAAATGGAACAGTCCATTTATCATAAAGGGAAGGCCGTATACTCGTATAAACCTTTTTAAAGCTGTTAATAAATTATTGCTTTTAAAATATACTCAAATTGTATTTTTGAACATCTTATTTATTTTATATAATAATTAAATTCACTATCAAATGTCATTGATGTTTTATTAATACTTAATTTAAAATTTAGTTTGACATTCACGAAGTGTCAAACTCAAATGTAAATAACCTATGCTTTGCTTAACAAATCGAGATTAAAAAACTAGCCTACTTAATAGCAACGATTTCAGCTGGACGTGTAGTGTGTCGGCAGAAAATAAAATTGTGACGATTGTGACGTCACATTTTAGACTTTGAGGTCAATTATCTCGAAGACGGTTAGAAATATCGAAATGCCGTTTTCAGATTTGGATTCAGAAGAAAAAAATACATAAGAATGAATCGATAAATCTGATCTGAGTATTGCAGGAGCGGCAACGCAATAACACACACACTTTTGCGAATTTATAAACAAAATGTTTTCGCTGAAAACCGCTGAACGTCGTAAAAATGAGTGGCGCATACAATATTCAAGATACAAAAGAGCAGAAATGAATATTACGTGGCGCGAAAATGTATTTTAATTTTGATGGAAAATAAAATTCTAGTTGTATAGGGATGTTCACTAATTTTTAAATATAGTTAAGTTCAATAGATTATAAGGTATATAAAACCGTAGCAATCATAAAACTGTTTAAAAATGTATATTTTTTAAGATAAATGAGTTCATAATGTTTATTTTCTTGGAGGCTAGAAAAACGGTACCCTGCAGCGAGGCTACGGTCTGTGACGTCAGCAGTCGTATCGTCTTTGATCGACGACTACTTTTGTATACTTATTTACGAAGTGTATTTGAATGTGTGCAGTTCTTTACGTATTTAATTATTAAAAATGAAACCAAATAAAATGTTTTGTTCCTTGGTGTGTAAATACTTCTAAAAACAATTCTGACAAGATTTTTATCACAGTTCCAGCTAATTTAAATCGTGAAAAGAAACGTAAAAAAGAAATATGTATCAATAAAACCAAGCTTTTCTCTCGCGAAGATCACTTCTTATTGTAAGTTATGGATCTTTTCCTAAATAAATTAGTTTTTAAATTAAGTACTCATTTTTACCCAATTCTATGATATGTTTTAGATTTAAGTTAGATTGGTTATAAAAAAATAAATTATAAAAATTCTTAATTACAGTCGAAAACTTCGTATTTTGGACTTCTAAACATCTGTTTCTAAATATCCAGACAAGGAAATGGGTTAGCAAGAAAATTTTTTACAAAAATAAAAAGTGGGTAACTATAGTTTTGATCTTTCAATTTGTCTGGAGGTTTAAAAGACTTGGTGGCCATAACATAGTAATAAAGTAATTTATTACCAACAGACCCTATAAACTAGACATCATTTAAATTAGCAGGGCAAAATCTGGGACAAATGCTATTTAAATGCATTAATTTTTTCGAATCCTGAGAAAACTAATAAATATTTTTGAACAATTTGAACGCAGAATTAACGATTACATTATTACTGAGGGCCGAAAGCCCGTTAGAATAAACAAAAAGTTTCCTTTGAATGAAATATTTGAAATTAAAAATCACACTAAAATCTCTTTTCTTTTTTTCACCCCTGTACCTTATTAAAATAAACATTCCACTACTCTGTGGTTGATTTATTTCTTTACAAGATGACAAGAAATCAGACACCATTGTTACATGTACAGTAGGTAGGTTAAGCGAATCAGCTATTTGAAAACCTTTCATTTTATTTATTTATTTGTACTACCCAAAATATGTCCTTAGAAACAGTCTATCCACTTTAAACTAAGCAAATTCACCATAAAGGTCGCGTCATATTATAATGCACGTCGCGTTTTCGGCACGTAGCGTTTGCAGACCGGCAATCGGACTGCCCATTCACATTATCATACATAGAACGTTTACGTTGGTTTCAGTTTGGTGCGGTGCAGATGTGTTTATTGTCACAACACATGTTTACATGACAAATTGCCTCGAAAACTACTTTTTAAATTAGACCGAGCAGTATCATCGCTCCGGCTAGCGAAATTATTCCGATTCGATATTTTTAAACAAACTTACTCAAAAAGAAGTCCTTATAACATATCCACAGAGTGCCGGGCGGTACCGTGGTCGAAAAATTGTTTAAACAATTTTTTTAAACAAATTCACAAAAATGTTTTTTTCATTTCGAGCAATATTTTTTAGATAAACTGGGTCATTCTGGGCAAAAAAGGTCTCTTGTCATTTTTCTCTAAAATTGATTGTTGTCGAGTTACATGCGATTAAAAATTTGAAAAATGCGAAAAGGCCATTTTCAAGGCTTAATAACTCGATTAAAAGTATTATTATGAATTTCAATAAGTGACCAAATCAAGTTTCAAACCCCTTCTTCAAGGTCCCAAAGAGATTTTTGTCATTATTTTACTACAAAGCTGTTATTTTTAGTTATTAACAATTAGCGCTATAGTCCAACTGTATCGTCGCCCCCGTTAGCGAAACTATTTCGATTAGATTTTTTTGCACAAACTTACTCAAAAAGAGTCCTTATAACAAACACATCCACAGGGTGCCGGGCGGTGCCCTTGTCAAAAAATTGTTTTAACAATTCTTATTAAACAAATTCGCAAAAATAATTTTTTCATTACGAACGATTTTTTTAGATAATTTGGGTTATTCTTAGCAAAAAACGTATCTTACAAAAATGCGGAAATGGCCATATAACTCGACAACATTCAATTTTAGAGAAAAATCACAAGAGACCTTTTTTGCCCAGAATAACTCAAATTATTATTAATTTGGGTTTAATTAAATTATTAATAAAAAATTATTTTTGTGAATTTGTTTAACAAAAATTGTTTAAACAATTTTTAGACCACGGCACCGCCCGGAACCCTGTTGATGTATAAGGACCTCTTTTTGAGTAAGTTTGTGCAAAAAAATCTAATTTCGCTAACGAGGGCGACGATACAGTTGGACTATAGCGGTAGTTGTTAATAGTTAAAAATAACAGCTTTGTAATAAAATAATGACAAAAATCTCTTCAGGACCTTGAAGAAGTTGTTTGAAACTTGATTTGGTCACTTATTGAAATTCATAATAATAATTTTTAATCGAGTTATTAAGCCTTGAAAATAGCCATTTTCGCAATTTTAGAGAAAAATGACAAGAAACCTTTTTTGCTCAGAATTACCTAAATTATCTAAAAAAAATATTGCTCGAATGAAAAAATATTTTTGTGAATTTGTTTAAAAAAGATTGTTTAAACAATTTTTCGACCACGGCACCGTCTGGCACCCTGTGGATATGTTATAAGAACCTCTCTTTGAGTAAATTTGTGCAAAAAATCGAATAGGAATAATTTCGCTAGCGAGGGCGACGATACTGACCGGTCTAAATACTCTGTATCAAATTCAAAGAAATACCTAAATAAACAACGAGGGGAAAACGACCCGTAGCTGTCAACATCCGAAAAATATTGTTTTCGAATGAACCGAACGCAGACGTAACGTGTCTTATACGCTACGTTACGTGTCTTATACGCACAATATGAATGGTTCAATTTAAAAACCATTAAATTATATTTTTCGCAAACGAAACGCTACGTGCCGAAAACGTGACGTGCATTATAATATGAGGCGACCTTAAAACTCCACGTTAGCCCTGATAAAACAATAAGAGAACAAAATACAAAATAAAATGACCTGAAACTAATAACGTCAAACAGGTGTTTTAGGTTCCTAAAGAATAACACCACTGTGGACATGGCGCGCGCTGGAGTATACGACTAGTGACGTCAGAAGCGTTTTCTTGAGATTTAAAATAATGCTAGATTTCTAATGAAGCTTTTTCATAGACAGACTTTTTTGATTATCTTAACATTTTAGACAATTATTCCTAGGGTGTTTCTCAATCGTTTTACATGTTTAAAATGACTATTAAATTTTTTGTGAACATCCCTATTGTGAAAGATTTTTTCATAAATATTTGCTAAATTTGAAGTATTAAAACTCGCCACAAACAAGTAACTTAAAAGCTTGAAAACCATTTGAAAGCTTAAGAGTAAACAGTAGCGCGTCATCAATATTTTTGATTTTCGAAAGTTCTGCGAACTTTCAACAGTGAGGCAACAGTGTGTCGGTAATTCGACACTCACAGTGACATTATACGTGATTATACCACAGTATAAAGAGGGACAGTAGAACCACTCTCCGAAAAATTGGAAGTAAAGTCTGTAGTCGCGCATGGCGACCGCGCAATGTTGGCAGTCGCTTTTGCCCCACTCTCGCATTGCAAGTCGCATAGAAACGTACGGATTTTAACAGGGAAAACCCGCATCCACCACTGGTGAATTACCAATTGTGTACTGCCGGTATTACTTCTTGAGATCAAAGCGCCGACAGAGGAGTGATTTTACTGTGGAACCTCTATAATAGGGTGAGGCAGATAAAGGGCCTATTAGAAATATCTCCAGAACTAAAGGCAACTGAATTATGAAAATTGGAACAAGGGGGTTTTGAAGACTGATCTATTTAATGAAAATATTTTCATCTACGGTTATACCGGAAGTTGCATATAACTTCGTTTTTTTAAATGGGACACCCTGTATATTTTTACATTTTTTGATTCTCCTCGATTTCTTCTTTCTTAAAATATAAGGTTTTGTAACATTATACAGGGTAGGTTAAAAGATAATTACGTTTTCATATTAATTTCGTAGCAATATTCACAGCCTGTAGGATTGTAGTAGTTTGACATAATAAACTCTATTTATGTTTAAATGATTTTTAATATAGTCTACTATTGTTAACAATTATTGGTATAGCTAAACTTTGTGGGTCTTATTGGGCTAAACTATTTTATAGTGGGTCGAAACTCGGAATGAGTATTTTCTGAGTTTTCTTAAATGGAACACCCTATATTTTAGTATTGCAATGAAATGCTATTTCACAGTACTTTTTTTATTTCTTATTCATTCCCTATACCTAACTGCTTTAATTTGTGCTTAATTGTTAATCGCACCAACAATCTTAACTTCGATGGTATTTGGATAGCTCAACCATTATTGGCAATTTTAAGTATCAGTCTAGATTATTATATATTTATATCCAAAAAATTATTTGTGATCGAATATTTTCACGGCCAGCCTAATACAATTTCACATATTTTATGTTGCAATTAATGTTTGGCTTGAATCACCAATAACTCACAAATTAAAGCAGTTAGGTATAGGGAACGCTTAAGAAATTAAAAAGTACCATAAAATAACATTTCATTACAATACTAAAATACAGGGTGTTCCATTTAAGAAAACTCAGAAAATACTCATTCCAAGTTTCGACCAACCCTGTATACTAAAATGAAAAATTTAACTATACCAACAATTCCTAACAATAGTAGACTATACTAAAAATAATTTGAACATAAATAGAGTTTATTATGTCAAACTACTACACTCCTACAGGGGTCTAGGACGTTTCATCGCCGCCGTTTCGATGCCGCCAGTTCGATGCCGATGCCGGCCGATTCATCGCCAGTCAATTAATCGCTATCTGATATATTTCCGAATTTTCGACAGTTACAATTATTAGTTATTTTTAGTATTAATTAGGAATTCTAAGAAATGCGAGATATGACGGCGATGAAATGGACTGGCGATGAACCGGCGGCATCGAAACGGCCGGCGATGAACCGGCGGCATCGAAACGTCCCATTCCGTCCTACAGAGTGTGAATGTTGCTACGAAATTAATAAGAAAACGTAATTATCTTTTAACCTACTCTGTATAATATTACAAAACCTTATATTTAAAGAAAGAAGAAATCGAAGAAAATCCAAAAATGTAAAAATATATAGGGTGTCCCATTTAAAAAAACGAAGTTACAATCAACTTCCGGTATAACCGGAAGTAGCAAAGAGACCAAAATATTTTCTTTAAATAGTTCACACCTCAAAACCCCCGTATTCCAATTTTCATGATTTTCTTACCTTTAGTTCTCGAGATATTTCTAATAGGCCCTTTATCTGCCTCACCCTGTATACTGTGATTATACTATCAAGAACAATAATTTTTATACTCATAGGCGCGCTAAATGTTGCCGAGTCAGTCACATTCGATTTCTTGTTATAGAAAATCGATTTTTAGTAGATCCAATGTGACACAAAATCTAGGCATGGGATAAAAAAGTTCATTTGAAGAAAGTGTATTTTTTTGTTCTTCTTAATGGCGGTACAGGCTCCTTTTTGCAATATTTTATTTAGTTATAGAGTAATTTCCACATACTAACATATTTCTCAAATTGGGCTCTGTACTGCCATTCTTTATTATATTACGAATATGTGTGCCAAATATTTCGACAAAATATTCAAAATTACAGCCGCAATCTTGCCGCGTTTGTTGCTACCTGTTGATCGCTATTGTTGCCTCTTAACTCAACATTATTGATCTGGTGTATTTGCGGTTTTCCTGTCTCTCCTTGAACCCAAGATATATATATATATATATCTCCAAAAAATATGCCCTTTTGTACCTACCCAGTCCTATAGCTGGCTTATGGGTGATCAAAAGTCAAAAATTACACTTGTTCTGAATCAGCCCTGACTTGAAATACAGAAAAAAATTTAGATCGGTGTAACTTTTCCACACACACACATACATACAAACATTTTCCCCTTTTTAAATAGAAATTGAGTCATATTTCTGAGCTCGGTAACTTTTCAATGGTTAACCGATTTTCAAAATTATACATGCGTCGGAAAGGTAATGATCAGTACTATCAGAAGCCGCAAAGGTCGGACTTAAATTTTCTAAATTTTTCTGAGTTTTGGGGACGAGAACGAAAAACAGACCCTAAATGGGAAGGGCCGTAAAATCCACACCCTTGGACCAAAATAAATGGTTAACATATGGATGAGCGAGTCTTTTAACTTTAAGAGGCGGGATTTGTCCCAATTTTCAATTGAGTCAGATTCAATGCCGTAACTACGATGTTGGAGGTCCCGGGGCAAACGTGATCTGGGGGCCCCTACCGTGGGGTCTGGAGTTTATCCCCCAGGGGAATAGGGGGGTCCGGAAAAATGCTTGATATTTAACCCCTTGAAAACTCATTTTAATGCATTTCATGACTGAAGTTTCTTGTACCTACATATTGCTATTTTAGTTGACCAACACAAAAAATTTTGAAATTACCTTATTTTAAGTTAAATAGTTTTGCAAGTATGTACCATCTTATCTGTTTTATGCAAGTACATTGTTCGGCTACACTACAATGTGGTTCCTTTCACGTACCAATATGTGGCCTGTGGTAAATTGGTTAAGAAAATATAGCTGGGCCGGGGTCCATATTCCGGTTGCATTTTAGTTTTTATTTCGCCAAAATGACTAATTTTCTCAGTAACAATTTATATCTTTATGAAAGGTCTCGGGGCCCCAGCTTAGCCCGGGCCTCCTCTTCCAATGGCATTTTAGATTTTATTACGCCAAAATAACTAATTTCCTAGGTAATAATTTAAATTTTTATGTTATGGTCTCGGGAGCTTAGCCAGCTTAGCCTCCTCAACTGTTGAGGTCTAGGGTGCACCTGTAATGTCTTTTTAAAATTGTGTCATTTGAAACTATTTCGTTGAGATTGGCTTTTAAAATACATATTTTTATTTTCCTCCTTAAAATCTATGCACGGCCAACCAAACGAGGGCCCCTGCGGGCCCCTTTTGACCGGGGGCCCCGGGGCACTGCCCCGGTTGCCCCAATGGTAGTTACGGCCCTGGTCAGATTTAGAAAATTGAAAATTTCGTGTATTTATAGTGTCGCATGTAGGGGGGTTGTGCCTCACTGGCGAGAACTGCCGTTCTCTGGGATAATGTTTTAAATTATATTTATGTAATTTACCATATCCTTAGATTTTTTGATCTCGTTTATCGAATTTTCCGTATCAATTGCATATTAACATAGTAACAACAAAACTATAATTATTGACTCTGTTACGCTAACTGCAATCGTAATTACATTAATTTTACATCACCATAGTGATTACAAGTACGGTACGATTATATTCAAAGGAAAAGCATATCGATTGTAATTTAAACGGCCTGCTACAAAATAAATTAGTTCCCGAGAACATAATAACAAAGCAAGTCCTGGTAGTTGGTTGCCTTATTATTAAATTTGCAAAACATGGTAAAGTAGAAAAGAAAGTGCATCACGTGAACAAAGAATATAATATGTACTTACTTTTAAGCTGAGATCCAAAGGAACGTGGTAAGGCACGCCAAGAGAAATAGAAAATATGTAATATAAAAATCAATTGTTGTTCGTGTGTCTCGCTAAAACTCGAGAATGGCTGGACCGATTTGGCTAATTTTGATGTTGAATTATTTGTAGAAGTTCAAGGAAGGTTTATACGGTTTTATATAGTCATTTTAATAGCCACCAAAATTTTTACATATATGTATATGTATAAAATGCTCTTTTTACAGTGATTGTTGCCATACTCCTCCGAAACGACTTTACCGATTTTTATGAAATTTGGCAAATATATTCGACCGGACTGGGAGTAGGTTGTTATCTATATTTCATACACGTACCTCATAAGGGGATTACCCATGGCGCCATAACTCTCACAATAATGACGTGAAAAATACGAAATTAAGTAGGTAGACTCCTTGCCGAACAGAACTGTACTAAATTTTTTTCTATAGCTCAATCGGTGTCCGAAATACAATATCTTAAGCCGTAGACATATTCTGAGGACAGAAGAACGAGCAACAAATTTCATCGAAGAAAAGTGCAACTGTTTACCTTTTGGACTTAAATTGGGCAAAATATGAATTTTTTAATTTTTCGAAACTTTCAAAAAATATCTCTAAACCGAACTTTTCTGACGAACGGCAAGCAGGAGAAAAGTTCTGAGCACACGAAAAGAACAAGCAGCAAATTTTATTTAATTTTAATTAATTTTGTTTAATTTTATTTAATTTTATTTAATTTAAGTATTTTATTTATTTTCGTTTATTTTATTTTATTTCATTTTTAATTCCATTTATTTTTTTTTAATTTTATTTCATTTTATTAAATTTTAATTATTTTTAAAAGATTCTATTTACATGAAATTTTATTTCATTTTATTTAATCATATTTAATTTTAATTTAATTTTATTTTGATTAATCAACACCTATATAGTTGGACAATCCCGAACCCAATTATAAATACAGGGTTGTTTTGAATGTAAATAAAATAAAGCTGTTATATTCATTATAAGATAAACAAAAAGATTGTAACTGTTGCACTACAAACTTTATTTTGTTACTTCTAACTAAACTTTATTACTTCAAACATCATGTGTAATTCATTAAAAATAATAATAAAAACTCATTCACATCGATCATTTTTTGTTTATTAATTACGAATTCCTTTTGTTTATTTTAAGTTTATTGTATACAAAAGTTTGTTTTTATCTATTTAGGCAGTACGAAGTCTGCCGGGTCAGCTAGTGTAATATAAAAATATAAAAACTAGAGAGGGACTCATCATCATTATCATCATCATACAACCTCTTCCGTCCACTGCTGGACAGAGGTCTCTCCCATTTTTCGCCACTCTCCACGGTTATGCACGTCTTGTTGCCATTTCTTGGACATTCGTTGAATGTCGTCCATCCAGCGTCTTGGTGGTCAACCTCTGCTGCGTTTGTCTCCTCTTGGGCGCCAGTCAATTAGTTTTCTGGTCCATCTTGAGTATTTTAGTCTCGCTACGTGACCTGCCCAATTCCATTTCAGCTTGGCTATACGTTCGACGACATCAGTGACACCTGTTCTTTTTCTTAGGTCTTGGTTCCTTATTTTGTCTTTTTTGCCACGCCGAGAATCGATCTTTCCATGCGTCTTTGTGCCACTCGCATTTTTAGTGCTGTAGCTTTTGTGAGCGTGAAAGTTTCTGCTCCGTATGTCATAGTAGGAAAAACGCATTAGTCAAATGTCTTCCAACGCCGCCCAAGCAAGTGTTATTCGTCGTTGAAATTCACAGGTCTGATGATTATCCTTGCTTATTCTGATTTCATGACATATGTAATAGTAGGGGAGGAAAGTATGCTAAATTTGCAGTCACTCGAGCGTTATGGGGACCTATTGGGTTGTGATTACTAGGTTCTAAAACCAAAAAAGTTCAGTAAAGTTTTCCATTTTAGTGGGGACTTTTCATTTTTTAATTTAATTTTCCATTTCCAACAATCGCTTTTTTCGATTATAGCGCCATCTATCCGTAATTCGAAAAAATGTCTCGAATAAAAGTTGCTTATTTTTACGTAAAGAATCCAAATCTGCAATAAAAATGTGTGGCTCCTATTTAAGATTTTAAAGTAACCCCCCACTCCACCTCCGTGGAGGATCGTGTTTGATACCACTCGATAGATTTTTCAAAAATATTGAATAAGTGTATTTTACAGTTTTTCGATCTGATGTTCATTTCGCGAAATATCGCGGGGTTCGTATTTAAAAGTTTAAATTTAACCCCCACTACTCTCCGTGGGGGGTCGTGTTTGGTATCATTCGAGAGATTTTTAAAAAATTTTGCATGTACTTAACTTAATACCTTATCTTAATCTGACAATTTCAAGTTTTTCTAACGATAGATTTTTTTTCGGACCCCCCTTAACGAACCTCCCTGTGTTAAGAGCCAATATAATATGGTAGAGGTACATCTCCAGGGTACCAGGTTTCTCCCCATTTGATAATCTGACGCGCTCGAGTAACTGCAAAAATTCCCGCTTAGGGGTCCCCTACCATAAGAATGTATGTACTTTTCTGTTAATTCGATCACTTGATTTTGGATGGTTAGGTGTTCGCTGGGACTAAATTTGTCATAAATTTGGTGTTACTGAGGTTCATTTTTAGACCTATTGTTGAAGATACGTTTTCAAATTCTTATAGCATTTGTTGTGCTTCACCCAGATCTTCGGTATATACGTACTATATCGTTTGAGTACAAACTCCGATGATTGAGCATTTCCCCATCTATTTTTGTTCCTCGATTTTCCCACTTTAGTATTTTAAAGATGTATTCGAGGACCGTTATAAATAATTTAGGTGAGAGAGTGTCGCCCTGTCTCACACCTCGCTTGATATGAATTTCTCTGGTGGCATCATGTAGTTTTACACGCATTGTGGCGTTTTGGTACAATTTTTGTACTAACTTGGTTATTACAAAAGTTTTACAGGCAGGTGTGCCTGTAAAAAGTTATGGAGCAGAGACTTTAACACCGACGCAAAAATCCGCGAATAAACTCAGAGTTACACAACGAGCCATGGAACGTGCGATGCTGAACGTGAGCCTTCGAGATGACAAACCAACAAATCAGGCCAAGATCAGGAATTCAAGACGTCATCAAAAGAGCTACGACGCTTAAGTGGAACTCATGATACTATAACATTTGTTATAGTATCATGAGTGGAACTGGGCAGGGCACTTAGCTGAAACACAAGATGTACGGTGGACATGATGAATCATGGAATGCAGGCCCAGAAACTACAAAAGAAGCCGAGGACAACCACCAACTGGATGGACCGACGATATAAAAAGAGTAGTGGGAGACTGGCTACAAGCGGCCCAGTGTAAAGAACAATGGAAAAAATTGAGGGAGACCTAGGTCCAGCAGTGGACGCGATTGGCTGATTGATGATGATGAAGGGACACCTTGTACATTTCTGCAGATTTTAAAAGAACATGTTATCCCTAATTCATAGTTGAAAAAATAATTAAAAATATACCTATAATTTGCTGGTATAGTATTTTTACTACAAAAACGTTATTACGTAGGTCAAAATTTTTGACGTAAGAGAACTGTCAAAACATTAGAATGTGACTTTTCATTATTGCTATGTTTATTATAAACACGGTAATAATGAAAAGTCACATTCTAATGTTTTGACAGTTCTCTTACGTCAAAAATTTTGACCTACGTAATAACGTTTTTGTAGTAAAAATACTATATGTATGTGCATATTAAAATAAAGTAAAAAAATGTTTAAAACGGATGCCACGAAGTCATATAAGTTTCATTTATATTGACATAAAAAAATTATTATAATAAAATAAATGATTTAGTTTAGCATAATAATTATTCAACTATTAACTACTATAAAATATAAAAGCCATAATGTGATGTATATTAATAGTACGCTCTTTAACGGTAAACTATTGCAAAACCTCTAAATTTTAAAGAACCGTTTGGATTGACATGAAATTTGGCATACACAACACATAGCTAACAAGTCAAAGAAAAAAGTGATATTGTGAAGATATGTGCTTTTGCCCCGCGGGTGGTTTTATTTCCCTCTTGGGGCTGAAAAAATATTCGTCCAAAGTAAGTCCGGAAATAAATAAACTGACTAATTTTAAGTAACTTTTGTTCTATAGATTTTTCACTAAATCAATACTTTTATTTTTTCAACAAAAGCCACGCGTTTAGACGGTTTTTCGCAAATAACTCAAATAGTAAGTATTTTGTCGAAAAAACATTCTTAGCAAAAATATAGCCTGTAAAAAATTTAAAAAAAAAATAGTGTATACATCACGTCTCTATACCTAGTAGAAGCAGAGTTATAGCTAATTAAAAATACGTTCATATTCGTCAAATTCCAAATGGAATACTTTAACGTGAAATAACCAAAAATGAAGCACATTTCGGGGAAAACTCATTACAACTTATTTAAAGTTTTTAAAAAAAGCTTGATTTTTGTTTTATAAAAAAAATTTCTAGCATCAAAAGTAAACAAGTTACGCTCAAAATAAAGTTAGTCCCTTTTTTTTATAAAAATCGGGAAAATCACTCCTTAATTAGTATTTCAAATGAACTTAATCGTTACGACTTTACAAGTTTCTTGACTCGTGTATGTATTGTTTATATGATCTGTAAGTTTCATCGGTTCAAAGTCCGTATTATTGAAAGGGCTGTAGTTAAAAGAGGTTGAACGAGTCACTGATCACGAATGTATGCAAATTTAGAAACACCAAATCTTCATCAATTTTTGTCTAACAGAAAAACAAAATATACACGATATTTAGAAAAGCAATGCTGACTTTTTTTGGTTTTCGAGATTTTTGGTATCTCTAACAATTTTTAAGTTATTTTGAAAAAAAGCATATTTTTCAAAATTAAAATTTTTAAAAACTTTACTTTAAAACCAAATTTTTTCAAAAATAAGCACTTTGAATCGATGAAACTTACATATCATAATATAAAAACAACATAAGTAAAATAATTTGTGGAGCGGTAACGATTAATTTCATTTAAGTTGCTAATTAGGGGGTTGTCTTCCCGATTTTTTTTGCCAAAACAAAAGGGTCCAACTATATTTTGAGCGTAACTTGCTTAATTTTAATGCGAGAAACTTTTTATAATATAAAAACAGTAATAAAGCTTTTTTTAAACACTTTAAAAAAGTTATAATGGGTTTTCCCTAAAAAGTCCCTATATGAAATTTGGTGAATATGAATCTATTTTTCATTGGCTATAACTCTGGTTCTACGAGGTCCAGAGACCTAACGCGTACACATTTTTTTTACTTTTTTACAGGCTATATTTTTGTTAAGAACGTTTTCTTCGACAAAATATTTACTTTTTGAGCTATTTGCGAAAAACCGTCTAAAAATGTAGTTATTTTGTTGAAAAATGAACATATTCACTCGCAAATAACTCGAAAAGTGTTGACTTGGCGAAAAAGCTCTATAGAACAAAAGTTACTTAAAATTAGTCGGTTTATCCATTTCGGGACTTATTTTGGACATATATTTTTTCACATCACTTTTTTTCTTTGACATGTAAGCTATGCGTTTGCCAAATTTCATGTCAATCCAAGCGGTTCTTTAAAATTTGAGCAAAAACCGTGAAATAATGTATGTACTATAAAAAGTTTCAATAGAACTGTGACAGTGACAGAGGATCTGAAAATTTTGAAACCATAACATGAAATATTTCTTCTACATACTAATATTCAATATAATATTTTTGCTAGTAAGATGACAGTAGATTGATATATTTACATCAAATCTTATAAATTTAAATTCTTTTTTAGCCAATTGTGTTTTGAAAAGAGTATTTCAAAATTAAGGTTTATATTATCAGCGCATACATTTTTGTGTTACGTGACGTGTGTATCGTAAAAATGAACCTGGCATAATAACTTTGTTTACTGCTCTTCTAATCTTATTATATTAATATAGAAAAACACCTAATTTATGAAAAACAAATATAAAACAAATACTGACTCAGCGTGTTCTATGTTTTTGTGATAAGTGGATTCTACCCAAAGTCTCACGTAAACAAATAAGTAGCTGTTTGTTAATCTTAGTGCGTAATGCATTATATAATGTTAAGGAAGGTAAAGAAAATACGTATGTTGATAATAACGTTTCTTCTTCTTCTTCCTAATTTAGAACTACGTTCTTCGAGGCTTCGGATGTACAGCTCTCGAACCTGTAGCTGTAGAAGTCAGGCCATGTATTCTGTGGCATTACGAATACAGGGCCATTTACAGAATACATGGCCATTTACAGAATACATGGCCATTTACAAAAAGAAGAACTGCCAGCTGTCACTAATTTTGTTGTCATGTTTAATAAGAAACATGTCATGTACTTTTATGTAAAATGAGAGAATAAATGCAGTAGTTAGGTCACCTAATTTTATTTAAAGGATCCCCCACAAACCATCGTTTTGGAGATCTCCCAGGAGGTCTCGATATATACAGGGTGAGGCAGATAAAGGGCCTATTAGAAATATCTCGAGAACTAAAGCTAAGAGAATCATGAAAATTGGAATACAAGAGTTTTGAGGTATGAACTATTTATTGAAAATATTTTGGTCTCTTTGCTACTTCCGGTTATACCGGAAGTTGATTGTAACTTCGTTTTTTTAAATGGGACACCCTGTATATTTTTACATTTTTGGATTCTGCTCGATGTCTTCTTTCTTAAAATATAAGCTTTTGTAATATTATACAGGGTAGTTTAAAAGATAATTACGGTTTTTTATAAATTGTGTAGCAAACTTCATACCCTGTAGAATTGTACTGATTTGATATTAAAAACTCCATTTATGTTCAAGTGATTTTTAATATAGTCTATTATTATCAAAAATTAATAATATAGCGAAATGTTTAATTTTAGTATACAGGTTTGGTCGAAACTCGGAATGAGTATTTTCTGAGTTTTCTTAAATGGAACACTCTGTATTTTTGTATTGTAATGAAATAATATTTTATAGTACTTTTTTATTTCTTAAGCATTCTCTATGTATACCTAACTGCTTTAATTTGTAAGTTATTCGTAGTTCTTTAAGAAAAACATTAATTGCAACAAAAATTACGTGAAATTTTATTAGGTTTGCCGTGAAAATATTCAATCATAAATAATTTTTCGAAAATAACCACATATTGATCTCGACTGACCCTTCATTTATTAATACTGGTTGATATATCAAAATACCTTCGTAGTTAAGATTGTTGGTGTGTTTAATATTAATAAAAACATACAATATTCTATCTAGTTGGCTATGACTTTGACACTAAATATGCTTAAACATTTGCTTTGCTTAAACAGTCTACTATTTTTGAAGTTCCAGTTGCTTTGCTGCCATTACTACTTAATATGAATTTTTCTAATGAGGAATTGATTCAGATGTTTTTTGTTCTAGGAGACTATAACAAATAAAAATGTGCTACTAGCAATAATAATTTATCATCAGCAATTCCATGATAGATGGCAACCAAAAAGAGAAACATTTCAAAATTTACTAGAGTGGTTTCAACGAACTGGACATTTAGATTACGACAAATCTGATCGAACAAAAACTATTATAAATGATAAAAACTAATTAAATGTTAGTGTCACTGAGAATCTGCATATTAGTATGAACGTTCTCGTAATCTAAGTGTCTAGTACGTCGAAGCTATTCTAGTAAACTTTGAAAAGTTTCTCTTCTTGGCTGTCGTCTATCAGGGAGCTGTAGATGATAAATTCTTATTGCTAGTAGTACATTTTTGTTATACTCTTCTAGAACAAAAACTTTACTAATCAGTTCCCCATTACAAAAATTTATATTAGTAGATAATGGTAACAAAGCAACTGGAACTATAAAAATAATGTAATGTCTAATGTTTAAACAAGTTTAGTGTCAAAGCCATAGCCAACTAGGTAGAATATGGTTTGTTTTTATTAATATTTTATCACCAACACTCTTAACAACGTAGGCATTTTGGTATCTCATCCAATATTAATAAATTAAGAATCATTATAGATTAACATGTATTTATTTTCAAAAAAAAATTATTATTTAATATTTTCACGGCAAACCTAATAAAATTTCAAGTAATTTTTGTTGCAATTAATGTTTGTCTTAAAGAACTACGAATAACTTACAAATTAAAACAGTTAGGTATAGGGAATGCTTAAGAAATAAAAAAATACAGGGTGTTCCATTTAAGAAAACTCAGAAAATACTCATTCCGAGTTTCGACCAACCCTGTATACTAAAATTAAACATATCGCTATATTAATAATTTTTAATAATAATAGACTATATTAAAAATCACTTGAACATAAATGGAGTTTTTGATATCAAATCAGTACAATTCTACAGGGTGTGAAGTTTGCTACAAAATTTATAAAAAACCGTAATTATCTTTTAAATTACCCTGTACAATATTACAAAACCTCATATTTTAAGAAAGAAGACATCGAGCAGAATCTAAAAATGTAAAAATATATAGGGTGTCCCATTAAAAAAACGAAGTTACAATCAACTTCCGGTATAACCGGAAGTAGCAAAGAGATCAAAATATTTTCATTAAATAGCTCATACCTCAAAACTCCTGTATTCCAATTTTCATGATTCTCTTACCTTTAGTTCTCGAGATCTTTCTATTAGGCCCTTTATCTGCCTCACCCTATATATTTTACACTTTTTGCGAGCCTTTCATCGTCAATTCTACTAATGTCTTATCTCTACTCCCTGCGTCTCTTTCTAGCCCATCTTACGATAACCCGGACGCCGATTTCTTCTCTTATAAATTCATTCGTTGTTCAGTCCTTAAGATTGTAACCAGTAATGTATCTCAGCATTCTCATTTCAGTTATCCTTTGGAGCTTCTTGGTGGCAGCTATTTTCGCTTTGTCATTACTAGTCTTATGTAGGTCCTATATTCTCACTTTACTTTCTATTATCATGTGGTCATGTGCTTGTTCCTTCAGATGATGTCACACAGATATCTAGATATTACTGCTGCTCTGTTAGTTTGTGAAACTTTAAATCTTCTACTGATTTCAAGTTCTTCTTCATTATTTGCGACCAGGTCCATTATTATCTACCTGAATCTGTTCACGTGTTCTATATCATCTGTAGAGTGTTTTTGTTGCGCTTGTTTCTTTTTACGTGTCATATAACTAATGTCCTTTGTTTAATGTAAATTTCTTTTGCCGCATCTTTTGTTCTGCTCGAACGCTGCGCAACGATATGTTGATATCATCTGCGTACGCTGCCGATTGTGTGGATGTATTTCCAAGTATGTTCTGCTCACCATCAAGACTTTTTTAATGTCTATACAATTTAACGGTTTGTAAAAAAACAGTAAATAGATACTTAAATTTACGCAAAATTTAAGTATCCCATTGTTTCTTCTTTCCCTTGCGCAAAAAAATTATTAGCAGTAAAACACCTACGCGTGTGTTGTTTTTCAACATTACCATCCTTTCCTACAGATTGTAGTAAACAAGTTGGTATTTAGCTAAATGTTTATCTCTGCGTATCTCAGAATACAATAGATCCTATGCAACCTCGGCTTCACTCACCTTGACGTCCCTGATCTTCACTTAAAAGTTCGTTCATAGCTGAAATCAGTGACCTGTACATGCACATACTATATGACATACCTATCATGTCTAAACCTAACTTTAAAAATAAAAATAATTGAGATGAAAGTTGACTTTGTAATAGTGCCAAATTAGAGGATTGTTCATATTTACTAACGTATAACGAACTTTGGCACCAGCTGAGTATTATTTTAAGAAAGTTGCCAGACTTTTACGTCGAGGAATTTTCCACTGTGAATAAGTTTTCATTTATATTAATTATATACAACATTTAGGTAAACGTTGCAGCTCCATATTTGGGGAATAGAAAGTATAGGACACACCTTCGATTCACGGACGACATAGTTCTGATAAGAGACTAAAAATTAAAAAGATTGGAAATATGTTTACTCCGTTGATGCCGCCTGTAAGTTGATTTGGACATAAACTTTTGAAAGAATACATTACAACGAAATAGCAGAGACAACCAACTTCTGAACTTCAAAGAAGAATCACTGTTGGAATTCCGATAAATTGATTTGATTGTTTTAAATAGTTCGAAATCATATCCTTTTTTTTTCCTTGTCGACGCCTGTGTTGTTCCTTGTTCGCATATTAACGAAATCCACATGTGACGAAGAAAGGGACTTTTCAACCACTTGAGGTGCAAGATTCTACCCCGAGGACATAAGGAACGACATGCATTGAGACCACTGAAATGTGAAGACGTAAAAAGAGTGTTGAATTCGTCGTTCGTTGGCGCGTCCGATTGTAAGTACCCTGTATTTTTACCTTGTATTTTTTTGTTACCTATATGTTTCCTTTGTTTCGTTTTTTTGAGCTATTTAACCACCAACCAATGTGAATATGTGTGTCTTATTATTATGTTTATTGCTTGTTTTGATTTTTTATTAATTGTTTCGTTCAATACCTGCTAATAAACCAACAATCACTTTAGCATAAGCCGCATATGGAGCTCAGCAGACATCTTCAAGAGCATCAGGCCAAATTATTTGAAAAAGAAGACGCTCGACTAATGTATGCTTTCAGTCATGGCTTACGGCCAGAGGTGTAACCAGGATGATCCTAATGGGGGGGTTACAACTACTTGATGGTCTCTGTGGGGTATGGAATAGTAATGGTGTTGAGCGTATAGAGCTCAAAAATATATCCAAATGGGGGGATGGGGGGAATTATAATCCCCAAAACCTCCCCCTGGTTACGCCTATGCTCACGGACAGTAATCATGAATGATCATCAATAATCATTCATGCGGAGGGCAGTAATCATGGGAGGAAAAGGCACTTTACTCCCATGTTATACATATGATTTTTCCACCTTCCTCAAACAACACGTCATTTTTTCATTTTTAAATAATTTATTTATGTAACTAACTGACAAAATTTATTAGAGAACTAAAACTAACAAGTAGGTATATTATAACTGTCAACTGTCAAGCATAAGTCAAATTATTAATGTAAACATTGTTAAATCAAAATAACAATTTACTGTTTTTAACCATGCTACAAAATACAAGGTGTTCTATAAATAAACGTTAAAGTGTATAGATACTTACGTAATAGATAATAGAATATTGTACAGGGCGTCAATAAGTTATTTCATCAATGACATTCCATGACGTCACTTTTACTTTTTCTCCCTAGGGAGGAAATTACTTTAACTCCCTAGGGAGGAAAAGTACGAAAGTACGACTTTGCTCCCTATAATCAGGTCAGGAAAAGGATACTTTCGGTAGAGGTAGGTGGAAAAAGATATTAAAAACATTTGGCAACTATTTCTTTATCGCCTAAACTGGACATAATCATGAATGCACACTCCAATGCATTAACTTCCAAAACCATCTTGCGTTAATACATACTATTGAATTTTCGATAAAATTATGCTTCCATTTTATCGTTCTGTTATTGTGTTGGTGTAATATTTAATTTCTATGAATAATCACGTTCAGCCTATTAAGTAATCAGGTCGTTGGCTCTTTGAATAAAAGCAAACCCAGATTTAAGTTCGTGATAATGCGCGGTCTTCATTCGTCACACTGTAGGTTCTTTGTTATTGTTTATATATAATTTTACATGAAAACGGGGACTTTCTTTTGATTACATCCGAGTTTTAACGCCTACTAACTAGCAAGCGATTAATAAATGGGATAATAATATGTGTCTTAAGTTTGTTTTATTTGATAAATCCAAAAACCATGAAATTATAGTTAGCAACTCGACCGAAAAGATCTTTTGTGCATAACCTTTAACCTTAATCGATTTGAACTTTAAAATGTCCATAATTCTAGCGAATATAGCAGATTACTTATCTCCGAAGGTTTAATGCCACATGTACAGTTTATCCACTAATAATTTTCCAACATAATCAGCAGTCATATTGATATCAAAGAGACCGGCTTTCGAATTAAGGTTGTCAGATGTATTTTCTAAAATTCCAAAGTTTATAGATTCTGAAAATGTTTTTCCTACTTTAGTATTCAATTGTTAGTCAATGACACTGTTAGAAAGATAATATGAAAAAATTCTTAAAAAATATATAAATTAGTTAACTAGGTAGTTAAAATTTCAATGGGCCTTCACTAATAAATTGAAGCAACTTTGTATATTATACATGATTATACTTTAAAGAAATTTTGGAGTATCGGCAACTCTGTAGTCTGGACAAAATTAAGAAGCTCCTTTTACATTGACGTTGCCATGTTGATGATTTTAGATAAGAGACAAGATATTAAGAATTTGCTTTAATGTTAGTAAAACAAGTTTAAACATCGAAAGTATCAAATTTTAAGTAATAAAAAACCAAACTGTGATGGTCACATCCATTACTTATATATTTCCTTTCAATTCAACAACAAAAGAACACTATTAGTTTATTAGTATTAGTTCTTCCCTACTCTGCCTAACGTTGACTTGGCATCGTTTTTTACGATAACAACAGCGCGGAACATCTGTCTCGTACCACATCGAAATAGGAAGGAGCTTTACAACCAAAATTTGTTCATCCAACAGTGGCGGAGTTGTAACTGGAAGGTTAGGTTATATTTTGCTACTAAATAATTAATCGAATTAAAACATAACGATTTGCACGTTTAATGTGAACTCGTTTAAAAAAAATATACTGGAATGACTGATAGACTGATATTGCAATTGTTTCGAGAATTCAGGAATTAACAAAAATCTGGTATAAGACGATCTATAAAATTGTTAAATTAGGAACTGTTACATATCATTCCTTAAAACGAAAGCGACGAAATAAAAAACTGGGTAGGGTTGACACTGCTATAAAGGACGTTTATCAATGAACAGTTTATATCTTACTAGTTTATTATAAAGAAAATAGGTAGGTAGTCCATATTGTGTGGACGTTCCAATCTGAAAAAATTATAATTCGATTTCTTTGCAGATTCCTGTTCAAAAATAACCCCTATTTGTTTAAACATTTTTTTTAACCAAATTTAAAACATCACCTTTTTACTCCAAAATATATTTTTTTTTAATTTTTTGGTCATTCTAAACAAGACAGATACCCTGTCATTTTTCTCAAAAGTTGATAGCTTTCGAGTTATAGGCGAATCAAGTTATAGGCGATCTGAAAAATGCGAATACATATACGCATTTTAGAGGCTTAAAAACTGATATTAAAATTATTATTTTTGAAGTTGTCAAGAGCTTAAATTGAAGTTTAAACATTCATATTCAAGATTCTGAATAGTAATCGGGTATAACTTCAATTTACACCGTTGTTCTTTAATTGTTAATTATGCGCGTCCATTAGATTTTATGGCGTATACTATTTAAAAAATCTCTTATTTAACCCTGAAAAACTTTTTGTTTTAGATTTTGTAGGCCATTCTAAACACAAAATATTTCTTTCAATTTTTCTGAGAAGTTCATAAGAAATTTCTGAAATGGTATACGGCATAAAAATCGGATAAACGCGCATAATTAACAATTAAAAAACAACGCTCTAAATTAAAGTTCGACCCGATTTCTCTTCAGAATGTTGAAAATGAATGTTTAGAATTCAATTTAAGCACACGATAACCTCAAAAATTATAACTTACATATGAGTTTTCAAGCCTCGAAAATGCGCATTTTTGCTGTTTTCAGAATTTAAATCGCTTTGAACTCGAAAACTATTAACTTTTTTAGAAAATGACAAGAAACCTTTTTGTTTAGAATTACACAAAATAAACAAAAAAATGTTTTTCAGAACAAAGCAAAATAAGAATTTTTTGAAATAGTATACGGCATAAACATGTGATGGATGCGCATAATTAACAATTAAAAAACAACGGTCTAAATTGAAGTTAGACCTGATTACTGTTCAGAATATTCAAAATAATATTTAAACTTTAATTTAAGCTCTTGAGAACCTCAAAGATAATAATTTAAATATAAATTATACATATATGAGTTTTAAGACTCCAAAATACGTATTTTCGCATTTTTCAGATCTTAAATCGCCTATAACTCGAAAACTATCAACTTTTGAGAAAAATGACACTGTAACTTTCTTATTTAGAGTCACCCAAAAACCTAAAACAATATTTTTTGGAGCACAAAAGGTGATATTTTGAATTTGTTTAAAAAATTGTTTAAACAATTTCTGCCCAAAAATTAAGAGATTTTCCTAAATATAATTATGCAAAAATTAATAAAAATTATATGATTTTTCTTGAAATATGCGTTTGATGAACTGATCCTTTTTCTTAATTTCCACGCCAATGGTCGGCATTTGCATCAAAGAATCTCAAAAGCCGACACTTGGCAAACTGACTTTGGAAAAAGAATACATGGCAGCTTTATTGCAAAATTTTGTATAGCATTCAATTTTATAAGTTTAAAAATAGGGCATTCACACGAACATTCTTCGTTTGGAAAAATATCGAGACAAGCAGCCACTTTTCTACGTATTTCACGGCTTCACCGTAGTAACAACAGATAAATTTTAGTTTCATCCAATAAATAGTGGAGAAGAAGGGACCAAAAACATTCCAAAAATTTTTCGTAAAACTCAGAACCGATAAAAATAAGATTTATCAGTGCTATGAAAAAATAACGATATTATGTAGAACCAGAGTGTGCAAAAGATAATGGATACTTTTTTCGGAGAAAGGGAGAAAAAAATTACGCCATGATTTGAACCGATTCATGTAGTCAACATAAATTTAATTATGAATTAAATGAAATTACATATTATTTAAAAGTAAGGACTGATATACCTAATATGATACTAAGATTGACGATATCTATACACCTATTCATGGAGTTTTCTTCTATTAGGATGTGGCACATTTCCAGGAAAGATCTCTTATAGAAATTATTTTCTCATTTTCTGTGACTATGGATTTGATGTTATCAAAATCAATTTGATGATTAAGAGAAATTTATTGTTTGGTAAGTCTAAGCAGATTGAAATGTACGCAGATGATGTAAACTTAATGGGCAGCACAGCAAGAAACATTACAGAACTTTATGTGGAGCTTGAGGAATATGCGAAAGAAATGGGACTAGCCGTCACTGTAGATAAAACTAAAGCAATAATATAAAGAAGGAAACAACGAAACTTGCAGAATTTTACAATAATTGACGACGCTAATATTAAAACAGCTCATATACCTGGGAGCACAGATAACTGAGGACGGCAGCGAACAGAAGGAAATACGGAAACGGATAATGCTGGCTGTCAAAGCACCTCCCTGTATAGAAGAATTTTATATTTATCATTGGCGCGTGTACGGGTAGCATATTTACACATGCTAGCGTGTGTAGACACCAGGGTGTTGAAATCAGTTAGGGTTTGGAAAAACAGTACATTTACAGATGCTAGCGCATGTTGACACCACGGTGTGCCGCGGTGTTGAAATCAGTTAGGGTTTGGAGAAACAGTACGTTTACAGATGCTAGCGTGTGTTGACACTATGGTGCTGAAATCAGTTAGGGTTTGGAAAAACAATACATTTACAAATACTAACAGATTTGGACACCAGAGTGTTGAAACCAGCTAGCTTTTTTAGTGGTTATACATGCATAGATGCTAACGGCTATTGACATTGAATTTATATACCTACTGGTGTGGAAAAATATTTAAGTGATTTAGGTATTAATAAATAATTAAACGTTGTTGGGATATAAGCAATAATAAATTAACACAAAAGAACATCATAAAAAATAATGCTGTTCTGAAGCTATTTCCTTGTGGCATTTTTATAATTAACTATTTAGATGGGAAATAAGCCACAATTAAATTGAAAAAAATAATTTTTGTTAACGTTTCGACGCCCAAATCGGGTGTCGTTGTCAAAATACAAAATACTACTAAATTAAACAAAAATTTTGTTGCTTAGTAAAAAATTCTTCTAATAATTTATTTAATCTGACTCATTTATACATTTTAAAGTATTTTTTACTAAGCAACTTCAATTTTCTTTTAATTTAGTAGTATTTTGTATTTTGACAACGACACCCCATTTGGGCGTCGAAACGTTAATAAAATTATTTTTTTTAATATAATTGTGGCTTATTTCCCATCCAAATAGTTAATTATAAAAAATAATATTAGATTAATGAGCAGATCCATGCTCTTTAGCGTTAGGTTGGTTCTCTGTGATGTTTCTCATCAGGTTTCTGCTTCTTTTTTTCCTTTTGTTGCCTCGGTTTTGGAAAAATAGTACGTTTACAGATGCTAGCGTGTGTTCACACTAGGGCACTAGGGTGTTGAAATCAGTTAGGGTTTAAAAAACAGTACATTTACAAATACTAACAGATTTGGACACCAGAGTGTTGAAACCAGCTAGCTTTTTTAGTGGTTATACATGCATATATGCTAACGGCTATTGATATTGATTTTATATACCTACTGCTGTGGAAAACTATTTAAGTGATTTAGGTATTAATAAATAATTAAACGTTGTTGGGATATAAACATTAATATATTAACACAAAAGAACAACATAAAAAATAATGTTGTTCTGAGGCTATTTCCTTGTGGCATTTTTATAATAATTAACTATTTAGATGGGAAATATGAATAGATAATAACACCCAAGACTTTACCCGTGAGGACTACTTCATTACTCACGGGTCATTACTCACGGGCTGAATTAAGGTTCTAGTAGTGCATGCCACTTTTAGTATATTAGTTGTATATAAACAGCAGATAATAGTATATTATTCAACGAGCTTCATCATGTAATGATGGCTATTACTCACGATGATGAAGTTTGCGGCACGAGCCGAAGGCGAGTGTCGTAATTCATCAGAGTGAATAATAGCCATTACGTGCGAGTATAATCCTATACTTTTTCTACGACCTTTTTTATTTTAATTAGTAAAAACATGATTATCAACTACTCGGAGATTAAAATTATACAGAATTATAAAAAATGTAACAATGGTTGAGTATACTTTTACGTTTATACCTTGTTTAATATGTATGAATTTTGACCTTTATCATTTTTAATGAGAGTGACATTAGCGCATTTGCTGTGTTTATTGGAATTTATAACTTACATTTATTGTGTTTATTTTATAAAGTTATATTGTCTTAAATATATTATAACATAGTTATATTATTATATTACCTATATTATATAGTTAAATTTAAAAACGTACATTATAACTTTATAACATACGTCTACCAATAATAGCCATTTCTTATTTATTACATTGACAATAGGTACAAAGTGCTTAAAATTTTCGTAAACGAATAGAACTTGAATTGACTATTTCTTGTTGTATTTTTACAGTACATAAGACAGTATTTGCCATTTTTTTAAATTTTATAAGGCAACATTTATTTTTGTATATTATAATTTTAATCTCGAGTGCCTAGCTGACAATATTATTTTTTTACTAATTAAAATAAAAAGGTCGTAGAAAAATTATAGTATTCTACTCTCATGTAATGGCAATTACTCACTCTGATGAATTACGACACTCGCCTTCGGCTCGTACCGCAAACTTCATCGTGAGTAGTAGCTGCGTATCAATGCATGCTCGTTGAATAATATACTATGAAGACCTAAGTGGAAGAAGGGGGTATGTAACATTTTCTAAAATTTTGAGTTTATTAGTGAATGAAGGTGGTGAAGGAAAAAGAACCTAAAATAATGTACCCGGGTTGAAAAAATTGATTTTTTTAAATTCGTTTAATTTTTTTTTTATTAAATGTAGCTAAATAACTACGAAATTATGGTATTTAGATATAGGAAATATAACACGAAAAATAATCAGCATTTCTTAAGGACTTCAAAACGCAAAAATATACAGGGTGTTCCATTTGAAAAAAGAAAATTCATTAGATTTACAGAAAAACGGAAGTTCTGACAACAATGTAATTGTCACTATTATATCGGCCGCATTAGAAAACCCTTTGTCACCAAAATCTATAAAAAATCGTGCATGCCGTTTTCGAGATAATTGAGTCTTTCCATATATAAAAGTCAGTCTGTGTAATATACTCCATTTAATAATACAAGGCAAGGTATACGGAAGAAGAAAGGCCAGGTCGAATAAGACCGTCATGGCTTAGACACCTGTAAGAATGGTTTAACAGATCCTCTGCATCCCTTTACCGAGCTGCCATTAACAAAATTACTATAGCCTTGCCAATATAAATGAGTCAGATTAAATATGTAAATTATTAAAAGAATTTTTTACTAAGCAACAACATTTTTGTTTAATTTAGTAGTATTTTGTATTTTCACAGCGACACCCGATTTGGGCATCGAAACGTTAATAAAATTATTTATTTTCAATTTAATTGTGGCTTATTTCCTAGTTTTTCCTATCCAAATAGTTAATTATAAAAATGCCACAAGGAAATAGCCTAAGAACAACATTATTTTGTATGTTGTTCTTTTGTGTTAATATATTATTGTTTATATCCCAACAACGTTTAATTATTTATTAATACCTAAATCACTTAAATATTTTTCCACAGCAGTAGGTATATAAAATCAGTGTCAATAGCCGTTAGCATATATGCATGTATAACCACTAAAAAACCACTGCTTTCAACACTCTGGTGTCCAAATCTGTTAGTATTTGTAAATGTACTGTTTTTCCAAACCCTAACTGATTTCAACACCCTAGTGTCAACACACGCTAGCATCTGTAAACGTACTGTTTTTCCTAACCCTAACTGATTTCAACACCGCGGCACACCGTGGTGTCAACACGCGCTAGCATCTGTAAATGTACTGTTTTTCCAAACCCTAACTTATTTCAACACCCTGGTGTCTACACACGCTAGCATCTGTAAATATGCGTACGGGTAATGGTCTGAATTTTTTTAAGAAAAAAATAGTACGCCACTGAGATATGTCAAACTAAAAATCACTTTTGAATTCCTCGTTCAATTTGCGACAAAAAATCTTTCTTGCCTTTTTTTCATATGAGGCGCAGTTTTTATAGAAAAAAATAAAACATCTTAACACTTACAAAGTATTTGAGGTAGTTTCCATATGCATAGAAACTTAGTTCAAATACTTTGTAAACGTTAAAATGTTTTATTTTTTTGCATAAAAACGGCGCCGCATATGAAAAAAAGACAAGAAAGATTTTTTGTCGTAAATTGAACCAGAAATTCAAAAATGATTTTTAATTTGACATATATCAGTGGCGTACTATTTTTCTCTTCAAAAAATTTAGACCATTACCCGTACGTGCTAATGATGAATTTAAAATTCTTCTATAACCTCTAAAGGAGGTCATTTTTAACATTTGTTGTAGCTCTACACCTAGTTAAAATCTTATTAGTAATATTTTCTGTTATTGTTCCAGTTTAGTATTATTATATTGGATATTTCTTGATAATGTATTAAAAAAATGAAACATACGCGTCAAGATGTTTCATTTTTCTGCATAAAAACGGTGCACCATATGAAAAAAAGGTAAGAAAGGTTTTTTATCATAAATTAGACGTGGAATTTAAAAATAATTTTTAATGCAAAATATCTCAGTGGCGTACTTTTTTTTTCTTAAAAAAAACTTAAGATCATTACCCGTAGGCACGCCAATGATGAATACAAAATTCCTAATTATATGTCAAAAAATGCGTAATAACTAGTTCCTAAAACTGACAAAAATTAATTTTCATAGCTCAACTGGTCTTAGAGAAATAAATAATTTGGCAGATTGAAATAAAAATTTCAACATCCCGTATCTCGGAAACTAAGCATTTGCGGACATATGTTTATAGAGCAAACCGGCATTAATTTTTTATGTAGAATTAGCCCTTAAAATTTTTCATACTTATTTACTAACACCCTGTATAAAACTATCATACGACCAATAGCAACAATAGCAAAACTGGCGTAGAAACATGGATCACGAAAGAAAAAACAATAAACCTTATCAATACTTTTGAAAGAAAGATGTTGAAAAGGATAGTGGAACCCACCTGCGACAATTGTATGTGGATCTTCTGGAGAATTGTATGTGGAGAATCTTCTAAGGTTCAACCACGAGTTGTATGAATTTTACAAAGAACCCTCTATATAGCAAATTATGCAAAACTACAAAGATTGTGCTGGACAGGTCACCTTAAAAGAATGGACAATGATAGAACACCTAGTACAGAGGTTCTCAACCAGTGTGCCGTGAAGTCCCTGTAGGTGTGCCGCGAAATTTGATTATATTCACTATCATTATAGAGATTATTTATTCAAGTGTTCCGTGACTGAACCAGTTTTTAAGTTAGTGTGTCTCAAGCTAAAAAAGGTTTGGAACCGCTGACCTAGTAGAACGCTTAGTGAAACTATGGTGGGACGTCGGCCAGTAGGAAGATCAAAGAAGAGGTGGATAGATGAAGTGAGAACCGATAGGTACTAAAGACATATTGATGGCGGATAACAAGAGGAGAGCAGCCAGGGACAGAGATACATGGAAGTTGAAGCTGGTTTAGGCCAGGGCCTCACTTGGGCTGTAGCCCATATGAGAGAGATGTTGCTAAAGTTTCGCAAATTTCATCTTCTGGTTCTAGGGTTCATGGGCAGGCCCGCCGAGAGGGGGTACAGCCGGTACATTTTACCAGGGCCCGGAGTCGACCAGACCAAAGAAGTAATTTTTCCCGTTTTTTCTTTCTCCTCACTTTATGTGCATAATGCGTTTAGTTAATACTCAGCTACAGTCGGAAAAATGAAAGAATAACCATGTATTGTCGAAGCGAAGATCGGTGGAATATGCGCATTTTATCAATGAAATTCGATATTTTTAGGAGAAGCCGCTGCAGATAAAATGTTTTAATGACCTATTAATCATTCAGAATTACACAAGGGATATTAGTACAGTTAAGATAATTAAGACGATAACCGGACAACATTGATTTAATGAGTAAAATTTAGTTTCTTTTTACTTTAATGACAAAAAAAGCAAGCCCATTAGCAGAACCCAATTAAAAATTATTTTGCACATCATATTTGAAACATTATTTGGTTGAAAAATCTCATTTTTGTTGGCAAAAAAATATATTAATTTGTTTGGACTAAATTATAGTTGTGCTTATCTTAAAAAGGATATGTTACTATCAACATTCGCACAGTGTTGCCAAACTGAATTTTGTTATTTTGCGTGTAAATTTTTTCCACGGATCTCCGAGGGTACATTACATGTACGGTCACATCAACCACTTATTTTGTATTTGCTGTCTTTTTCTATAACAAACGTTTGGTATTTATAGAAAAAGACAGCAAATACAAAATAAGTGATTGATGTGATCGTTCATGGGTAATCTTTCATTTTTCCAACTGTATATTTTTTATTGTGACCTTTAACTTCTATTTTGAAATATAGGGCTTAGTATTGAAGCGACTGATAATTTTGAGCCCGACGCAATATTTTGCTGTGAAATATTTAATATTGTCATATATTGTATAATAAGCTACTTAACCAGAAGATTTATTGCTGCAATTGAAATTCATTCGCTAATTAACATTTTATGGACATTCCGAGATGAAGATAATATTAAGATTGAGATTAAGATTAATAGTAAGAAAAAAATTGATATATTGCGCCAGTTTTATAAAGAAGACGATAGAGCGATATACAAGGAGAATATTTGTGAATCTCAACTTTAACCAATAGATTTACATAATAAAATTAAACATCCCAAATTGAAATCATTATTTCCTAACGTCGTTATAGCGTCAAGAATATTTTGCACATTACCGGTGGTAGTCACAAAAGGGAAAAGATCCTTTAGTTTTGTTTATCTCATAAAAAATGCTATGAGATATACAATGAAACAGGATCGGTTAACTTGCCTAGCAACTTTGTACATTGAGAATGATCTGGTAAAATCATGCGATTTTTCGAAAATTATAGACATCTTTGCCAATTAATTAAAAAACTCGAAAAGTACTGGTATTATAAATATTTTCACTATTATAAAAATTTAATCAAAATTTAATAAAAGATATACCTAATATATAAACAATTTTTTCGCTCTTCACTTTTTGCCGGGGGCTCGCTCTTCACTTCTTACCGGGGCCCGCTCATCTCTCTCGGCAGTCTCGGCGGCCCTGTTCATGTTCAGGGGAAGTGAGGAAAAATAATAAACAGAGTTTTATATCGCAATATTATAAATGTCAAGGGAATAAGGGAAAATACTTTATTCGAGTGCAAAACTTGGTACGTAATAAACATCTTATAAAAAACGATCTTGACAAATAATTATTTTATTATCTAGGTAAGTTTTTTAATAAATCAATCGCGAAAAACAAGTATGGTACTGCGTTTCAAATAAACTCAACCATTATTATACAAAACGGCACGTGTAGTGTGCATAACTTTCACGACAACAAATTAAAAAATTTGTTTTTTAGCCTTGACAGTCTTATCTGCAACGTAATATACACTCCTCTCGACTCGACCAATCGGATTGCAGAGATCAATGGCGCGATTAAGTACGTCATGCGGTTGTGGAACCCGTTCACGCATAAAAAAGAATCGTAGATTCTCAATTCAGTTCGGATTATTATTAATATGCACTATTATACCGATGGTCCAGTAAATAAGTCCAATAAACTATCACAGATATTTTTTTTATAAAGAATGTAGTAGATGTTATAAATTTTCAGCCTAATACAAAAAGAATATGACCTAACTTCATGAATAATAAATTCGTAGGTAATGTTTCTATCACAGTATAAACAGGGAGTATAAAGAGTGGTTTCTATAAACTTCTTTATATTAAAAATTAGTTAAAATCCTTTATAAAAGGCATATTTAAAAAAAAATCCATTGAAGGGCTACATCGTACAACGTTTTCGAACTAAAGAGTTCATCAGCAGTGCTGTTTAACAGATTTTTACATGCTTCAGTCACCAAAATATCGATGCCACAGAAGCCAATCGGTACGTTGTAAGTCAATAAGTGTTTAACCCTTAAGTACTAAATCAATGACGTAAACACTAACTAACCGCCTGACAGACGGGTTTAACATTTTAGTGGTAATTTTTGTTTTTGTTAAATATTATAATGCAAAAAAATATCTCGATGACCTACAGAAAATATTGATTATCTAAAAAACACAGTAATTAATCTAGTTTTTCTGTATTTATTAAAATAAAAAACATTATAACAAGAATGGAAGGATTGTTTGTGTACCTTTTTACTCTGAAAAAAAGTGTGATAAAAATTAAACAAATTAAAGAATCTTAATAAAAATTTATAATCGAGTTAAAGAAAGAGTAAGAAAAATGAAAATAAAAAGAAAAATGAATAACCATTTTCAATTTCGTTGCAAAACGAAAACACAGCCGAACCATATTCTAATCCAATCAGAGAGTGCTGCAAGCACCCCTACCGGTTTCGAAACTTATTAGTCTCTCATCAGGAGGCACATATGCTGCTCTCCCTGATCCAACCAAAACAAACCCCAGCGTGCAGTCCCGGATTGCAACGAACGAAATGGCATAGATGTCCTAGCGGCAACTGCTAGCAAAAAGACTAAGTTTTCACTCTAATGGCATATAAAACAACATAATGCTATTCTACACCCCACCAGAATGAAAACAATGGGAACCTTCTCTGGTTACACCTCCGAGGCTTCTACAATTTGCAAGCCATACGGATGCTGAGGCTAAGGAAGATGAGGGAATTTTACAATTTACAATTCACGTCCCATCTGCTCAGCGCGGTAAAGTTCCAACGAGAATGGTTCCCTTCATACTCCACACAGAGTAAATGTAAATCAAAAATGAATAACCATTTTCGGGACTGCACGCTGGGGTTTGTTTTGGTTGGATCAGGGAGAGCAGCATATGTGCCTCCTGATGAGAGACTAATAAGTTTCGAAACCGGTAGGGGTGCTTGAAGCACTCTCTGATTGGACTAGAATATGGTTCGGCTGTGTTTTCGTTTTGCAACGAAATTGAAAATGGTTATTCATTTTTGATTTACATTTACTCTGTGTGGAGTATGAAGGGAACCATTCTCGTTGGAACTTTACCGCGCTGAGCAGATGGGACGTGAATTGTAAATTGTAGAATTCCCTCATCTTCCTTAGTCTCAGCATCCGTATGGCTTGCAAATTGTAGAAGCCTCGGAGGTGTAACCAGAGAAGGTTCCCATTGTTTTCATTCTGGTGGGGTGTAGAATAGCATTATGTTGTTTTATATGCCATTAGAGTGAAAACTTAGTCTTTTTGAAAATAAAAAGGTTTTTAAAAAATGCTAAAAGAAAAAAAACTGACAGGTACTATAGTTAGTACAATGTAGCAATGGTAATCAGTGGCAATATTTTCATCACAAATTGATTCCACTTCGCTTATGTCGTCTTCTATCTCATCAAACCATTTCAAAAGAGTAAAAGGTCTTTATTCCCTTATTTGATGTTTTTTGACGAACTGGGGCACATTATGTGTAATGACGAACTGGGCACAAACACTAACATCCCATTCCATCTATTAGACGGAAATCACACTTTGAGCCTAAATATCTTTCCAATAACAACCTGCCGCAAATTGCCGAATTCAATACTACTAGAGAACAACCCAACGTGAAAAGTCATAAACGGGTGATCTTCAAAATTTTCTAGGAAGGGAAATATCCCACTTTCGACAAGCGATGCCGTCTGAGACACGGGGTGTTAGTACTTAAGGGTTAAAATGAGATACTAAGATGTTTCTGAATGTAGTTACAGAAATATAAGTAATTATTAAAAACAAATAAACCGTCGTTATTTATCATAATATGGGTAACATATTCATAAATACAAACAAGGAAATAATAATATTATTATATACAGGGTGTCCAGAAACTCTACCGACAAACGAAGACAGGAGATTCCTCAGATAATTTTAAGATAATTTAACCCAATTCACCTAGTCCGAAAATGCTTCCTAAGGGAGCTAGAGCTCTTTGAAGATGGCGTCATGTAATTAGTTTTTCTTAAATACCTCCAGAACGCTTCTATTTAGAAAAACGAAAATTGGTATACATCTTTACTTTCCAGAAATGAATCGATTTTATCCATTGCGAATTTCAAGTACAGGCCATAGGCGTCCGTTTTGGGTAGGGCAACGGTTATTTTATCGCCTAACTTTTTTGTCTTTAATTCTTAAGCATTTTTGACTCTGAATTATTTAATTCTGAGTTATTCTAGTACTAAAAGGTACTCTTAGTTTAAGTCGATAGGATACACCGTTTTCTAGAAAAATCGATTTGAAAATTTTTCGTTCCTTGAATTTAAAAAAAAAAGATTAAAAAAACTATTTAGAAAGATGAAAACTGGTACATTTATTTATATTCCAGAGATTAATCGATTTCATTAATGGCGAATTTACAGTACCGGTCATAGGCGTCCGTTTTGGGTAGGTCAACAGTTCTTTTATAGCATACCTTTATTGTCTTTAATTTTTAAGTATCTTTGACACTAGAATATTCAATTATAAGATATTCGAGTACTAAAAGTTACTCTTGCTTTAAGTTGGTAAAATACATCGTTTTTTTTTAATTTTTTTAACTTTTTTTTTCAAATTCCCAAAACTAAAAACTTTCAAATCGATTTTTCTAGAAAACGGTGTATCTTATCGACTTAAAGTAAGAGTACCTTTTAGTACTAGAATACCTCACAATTTATTAATCCAGTATCAAAAATGCTTAAAAGTTGAAGACAAAAAAGTTACGCGATAAAATAACCGTTATATATATATATATATATATATATATATATATATATATATATATATACAATAGCACTAAAGGCCTTAGAGGCCCATGGCTTGAAAAGTTTGTTTTTTTCTTTCTTCCTTTTCACGTTTCTTTATGTGCTGAGCTCTTCTCTGGCTTGATATGTGATTTTCCTCCATTCCTTCCTGTCACTCATTTTTCTTTTTTGGCCCTCTAGCCCCATTCTTTCCAAATCTTTTTCGACGTCTTGCTTCCATCTATTTTTCGGCCTTCCTCTTCTCTTTCTTGAAGTTATAGTGTAGTTTAGTACCTTTTTTGGAGTCCTCGTGTTTGGCATCCTTTCAATGTGACCTCGCCATCTAAGTCTCTGAGCCTTTATCACTCCTATTATATTAGGTTGGTTGTATAATTGCTTTAACTCATCATTTGATCTTCTTATCCATAAACCGTCCCTTATTTTTCCTCCATATATCTTCCTTAGTATTTTCCTTTCCCAGATCTCCAGTAAATTTTGTTCATTTTTTGTCATTGTCCATGTCTCACTGCAGTATGTTACTATTGGCTGTATAGTTGTTTTGTATAGCTGTACTTTTGCCCTTCTTGATAGAAACTTGCTTTTCAACATTACATTAAGCGCATGTACACTTCTATTGCCTGCCATTATTCTAGCTTGTATTTCTTCTTTAATGATAGGTTTACGTGATATTATTGCCCCTAGGTATGTAAATCTTTCTACCATTTCGAATTCGTATGATGTTCCTTCTTCTACTTCTACTTTAAACTTTTGACCATTCCTAAACTGACCATCTGTCCACTCCATACATTTTGTTTTAGTTGAATTTATATATAGTCCCATTTTCTTCGCTGCTTTTACTATTCTCTGTACCATCTCCTGTAGCTCTTTTTTTCCTCTTGCCAGTAACACCACATCATCCGCAAACGCCAAAACTTGGTGTCTTCTTTGATATATGAGTCCTTCTCTATTGATTTTTGCTTCTCGCATCATTTTTTCTAGGCATAAGTTGAAGAGTAAAGATGACAGAGGATCGCCCTGTCTTAATCCTTCGTTTACTATAAATTTTTCTGATGATTGATTGTTTATTTTGACTCTGTTTTCTGTATTCTTCAGAGTGAGATGTATCATGTTACGTAGCTTTCTGCTAACTCCCAATTCCTCAAGCGCCTCTTTTAATTTCTTCCTCTTTATTCTATCGTATGCTTGTTAGAAGTCGATGAATAGTGCTATCGTTGGTAGGTTGTGTTCATAGCTTTCTGCTTGTAATTCTCTGATTACGAATACTTGGTCCGTTGTGCTTCTCCCTCTTCTAAATCCGCACTGATATTCGCCTATTATATTTTCAGCTTCTTTTTCAAGTTTGTCTTTTATTGATTTTCCTAGGATTTTGTATACGGTATTGAATAAAGCTATTCCTCTGTAATTACTGCATTCTGTTTTGTCGCCTTTTTTATGTAATGGGCAGATAATTGCTTCCTTCCAGTCCTCTGGTATTCGTTCTTTTAACCATATATCTTTTATGATTTTGTGTATCCAATCATTCAGCAATTTTCCACCATATTTCATCATCTCTGCTGTTATGTTATCGCTTCCAGGGCATTTGTTGTTTTTAAGATTTCTAATTATTTCCTCGATTTGTTCTTTGCTCGGTGGATTATCTTCTATGTCTTCTAACTGTTCATTTTCTGTCTCTGCTTCTATGGATTCATTTTGGTTTGGCTTATTCTTGCCATTTAGTAATTCGTCAAAATACTCTTTCCATCTCTCTAATATTTCTGCTTCGCCGCTTATATTATCTTCAAAATAATCTTGGGTGATCTTCAAAATTTTCTAGGAAGGGAAATATCCCACTTTCGACAAGCGATGCCGTCTGAGACACGGGGTGTTAGTACTTAAGGGTTAAAATGAGATACTAAGATGTTTCTGAATGTAGTTGCAGAAATATAAGTATGTAATTATTAAAAACAAATAAACCGTCGTTATTTATCATAATATGGGTAACATTCATAAATACAAACAAGGAAATAATAATATTATTATATACAGGGTGTCCAGAAACTCTACCGACAAACGAAGACAGGAGATTCCTCAGATAATTTTAAGATAATTTAACCCAATTCACCTAGTCCGAAAATGCTTCCTAAGGGAGCTAGAGCTCTTTGAAGATGGCGTCATGTAATTAGTTTTTCTTAAATACCTCCAGAACGCTTCTATTTAGAAAAACGAAAATTGGTATACATCTTTACTTTCCAGAAATGAATCGATTTTATCCATTGCGAATTTCAAGTACAGGCCATAGGCGTCCGTTTTGGGTAGGGCAACGGTTATTTTATCGCCTAACTTTTTTGTCTTTAATTCTTAAGCATTTTTGACTCTGAATTATTTAATTCTGAGTTATTCTAGTACTAAAAGGTACTCTTAGTTTAAGTCGATAGGATACACCGTTTTCTAGAAAAATCGATTTGAAAATTTTTCGTTCCTTGAATTTAAAAAAAAAAAGATTAAAAAAACTATTTAGAAAGATGAAAACTGGTACATTTATTTATATTCCAGAGATTAATCGATTTCATTAATGGCGAATTTACAGTACCGGTCATAGGCGTCCGTTTTGGGTAGGTCAACAGTTCTTTTATAGCATACCTTTATTGTCTTTAATTTTTAAGTATCTTTGACACTAGATTATTCAATTATAAGATATTCGAGTACTAAAAGTTACTCTTGCTTTAAGTTGGTAAAATACATCGTTTTTTTAAATTTTTTTAACTTTTTTTTTCAAATTCCCAAAACTAAAAACTTTCAAATCGATTTTTCTAGAAAACGGTGTATCCTATCGACTTAAAGTAAGAGTACCTTTTAGTACTAGAATACCTCACAATTTATTAATCCAGTATCAAAAATGCTTAAAAGTTGAAGACAAAAAAGTTACGCGATAAAATAACCGTTGCCCTACCCAAAACGTACGCCTATGACCGGTACTAGAAATTCGCAATGGATGGAATCGATTCATTTCAGGAAAGTAAATATGTATACCAATTTTAGTTTTTCTAAATAGAAGCGTTCTGGAGGTATTTAAGAAAAACTAATTACATGGCGCCATCTTCAAAGAGCTCTAGCTCCCTTAGGAAGCATTTTCGGACTAGGTGAATTGGGTTAAATTGTCATAAAATTATCTGAGGAATTTCCTGTCTTCGTTTGTCGGTAGAGTTTCTGGACACCCTGTATAATAATATGTGTGTTAAACTTCAGTAAGTCATTTTTAGGGAGAATTGACTTACACCGTTTGACTTCTGAGGCATCCAATATAGGTACATTTTTAGAAAATTTACATGTTTATATTAAATTAATTGTGGTGTTTTGTATGTGTGGGTAACCAAAGCCTTCTACATTCTACTGATGGGTTTGATACACATTTTTCTTTGTTAAGTAGGATGTTGGCTGCTTTTTTGACTTCTCTTTTTCATGTCTGTTTCTTTCATTGATGATGTTTCATGCTCGTTTACCCTGACACTTAGTGATCTTGTAGTTTCCCCCACGTAGAAATTGTTGCATTCACAGGGTTTTTTTGTAGATGCTAAGTGTCAGGGTAAACGAGCAAAAAACACATATCAAGAACAGAGACTTTCAGAAATCCTACATATGCAAACATGCCTGGGACAACGAGCACAGAGTACAAGGAAATATGCATCAATAATCATGAAAGAAACAGACACGACAAAGAGAAACGTCAAACAAGCAGCACTCATCATAATTAACGAAGAAAAATATTTAGCAAACCCGTCAGCAGAATATAGCAGGCTGTATTTACCGATACTAAAAGAAGAAGTCAACAACAAGAATATACCAACAGTACCGGAGTAAAGGAAGTCTGAGAAAAAATAAACTACAATCCCATACACAATACATATGCAACATATAATACACAAACACAAATCTATGTTACAAAACTTGCGTTACAGATTAGGTGCACAAACAAATTAACACAAAATACCACACAAAACAGTCAGAATTCGATATTCCTTGGGTAATCATACTACCCTCAAATTGTGGCTTAGACTTGTGCTCTGTTAGCAGTGCACAAATCTCTTCCATTGCTTCCTGTCCTGTGCCATAGCCTTAGCTTTGTTCCATGAGATTCCTTTTTTATCAAGAATCCTTCCCATCACTTCGTTCCATGTCTCTCTCGGTCTTCCTCTACTTCTTTTCCCCTGCACCTTCGTTTCCCATATCTTCTTAGCTGTTACTTCTTTCTGTAGTCGTTGTAAATGCCCCCGCCAACTTAATTGTCTTTTTTCAACATACTCCATCATTGTCTCGATTTTCAATTCTTCTCTTATGTAGTTATTCCTTACCCTATCCCTTCTAGTAACTCCTTGAACTTAAACAAAAAAATTTATAATAATGAGATTTATAAATCTCGTGTATTATTATTATTATTATTATTAACATTCAATAAGAATAGAGGATTAGAATCCTATTATACTCTAAAAGCTAAACAAATTTTGGTACTTAGCTGTTTTACACTTATGCTGATTTACATATAATTAAATTAAAAATACAATCAATTATTATCGAGTCTATTCTTAAAACTATTTGTACTAGGAGCCATAGCGACATAAGCCGGTAATGAATTCCAAGCATAAACAACCCTATTTGATAAAAAGTTTAACCTGATGTTGGTTCTGCAGAGTTCTCTTCTTAGCTTTCTGGGATGGCCTCTTAACCGCTCATCTGTATTTATTGTAAAGAAATTTCTGAGTGAAGAAGTTTCGTAATGAAATGAATTGAATGTTGTAATTAAGTCGCCTCTAAGTCTGCGGGCGGATAATGGAACTAAATCCATGATCCTTAAACGATCTTCATATGAGGGACGCACCAATGAATACGGGATCCGTGTTACTCGTCGCTGTATCTGGAGCACTTGACACATTTGTACCAAATGTATGGAATATATTGAATAACTCCAACAAGAAAATATCAGTTTCACCAAATAGTCCAGAGAAATAAGGATTTTCTCAGAACACTCAAAGTTCCAGGTAGCTGACTACTTTTTTAGTTATTGTAGACATATAAGAAGAAAACCTACCTGTATAGAGTTCGCGTCCGTTTTTTAATTATTAACAATTTAGTGCAAAAATCGCGATTTTTTCGATTTTTTGCACCCCATGACCCATTCAAAAGCTAAACAGTTGACATAAAACTACAAAATTAAATTTTTTATAACATTGACAAACGTTCAAAATGCCCATTTTTGAAAGTTAAAAAGTTAATTTGTTGCTTTGCAAATTGCAAAATAAATGAAAATCGATATTTGTTAATAACTTTTACTAAAATTAACTGTAGGGTTTTGTAGGTAGGGAATTGTAGGGTTTCACCCAAAGTTGGGTATTTTGGTACTTAACAAACCCTAAAAATTTGAGACCGATCCATTAATTAGTTTAAAAGTTATTCTATTTGTTTATCCCAGACACCTTTATTTTGCAATAAAATAATGAACATTGGGCAATTCTGAGTATGCCAAATGAAAGTAGAAGACTGATAGCATCAAAATGTATTAAAAAAAGATAAAAAAATTAATTAATATAATCAAAAATCCTAATGCCAAATTTTTGTAATTTTGTTGTTTATAAACATTTAGAATAACTTTAAAAATATTGTCCGTAGAAACAATATTTTTATATATTCGAAAAGCTAGTATTTTAACACGAATTTTCAAATAAAAAAATTTAGCCTGGGTTCATTTGGGACAAAGTAGACAAGGCGAAAACGGCGGGTTCGAAGGGAAAAATATTCCCATGAGATTTTTTTGCATAATCACATTCGTGAATAAGTTTCAAGAAGTCGCCGACGTGAAAAGTGGGCCAATTTTTTTTTAATCAAATTGCAAGAATCAATATTTTTGGCCCGAACAATTTTTTCTTTAATTTTTTATTTTTTTGGACCATTCTGGACAAAATGTTAATATACACGGATTATACAACATATGACAGAAGTTCGAAACAAATGACTACGAATGAAAAGCCCTATTCTGTGATGATTGAACTGTTCGCACTGTTCCATTAGCACAGGTTTTACTATAAGGGGTGAAGCAATGAAGTAGCTTTTTATATCAATCTATACTTCTTACATATCGGAGTGATATAAATAAATTGAATGGTTTTTTATGCTATTTTTTTTTTTTTTTAATAGGAAGAGTAATTCAAATTTACCGGGCCGTAATGCTTGTTTGTAATTGGTCCAACCACGCACAGGCACAGGCCACGGTTCTTAGACATTACTACGGTTGCCTAAATCGACTAACCAATGAACATTAAGGGTGAGATTACGTCACGAGAGTTTACTGTCATTTGAATCGTAATATGATTTTTTTCGAATCCTGAGAAAACCAAGTATTTTGGAAAAATTTAAACGCAGGATGCAAGATTACATTATTACCGAGGGCTGAAAGTCCCTTAAAATAAACAAGCAGATTCTATTGAATGAAATATGTGAAATTAAATATCACACTTCTCTTTTATTTTCAGCCCTGTAACTTATTAAAATAAACATTATAGAAGTTTTCAGGGACTTTCAGCCCTCGGCAATAATATAGTCGTTCATTCTGAGTTTAAATTTTTCAAAAATATTTATTAGTTTTCTCAGGATTCGAAAAAAATGAATACAATTAAAACACATTGAGAATTTTGACATGCGTCAAAATTTTGCATTAACTCAATGTAAAATTCTGAACTGTTGAATTCCAGCTTCCCTAATAATTATTGTACATCAAAAGACATTAGAAACTATTTGTAGAGGATTGAAATCTGTATTGGAAATAACTGTTAAAATTGGTCTACGTAATGAAACATATTCCAAAATTTTGTAAAAATGTAATACATTTTAGTTTTCAGCCCAAACTTAGGCCACATACAATGCAATAATGTTCACATTTTTCAACTGTCAATATTTTTATTTTATCATCTATTATTTAAAAACAATACAGTTAATAAGATACCATCAGTTGCGGAGAAAGGATTAAAAATAAAGATTTTTTTATTCAGTCAATGGTGTGAGCATTGTCAGTTAAATAGTAACGTGTGGCCTTACTTTTACACGCATACCTATTGTGGCAAATGTATCATATTTTTCAAAATTTTGGAATGCATTTAAATCGTAGAACAATTTTAACTTTTGATTTTAATACAGATTTTAATTCTCTACAAATATTCTCTCATGACTTTTGATGTAAAATAATTAGGGAAGCAGGAATTCAACAATTCAGAATTTAACATTGAGTTTCCTATGGCCCTTTTTACGATTCACCACCCGGTATAAGATAAAATGTGTACTATTTGTCAAATTATTTCATAATAACACAAATAATACACATATATACACAATAACACACATTCAATGATCGAAAATCATTTAAAAATATGGGAATGTAAACTCTTGTGACGTAAAGTCAAAAATATAAGTCTCCCCACCACCGTCGGACAAGACAACCGTAATAAAGTCTAATAACCGTGGGCACAGGCAACACTAAATTATAAAAATTTGTCAATATTGACATTTAAAAAATTTTGACACTAATGGCATTTAAAATTCATAGGTTAATTAAGTTATATCGGCGATTTTTTTGTTTTCTGTCATATTTCTTTAATTTTTAGATTTTTAGTCTACGTTTATTTAAAAAATAGTTGTTTTTAGAACTTTTTACCGACGTATTAGTATTCGGTATGAATCTGTCGTTTAAGTTTACTCCTCCTATTTAAAAAATGAACCATAATAGAATTAAATTAAACATACTACACAAAAACAACACGTACCCCCTCCCCCCCACCGTGGCTCAGTGGTAAGAGCGCCTACCTTTGGATCGAAAGGTCCGATTGGTCGTGAGTTCGAATCTCACCAGGGTCAGAAATTTTTCGTTTATTATAAATTAATAAATGAAAATCGTTTCTGTCCTTGTGGGATCGGTACTCACCAGAGGGACCGCAGACGTTCGGATACAATTAGCGTCTCTTTGCAAAGACAATGACGTCGACTTTGCAAAGTAACAAGACACTTACTCAACACACACACTACACATGACACTAGGTACCTAACTGTAAAAATTTACCGTACCTACCATGCCAATGACCATTAGTTGTCGAGGCATTAGCTAAATATAAAAAAAATAAAAAAAACAACACGTAAAAAATAAAAACAAAAAACACCTAAACAGGAAACTGATAATAGCGTCATAACAATTGGTTGGTATTATCACACTGTATTTACCATTTAGATTAATAAGTAATTTAAACCACAACTCCTTGTAGGAAATAAACCAGAAAACACTCAGTTAAATATAATGAGACCAAGAAACTTATTAAGTACTTTCTATAGCAACGAAAAAATGCATTGACATAGAAAATTTCCATATTTTAATGGTAACATTTATAACGTGTTTTCATTTTCAGATTCATTACACTGAACAGGAAAACAACCGTCTGAACGAATTAACGAAGAAAAATATTTGTTTTAACACTTTGTATTTATTTTAATACACATATTTTAAGTCGATAACCTAATAAAACGCTAATATACAATAATATTATGTTGTCATCAAAAAGAAATATTCCACGTATGGTCTTGTAAACAAAGAAAATAAATTAATTATATAATTATACTAACATAATAAGTAGTTACTTCTTTTATTTAATTAAATCTTGTCAATGCTTAATTAGCTGTTTTTCACAAACATTTCAGCCGCTTATTTGTTTTTGTTAATACACTCATGGACAAAAATATTGCATATTTTGAAATTAACGTGTGAAATAAAAATTTTTGTGCTGCCCAAAGTGTCATAGGAATAGGATTTCTTTTTCGAATGTGATGTTTTGAAGTATCATATAAAAAAACAATAAAATCCTTTATAAAAGGTATATATTTAAAATCCCTAAAATGGGCTACATCAAAGAACTAGTTTTCGATTGGTTGACCAATCATCATCAGTGCTTATCTAAAATGAATATAACCTGGTAAAATAATGCAAAGATTTTGAAATTTTGACTACGATTAAGAAAAGTTGTAGATTATACTTTATACTCACGCGAAATTTACATGCTAACCACCAAGATATAGTAATACAAAAATATGTGTATTTCGTTATCTGCACTCGATACGATTCGTATCGAGTGTTCGTAATCCCTATGCATATAACAAAACAGAAATCGAACGCAGGTTTATCAAAATGACAATGACACTTTCTCTATGTTGACTAATCAGTTATTTAGTTATAATTATGTTGGATTTCTTGTTAGAGATAAAAAATTTTACTAGGTCCAATATGACACAAAATCTAGGCATGGGATAAAAAAGTTTATTTTTTTATTCTTCTTAATGGCGGTACGAGCTGCTTTTTGCAATGCATATTTTATTTAATTATAGAGTAATTTCCACATACTAACATATTTCTCAAATTGGGCTCCGTACCGCGAATTTTGGACCGCGTTTGTTGCTACCTGTTGATCTCCACTGTTGCCTCTTAAGATTAAGTCAACCTTACCTCTTAAATAAAATTAATACAATATCTCTCTCACTTTTTCACTTATCTGTTCACGAAACGAAATTAATATTGAATGGGATTATAAAAGATAACTTGATTGTCTCTCTTCTTCTGTTCGAAGCTTTAGTTTTGCACAAAACTGAAAAATGCATTCTACTATGCCAGTGGTGGCCAAACTGTGGCTCGCGAGCCACATGTGGCTCTTTGAAGGATTATTTGTGGCTCTCAATAAATGTACCTGAATTACTTTTAATTTTTGTATTTCAAAATGTCTTAAATTACTGACAACAAATAACAAAGACAAATTGTAACATCAGGACTCAGACAAAAAGACCCCTTAGGGAGCGTTCAAGTATTACGTAACGCGATTTTTGAAGATTTTTAACCCCACCCCCCTACGTAACGCACTCTTATGGGAATTTAACTATTGCGTAACGCAATTTTTGAACCCCCCCCCCCCAATCTGCGTTAAGTAATACTTGAACGGTCCCTTATCACCTATTCAATTTGGCCTTAGATTTGAGAATGGAGGATCAAAACTATGGTTGGCTTTTGGTGATGATCTAGGTGCAGTCATTCATTCTACAAAAGACGTGAGAGAGGTGTTTTCACAACTCGAGGAAGAAACAGGTAGTCTGGGCCTTCGAATAAATGAAGAGAAGACGAAATACATGCTAATAGTAACCAAAAATCCAAGACCAAGAGTTAGCAGAGCATAACTATTAATGACCACAACTTTGAAGTAGTAAAAAAATTTAAATATCTGTGGTAATCACAGACGACAAAAATGACAACCACATAAAAAGAGGTCTCAGCATGAATAGCTGCTTGGAATAGAGCATTATACTCCCTATCATCATTATTAAGATCTAAAATGCTAAAAAGGCAATCTAAATTAAGACTGTAGGTACATGCCAATTATTCGCCCAATTGTTACATGGAAGTAAAACGTACTCTGCATCAGCGGGAAATAAATATGCTGCTGGTTTTTGAAAGGAAAGTTCTTTAATTTGGGCGTCAAAGAGATGAATTGACAGGAGAGTGAAGAAGGCGCCGCAAAGCTGAGTTGGTGACTGTATGGTACTGAAAACATCGTCAGACATATAAAAGCTAAGATAAGATGGAAAGGTTATGTGTTGAGATCAGAGGAAGACAGAGTGTTAAAGACAGTGTTTTTTGAGAGACGGTAGATCCGTAGGCCGTCCCAGAAATAAATGGAAGGATGATATTATGAAGAATCGAAGAATGTGAACCATTTTATTTCAAAATTCGTGAATCCAAACAGTGAGAGAAAAAATTTAATACATTTTTTACACTTTTTAAATAATTGTTTTTGCGGCTCGCGAAAAATTTCAAATTTTTAAAAATGGCTCGGACTATCAATGAGCTTGGCCACCTCTGTACTATGCTAAACGGGTGCTATGCTAAACAACATTTACAAATATGCCGATGACTCCATAGTATTTGCCGATAACCTAGAAGACCTACAAGCCCTTATGAACAAAATCAGTATTACATTCAACAATATGGACTCAATATAAACGTAAAGAAGACAAATATAACAATTAGCAAGAAAAAGATAACAGATCAACTCTTCGTTAACCAAACCTCAGTAAAAAGAGTGCCGCGCTACAACTACCTTGGCACCATAATAAATGAAGATTGGACCGACAACCAGGACCTTAGAGAGCGCATTGGAAAAGTTAAGGTACTAGTACACTTAGGCCGCGTTCAGAGTGGACGAGCAAAGAGCAAAGCGGAGAAATCAAACTCATACTGGGAAATGGAGGTACACAGAGTGCTAGCAAAGAGCAAAGCGGCGAAACCAAACAAGTTTGATTTCTCCGCTCGCACTCTTTGGTCCATGTTGTGAGACCGCTCCCGTCTGAAAAATTTTTTGATTCGGTTTCTTTGTCAATTCCTATTCAAAAATGTCCCCTTTAAACAAATCTAAAGAGCACCGGGCGGAATTTTTGGGCAGAAATTGTTTAAACAATTTTATCTACTCTATGTTATATTATGTGCAAGTTTTTAGTTTGTGAAAACTGTCATTCTAGATAGCAGTGCGTGAAGTGTTTAAAGTGAACGTGAAGTAACAATGTATTTTAAATGGGACTTACTTTTTCGCACTGTAACACACTTTCATATAATCAAATATCCTTAACTTTGGCGTTGTCATGGTGATGACATAATGAGCAATAAATTACGACAAAAGTTTTTACAGTTTTGTGGTTTGAAAGAAGTTAGAATTTTTAAATATCAAAGTTCTAAAAATTGTAGAATAGAAATGAATTCCAGTGACGAAGAGTTACAGTTTTTTTATTTGTTTATGGTAGAGTAGATAAAATATTGTATGAAACTGTGCGTGAAGTACTTTTTGCGAACTTACGCGATGTATAGCACTCGCGCCGCTGTCGCTCGTGCTCTAAATATCGCGTGCGTTCGCAAAAAGCATACTTCACGAACTGTTTCATAAATAAATATTTTTAAACAAATACAAAAGATCACGTTTTTTGCTCCGGAACATATATTTTTAGGTTTTTTGGGTTATTCTAAACAAAAAAGGTATCTTGTAATTTTTCCCAAAAATTAATAGTGTTCGAGTTATAGGCGATTTAAAATCTGAAAAATGCGAAAATACGCATTTTCGAGGCTTAAAAATTCATATTTCAATTAGTATTTTTGAGGTTGCCAGATACTTAAATTGATGATTAAACATTCAGCTTCGATTCTGAAGAGTGATCGCGTCTAACCTTAATTTCGACGCTCGCAAATAAGAACATCGTAACTCATAAATCACAACTTTTCAGAAAACGAGTTCAAAGTTTTTTAGGTTTTTCATCGATACAAACTAAGTTTTTATTGATTTAAACGTAAATTTTGGCTAGAGCTAAAAGGGGATTCGTCTCTATATGTCTATTAATTAAGAAATTAAAAAAATACATAAATATTTGTAAATTTTACCTTAAAAAAACATACGATGTAAATATTTACTTATTTTGAAGCAGCTAATATCTTATCAAGAGATACAATATAACAGTTTCTCTTTTTTAAATTACTTATATCGTATGTGAAGATACGATGCAACTACTTGCTATTTCTGAAGTCACTAACATCGTATCTAAAGATACACAAAAGAAGACAAAGATAAATTTGACAATAGTTATTCATTATTTTGATTACTTTAAGATTTGAAGGTAAAAAAACTATTGTTTAAAAACATAAAAAACTGATTTTGGAAAAGAAATATGTACATTACAATGTAAATGTAATTAGTTTTCTTCATTATCTACATCTTCTTGGATATGTATTTGATGGGGAAGATTTTTGTAAAAGTTTTGATACATTTCAGGAACTCCGTGCTTGCATAGGTATTGCAAGTGATCATATTTTTTTTTTGAATTGGGAATCAAGTTTTTATAGGCTTTGACTAAATTTTTAGGTGGACATATTAAAAGCTTCTTTATTCTTGTATTGCTTCTCTTGTTTAAGTCTAAAATACATTTTTCATTTTCATCTATAAAGTCATATTTTATTTTTATTTTTAACGGTTCTTCACTAGAGACTTATATTTCCCTTACATCATTCCATCTAACGCTTTTTCCGCTTTCATCAGTCTTCCAATTTCTATCATTTGTTACTAACTGTTTCAAATCATATACAATATCTTGGTTAACTTCTATTACGGTATAAGGTTCTCCAGTGACCTTTGCCATCTTAATAAGCATAATCCATTGGTCAGGAGTATATAATACGACTATACCTTTTTTTGTCGCTCTATTAATGCATGTACACTGTCTCCCTCATTTTGGGTCTGCCCTTTTTCTAAAAAACGGTGGATTATAGAAACTTTATATTTTTCCGCAGCATATACATACATTGCATAAACAAAACGATTTCGATTTTGTCCGGCGCAATTGTCTGTGTAGAATACAAACGTATTAACTCCATCTTGAATTTTGTGTTTTATATAATCCAGTACAAAACTTCCAATTTCGTTCGCTCCCAGCTTTGCAATTGTTTCGTGCCAGATGTAACAATGCCCCTGATTATTACCTATGTCAAATAGGGTTAAATTGTAAGTGCTATATTTTAGTTTATAAAAAATACTGACATCTTTGTAGGGGGTTACTAAAATCTTCTGTAAATCGTAAGAAGTCACGTTGAATGATTTGTCCCCTTTTGCATGCTGCTGGTCGTTGTCTTTTAATTTTCGTACAGCTTCTTTATTTTCTTGATGTTTTCTTTTCTCTGTCTCTAATTCTTCTGCTTTGTTACTATCTGCCAATAAAAATTTGTCACATATGTCACATTGATCTTTTTTAGGTACAAAGAATCCTATGTTAAAGTCATGTTCAAAAACATCTATACTGCCTGCAAGTAGCAATAGGAATTTTTTTAGCTCTGGACCAGTCAATGCACAATCTATACATTTGGGCTAAAGACTGGATATCAACTTGTAGGTATTGACGTTTTGAGTCCTTACGAATTTAATGGGACTCAGTTGTGGGCAGAGACTCTATATGTTCTCTTATAAATTTTCTATTTCTTTCTACTTTCGGATCTTTACTAGTACTGCCTCTATTGTCTGGACTTCCTATTCCAAATTCATTTTTTTCAAGTTTGGCCATGACAGTTTGTACTCAAATGTCACTAATGTCAAGGGTGTTGAAAAAAAATTGTGTGCAAACTTTAACGCTCGATTCTCCAAATGTTAAGAAATATTTATTTCATTGTAAACTGACGCCGAGAATTTGTATTTCTAATAGTCTCTACTTTTTTTTTGTTCTCTCGTTACATGTTTTGCTAAAAAGTCCATGTGCCTGTTTTGATTACCCATAGCCCAAAATTTTTGAAAAATAGTTCTTTGATCTTCCGAAATTTTTGTGTAGAATTTCGTTCTACAATTTTTCTTTTCACAACTTTCTTTTATTATTCTAGGTTTTACTGTTTTCTTTGTAGAGTACGAGACATACTCTTGGCCCGAATTTCTTTTTCTTTTTGCTTCTTGAACTTTCCAGTTCTGTGGTTGTCTGTATCTTTCTCTACCGGGGGTCTTTGCTATATTCATTTGGGACTGATCCATCTCATTCGCACTTTCCAAAATCTCCGATGGACCCGCACTTAAGGACAAACTGGACTCCTTTTCAACAGTAAAATCATCAAATAAGGTTTGCTGTTGAATTTCAGTTATTTACTAGATATTTGTAAACAAAGACTAATATTATCGGAACTAGTGCGTATTCGCATCGTAACTTGTCTCAGCTTGTCTACAGAAACTGTGAGTCGCAGAAATGTAGGCGTAATAACATCGTATATCAAGTTTCGATGCGATCAGCACTGGGTAAAACAAAAATGTTTAATCTTATTCCTACATACGATAAAACGATTTAACTCTAGAGCTACAATATTATCGTAAGTATGTAAGTATGTACTTACGATAAAAGTACATGAGTAATATTGTTGATAAATTTCTTGTAACTCTAGATACGACAAAATTATTTGCTTTGTATGTAATGCCGTAAGGTGGTAAATCAAGTTACGCTAATATTAGGGCCAGTTTACCACGAAATAAGATACGATATAACAACTTTTTTCAAAAAAATGTATTTTTTTGAAAAAACGTTTTTAATTTTTATTTTACCTGAAAAAGCATGCATTTTTATATAGAAAAACGATCTTAACTCATTTTTGCAAAAAATCGAGTTACGATGTTCTTATTTGCGAGCGTCGATTTATACCGTTGTTTTTTAATTGTTAAATATGCGTGTTTATCCGATTTTTTTGCCGGTGCGGCGCGCTCTATTTCAAAAATCTCCTATTTCCTCCGAAAATTATTTTTTCTAGATTTTTTGGGACATTCTAAATAAAATAAGTTTCTTGACATTTTTCTCAAAAGTTAATAGTTTTAAAGTTATAAGTTAATAAAAACTCATTTTTGGATTTTATATCGCTTATAACTTTAAAACTGTTAACTTTTGAGTAAAATGTCAAGAAACTTATTTTATTTAGAAAATCCCAAAATATCTAGAAAAAATAATTTTCGGAGGAAAATAGGAGATTTTTGAAATAGAGCGCGCCGCACCGGCAAAAAAATCGGATAAACACGCATATTTAACAATTAAAAAACATCGGTATAAATTAAGGTTAGACGCGATCACTCTTCAGAGTCTTGAAGCTCAATGTTTAAACTTCAATTTAAGTATCTGGCAACCTCAAAAATGCTAATTTAAATATGAGTTTTTAGGCCTCGAAAATGCGTATTTTCGCATTTTTCAGATTTTAAATTGCCTATAACTCGAAAACTATCAATTTTTGAGAACATTTACAAGATACCTTTGTTGTTTAGAATGACCCACAAAACTTAAAAATATATGTTCCAGAGCAAAAAACGTGATCTTTTGTATTTGTTTAAAAAAAATTGTTTAAACAATTTCTGCCCAAAAATTCCGCCCGGCACCCTTCAGATTTGTTTAAAGGAAATTTTAAAATATTTTTAAATAGGAATCCACAAAGAGACCGAATCGGAAATTTTTTCAGACGGGAGCGGTCTCACTACATGGACTACTGTGAGAGTAAAGAGCAAATATCCTACCGCTCCTATCCATACTGCCGAGTGGAAAAGAACTAAACTCTCGTCTAGCGTAACTACCCGCTATTAGCACTTCTTTGCTCTTTGCTCGTCCACTCTGAACGCGGCCTTAAGAAGACCAAAAATAATCATTTTTTTCAAGAATTTTTATTAAAAATTAACATTAAACTTTTTACAGATTAATATCAAACTCTTAGAGAGTACAAAAAATACGTATTTTTTCATTTATGCACCTACACTAATATTGTAGAGGGCGCAAAAGTCGAGGCCTCGAAAAATGATGGCGGACAGTTAATCTCAAGATTGGGATATCTGAAACAAAAAAATCGTACTGCATTTGAAAAAGGAAGGTTTCTTACGTGATAATTTACCACAATTTGACCAAACAATAAAAAATAAACATTTTTTAACCATGAAAAACTGAAGAAAAACAGGTGATTTTTTCACAAAATGTTTTCAAATTTCCGTAAAATCTTTTTTTTGCGGAATTTTTCACTAACGGTGGTAAATTGTCACGTAAGAAACCTTCCTTTTTCAAATGCCGTACGATTTTTTTGTTTCAGACATGCCAATCCTGAGATTAACTGTCCGCCATCGGAGCTACTTTTTTTCGAGGCCTCGACTTTGGCGCCCTCTACAATAATAGTGTACGTCCATAAACAAAAAAAGATATATTTTTTGTATTCTTTAAGGGCGTGGGTACGTATTTTCGGCTGCAATGCTATTCAAATGGGGATTCATTTTTTTCGAATCCTGAGAAAACTAATAGTATTTTTGAAAAATTTAAACGCAGAATGAAAGATTACGTTATTAGCGAGGGGCAGAAAGTCCCGGAGAACTTCTATAATGTTTATTTTAATAAGTTACAGGAGTGAAAAACTAAGAGAAAATTTAGTGTGATTTTTAATTTTAAATATCTCATTCAAAATAAATTTTTTATTTATTCTAAGGGACTTTCGGCCCTCGGTAATAATTTAGTCTTTCATTCTGCGTTTAAATTTTTTAAACATATTTATTGGTTTTTTCAGGATTCGAAAAAAATGAACACAATTTCCGTGGTGTGGTCCGTGGTAATATTTTCCAAATCTATCTTTGTCTTACAACGCACTCAGTCGAATAGAATATTGTCAGTCAGACAGTGAAAATCAGTGACAATTTTAAATATTTGACATGACATCGGGAATATTTTGAGTTGTTGATTAAATAATGTTATATATAGTGTATTTGATAAATAATTGATTTAAGACGTGAACTTAATAAAAAGTTATTTATTGTGTATTATTTGTGGAAGATCCAAGCAGAGAATACATCAGGATAATATATATTCTGTGATCCAAGATCCAAATATTTTGTTGTTAAAGATGTTCAAAATTGTAAGCGTTCCATAGTAACAATATATTATTAAAAAATCACTTTAACACTTTTCCTCTTTTCTCGATTGTGTATTAGTTTTTGTTGTACATATAAATTATTACAATCACTGAATAGATAGTTAGTGAAAAAATTATCATATTTATTAACTGAATTAATAATTTGCAATTATACAAATAACAGTTATCCAAGAACATTCAAAAGCCATCTCTTTAAAGTTAATCATGGCATTGTCAAGTAGAATGACGTTCTAGTAATGTTTACATATCCACACCAGTGTGAATTTTACTACACGTAATTTGCCGTGTAAAGACAGAAAACGTAGGGATAGCCGTAAAATATTTGCGAATTATGTACCGATGGCCTTAAGAGTTAGACATTAATATGTAAAAAGTTTTATGTTCAGTTTTAATAAAGGTTCTGAGAAAAAAAATCTTGAAACAATGCTTATTTTTGGTCTTCCAAAGTGTACTAGTACTTTAAATCCACCTTCAACCGGATGGGGGCCTACTTCAAGAGACATAACCTCCCTCTTATTTAAAAGTAAGAATGATGCGATGCTACATTTTCTCTGTCCTTTTTTATTGTGTTGAATCGTGGTCCCTGAACAAAGACAAAGATGCAGAAGATTGAAGATTGGAAGCATTTGAGATGTTTCTATATAGAAGAATACTTAAGATCCCGTGGACAAACCGAGCCCAAACCAAGAAGAACCGAGAAGTACTGACCACCACGACATCTTGAAAGTTACACTAATTCTGACACATTATGCGAAATTAATACAGATACGTCCTCCTACAAGCCATCCTGCAAGGAAAAATATTTGGAAAGCGAGGCCCAGGTAGAAGAACATCCTGGTTACAGAGCTTCAGAACCAGGTTCAACACAATATCTGTGCAGCCTTTCCGCTCTGCTACAAATAATATCAAAATTGCCATGATGATCGCCAACATTCTTCATAAATAGGAAAATCAAGAAAAAGATATTCTTCTGGTCTTTACTACAAGAGGTATTGTACAGTGTACATATTATTCAGTGCCATACAGAAGGATGCAGCGTATAGCTTTTACATTAGTAAAAATATTAAAATGTGGAGCCGGAATAGTTGAATCAACAAAAATGAATAAGTCTTTAATACTAAATGAGTGGTTTAAACTTGTCAAATGGTGGTGGTTTAAACTGGTTTAAATTTGTCAAAAAACTAAACAAAGCTGTTAAGCGCGTGTTGAAGCACACTTCACCAGTTTACCAATTTAAATGTCGTCTGCAAGGAGAAATAGAAAATAATATGTAATAGTGACAACGCAAGAGAACGAATCGCACCCCAAAGAACTGTAAAATTAATAAATATTTACTTTTATAATAAAATCAGTTGGACCATCATGTCCCCAAGAGTATCAAGATACACCGCCAGTGTGGGCGGTAGAAATTTTATAAGTTGGTTAATTCATGCAATGATAAAAATCTTAACACAATGTAGTTAGACCACTACATAGTAAAATTAGCACGGCACTGATCATATCAGCTTCCTAGCGCAGTCGGAAGGGGACGCTTTAGTACCTGTATGTTAAATTCTTTTAAACGTGTCATTTTACCGACCATTCACGGGAAAAAGCGCAACGCTCCACAAGATAATAAAAATAGAGTACAGATGTCATAAATTAGGCATATTCATTTTAACAAGAATAAATTATGAAGATATTAACGGTGAGGTGTTTTCAAATCGTCACCCTGTATAATCAAATCATCCAGTGTGCTCATGCTCATGAAGCACCAGTGCGTGGTTCTTTACCATTATAAATAAAATAAGACGGATTAGAAACTTAAGAATTGCATGAAGCTTTTAAAGAAAAGTTCTTTACAGACATATTATGACCTAATCATATCAATAGAAACAAACATAAAAAGAAACAACTGTTTTCTTTTCTGTGACTTTCCAGCAGAATTATGTATGTGAGTGACTTTTGGAAAATATTTTTTTACTTCCATGTTTTTACTTGATTAAATACATTTTCATATTTAATCCAAATAACAATGGAGTACTAAATCGATTTTATTTGCTCATAAAAATTAAAAGCCTGTTACGATTTTCTTATAATAAATTTAAATGAGTAGAAATTATTTTGCAATGCAAATGTAATGTCTTTTAATTTGCATGTAGTTCGCAAACAACCATAAAAAATTGTTTTTCTATAGACAGAAAAATTATATCGCATAGTAAATTTTAATAACCTTGACTTTTACTGCTCTTTATCACATTATACTAAATCTTAATTGAAAGTTTGGTAATTCATAATTTTAATTCGTTTCCCCCCTCTGTGGCTCAGTGGTAAGAGAGCCTACGTTTGGATCCAAGGGTTGTGAGTTCGAATCTCAGCTGGCTAGGAAATTTTTCTTTTATTAAAAATTAATGAATGAGAATAGTTTCTATCCTTGTGAGATCGGTACTCACCGGAGGGACCGCAGATGTTCGGATACAATTAGCGTCTCTTTGTAAAGACAATGAATTTGACTTTACTAAGTAACAAAACATTTACTCAACACAAACACTACATTACACTATCTGATTGCGAAATCAACTGTCAAAAATTATATAATTGTTATACAAAAAATACTTATACAAGCCCAAACAACTATAATACATAATACAGAGTGAGTTTTATGTATGGAAACACTCAATTATCTCGAAAACGGCTTCCACGAATTTATAGATTTTGGTAGGTAGGGGTTTTCTAATGCGGCCGATATTATAGTGCTAATTACATTGTTGTCATATTTTCCGTTTTTCTAGAAATCTAATGAACTTTCTTATTTCAACTGGAACACCCTGTATATTTTTTGCGTTTTGAAGTCCTTAAGAAATACCGATTATTTTTCATGTTATATTCCTTATACCTAAATGCCATAAGTTCGAAGTTATTGCTACATTTATTTAAAAAAAAAATTAAACAAATTATAAAAATCAATTTTTTTGGCCCGGGTAAACACTATTTTAGATTGTTTGGATCATTGGGAACAAAAAAGATTTTTCGTAATTTTTCTCTAAAATTAATCGTTTCCGAGTTATAAACAATTTAAAACTGAAAAAAATCGAATATGACGATTTTCAATGTTCAAGAACACAAATTAACAATGTTACTTTTGAAACTGCGAAGTACCCAAATTCAAGCTCGAGGCTTATTTATCAGTTACCGATAAGTAATTTGTGATTGTTCCATTTTAAAACATTGTTTTTTAGTTGTTAATGCAGCCCGATCGCCCGTCCTCTCACATGCACTTCATTAAAAATTAAAAAGCAATGGTAAATATACCTACAATAAAAGGAGGTAAAAAATCTTATGGCAAGCTATTAGAAGAAAAGTTGGGCTTGAATTTAGGTACTTTAAAATTTTAAAAATTATATTTTTTACTTGTGTTATTGAACCTTGAAAATCGTCATTATTCGATTTTTTTCAGTTTTAAATCGTTTATAACTCGGAAACGATTAATTTCAGAGAAAAATTACAAAAGATCTTTTTTGTTCCCAATGATCCAAACAACCTAAAATAGTGTTTACCCGGGCCAAAAAAATTGATTTTTATAATTTGTTTAAATTTTTTTTTTATAAATGTAGCAATAACTCCGAAATTATGACATTTGGGTATAGGGAATATAACATAAAAAATAATAAGTATTTCTTAAGGACTTCAAAACGCAAAAAATATACAGGGTGTTCCATTTGAAATAAGAAAGTTCATTAGATTTCCAGAAAAACGGAAAATATGACAACAATGTAATTAGCACTATAATATCGGCCGCATTATAAAAGCCCTACCTACCAAAATATACATATAAAAATCGTCCAAGCCGTTTTTGAGATAGAGTGTTTCCATACATAAAACTCACTCTGTATATTGGGACAAACTAAAATACATACATAATTCAAATACCTAGTTGACTTTATTTTTTTCTAATGATACTATGTAATGAGTTAATTAACTAATAGTATAGTCTAAATCTTTTATTAAATGTCTAGTCTAAAGGGATGCTACTCCCTTTTAAAAATAAATATTTGTTCTGTATCCCAATATATTTTTGTCACTTCTAAACTGAGTACTTTTGCCTGACAATCTCAAATTGCATAAAAATTTAGGTAAAGATAATTGTTATAAAACAATCTATAGGGGAGAGTTGGACAAAACGGGATACCATTCTTGTTTACTTTTACTACAGAAAATATGTTAAAGAAATTATTATAATAGTATTTTTTATAGGTATAACATTAATTGCAGCACACAAAACACATATCTTTAGCTATTTTTAATAACTGGAAAATAGTAAAAAAAAATATTTATTAAAGTCCTACACATCCCGTTTTATCCAACCACGGTTGGATAAAACGGGATAGGTTTATAATATTTAATTTTTTGTATAAAATTATCTAAAACTTAATTTATGTCTAAATTAAGTAGACATTAAATTGTATAGTAAAATTTACTCTTGAAAGAATAATATATTCAGTAGCCAGAAACTTAAAAATAGGCGTTTTTTATGTTTTATGGCAAAATGGGAAATAAGACCATTTATTTAGGACTAGGGCATATATCAGAATAACAGTCACATAAAAATATGTTGTTCTTCTCTGCGGTATGAGAAAACGCTTCATATCTCTATTTAAAAAATTAATAGGCCAACAAATAAATGGGTACATAAAACGGGACATAAGAAACTGTATCCCATTTTATCCAACTTATAAGTGTCTCGTTTTGCCAAACTCAGACATTTTTCAAAACAAAAATTTCTGCTGCCTAAATGTGAAAGTAAAATTAGGTAGACTACACATGAGAATATTCGTTAATGACTGATTAATTAAATGTAATAGTCGCCGGAATTATATTTTTATATATGTAGGCAGTATAATGTAGAAAACAACGCACTTAAAAGTACAAAGTATCAAAAAAACAGAGTCAAACAATTCTAAACACAACAACTTTTCACCAAATAGTGGCATCGAGAACTGAGAATCTTAAAATGATGACTGATAACAAGTTTCTGTCGTTGTCCGATTAATAGCACCTCTAGTTGGGTCTCTAGGCTAGGTATCCCGTTTTATCTGACTATCCCGTTTTATCTAACTCTCCCCTACTTATTGGATTTGTTGGCCTGAGCCTTTAACCTATTTTTTTTTTGACAGCCTAAAGATGAGTGTTTTACTTCATTCATAAGTAAGCCAACACACTTGGTTGTAAATGATTTCCCTCATCTGTTTGATTACTCCGCAATATTAGAATGTATCCTGGGTAAGTTCAGGATACGTTCGAAGCATGCTGCAAGAATAAATCTATAATATATATTATAGTTTAGCTCCTTGTGTGTGACAAGCTTAACAAGCTTTAGTATAATATAATATTTATGGATTACTGTTAAATGCTGACATGATCTACCAAAAAAGAAGATGTATTGGTGATTTTTTTAGTGACATTATTGGGTGTGAGTCTGATGTATAGCAGAAGACCTGTTGGAAGGCCGCCGAACAGGTGGAAAGACAATGTACAGTCAACAACGACTGAAACAGAATAAGAGACAACAAACAGGAGTAATCCTAGTTGCACGAAGAAGAAGAAGAGTCTGTCTTTTGAGTTTACTCCTCCTGGTTTAAAAACAGGGTATAGATGGATTTTAATTTAGAAATGCTTGTTGGAAAGATACTAAAAACCTTTTCATTTGCTGGTTTAATTAAATTTTGACAATTTAACTCAACCAATTTTTGTTGAAAATCATGAAAATTTCTTTTCCTTCTTCTTAATCTATAAAATAGGTATCTACAAGGTATTTTTGTGGTTTTGAAAATTATTTCATCAAAAAGTTGACATTATAATTAGAAAAATGAGACCACTAGCACTAGCTTAAATCAGTTCACTGGGCTCAGAGATATAGCTCTTCAAAGAAAGGGTAAAAAGGGTCTATTTTTGACCCTTTTGTGGGGCATAACTCAGGCCCAGGATAACCTAGGGGACTAAAAACATAGCTATAGCACAGCTATAGGCTACTTTGTAAGGTACCTACAATAATATATTAAAATTTGGGAAAAATCCGACCCCCTTCCTCCCCACAAATACAAAAGTGGTCTAAAAGTAAAAAATATTGCCTATAAACATAAATTATAAGTTAAAATTCTAAAATTATGGCATACACATGAACCTACCCCCTACCAGAAGTTACAGAAATACCATCAAACTATTCTGTTATTTCTATTTTAAAATTAAGTTAGCTTCCACACTAAAAGAACATTAAAATAAACACTACTAAAATATATCTATTATCTATCAATAAAACACTAATTTCAATTTAGTTTTTGATTAATTTTTGCCTTATAAAAAAGCCGGTACCGTGGTCTGATGCCCTTGTAATCACAGGAAACAATCAGGGCAATAAAATATCTTTGAAACAACTTGTATGTAGCTTATAAACTAATCACAAAAACTATGAATATGTTTTTGCAACTAATTTGCTAAATATACAATTAACCAAATTTGCTAAATAAATTATTGATTAAAAGGGACAGCACACAGTGATTTCCTATCCTAATCTCATTTTACCCTCCCAGAGTGTATCGATTTTCATTCCCTGTCTTTAGTATAGATAGGTATGTTTCATATTGATTAATGAAAGTAACGTTAATTCTATTACAACATTAAAGTACTTACCGTAAATCTGAACTAAATTTCGCCCAATGCCAATGTCTTTGTTTAAGTTTCACAATAAACACAAAAGAATACCTATCACACCACTCTTACCTTAACATTTTTTACCCGTACATATCATACGATAAACAGCTGATTCAGATGAGACACCGTCGGATGACAAGAACCGGGTCTGTCTGCGATGTTGCCGTCTGAACTTGGTAGCCGGATCGACGACATACACTGGGAATAAAAGTAAATTAGGTAATGTAGAGCCTGAAGGTATGCAACATGTTAAACAGGTTTTGTAACAAAATTACTGACGAAGTGAGGAATGTATTTACGTGATGAAAGTTGAGTTTTTTATTGTGTAAGAAAATATCAGAGAAAAGACTATTTGTGGTGTAAGTTGCACTCGTGTAAAGATAAGAACATTGTTGATGGCAAATAGTGCAATGAATGAGGCTTAGTATGGGAAGTCAAGAGAATATGAGTTTATTTCTGGAATATATTATGTTCTAATATTATATGTCCCAATGCATTCTTTTTTCCTTAATACTGTTCTTATGAACCTATTATTCTTCAGTTTCTACTCAACGTCCTTCCGCATTGCGAGATTGTGCTAAGTAAGTAAGTTGTTAAGACTTGGGAGACAAAACAGGTTGTCCTCTCAAATTTGCCGCTCCTAAAAATTTACGGCAGTCGCCCAATTGGCCCACCCCTGGGACTAGTAGTGCCGAAGGCTTAACGTGGCCTCCGAGACACAGTGGCAGCTTAGTTAAATTAGAAATTAAAAAATTTCTTGGTGTCCACGCCTTTGTGTCAATTGGTTATCGGACTCTCTAACTTGTCAAGCCACTAGCACAGCTATTGAGCTACGGCCACGGCCGCCACGAAATTGTGCTCTCACTTATGCTATGCTCAATTTATAATATAAAATTGACAAGTAAAATTCTTCTTCTTTCTAGTCGGTCGTTCTATTCGCACATCTTTCTCTATCCTCTGCAACTCTGAAGCAATGGTTTAGTGAGGCTTCGATCTCTATTGTAATGTGGTCCACATACGTTGTTGGTGATCTTCCGCGGGCTCTTACTCCTTGCACTATCCCCTGCAATATCAGCTTTTCCAAACTATCTCTAAGCACCACATGACCAAAGTAAGAGTTTATTTTTTCGGTCAAAGTTTTTCAAAGCCTACTTGTAACATGCAGCTTCCTAAGAATAGACTCTACCCGTTGGTTCCTCTTGCGGTCCAGGGTATTCGCAACATTCTTCGCCTGCAAAACATTTCAAACGCGTGTATAGTGCGTTTATCAACTTCCTTCAAAGACCATGCAGTATTCAGATCCATTGTTTTTTCAAGCCTTGGCCTTATCTTTGTACCCAAGGTGATATTGTGGTTTTTCCATACTTTGGTGAGCTTTTTCATTGCTCCATTGACCATCGCTGACCTTCCTTTCATTTCTTTGGTGTATCCCCTGGAATTATGTAGGCAGTACCGGCGCTAGGGTATGAGGTGCCCGCCTGCAAAACTAGCACAGGCGCCCGCCTCCCCCCCCAAACATACACACACACACACATACTTATATAACGCTAGCCTCAGGAAACATATACAGTGTGTGTCAGCCAAATGGAATAAATTCAATAGTTTAAATACTAATTGTTTTTTTAAACGCTCAGACCTGTCGATGAGTATTTTAAATCTAAATTTTTTTCATACAATAATAATGTATACAGGGTGTCCCAATTTAGAGATATGACATCATCGTTAATTTTCTTAAATGGCAACACTGTTATTTTAATGGCTGTTTAAATTCAGCGTGTGAAGTTATACATAACTGCAAAATATCAAATTTTTATATTTTAACATTTACAAGATAATAAAAAATAAAGTTATGTCTGTAATGTGAAATACACTTAATAGTTCAAATAATAATTATTTTTTTTTGAAAAATGCTCAGACCTATCGATTAGTATTTCAAATCGAAATTTTTTACATACAATAATAATGTATACAGTGTGTCCCAATTTAGAGATTTAATGTTATTTTTTATTATCTTATAAATGGTAAGGAATAAAAATTTGATATTTTGTAGCTATGTATAACTTAACGTATACACACCCTATCAAAATAGCTATCAAAGTGGCAATGTTGCCATTTAAGAAACTCAACGATAACGTTATATCTTTAAATTGGAACACCCTGTATACATTATTATAATATGAAACAAATTTTCATTTGAAATATTAATCGACAGGTCTAATCATTTTTCAAAAAAACAATTAGTGTTTAAACTAATGAAGTTATTCCAAATTAGACATAACTATAGTTATATTATATTATAACAGATATGTATGACTTTACACACCCTATCAAAATAGCTATCAAAATGACAGTGTTTCCATTTAAGAAAATCAACGATGACGTCATATTTCTAAATTGGGCCACCCTGTATACATTACTATTGTATGAAAAAAATTTCCATTTGAAATACTAATCGACAGGCTTACTTAAGCATTTTTCAAAAAAAACTATTAGTATTTGAGCCATTGAATTTATTCCATTTGGCTGACACACAGTGTATGTGTTCTAATGGAACAGTGGGACCCACATATCCGAAGATCAAACCAGTCACACTCAATAATGGAGTGGTACCTATCTCACCCCCAAACTGTACCAAGAATAGGGTATTAGGGCTGGAATTTAAACAACATTTTAAAAAATAATTTTTCTACTTTAGTATTTTCTATAACATCAGCAGAAAAAAGCTCATTTGGCGCCCCCCATGCAGAGGCGCCCGCCTGCAGTGCATCCCTTGCAGGCCCGTTATCGCCGGCCCTGTATGTAGGTATCCTTTGGTGTATCCTCCCCAACGCGAGGGACAAAATAATTGTGACCAATTAAATAGCAGAGGCGCAGAGCAGAAGAAGATGAAAATATCTGGAGGAAGCCTATGTTCCACAATGGACAAATCAGGGCTGATTCATGATGATTGATGATCCTCCGGAATTTATTTTAAGGGTGAACAGATACATAAATTAATTTACCATTTTATTTCGATGTCATTGGGCTGGTTGTTCGAACGCTAATCAAAAATGGAATCAACTGATCATTATCAAATATTTAATTACTGTCACCAACTGTCAATGTCAACTTTGTTTGGGTTGCTGAAAACATAATTGATTACAATTATGAGATTTATTAATCAATTATGTTAATAATGTTAATTAACAATTAATTAATTAATCAATCAATTATATTAGTTATCTTAATGATAATTATTAACATAATTGATTACAATCAACTCATTGACGTACGAATGAGGGGTGTTGTTATTTGATGGTTGTTAAGGAGACTTAATTATAATCAACTTCTTGATTAGCGTTTGAACAACCGAGCCTCACTCGTTAAATTCGTTTAATAGTTCTCCATGTGATCTCACTTTTGCAGAGTTTTCTATGAATGTAGAGAGGTTTACTAACAATACAGTTTATAAGATTATATGAGTGTGTTGTGGACGAAAGTATTATCCGAAATTATTCGGTTGTTTGACATTTCAATATTATTTACTATCTTTAATGTATAAAATTAATGTATTTTCAACTGAAATTCCGGTCTCAGATTAATACGATGCAAATTATATACCCTTTGACTAGACTATAACTTAAAGAGCATTGAGGATTACGTGAAAAAGTTGTATAAATCTGTAAATTTGGCAACACTATCTTGCAATGAGGTCAAAGACAAAGTTATTGAAAAGGAAAAGTTTTCAATAATAAAAAAATTGGAACAGTATGTAATTTGTTGTCTATTGTAATTTTCAACTGTAACATCTTTATAAGGAAATATATGACAACGAAAAATTTTAATATCAATCTTGAAAAATGAAGCATTTGATAAAACTCGCGTAAACATTAATAAAAAATAATAAAATTCTGTTATAATAATTTTAATAACTTCCTACCATTTCTTTTAACACAAATAGTTAAATTCATGTATACTTTCGATACTTTCCATAGGATTACATAGGATTAAAGAGTGGGGTACAGTGTAGTTTGTAGTCACTGCCAATGTCAACCGGCGCTTCATCCTTATGTCAAATGTCATTTACTAAATTCGTCATTCGATTACTGTCAATGTCAAACCAAATCAAAAATCAAAACCATCAGTTGGTCTGGTCAAAAGTGCAAAAAACTGATGGTAAAGAGAAAATATTCGTAGTTTAATACTCACCAGTGTGTTTTTATTGTAAAGAATTGTTTATCTTTTTATGTACTAAGCTTTATATTTAGCCCCAAAATGGGGGACTCTTTAGAATCCACGGAAGCCAGCCACGAAACGCAAAATGTGGCTCTAGTTGATTTTACAGCATTTTCGAATTTTATTTTAAAAGCGACCACTGTTCTTTTGCCGGAGGATGACGGCCAAGCCGAACCGGCAAACTTAGTGGCAGCTATAGATGATAAAGCAAATCAGGAATGTATAAGGAAATTCATAAGTGATCCGCAAATTGCAACTTTGTACATACAGAGGAACTCTTCCAAAGGTAAGATGACTCATATATTTGCATATTCGGTAATCGTTATTTACAGCTGATCATAATTCTTGTCTTACTGGTTATAATGTACATATTATGAATTCATTATGATTAGGTATTCTAGATATATGTATTTCTTTGTATCTATTATTCTAGATATATGTATTTCTATCTATTAGGTTCATATTCACCCTTTTTTTTTGTTAGTCTTGTCTATGTCAGAACTTTTTTTAAATATTTGGGAAGTAAATAATAATTGTGCAAGGATATTTTAAAACCTTGAATTTTAGCCAAGGTCATGATCAATATAGTGTAGTTATTGATTACTTGAAAAAGTTTAATATGCCAACAAGGAATGGTCCAATTTATTTCCTGTCATAAAGTTACTTCCAATAAATTAAATGCAAAAACCTTAATTCAAAGTACAATGCATTGTCCTAAAAATATACACATAACATCTAAAAAGTATATGTATATCAAATACAGTAGAACCCCGATTATCCGGGTGCGGATTATCCGTGCTGCGGATTATCCGTGCTATGATTTTCTATTAGTCAAGTTACATTTTTGAGTATTTTTCAAAATAGCGTCATCATAAATCACTTGACGGAAACTCTATATGATGAAAGAGAGACTCATAATGAAAGATTTATTTTTTCTGTTATCTTTTTATGGTAGGTACATATGTATGTATGTGTATACGTACATATGTATTATACATAAGAAATACATGTTCGGATTATCCGTGCCACCTTCAGTCCCGAGGAGCACAGATAATCGGGGTTCTACTGTATACATGAGATGTATATCTCTTTACTTTGTTCGGGATACAAAATACTCACAAACATTCTTAATTGAAGACTTCAACCTCTCACTGAAAAAATTATCGGGAATATCAAGCAGTGCTTAGGCAAAATAGATCTACATACCATCAACCAACTATTTACAGTTAAACAAATGCATACTAGCAAAAGCATGGGAATATGAAATAGACGTTTACAATCTCTGTGTAGATTTTAAGTAAGCCTATGATTCTATAGATAGAACAATACTACCAAATCTGTACCTCGCAAGGATACAACGCTATGTCCATTTTCATAACTTTACAGGAGAGCACTTTTAAACTTTTTTTCAACAAAAAGTGTTATTGCTGCAGCTATTTATTGAGATATTGAAACAATATTTTAATAGGACATTATATCTATTGTAGTTTACATAATACATTTGTTATAATCAAAAAAAATTTTTTTTCCTATGTTTTTAACCCTTTTATGGACATGGTGTTGTATTCCTCTAACAAAGTTATTGTACTGTATGTCTTAGTATGGGGTATTCAATAACAACTACAATACTATTTGACTTACAAAATTTATTCAACCAAACAATTCACCTTTACCAAAATACAAATAATACATCTATGTATTTAACCAAAATGGTATTTTAGGTACAAACAACTCAGACATCCTCAAATGAGTCTCCTTCTGGATAGTCACTATTGGAATTATCACTAGTGTGCTTTAAGTTTTTATAAAAATCATGGCAAAATGTAGGTACATATGGCAGTAATGCCAAAAGATCATTGTACTTTTGTTGTGATATAGGTATTGCAGTTTGTGATACCAGTTGCAAATTTTTTGGCAATGTAAGGTGTCGCCTTGGAAACCTAACAAGATCAATTTCGTAGTTTTCATCATTAAAATTACTTTTCAAAAATAGAGTTTCCATGCTGTTTTGTTTTACTTGCAGTTGAACACAGTTTGACAGAAGAACTTGTTGTTTATTGATTCTCTCTTTCTATTAATAAAAGGAGGATTTTGAGATATTTTGACATCATACAAAGACCTAAATTTTTAAAATCTTCTAATTCCATATTATGTACGGTATATTTCATTGATGTTTGTCTGACTAACTGCTGCCAATCCCAGGGTGCTAAAATAGATATGCTGTTAACTTTTTTTCTCTTTCGCTCTATCAGCGCATGGACAGTGTCCGCCTCCATGTGGGTGTGGCCCTTTAGTAGAAACTTCTGGGTGATCTTTTTTACTTGTGGATACTTATTGAGTATCCAAAAGAAACACATAATAAGGCTAACATGTTTATTCTGGCTGTAATAATTGTCTGACCATAGTATGATTTCTTCTATTTCACTGCCAGGAATGACGGTATCTGCCCATTTGAGTAATCCAGATCCGATTTCGTTTCCACCATGGGCTCCTTTGGATTCATCCCACATAATGCAATGGACTGAGGAATCAGAAGAATCATACAAGGTGTAATTTAATGTCCACAGTTTTCTCTTATAGAAGCTTATGCAATTTGTTACAAGGGGTGATGGCAAACATTTTTGCAGATCACCTTAATGGTAGTGTTAGCCTTTTTGGTGTCCTTGCTTTTCAAATCATACCTTAATAATTTAAATTCATCCAGATGTCTATTATGTTCTTCTTCAACAGATTTTTTTTCATCTGGAGTCAAATTCTTTTTTAGTTTTGCTTGAAAAAAGTCACATGTGTCTATTTCTGGTGGTTTGAAAGTCAACTTAAATTTTTTGGTAAACACATCATAGTAGAACCATTTTTTAGCTCTTAACATAGGATTGAAATCATTGTTATTACAATCCTCTATATACAGCTCATACATTTTCTCTACATTCAGGTGCGTACCCAAATACTTCATATCACTTTTTTCCCTAGTGTAATGACTGCAATAGGTTGTGAAAGAAGAAATGTGTCTTATTACACTTTCAATAGTGTCTTCATGTGTTTTATTCGCAGGAATTTGCTTGCCTCTTTGATCGCTTTTTACAATTCCACCTGGTTTAATCTTATTTTTCAAAACATTAACTACCACAGTGTTTGATATAGAAAGTGTGTTTAAAAACATAAGTTTAACTTTAAACACACCGTAAATGGCAAAAGTACTACCTATTAGATCACTAATAATCTACTACTTGTCATCATAAAGAAATGCAACCGTGTGCAACACTATGTGTGGCAGAAATTCACATGCGTAGAGGGATAAAACATCAAGTCCATATGGTATTCTATCCCTCTAAGTAAAAATGGACTTGATGTTGTTTTAAAGGTCGCTATCTCCGTTAGAAAATGGTTTAGGACATAGTACTCTATTCCTCTAAATAAAGTGATAAAAGTTGATTATTAATACATATATGAAAATGTCAAAACTGAAAAAAGTGGACTTAGTGTTGTATCCTTCCGAGGTACAGAAATATAATGCAAGAATTTGGCATACCATGATATAAACATTGAGCAGAACTATAGAATGTGGAGGAAGAAACCTACGTTGGAACAGAGTGCAGAAGTTGTGGGTAGGGCTAGCAATAAATACTAATAAAACAAAACTACTTGTCCAAGCCAGATCAAATAAAATGGCTCAACAACAACACTTTATAGATGATATAGAATACATGAATCGATTCACTTACTTAGGAATGGACCTGGTCGCAAATAATGAGAAGAACTGGAAATAAATAGAAGGCCTATGCTGGCAAATAAAGCCTATTTCGGGACATATTCAAATTGCGAGACATACACCAGAAAACAAAACTCCGAGTCTATAAAACAATAATCAGGCCCATAGTAAGTTATGGCTGTGAAACACAGGTTTTAAGAGGAAACAGTAGCGATCAACAGGTAGCGAAAACGCGTTCCAAGATTGCGGCTGTAATTTTGAATATTTTTTCGAGATATTTGGCACACATATTCGTAATATAATAAAGAATGGCGGTACAGAGCCCAATTTGAAAAATATATTAAAATGTGGAAATGACTCTGTAATTAAATACAATATTAAAAAAAACGAGCCTGTACCGCTATTAAGAAGAACAAAAAAATACACTTTCTTCAAATACACTTTTTTATCCGATGCCTAGATTTTGTGTCATTTGGGAACTACTAATGAAATAAACAATTTTAGTAGTTCCAAAATAACACAAAACCTAGGCATCGGATAAAAAAGTTTATTTGAAGAAAGTGTATTTTTTTGTTCTTCTTAATGGCGGTACAGGCTCGTTTTTTTAATATTGTATTTAATTACGGAGTAATTTCCACATATTAATATATTTTTCAAATTGGGCTCTGTATCGCCATTCTTTATTATATTACGAATATGTGTGCCAAATATCTCGAAAAAATATTCAAAATTACAGCCGCAATCTTGGAACGCGTTTTTGCTACCTGTTGATCGCTACTGTTTCCTCTTAACACAGAAATCTGCCATTACATTAGACATGTTCAAAACAAACATACTGGACCCAATAACTGAGAATAACTATTACTATTAATCACTTATTTACAACATAAAAATGTGAAAAATCTGCAAGACCAGAACAAATATACTTCTGGTTTTTATATCACTTCAGGTCTTCAGGTTAAAAAGTTGTAATTGGAACTGTCACATTGTAGTTCTAAAAATAGTACATGTGATATATAAATCTACATGCATTGAAAAGTTAAAATGTTTTGCCAAACTGAAAGTTTGGCAAAAGTGCCCCAAAATTAGTGAAATCGTAATATATCAATCCAAGAGTTCAAATATCAACTTCCAGTTCTACTCCAGGTCAAATAGGGTGAAAACCTAGAACCTAGATTCTAGAACTTATGAGATCTACTTGCTTGTTTGAAAAATAAAATATTTTATTTGACAAAGAAAACATTTTTACTGTATAAAGCAAAATAAAAGAAGACAAGAGAATTTGAGACCCAGAAATTTGAGTAACCTTTTCCTGTCTCACACAGAAACCTGTGTATGCCATTGGCATTGGGTTTTTTTTAAGTTTCATTGTAAAATAACTATATTAGTCCATGTGGTGAGACCACTCCCGTCTGAAAAAAATTTCTGATTTGGTTTCTTTGTGGATTCCTATTCAAAAATGTCCCCTTTAAACAAATCTGAAGCATAGGCGTAACCAGGGGGGGGTTTTGGGGGTTGTAACCCCCCCATTGGGATGTACTTTGAGCTCTATACGCTTAACACCATAGCCCTCAGAGACCTTCCAGTAGTTGTAACCCCCCCCTTTCAGGTAGTTGTAACCCCCCCCTTAGGATCATCCTGGTTACGCCTATGATCTGAAGGGTGCCGGGCGGAATTTTTGGGCAGAAATTCTTTAAACAATTTTTTTAAACAGATACAAAAGATCATGTTTTTTTGCTCTGAAACATATATTTTTAGATTTTTTGGGTCAATCTAAACAAGAAAGGTATCTTGTAATTTTTTTCGGAAATTGATAGTTTTGGAGTTATAAGCGATTTAAAATCTGAAAAATGCGAAAATACGCATTTTCGAGACTTAAAAACTCATATTTAAATTAGTATTTTTGAGGTTGCCAGATACTTAGAATGAAGACTGAACGTTCAGCTTCAAGATTCTGAAGAGTGATCGCGTCTAACTTTAATTTATACCGTTGTTTTTTAATTGTTAAATATGCGTGTTTATCCGATTTTTTTGCTGGTGCGGCGCGCTCCGATTCAAAAATCTCCTATTTTCCTCCGAAAAATATTTTTTCTGGATTCTTTGGGACATTCTAAATAAAATAAGTTTCTTGATATTTTTCTCAAAAGTTAGTTTTTAAGTTATAAGCGATTTAAAATCCGAAAAATGACAAAAAAACGCATTTTCGGATTTTAAATCGCTTATAACTTTAAAACTGTTAACTTTTGAGAAAAATATCAAGGAACTTATTTTATTTAGAATGTCCCAAAGAATCTAGAAAAAATATTTTTCGGAGGAAAATAGGAGATTTTTCTCCAGCAAAAAAATCGGATAAACACGCGTATTTAACAATTAAAAAACAACGGTATAAATTAAAGTTAGACGCGATCACTCTTCAGAATCTGGAAGCTGAATATTTAGTCTTCAATTTAAGTATCTGGCAACCTCAAAAATACTAATTTGAATATGAGTTATTAAGCCTCGAAAATGCGTATTTTCGCATTTTTCAGATTTTAAATCGCCTATAACTCGAAAACTATCAATTTTTGAGAAAATTTACAAGATACCTTTCTTCTTCAGAATGACCGACAAAACTTAAAAATATATGTTCCGGAGCAAAAAAACGTAATCTTTTGTATTTCTTAAAAAAATTGTTTAAACAATTTCTGCCCAAAAATTTCGCCCGGCACCCTTCAGATTTGTTTCAAGGGGAAATTTTTGAATAGGAATCCACAAAGAAACCGAATCAGAAATTTTTCCAGACAGGAGCCGTCTTACCACATGGACTATATCATCTTAGCTGTTTAAATGATTCTGGCATTGATTCTTGACAACAATGTTTGAAAAAGTATCAAATTTTGTCTACCCATCAAAATAAAGTTAAAATCTTAAAAATGTAAGTAAATCCCATGAAAATGTTGATTTTGCTGGTGTGTATAATTTTGTATAATTATAATGGAATGAGTAAGTAAGTATCTTGATAAACTTAAATTTTAATAGGCTATCTATAGAAATGCTGTCAAGGTAACTTCTAGTTGATTTTTTAATTCTTTATCATAGTTCATTTTGAAAATTGAACAAAATATGGTAGATAGCTGTAAATAATTTTTTGTTTTTGCCAATAATTGTTAGTAATAATAATTGTATTGCAATCTTAATCTTAAATAATGAAGATAAAAAAGTTTGAGAAAATATCAACAGCTAAGACTTAATCTCTAGTAGTGAGAAAAGAGCACAAACAATAATTACAAAACACTAAATGAAATAATCGATATAAAAATAGGTGTACATTGGTCTAAAAATAAAGAAAGAAGCAATAAATCAGCTTATATATTGACATGATTAGGAGTTTGAAGAATGTCATGTGAAGATTAGATTAGATGTCAGATTAAATGGAAAAGTACACATTTATAAATAATTTGAAAGACTAATAATAATGCTATACGCTGTGAGCTCGTACGTAGAGGGGATATTTAAAAATTCGCGAGCGCCAGTAGTGACAAGTCTGTAAACGTTTACTGGAAATTTGACATAAATGTCAAAGTGATTAATGTAAAATTAAAAATAAAAACATTAATTATAAAAAATATTAGTTGGTCAAAGCTGTGGTATATATTTTTACCTTAAATATACTTACATTTTAAATACTGAATTTAAGTTTTTTTAATGTTCCGTAATATGTAATTATAAATTAATCTTATAATCTTAGCGCCATCTACACGATAATTGTGAAAGTATCCCAAGTAAGAAATTAATATTTCATCAATAGAACGTCAAATGATTAGGCAAAATCTTAAAAAAATCGATTACAATTTAATTACTTTTTTGCGTTGTAAATATTAAGCGATAACAATTAAATAATAAATTTAAAAATTACCGGTGAAAGTTGCATTACTAATCCGCTAGGAGCGACACCAGCGAAGCTCAGAGCGTATACTTACATGATAGAAATGAAACCTATACAGCAAAAACAAAAGAATACTTCAGAGGGATGTTAGAGGAACCATTTAATAAAATTAGTTAAATATCCAGTAGAATTCTCATGCTATTTTAAATACTCACTTAATGTTTCCAGTTAAAATGACCTGTTGTCGTTTTATTCTCTTAATTGTATGATGCTAGAAAAGAATTTGTTTTGTACATTTGCCTATACCGTTATTTCCTGTTTCTTTGCTATAAAAAATATCTAGTGATCTCTTGTAATTTTACCTGAGTCCTTCATCCTATTTCTTGCATTGCCTTGAAATATTTGTTCTACTTAATTATCTCTGATGCTATGTCCCTTATTTTTCGCACTTTTAGAACATTTTAATGATTCAAGTGGCTTTTTTTTAGTACCTATTTTTATTACTATTTTAGTTCTAATTGTTTGCTGCTCATTATTTATGTCCTCCTTGCTCTATTTCTAGATTTTTGTAACCATCTTTAAGTTCTTTTTGGATTCTTCTTCTACCGGAATCGACACAATAGATTTCAAGTAGGAGAGATGCAATAAGGAAAATTGTTTATTTGCTTGTTATATTGTTTTTCTTACTTATCGGTTTCAAAGGTTGTTTGAACATATTATTCATTTATATATCTTTTCTTGTGTTATAGATGATGACAGCGTTCAACCGCCAGAGGGCGAGGAAGAAAAAGAGCCAGTTACATATTATGTCAGCAATGAAGTCCATTATACCAACTCAAAAATGTCAAGTTTAGTATGCATTAAGAGAGGCCCAGTGATCGAAGCCGATAAAAGTATTAGAGCCCAAGTCCGGCTGATGAATTTCAGCGATGGCTCACCATATGAAATATTACACGATTATGTCAGTAGAACAGTTGCACCGTTTTTTAAATCCTATGTCAAAGAATCTGGCAGAGCTGATCGGTAAGTAAATTTATTTCTTCCTTTGTAATCTGGATAATATGTAGTAATTAGTGAGAGGTATAGAGATTTGAAATGGAATAAAACAAAGATAATTATTTTTAATTGACTTGAAATTGACTTATGGTAGGGGAGCAAAGTATGCTAAATGTGCAGTCACTCGAGCGCTTTGGGGACCTATTGGGTTGTGATTATTAGGTCGTAATACCAAAAAAAAGATAAGTAAAATTTTCCATTTTAGTGGGGCTTTCCATTTTTTAATTTAATTTTCCATTTCCAACAATAGTTTTTTCAGATTATAGCGCCATCTATCCATAATTCGAAAAAATGTTTCGAATAAAAGTTGCTTATTTTTACACAAATAATCCAAATCTGCAATAAAAAATGGGGGCTCCCATTTAAGATTTTAAAGTAACCCCTAACCCCACCTCCATGGGGATTCGTGTTTGGTACCATTCGATAGATTTTTCAAAAATATTGAATAAGTGTATTTTGCAGTTTTTTGATCTGATGTTTATTTTGCGAAACATCGCGGGATTTGTATTTAAAATTTTAAATTTACCCCCACCCCTCTCCGTGGGGGTCATGTTTGGTATCTTTCGATAGATTTTTGAAAAATATTGAACACGTTGTTTTTAGTTTTTTGACGATATTTCGCGAAATATTCGCTTTTTTTTGTGAAACTTTTTGACTTGCCCATTTCCGTACGCCCCGCTCAAATCGTCAGATTTTTTAAATATACACTATTTTGCATGTACTTAACTTACTTTATCTTAATCTGACAATTTCGAGTATTTTTAAGGATAGATTTTTTTTCGGGCCCCCCTTAACGAACTCCCCTGTGTTAAGAGCCAATATATGGTAGAGGTACATCTGCAGGGTACCACGTTTCTCCCCATATGATAATCTGTCGTGCTCGAGTTACTGCAAAAATCCCCGCTTGGGCTCCTCTACCATTATACTTCATACTATTTTGGCATTATATTTTAAATATGATTTCTGGCATAAGACCGCCACAGCAGGCTCTGACTCTCTAATCTGCAGGTCCAATTTTCGATGACTTTCATTTTCAGGAAATTCATTTTCCTTCTGGATTTTTAAATTGTTTTTATTTTAGTGATGGTGACAAAATGGCTCCGGCAGTCGAAAAAACCATCGCTGAACTTGAAATGGGTCTTTTGCATCTGCAGCAAAATATTGATATTCCCGAAATAACCCTACAAGTACACCCGTACGTGGCAAGCCTAATCAAACAATGTGCAGATGAAGGCAGAAAACCAAAAGTAGCTGATTTTAGTGACAAAGTAGATGATTCCAACTTTTTGAACCAGTTGCAACATGGTGTAAACAGGTGGATCAAGGAAATCCAAAAGGTAAAGTTTTATGGGTTAGAAGAAGTATATCGCTGGTGCTTATGATTAATGTGATTCCTAATACATTTCCAGCGAAAATAATAACTTTTTGATAAGTATTGGCGATTACAATTTTTTTTATATGCGTGTCCGCGAAGATTATAACTCCCAAAATATTTATAATGAAAATATTTAGTTCATAATAGATGCCGACGAAAACAATTATTTCCCTTTCTGTTTCTGTGTTTGCCGACGAAAACAATTATTTCTGAGAACCTTTTACTAATTATAATTTCCGTGCACCCACAAACAGAAATGATGTTTTTTGCCGATACTCCTCAAAAAATAAATTTTTTCGCTAACACTTTATTAGGGATTATAATTTTCACAATCATATAATCGAAAATAATATTTTTCGCGGCGTTCATTGAAAGTTCTATTCTTAACGGCATTTTTCGGAGTTATACTTTTCGTAGGCGGTGGCGATATGTGAATTTTTTATTTGACTGTATTCTAGTTTTTGGTCTTATTTTAGGTTACAAAATTGGATAGAGATCCAGCCTCCGGAACAGCTTTACAAGAAATCAGCTTTTGGTTGAATCTAGAAAGAGCTCTTCACCGCATTCAGGAGAAACGTGAAAGTATGGAAGTTGCACTAACTTTGGACATCCTCAAACATGGAAAAAGATTCCATGCAACTGTTTCGTTTGATACAGACACTGGTCTTAAACAAGCTATAGGTAAGTAAAATCGATTTCTTTCTCAAATTCATATATTTATATTGTTCTGAGATTATTTTTTTGTGACATCTTAATGCAATTTACTATTTTTGTTGGGCCATCTTCAGAGCCAAATCTTCAGAGGTAGCATCTGGCTACTTGAGTTGACACGGTATTCTCAGGAACATTGAGTATATCACACAATTCTTCACATGCAATATATCCACTTGCAACTTATTTTATGTATTCCACGTTTTCCTGGTCCACCCCTTTTTCTACTCATTGAGGATTCCAATCTAAGGCATTCTCATCAATTATTGCACTTGCAGTTTCATTAAATATAAAATTAACTGATTAATTAATTAAAGCAGTAAAGAATGAATATGGTTGTAAATATAAGAAGAATCAATTGGCACAACCCATAAATTGTTAGCAGCAGAAGAACTACAGAACTACTTACTTACCTTTGGTTGTAAATACTGACAGCAGTAGCTGAAAAGAAGAATCGTCGTGTCTCGTTGTCGTAGCAGGAAGTAAAGAGATAGGGTTTGCGTTTGCGAGAAGCGGGTTTTAATAATTCTCTTGTTGACGACTGTTTGTCCGTTGCGACTGCTGGTTTAAATGTTTCTGTGCGTTCTAATCGCGTCGCCACTTCTTGTTGAATTCTGTCTTTTTGACAGGGATGACCATCCTATTTACGTATACGGGTCGTGAGAAGAACCTGTAGGAACTTTACGAAAGTTGAATCACACTTTTAAGAGACGTAAGAAATTAAGTAATTTTTGAGTTACTAGCCCTTATCATTCACATGTTGTGGCAAATTAATGTTTCTCTGTGTACAGCTTTTATAAAATATGAATAGAGAACCAATTTTAATGTGAGAAATTTAGAGGTAATAACAGACAATGAAATGAGTAATTAAATAAGGTAACAGGTTAAAAATATTGAGAAAAATTAAAAATAATAAAAAAAGGAGAAGTATTTAATTAAGCACTAAATACTTTTCCAAACAATGAAAAAGGACAGAAAGGAGAGGACAACAATAAATAGGTTTTAATTTCAACCTATAATTCATTAGGTATTCAAAGATCTCAGATGTTTTAGTAAATTAAATTTCTGTACGTTATTTTACAGCTACCGTCAACGACTACAATCCCCTAATGAAAGACTTTCCTATCAACGATTTATTAGCTGCTACAGAACTGGAAAGAATCAGAGCCGCAGTCCAACTGATTTTCGCCCATTTGAGAAAAGTGAGATCAACGAAGTATCCCATTCAGAGATGTTTGAGGCTCGTTGAAGCTATTTCAAGAGACTTGGGTGCCCAATTACTCAAAGTTTTGGGCACGAGAAGACTGATGCACATTCCGTTCGATGAATTCGAGAAAGTTATGACTCAATGTTTTGAGGTGTTTTCCATATGGGAAGATGAATATGAGAAGCTGCAAGCTCTATTAAGGTAACATATGAATAGGGAACTTGCACATTTTTTTATTACATAATAATGTTCAGTTTTGTTTAAAATGAGATTTCCAAAATTTCACGCTTCAGAAACTCGTAATAACTTAGAAATACAAATTTAAAGTCTTCTGCGGTATAAAATAGTTCAAACGACCCGTGACCTCACATTTTTTTTGACATCCATTTTATTGCAATCTATTTTATAAAAAATAATAAACAATACATATGAGTGTTAAGAGTGTGACACAGTCAGTATTCACCCAGTGGTGAATACCTAAAAGAGTACAATAATGATTGAATTAGTACAGTTATTAATAAATTAATTGAATTAATTTGAATAGTACAATAGTAATAAGTGGTAATGCTTAGTTAGTGTTGAGGTCAAGAGTGTCTGTTCTTTTTAGTCTTCTGTTGTGTAGGGGTGTCAGGAGATTGGTGACCAATATGTTTGGGTGAACCGTAGTCTATTGTGGTACTTGGAACACAGAGAAACAATTTCTTCTTTGACGGTTCGGACTTGGAGATCCCTATGTATATTATCGTTAGAAATGTACCAAGGAGCTTGGCACAGTTGCCTTAGAACTTTTGATTGAAAGCGCTGTATCTTGCAAGCAATATGCTTGCAACAATTATGGCATAAACATTAATATCAAAAAAACCAAGTATATGGTCTTCAGTAAAATCATGACACAACCAGCACATATTAGTATAAACGGCATTCAAATTGAAAAAGTATCAAGTTATAAATACTTGGGAACTTTAATAAACGAAACTGGAGACCAAAACAATGAAATAAAAAGACGTATCGAAATTGCCAGGGCCACCTTCATAAAGATGAGAAAATTCTTCTGCAACAGAGATATAAGCATCCCTCTACGATTAAGAATGCTAAGTGGCTACGTATTTAACACGCTATTATACGGTGTAGAGGCCTGGACTCTCAAACAGAACAACATAAAAAATATTGAAAGTTTCGAGATGTGGTGCTACCGTCGAATGCTGAAGATAAGTTGGGTTGAAAGAATCACAAATCTTGAAGTAATACGAAGGATAGGAAGAGACCCAGAAATTTTATTAACGATAAAACGAAGAAAACTCGAGTATTTGGGTCACCTGATGAGAGGTCATAAATACGCATTACTTCAAAATATAATGCAAGGAAAAATAGAAGGAAAACGGAATCCAGGCCGTAGAAGAATGTCGTGGATGCGGAATTTGAGAGAGTGGTTTGGCTGCACCACTAATGAACTTTTTAGGTCAGCTGTAAACAAAATCAGGGTAGCCTTGATGATTTCCAATCTCCGATAGGAGTGGCACAAGAAGAAGAAGAAGAGCTGTATCTTGAGTAAATTTGTTTCACTGGCAGTTCCCCATATTTGGATGCCATACGTCCAGATGGGTTTCAGTACACATTTGTAGATCAGAAGTTTATTGTGTGGACTTAGGCGTGATTTTTGATTCATGAACCAGTACATCTTTCTATAAACGAGTCCCAGTTGCAGTCGTTTGTTCCATATATGCTTTTGCCATGTTAGGCGGCTGTCTAGGTAAATCCCAAGTATTTGACGTCACTTCTTATTGGCAGTGGTGTGTTGTTAAAGGTTACAGCTGGATTGATCCCCTTCCTTAGTGTAAACGTAATGTGTGTTGTCGTGTAGCTATTAACTTTGACTCTCCACAGTTTAAACCATATTTCAAGTCTATTTAAGTGATTTTGTAGTGTCTGTGAAGCTAGGGCCGGATTTTCGTGGCAAGCCATTAGGACAGTGTCATCAGCATATGTTGCAATTGTTGTACGATCTGAAGTTGGTACATCTGCTGTGAACAGGAGGTACAGTGTGGGTCCAAGGACACTTCCTTGAGGTACGCCAGAGTGGATGGGATGTAGAGTAGTGAGGGCCTCCCCTAGTTTTATCTGATACGATCTGCCGGTGAGGTATGATTGTAGGAGCATGCAGATTGGATGAGGCAGTTGTCTTTTAAGTTTTGATATTAGACCTTTATGCCGTACCTTGTCGAAGGCTTGGGAGACATCCAGGAAGGCTGCTGTACAATATTTCTTGTTCTCGAGTGCATCTCTTGCGGTTCTGACTACCCTATGGACCTGTTCGATTGTGCCATGTTGTTGTCGAAATCCGAATTGGTAATGAGGTATTAGGTTTTTTTCTGTAATGACAGTGTCTATTCTTTTCAGGAGAAGCCTCTCAAACATTTTGGAGGGTAAAGGCAGAAGGCTGATAGGACGATAGGATAAAGGTTGGGTTGTGTCTTTGTTGGGTTTATGAATTAGAATGATTTGTGCTACCTTCCATTGGGAGGGGAAGTAGCACAATCTTAGGACAGCATTGTATATGTACATTAGTATGTAGCTTTATTGCTTCTTCAGGTAGTTCTTTGAGAATTAGTCCTGTTATCAGGTCGTATCCAGGTGCTTTTTTTGTATTTAGGTTTTTGATTACTTCTTCAATTTCGGTAATTTTGACTTTTCTGGTGGGAAGACACATCTCGTAGGGTTCATCTGCTATATCTGTAATAAATTTCTCTTAGTTCTCTGGAACCTCTCTCTTGTGCGATTGGAAAACTGACTGAAGGTGTTCAGCGAAGGTGTTAGCCCTCTCTTCGTCACCTCGAGACCAGGTGCCATCATTTTTTCTTATCGTTGCTTTAGTTTGTGATTGTGTTTTGAGTTTTTTAGACAATTTCCATAACGAGTAGTTCTTTTCTTCAGAGCTAGACAGATTCTCTAGAAAATAGTTTATTTCTTGTTCTTGGTGTTCCTGTAGGACCTTTTTTAATTGACGGGTTGCTCTGTTGTATTTGGTTTTGTCTTCTGGAGCACGGGTGGTCTGCCATCTTTTTCTTAATTGTCTTTTCTCGTATATCATGGTTTTTATATAGAGCGGGTATGAGCCCGGTCTCTTAACATATGATATATCAGGTGAAGCTTCCCATGCGGCTTGTTGAATTTTTACAGTTAGATGTTTGACTGCTTCTTCTATATCTTGCTCAGATTTTAGTGGTAGGTTTAAGTTTACGTGACATCACATAGTTTTATTATATACAGTCGGAAAAATTAAAGATTACCTATGGACGATCATATCAATCACATATTATTCAGATTATTAATAATCTCTCTCTCTCGTTTTGCTATTTATGGAAAAAGACAGCAAATACAAAATATGTGATTGATATGATCGTTCATGGGTAATCTTTCATTTTTCCGACTGTAGTTATGATTATGGTTATATTTAGGTATATTCTTCTCCTTCTTTAGTTTATTGGCCTCCACCTACTTGGGTATTTGGCAAGCTCATCGTCGTGGAATAAGGGAAAAATATTTATATTCTAATGACATTTATCTAAATGTCTACGATGTCATCGTAATAATATATACCAGTTTGTTGAGATTGGAGTTTGATACAGTTTTTGAAGGAAAGAAAAGAAAGTTTAACTATGGAAAATAAAACTATTTTGTAAAAGTACAAGTTTTCTATGAATAGTTCAAACAATCAAAAACACTTGTAACGCCACATAACTGTATTTTCTACTGACGTTTATAATGTCTAATTTAAAATTATATACAATTTTGTTTACTTTATTATTGCAGAATGTAAACATATAACCGGATGACGTCACAACACGTTTTGGACTGGTTGGTTAAATTTGAATCTTTAATCGTCTTTAGGGGTCAAACGAAAGACAAAAAAAAACTTTTTTATCTTTGATACATGTTTTAAATTATGTTCTGTTGTGATTTATAACATTTTTTTCGAATTTAAAATTTTATGCAAGTTCCCTATTGTAGATAAGTTAAGTATTCAGCAGTTTATGGATGCTAAAGATCATCTCTCTATAGACAGTCCAGTCGCTGAAAAGATAGAATGATCACGTGAACGACATGCACTTTTTGAATATTCCTGTCCCCAGCGTCACCACTCGGCTGTCCCATTGCAAAACACAGTAACCGTCATTTTTGTCAAAATCGAGTTTTTTATAAATTTGAAGTTGCTGGGTTTTGCTCTACCTTCTGATAGTTTTAAAACTAACATCGGACCATAAATAAGGAAGATACGGCATACGCCAAACACAGTAACTGACAGTCTATCGAGGCTTCTCCCAGTGCAAAACACAGTAACTAACAAAACCCATATCAAAACCAAGTAACTGCTTAGTAGTTGCTGGGTTTTGTAATGGTTTTTGTAGTTACTGTGTTTCGATTTGAGATATCGTCTTCAATTTATACGGAAATTCCAACCCCTTTTACTCTGTAACCATGTAACTGTAAACACATCGTTACAAGATATAGACTCCATGAAATCGTTGTAAAATATTTTACAAAGGGCCATACGCACATGTCTGCTGATGGAATTTATAGCAATATTGAACAAAAAATACTAAGGAACAGAAATATCTATGATTTTCAGGAACTGACTGAACTTGTAAATAACTCTAGAAAAAATGAAATGAGGAACTTGAACTAATAGAGTTTTACTTGTGGCAAAATAAAAAAAACAACTTAGAAACTAATAGGTCTGGATCCCGCGTATGAAAAAAAAGTTAATTAATAGCAAGCTGAAATTTTGTTAATAGCTTAAGGGTGTCTAGTCGGATAAACTTTGATATATGGGAACACTGGAACAGGGGAAGTTTTAATTGTGGAACAGGTTAAAAATTTGGAACGGTCAGAACACGAAAACGGCACATGTATTTTGTCCGACAGAACAGACTTAAACTCTCCGAACAGAGATTAAACTCTCATGCAAAAATCAGACTGCTATTTATCACCAAATGGGCGTTTTAATGAGTGGAACATGTAGAATATGTCAAATTACAGGAATTATGACAGGGAATTGCAGAAATATCTATGATTTTCAGGAACTGACTGAACTTGTAAATAACTCTAGAAAAAATGAAATGAGGTACTTGAACTAATAGAGTTTTACTTGTGGCAAAATAAAAAAAACAACTTAGAAACTAATAGGTCTGGATCCCGCGTATGAAAAAAAAGTTAATTAATAGCAAGCTGAAATTTTGTTAATAGCTTAAGGGTGTCTAGTCGGATAAACTTTGATATATGGGAACACTGGAACAGGGGAAGTTTTAATTGTGGAACAGGTTAAAAATTTGGAACGGTCAGAACACGAAAACGGCACATGTATTTTGTCCGACAGAACAGACTTAAACTATCCGAACAGAGATTAAACTCTCATGCAAAAATCAGACTGCTATTTATCACCAAATGGGCGTTTTAATGAGTGGAACATGTAGAATATGTCAAGTGACAGGAATTATGACAGGGAATTGCAGAATTCGCTTCGCTCATTCTGCAAACTTTCACATGGGTGTCTTAAACGTGTACTTTTAGTACTTATATCATAAATAACTATTATATCATATAGTTTTAATTTATTTTATTACAGTTACTGTGTTTTGTAATGGAAAAATGGATATTATTTTTTTTTAATTCTATGCAAATTTAGTTTTCACTGGTGATCTCTACTTCTATGGAGGATTATTCCCTTCAATAATATTTTAAAAAATGCGAATAAGGGTTGTCTAAAACACCGTCAAGTTTTTGTTTGAATTTATTTAATAATTTCTTACGGCTTATACATTTTAGAAAAATTGAATTTTCTCCATTATTATAAAAATGCAATTACTGTGTTTTGTCATGCGACAGCCGCACTGTTATACGTTTACACCGCTTAACAAAAACGTGCTGAGTCTCGCTATATTTACGCGGTTTTTTACAGATTATTGATTTACATTCAAATAACGTAATTTAAACATTTTATCAGTACAATTAAAATACTATTATGCTCTGTATTTTCTCCTTGTTATGAGATTAAGATGCCTTTTATTAATTAGATTAATTAATTACTTATTTTAATTGCTGTTCATGAAACAAAACCAAAATTTAATAAATTTTTCAATAAAAAATATTCTCAGGGCTGATTGATTGGATGTATTACCTTTATTTTGTGGCTTCTAGTACTTCTCGTTGCTTGCTTTATCCAGGACAAAACGGAAAATAAATATACTCAAACTCATATAAATTTTATAACTACTATTTATTTATATACTATACCATACATATAAAGAATTTCAAATTTATGCTAAACTTTATTCTGTTGTAAACTCTCTTATCTAATAAAAAAAAAACTTTAATTCTATTATCTCCTTTTGTGAATCAAAATTCATTCAATTTAATCGAAAGACTGTTCTTATTATTATATAAAAAAAACAAAATTTAATTTTCACTTTTTAAGTAGATTACTTATACTTTCTATGAATTTATGAATGAATAATTTATGCTGTAATACTATTAAGTTGACAAAAACAAATATGGTATGTAATACAAAACAACTCTCGCTTTTCATAAATAATCTGCCTAACCTTTTCTAACGTCCTTATTTCTTCTGCAGGATTGTGTTGTTCTTAGTTCTACCACAACGTGTTCCTCGGATTCTGCAAACTCCTTCTCCTTCAAACTGTTTCAAAAAACGGCACTATTCCAAGATTTTTCTCAGCTCGGTATCTCGTGCAAAATTTGCATAATACGGCTACTCGATCCAGACAGAAACTGGAATCTATTCGAACACAAGGAGTTTGATCGATCTCGACTTGATCACGATTTTGTCTCACACGAATCTGCTTCCACCGCCACCAAATTAACACACTTTACACAAAAATACTACTTTCAAACTGGACTGATTGCTTTCGATGTAATTACACAATGAATTCACTTTTCTCTCATCAATTTGAGACTCACCACTTTATTCTCCTTCCATCGGTCTCCTAGCCAATCACAAGCATTCTCCACACATAATATCCCTACTTTTTTTTCTTAAGAACAAATAGTATTGTATACAAAATTTCTTTCTTGTCAGTTTCCAGCAGAGCTGGGTAGTATCCGGATACTTCTGTATCCGGATACAATATCCGGATACTTTATATGTATCCGAAAGCTGTATCCGGATACTTTTTATGTATCCGAAAGCTGTATCCGGATACTTTTTAAATTTTGTATCCGGTATCCGTGATCAAATTTTAAAGTATCCGGCATCCGGATACTTTTAAATATTTATCGCCCGCCGATAATGCACTTAACGTAGGCACAACACTGCCAACAATCCCATTTTTCGTACTCGTCACCGTTATAATATATCATTATACAGTGCTAGTCAAAAGTCCGTACCCCCCCTCGTATCTTTTGAATGGTTATACTTATAATAATGAAATTTGGAGACAGGAAATAAACGGACGTAGGCTTCTTAACTAGTCATGACAGGTGACGTAATAGTGACAGATGACTTTACATCGCCACTGTGACAGATAATTTTCAATACGACCTTATGGTAAATGATACCTCGTTTGAAAGGTATTGAAAATACCTATTCAGTCATACTAATTTTGTTTTAGTTTAAGCTCATTTTAATGAATAAATGAAATAATATAAAATTGTAGTTTCGCATTTAATTAATAAAAATTCAAACCTCCGCCTATGGTTACTTGTCAAAAAGGTTAACGTTGACGTAAAAACTACTAGAGAGCTGAGAAACGTCAACTTTTTTGACAAAAAAACCATAGGCGGATATTTGAATTTTTATTAATTAAATGCGAAACTACAATTTTATATTTGTTTCGTTAATTCACCAAAATCAAAATCAACTTAAACCCAAAAAAATTAGTATGACTGAATAGGTATTTTCAATACCTTTTAAATGAGGTATCACTTGCCATAAGGTCCCATTTAAAATGATCTGTCACAGTGGCGCTGTAAAGTCACCAGGCATGACTAGTTAAGAAGCCTACGTCCGTTTATTTTCTCCCTCCAAATTTCACTATTATAAGTATAACCGTTCAAAAGATACGAGGGGGGGTAGGGACTTTTGACTAGCACTGTATAGTTAATGGAGCTTTGTTTTTACCTAATCAGTTATAAATCTTCATAAGTACGTTGTTTAATTAATTACTTACTTAATTTATTTCTTTAATTATCTTTCTTAATTTTATATTTAATTAATTATTATATATTACATTAAAATACAGGCACATCACGTAGTTCTAATACTAATAATTTATGTCCTTCTTAAAAAAAGTATCCTTCAAAGTATCCTAGGAAGTATCCGAAAAAAATATCCGGATACTTGTATCCGAATACATTTTTAAATGAAAGTATTCGTACTTTTTTAAAAAGTATCCGGATACGTTTTGAGTATCCGTATCCGGTATCCGGATACTTTTTTTCAGTATCCGACCCAACTCTGGTTTCCAGGAGATATATTAAAATTATTTTTATTTACAATCTATAAAAACCCCCTTTCCTAAACTAAACAAAAATGTTTACTATCCGTTTCTTTCTGGGAAACCATTTAGAAAACACTGTCTATTGTTCACTCAAACCGCGGGATACATAAACTTTCTAAACAACCGTTTGTAGTCCGTTCTGTTGAAATGTATAAATTGTTCGTAGAAACTTTACCACTAAAATTTTTCTCTTCCGCGAAACACTTCTTACGGCTAAATTATTTTATTTACAAAATTTGACCATATACAGGGTCATAAAAATTTACGGTCTTGTGGTCTTTGACATAAAATTAATTTTTTTTAATTCTCCCCATAAAAATTATTTAACAATTCGTACGCGTAAATTATACAAACAATTGACCACTGCATATAACAAAACTCACTAGCGGAAATGCAAAACACAAATAATGACTGTGTAAACAGTTCTTAGAAGGTGTCACATCGTACGACCGGCCAATGCCTGAATTCACTGATCATGCGTCTTTGGATTTTATCTTTTGAATGGCTGGATTATAGTATCTCTAAAATTGGCCCTTTTAACACATTGCGTGCCACGCTTTAATCGGGATAATAGTCTCATGGGCCATTGATGTCCACGGCAATGAAAGTAAGTCATACGTGTTTATCAAAAATGAGCGACGTGGTTTATGGAAAAATATCTGTGTCTCATATATGAGCGACGCGGCACGCAATCTGTTAAAACTGTATCTATGGACTATCAATATTAACGTACAAACTATTGATGTTGTTTATTTCAGAGATATCATGAAGAAGAAACGTGACGAACACATGAAAATGGTCTGGCGTATCTCACCGCAACACAAGAAACTCCAAAGCAGGATGGATCAGATGCGTAAGTTCCGAAGACAACATGAACAATTAAGAACTGTCATCGTTCGAGTGTTAAGGCCCAGCATCAAAGGAAGCGCTGTGCCGATTGAAGGAGGCGACATCGAACCACCGAAGCCGACTTTCTCCCTTGATGCAGCCGATGCTAATGCTATAGAGGTATGTGTGTGTATTTACTATATTTTTGATGAATGCAACTATGTATATCAAACGGTAACGTGAACGATATTATTTAACTTCGAAACAGAAATTCACTATCATTAAATATTCATATTAGTGTTTGTTAAATAACTATAACTGCTCATTGACTCACAATGCGTGTAATATACTCAGTGACATTAGAACATAGACGTATATCCTGGCTGGCCAACAATCTTAGGAAGTGGACTGGTCTAACGTCAATGATCTATTTCGAGCTACTGTGGATAGAATAAAATGGATCAATGTGGTCGCCAACATCTCTAGAAGATAGACATTTTTAAAAGAAGAAAAAGACATTAGAAGTGTTACACTCAGAAGGAATAATTTCTTGAACTCAATTTTTTGGCAACAAGGTAGATTTACATCAATAATAAAATGACTGATTCTTCTCTGAAATGATTCTTGTTGGCAAGAATTTTTATCAACGTATTTAAGAAAAAAATTAATATCGTGTTTGGCCACTCTGCTGCTGAATACACTCCTGTACACGTCTAGCGACTATTTTGGCGCTCTACTCTATACTACGCCTCGGTTGACCAGTTCAGTTGGTCTTATTCCCTTATTCGATTCGTGCTCCTCTACCATCGTTTGTCCACACAACACACACGCACCGTCATTGCCGTACAATTAACACGACGGCCAATTTCACGACAAACCCATGTCTCTATAGGCAACAATTCTGTCCCTGTCAAAATCGCTAACATGGTGGTAATTTTGGTGTTTTTGAATTCGAGGCATTTTCTTATATTGAATACAATTAGATTAAGGAATATTAAGGCTATGGGTACATAATTCGTAAATATTTTACGGCTATCCCTACTTTTTCTGTCTTTACACGGCAAATTACGTGTAGTAAAATTCACACTGATATGGATGGATATGTAAACATTACTAGAATGTCATTCTAGTTGAAAATTCTAACTTAAAAGATGGCTTTTGAATGTTCTTGGATAACTATTATTTTTTGTATAATTGCAAATTATTAATTCAGTTAATAAATGTGATAATTTTTTCACTAACTATGTATTCAGTGATTGTAATAATTTATATGTACAACAAAAACTAATACTCAATCGAGAAAAGAGGAAAAGTGTTAAAGTGATTTTTTAATAATATTTATATTGTTACTATGGAACGCTTACAATTCTGAACATCTTTAACAACAAAATACTTTGATCACAGAATATATTATCCTGATGTATTCTCTGCTTGGATCTTCGACAAATAATACACAATAAATAACTTTTTATGAAGTTCATCTCTTAAATCAATTATTTATCAAATACACTATATATCAATATTATTTAATCAACAACTCAAAATATTCCCGATGCCATGTCAAATATTTAAAATTGTCACTGTCTGACTATCAATATGCTGACAATATTCTATTCGACTGAGTGCGTTGTAAGACAAAGATATATTTGGAAAATATTACCACGGACATGGTGTCCATTTTTTTCGAACCCTGAAAAAAACTAATAAATACTTTTAAAAAATTTAAACGCAGAATGAAAGACTAAATTATTACCGAGGGCCGAAAGTCCCTTAGAATAAATAAACAGTTTATTTTGAATGAGATATTTGAAATTAAAAATCACACTAAATTTTCTCTTACTTTTTCACTTCTGTAACTTATTAAAATAAACATTATAGAAGTTCTCAGGGACTTTCGGCCCTCACTAATAACGTAATCTTTCATTCTGCGTTTAAATTTTTCAAAAATACTTATTAGTTTTCTCAGGATTCGAAAAAAATGAAACCCTATTTGAATAGCATTGCAGCCGAAAATACGTATCCATCCCCTTAACTAAAATTTTCTGTACCAGCTCGTATTCATGAGCCGTTCTCTACAAAAAAAAAATTATAGATAAAACTTTATTTTTGTAAAGAATATAAAAGATAAAACATTGATATTTTTATCATAGCATGCTTTAAATAGTTATTCTGTATTCTGTTACCAAAAAAATTAGTTCAAGAAATTATGCCTTCTGGTTGTAACACTTCTAATGCCACTGAGTAATTTTTCAAAGAATCCGCAAATTTTAAATTTAGAACAATTTAAGAAAATGACAACTTTTTAATACTAGTTTTTCTTTACAGGAAGTGAATTTGGCATACGAAAATGTGAAAGAAGTAGATTGTCTAGATATCTCAAAGGAAGGACAAGATGCTTGGGATGCCGCTGTACAAAGGTAAATTTTTAATCTTTGCTTAGTAACGCACCAAATAGAAGTGTTTGTTGTAACAAGCGCTTCAGTGTATTTTTTAGTGATGGTACGTGATTTTACTAATAGTGATTTATTCACGGTGAATTAAAAATCACTGGTAACGACCGTTCCTTAGTAACTTCAATAACGGTGACTTGTGACCAGATATCAGATATCAACTTCACTATTATCACTATTATTACTATTATTAGGAACCGTGAATTTTAAAGAACGATGTAGTAAATACTTATAATAAATATTACGATATTCTCGGTTATCGCGATTTGAGGAACAGCGATTATTAACATGGGGATTTACCAACAGTGGATTTTAGGAACTGTGAAGTATGATGTATTTTATGTTATAGCAGACGTATTGAATATTTTTTTCTTTCACAAAAACATTCACAAAAGTATATAAAAAAAATTTACTTGATATTTTAGAGTTACTTTTAGTTTTATTTGAAGAGGAAACGTTGTGAAGAATGTTTTGTATTGCTTTTTAAATGAATTACTTTATTGTTGGTATTGTAAATTTTTATTATAAATAGGTCAACCATCTAGTTGCGTTAAACATATCCAATATGAGCAAAATGTTTTTATAGTATGACCTAATACCGAGTAATCGCGGTCGTGTTTAGTTGATAATATTATTGTGACTACCTTTACTGTACATAAAAGACCGGCGATCGCGGTCACTGTTTAAAATCCCCGTTACCTAAAAATCACGATCACTGATCACGGCGTGATTTAAAAATCACCGCATTCACCATCACTAGTATTTTTGTTTAACATGAGTCGAGACCTAAAATACTTTTGCACAAAAATATAAATAAAACTCATAAATCCTTTTCAGTTCTAGCAAAACACATTTACCAAAGTTGATTACGAACATTGTATTTTAATATAATCCCTTGTTTATAGATATGAAGAACGCATTGACAGAGTCGAAACGAGAATCACAGCTCATCTTCGTGATCAACTCGGTACTGCTAAGAATGCCAACGAGATGTTCAGAATCTTCTCTCGTTTCAATGCTCTCTTCGTTAGACCTCACATCAGAGGAGCTATTAGGGAATACCAGACTCATCTTATACAAAGGGTAAAAGATGACATCGAAGCTCTTCATGAAAAGTTTAAGGTAAGGCAGTTGTACGAGAGGAAATGCAAAATTATGTTTATTTATTTGTAAATTTTTTGTATATTTCCTACCATTGCTCTGTAGTGGTTGTTTTTTTTTCTTACCGCTTCGTCGCGTTTCTTGATTTATTTTCATTGGATTTCTTTACTTTTATATCATAATTACGAGGGTCATTTGTAATAAAAGCTTCTCTATTCCGCTGAGAAAGAGTGCGACGTGCTGGAAGAAATCTGGCAACACCGCCTTACACATTAACTCACTTTCGCCTCGCTGCATTGCTCAGTGTTGGCCTAGCAGCCTTCGAAGATGGAGGTCCTGGTCGCTGTTCGCGCCAATTTGATATGTTTTTTAAATGCAAAATGGATTTCATCTATTGACATTCATCGTCAGTTAATAGAAGGTTATGGGGTCAAAGTGCATATAATATGTTCAACATGTCCGCAAATGGTGTAAAGAATTCAGTTAAGGCCGAACGGAAATTCACGATGAAGATTGGAGCGGAAGTCCTTCAGATTCATCGTGAATTTACGTTCGGTCTTCACTGAATTCTTTACACCAGTTCCGAACACGTTGAACAGATATGCACTTTTACCCATAAATTTCGATTAACTGATGATGAATTTAATGGGTGAAATCCATTTTGCATTTAAAAAACGTATCACAGCACAAATTTCACATTGGCGGTAACAGCGACCAGGACGTCCAACTTCAAAGGCTGCTAGGCTGACACTGAGCAATGCAGCTAGGCAAAAGTGGTGGGGTGAGAGAGAGGGAGAATTTATGTGTAAGGTAGTGTTGCCAGATTTCTCCCAGCACGTCGCTCTCTTTCTCAACGGAATAGAGAAGCTTTTTTACGAGTTAACCTCGTATATATTAAGGATGTTGGTCAATGCCGTGACCAAAACTACCTGCAGAAGGAAGCACAGTGTTCAAAATTGGTCAAAACGTGATCGAAACTAAATTTGTTTAAACTGTAAAAGTTATCTCGCTGAAAACTTGGAATATTTGAGGTATTATACCGTATAACGAGTATATATAATATAATAGGGTCGTTTTTTAGTTTTCATCCGTTCGTTAGGGGGTGAATTACTTAAAAAATATCGTTATACAGGGTGTTTCATTAAAAATGTCCAATTTTTGAGTTGTAGATCCTAGACCCTAAAATATTAGGATTTAACCCAAGCTCCTTACAGAGTTACAGGGTGTTTTATTTAAAATTTTAAAAACTATTTTTGCTCAGTGGTTTAAAACTTTTCGACGTATCCTTTTCATACTTCGCAAAAAGTGTAGGGCAAACGCATAAGCTCATATTTTTCATTTCTTAGTCTGTGGACAAAGTAGCTCATTTTTCTATCCTTCATAGTCTTGAGAATTTATTTTTCTTTCTTATATATATACACACCGGTATTTTGGCGTAAACGCCCTTCCGGTGGGGATCTATGGGGGAGTATCACTGAACCGCAAGCCCTTATCTCTTGCCGTTCTGCTCCCTCATAGTCCGATCAGACGCTCGCATAATTCCAGTCTAAGCTTCAGATTCTTATAAATTTTATACTGATGCGTTAGCCTTTTTGTTTTTCGTTCATCGGGCTGGCGATTGAACTCACATTCATCACAGTGAAGTGATGTGCGGCCAACCGCTCGTCCCGCTGAGCTATCCGATCGATTTTTCTTTTTCATTTTTCTTAATGTTTCCGTGTTTGTTACGTATTGTGTCCATGACATTTTCCACATTCTTCGATAACACATCTCGGAGCTGGCAAATCTTTTTTTAGCTGCGCCCGTAATTGTCCAAGCTTTAACTCTACATGTATAAAAGGGCAGATAATACTTCATCGGCAGTACAGTTTTGTATTTACGCCTAGATATTGTAATATACTCAATACTTAACGCCTAGATATTGTAATATACTGAATATTTAACATAATACTTGAGTTTTTATGCGACAAAGGTCATTTGTTGCCGGTTTAAGGAAATGCCTTCTATCTGTACGATCTTCGATTTGAGATTTTCAGTTGTATCGGGTTTCTTAATCTTACCATTCTACTTCCCTAACCGAACATAACCTTACATCTTTTACACGAAGCTATAAATTTTTAGTTTGTAAAAGTTACATATATATATATATATATATATATATATATTTAATACAGTCCTTATAGACAAGGCGGAAACGGCGGGTTCGTTCGGAAAAATATTCCCATGAGATATTTTTGCATAATCACATTCGTGAGACATCCCATAATAAGGTTCAAGAAGTCGCCCACGTGAAAAGTGGGCCAATTTTTTTTTTACAATTTTTTTAATCAAATTGCAAAAAATCAATACTTTTGGCCCGGACTAATTTTTTTTAGGTTTTTTGGATCATTTTGGACAAAAAAGGTCTCTTATAATTTTTCTCCAAAGTTGATCTTTTTCGAGTTATAAGCAATCTAAAATTTGAAAAACGCGAAAATGGCCATTTTTAAGACTTAATAACTCGGTTAAAAATTATTATTATGAAAGTCAGAAAGTAACTAAATCAAAGTTTAAAGTCTCCGCTACATGATCCTGAAGAAATCTGTGTCATTAATTTACTACTAAGCTGTTATTTTTAATTAATATCAATGAGCGATTAGATCGTATTGACGCGGTTGTAAATGTGAGTGCGAGTAAGATGCACAATTGGACTGCTGGAATGGCTTCTCTCTCGCACTCAGCATTTACATACGTCGCACACGTGCATGTCGCTTATTATTGTTACTTAAAAGAACAGCTTAGTAATAAAATAATGACAAAAATTTCTTCAGGATCTTGTAGGGGGGACTTTAAACTTTGATTTAGTCATATATTGACTTTCATAATAATAACTTTTAACTTAGTTATTAAGCCTTGAAAATCGCCATTTTTCGTTTTTTTCAATTTTAAATTGCTTATAAGTCGAAAACGATCAACTTTAGAGAAAAATTATAAGAGATCTTTTTCGTCCAGAATGGTCCAAAAAATTAAAGAAAAAATTGTTCGGGCCAAAAATATTGATTTTTGCAATTTGATTAAAAAAAAATTGTTACAAAAAATTGGCCCACTTTTCACGTGGGCGACTTCTTGAACCTTATTCTGGGATGTCTGACGAATGTGATTATGCAAAAAAATCTCATGGGAATATTTTTCCCTTCGAACCCGCCGTTTTCGCCTTGTCTATTAAACTTATTGTTATGTTTTTATAGGTGCAATACCCACAGAGTAATAGCGCTAAAATAAGCAAAGTGAGAGACATTCCGCCTGTTGCTGGTTCCATAATGTGGGCGAAACAAATTGATCACCAACTCACCACATATTTGAGACGCGTAGAGGATGTCTTAGGTAAGACATTTCGTATGTAGAATACGTATTTCTTAAATTTCTTTATTTCTTTACAAATTTAATTTTCTTTTCGTATTGCTGCGAACTAATCATTTAGTGTTTCTATTTATTTTCCCAATTTGTCATACACTTCATAGATTTTGTTGATAGAGATCAAGTTTTACTGGCATTATCTGATGTTTTTTTATAAACACTACAAAAAATTGGAGGATGCATGCTGATTAATCCTAAGGGCTTTCATTTGACCCCGTAATAAACGAAGATAGCGACGAAGAATAACTTTATACTTTAGTTAGTTCAGAGAGCGCCAAAAGCACTCTAACTAGTTTCTACCCTTATTGGGGTTTCCTCAGAGAGCGCATATTTTGTTGAAAGTTTACCGTGCTGGACAGGCGGGTAGTGAGATGCAACCTGATAGAGAAGCTTTAGAAGCCACGAATGTTGTAATCGGAAGATTAATTCTAATAAAGTTTTACTATGGAGTCTCTAGTGCGAGAATTTTACTGCCACCGTTGCATTTGGTTGTCTTTTTAAAGACAGATCACATGCTATGATTTGTTTGTGACGGATATTCTTGAGTTGGGACTGATTTCATGTAATCAAATGAAATATCTTTTAGTAAAGTCGTCCCAGGAACGCAACTCATCAATATTGGCCATATCATTTTAAAGTCTTCTACTTTAAAATGTACAATACATGTCTAAATTGCCGATATAAATGAGTCTGATTAAATACATTAGAAGAATTTTTTACTAAGCAGCAAAATTTTTGTTTAATTTAGTATTATTCTGTATTTTGACAACGATACCCGACTTGGGCGTCGAAACATTAATAAAATCATTTTTTTGGTAAAATTGTGGCTTATTTCCCATTGAAAATAGTTGATTATAAAAATTCCACAAGGAAATAGCTTTAGAACAGCATTAATAAAGTTTTATCTTCAATATTGTTAATATTGAAAGTAAAATTTTCGTTTGTAATAAAACTATTATTGTAATGTGTTTTGATAAAAAAGGTCTAATAAAACAAATCATTGAAACAAAAGGGCTTATATGAAATTAAATATAATCATTTTATTAATTTATTACATAAATTTAATAATAATCACTCGAGTAAACAGTGGGGGGGGGGGGGATGGAATAATTGAAATGTGATTAAAATATATGAAAAGAAATAACCGAAAAATGTTTTTATAGAGTATGTTTCTGGTCTGAAAATGACTAAAAAGACCATTCTATTAAAACAATCGAAAAAAATAGATAAAAATCGTTCATAATTCACATACAGTTGAGATTATATTCTAAAAACATGGGAAAAAATATAAAAAAGAGGGTTTTGTCGTATTTTGAGCATGTGGTATAAAAATGGCCAACCTGATTCTGCTATTAGAATAATAAAAAAATATATCACAAATCGTTATTTATTGACATGCAGTTCAGTTTACATGCTCAAAACATTGGAGACTACACCAAAAAAATGGGGTTTTTCGAATTTTGACGATGTCTCGGAGAGAAAATGGAAAATCTAACACCGTCATTCAAAATATCGGAAAAAGTACACGAAGAATAATTATTGTTTAGAAGTTTGCCAAAAATTACCTATATAACCTAAAAATTCCTTGATAAATTCAAATATTTTGATCCAAAAGATCTGAAAACAATCAGTATATTTTTGGGCATGAAAATGTACTATGTTCATGACTTTTTTTTTTTATTTTTAAAACAAATAATCGCTCACATTTTTTTTTTTTAAAACTTATTTTTTGTGATAGGAAACCCCTGGGACTACCTAGGGAGTTTAAAATTTGACTAAAGAAATTTCGAAATATGCATTTTCGGGTACCCAATTCCAAATTAGATTACAGCGGAGTGCAGATTTTACCATCTTATCCCGCTATAGCCTTTAATTATTGTTATTGACGCATTTACATCATAGATCAGATATATTTTAATATTGTACTTATATTTCCCTTACCAATTATGTTTGTACCAGTTTATTTAAACAACCCTTTCGTTCACAAACTAAATTTCTTTAAGCTAAAAATCTGAAATTTGCAAGATAGCAAGAAAGAATTTTTTGCGAATTTTTATTATTAGTTTTACATTTTCGAAATGCACAGTTTGGTCACTACAACATGTCCTCATTTGAGCAGTGAGCCAATGGAGTAAACATATTAGATATATTTTTTTTAAATACTGACAAAAAACAATTATCTTACAAAACAATTTTTTTACTTATAAAGAGATGAAAATTGCATTTGTCGCATGTCAATATAAAAATATCGCATGAAATATAGAAACCTATATTTCAAAAAATTAAATATTTTGTTCAAAAGCTGTTCGATAGCAGCACAAAAGTACTCATTGAACAGAATAGGATGTCTATAATCGGGGACAATGTGTTACAAGGGTAAAAACACATGGAGTTAGATACAAAAATTATAGAATAGGTTGTCCTCAATTGAGGACACGGTGAACGAAAGGGTTAAACGCAGAATTAACTCTCTGATTTAATTGCTAAACTGATGTATCTCATAGTTATGACAATACTCTCTTATGCTAAGCTGATGTATCTCATAGTTATGACAAGACTCTCTTATGACTAAATCTTATAGTTAAGTTCACAGCCTAGAACCACCACACCGAAACCATTTCTTCATCTGGAAACTTCTGAATATGTTTTGCTTTATCGGAAGATTCATTTTAAAGTCTTTATCAGTTTAAGATTTTAATACATTTAATTTGAAATATTTTTAGGTAAAGGATGGGAAAACCATATAGAAGGCCAAAAACTTAAAGCCGATGGAGACAGCTTCCGTCTCAAACTTAACACCCAAGAAATATTCGACGATTGGGCTCGAAACGTTCAACAACGCAACTTAGGAGTCTCCGGAAGAATATTTACCATCGAAGCAGTCCGTTCAAGAAGCGGTAGAGGCAACGTGTTGAAACTGAAAGTGAATTTCCTACCAGAAATCATAACTTTGGCCAAAGAAGTTAGAAATCTGAAATGTCTAGGATTCAGAGTGCCATTGGCCATTGTCAACAAGGCGCATCAGGCTAACCAGCTGTACCCATTTGCTATTTCGCTCATCGAGAGTGTTAGGACATACGAGATGACGCTTGAGAAGGTAAATATTTAACTGACTAGAGAAGGATAGAATAATTTGTGTTGGTCGAATAAACAAAAGTAATTTAAAAAAAATCTGTAGTAACGTATACCAACAAGTCTAGTTTTTCTGTGGTGAAGTATAAAATATTATATACAGTCGGAAAAATGAAAGAATACCCATGAACGAACATATAAAACACGCTGTATTTTCCTGTCACCGTGTCACAAAGAAAATTTTCCAGTGCAAGTACATGTAACAATAATTATTACATGTACTTGCGCTGGCCAATGTTTTGTGTGACACGGTGACAGGAAAATACAGCGTGTTTTATATGTTCGTTCATGGGTATTCTTTCATTTTTCCGACTGTACACTCCTGGCCAAAGAAATCGGGACACCTTAAAAATTGGTCGTTTTTGATGTCTCGAATCTCCTAAACCTGTTGCCCGATTTTAGTGATTTTCTTAATATGTTATAGCCTTATTCTCTAAGAATATGGATGTAGTAATAGTGTTGCTGAACAGGTAAAAGTCATTGTATACCGGGTGTAACAATAATACTGTGTTTTTCCTAAAAGTTCGTAACACCCTGTGGAATATTCTAGCATTTAAAAAATATTTAAATTAAAACTCGATTGTAGCCTTAGCCTTTATTAACATTCTGCTTTTTGACTCATTCACTTATGTTGGATAATGAAATAGTTAGATACTTTGACAACTAGCCATGTTTTTCATCAATACAGGGTGTTTCTAAATAAGTGCGACAAACTTTAAGAGTTAATTCTGCATGAAAAAATAATGACAGTTTGCTTTATAAACATATGTCCGCAAATGCTTCGTTTCCGCGATACGGGATGTTGAATTTTTTCTTACAAACTGACGATTTATTTATTGCTCTAAAACCGGTTGAGATATGCAAATGAAATTTGGTAGGTTTTAAGAGGTAGTTATTATCATTTTTTGACACAACTAAAAATTGTATATTCGGCATTGGCGTGCATACAGGTAATATGACCGGGTAATATGACCCGTATGCACGCCAATGGTGAATATAAAATACATAATTGTATGTAAAAAAATGTGCAATAACTGCCTCTTAAAACCCACCAAATTTCATTTGCATATCTCAACCGGTTTTAGAGCAATAAATAAATCGTCAGTGTGTAAGAAAAAAATCAACATCCTGTATTTCGGAAACGAAGCATTTGCGTACATATGTTTATAAATCAAACGGTCATTATTTTTTCATGCAAAATTACCCCTTAAAGCTTGTCGCACTTATTTAGAAACACCCTGTATTGATGAAGAACATGGCTAGTTGTCAAAGTACCTAACTTTTTCATTATCCAACATAAGTGAATGAGTCAAAAAGCAGAGTGTTAAGAAAGGTATGGCTACAATTGAGTTTTAATTTAAATATTTTTTAAATGCTAGAATATTCCACAGGGTGTTACGAACTTTCAGGAAAAAACACAGTATTATTGTTACACCCGGTATACAATGACATTTACCTGTTCAGCAACAAGATTACTACATCCATATTCTTAGAGAATAAGGCTATAACATATTAAAAATCACTAAAATCGGGCAACAGGTTTAGGAGATTCGAGACATCAAAAATGACCCATTTTTAAGGTGTCCCGATTTTTTTGGCCAGGAGTGTATATTTTTGAAATTTATTTTTTCAATATAAATCACCTTTAAAAAACCTGAAACAAATGTTTCAAAACCAATATTAAGAAAAGTTTAAACTGCTCAAAATGAATTAGTATTTCGTCGCTCAATTACAAAACCTATTAAAATATTCTTAATCATAACTCTACTTTATGCGAATATTTATATTCATTACTATCTGCATTACCTTGTATTACCTGTTCAAAAGTGTTCTTATACTGCAAGGGTCATATACAACCTGCCCGCTTTTTCTTCGCTTAGGGACGTTGCTTCTTCTTCTTACGGTGCCTGTCCATTCTGTATATTGGCGATCACCATGGCTATCCTAACTTTGCTCGCTGCTGTTCGGAATAGACCGGTTGTATGGTGTATTCCACGAATATACGACTGTTTTGAATTATCGCGACTGCTTTCGTTCTTCATACTTTGCACAGTAAAATATTCGTTGTCGCGATAATCCAAGAGAGTCGTATATTCGTGGAATGGGGTATAAATGTATTAAAGTCCACTTTCTCAGGTTTTGAAATCAAGATATTCTTCTCCCTGGTCATCTCTTTCCAAATACTTCTCCTTGAAGAATGAATTGAAGAATGAACAACAACGCGAGATGAGCCCTGAAGAATGAGTTACAATAAGCCATATCTCTGTTCATTCCTCATAACATGGCCAAAATATTCTAATTTGCGCTCTTTGAGTGTGCTAATAATCTCAAGTTCCTTGCCCATTCTATGTAGAACATTAACATTAGTCACTTGAACTACCCATGAAATTCTTTAACTGCGTCTGTAACACCACATCTTGAAGGTTTCGAGTTTTCCTAAAGAAACTTCAGAAAGTGTCCAGGCCTCTACTCAATATAATAACGTAAAAAATACATAGCATCTGATGATAGAGATTTTGGTACCAAGTGGTAAATCGTGACTTCTTAAAAGAGCATCGTTACGAACGCTGATCTTGCTTTTCCAATGCATTGTTTTATTTCAATAGAGTGCACCCATTGGCTGTTTATGTTGGTACCAAGGTATGTGTAGCTGTCCACCCTGTCAATTGGTTGTTGGTTGACCAAAAGCCGTGTATTTAATATTTCGTGCTTACTGCCTACTAGGTACTTTATTTTTTTCGTTTTGAGATCAGATCGAGTTCATATTCTCTATTTATATCTGATATGCGCGACATTATTCTTTGCAAACCATCTAAGCCATCTGCAAAAACTACTGCGTTCTCTGCAAATCTTATGCTGGCCACTCACGGATAACGAAGAGGCCTGGCGCCTGACAAGCCCTTAACCGAAGGTCAAAACTACCACCCACACGCAGTTGCCATCATGTTGTCATTCAGACCTTGGCGCGATCGCTTCACAAAACTGTAAGTGTGTGACATCTGGACTGCAGATCGTTAACTTAACTGGCATCGATCGGCAAATCGGATTTTTTAAAGAGAAAATGGCAAACAAGAACGCAAAGAATCCTGAGTTTTTACGTCAATTTATTGATATTTATCAATCACATCCTTGCCTATGGAAGGTTAAAGATAAATGTTACGCGAATCGGGATTTAAGAGAGAAAGGTAAATACCTCAATGTTGCAGTTAGTCTCTCTTCCGCACTAATGGCACTTCTCATTCTAGTGTTTTGTTTCTTTATTAAAGGTGTCACTAGTTTTAATCGCTTTTTAACCCTTAACTACCGAGATCCGGTATTTTTTACCGGAGGGCATTCCCAAAATGTGGATTTCGTGGTAACCTCACCACTTACAAGTTCATGTGTCTCTGGACCTCTCTGGCAGTTTGTATAACAATGCTAGTCAAACCGTGTAGTGTGTATTGTCAATATTTTCTTTTCTAGCTCACATCAAAAATCTCAACCGGTAAAAATTACCGGATGTCTGTTTTAAGTAAGCATTTTTATATGAGTACGATATTTGTAAATCTGAAATGTTTATATTATTTTTTTGTGTTTTTGGGGAAAAAATAAAGAAATGGACTGTGGAAGTCATCCTAGACCTTCAATGAAGGTTAAATTTGAAGATAAAAATTTTGAGGCCACTTTGCAAAAATGGAATTGCCATTTAATTCTGTGATAATTTTACCCCTTGCAGAGTTTTTTTCATGGATGTAAAACTTTTAGTAGATGCTATTTTATATTTCCTTTGTGATTCTGTTACGTTTATTTGTTAAAAAAAAGTCTAAATTTTTGTCCATAGCATTTATGGCCGTTTGTTTCAATAGACCAAAAATGTCACCAACATTCTCGTTCAATGTCTTTAAAAATCTTGTATTATATTATTAAAATCACTCATTTTACCATTTTTCCCATATCTAGAAGCTCCAGAAAAACACATCATGCATATTTTTTTTTAATTTTTGTTATTAACTTTATATTTTAACTCTATTTTATAATGACCGGTAAAAAACACCGGGGATCTGTAGTTACGTGATAATATTGGGATGTCTGTAGTTAAGGGTTAACACATGTTTCATCCATTTTTAAATATCTTTAATTTAATTTAAAGCTTTAATAATCTTCCGTACAGGAAAGTTTTAATTCTGCCATAAATGCCATGTGAGATAAAGATAACCTGTTTCTTTTCATGAGCCAATCTTTAACCCAGCACGCTCTTTTCTTTTTCTTTCGGCTTTCTAGCACAATTATTAACGCACACTCTTTTTTTCGTGAGAGAGACATGCTTTCTCGTCGATAATTGCACTGTGTGTGGCAAGAGTTACGATTCCCTACAGATCTTTACCTGAAGAAAAAGGTCGTCAGATAACGAACTGATTCTAGTGTGTGTCGGTTTTCGATAACGGCCTTCAGTCTTGGCCTGCATGCCATATCCTCTTCGTTATCCGTAAGTGAGTGGCCAGCATAATGTTGTTTAGGCGCACTCCATGGACTAGTACGCCTTCTTGTAGCTCTCCCACTGCTTGCTCGAAGATATGTTCAGAGTACACATTAAGTAACACCGGGGACAAAATACATGCTTGTCTCACTCCTCTATCAATGGAGACTGTCTCTGTTGATCTGATCATCCACTGTAATGGTGGCAGTTTGGTTGTAATATAAATTATTAATGATTCTCAAATCTCTATCATCTAAGCCCGCTTCTTTCAAGATGGTTATGAACTTATCATGTCTTACTCTATCAAATGAATTTTTGTCATAGTTGACATCCCTGTACCTCCTCATAAGCACTCGGACAGCGAATAGAGCCTCTCGGGTGCCTAAGGCATTGCGGAATCCAAACTTTATTTATGATACTTGTTCTTCAAATTGTTTATATATTCTGCCGTGTATCACTTTTAAAAACATTTTAAGTAAGTGGCTCATAAGGGTAATTATTGTTCTGTAGTCTTCGTATGATTTTGTGTTTAATTTTTTGGGTATAGTTACGAAGGTCGACTTTAACGTTTCTAAGCAAACTCAATCCTTTATCGCATAGATAAATAACTTCAATTACCTAAAATCTTGTTATAGCGTCGACAGTTCAACACAAAACAAGCAAAAACTCTCTACGTCTTCATCAGTAACTCGGCAACCGGAAAAAAATTATTGTACTTTTTACCGCCACATAACAGTTATGAGAATTCAATTGTGTGCGGTATAACTTTCTCAATTCCATAATTCATACTAGTTCATAACTGCGTAAAACTGCTAGATAAATAATTCTCCCATTGTTCAATTAAAAAAAAAGACTAATAACACTCTAAGTGCGTATCCTTTATTCTAAGACGCTGGTCCTTTACTAACAACCTATAGAAATTCAATATAGTCATCCCTTCAATGGAGTTTAATACATTCGCTGCCACCTTATATTCAGTCACTTTCGTATGGTGCCACTACGAAAAGGACCCTATTTAATTCCACAAGTTATGAACCCCTAGAGTCGTCGACGGAACCTGATTCACGCACGCAAAATGCCTTTTGGCATTTTGCGGGTAGCGAATGTGTTAATAGAAACTACACCATTATTACTCCATTTGGTGGTCCCTCGAGCAGGATCTTTCCGCAGATGCGAAGTTTTTATCAAAAATGGACCACCAATGTCAATACCAACCTTTGGAAAGGTCGTGCAGTTTGAATTCTGTCCTTAGGAAGATCTGACATGGTTAGTTGTGAAGTGATGGCTTGAAATCTGAAACATGTGACACATTTTGTGGTTATTTTATTGTTTCACTTAATATATTGAGTGACCAAAACCTGAGCCTAAAATTAGTCAATACAGTTTGGGCTCTAACATTACCAATTAATTGAATTATCTTCTGTGCTGGCAAATGATTGTAGTGAATTATTTAAATTACTGTGATATAATTTTTGTAGTTTTATAAATGTATTAAATAATAATTTTTAATATTAGCTTACAAACAGGACTAGCGCTGCTAGTGGTGTTAAGGTAGATTACTTGGTGTAGATGTTCTATGTTGGTTATGGCATGGATCCAAGAACCCCAGCATGTTATTATTTTTGAATTAACGTTTATTTTTTGACAATATATGTTTATGAGTACTATATACACTGCGCGTCATAGAAAACGGGCACCCTAAAAAATTGGTAATTTTTGAGGTTGCGTATCTCCTAAACCTGTTGTCCGATTTAAATGATTTTTTGAATATCTTATAGCCTTATTCTTTGTCAATATCCCTGTAATAATATTTTTGCTAAACAGGTAAACTTTTGTTGTATACCGGGTGTACGAATCAAACTGTGTTTTTTTTCTCAAAGTTCGCAACACCCTGTGGAATATCCTAGCATTTATAAAATACTGAAATTAAAACCCAACTATATATAGCCTCAGGTTTTCTCAACGTTCTCTTTTTCGATTCATTCGCTTATGTTGGATAATACAAAAGTTAGGTACTTTAACAATTAGCCATGTTCTTTTTCAGTACAGGTTGTTTCTAAACAAGTGCGATAAACTTTAAGGGGTAATTCTGCATTAAAAAATAATGACAGTTTGCTTTATAATCGTATGTCCGCAAATGCTTCGTTTGCGAGATACGGGATGTTGAATTTTTTCTTACAAACTGGCGATTTATTTATTGCTTTAAAACCGGTTGAGATATGCAAATTAAATTTGGTGGGTTTTAAGACGTAGTTATTGCACATTTTTTGACATACAATTCAGAATTTTATATTCACCATTGGCGTTCATACGGGTAATATGATCGGTCATATTACCCGTATGCACGCCAATAGTGAATATAAAATTCTTGATTGCAAGTCAAAAAATTCGCAATAATTATCTCTTAGAACCTACAAAATTTCATTTGCATATCTCAACCGGTTTTAGGGCAATAAAATAAATCGTCAGTTTGTAAAAAAAATTCAACATCCCGTATCTCGTAAACGAAGCATTTGCGGACGTAAGTTTATAAAGCAAACGGTTATTATTTTTTCATGCAGAATTGTCCCTTAAAGTTTGTCGCACTTATTTACAAACAACCTATATAGTCTGGACTGATTATCGGAGAATAGGCCATTTTTGGGAAAAGTTATTTACCAGCAATTTTATTTCTGGAATCGAATCTTATTATTGTATGTATTAATAATATAGGTATGCAAAGTCCGCAGATAGTGTGCTACTTTTTTTATAAACAAAATGGCGCCCGAAAATCGTGTTTTTTTCAATTTTTTCTCTATAACTCCAAAGATTTTAACTTTACACCAAAAACATTCAAATAAAAATTCACCGCAATTAAATTCTTCATAGAGATGTGTTTTTTTCGATTTACTTTGACGAAAACTTTCCTCGCAAAAAGCGGGTTTTTCCAACAAAATCTTTAATTTTCAACTAAACTTTTAGATAAGTAATTGTTAATCAATAATTAAATAGCTTGGCAGTGTAAAAGCCCTTTTCGTGTAGATTATAATTGCAGAAGCCGATGGAAATTGAATGAAGAATTTAGCAACAATTGAATTGTTAATTAAAAATTTACGGTCGCTATAATAACGACAATAATTATGATGCATAAGAATAACTATGATTTTTTCATAAAAATACGTCATACCTATCTAATGTACCTTACATAATTGAATTTGGACTATTTAAGCGGCCTCGGGAATATTTTAAAATTATAAAGAATTTTTTGGCTTATAAACAAATAGAATATCTCGGGAAATATTAAACTAAATTAAATTGTAAAAACGGTATTCGAAAAACAGCGGCCGGATGCTTCTTTTAAAAGAAAAAATGTTTAATTATGATGAGTAGTGCCTGAGATATAACTGGTCAAAGTTGACCGGAATTTACGGCAAAGATATAAACAATAGGATCATAATTTTTAAACCATCACATTTTTATTTTTATCCTCTTTCTCCACACCAATTTTAATATCCTTAAAGTACTTATAACATATATTATTATAATAAAAACTATCGATAATACGTGTGAAAATTGCCAAAAATAGCAAAATTCCAATCAAAAATTAGGTTGGAGAAAATGTAACCCTCAAAGTTCAAAATCGGTGTACGTTAAAAAAATGCATTTTCTCGGCTTTCCATGGAGCAATTTCCTTCATTCTTTTTTTGTTCCCAAGTAACTCGAGTAAAGCCATCGAAGTAACGCATTATTAAATGTCAAACTTGCTTTGTTTTGTTATAAAAATTTTAATTTGTTTAAATAAAAATTGTTTAAATAATTATACAGCTTTCAAATGAGAATATTTATGTTTTTAACTTTAAAAGGTACACTTGTAGTAAGTTTATCTAAAAAAAAGCCTACAACTGGAAAGAATATGTAGTTTTCTGTTCTTATAAATAAATTAATCTATTATAACAAAACAAAAGAAAGTTTGACAATTACTAATGCGTTAGTTCGATGGCTCTACTCGAGTTATTAGGGAATAAAAAAAGAATGAAGGAAATTGCTTCATGGGAAGCCGAGAAAATGCATTTTTTTAACGTATACCGATTTTGAACTTTGAGGGTTACATTTTCTCTAACCTAATTTTTGATTGGAATTTTGCTATTTTTGGCAATTTTCACACGTATTATCGATAGTTTTTATTATAATAATATATGTTATGAGCATTTTAAAGATATGAAAATTGGTGGGGAGAAAGAGGATAAAAATAAAAAGGTGATGGTTTTAAAATTATGATCCTATTGTTTATATCTTTGCCGTAAATTTCGGTCAAATTTGACCGGTTGTATCTCAGGAACTAAATCATAACTAAACGTTTTTTCTTTTAAAAGAAGCGTCCTGTCGCTCTTTTTCAAATACCGTTCTCATAATTTCATTTAGTTTAATATTTCCGGAGATATTCTATTTGTTTATAAGCCAAAAAATTGTTTATAATTTTAAAATATTCCTGAGGCCGCTTAAATACTCGAATTTCAATTCTGTAAAGTATATTATATAGGTATAGTATCGTGTTATGAAAAAATCATAGTTATTCTTATGCACCATAATTATTGTCGATATTATAGCGACCGTAAATTTTTAATTAACAATTCAATTGTTGCTAAACTGTTCATTAAATTTCCATCGGCTTCTGGAATTGTAATCTATACGAAAGGGGCTTTTATATTACCAAGTCATTTAATTATTTATTAACAATTAATTATCTAAAATTTTAGTTGAAAATTAAAGATTTTGTTGGAAAACCCCGCTTTTTCCGGGGAAAGTTTTCTTCGAAGTGAATCGCGAAAAACACGTCTCTATGCAGAATTTAATTGCGGTGAATTTTTATTTGGGTGTTTTTGGTGTAGAGTTAAAATCTTTGGAGTTATAGAGCAAAAATTGAAAAAAACACGATTTTCGGGCGCCATTTTGTTTATAAAAAAAGTAGCACACTATCTGCGGACTTTGCATACCTATATTATTAATACATACAATATTAAGATTCAATTCAAGCAATAAAATTGCTGGTAAATAACTTTTCCTTGTATTTTGCTAATTAGCCCAGAGTAATACTGATGAAGAACTTAACTGGTTGTTAAAGTACATAACTTTTGTATTATCCAACATAAGAGAATGAATCAAAAAACAGAATGTTCAGAAAACCTGAGGCTATAGTCGGGATTTAATTTCAGTATTTTATAAAGGCTAGAATATTCCACAGGGTGTTGCAAACTTTGAGAAAAAAACACAGTTTGATTCGTACACCCGGTATACAATGAAAATTTACCTGTTTAGCAAAAATATTATTACAGGGATATTGACAAAGAATAAGGCTATAACATATTCAAAAAATCACTTAAATCGGACAACAGGTTAAGGAGATACGCGACACCAAAAATAACCAATTTTTTAGGGTGCCCGTTTTCTATGACGCGCAGTTTATATTAAATTGTTTTGGCGTTCGATTTAGGAAAACCATTTTGTAATATTATTATTTTATTAGCGTGCTTGAAAGCTATCAATACCTATATTATTTTTAGTTTGTTACGGCAGATTTTCAGCCCCTACATCATTCTCTCAGTTGATCCTTGTGTTTATTTTGATGAGTTTTCAATACATCGATATTATGTAAAGCGATTAGCCAAAGCTTATAGTTTAATTTTTTGCTTTGAAGAAAGTATTAGTTCCCTTTTATGAACGGTTTTTTGAATATTTTGGATATAAATCCGCTCTACTATCCTGCATGTATGCCTATACATATAATATATATCCAGATCTCTTATATAGTATTATCATGACCTCATCACGCTGCTATTAAAGGTGTATATTAAACATAAGCTCTGCTATTATTTTGCTATGATATATTTCTCCCCCAAAAACTTTGGCTTACTCCCTACGTTGATGTCGTTTATTATTTTCTTTAACTTTGCTATCCAGACTTTAAAAATCACCTTTATTCTAGATTGAAGACAAAGCCAGCATTATACCTCTTGTAGCAGGAATGCGAAAAGAGGTTCAGCAGGTTATTGCGGAGGGCATACAACTCGTCTGGGAAAGTTACAAGCTGGATCCTTATGTCCAACGTTTCTCAGGTAACGTATTGTACTTGATGAATTTCTTGAGTATATGCTCTAATTTGTATTACAACACAATAAATAAATGAGGACAATGATGTGTTAATACATATATCTTTTATATAGACCTCGTCGTAAGTTTCCAAGAGAGAGTAGAAGAATTGGTGCTAGTAGGTGAACAGTTAGAAGTCGACGTAAGATCTTTGGAGACCTGTCCATATTCTGCTAACACATTTGCTGACATCCTGTCGAAGATTCAACATGCTGTCGATGATCTGTCTTTGAAACAGTACTCGAACTTACATATCTGGGTCAGCAGATTGGACGAAGAGGTATGTAGTCGGTAGGATAAATACTTACAAATAAAAAAAATTATATTTCTATTTATTATAAATAAAATGAAGTTGAAATCTTTTCACAAAAAAAGGTAAAATCTTTTCACAAAAACTTCGAGAGATTGCAAGAGAAATAAAATTGTGAAATGCATTTATAGAAATAAGAAATCTTTATGGATGTTTGGGTTAAATATAAGGATCAAAAGAATCAATTTCTAAAGAAAGACCTTTAATGTAGCACCTGGACCCAAAAGAAAAAAATATAAGTTGAGATGTCTAGAACATATTTTTGTTGTAGAAATGAATGATGATAACTACTAATCAGGTTCTTTCAGATACCGAAAGAAAGTCAATAGTTAGCTATGTAGAGGAGTTTTGCCACAAGATTGAAGTACTTATTTGTCATTCAACCTTGCCATTCCAAGTAGAATTATATTGCTTCTACAACTCACAATCTTGCAACTTTCATCTTATCAAGATACTACTTTGGTGAAGAAAATCGAACCAGAAATTTCGGGATTTTTTGCATTCTCTGATCAAAATCACATTATACAGGGTGCGCCAAACCTCTGGTCTTCTTTGCTTACGGCTAAACTATGAGATATACAAAAAAATGTTTATAACAAAACTAATGTGTATCAAAGAGGTCTATAATTTAAAATTATTTTCAATTATACAGGGTGAGTCAGAACGACGGTATGAACCAAAGTTGTATTTTTTTAAATGGAACACCCTGTATATTAAATCATTTTTGAATATATTATTTAAAAATATGAAAAATTTGTATAAGGTCTTATAGGCCTAAAGTTAATAATTTTCGAAATATTTACATTTTTATTGAGAAAAATGGTAATATTTATAGGGTTGTGGATTATGTTTCCAAGGAAATAAAAATTTAGGTGATAGGTCAAAGTTTTTAAAATATAGTGTTATTTTTAAATAATTTAATATTTTTTACTTTTAGCCATAAAATATACAGTGTGATCACTATTTGCAAATACAAAATTTTCTCATTTTTTTTAAATGGGACACCCTGTATATTAGTTTTGCGTTTTGTAGTAAATATTACAACCTTTCTTTTGGTATAAGGTTGTATGTACCTAGCATGTTTCGTTTTGTAGATATTTTAAAAAAACTATAGATTTTACGTGTTTGCGGATTTTTTATTTAAAATTTTTTTTGCAAAAAAAATAATTATAATCTGGTTTTAGAAACATACACTAAAATATAAAATATGAAAATAAAAACGTAATTAAAGATTAAAATAAATCGAATGCTAGTACAACTCAATTGAATTTAATAACTTTAAATTATTTTACAAAAAATATTTTACCATATTAATGAATGCATAAATTAGTTACTAAATTAAATAAACAACCAAATTTTAAATCAACCGCAGTAATTTTTATACTACAGCAACTTTCCTGTACCAAATTAATTGTTAGTTAAATTGTATTTAGTTAAACTTTTAATTTACCTTTTAAATTTACTTACATACATCTTGAGAATATAAAAATTATTATAAAGTATGCTTTGAAACAAATGAATGTTAAATGTATCATCCAAATTATTTATTAATATAAATAGTATTTACTGGTGTCACAAAAACTGGTAATACTTTTGTAGTTGAAATTTTTGTAACAATTTTTTATATTTTAAATTTTAATTTTTTAACCGAAAATTTTTTGGATATGACATTTGTTTTGGGCGAAACCATTAGAAATTATTACCAGCTTTTGTGACACGAGTAGGTACATAGATACTATTTACTTCTTAATATACTTCCATAACGTTCATTTGTTTCAAAGCATACTTTATACGTTCTCAAGATGTAGGTAAATTAAAAAGTTATTAACTGATCTTACTCGTAAATACAATATAACTAACAATTAATTTGGTACAGGAAAGTTGCTGCGGTAGAAGAATTACTACGATTGATTTAAAATTTGGTTGTTTATTTAATTTAGTAACTAATTTATGTATTCATTAATAAGGTAAAATATTTTTTGTAAAATAATTTAAAGTTATTAAATTCAATTGAATTGTACTAGCATATGATTTATTTTAATCTTTAATTACGTTTTTATTTTCATATTTTATATTTTAGTGTATGTTTCTAAAACCAGATTATAATTATTTTTTTTGCAAAAAAATTTTTAAATAAAAAATCCGCAAAAACCTAAAATCTATAGTTTTTTTAAAATATCTACAAAACGAAACATGCTAGGTACATACAATCTTATACCAAAAGAAAGGTTGTAATATTTACTACCAAACTCAAAACTAATATACAGGGTGTCCCATTTAAAAAAAATGAGAAAATTTTGTATTTGCAAATAGTGATCACACTGTATGTTTTATGAATAAAAGTAAAAAATATTAAATTATTTAAAAATAACACTATATTTTAAAAACTTTGACCTATCACCTAAATTTTTATTTCCTTGGAAACATAATCCACAACCCTATAAATATTACCATTTTTCTCAATAAAAATGTAAATATTTTGAAAATTATTAACTTCAGGCCTATAAGACGTTATACAAATTTTTTATATTTTTAAATAATATATTCAAAAATGATTTAATATACAGGGTGTTCCATTTAAAAAAATACAACTTTGGTTCATACCGTCGTTCTGACTCACCCTGTATAATTGAAAATAATTTTAAATTATAGACCTCTTTGATACACATTAGTTTTGTTATAAACATTTTTTTGTATATCTCACAGTTTAGCCGTAATCAAAGAAGACCAGAGGTTTGGCGCACCCTGTATATTACTTATATTTGTTTTTTACTTCGGAAGATTTTACTTGTCTAACCAGAAAATGTTGAATTAGGTTGAGAAGAATTTAGCAAGACGTCTGCAAGCTGGAGTGGAAGCCTGGACCGATGCACTGAGCGGCCACAAGAAGGAAATCGATCACAGCATGGACACCGACGCTCCCGCTCAACCGACACACAAACCAGGAGGAGATCCGCAGATCCAAACCATGGTTCATGAAGTTAGAATAACAAACCAAACCATGTATCTGTACCCAAGCATCGAAGAAGCCAGATTTTTGATCATGCAACAGTTGTTTGCATGGCAAGCTATCGTCACATCCCAGCAGAGGTTGCAAAGTAGCAGGTATCAAGTTGGCGTCGATAAACCTGTTACAGAAACCTACAGGAACATATTAACTAAGTTGCCGGGTGGAGCTCAACCTCTAAACTCGGCTTACAGTGCAATTGCTTCCAAAATTAAAGAGGTAAGTTTTAAATACTTGATTTGATCTTCAAATTGACCATGTATTTGCATTTTTAGGTTCAAAACTACGTGAACGAATGGTTGACCTATCAATCGCTTTGGGACTTGCAAGCTGATAATCTGTACGGAAAACTAGGAGAAGATATTGGCAAATGGATGGAATGTTTAAATGATATCAAGTAAGTCTTTAGTTTTATGAATTTATAAATAAAAATGTGTCTTAGATAAATTGTTAACTATCAACAGTTTTATTAAAAGAATTATTTCAAGATATATGTTTTAGCTTTTTGTTAACAGTTTAAGAAGGGACGTGATATTCAATCAACGATCACCCAATAAAAAACTTTGCCAACACATTCAAATCTAAAGGAACAATGTTACCGATACGCAACAAACAAAAATAATGAATATAAAAAGAAGGTGACCAATTTTAATGATTTGATAAGTCATATTTTGATAATGTATTGCCTACAGTAATTCATATAAACAAGACTCACAGAAAATAATGTGCGAACATGAATTTTGCATTGCATTCTGTTCCTAAACTAAGCCAACAAATGCCATGTCCAAAAATCTCTGTACCATTGTAACGACGAAATTCACCCTCTAGTAATAATGTAAATAAAATTGACAAGATGTTGGTATGTCATGGAAGGGGATGATAACGTGTTACAAAATTTGAAGAACATGTCCTCGGTTGCTCAGTACGGAAGAGATATGGGGGGCGGTCTTAACGGGGTGCTATTAATATTCTCTTATTATCTTAGAAATAAAAAAATAGAAATAAAATATTGGGCGCCACTGCAAGCATATACAAAAATAGAAACATTAAAGAAAAGATAGCTCAAATTAAAAATTAACAAAAACATAGTCAATACAAAATCATATACTTTTAAATGAAAGCAAATCAGTGTAACTTACCTAATATGTCTTTACTTAGCCAAATCTTTGTTGTACTTAAGAAACAAGAAAAAGGGAAAAGACAATAATAAAATAATATTTTGCAATGAATCAGACAGTATTTATTGAATTAAAATAAAATTGAAAAGAACTGTGATCTCTTACGGATTTACAAAAATAAGAGATCAAGTTTACCAAGAAAAAATAAAGAGTTTACAAAAAAATACCTTGTACTGTACATAGTCCTGCATCTTCTCATGGTTGATTTTCAAAAGTCCAAGACACAGTTACACTTCACTATAGTCACATTACAAAAAGAATAGATATATGGAAAGTACATCTGCTATCCATAGTTTATTTATTATGAAACTTTCAGCAATTATTTTCGTTGAAACAAATTGGCACTGTTCGAACAAAATATTGAAGAAACTTATTATTTCTTTAGTATATTAAACTGGACAAAAAGACAAAAACTACTTCATGCTTTAACGGTAATGTTAGAAATTGCTAACAAAAAAACTAACTAATTCCTGCCTGCGTGCGAAGAGATTATATATTGGCATTGGTATAAAAAGTCGCGTTCGCCTAAAAGTGGCTGAACGCGGTGGTCTACGACTTAATTAGACCATAATGGAACACTTTAACTCCACTACTAACACAATAACTTCTGCATTCTAATTGCACAAGAACTTCACCATACTCAAACTCAAATGGAAACTAAACCACTCAGGTACTGCGACTAGCAGACTTCCGAGGCTCTAACAACTCTCTACGGTTCCAACTTGAATGAATTTCTCCTGCTTGGATGCCAAAACTAGCATTAATCTACCGATCCAAATCGACTCGATCTCTCAGAAACAACCTCTTCTAAAAAAACATCCCACTTCCTACCGATATTTCTCGATCAACCAATTAAAGAAAAGTTTAATCATTTTTCTCATCGACTTCTCATCTCAGCGAATCAAAGATTTACCAACATCATGAGTTTTGCGTCACCTTGGACAAAACTCTCCCATGAGAATGCCAATTTAGCAAACAACATCTGGACTCGTTACTCAACTCAGAACCCTTATCTCTGCAAAGCGGTATATAAACAAACCAGCTCAAAATAACATATTTCGGTCGCCAGAAATCACTTATCGAAGATTTTATAGCTAAAGATCCCTTTTGTCGGTTCAAAATAATATAAATCTATCGAGGTCCCTCAGATAAAAGAAATATGAGTATCTATGAGAATACGAGAACGAATTACGTTTCCGATTTACCAAGCGATAGATTCATGTGAGAATTTAAAAATCTTCCTCTGAAACCAAACATGATTTTAACGAATTTAGAATACAGGGTGAAGCGAAAATACTATTGATTTCCGTACCGTTACACCATACCATAATTTAGGTAAACAGAGTATGCAGTTTGGTCAAATTTGCATTCTCATGTGTTTTACTGATCTAAAATTTAAGTATGTTGTCGAAAAGCAACAACACGATACGTTGAAGGATCAAGTTCAGGAAAATAGTTAACACCTCATTATCAGACACAATCCCCAAGATCAGCTTTCAACAGCTTAGAAATTATAGAAGCGATTGGTTATACAAGGGAAAGTGGAAGGAAAAAGAGGACCGGAGAGACGACGCTCGTCCTGGCTGAAAAATTTAAAGCAGTGGAGCGGAAAACCAACAGCAGAACTCTTCAAAACCGCTGCAGACAAAGTAAAATGGGTTGTAATAATCGCCAATGACCTTAAAGGATGAGGCACTTGAAGAAGAAGAAGAAATAAGCATAAATGATGTAAACGATCTAATATTAAACATAAGTATTCAGTCGAATTATAGATTAATATTTATTTTGTACTAGCTGACCCGGCGAACTTCGTACCGCATGCCTTAGAAATATATAAAATTCTGTCAAAGCTCAATAAATAAAAATTAAAAGAAATAAAAAATAATACTACTACTATCGGTTTACAGCGTTCTCCGACGCCTTCCGACTCCTAACCGCCATTCTTCTCTGTTTAACCATAGACCTGGAGAGATTTCTCTTTCCTCTAGTTCTTTTTCAATTCCCTCCCTCCAGCTTCTTCTCGGCCTTCCTCTTTTTCTTCTCCCTTGTGGTGTCCATGCCAAAATCTGTCTAGGGATCCTGTCATCTGGCATTCTCTGTACACGGCCGTACCATACCAGTTGTTTTGTTTTTATGTCATCAATTATTGTATGTGTTACTCCCATCATTTCTCGTATTCTCTCGTTCGGTATCCGATCTCTTCTTGATTTGCCTGCTGCTCTTATCCAGAAGTCCATTTCTGTTGCTAGTAACATTTTCTGCGCTCTTTGTTTCAGTGGCCAAACTTCACTGCCATATGTGATTATACTTTTAAGTATACTATTGTATATGAGCTGTTTGTTCGCTTTAGATATTGTCTGGTCCCACAGAATGCCGTTCATCATAGATATGGCTTTTCTACCCTCCATGTTTCTGTCTTTTATAGCAGCATCGAGTGTTCCATCTTGAGTTATCTTCATGCCCAGGTACTTGTATTCATCGCAGTGTTTAATTTCTACCCCATCGTCTAATGTAACGGACTGCTTTGTTCATCCAATACACATGGCTTCAGTTTTCTTAATGTTGACTTCGAGACCCCATTTGTTATATTCTTCTATTAGCTTCCACGTCATGTAACTTAAGTGAAAAAATAATAATAATAATAATATTAAAAATAGTATGTAATAAAACAGAATTAATTTAGTTATTTCTCATACACATAGTAACATAGACACTCTTAAGTTCCAACAAACTTGTGATTTGTTCATCATAGTGGCAAAAGCCAAGGGCACGGGAAATTGTAGATACTTGAAATCAAATGGCAAATCTGTTGAAATCCTCGGAATACGCGGGATAAAGATATCCTCTCCTTTGAATTTCTCCTTGGTAATTGTGGCCCAGCAAATTAATAATAAATTTAATTGAGAGTTACACTGAGAAGGTAAAATGACAATAATAATTATAAACGCCACTACTATTCTCGATACATATAGTTCGTCCGCTATAAGTTTTCCCATGCGTCACGATTCATTTTCAAACAAATTAAGTCAAAACATAAAGTGAAACGTACGCCGATGTGTGTAGTATACAGTATACAAAATGTATATACACATCGACGTTCGTTTCACTTTATGTTTTGACGTAATTTGTTTGAAAATGAATCGTGACGCATGGGAAAAGTTATAGCGGACAAACAATAAACAACTATATTGCTATTACCTTCCATTGAATTCATTAATTTCGTGGATTCTCGATAATCACGGCGGAGGCGGCGGCGCCGCTGATTAGGATCATCATACGATCAAATGCATAGTTTGCGAGTCTATAAGGTACATACGTACATACAAACATTCATTTTTTATTTATATAGATGTAAAATATTTAAATGGCTATTAAAAAATAACGGTTGTGGATAAAAAAAGTGAAAATGTAGAGTTATATTTTGATTCTACATCATAAAAGATTAAGAAAAACAGTTTGCCAAAAAAAAATAAAAAAAAAATCCGGGGGGTGGCAAGCCCCCTTTTTACTTAGGTTCATCGTACCAACTCAGAAACCATCCAGAAATGCATAGTTTGCGAGTCTATAAGGTACATACACACAAACATTCATTTTTATATTTTTATTTATATAGATAAATAAATGTCAATTTTCTTTTTTCAGAAAAACTCGTACGACATTTGACACTTCAGACACCCGTCGTGAATTCGGTCCCATTATTATCGACTTCGCCAAAGTCCAAAGCAAAGTCTCTCTAAAATACGATTCATGGCACAAAGACACTTTAGGCAAATTCGGTGGTCTACTTAGTAACGAAATGACATCTTTCCACGCCAATGTATCCAAGTCAAGATCAGACTTGGAACTCCAAAGCATCGAGGCTGCCAGCACATCAGACGCGGTTAGCTTCATTACTTACGTTCAACAGTTGAAACGAAGCATGAAGGCTTGGGAGAAACAAGTTGATATTTACAAGGAGGGTCAAAGGATTTTGGAACGACAGAGATTCCAGTTCCCAACAAATTGGTAAGTTAATCTAAATTGTATTTTATTTAGGGTATGGCTTACATCAGAGAATTGGTAATTCAATTTAAATTTATACAAACACATCACAAACAGATATCCAGTTTTTTTTTAATATATTTTATTGACTCTTCGGTTGCCATTACAAAGTCTGTAGGGTCGCCTGTGTATGCTCTGCGTGGGCAGTCCGGGGACGTTCAAATCCGTCAGGTTTGTCTGTGGTGTCCAATAGACTATGGTAATGCGGATCTGTCTTACTTTCTCATTCTTCTCTCCATCGGGCATTTAAGTCAATGATACTGACCGCTTGAGCGGATTTCAGTAGTGGTAACCTGGATCGGAGACGAGAGACGGTTTCCAAGAATATCGGGAATGTCGTTGTGGACGATTATCCATAATTAGCGTAGGTTGGATGGAGATATGTTACTAAGGCTGGGTAGCCCCATTGGGGGGTGGTTATAATAACACAGGCCAACGATGAAAAAACTTTTTTGATAAGATTACCTCTATCTTATGTATTTTGTGCTGAGTCCGAAAAGCATATTAAAAATGCTGTATCACCCACCATTCTTTCACAATTTAACATTTAAAATTGCATAATTACCTTTGAAACGAAAATGACTACTAAGGAAAAAGATGCTTTTTGCATTCAAACAAGTAACCAAGTTTTTAGGTAATGTGAAAGACCCTAACTACGACCTTATATTAGCTAATTTATTAGATAAGTTTTCTAAGATATTAGATGAGATTTAAGATTTGGGATGTCAAATGAGCCTCAAAATCCACCTTTTGCATAACCATCTTGACTCCTTCCCTGAAAATCTGGGTGATGTCAGTGAAGAACAAGGCAAACGATTCCACTAGGATATCAAGGGGATGGAGAAACGATACCAGGGACGTTGGAACACCAATGTGATGGGTGATTACTGTTGGTCACTTCATCAGAAACAACAGAGTGCCTCGCATAGGAGAAAAAGCTACTTCAGAAGTTTTACTTAAAAAAGAAAAAGAAAATACAAAAGCATTGACACCTGAAATGATTGCACCGACCTATAATATTACAAAATAAGAATTAGATAAAAGGTTTTATTCTAATAATGTATCATTTTAATGTATTTCGGTATCTTGTCTTTTCAAATTATTATAATGTATAATAAACCAGTGTCATATTGTGGGAAAACCATGGGTGATACTTAAAATCTAATTTCAGAATCTTTTTTAGCGAAAAAAAATACATATGATTCACATACATTTGTAAGAAAAGTTTTATAAATTTTTTTTTGTTGGCCTGTGTAATTATTATGCTCGTTATAATACGCAAAACGCGCTTGAGTGTCGACCAAGTCTGCTATTTAACCACATCGGTTATCTCTATATAGATGTAGAGTATTCTGTCACCGGATATATCAGGCCAAGAGCGGAGGATCTTTCCTCGAGTGTAGCAGAGTTTCTGTATTATATTGTAACGTTTTTTAGTTTTGCTGCTGTTGTCGTCAGGTGTTCTTTCAATGTGAGCTTTTTGTCTAGAGCTAGAGTAACCCCAAGGTAATTCTGTTTGCCAGCCTGTTGTTGAGATGAAAAGTTGATAGTTCAGTTTTTGTAGTACTTGGTTTTAATCTATAGCTTCTATAAAAGTTCCCGAGTTCTCATTCTCCAAGTTTGTGTTGGGCGACCTGTTTTTAGGGTGGCAGTGAATAAAATTAATATAACTGTGATGGTAACCAACGTTCTGAAAGGACATGGTACATGAAGAAGAAAGAAGACCTGTTTTTCTTTTTCCTTGGAGATTCCACTCTAGGGCAGTCTTTGCAATACTGAAATTACTTTTTCGGAGTGTGTGTCTGATCCAGCCCCACTTTCTGGACTTTATTTCATTTTCTACCGTCTGTTTTTCGGTTAGGTCTAGCAGATCTTCGTTTCTGATGATGTTAGGGCAGAAAAGACGAACAATTCTGTCTGGTTTTTGTCTGTAAGATTTTTTGTCACTTCCAGATTTCAGATCCGTAGAGTAGAACAGACATGACTGGAATATGCGGATCTTTGTCTTTGTAGTTTACTGGTCATACCTCCAAACAGGGTTGAACATGTTGAAAGCTTGTTGAACTTTTCGTATCCTCATACGAATATCGTATTCCGTACTTCCGCTTTCTGTTATGATACTTCCAAGATACATACAATTTCCATATTTTCAATCCGTATATTTTTAATAGTAAATATGTAGTATGTTGTTTCTTGCATTTTGTTTTCACCCAATTTTGAAAAAAAGTGAAAAAATGTGAAAACTGAATTATCCACCTCCGTCTGTCTGTCTGTCTGTCTGTGATCACAACTCCTCCGTCAATATACCAGCTAGAATGACAAATGAGGTGTCAAATGAAAGCTTATAATACAAGGATGGTACTAAAGGTGAGATATTTGACTTAGGCTGTCTGTCCGTCGGTCTGTCCGACCGCGAATATAACTCCTACGTCATTATACTAGGTAGAATGACAAATGAGGTGTCAAATAAAAGCTAATCCAAGGATGGTACTAAAGGTGAGAAATTTGACCTAGGCTGTCTGTCCGTCCGACTGCGAATATAACTCCTTTGTCAATATACCAGGTAGAATAACATTTGAGGTGTCGAATGAAAGCTTATAGTCCAAGGATGGTACTAAATGTGCGAAATTTGACGTAGGGCTTCCGGTTTTAGTAATGCGACCAGAAGTACTGTTTTAAAGTCACCGGAATAGTACACGTGATATTATTCGACGCTACTTCTCAAGAAGAAAACAAATATATACTTCCAGTTTCATGACTGTCTGTTCATCTGTCTTTCCGTCCGCGAATACAACTCCTCCATTACTAATACAGATAGAATGACAAATGAGGTGTCGAATGAAAGCTTATAACCCGAGGATGGTATTAAAGATGAGAAATTTGACATCGGACTTCCAGTTTTAGAGTTGCAACCGTATGAACTGTTCTAAAGTCACCGAAATAGTATAAGCGATATATCATTCGACGTGCCTTAGCAAGATAAGAAAAAATTTGGGTTTTGGTTTTTATATCATTTCCGCTTAACACGTTCTAACCAGAATTGCCGTTATAGTCGCAGAAATAGTACATGTAACACATCAATCGAAACGTATTGAAAAGTTGACTTTTAATCTTTAGTTCCTGTTTTGAAGTCATTTCTGTTTAAACAATGATGACCCATTGTCAAAATGACTCAAAATTAGTAAAATCGTATATCGATCGACGCAAAGTTACACGAAGCGTTCAAATATCGACTTCCAGTTCTACTTTCGATTACTTTGGGTGAATACCTAGGACTTACGAAGTCCAATTACTTGTATTCTCAGGGATTTGGTTTTATTAATATTTATTTTTAAACCTATTTTATTGGCTTCATTGGACCATTCTTAGTTACTATCATCATCATCAGTGGCGTTACAGCTCTTTATGAGCCAAAGCCTTCTTCAGAACAATTCTCCATTCGCCCCTGTCTCGGGCAACTTCTCCATGCTCTAATTCCAATAGATTTCATATCATTTTCTAGGTTGTCTTGGTACCTAAAACTCTCGGTCTTCCTCTTGTTCGTTGTCCTATCGGCACTTTTCAGTCAAAAACTTTTCTGACTATGGCATCTTCCTCTCGTCTGATTACATGACCTACCCATCTAAGGCGTTCTACCTTAATGAATTTTGCAACGTCAGGTTCTCCAAAACTTCTATACAACTCAAAGTTGTAACGCCTGCCCACAAACCTTGTTCTTTTATGCCTCCATATCGTCGGCTTACTGCCAAAACCAACTAACTCCACTTTTTATAGTTTTGAGTAATCGACGTTTTAAACTTTAATTTGAAATGAAAAATCGTTTGAATTTAAAAATGATTTAATGACTGAAAAATATTAAAGTAAATAACATTATAAACGAAAAATTTTGTTAAAAACTTATTAAAATGAAGTGAAAGTTAAAAAAAAGTACAAAAAACATTTTTTTTCGGCACTTGTCGGGTTTTGGCTGTACAAAGTTAGTCAACTTCTAGGTAACTTTGAACATCACTGTCCTCCATATCAGGCACTTGTCTTGTTTTGGCAGAACTAGAATATTGTAAATGATAAAATACTATTTTATTTAAACGGAGATGTGCAGACAACTGCACATATCTGTTTTTGGCTGAATAAAAGTGTCATCATTGGAATTAGTTGTTTTGAGACCCTTCTGTTTCCCACATTTAAAATCTGCTTTGAAATGTCTGGTTTCATCAGTACATTCTTTGATAATTATTAAGTACAAAGACGTACTTAACTCAGAATCGACAAAAAGTGGAGTTAGTTGGTTTTGGCAGTAAGCCGACGATATATTCGTCTTAGTATTTTTCGCTCAAAACGTTTGAGCATTTCTTGGTCATTCTGTGTGACCAAGTTTCTGAGCCATATGTTAGCACTGGCCTTATTAGTGTTTTGTATACAGTCAGTTTAATTTTTTTAGGCATTTTTGAGGCCATCTGTCTTCTTAAGCCATAGTAACACTTATTGGCGAGCACTATTCTTCTTTCAATTTTTCCATATTTTCAATCCGTATGTTGTTAATAGTAAATATGCAGTATGTTGTTTCTTGCATTTATTCTCAGGGATTTGGTTTTAAGGTACTAGTACTAGTACACTTTAGAAGACCAAAAATAATTTTTTTTTTCAAGATTTTTTTTCTCAGAACTTTTATTAAAAATGAACATAACACTTTTTACATATTAATATCTAACTCTTAAAGAATACAAAAAATATATCTTTTTTCATTTATGCACGTACACTAATTTTGTAGAGGGCGCAAAAGTCGAGGCCTCGAAAAATGATGGCGGACAGTTAATCTCAGGATTGGGATATCTGAAAGAAAAAAATCATACTGCATTTGAAAAAGGTAGCTTTCTTACGTGACAATTTGCCACAATTTGACCAAAAAATAAAAAATAAAGATTTTTAACCATGAAAAACTGAAGAAAAACGGGCGATTTTTTCACAAAAATTTTTCAAATTTCAGAGATCCCAATCCTGAGATTAACTGTCCGCCATTGGAACTACTTTTTTTTGAGGCCTCGACTTTGGCGCCTTCTACAATAATAGTGTACGTTCATAAATGAAAGAAGATATATTTTTTGTATTCTCTAAGAGTTAGATATTAATATGTAAAAAGATTTACATTCATTTTTAATAAAGGTTCTGAGAAAAAACACTTGAAAAAATGCTTATTTTTGGTCTTCTAAAGTGTACTAGTACCTTAATATTGATTTGCAAACCTATTTTATTGGCTTCATTGGAAAGTGTTTCCAATTGATCAACCACATCTTGAAACCTTTGTCTTAATAGACCATTCTTAGTTACTATGTAGCAAATAATTAACTTAATTAATTTGTAGGTTACACGTGGAGAACTTGGAAGGAGAATGGGGCGCTTTCAACGAAATCATCAAACGTAAAGATTCTAGCATTCAAACCCAAGTAGCCAGTCTCCAGCAGAAGATCGTATCCGAAGACAAGGCAGTGGAGAGTCGCACTAATGACTTCTTAAATGATTGGGAAAAGAGCAAGCCTGTCGAAGGGCATCTCAGACCAGACGACGCCTTGTCACAACTGCAACTGTTTGAAAGCAAATTTTCCAGGTACTTTTTGATAACTATTCACTGTCGATATAAATATTTAATCAAAGATAGTATTTTGATTCGATATTGGTTAAATCATAAGCTTGTTCAATTGAAAGATATCTTTGGTCAAGTATAGCGACTTCAAAATGGCGTTTATTGTTAATAATCCGTTCAAATATAATCAGCGTGCGGTCATACCAATTTCATCCTTCTGCGGGAAAGGTCATGTTAACATGTTTTTTCAACCATGAAGGACCCTTGCTCATGCATGGACTTTACGGAACCTAGAGTGCATATTAACGAAAACCTGTATAATGAAACTTTAAATAAGGTTAATCAAGCAATATGACCAAAACGCCCAGAAAAGCTTGTCATTCTTCTGTACGACAATGCTGGGCCTTATGTCGCCGAAGAAGTGAAAGAATCTACAACGAAAGAAATGGAGGATATTGGAGTATCCACGCTATAGTTCCGATTTATCACTCTACGATTTTTACATGTTTGGGTTACTGAAAATGGCGTTAAAAGGTAATCGTTTTCAGATGGACGAAGAATTACAAAATGCCGTAAAAGAATTCTTCGACCTACAGCCACAAGAAAACAGCCTAAACAGAGTATGCATCGGTTGGTGAAACAATGGACTATGTGTCTTAAATACCTATAGTAGTAATTATTTGTAGTTACCGATAAATTTTTTCTGGATCAAAGGTACGTTTCAATAGGGAACTTGCACATTTTTTTTATTAGATAATAATGTACAGTTTTGTTTAAAAATGAGGTTTCCAAAATTTCACTCTTCAAAAACTCGTAATAACTTAGAAATACATATTTAAAGTCTTCTGCGGTATAAAATAGTTCAGACGGCCCGTGACGTCACATAGTTTTGCATGAGTTTTGATTATGGTTATATTTCGCTGTGTCTAGGTACACGCTAACGTGTACGCAAATAAAAAAGTTAGGTATTATCCTTTTCATGATCATTTTTCAGTGCGTAACAAATGATAGGAAAAAGGGTAAGTCCGTGATAATACACATTTAATACACATTTATGACATTTATTCTAACATGACATTTTAGTTAAATCTGACAGTTGTCAAATTTTATTTTCAATTTGGAATAAAAACAAATCAAATGTGTTTCTTGCATTTATAAAATGGTATTTTCTTTGATTTGTATAGTCTTATAAATTATACAGATTATATTTGTAATATTATTATCCAATTAAAAAAAAATTATTTTTTTATTATGGCGCCATCTATCGACAACTAGAATAACTAGAATAAATGTTATAAAAATGTCACCGACGAAATGTAATCACCGACGTGCCTTTTTTTCTGTCACATACAATTTAATGCGTTAGAAAGAAATCGAAAAACTGTGACGCACTGAAAGATGATCATGAGAAATACTGTAGACGCGAATTAAACTTCATCAAGCCAGTCACGTCATTATTTAGCTTGCGCAGTGACTATACATTTTAGTACATGCTATTTTGATATGTTTAGTGTTTGTTTGATAGAAAAATGTTTGTTAAGGGAAGGGAAGCAGAACTATTCAGATGTTTCAAACTTAATTGTAATAAATCAATGTATATATATAAAAGTATATATTTAGGTTAACAAAATAATTATATGTATTTAGTTGACATGACATGTAGGTACAAAATATTGTTAAAATAATTTTTATATGTAAGTGAATTATTATAATCAACTATTCTAAATGCAAAATAAGCCACAATTTAACTAAAAAAATGATTTTATTAACGTTTCGACGTCCAAATCGGATGTCATTGTCAAAATACAAAAATTAGATTAAATAAATTATTAGAAAAAATTTTTTACTAAGCAACAACATTTTTGTTTAATTTAATAATATTTTGTATTTTGACAACGACATCCGGTTTAGACGTCGGCGTCGAAACGATAATAAAATCAATTTTTTAGTTAAATTGTGGCTTAGTTCCCATTTAGAATAGTTGATTACAAAAATTCCACAAGGATAATAGCTTCAGAACAAGTTAATTATTATTGTGAAAGCTTTAGGTCTTCCTTTTATTTTAATCTTGGACGGTAATAATATTTCATTTATAACTAAAAAAATATATATTAATTTATAGTCTCTTATTTTTTTTGTACTGTTTTAAAATGTTCTTAAACTCGTTAAAAGAACTAAATAATTGTCCACACTCCATAGTTAATTTAAAAACAAACACTAAACAAATAAAAAATAAGAAATCACTGACACTCTAACTTTTTTATTTGCGTACACTTTAACGTATACCTAGGCACAACCTTATATTTAGGTATATTCTTCTTCTCCTTCTTTAGTTTATTGGCCTCCACCTACTTGGGTATTTGGCCAGCTCATCGTCGTGGAATAAGTCAAAATATTTATATTCTAATGACATTTATCGTATGTCATTGTAATAATATATACCAGTTTGTTAAAATTTGAGTTTTATACTATTTTTGAAGGAAAGGAACGAAGGTTTACTATTGAAAATAAAACCATTTTGTAAAAGAAAAATTTTCTATGAATAGTTCAAACGATCAAAAACACTTGTAACGTCACATAAATGTATTTTCTACTGACGTTTATAACGTCTAATTTAAAATTCTGTTTACTTTATTGGAAAAATGTAAATGTACAACCCAGTGACGTCACGACGCGTTTTGGACCACCTGTTTTAATTTGAATTTTTAATCGTCTTTAGGGGCCAAACGAAAGACAAACAAAACTTTTTTATCTTTGATACATGTTTTAAATTATGTTCTGTTGTGATGTATAACATTTTTTTCGAATAAATTTATGCAAGTTCCCTATTGAACAAGCCTAATAGACCAGGGCGGATCTGTGAAAAAAGGTCTATTTTTGGATGTGCGAGGTGGCATTCGGATTTTTGCAGATAAAGTTAGGTAACAACTTCAACAATAATAATTGACTTATGCTCCTTCTCAAATATGCCCGGAACATTAAATAAAAAAATTAAAGTATTTAAAAATTTCGAAAAACATCGATTTTTTTCTACTTTCTTTGCTTATAACTTTAAAACGATTCATTTTGGAACAAAGTCGTAGAGAAATAAAATAATGATAATTGAATTTTGTATGATAAACGACTGGTTAAAAATGTCTTAAATTATTACCCTTTCTGCAAAATAGCAATAAATACAAAATAAGGGGGCAAAATAAGCCTGTTTTTATTCAATGTTTTTCAATAACTTTGGTTGCACTTAGAACTTTCGTAATTCGCGTAGAAAATTCTTACAACATACTTAAATCGTTCACCAAATTTCATTAAAATCGACCTGATAGATTTTGCAGAATAATTCTGCAATCTAATTTTTTTTATAAGTTCAAATTTTTTAAAAACTTTCTGAAGAAAAAGTAGACTATTTAGAAGTTTGCTAATTTTTTTACATATAAAGAAGTTCTCTACCTATCTAATACACTTTACAGAATTAAAGTCAGATTATTTAAGCGGCCTCAGCACTGTTTTAAAGTTATAAACAATTTTTTGGCTTATAAACAAATACAGTGAGAACGTTTGAGTTGGCATAAATTCGAAAAATCCCGAAACAGGTCGATTTTTATTTTTAAATGCTAATTTTTTGGTATATATATCATACTAGTGACGTCATCCATCTGGGCGTGATGACGTAATCGATGATTTTTTTAAATGAGAATAGGTGCCGTGTGATAGCTCAATCGAAAGGCTATTCAATTTTGTATTCACTAATATAAACATTAACATAACTATTTATACAGGGTTTGAATTAAAATTTTTTTTTAATTAAATTAGTTCCTAGTATCTAGTCACTAGTATGATATTTATGTCAAAAAATTATAATTAAAAATAAAAATCGATCTGTTTCGGGATTTATCTCCAGAGTCTCCCATTCTCAAGAAACTGAATTTATTCCAACTCAAACGTCCTCACTGTATTTGTTTATAAGTCAAAATATTGTTTATAACTTTAAAACAGTGCTGAGGCCGCTTAAATAATCCGATTTTAATTCTGTGTTAGATAGGTAGAGAAACTCTTTATAAGTAAAAAAAATTAGCAAACTTCTAAATGGTCTACTTTTTGTTCAGAAAGATTTTAAAAAATTTGAACTTTTTTAAAAAAATTTAGATTGCAAAATTATTATGCAAAATCTATTAGGTCGATTTTAATGAAATTTGGTGGACGGTTTAAGTATGCTGTAAGAATTTTCTAAGTCATTTATGAAGGTCCTAAGTGCAACCAAAGTGGTTGAAAAACATTGAATAAAGACAGTCTTTTTTGCTTCCTTATTTTCTATTTATTGCTATTTTGCACAAAAGGTAATAATTTAAGACATTTTAAACCAGTCGTATATTATACAAAATTCAATTATCTTTATTTTCTTTCCCTACGACTTTGTTCCAAAATGAATCGTTTTAAAGTTATATGCAATGAAAGTAGAAAAATACCGATATTTTTCGAGATTTTTAAATAGTTAAAATTTGTATTAATGTTCCGGGCATATTTGAGAAGGAGCATAAGTCAATTATAATTAATGAAGTTGTCACTTAACTTCATATGCAAAAATCCGAATGCCACCGCTCACATCCACCTCAAAACAGATCCGTCCTGGTCTATAATTAGTATTGGGACCGTGCAAGTTCGGCAAAGCGACCTCTATTTTTACGCTCTGTACTTTTATTCGCACTTTTAATTATATTGGCCAATTATATTTGTCCTGGTTGCTGGATAATTGTCAAGGCCATAGTCCAAAAAAATAATAAGAAGAAAAAATAAGATGCAGGTTAGGTATGTTATGCAAACGTAAACAATTGTATGTAGTAAATAAAATTAGTTATTAAAATGCAGTACTGCAAGCAAAATACAATTAATTAAATTTACCTTTATATAATAATTGCATATCATATCAATATTGTGGAGCAATCTATAATTTTTCTGCTTCAATGACAGAAGGTATGAAATATACGTCAATTTGACAATTTCAATTAATATGAATTATTTAAGATAGTTGCAATATTTCTCCGCGACTCGCGCACGGTCGTTTCTCGTTTCCCTTCCAAGTACTTGCACACCGCGAATATTGTTTTCTTTTTAACAAAAATAGCTCTCGGTGATTTTTTTATAATTTCTTCAATCGGACAAGTGAAAAAAGAGAGAAAAGTTGAAACTCATTTGTTGTGCTATCTGATTTTTAATCAAATTGTCGCCAACACGATGATATTTATTAAAATCTTACAAACAGTATTGCATATTTCCATGAGCAAGATTAAATGCAATACTAAGAAATGTGCTGGCAAATGCACTTGAATGCACACCAAAAGTGAAGAAAGAAGAAGAATTACGTTGGATGAATATATCTTAGTAACGAGTTGTCATATTATGTCTGTCAATATCATGTCTATTCATACACAACAAAGATTTCTGACGAGATCTAAATTAATAATAATAACTATAATGTCTAACGAGATCTAAATTGATTTCTATCATATATTTACTAAATTTTTTGTGTGTTTAAAATTTAGACTCAAAGAGGAAAGGGACAATGTTGCCAAGGCTAAAGAAGCTCTCGAGCTTCAAGATCCTGGCGGTATAAGCACCAGCGAAGACAGAATGCAAGTCGTCTATGAAGAACTCCAAGACCTCAGAGGTGTTTGGTCCGAATTGTCAAGAATATGGCAACAAATAGATGAAACTAGGGAAAAACCATGGCTTTCAATTCAACCAAGGAAGCTCAGACAGCAGTTGGACGCTCTAAGTACACAATTAAAGGAACTACCAGCAAGGTAAACTTTTCTGTAAATTTAAGATGATCAATATTTACTCTGTATTATATTTTAGATTGAGGCAATATGCTTCGTATGAGTACGTCAAGAAAACTTTACAGACATATACCAAAGTTAACATGCTCATAGTTGAGCTTAAATCTGATGCTCTAAAAGAACGCCATTGGAAGCAATTGATGAAACAATTACGAGTAAACTGGATCTTGTCAGATTTAACACTAGGACAGGTTTGGGACGTAAACCTACAAAAGAACGAAGCCATCGTAAAAGATATCATTCTAGTGGCACAAGGAGAAATGGCTTTAGAAGAATTCTTGAAACAAGTTCGTGAGTCCTGGCAGAACTACGAACTGGACCTCATCAACTATCAAAACAAGTGCAAACTAATCAGAGGATGGGACGATTTGTTCAATAAAGTCAAAGAACACATCAATTCAGTAGCAGCTATGAAGCTCTCACCTTATTACAAAGTTTTTGAAGAAGAAGCATTGACCTGGGAAGAAAAATTGAATCGTATTAATGCTTTGTTTGATGTCTGGATCGATGTACAGAGAAGATGGGTTTACCTCGAAGGAATTTTCTCAGGTAGTGCCGATATTAAAACTCTTCTACCAGTGGAAACCTCGAGATTCCAAAGCATCAGTTCAGAATTTCTGGGATTGATGAAAAAGGTTAGCAAAAGTCCCATGGTAATGGACGTATTAAATATTCCAGGAGTGCAACGAGCTTTAGAAAGATTAGCTGATTTATTGGGCAAAATACAAAAAGCTTTAGGAGAATATCTAGAAAGAGAACGTACTTCATTCCCCAGATTTTATTTCGTTGGAGATGAAGATTTATTGGAAATTATAGGAAACAGCAAGAACATCGCTAGACTTCAGAAACACTTTAAAAAAATGTTTGCTGGAGTTGCTTCTATACTTTTAAATGAAAACAACACCATAATTACAGGTATAGCTTCAAGGGAAGGTGAAGAAGTTCACTTCAACAACCCAGTCTCGACTGTAGATCATCCAAAGATAAACGAATGGCTCACAATGGTAGAGAAGGAGATGCGTGTAACTTTAGCTTCAAATTTAACCCAAGCTGTACAAGATATCAAGCAATTTAAAGACGGCATTGATTCAAAGAGTTACATGCAATGGGTCGACAAATACCAGGCGCAGATAGTGGTCCTCGCTGCTCAAATCTTGTGGAGCGAAGATGTAGAAGCTGCTCTTGTCAAGATGAACAGCGAACCTCAAAAAGGTCCTCTAGAAAAAGTACTTCAACAGGTAGAAAATACACTCAATGTACTTGCCGACTCGGTTCTTCAAGAGCAACCTCAACTCAGAAGGAAGAAGCTGGAGCATCTCATAAACGAATTCGTACACAAAAGAACTGTGACTAGAAGACTGATCGCAAACGGAGTTTGTAGCAACAAAGCATTCGAATGGTTGTGTGAAATGAGGTTCTATTTTGATCCAAGGCAGACTGAAGTTTTGAAACAATTAACGATACATATGGCAAATGCGAGGTTCTACTATGGATTTGAGTATTTAGGAGTTCAAGATAGGCTAGTTCAAACACCGTTGACAGATAGATGTTATTTGACCATGACTCAAGCTTTGGAAGCTCGTTTGGGAGGTTCGCCCTTCGGTAAGCTCTTGCTAATATTTTGTTAATAAATTATAATTTTTCAATAAAAATGTGTACCATTTTTATTCGGTTGCAATGCGAAGGCAAACCAATCTTACTTTTTAATTAGAATACGGAGTGCAGTCCAGTTCCTTTAACCGCGATTTTCTGCTCTTATTGGAGCTTCATCAGAAGAAACGTAGGCACTGTTCTCCATACTCCAACTAAATTGCATCGAGAGGTTTTCCCACACATCGCAACCAAAGTGATGATAATAGGTGGCAAGCGCCATCTGGCAATTGAAAGACGAAGCAAGTTTTCAATCCTAATAGTAAATTAATAATATTGAAAAATATTAAAAATCACTAAAAGATTTTTAAATTGAAAACTCATTGGTACATTTTCATGGTAACACCTCCAAGACTTCTATAATTTGCAAGTCATATGGATGCTGCAGTGAAGACGAAAGGGAAGGAATTCTACACCTTGCAATTCACATCCCCCGTCTGCAGCCAGCAAAGTTCCAACTGAAAAATGCACCTGGTTACTCTACGGAGTAATACGAAAATAAAATAAAAATGTGTACCATTTTTATTCGGTTGCAATGCGAAGGCAAACCAATCTTACTTTTTAATTAGAAATTTCGTCTTCACTGCCGCATCCCTATGACTTGCAAATTATAGAAGTCTTGGAGGTGTTACCATGAAAATGTACCAATAAGTTTTCAATTTAAAAATCTTTTAGTGATTTTTAATATTTTTCAATATTATTAATTTACTATTAGGATTGAAAACTTGCTTCGTCTTATAATTTTTCAATACATAAATAAATAGTATACTCAGTGACATTAGAAGTAATAATTTCTTGAACTTAAGTTTTTAGCAACACATTAATTTAGTTTTTAGATTTTAGTTTAAAGACGATTCTAAATTCAAATTAAAGCAGCTATCTCAAAACGCGTCGTGACGTCATATGGTTATATGTTTACATTCTGCACCAACAAAGTAAACAAAATTGTATATAATATGTAATTTTAAATTAGAACGTCTATTAAATATAAACGAATTAATTATAAACGTCTGTAGAAAATACAGTTATGTGACGTCACAAGTGTTTTTGATCGTTTGAACTATTTTAAATACTTAGAAAACTTGTGCTTTTACAAAATGGCACTAAACAACACTTATAGTGTTTTCTTTTCCATAGTAAACCTTCTTTTCTTTCCTTCAAAAACTATATCAAACTCCAATCTCAACAAACTGGTATATATTATTACAATGACATACGATAAATGTAATTAGAATATAAATATTTTTACCTTATTACGCGACGATGAGCTGGCCAAATACCCAAGTGGGTGGAGGCCAATAAACTAAAGAAGAAGAAGAATATGCCTAATTATAACCATAAACATAACCATATGGTAGAACTATGTGACATCACGGGTCGTTTGAACTATTTTAAATCATAGAAGATTTTAAATTTGTACTTCTAAGTTATTATGAGTTTTTGAAGCGTGAAATTTTGGAAATCTCATTTTTAAACAAAACTGAACATTATTATGTAATAAAAAAATGTGCAAGTTCCCTATTATTCCTTCTGGGTGTAACACTTCTAATGTCACTGAGTATATTTCTAGATTTAGACCTCTCATACATTTTTTCACTATATTTTTTGTTTCTTCTTAGTTTAAGTTAAGACAAGACGATGCAAGTGTGCTGTCAAGGCAGGGATTATTAAAAAGTTTACACGTCGGCTCCTGCCTTGTGGTAGGTCTTTGAAGTGACTTTTTGGATTGTAAATTTCAATCTTGACAGTTTTCATCATCGATTCCTATTCCCAACATAGAAATCACTAGTCGAAAATCGCTGCATTAAAATTTACAAGCAAAAGGCAGAAGCCAACCCTGTACATCCCCCATAATTCCCTGCCTCGACAACACGCGTGTATTATTCGCGATTGAAACGGAATATAGAGGGCAGGTCGAATGCAGGAAAATGGCCGATATAAATGGTATAAACAAACATTCAACCGAGGAACAGAACAATACCGATTTGATTTAAAATATTTTAATGTACTCATAATGCTAAAATTTACTAAAAATTTCTTAATATTGACCAAATTCCATTCAAATCAACAATTTTCTGGTTTGTTTATACCACTTATAGTAGTTTAAATTTCTTCCACCAGAGGTCAGATACTTTGTTTTTCATCGCGAATTGTAGACCAAAAACAGTTTATTTTATACGCGAAACCACTACGGTAGATACTCGTTATTCTTCTTAAAATTCCTTCTCCTCATTGGAGGTTGGCTACTACAATTACAAATTCTTGTCCGTCTTCAGCTGTTCTTATTATCTGTACAAAATTCAGCCTTGTCCATTGTCAGATGTTTCTTAGCCACGATAGTCCTTCCTAGTCATTTCTTTCTATCGATCTTTCCTTTCACTATTAGTTGAGCATATTGGTAGTTAACAATAAAACACTGAAAACGTTTGTTTTCTATACTTCCACAAAATGTATTATAACTATGTGACTACAGCTGTTTCGGCAGAGTGCCTTTCTCAAGTAATATAGTTTACAATGTGTTTGCCTTTTTAAGTCTTTAACTGAAGAGGTTGAGGAGTGGGGAGCTGTTTGTCTCGAGTTGGTCATTCAGAATTATATCTGTATTTTTCAATTTATTAATTTTCATAGATTCTAATAAAGATAGCTTAAGGCCTTTATTTTGAATATGAAGAATTTGAAACTGTTCATTAAAAGAATGATTATGCGTGAAGTGCGTATGTAGAATATGCTTTTCTGTTCTTGAAAGCCCTTTTGTGCTCTGCTATCCATTTGTCAAAGGTTCTGCCAGTTTGACCGATGTAAGTTTTCGGACAGTCACCACAAGTTAGCTTGTAGTTGCCACTCTGTAGTTGCTTTCTCTTTCGGCTCTTATTGTTTTTAATACAATGCGCTGGAAACTCATTTATTTTTAGCACATAAGCAAAACGCTCGGACAGGTCGATTTTTAAAATAATCATAGTATATTATAGTATCAATGTTTCGAACTTTACGCGATCCCTTTTCAGGTGACAGTCATAACTTCGATGTTTTTAAATGGGAAAGTACATCATGTGACACCTCACTTAAAAGCTTTTGAAACACTGGTTACAAAAATGTATAATACTTCGGCAAAATTTCGGTCAAATGCTTTTTAAATGCATTCATTTTTTTCGAATCCTGAGAAAACTAATGAGGTTTTTTTAAAAATTTTAACGCAGAATGAAAGATTACATTATTACCGAGGGCCAAAAGTCCCTTAGAATAAACAAAAAGTTTCTTTTGAATGATATATTTGAAATTAAAAATCATACTAAATTTTCTCTTCGTTTTCACCTCTGTAACTTATTAAAATAAATATTATAGAAGTTTTTAGGGACTTTCGGCTCTCGGTAATAATGTAATCTTTCATTCTGCGTTTAAATTTTTCAAAAATTCTTATTAATTTTTTCAGGATTATAAAAAAATGAATGCAGTTAAAAAGCACTGGACTGAAATTTTGCTCAAGTGTTATACATTTTTGTAATCAGTATTTCAAAAGCTTTTAAATGAGGTGTCACATGATGTACTTTCCCATTCAAAAAAATCAAAGTTATGACTGTCACCTGAAGAGGGATCGTGTAAAATTCGAAACGTTGATGCTATAATATACTATGATTATTTTAAAAATCGACCTGTCCGAGCGTTTTGCTTATGTGCTAAAAACAAATAAGTTAATATGGGGGGGGGGAACACTTATTCCAGCGTACTGTATATTTGCTTAAGTTGTTGTTAGTTCTGAATCAAGTAACGGTCGAATCCGTCAGTCATATTGGTAGTTATTGTTTCTCAGTATGTGGCCTAGGTATGATGTTTTTCTAACTTTCACTGTGTTCACTTTTTCGTTTGAGGTATGCGATGTCCACGTAATTTTGAGGATTCTCCGGTAGATTCACATTTCAAAGGACTCCAATTTATTTACGGTCGCTGTTTTAGGGGTCCACGTTTCAACTGCATAGAGAAGAGTCGACTAGACGTAGTATTTTGATAATCGTACTCGAATTTCGAGTTTTATTCGAGAATCACATAGAATTTTATTTTTTTTTAAATATTTTCTGGCCTGTTCTATTCTCGATCTTATTTCTAGATCAAGATTTAGGCTGCTATTGATCCAACACCCCAGGTACTTAACTTTATTGACCTCTTCTAAAATGTGCCCGTTTATTGTGCAAGGTTGAGGTACATTCTGGTTTTTTCACATTGACTTCACCTTGCTTTTCTCTTTAGAGGTCGCTGGATGCATGTGTTAATATATTATTTTAATATAATTGCCAATCAGTCGGTGCGTTTTTATTCAGCTCAGTCGTCTTACAAGCCTGTATGATGACGGGTAGACTTAGAAACACGTGTCAGAGGATGGTAACAGACTCGAATGGAATCGAAACGCGACCGCCTGTTTATTTTAATACAGTAGATATTATTGATTTTTCTTTTAGGTCCGGCTGGTACCGGTAAAACTGAATCAGTCAAAGCTCTCGGCAATCAGCTGGGACGTTTCGTTTTGGTATTCAATTGCGACGAAACCTTCGACTTCCAGGCTATGGGAAGAATATTTGTGGGTCTCTGTCAGGTAGGAGCTTGGGGATGTTTCGACGAATTCAATCGATTGGAAGAAAGAATGTTATCTGCCGTTTCACAACAGATTCAAACTATTCAAGAAGCTTTGAAGTCGCAGAAAGAAGCTGCTGCTGAAGGTGTTACTACAGGCAGTAAGTTAATGTTTTTTTAATTGTAACCATTGCTAACCTCGACATCTATGGGTAAAAGAGGCAATCGATTATGTATGTATAACCATTACTAACACGAAAAAAAATATTTACAATAAGATATGATTTAATGTTCGAATACATATTATGTATATGAATTTTACAAATAAAAGGCAGATCTCGATCACAGTTATTTATTAAATCTTGCCCAAGTACTTTCGCTCTCAGAGCATCATCAGGGGCATTTCTTAAAAAAAAAGCTGTCCAGCACATCCCGGAATGTCGTAAACATTTACTTAAAAATAATACAAATAATAACACACACTGGACAATGAACAAACATTAAAATAATCCAAGTCAAAGCCAAATCAAGCTTTCGCTGTCAAAGCATCATCAGGGGCATTTCTTCAAAAAAGGAAGCTATCCAGTACATCCCGAAATGTCGTCAATATTTACTTAAAAATAATACAAATAATAGAACACACTGGACAAAGGACAAACATTAAAATCATTTATAATAATTTAATGTCTCTCATTTTCGTTTTACAGCGAATTCTTTTTTTTTATATTAGTATTACTCCTAACTAAGGAAGTTTTACACTTCTGCGTGCCTTCTTTTATTCATCGTTAGTTTGGTTTGTAAGTAATAGAAACCACGAATAGGCGTGTTCCGTGGTAGTTTACGGAAACGATTACATGAAATTAAAATAAAGGTAAACACAACAAACTGTCAATTACATATTTATTTGTGTCGGTAAAATAGCGTGAATATTTTTTGAAAGAGGGTTTGTTATTCTTTGCGAGTGTGGTGGTGTCACTGCCCCGGGTGCCGGCTATGACTATACTGAACGGGACCACAAACACTTTAATCTGTCTGGTGTTCTACCATATGGCCAGATAGGCGACAATAATTTATTAGATCTGGCGTTTTAAAAGCTGAAAACATTTTTTTGGTTTTTAAGAAATTGACATAAAGAGGTTGGCCCTTTATCTGGTACCGTAATCTATGAATTTGTGTTTCTCATGAAAAAGCCATTAATTTTATACATTCTGGTTTTGTATTTAGGAGCGAAACACATGTGAATTTTAAATGACCCATATTATTTTCGTTTAGAAAAGAAAGTTAATATTTAAAATTAGCAATTAAAAAAATAGTAAAATAATAATTGAAACGTGTCGCTACAGGCGTAACCAGAAACTGGTCCCAATATAAGTGTGGCTACATACTACATACAAGCGGAAAATAAAAATTTAAAAAATTCCAACGACATCTTGGAACAATCCCATAAAAATTATTCATTAAGAGTATTTGGTTTATCGGAAAGCACAAATGAAAACTTAAAAGAAAATTTAAATAATATCTTTAACGAAAAAATGAATGTTTCCGATTGCCAAATTGAAGCAGCATACCGTACTGGTTTTCGTAAAAAAGATGAAATGTCACAAAAAGTAAGACCGGTAATTCTAAAATTTTCGTCACTGGTGTCCAGAAATCATATTTATGCCAATAAAACGAAACTAAAAGGAACAGGTATCTCTATTGTTGAAGAGTTAACGAAACAACGTTATGAACTTCTACGGGAAGTCAAAAACAAAGTGGGTAAAAAAAATGCTTGGTCCAGAGAGGGGAAGATTTATGCTTTCTTTTCTGGAAAAAAACGCTTAATTAATGGTTCAGATGATTTAGCCGGTCTTTAGCAGAAGTATACGAACACAGCAGGTGCGCAGTGAACAGCCTTGTTTTTTTTTCTTCTTCTTATTTAGTACATAGTTTTATTTACTTGTTATTATGTACAAATACTTTTTTATTTTTATAAAACCAAATAGGTGGTAATATATGAAAAACTTATCAATTGCTTTTTTTTAATGTACGATCATTAACTTTGCATTTTGTTGAATTTAAATCTATGTTATTGAATAGGCGTCTTGATATTGTAGGTCTTCAGGAAACTCGTTTATCTCCTGACCTATTGTCTGAAAATTTGTTGATTCAGGGATATAATTTTATTCGATGTGACAGAAATACGAATGGAGGAGGTGTAGCTTTTTATATAAATTGTAACATTTTGTTTGTAGAATTATTTAAAAATATTTCAAATCACTTAGAACACATATGGATAACGATTAAAGTTAATAAAAGCAAGTTTTAATTGGTAACTTTTATAGGCCGCCAAAGCAGAATTTTGTCGAATTTCTTAACACGTTTGAAGACACTGTTTCTAGCTACATACCTGAATGTGATTATATGGTTATGGGTGGAGATTTCAACATTGACATGTTGGATGTTAGTGAAAGAAAAACGGTTCTCTTTAGTGAGTCTATTGATTCATTTAATCTGAAACAATTAATAAATAAACCTACTCGCGTCACAAGAACAACATCTACTTTACTGGACTTGATTTTGGTTACAGATAATACTCCCAACAGTAGAGGCAGATACTATAGTTATTCTAGAAGAACAGTCTGATCATTTTATTGTTTACTGTTCTCTTAAGGAATTTGTAAATAAATCTGAAATTCAAATGATATACAGAAGAAATTTAAAAGATATTGACCTTGAATATTTTCAAAATTTGTTACTTTACTCACCATTTTTTCATATTTTAAATATTCCTGATGTTAATGAAAAGGTATTGTTTTTTAACAGTATTTTAACAGATCTTTTTGATTTTGTAGGTCCTTCTAAATTAATTAAAATACAGAAAAATCGGCCACCTTGGCTCACAGACAATATTCAGTTAATTATTACACTTAGAAATAAAGCATTTACACGTTGTAAAAGGACTAAAAATTTAGCTCATTGGAATTATTATAAATCTTTAAGGAACCAAGCCAATATTATGTTACGCAATGAGAAGAAATCTTATTTAGAAGTAAATTTCTTGGGGGGTAATTCAAGTAAAATAATGTGGAAAAAATTTAATCAGTTAAATATTAACAGTACCAAGAAAAACAATATTCTACCAGAATTTTTGAATAGGCCCAATGAAATAAATTCTCATTTCTTGTCTAATGCTCTAACAAATATGCCACTTGATCTGAATCTTTTATACTTTTATAAGAATAATGTTAGAAAAAATTTTTCACATTTGTTTAAGTTTGAGACTGTTGGGGAAATATTCGTCTATCAATTACTATTAGAAATAAAATCCAAATCTACAGGTTCTGACTTACTCACTATTGATATGATACTTATGTGTTGCCCATTCATTGTTCGTTATGTAACTGACATAATTAATACTTGTTTGGCAAATAATGTTTTTCCCGATGCTTGGAAAATTGCTAGAGTTCTACCAATTCCTAAAATAAAGGAAGTAAAAGAGCTTGGTGAATTAAGACCTATTAGTCTGTTACCTGTACTATCAAAAGTTTTAAAAAAAGTTATGTATCTCCAAATCAAAAGTCACTTAGATAAATATAAAATACTTCCTTCCTTCCAGTCTGGCTTTCGCAGTGGCTATAGCTGTAGCACTGCTTTGCTAAATATTGTGGATGATATTCTAAAAGGGACAGACCTAAATAAATGTACTAGATTGATTCTTCTTGATTTTGCTAAGGTATTTGATACTATTTCTCATGAATTACTGTTTGGTATTTTACACTATGTCGGATTTTCGTTAGATGCGATTAAATTATTGAAAAGTTATTTTAGTAATCGGCAGCAATATGTCGAAACTAACGGTGGAGCTTCTGATTTATTAAATGTATCTAGAGGTGTTCCGCAAGGATCTATCCTTGGACCACTTCTTTTTAGTATTTATATTTCTAATTTAACATGATAATGTTATGTGTTCATTGTTATGCTGATGATACTCAAGTGTATTATACATTCTCTTCTACAGATTTGGCAAGTGCTTCAGAAAAGCTTAATAGTGATTTATCTAAACTCGTAATTGAAACTGAAAAACATCAACTAAAATTAAATCCTATTAAATCATCCGCTATGGTTTTCGGTAAAAACAAAGACAGTATTAGGAGAAATATTCAAATTTTGTTGCAAAATAATAAAATTAATTGCACTGATGTGTCCAAAAGCTTGGGTTTATTCCTAGATTCTGATCTTAAATTTAAAAAACATGTGTCGGCTTGTATTCAAAAAGCATACAGTTCATTAAAAATATTATTTCAGCATCGACATATTTTAAACTCTAGGCATAAAATATTACTAACGGAGTCTTTAGTCTTACCGCATTTCAATTATGAAGATGTCGTGTATGGTCCTTGTCTTGACCAGTTTGATATAAATAGAATACAAAAAGTGCAGAAGTCATGCCTTAAGGCTGTATGACACTATGCATTTTCTTGTATCATTTCTAATATCGTTTCTGATATCGTTTCTTGTATACATTTTCTTGTATCATTTCTTGTACGTACATTTGTGCCCTGTATGACACTATAAGTATTTTTACTACAAAAACGTTATTACGTAGGTCAAAATTTATGACGTAAGAGAACTGTCAAAACATTAGAATGTGACTTTTCATTATTGCTATGTTTATTATAAACACGGCAATAATGAAAAGTCACATTCTAATGTATTGACAGTTTTCTTACGTCAAAAATTTTGACCTACGTAATAACGTTTTTGTAGTAAAAATACATATGCAAGTTCTTGTATCGAAAACTGTATGAAATTCGGCACGTGATTGGTCGAAATTTTGTTTGTCACCCTGTCACGTTTGGTATTGGTATGGTAGTACTGCGTCTACAGCTGATTTTAAGGATTTTATAAAATTTATAAACTTTTAAAAACAAATATTTTAATGTTATAATAACTAGAATTTTTACGGTGACTGTTGATTATTTGTGTTTTTTATTTTGTTTTGATATTTGTGCTAAAATATTTGCATTATAATTATCTTCAGTTTGATCCAAATTGGAACTATTGTATTTTCCTCTATTAAAAAATTATGCAATATGAAACCCAAAGTTATTCTAAATATATGGTTATTAGTAGAACAGTAGTCCATACCAAACGGTATATTAAGTATCAATAAAATATTTATAAATAATACCTACAAAACACAAATAAATTCATCAAGACATAAATCATATGATCTTATTTTCAGCCGCCATTATGACATTTAGAAGTTTTACCAGCAGGTTTTACGTTTTTGCTCTTTGCGCAGAAATTGGCGCAGTTATTGTACAAGAATCTGTGCCTGACACAAATTCTTGTATCGTTTCTGATATCGTTTCTTGTATCTGTGTATGACACTATACATTTTTTTGACATATCAGAAACGATATTAGAAATGATACAAGAAAATGCATAGTGTCATACAGCCTTTAGATTTATTTACGGTATTAGGAAGTATAAGAGTGTCTCTTATAAGCTTAAGGATGCTAAATGGCTTGATATGGCGAACCGACGAAAACTCCATGCTCTTTGTCTCTATCATCGTATAATAGTAACAAAATGTCCGCCATATCTATATGACAGAATTAAGTTCAGGACAGACGTTCACAATATTAATGTCAGATCCAAAGGTTTGATATCTCCACCCACGTACAAAACAACAACATTCCGAAGTCATACTCTTATAATATTTACAACTTATATAATAGTATCCCTGAATCAATGAAAAAACTACCTATTAACTCATTCAAAAGAAAAATGAAATTACATATTCTTGAGTCAACACATAATACCCTATAAACCTTACTTTTCATGTCCTATCATCTGTATTGTTTCTTTTTTATTTTATTTCTATTATTTAACTTTAATTAACTGTAATATAACTGTTATATATTTGATTTATATATACCAGCAGAAAATGTTTTTTAATTGTTAAAAAAGGGCCAGAGCTTTGATCAGCAGGCACAGCATTCGTGTTGTGCTATGCTGTTCTCTTGTCCCTTTTACAGAGATTTTTTTCTTTTCCTATATTGTTATATGTATTTGGTACTTGTACTTCTTTATTTTGTCTCTGTAATAAAGAGTTTATTATTATTATACATTTCCATACATCTCAAAACATAGCCAATAATGTAGCCCCCGAACAATTATTTTAATCTGTTTGTCCTTTGTACCCTGTTTGATTCACTGTATTATGTATTCTTATTACATACATGGCTTACCTTTTTTTATTTTGTTATAGGCATTAGTGTAGAATTGGTAGGAAAACAAGTGAAAGTGTCCCCAGACATGGCTATCTTCATAACCATGAATCCAGGTTATGCAGGAAGATCCAATTTACCTGATAACTTAAAGAAATTGTTCAGATCTTTGGCTATGACAACGCCAGACAGACAATTAATTGCCGAAGTTATGTTGTTCTCTCAAGGATTCAGACAAGCTGAAAAATTGGCTTCGAAGATTGTTCCTTTCTTCAGGTAAATATACTTAAAACACATAAAACAAGACAATGAGTAGGAAGTCACAAAATATTGGGATGGGCATAGCAAGTCAGCTGGTAAATTTGCAAAAAATAATTATGCACCTAATTTATAATTAAATATTACTACATATTACTACATACACTTCAAATAACTTTTTTCGATCAAATTAATAATGCGAGTAAGCATTGCGAGATCTTCATTGGTAATATCTAATAACTCGATTGTTATCCATTGTTTGACATCTTCAGTGTTCAAATAACTTTTTTCGACAAATTAATAATGCGAGCAAGCATTGCGAGATCTTTATCAGTGATATATAACTCGATTGTTATCGATTGTTTGACATCTTCAATGTTTTCGATCTTCGCGCAACAACTCTATTTTAAGCATGCCCCAGATTGACAAATCCGTAGGAATAATGTCTGGTGACCTTGGAGACCACGGTTGGTTTCCACGTGAACGTAATGCACACTAAACGCGGGAGAGGGTGGTGGAATTCGCTCGTGCGTCGTTTCCGAGGACTGACTTATGTCCACCAACGTATTTGATAAAACCACAATCTTCTCCACAAAATTCTAATAAAACAAATCCGGATCTATGTCTTTATCTTTTGAATTCGCGAGCATCAAAATATTTATAAAATGCAAAAAAAGTAATTGTGCTATTTCTGATAACAGCGAATACGCCTTGGTATTATCAAAAATTTTAAGTGCAACACTGCAAAATTAAGTATTAAACCCAATCTTGACTATTATTGGCTCTAGACTAGAACATTTACTCATGATGTCAATCTCTCCCTACGAATTAGAATGTTAAGAAGATGTGTTTAATACATTTTACGGCGTGGAAGCATGGACTCTCCAACAGAACAATATAAAGAGCATTGAAGTTTCGTGATATGGTGCTATTGACGAATATTAAGAATAAGTCGAGTTGACCGAGTCACAAATGAAGAAGTATTAGGCTGAATGGAGAAAAGGCATGAAGTAATACTTTCTCTTAACACAATAACTTACAGTTATCTCGTAAAAGAGGTAACTGGAATACTTGGGCCATCTAATGCAGGGACAACAATACATATTTCTGCATCATATAACGCAAGGAAAGATTGAAGGACGAAGCAATCCGACCCGCAGCATAAAGCCGGAGATACACATGCTTGTTACTAGCACACCGGCATACCAGTACCTTGGCAAGTGTGTATGTTACTGGCATGCTAGTTCCTGGTATGCTAGCTAATCGCAAAGAATTTCATTTTTCTTGCTAGTAGCGTGCTGTGAGATGCAAGGCACATGCGTGTGAGTGTCACTGGCACGTGTGAACGCGCGCCACCGCTACGGATATGCCAGTAGCTAGCAGATAATTGTCAGATTTGTTATTTTGGAGATAAAAATTAATCGTTTAATTTTAAACTTGTTTTAAAAAAATATTTCGTTGGGGTGATGAAAACATCATCAAAGTCATTTCTATTTATAGTTATGTAATTAGAGTGTACTTGGAATTTACTTAAATCATCTCTATATAAAAATAAAATAGCCTGTGACAATGCTCCAAAATTCAAGAGGGAATGGGTCGGATTCATTATTTTTCTAACAATTATCCATGGCCATAAGCAATATTTGCTTGTTTAATTCATTCCGAATACCTTCCATGGATCGCCTTTTTTGTTGGAAACTCAGAAACTTTTAATTACAAAACAAATACTTTAGTTTCACATGAAAACGACTTGATTGTTTACTAGCACTGGCATGTGTAAAAATCTACCCTGCTTTTTCGTCTTACCAGTAAAGGCATGTGAGTTGCTGGCATGCCCATTACAAGCAAATGTGTTTTGTGCATGCCAGTTACTGGCTTATGCCAGCAACTGGCATGCCAGCTACTTTCCTCATTTACAGGCATGTGTGTATCCGGCTTAATGTCTTGGATAAAAAATCTAAGAGAGTAGTTTGGTTGTGCCACAAACGGACTGTTTAGAACAGCTGTAAGCAAATCCGAATAGCATTGATGATATTGTTACAAAACTGACTTAACGCGGTTGACTTTACTATTTTATTATTTATGTTTTTAGGCTCTTCTTCTTAACGTGCCCTATCAAGTCCCCTTGACGTTGGCGATTAACATGGCGAAACTGTCTCTGTCTCGAGCTATTCTAAATAGGTGTTCTGCTTTCTTTATTCCTGTCCACTCCCGGATATTCTTCAACCAAGAGGCCTGCTTTCTACCAATTCCTCTGCGTCCTTCGATTTTACCCATCATAATAAGTTGAAGAATATTATACCGGTCTCCCCTTACTACGTGTCCAAAATAGGCCATCTTTCTATATTTGATGTTATCAAGCAGCTCGCGGGTAGCATTTGCTCTCTTAAGGACTGCCACATTTGTCAGCATAGCCGTCCATGGTATTTTCAGAATACGTCTGTGCAGCCACATTTCAAAGGCCTCCAAACGGTTAATGGTGGATATTTTTAATGTCCATGCTTCGACACCATACAAGAGGACTGACCAAATGTAGCATTTAATCATGCGCTTTCGAAGTTGAAGTTGCAAGGTATCATTACAGAAGAATGACCTCATTTTTAAAAATGTCGTGCGGGCTATCTCGATTCTACATTTTATCTCTTTATCTGGATCTAGTTGTTCAGTAATATGGCAACCAAGATATTTAAAACTGGGTACTCTTTGAATTATATGACCATCAACATATAACCGTGAATCTTGATGGGCCAAACGGCTAAATACCATGTATTTTGTTTTTGAACAGTTTATATTTAGGCCAAACTCTCCTCCCACTGTGTCAATGGAATTTAAAAGGTGTTGTAATCCATTCATATCATCACTTAAAATAGCTGTATCGTCTGCATATCTGATTGTATTTATCAGAATTCCATTAACCTTCACACCCCATTCCAAATTATGCAGCGCTTCCTTAAATATTCTATCTGAATACAAATTGAACAACAGTGGGGACAGTATACAACCCTGTCTGACACCTCTTTGTATTTTGCATATTTCTGTTGATTTTCCATTTATGCAAGCTGTCGCTGTTTGACGCCAATATAATTTTTCTATGATTCGCACATCTTGACTATCAACTCCTTTATCCTTTAATATTTTAATTAATTTGTGATGTTGTACTCGATCAAAGGCCTTCTCATAGTCAATAAATACAGCAAAGACGTCTTTCCTTTGATCTCGGCATTTCTGCAATAACACATTTAGTGCAAAGAGTGCGTCCCGGGTTCCCAGTCCATTTCTGAAGCCAAATTGTGTTTCATCCTGGTCTTCTTCACATTTATCTCTGATTCTACTGTGGATGATACGTAGAAAGATTTTCAAGGTGTGGCTCATAAGGCTTATCATTCTATAGTCGCTACAGTTTTTCGGACGTTGTTTTTTTGGTAGGGTTATGAATTCGGACTTTAACCAATCTTCAGGGATATCACCAGTCGAATAAACATCATTGAAAAGTTTGACTAGTATTCCAATGTTTTCCTCATTTATGAGCTTTAACATTTCTGTAGGTATGTTGTCGGGACCAACGGCTTTCTTGTTTTTTGCCAATTAGGTTATTACATTTAGGTTAGGACATTAAATGGTTTACTATTTAATTGGAGTATCGCTAGTCTGTCGTTTACAGGTACAAATTTTTTTACATATTTCTTGAATTTAGATGTTATAAATATGCCAACTCCATTCCTATGATGTACGTCATCTTCTACACTTCCAGAATAGTATAGTGTGCCTTCATTTTGTTCACATGTTCCCGCTCCAGGCCAGCGGAGCTCACTTATGCCCATTATATCAATTTTTAATCGTTTAACCTCTTGAACTAAGTTACTGAGCTTGCCTGCTGCATAGAGGCTTTTAACATTCCATGTGCCTAATCTGATTGTACTGCTAGACATTTTTAAAGTTGTCGTACTTTTTAAATTGTAGGGGTTTCGTGTGGTGACGACCGGGAAGGCCCTACAGTCTGGTGCGCACCCTTCCCTGTCGGATCTTGGTTTCCGAGATCCATGATCAGTAATACTCTGATTATGTTTGGATTGCGCCATGTTAACTTTACTCGGGAGAAATAATTGGAGTGGTTTCCCGTTGCCTTCCCGAATGATTTTTCCGGCGCATTGTTTTTGGGCACTAAGTTTAATTTTAGTTGACTTTATTTATTTATTAATAACTTACTTCTAAAAAAATAAAAGACACTGAATTTATATCTTTTATTTTACAGACTACGATATCTAATTTATATATTACACTTAGGGCCGGTTGTTCGAACGCTAATCAACATTAATCACTATCAAATATTTAATTACTGTCACAACTGTCAATGTCAATTTTGGTTGGGTTGCTGAAAACATAGTTAATTATAATTATGAGATTAGTTAGTCAATTAACATAACAATTATTAACATAATTGATTAACTAATTTCATAATTGTCATCAATAATTATGTTTTCGGCAACCCAACCAAAGTTGACATTGACAGTTGTGACAGTAATTAAGTATTTGATAGTGATCAATGCTGATTAGCGTTCGAACAACCGGCCCTAAATCTATTTATTTATATAATTACAAGTTCAAAAATATCGCGCCCGATACATATCAAGTACACCGACGTATTCAAATTCACAACTAACTGTTAATTTCCAAATCCCTCTTATTTATACAATGCTTAATCATCTCGAATACAAAAGAATGATCCAGAATAAACGAGTATTTACATAATAACTTAAAGCACGTAAAATCAAATTTTCTAGTACAATACCAAAAGAACAATTATTAGGAAAAGGTATGTAAACAAGCTCGGTCGAGATCTTTCTTTAAATTAGAGTCCCCCATAAATCCATCAACCACAAGTGCATAAATCATTGTATAAAAAAAGGTTCCCGGTAAACATCTTCGGCGTCTGTTAGTCCGGGAGCTGAAAACAGTCGGGTGTCACAATATCCAATCTCCGGTATGAGAGGAACAGAAAGAAGAAGAGCATTTTGGAGAAGATGGCCTAGAGACCTATTGAAGTAGAAAATTTCACAATTCAATTCAAAGTTTTAGTTCTGAGGAAAATAAATCTTTTAATATGACCAAGTTTCTGTTTACACCTTCGTGGTTTCTAGTGCTTGCAAGCCATACGAATGTTGAATTATTAAAGAAGACTAGGAGAGGTTTACAATTTGCATCACACTTCCCGTCTATTCAACGTGGCAAACGTAGAAAATTTCATTTATGACGTATGTGTAACATGTGGACTAAACAAAAAACTGTTTAATTACTTTCATAGCTACATGTACTAAAATCACTGCCTTTTTAGGTTATGCGACGAACAACTATCCAATCAATCCCACTACGACTTCGGTTTGAGAGCCCTAAAATCCGTACTTATATCTGCCGGTAATGTCAAGAGAGACCGAATTCAGCGGATTAAGGAAGGAATGACCCAACGTGGCGAAACCAACATCGATGAAGCCAGCATCGCTGAGAATTTGCCAGAGCAAGAAATCTTGATCCAATCAGTGTGCGAAACCATGGTACCCAAGTTGGTGGCTGAAGATATACCACTTCTCTTCAGTTTGTTGAATGATGTATTCCCTAATGTTCAGTACACAAGAGCAGAAATGAAAGGTAAATATTGATCGAAATTATGTTTAAAACAGTTCCAATTTTTCTTTTTCTCTTCATATTATTATTATATCGGTTAACATGACCACCAAAATTATTGTCCACTACTATATTTGTGAAGTGTGCAATATTGAGGATAACATTGAACGTTGAGAGACTGCCTTTAGCTTTAGTTGAGATATTTTAGAGAAGATCCCATTTTATGAGTTAATATTTTTCTAGGTCTTAAGGATGAAATCAGAAAAGTATGTTCTGAAGAGTATTTGGTATGTGGAGAAGGAGACGAACGAGGATCAGCTTGGATGGAGAAGGTAAAAGAGATTAATACTTATATAAAAATAAATTCGCCATTGTGTATACACTTAACTTCTTGAAAGTGGAGACATAGATTTTAATAAAACTTAAATAGATAAAGAAAGTTTCAAGCTTCGTCCAAGATAATACATGTTACACTTTAAAACGGTGAATTTAGTGTTGCGCATTTTCAGTTACTTTGAAAAAATGTTCGTTGATCGGGCACGTTGGGTCTTGTGCTCTTTACTACTCTTCAGATCCTGAGTGACTCAACCCTAAACTACGTATTAACTCAAACATTCTGTTGCGTAGGCCAGATTGTTTGCCTTCCCAGTTCTGTATGTAGAGTCCGAGCTTCTTAAAAGCCCCAAAGTTACCAAGAAAATGAAAGCAGAGACCTCTTTCTCCAAACAGTTAAGGCAGATGTAGTTTTCTACAATGCTCATTCGCTGAAGCTGGTTGTTGAACGAATTCTGACCTAAGGTTCCTATTGTACAGGATTTATATTAGCATTCAAAAAATAAGAGTAATCCATATCGATTTAATTTTTAAAAAAAGTCTCAAACAAAACAAATATTATTTACATGCATTGTTTTGATTTCGTAAAGTAGGTGACATTGCTTCTGCAATGTAGACCACCCGTTTTGAAAAACAACGGAGTCAGCAATTTTGTACTATTAGTATTTCATGGTCACATTCAGGTATGAAATCATAACAAAACAATTACGATTTATTTATAAATAAGGAGAAAGTAAAGCAGAGATCATTCATTATTTAACCATCAATGTAGTTAGAATATAGACTTTTGTCCACCAACTCGTTACTGGTATATCTAGTGTTGGCAAATAAATATATGTCTGGTAAATAGTGTTCAACTTAATCAACCCCATCATCAGGGGGAAACAACCCCAACCACCATAGTATTATTCAATGGCACTCACTTTATGAATGATGAAACAACCACCTGCTCTTCTCGAGTTTGGTCTTGCTGCTAACATCTCTATCTACATTCCATCCCCCTTACATTGCTATGTCAACTCAGCTTATTTGGCAAAACGAAAACAATTTAAACCCCGAACCACCTTCTCGGAATTGCTCGATGGTGCCCTTTAGAGCGCTCTATCACTGGTTCCATTACCGGTACCATCTATCTTGACTATCTTACTATTACCAGATTACTGCATGCTTGTACCAAGACAGAACTGACTCCACGGCGAGTACCTTGAAGGTCTGACTAGTTGTTGGAAGAGATACAGATAGAACTCCCCCAATGTATCTCCTCTCTATGCGTCAGAAGGGTAAACGTCCCTGCTTGGAAAATAATAGCCATGGTACCAAACGAATGCTCTACGAAACCCCCAATTTGTCTGAACTCTGTATCATACAGTGCTTCGGAGGAAAATTTAACCTTTCTGTCACTTTATTCTTCCATCGAGGGAAAGAAAACTGAATGAGTATGAAGTCGACAACCTTCATATGGCCTGTTGCCACTGTCTCTACTCTGCTTCACAGTTTATAATATTGTTTTCACAAATTTTACAACATTAAAATGTGAAAATCTGAAATTATCCATGTCTGTCTGTCTGCCCGCAAACAAAACTCTGTTATTAGAACAGATAGAATGACAAATGGAATGGAAGTACTATTTTAAAGTCGTCGAAATGCTATAAGCGACATATTATTCGACGCGCCTTAGCAAGACGAGAACAAATATATACGTCCGGTTTTTATAACACTTTCGGTTGAAAAGTTGTAACCGGAAATGCCACGTTATAGTCGCAGAAATAGTACATATGATACATCAATTGACGTGTATTTCCAGTTAAAAATTTATGACCGGAAGTTTGGCAAAAATGACGGGAAAAAGTTATAAGAAGAGTTCAAATATCGACTTTCGATTCTATTTCCGGTTACTTTGGGTGAAGATCTAGGGCTTACGAAGTCCAATTGCTGGTTACAGTATGAACATTCACAGTTAAGTTGTATTATTAGCTATGTCTTCAGTTACATACATAAGAATGTTCTCATTTGTATAAATATGTTTATTAATGCACTACTCATTATTTCATGCTGCTGCACAGAGAGATACGTGGGTGTCCAAGGTATATATCATTTGTTTGTCTTTTTGATTGGTTTATGTAATACTGCAACATTCTTTACCAGTTAATCGACCATAAGACTTTTTGAGTATTTTGCAAGTTAAATGTTGATACCATTTAGACATATGTAGAAAATTGTAACAAAGATGGTACAAGTCAACTAACAAACTTTATCAAGAGCCAAAATAAGATGATCAGCACCATGAAGGAGAGCACAAAACAAGATAACGTTAATCGAGGAAATTAAACTTGTCATTTCACAACCAAATTGTGAGTTCGAATATAAAATACTTTAAAAATGAAAATCGATAAAAAATCCTCCAAAGTACTCAACTCTTAAGAAGATACCACAATGATTTTATTAAAATGTTAGATGTTAAAATGACTATAGAGATTACGAAGCAGAGGAGCAAGCTGGCTTTAGAGCTGGGCGGTCCACAGTAGACCACCTGTACTCTATTACGCAAGTTATTGAGAAAAAAACAGCCGTCAATAAAGAAGTTCACCTAGTATGCGTAGACTTACAAAAAGTATATGACATTGTGCCCCTCAGCAAACGATGGTCAACCCTACATCAAACCAACAATTGCTCATGGTGTTATCAAAGCAGTCCAAAGTCTGTATAATGGAACGACTGCAAAAATTAAAACTGGATCAAGGATGTCTGAGGGATTTAAGGTCACCAAAGGATTGAAGCAGGGTTGTTGTATTTCGCCTACCCTTTTTAAAATTCATCTGGAACAAGCACTCAAGCTGTGGAAAAGAAAATGTAATGGCATGGGAATCCCTCTCAATAACGACACAACACTATACACTTTATGTTTCGCTGATGACCAAATTCTGATTGCTCAGGATCACGACGACTTCAGTTACATGACACGGAAGCTAATAGAAGAATATAACAAATGGGGTCTCGAAGTCAACATTAAGAAAACTGAAGCCATGTGTATTGGAGGAACAAAGCAGTCCATTACATTAGACGATGGGGTAGAAATTAAACACTGCGATGAATACAAGTACCTGGGCATGAAGATAACTCAAGATGGAACACTCGATGCTGCTATAAAAGACAGAAACATACAGGGTAGAAAAACCATATCCATGATGAACGGCATTCTGTGGGACCAGACAATATCTAAAGCGAACAAACAGCTCATATACAAAAGCATACTTAAAAGTATAATCAGGCAGTGAAGTTTGGCCACTGAAACAAAGAACGGAGAAAATGTTACTAGTAACAGAAATGGACTTCTGGAGAAGAGCAGCGGGCAAATCAAGAAGAAATCGGATACCAAATGAGAGAATACGAGAAATGATGGGAGTCACACATACAATAATTGATGACATAAAAACAAAACAACTAGTATGGTACGGCCATGTACAGAGAATGCCAGATGACAGGATCCCTAAGCAGATTTTGGCGTGGACACCACAAGGGAGAAGAAAAAGAGGAAGGCCGAGAAGAAGCTGGAGGGAGGGAATTGAAAAAGAACTAGAGGAAAGAGAAATCCCTCCAGGTCTATGGTTAAACAGAGAAGAATGGCGATTAGGAGTCGGAAGACGTCGGAGAACGCTGTAAACCGATAGTAGTATTAGTAGGTGTTAAAAATATTGGGCGCGTTTCGGCCCAACATGAGCCATTATCAGCAAAATACAGGAAAACCAAAGAACTGACCCACAGGTAGGAGGAAGAATCGATTAGGCTGATGATATTCAATATCCGATAGAATAGGAGCAAAAAGAAGAAGAACATTCCTTAAAAATAAAAAATAAATTTCGTGGCTTTAGGTTTTTTGTTATGAAAACTACTATTTTGCAGGAAAATTATATTTTTATTTTAATACTGTCAATATCCTTATTGAAGTAATTCAAATTGTCTCTTATCTTGGAACTTTAATGAAGAGTACCGAATGATCAATGTATTAAATAGGAAAGAATTATTCTAAACTAACATTCGATAATCGATTATATTATCATATTCATCCAATGAGGGGTCTAGATGCAACACCGGACATTTCCACTTTTTGGTCAAAATTAGTTGAATACACCTCTGTAATCTGTAATTAAGGATCCATATATTAACAATTGGATAGAGAGCAAAATTGGACAGTTCCTAATAGTAATTCAGTGTGAAAGAATTGGTTCAGATGCAAAAGTGGACTTTTCCTCCAATTTGAGATAGGGAACAGTAAAATTGTAAATTGTTTTTCAGTTTACTCGGAATGACATAAAGTGGAAATGTCCGGTTTTGAATCTAGACCCCTCAAATATTAAAGGTCTAATATTAATCTGTTTAACGTATTAATTATTTTTTCTGTGAAGGTACTTCAACTTTACCAAATATCAAATTTGAATCATGGTTTGATGATGGTCGGTCCAAGCGGTTCCGGTAAGAGTTCGGCATGGAGAGTTCTCCTTAAAGCTCTTGAAAGATTCGAAGGCGTTGAAGGAGTTGCACATGTCATCGATCCAAAGGCTATTAGCAAAGAAGCGCTGTATGGTGTTTTGGATCCCAATACCAGGGAATGGACGGACGGTCTCTTCACTCACATATTAAGGTAATATCAGCTAAATATTTAATCTTATAAAATCCTAATGCAACAAGTCACTCAGCCTGTCCGGTACGGTTTCGATATGTAAACATTGAATGACGTTTAATAAACGTCATTGTATTTTGTTATATCTTTTTTTATAACAGCTCCAGAATGACTCAATCGAATTAGCTAATTTCGATTTTAAAATATTTGTAGAAGTCCAAGGAAGGTTGAAAATGTGAGAAAATGTGATGAAATTGTAAATAAAATACTAAAAACAACTATGTTATTAAATCAAAACGGGAACTGGTGTATGTTTTCAAAAAACTGATAGTGTAAATAAATTTATTAAAATCAGCTAAGTACTTTCAGCATTTTTAATGCCAGCATCAGAGCTATCCTATAAAAAGACGTAAGTTGAAGAATCTTATTCATAAAAAATTATAAAGTGAAACTTACGTCTTATAATTGTAACTGCCTCAAACGAAGAGAAAACTTTGAACAAACACATTCTAATTTTAAAAATTAACCCAGGGATCAAACCACTGGTCAGGGTAAAAACCCTTAAATATATGAAATAATCACATTTAATGTGTTTTAAAAAAATGGCTACCATTTTTACAATCAACTACTGACAATATACAAAGATGACAAGATGGGGACGGAAACAAACTTCCTAGCGACATCTAAGTTATTAAATAATAATTAAAAAATTTGAAAATGAATAAGTGGTCATATGTAGGTTAAATTGGTTTGAAGTTAGAAGTTAATATGAAATTCTAGAATAGAAATTCTTAGAATTTCATATTAACTTCTAACTTCACACCAATTTAACCTACATATGACAACTTAGTCATTTTCAAATTTTTAATTATTATTTAATAACTTAGATGTCGAAGGAAGTTTGTTTCCGTCCGCATCTTGTCATCTTTGCATATTGTCAGTAACAGCTGTTAATTGTAAAAATGGTAGCCATTTTTTAAAACACATTAAATGTGATTATTTTGTATATTTAAGGGTTTTTACCCTGACAAGTGGTTTGAAACCTGGGTTAATTTTTAAAATTAGAATGTGTTTGTTCGAATTTTTCTCTTCATTTGAGGTAGTTACAATAATTATAAGACGTAAGTTTCACTTTATAATTTTGTATGAATAAGATTCTTAACTTAGTCTTTTTATAGGATAGCTCTGATGATGCCATTGAAAATGCTGTAAGTACTTAGCTGATTTTAATAAATTTATTTACACACTATCAGTTTTTTTGAAAACATACACCAGTTCCCGTTTTGATTTATATAGAAGTGTGTACAAGTCAAATAGTCTGTTTCTAACTATGTTATTGTCATATACACACAGTTATATTTTACTCCTTTAGGTTTGCGTTTACCGTGAAATTCATAAATGTTTTTTTCGATAAAATACTTGCTTTTTGAGTTATTGCCGAAAACCCGTCTAAAAACGTGTTTTTTTTTTGTTGAAAAATAAACATATTCACTCGCAAATAACTCGAAAAGTATTGACTTGGTGAAAAAACTGTGAAGAACAAAAGTTGCTTAGAATTAGTATTTTGAACGTATGTTTTTTCATTTCCGAAAAGGAGTGAACTCACTCAAAATCACTTACACACGCCACTATAATCACTCAGCGTCTGCGATTGTGTCTACTCTCAGACCAGTCGTTAAAAAACGACGCTAGAGACTCCAGCGGTACAACGACTGTAGACGCTTCAGTCGACACGGCTCTTTAACAAACCACACAAGCAGTACACCGCGATCACCGCTCAGCGATGAGCGCAACAGCCGCTCCAGTAAAAACGTATCTTACAATTTAATCAAGATGGAAATTTGAAAAACATTTAAGGATGCACTCTGGGGAAAAGCCTTACAAGTGCGAAATTGGTTTTAAGCAAATTTCACACTTGTATGGTTTTTCTTCAGTGTGTAAAACTTCGTAGGAGTTCAAAAATCTAACATTCGTTTGCCTAAAATATAGCTGTCTATTGCGTATTTCAAACATGCTATGCAGTATACAAGGATAGCCCCATATAAACTAAATGAGAATTTTTTTACAACGTTGCCGCTTTTCACGAAACGGCCGTGAAAGGTAGTATTAGTCATTGTATAGGATTATCGCTGTTAACTGCTGTGGAATACTAAAGTAGGATTTATTTATAATTCATAGAATGGCAAACTGCTTGCAATATACAACAATACTGATTCTAACGTTTGAAACGGAGAATAGGGTTCTTAATTTTTTGGTATGGTAGTCAAATTTTGACTTCGGCCGGAAGTGGCTGGAAAATACTATACAACTAAGCACACGTGCTCATAGTCAATATTCATTTTGACTTAAAAGTAAAAAATTATTCACTTGTAGTTTTACAACAAAATAAAAACTGCATCAATTAAAATAATAAAACAATGGTTTAAATTTAGTCTTTTAGAGATTAGTATTTATAAATTAAAAATTTTTAATTACAATAATAATTAATGAACATACTCTTCCATTGCTCATCATTATTCTCCTTCTTAAAATTAAAGAAGTCTGCAACAGTAAGTTTATTTCCGCTATTAATAATGAACTAAAAAGGGATAGTTCCCTGGGTTGGCTGTATACCATATATAGTTAAACAAACTCTAACATTGAAGTAAAACCACTTCTATGTAATAGGTATAATTTACTAAAATCCTAAAAATTCCCAATGGATTGAATAAAATATGTTCAGAACGAACGTTTTCGGACCTATCAATCCATCATCAGTGAACTCATATACTTGCTAACTAGCCCCAGAACCAAATGTTGTTGGCCCAAGATGGTTGGTTAAAGTGGTCGATTAGGGTTTCACCATGTTCCCAGAGGTTATCTACTAACATCGTCGTTAAACCTGTTCAATTTCACAACATTAGAATGTAGATTTAATTATAATTATTCCAACCATTGTTTGGTTCTGGTGCTAGTTAGCAAGTATATGAGTTCACTGATGATGGACTGATAGGTCCGAAAACGTTCGTTCTGTACATATTTTATTCAATCCATTGGGATTTTTTAGAATTTTAGTAAATTATACCTATTACATAGAAGTGGTTTTACTTCAATGTTAGAGTTTATTAATAATGAGTGTTAGGACTTTTTAAGTGTATATTTTCCGAAACGACATTGTCACAATACATATTCCAAAGCTCGGTGAATCGACTCTAAAAAATAGCAATTATTCATTGCAGGAAAATTATTGACAACGTCAGGGGAGAAATTAACAAACGTCAATGGATCATCTTCGACGGTGACGTAGATCCTGAGTGGGTAGAAAACTTGAATTCAGTACTTGATGACAACAAATTGTTGACTCTGCCCAACGGTGAACGTCTTTCCCTACCTCCAAACGTTAGGGTTATGTTCGAGGTGAGCCACATTTTTAAATTGGGGAATTGACTCAATTGTTTTTAATATACTCAGTGACATATTAGAAGTGTTACACCCAGAAGGAATAATTTCTTGAACTTAATGGCAACCGAATGACTATACAGGGTATCCCTGAAAATAGTGCGTTCCTTAAAGGTATAGTTAAAAGGCACCATGTAGAGCAAAAAAGTCTTTATAACATTTTTTTCTAAACTCAACCGTTTGGCCAAAAAAACGAAAATACATTTTGGTATGCAAATTGAAATTTGACAACTATGTAGGTATACAAAATCTAAAGATAGACACAGTCACAATTCAAAAATAGTTGCCCCATGGGCCTTTAGTATTTAAATTAAACCCTGTCTTCCTCCTCAACAAACAAACAAATTCTTGTTTGGTTTGATTTTCACACATAATTATTTTTCAGGTGTCTACCTGCCTGATCTACATTTTTGGTGTCAATAACTTAAGTCACAAACAGTTCTTGTACAGTGATGTCAGATTAGTTAATTTTATGAAAATAAAAGTTCGCTTATATGGAGAACAATGTAACTTTTTTTTGGAAACGGTTAACTTTAGAAAAAAATGTTATAGGACTTTTTTCTTGTACATTGTGTATTATATCCATACCTTAAAGGAACGCACTATTTTCGGGGACACCCTTTATTTAAAACATGCTATAACAATATCATTGTTTTATAATAATAAAAATGTATACCATTTTTATTCACTTTTATCAATGTTTTACCATTTATGTCTCAAGTTCGAAGACACCAAAATTACCACCATGTTAGCGATTTTGGCAGGGGTAGAATTATTGCCTATAGAGAGATGGGCCTATAGAGAAATTAGCCGTCTTGTTAATTGTACGGCAATGACGACAACCGGTCAACTGAAGCGTCAAGATAGGCGCTTTAGACTACTGGCTCTGCAAGACCGTTTTGCGACTACGGGTTTGGAGTAGAAAGTAGACCTGTTACTATGCGTACACTATACCGTCGCATCTTTGGATTGGTTTCATTCCGCCCTCGACTAGTGCTTCTTTTGACTGCGGACCACTGTTATTAACGTTTGTTTGAATTTGTGCACAGAACGGCAGCATTGGGTGGCAGAATGCATAATAGTCGAAGGATGGTAAGACGCCGCCGTGGAGAGCGATGGGATATCTGATTTGCTGTTGAGGGGCATGTACACAGGACAATTGGAATAATGGTTTGGAGAGTTATTGCCTATGGCAGCCGATCATCACTTACGTTTATTCTAGGAAGTATGGCAGCTACGCGTTATGTTGATGATATATTACGAACAACTTTACTGCCTCATCTAGACAGCCGTCGACACGTTCTTTTTCAGCAAGACAACGCGCGTCTCTATATTGTTCATCGAACTATGGACATTTTTCAATAATCTGGTGTTAAAGTTTTGCCGTGGCCACCCCGTTCACCGGATTTAAATCCTATCAAACATGTGTGGCATAATATGATGAGAATGAGACTGTCAACTTTGCACCATCCTCCACAGACTCTGGCACAGTTAATCCATGTAGTTCAAATTGCTTGGAACGTGGAATTCCTAGACGTGTACAGGGGTGTATTCAGCTACGGGCTCGCCAAACACGTTATTAATTTTTTTTGATTACATGTTTAGCAAATTCTTGCCAACGCTATCGTTTCATTCTTGATGTAAATCTACCATGTTGTCAAAAAATTAACTTCAAGAAATTATTAATTCTGGGTGTACTGAGTATGGTACATTCCATGTCAAATCACTCAGGCAAAAAATTTTGGATCTCCGATTTGTCTGAAAATTGGTATATAGCTTCTGCGGGACGTAAAAATAAGATATTTAAGGTCAAAAAATCTTCTTTTTCTTTTTTTCTCAAAATGTTATTTTATGCGATTTTACAGTGATTTGGTGTTTATTTAAACAAATTTGCATTTTCTGTCGTAAAGTATCGATGAAAAACATAATATTTTAATAGAAAGGACTCAAAAATGTCAGTATATGGCATTATAACAAGTTATTTTGAATCAAAACAAGTTTTTGATCAAATTTTATAGTGTAAAAAACGTTAAAATACCGTTTTTTGCATTTTCCTCCATTCCCAAAATACATTATCATCGATTTGGCTGAAAATTTGCCCACAGATAGCCAAAAGATAGGACTTTAAGTGGTTAGAAGGATTTGAATTATATTACAATACCAAAAAAGTTACATGCAGTAATATCAGACTCAAAAGTATATATTAGTCCAGTCGGGATAGCATTTGACCTTGAATGCCGAGCTGCCCAAAATTTTATTTTTCTGATCTTTAGGGGAAATAGTAGCCTAAATTTAAAATCACGAATGAATTCCTCCGTTACGTTAGCAGCCATCTTGATTTTAAAGGAGAACCTGTTTTGCTCAATATCTCCGCCATTTTTAAATTTTCGACAAAAATGGTAGGAACTGAAATTGTTCCAAATACATCGTATTTACAATTATTACAATTTCTTTTTCACAATTTTTGTCGTGATGTCGATATTTTCGAGTTAATTGTACTTACAGTAGACGCCTATATTTTTGACTATAATATTGCATGTAACTTTTTTGGTATTGTAATATAATTCAAATCCTTCTCACCACTTAAAGTCCTATGTTTTGTCTATCTGTGGGCCAATTTTCAGCCAAATCGATTATGATGTATTTTGGGAATGGAGAAAAATGTATTTTAACGTTTTCTACACTATAAAATTTGATCAAAAGCTTGTTTTGAATCAAAGTAACTTGTTATAATGCCATATAATGACATTTTTGAGTCCCTTCTATTAAAATATTATGTTTCCCATTGATACTTTACGATAGAAAATGCAAATTTGTATAAATAAACACCAAACCACTGTAAAATCGCATAAAATAACATTTTGAGAAAAAAATAAGAAGAAAATTTTTTGACCTTAAATATCTTATTTTTACGTCCTGTAGAAGCTATATACCAATTTTCAGACAATTCGGAGGTCCAAAATTTTTTTTGCTCCAAAATTGAGTGATTTGAAATGGAATGGCCCGTATACATAAAAATATTGGAAAGAATATTGTTAAAGGAGGTTCTTACATTTTTTAGGTTCAAGACTTGAAATATGCGACACTAGCCACGGTTTCTCGTTGCGGTATGGTCTGGTTCTCTGAAGATGTCTTGTCAACTGACATGATTTTCGAAAACTATATTCTTCGTTTGAGGAATATCCCTCTGGAAGAAAGCGAAGATAGCGGCTTTGGCAAGAAAAACGACAAAGACGATATGCTTTCTCCCACTCTTCAACTACAAGTCGACGTTGTCAATCTACTACAACCATACTTATCACCCGATGGTCTAGTCGTACGTTGTCTGGAATATGCGATGGAACAAGAACATATTATGGACTTCACACGTCTTAGAGCACTCAGCTCGTTATTCTCTATGTTAAATCAAGCCGTAAGAAACGTTCTCCAATATAACCACATGCATCCCGACTTTCCATTAACCAATGATGTCTTAGACAAATATATTCCAAAATGTTTGATATATTCCATCCTTTGGAGTTTCGCTGGTGACGCCAAACTGAAGATTCGTTCTGATCTGGGAGATTTTATCAGATCTGTAACAACGGTACCGCTTCCTCCAGACAACAACATGCCTATAATCGACTACGAGGTCACCATCGAGGGAGAATGGTCGCTGTGGTCCAATAAAGTGCCACAAATTGAGATTGAGACGCACAAGGTTGCTTCACCTGATGTTGTAGTGCCCACTTTGGATACAGTAAGACATGAATCCTTGCTTTATACTTGGTTAGCCGAACATAAACCATTAGGTATGTATTTGTGAAGTAATTAATTATTTTTTGATAGTAATGTTATTGCAGTAAATAAAAGTGTAGATCGAAAGTAAACATTATTTAGTTGAAAGTTGAGAAATTTACTCTGAAGATATTTCTTTAAAAAATATTTAAATTAACATTACTTCAAGTTCCTTAAACTGCCTTATCTATTTTCCCTAGCTTTAGTAATTATATGGTTGTCCTGCTAATTTCCTAAATTCGGACTCACCACTTTCCGCTCGGTTCTTTTTTTCCTATTTTGTCTTGTTCCCCGCTTTATGATTTGTGGTATTAACCTTTTTTCGTATTAAGTGTAGAGGCATTTCAGTGGCCCTTTAGTTACCTGGAAGGGATCTGTCAATTGATTTGAACACGTACTTGCTCTTCTGTGTGAGTCGTGGTGGCTTGAATTAATTTTACTATTTTCCTTGGTATACCAAATTCTTGCATAAGTAAGTATATTTTATCTCTGTTTATGTTATCATTGTATATGACATTGGCTTGTCTATAAAGATTTGGTAGTCTGGCAATTTAATAACCGGTCTGGTGCTACAACATATTTTATAATCAAAAATTACATTACAAATTACTCCATAGAAATTTTACATTGTTGAAGCGGTGTTGGAAGTCAGCTTCTCGAGAATCTCCTTCGTTTTTGATTTCATTAATTCCACACTACCTTACCTTGTCCTCTTAAGCTCAGATTTTACCTTCTGAAATAAAAAAGTCACAGGGGGCGGGTCGGGCAAATATGATGGGTGATCTAATCATTCTATTTAGATCCTTTTGTTTTGGAATAAGAAGTTTTGGCACCATTTTCGCGCAAACTTACTACTTTTTGATTTATGCAAAATCTAACAAACACTTTTGTTTGCTGCTAATTACTAATATTTGGCTAAGAGTCCATTTAGACGACAATTTTTAAGGAATAATTTACTAAGTTTCTGGGTGGTATCGTCTGTTTTTAATGTCTAGGGTCATTTCACGTACTTACTCACACATACGTTTAACCCACTCAAAAACTTGTATGCGCGATAAAAGTGTCATACTTCGTATTTTACTATCAATATAGAACAAAATAGTCCAGAAAGCCACTGCGCATCCGTTAGGAAAAATATTCCGATTCGAATTTTTTGCACAATCTTACCCTTTTAACAAATTTGCATGTTGCCAGGTCCAAAAGTGGGTCAAAATTTTTTTAACTTTTTTTTGTTTTTGCTAAAATTATTTTTTTTGCATCGAACAAAGTTTTTTTTAAGTTTTTTGGATCATTTCAAACAGAAAAGGTCTTTAGTGACTTTTCTCTAAGGTTGGTAGTTTTTGACATATAAGCGATTAAAAATTTAAAAATTGCGAAATCGGCCATTTAACCCTCAGAAACTATGTGAAAAAATGAAAATTTCGATGTTGCAAAGGTAAGAAAATATTCTTTGAACATCGATTGATGATATCCCGAAGAGGTTTTTGCAATACAATATCGAAAACCCCGTTGTTTTTTAATTGCCAATTAAGCGGGCGCTTGATTGGCAACCGTTGCATGTATATGTAACATGCGTAAATATATATGTGCGGAAAAATATTTCAATTCAATTTTTTTTTCACCATCTTGCTTGAAAATATCCCCTCTTTTGTATGTTGCCAGGATCAAAAAGTCAAAAATTTATGTAAACGTTTGTTTTTTCCTAAAATTAATTTTTTGCATAGGACAAATTTTTTTCAATCAATCGATATTCTTAGAATATCTACGTACCTTGGTATCATTGAAATTTTCGGTGTTTCACATAGTTTTTGAGGGGTAAAATTGACCGATTTTGCAATTTTTAAATTTTCAATCGCTTATATCTCGAAAACTATCACATTTACAGAAAAGTAACTTAAGATACTTTCTATTTGAAATTATCCAAAAAAACCTAAAAAAAAATTGACTTTTTGATCCTGGCAACATACAAATTTGTTAAGAGGGAATATTTTCAAGGAAGATGGTGAAAAAAAATTGAATCGAAATATTTTTCCGCGCATATATTTACGCATGTTACATATACATGCAACGGTTGCCAATCATGTGCCCGCTTGATTGGCAATTAAAAAACAAAAGGGTTTTCGATATTGTATTGCAAAAAACTCTTCGGAATTTCATCAATCGACGTTCAAAGAATATCTTCTTACCTTGGCAACATCGAAATTTTCAGTTTTTCACATAGTTTCTGAGGGTTAAAAATGGCCGATTTCGCAATTTTTAAATTTTTAATCGCTTCTATGTCAAAAACTATCAACTTTAGAGAAAAGTCACTAAAGACCTTTTCTGTTTGAAATGGTCCAAAAAAACCTAAAAAAACTTTGTTCGATACAAAAATAATAATTTTAGGAAAAAAACAAAAAAAAACGTTTAAAAAAATGTTGACCCACTTTTGGACCTGGCAACATGCAAATTTGTTAAAAGGGGTCCTTTTTGAGTAAGATTGTGCAAAAAATCCGAATCAGAATATTTTTCCTAGAGGATGCGCAGTGGCTTTCTGGACTAAAATACTTTTATTGAGTACAAAACTTAATTTTAAATTTAGTTTATAATTTTAATTAAAATTATCTATTTTCCTTTTAGTATTATGCGGTCCACCTGGATCTGGTAAAACGATGACTCTATTCTCCGCTTTAAGGGCGTTACCTGATATGGAAGTGGTTGGCTTGAACTTTTCATCTGCTACAACTCCTGAATTGCTGCTGAAGACATTCGACCACTACTGTGAATACAGAAAAACGCCTAATGGTGTAGTTTTGTCCCCAATACAGGTAACATTTTTGTTTATTTTGTTTTATATGTAGATCCTTATTATCCTATTCACGAGACTTTTATTTTTTACGTTGAAAAAAGACGATTTTTAAATATTAAAAAAAAACTATTGTATTTATGGATATAATTTTTTTATACATTGTTAAGAAGGTTTTGAGGTATAAAAAAGGTTTTGTGCCATTGTAGAGGTCGTCTTCCAAAAGATGCATTTTAATTTGGAGACACTTTTTGCCTTTCTGTAACAATTTTTTTTAATTGGGTATTTTATAAACGGGATTCAATTTGAGACTTAAAACTAATAAATAAACGTTTAAAAAATTATTTTTTGACCACCAGATCCAGGCATTTGTTCCGATTTTAAAAGAGATTAATTTTCGATAAATTTCTTTCTAAAGTTTTAGAAAGTAACTGTGAAGTCCTCTAATATGCTTAAATAGTGTAAACACATACAAACACGTACATAAAAGAAGAAGCAGGTGAGACGTCACGCGCCGTGTTGTATACAAACGAGTTTTAGCTCAGGTAGATACAGTTATAAATACAGCTAAAATTTCGTTTCTATTTTGAATTTCTTAATAAAATTTTAGGACAGTATTTCAGTAGTACTAAGGAATGTTTTTACGTAAAAAAATCGACTTTTTGAAAGGGAAAGTCCCTTAAATTTTTTTCTACCTAGATTTATTTAGTGCCAATATTTATTTATTATCCGAAAGTATAAACATTTATTTATTTTTTAGTTGGGCAAATGGTTAGTTCTCTTCTGTGACGAAATAAATTTACCAGACATGGACAACTACGGCACACAACGTGTTATAATGTTCTTGCGTCAAATCGTGGAACAGAAAGGTTTTTACAGAGCCTCGGACCAATCCTGGGTCTCACTAGAACGTATCCAATTTGTCGGTGCCTGTAATCCTCCAACTGATCCCGGCAGAAAGCCTCTATCCCACCGATTCTTGCGACACGTTCCCGTCATTTATGTAGATTATCCCGGAGAGACATCTTTGAAACAGATCTACGGTACTTTCACCAGGGCTATGTTAAGATTGGCGCCTGGTCTGAAAGGTTATGCCGAACCATTGACTAATGCTATGGTGGAATTTTATTTGGCATCTCAAGATAGATTTACTCAAGATATGCAACCACATTATGTTTATTCTCCAAGAGAAATGACCAGATGGGTAAGAGGAATTTGTGAAGCAATAAGGCCTCTTGATAATCTTGCTGTGGAGGGTAAGTTAATTTTTTCTTTAAAAACGAGTAATTATTAGGGAACATCCATAATTTTCGAGATTTTTTTAAAATTCAATGTTATTTCTGGATCTTTTAAAGTTAGCTCTCCAAGTTTATTTACGAATGTATCCAAATCAGTATTACTATGTAGCTCATTAATATCCGCGTACTTTTTTCTCTCAATTCACTGTACAACTAATAATTAGCTTTATTAGGACAAAAGACAACACTTTTATCGGAAAAAATAAAAACCTTATTTTGTAAAAGGTATATGTATTTAAAATCCCTAAAAAGGGCTGTATCACAAAACGTTCCTATGCTTTCTTAACTTTTCAAAACTTTTATCGGAGTTCCGATGCTTTCTTAACTGCATCATATAATTCTTAATATTTATTTTGTTTTGATTCCAATGCCATTTCTTTTATTAAGTATAAATAGATACAATGTACTAACTAAATAGAATAGAATACTTTATTTCTATTCATTCTTGTAGAATTGTTTCACACAGAGTATTCAGTAAATAAGTGAACAGTTTAATATTCATTGCTTCCAGACGTTGTCCTGAGAAGAAGCGTTTGTTTAAAGACATAGAACAATGTTTTATTGTTTGTTAGTCTGTATAAAACTGCTATCAATATTATTAAGGCTGTGAGTGATAAAAACAAAATGAAAAGTATGCGATAAAAATAATATACTATTTTTTTTTTAATTCTAAAATAGGATATATTTTTTATATTCATGAACTTCAAACGACGTCGGATGTGCACTCATGGCCCCTCCCCCTGTCGTATACCGTCGTCATAAGCAAAGTCCCCCCTCCCCCTTTTCAACGACGTAGTTTATGGATGTTCCCTTATGTAAAATTGAGGTGCTGTGTGATAACTGGATCATCTAATAACATTATGGATAGAGAGACATGAAACTGTTATAGTTTGGAATTTATTTTTATTTTTTTTTTAGGTTTGGTAAGGCTTTGGGCTCATGAAGCTCTCCGTCTCTTCCAAGACAGATTAGTCGAAGACACAGAAAGACGTTGGACTAACGAAAACATTGATGCTGTAGCTTTAAAACACTTCCCATCAGCTAACTGCGAGAAAGCTTTGGAAAGACCCATTCTTTACAGCAATTGGTTATCCAAGGATTATGTACCTGTTGGAAGGGAACAACTAAGAGAATATGTAAAGGCCAGACTGAAGGTGTTCTATGAAGAAGAACTTGATGTTCCTTTGGTGTTGTTCGATGAGGTGTTGGACCATGTTTTAAGGATTGACAGAATATTCAGGTAAATAATATTGGAAAAATACTCACTTCTAATAGTATTTATGACTTAGCACTGAATTAAACTCTATCTATCTAATCAGCCCTAAACATCCATCCTTGGATATAGGCCTCCTCTTCCTTCTTCCATGCCTCTCTATCTTGGGCAATTTTCATCCATTTTGACCCAGTGTGCTTCTTCAGGTTATCTGACCATCGCATTTGTGGCCTTCCCCTTTTTCGTTTCTGGTTCCACGGTCTCTAATGTATAATCGTCTCAGTCCATCTTTCATCCTTCTGCCGTAGGGTGTGTCCGGCGAACTTCCATTTAAGCTTTGCTACTTGGGTTGAGACATCTTTCACTTTTGTTTTGTTACGGATCCATTCGTTTCTTTTCCTGTCTGATAGTTTTATGTTCAGCATTTGTCTTTCCATGGATATTTCTGTCTTTTCTATTTTTTCCATATTTTCTTTTGTAAACGTCCATGTCTGAGAGCCACATATAAGAACAGGGAGTATACAATGATTGAAGACTCTTGTTTTTAGATATTGCGGGTATTTTCTGTTCTTTAGAATATAAGACAGTTTTCCGAATGATGCCCAGGTAAATATTATTCTTTTCTCTATTTCTTCGGTCTGATTTTCTTTATTTAATCTAGTGATTTCTCCTAGATATATATACTCTTTTACTTGTTCTATTCTTGTTTGTGCCACTGTAATTATTAGTTCTTCTTGTTGATTGGTCATGGTTTTTGTTTTAATGTAATTCATCTTCATTCCTATCTTTGTCGCTTCTCTATCTAGTTCTTCCATCATTCTTTGTAGTTCTTCACTTCTTTCTGTTATTAATACAATATCATCTGCATATCGTAAGTGATTTAGATATTGCCCGTTTATGTTTATACCCAAGCCATCCCAGTGTAGTTGTTTGAACACATCTCCTAGCGCTTGGTTGAATAGCTTGGGCGAGATGGTATCTCCTTGTCTTACTCCTCGGTTTATTTTAATAGGCTCCGTTTGTTTCATTAGCTTAATAGTTGTTGTTGCCTTATTATATAATATTTGTAATTAAGTCGGTATATCTGTAGTCTATTCTGCTGTTTTGTAGCGAATTCTTTACTGTCCAGTGTTCCACACTATCAAATGCTTTTTCGAAGTAAATAAACGCCATGTATAGTGGGATATGATATTCGTTAGCTTTTTCGATTAATATCTTCATCGTTAAAAGGTGGTCACTTGTACTGAAGTTTTTTCTAAATCCGGCTTGTTCTCTTGCCTGGTATCCATCTAATTTAGTTGTTAATGTGTTTGTTAATATCTTGGTTAATAGTTTGTACATCACATTTAGTGAAGTTATGGGTCTGTAATTCTTTAGATCCTTATTATCTCCTTTCTTAAATAGTAACAGTGTTACTGCGTCGTTCCAAGTGTTGGGTGTTTGTTTTGTCATTAAAATTTTATTTATAAGTATGTACAAAACTTCTCTAGTTGTTTTCCCACCATTTTTTTAGCATTTCTACAGTTATCCCGTCTTTTCCTGGCGATTTATTATTCTTCGTCTCCTTGAGTGCTCTTTTTATCTCATGTTTTGGAATTAAACTCATGTTTTGTTATTTTCAGACAACCTCAAGGTCACTTACTACTGATCGGAGTTTCTGGTGCCGGAAAAACAACTCTGTCCAGATTTGTAGCCTGGATGAATGGTTTATCTATATTCCAAATTAAAGTACACAACAAATACACAGCGGAAGATTTCGATGAAGATCTAAGATCTGTTTTGAGAAGGAGTGGATGCAAACATGAAAAGATTGCTTTCATTTTGGACGAGTCCAATATGTTAGATTCCAGTTTCTTGGAAAGAATGAACACTCTACTAGCTAATGGTGAAGTTCCTGGACTTTTTGAAGGAGATGAATATACTACTCTTATGACTCAGTGTAAGGAAGGAGCTCAAAGGGAAGGTAAGCATGATTTGATACTTCAAATTCCGATCCTCTCTTTAACGCTTAAAAATTTGCGTTTCTTTCACTGTCACATGATTCCCAAACGTACTTCTTCTTTACGTGCCATATCAGAATTATCCGACGTTGGCGATCACCATTGCGAAGGCGTCTTGATCTTCTGCAACATGGAATAATACTTGTCCTGCATTTGATATCATTTTGAGTTCATTCACGAATGTTTTTTCACCAAGAAACTTGTTTTCTTCCTACTTTTCTATGGTCCTCTATTATTCCTTTAAGAATAATTTGTAGTATTTTATTGAAGGACTCCCAAAGTCTTATAGTACAAGGAAAAGTGGAGGGAAAGAGAGGGAAAGAAACTTTAATTGTTTCGTAATATTAGGCAATGGTGTGGTTCCACGGTAGAAGAATTATTTCACGCAACAGCTGATAGAGAAAGGCATGTAAACATGATGACGGCCAACGTCTGAATACGAACACGGCACCTAAAGGAGAAGGAGATGTAGTATTCTATATCGAATTCCCCTCACTAGATGTCCCAGATAACACATTTTCCGGTGTTTAACCGTCTTTGGCCGTTCTCTATCTTTGTTGACCGTCTTTAGTACTTCCTCATTAGTTTTTCTTGCTGTCCAAGATGGAAGGTATCTTCAGCATCCGTCTATGAATCCACATTCCCAATGCTGCAATTTTGTTAATGCTTGATACTTTCAGTGTCCACACTTTTGTACCTCACAAAAGTTCAGAGCAAACGTAGCACTTAACCATTCTTTGTCTTAATTCTAAACTGAGATGGATATTGCAAAGAATTAACTTCCCCGTTGATTTTTATTCCATATGGCTGTCTCTCAAGTGCCTTTTTAAATAACTGGTCCAAGTAAACATTTGTTCCGATGTGTGGGTTAACGGAATCAATTAGAAATAAGTTTAAACAACGAACAGTAATATTTATTTTATTTTTGGTTAAAAGGCGTGCTTATTCATCTCATAAGAGGGTTGTTTATTGTTTGAGGGCAGCGAGAGGGCGTCTGAACTGCCTGCCTGCCGTGACGATACTGCAGAGACCACAACACTATTATCATCATGTTTGTGGTTTTACAATATGGCTAGAAAATGCAATAAATTACTACATCTGGCGTTTTAAAAGCTCAGAAGCTTTCTGTAGTTTTAAGAAACGTGTTCGAATGCATTTCCAAAGTGCGTTATTGACATAAGGTCTGATAAGGTAATTAATTTATGGGGAATTCAGTTTGTTAAACTGAACACACCAAAAACATATGGTTAGGGATACATTTCGTTTCGTAAAACTTAACGGCCCTTCTTAGAATCTGATTGGTATATTAAATGCGAATTTTATATGACCCATATTATTTCGTTTTGAGAAAAGTTATTAAAAAATAAAATTAGCAAAAATAGTAATTAAAGCGTGTCGCCACACATTGAACAATGTCGGGGACAAAGTGCAACCTTGCCTGACTCCTCCTTGTATGGAGATTTCGTCAGTGTAGTTATCTCCCAAAAATACGTTTATTATTGTTAACGTATAAATATTATTGATTTTGTAAATATTTATTATAATGTTGCTTATTTTCCTAAAGGTTTAATGTTGGATTCAAATGACGAATTATACAAATGGTTTACACAGCAAGTAATGCGTAATCTGCATGTTGTCTTCACCATGAATCCCTCTACCGATGGTCTGAAAGATAGGGCTGCCACTTCTCCAGCTCTGTTCAACAGATGCGTCTTAAACTGGTTCGGTGACTGGTCAGATGGAGCTCTCTTCCAGGTTAGTGGTTTTAATCTTTTAAATATTCTATGCTTTGTTTTTAAACCAGGAGGAGTAAACTAAAAAGACAGATTCACACCCAAGAAAGTCACTACAAAAATCACTAAATACATCTTCTTTTTTGGTTGATCATATCGGCATTTGACGGTAATCCATAAATATTATATTATAATAATACGTCGCTAAAGAGTTCTAAAGACAACAATTTTTTATATAAAAGCAGACTAAAAATCTAAAAATTAAAGGAATAACGCAGAAAATACAAAAAGTCGATGATAGAATTTAATTAACCTATGAAATGCCAATACATAGTGTCAAAATTTTATAAATGTCATTAGTGTCAAAATTTGATAAAAGTGGAGTAAACTTGCCTGAGGTTGGACCAATTACAAACAAGCTTTACGGCGCGGGAAATTTGAATTACTCCTCTTGGTTTAAAAACAGACTATAATTAACTACATTCTGTTAATCTACATTAACGAAAGAAATATTGTTTATTAGAATACACTATTTTTAAATAATTATGAATTAACTTTTTTTTGTTAATAGGTTGGTAAAGAATTCACGAATCGTTTGGATCTTGAAAAACAAAGCTGGAGATGTCCAGACTTCTTCCCGGCTGCTTGCCATCACATCTCAGCGTCTCCTACTCATAGAGAAGCTGTCATCAATGCCTGTGTGTATGTACATCAGACTCTTCATAAAGCAAACAGTAGATTGGTTAAGAGAGGAAGCCGTACCATGGCGATCACTCCAAGACATTACTTAGATTTTATTCATCATCTCGTTAAACTGTACAATGAGAAACGGTCAGATCTGGAGGAGCAACAGTTGCATTTGAACGTTGGTCTGAATAAGATCGCCGAAACTGTAGAACAGGTATATATTTAAATCATTGACAGTAAATACGCGAATTTTTCAAGCTTGGTTGGTAGAAATTTCAATAATAAATTATTTTTAGGTTGAAGAAATGCAGAAGAGTTTGGCCGTCAAATCTCAGGAGCTACAGGCCAAAAATGAAGCTGCCAACGCTAAACTCAGGCAGATGGTGAAAGATCAACAAGAAGCTGAAAAGAAGAAGGTACAGAGTCAAGAGATTCAGCAGCAGTTGGCTGAACAAACAATTCACATTGAACAGAAACGGTCAGAAGTAATGGCTGATCTAGAACAGGTCGAACCTGCCGTTATTGAAGCCCAACTAGGTAAGCTATTTTCATTACTTTATTTCTCAAATCCTTCTTCTTCTTCATGTGCCCTGCTCGATTATCGAGCGTTGGCTATCAAATTGGCTATAGTAATTTTGTTGATGGCAGCTCGGAAAATTGATGCAGAGGATCTGTTAAACCATTCTCTCAGGTTTTTAAGCCATATTTAAATATTAAATATTCAAGTTTTCAATTTTTAACTGTTCTGACGACTTCCGTGACTTTTCCCATCCGGTGCAAAACAACTTCGTTACGAACTCTATCCACCCAGTTTATTCGTATTCTCCGGTATACCCAGATTTCAAAGGCTTCCAATTTCTTGAGAAGAGTATCTGTTAAAGTCCGACCTTCGACACCGTACAAAAGGGTAGAGAACACATAGCATCTCACTAATCTAATTTTAAGATTCAAAGTAATGTTGTTTCCACATAAAAGTTTCTTTATCTTAAAGAATGCAGCTCTGGCCTTCTCTATACGTATTCTAATTTCTTTGCTCATGTCATGTCAAAGTTCTCATTTATATTACAACCAAGGTAGGTGATACTGTTAGTTCCCTCTAATTGTTCACCATATGCTATTACTACTTCCGGTTGTATTTGCGTCTTACTGACAACCGTCACCTTGGTCTTTGCGGTGATTAGCTTGAGTCCATATTCATCACACGTTGTGGTAATCCTATTAATCAGATGTTGAAGTTCTTCATAATTGCTCGCAATTATCACCGTGTCATCCGCGTATCTCAAATTATTAATATTGACGCCATTAATTTTGATACCACATTGAGCATTATCGACTGCTTTATTGAAAACAAACTCAGAATAAATGTTAAATATTAGTGGGGACAAAATGCAGCCCTGCCTTACTCCTCTTCGTATTTGAACTTAAGACGTGTCCCGGCCAATCCTGATGTTTGCACGTTGATGCCAGTAAAGATTTTTGATAATGCGTAGGTCTTTATCATCAATACCCACTTTCTGAAAAATAGCAATCATTTCAGTATGTTTTACTCGATCAAAGGCCTTCTCAAAGTCAAAGAAACACATATAAACCGGATTTCCGACATCTCTGCATCTCTGTACCCATAACCTGAATACTAAACAATACTTCTCTGGTCCCAAGGTTATTGCGGAATCCAAACTGTGTATCACCAAGCTGTTCTTCTATTTTTTGGTACATCCTAGAGTGCAAAATTCGTAGAAATATCTTAAAACATGACTCATTAAGCAAATGGTTCTGTAGTCACTACATCTTTTCGCGTTTGCTTTTTTAGGTATCGTCACAAAAGTCGACAGCAGCTAATCCGTTGGTATACAGGGTGTCCCCCAAAATAGTGCGTTTCTTTAAGGTATAGATATAATACACAATTTAGAACAAAAAAGTCCTATAACATTTTTTTCTAAAGTTAACCGTTTCCAAGAAAAAAATTACATTGTTCTCCATATAAGTGAATTTTTATTTTCATAAATTTAAATGACATGGCAACGTAGTCTAGAAGAACTTGCTGTGACTGTGGAAATTTAACCTAATAACCCTTTGTTTATTTACTTTGAGGTGTGATTTTTGGGGTTGTTGACATCGTAGGTACCTATCTGCAAAATAATGGATATGGGTTTTGTTGATATTTACATTATTTTACCTACCAGATGCAACTGACCTACAAACCTACTTTTTTAATCTTTAAATTTTTGAGTTGCGCGTTGTTGCCAGACTTCAATTTGTATATCAAAATGTATTTTCGTTTTTTAGTCAAACGGATCAATTTAGAAAAAAATGTTATAAAACTTTTTACTCTACATTGTGCCTTCTACCTATACCTTTAAGGAACCCACTATTTTCGTGGACACCCTGTGTAATAGCCAGTTTGATAAACTTTATTAAAAAGATGAAGGAGAGATCTTTTACCTGAACTTTCGAAGAGCTTTATTATTTCACTCGGTATTTCGTCCGGTCCCGTCGCTTTCCTGGTCTTTGCGAATCTAGTTGCTTGTTCAATTTCGTCCATAGTTATCCCAGGTCCTGTAACTACTTCGGTAATTTCAAGCTCGGGCCTTTCATCATTAAACAGTTCCTCAATGTAGTCTTTCCATCTGTCTATTTTATCCAAATTAGTGATAATCAGTTTTCCGACTCTGTCAACAATGTTATTTGCAAGTTTTTTGTTCTGACCGGTGAGTTCTTTTATTTTTTTATACATATTAAATGAATCATTGGCGAATGGATTTAGTGTTCGCAGTCATATAAACCCAAACAAACAACAATAAATGAATCATATTTTCTCTGCAACTCTTCAATTTCTAAACATTTGTTTTCAAAGTGTGTTTCTTTTGCCGCTCGTATTTTAGTCCTTATCTCTTTATTAATGCGTTAATACATTTCGATGTTCTGGTTCTTAAATTTTGCGCCTTTTTCCAACAAATTCAAAATCTCATCGTTCATCCACTATTGCTTCTTTTGATTTTTCTCTTTCAAGTTTGGAGTTAAGTTGCTTATAATCGTTTTGATTTGATTCCAATGATCCTCGATGGATTCTTGTTGTTAGCTATTCTCAAATCATTGAAAAGATTTTTTATTCTATTTTAATTGAAGTTAGCAATGCCAGAATGAAGTAATGCTATTAAAAAGTACGTCTTCTTCTTCTTAGCCTTCTATCGATTATGTTTGGACATAGGCCTTTCCCAACACCTTTTATCGGTCCCTATCCTGAGCAACATACTTCCAATTTGTTCCGGTAATCCTTTCATATCATCAACCCATGCATCAACCCATCTCATCTGTAGTCTTCCTCTTGGTAGTTTACTTTCGTAAGGTATCCAATGTTGTATTACGGCGTTCGAACATTGGTCTTTTTGTCTAGTATTGTAACCTGCGAAGCTTCATTTGCTTCCATATAAATAACATTGCTCTTTCCATTGCCCTTTCTGTTTTGACAAGTTTATTCATATTTACCTTAATTAAGGTTCAGGTTTGATATCTACAGGATAATTCTACATGAAAAAATAATGACAGTTTGCTCTATAAACGTATGTCCGTAAATGTTTAGTTTCCAAGATACGAGGTGTTGGCAAATTTTTTTATTGCTCTAAGATCGTTTGAACTATGAAAATTAAATTTGGTCGGTTTTAAGAGGTAGTTATTGCGCATTTTTTATATACAAATACCATTTTTGTATTTATCATTGGCGCGCCTACGGGTAATGGCCTGGATTTTTTAAAAGAAAAGAATAGTACGCCGCTGAGATATTTCAAATTAAAAATTATTTTTGTATTCAACATTTAATTTATGATAAAGAACATTTCTTGTCTTTTTTTCATATGGTGCACCGTTTTTATGCAAAAAGATAAAACATCTTTGCGCGTATTTGTTATTTATTAATACCTTATCAAGGACTCTCCAATATAATAATGCCAAACTAGAACAACAATGTGCAATGCTACAACATTTATATTCACCATTGGCGCGCGTACGGGTAATGGTCCGAATTTTTTAAAGAAAAAATTAGTACCCCACTGAGATACGTCAAATTAAAAATCATTTTTGAATTCCTCGTTCAATTTACGACAAAAAATTGTTTGTCTTTTTTTTCATATGAGGCGCCGTTTTTATGTAAAAAAATAAAATATCTAAACGTTTACAAAGTATTTGAAATATACTCCAGTCAATGGGAGCAAAAATAGGATATTACCTCAGAATTCTATCCTACTGTATGGATTTTAATGAAATTTTGGGAATAGCCTCTAATTATCTCCTAATTCAAAGTCTACCCTATGCCGATGTGTGCTTTTATCTTGGGGGTGGTTCCCACCCCTTCTCGTGGGTACAAAATTTCTTGGTTAAAATAACCACGGAAGTGGCTAGAGAACTTAATTGTAAGCAAAAACTGTTCTATAATTTTTTTTTGAAAACTAAATATTTTTTGAGATATTCGTGGTTGAAAATTGGCCATTTTCATTGAAACATAACACCTTTTCGAACGGTTTTTTGCAAATATCTTATGCATCTAACTAAAAAAAACTATATAAAACATTTTTGTAGCTTATAAAAAACCAAAGAGACTAGTTCCTTCATATATCTTCTAGTTATAATATAAAAAGAGATATGGTAGGCGAAAATAGTTTGTTTTTTTGGTGCATGCTCAAATCGTTGTATTCAACTTGGAATAATAGACAAACGGTCGATTTTAGGTGTATAATGTTACCAACACCTTTTGTAGTGCTTAAGATCTTTAAAATGAGCAATATTAAAGGTATATTGCATTCAAACTAAGCGAGATATGCTGCAAAAAAATTGATGACTAATGTATTTTAAGAAAAAATGAGAAGTATATTTAACCTCTCATCCACCAGAATTTTAGTGCATCATTTTACTTCTACAATACCTTTTATTATAGTATTATGGACGGGTTCAAAAAGTTGGACAGGTTTAAAATGAATGGTTTTTGAAAAAAAATAAAATCAATTTATAGAGCGCATTTTTAGATTTCCTTAAAAATCTTCCTTTTTCTCCATGTAACCTGAAGAGATACAATAATGAAAAATAAAAAGGAAATTTTTATCTGAAAAAACCCTACATTTTTGTGTGGTATCTTTTTTTCGTATCTCTTATCTTTTCGAGTTAGATGGAGAAAAAGGAAGATTCTTAAGCAAATTTAAAAATGCGCTCTATAATTTGATCTTATTTTTTTCAAAAACTATCCATTTTAAACCCGTCCAACTTTTTGAATATAGAAATAACACTATAATAAAAAGTATTGTAGAAGGAAAACGATGTATTTAAATTCTGATGGATGAGGGGCTAAATGTACTTCACATTTTTTTTTATTCCATTAGTCATCAATTTTTTTTGCAGCATATCTCGCTTACTTTGAATGTAATCGACATTTAATGTGGCTCATTCTAAAGGTTTTTTCAATTATTACAAAAGGTATTGGTAGCATTATACAACTAAAATCGACCGTTTCTCTTTTATTTCAAGTTGAATACACCGATTTCAGCATGCACCAAAAAACAAACTCTTCTCACCTACCATATCTCTTTTTGTAATATAACTAGAAGATATATGAAGGAACGAATCTCTTTTTTTTTAAAGCTACAAAAATCTTTTGTACAATTTTTTTCGTTAGATGCATAGATTTTAAGGTATTAGCAAAAAAACCGCCCGAAAAGGTGTAATTTTACAATGAAGACGGCCAATTTTCAACCACAAATAACTCAAAAATTATTGATTTCTCAAAAAAATTATTGAACAGTTTTTACTTAGAATTAGGTTCTCTAGCCACTTCCGTGGTTATTTTAACCAATAAATTTTACACCCCCGAGAAGGGGTGGGAACCACCCCTAAGATAAAAGCGCACATCGACATAGGGTAGACTTTGTTTCTTGAGCTATTCTCTACTTATTGTGAAAATATCAAGTAAATCGATGTAGTAGGCTGGAATTCGGAGCCAAATAACCTCATTGACTTCCCTAATAAGTTTCTATGCATATGGAATCTACCTCGAATAATTTGTAAACGTTAAGATGTTTTATTTTTTTTGTATAAAAACGGCGCCGCATATGAAAAAAAGACAAGAATTATTTTTGTCGTAAATTAACGAGGAATTCAAAAATGATTTTTAATTTGACGTTTCTCAGTGGCGTACTATTTTTTTTTTCTTTAAAAAATTCAGACCATTACCTGTACGGTCGCCAATGGTGAATATAAAATTATTCTGTGACCTTTAAAGGAGGTAATTTTGAACATTTGTTGTAGCTTTGCACCTAGTTAAAATCTTTTTAGTAATATTTTCTGTTATTGTTCTACTTTGTTATTATTATATTGGAGAGTTCTTGATAATGTATTAAGAAATGAAAAATACGCTCGAATATGTTTTATTTTTTCGCATAAAAACGGTGCACCATAGGAAAAAAAACAAGAAAGGTTCTTTTTCATAAATTAAACGTGGAATACAAAAATAATTTTTAATTTGAAATATATCAGTGTCGTACCTTTTTTTCTTTAAAAAAATTCAGACCATTACCTGTAGGTACGCCAATGATGAATATAAAATTGTTATTTGTTTGCCAAAAAATGCGCAATAACTACCTCTTGAAGCCGCCAAATGTAATTTTCATATCTCAACCGGTCTTAGAGCAATAAAAAAATTGGCAGTTTGAAATAAAAATTTCAACATCCTGTATCTCGGAAAAAAAGCATTTGCGGACATACGTTTATCGAGCAAACTGCCATTATTTTTTCATGTAGAATTATCCCTTAAAGTGTTTCATACTTATTTACTAACACCCTGTATATGTCATGATAGGAAGGATATACTGGTTGAATACATTGCTCCTCAAGATTTCCGCATTTAAATTATCTTTGTCAACGATCTAGTGAATCACTGAATTAACTTGAATACAATATTTCAGGGAGAATTTAGAATCTGCTTTACATTTTACTAACCCTCTACTTGTCCCACATGTTGAAAATTATGATGATACGACGTACACCCTTAAGAGAAAAAGAGTTCCAAAAGAAACTCCGTTAGAGCAGATATTCTTTGTAAACTTTTTTCTAAAGTATCAGAGCATGCTTTCTTAGGAACCTCTTTGCTTGGATATACTGTTGCATAATCAAATATTTTTTTGTTGGATTATACTTACGTACTTTTTATTTTTAGCTGTAAAATCCATCAAAAAACAACAATTGGTAGAAATCCGTACTATGGCTAACCCACCAGCTCTTGTGAAGTTGGCTTTGGAATCCATTTGTTTACTGCTCGGTGAAAATGCTAGCGACTGGAAGTCGATTCGTGCTGTAATTATGAGAGATAACTTCATCAACACCGTGGTTAACAACTTCAACACTGAAGATATTAGGTAAGAATCATTTAAAAAATGCTGTCTTAACATTAATCATTACATTTTCCAATTTTAGTGATGATGTAAGGGAAAAAATGAAGAACCGCTACCTTAGCAATCCAGATTACAACATTGATAAGATCTACCACGCCAGTAACGCTTGCGGTCCACTTGTCAAATGGGCTTGTGCGCAAGTTCAATACGCAGACATGCTCAAAAAGGTCGAGCCTCTCCGTGAAGAGCTCAAATCTCTAGAACAACAAGCTGAAACCAACCAAAAGAGAGGCGAAGATGTTAAAGCACTCATTAGCCAATTGGAACAGAGTATCGCTGCTTATAAAGAAGAATATGCACAACTTATAGCTCAGGCGCAGGCTATAAAGACTGATTTGGAAAATGTACAAGCTAAAGTAGACAGGTCAATAGCTCTTCTGAAATCTCTGGTCATCGAAAGGGAAAGATGGGAAGCCAGCAGTGAGACTTTCAGATCCCAAATGTCTACCATCATCGGTGACGTTCTTCTATCGGCTGCATTTATAGCATACGGCGGTTACTTTGATCAGCATTACCGTCAAAATCTGTTTAGCACTTGGTGTCAGCATTTAACTCAGGCCAGCATCCAATATCGAGCAGATATCGCTAGAACGGAATATCTGTCCAATCCAGATGAAAGACTTAGATGGCAAGCTAATGCTTTACCAACGGATGATTTGTGTACTGAGAACGCAATTATGTTGAAGAGGTTCAACAGATATCCTCTTATTATCGATCCTTCGGGTCAAGCTACTGAATTTATAATGAACGAATTCAAGGATAAGAAGATTACCAAGACTAGTTTCTTGGATGACTCTTTCAGAAAGAATTTAGAATCTGCTTTGCGGTTTGGTAACCCTCTTCTTGTCCAAGACGTTGAAAATTATGATGCTATTCTTAATCCAGTACTCAACAGAGAACTGAGGAGAACTGGAGGTCGTGTCTTGATCACTTTAGGTGACCAAGACATCGATTTGTCACCATCGTTTGTTATCTTCTTATCAACTAGAGATCCTACTGTAGAATTCCCGCCTGATATATGCTCTAGAGTTACGTTTGTTAATTTCACAGTTACTAGAAGTTCCCTCCAGAGCCAGTGCTTGAACCAAGTGCTTAAAGCTGAAAGACCAGACATTGATGCTAAGCGTTCAGATTTATTAAAACTACAAGGAGAATTCCACTTAAGATTAAGACAGCTAGAAAAGTCTCTGTTACAAGCTTTGAACGATGCAAAGGGTAAAATCTTGGACGATGACAGTGTTATCACAACTCTAGAAACCCTGAAACAAGAAGCAGCAGAAATTGGTCAGAAAGTCGAAGAAACCGATAAGGTTATTTCTGAAATTGAAACGGTATCTCAACAATATCTACCGTTATCACAGGCTTGCAGTAATACCTACTTCACCATGGACAGTCTTAACCAAGTTCATTTCTTGTATCAATATTCACTCAAGATGTTCTTGGATGTTTTTGCCACTGTTTTGCATAATAACTCTCAGCTGGATGGAATCAGCGATTACCAAGCTAGATTGAACCTCATCACATCAAATTTATTCTCTGTAAGTACATCAAATTATAATTTAAAGTTTAATGTGAGATTTTCTTAAAAAACTTTATATTGTCAACAATATTTTTTTCATAGTTTATCATGTGAACGACTACTTTATAGTGGGAACGACTTTACAGATACTCCAAAATTTTAATTGAGAAATAGATATGCTGAAAAAAATACTTAAAGTAATAAAACATTTATTTTGAAGTAAAATATATTAAAATTCGCAAAAAAATGAAGCATTATTTTCTTATTTATTCTTACTGTCATGTGATATTCGTAAGATTATTTTTTAATACTTACATATAAAATTCAAGTCTTTATATAAAAACAGTCAGTGACATTGATCCCAATTAATGTGACACACATTTTTCAACCAAGTGAAAAGCACAGTTTAGCAAATATTTAGATGAAGATATTAATAAAATATTAGTTAATTTATTTATAAATATTTTAAATTTATTCATGAAATAATCTTACCGAAGTAAATCGATCGCTTAAATTTGCCTATTTGTGTTCTCGTGGCAATTTGACATTAGATGCAGAACTAAAAGTATATTATGGATATTTTCTTAAATGTGACAGTTGTCAAAACTAGGAAACTGGTTGCAATTAAACAGAAATAATCTACTTAAAAAAAATTCTCACTGTAATTTTCTACAGTAGAAAATTACCGATGAAATAATAATCTGATTGGACAGAATTAAACACTTGATCAAAAATCTTACTATACGATTGGAAGTTAAAACCATTAAAAAATAATCCTATTTAAATTTACTTACTATAAGCCCCCCTCTTTCTGTTAATTTTACTTTTGAGTCAATTGGTTTGGGATTGTAAAGAATCCCTCAAGAAGCTGGCGGAACGCAACAATTTGGATGTGGATGCCATGTCACAAGGGAATTGCAGGAAATGAGGAAGCTGATAGCCTCGCAAAAGAAGGGGCTAATATCCCATTCCAGAACCCTTCTATGGACTATCGAAAAGCCACATCAGAGAGGAACTCCGGACCTGGAAACTCGATCAACTACAACTATATTCGTCTAACACACCAGGACAAAGGCACATAAAAAGGCTCATAAAATTGTCGCCTACTGCAACAAACCACCTTCTCGAAATGAGTAAGAAATGATATAGAAATGGTCACTTTCCTTCTCACTGGTCACTACCCTCTGAGATATCATCTGAAAAAATGGGCAAATCAGATATTGAGAACTGTCGTTTCTGTGACAACGAAAAAGAAACGTCAGAACACATACTATGTAACTGCATAGCACTGTTCTGTAAACGACTAAAATTCCTAGAGGAGGTCAGTATAGCGCCCTCTGACAGGAAAAAGTCACCTAGAAGGCTAATCAACTTTATCAGTTTATCAGAAGTAATTAGCTCAAAGAAGAATTTGGAGACTTTTAATATTTTCTGACCGAATTACTGTATCGTCCACGTATCTAATTACATTAATCAACTTTATCAGTTTATCAGAAGTAATTAGCTCAAAGAAGAATTTGGAGACTTTTAATATTTTCTGACCGAATTACTGTATCGTCCACGTATCTAATTACATTAAGTAGTTCCTCGTTGATTTTTATTCCATATGGTTGTTTCTCAAGATAATTTTTAAATAACTGGTCCGAGTAAACATTGAACAATGTTAGGAACAGAATGCAACCTTGTCTGAATCCTCATTGTATGGAGATTTCGTCGATGTAGATATCTCCAATTTTTACGATAGATAACAGTTTGATTCCAGTAGGTACAAATTTTTAATTTTTTTTTTTTATTTAATTTAAAAGTATTTTGCAATCTGTTGAGTGTCAACAATAAACAAAAGTAATGACATTGACTAAGGACAAGAAAGATTTTACCCACTGGTAAAATCAAAGTAGAATTTTTATAAAGTTGTGTAGAAAATAATTACATACCTACATTTTATAACTACTAACTAATTAGTTTAAAAGTTCACTCTAAATGGTAAGTCCAGTGGTTTGAACCTCTTTAACCTACGCTGTTCTTGGGAAGTGTCTAGGACAGCGTTTCCCAAATGGTGGGTCGCGACCCGGTACCGGGCCACGGACGCAAAATGCCGGGTCGCCTCGCCGTTTCACATCTTGCTTTTAATACCGTGCTCTAACTGACGCTGGCTTCTCCGAGGATCAAAGTCGTAGCACCAGAATGTGTTTGGGTGGATTGTAGCACCCACAGAGGCATTAGCTGCCAAAAAAGTGCCACCGTTTTTAACCAAATCTATGCAAGAGTGTGCAAAACTTATTTTCATAAAATCTTACCCACTGAACTCAAGAGTATTCTCTGCTTTGTGCAAATAAATGGGAAGTGAACATGAACATCTTCTTTTACACTGCGAAGTGTGTTGACTATAAAGAGGAAATGTTTTAAAAAGAAAAAAAAAACAAAATAATCGTTTTGTTTTGATTCAATTCTCCTAGCGGCGCCGCTTGGTACTATGTACTGTACCTCGGTTAACAGATTACTGACTCGTGGTCGAAATTATTTTCACTCGTTTTAAAAAGACTTATTGAATTAAATGAAGAAATTTCAATGATCTTAGAACGACATCCACCAACGGCTAGGGATGCAATATTGCAATTTAAAAACAGTTTTCATGATGTCAATTAGTTAATCGAGGCAGCCTAGCTTTGTGATATTTTTGACCTCTTGAACAATTTAAATATGACCTTACTAGGTAGCAATGTAACAGTATTTAAAGTACAAGAGAAGGTGGAAGCTGTAACAAAAAAAAACTTAATTTGTGGACACGCCGCGAGGAAGTAGAAAATTCCAAAGCTGACAGAACTACAAAACAAAAAGACTATAACGTGAATTCATTGCCGGGTGATATTCCAGCGGCTTCCAAGGAACACCTGCTAGGACTGGAGGCAAATCTGAACGAATATTTTCCTCCCATCCACAGCAACAAAGCATGGATAAAAATTCCATTTATAATGAACGTAGAATCCGAGACAGGACTTCCGAATTTAGCTATTGAGTCAGTAATTGAACTGTCGTGTGATTAGGGCTCTCAAAGATACATATTTAACAAAATACCACTGATAGGTTTTTGGCTGCCTTTATAAAATATGTATTTTTAAAAGCCATAAAGTTTCTAATTCCTTTTGTTACGACCTACAAAGAGTGAGGCAGGGTTTTCAACACTAGTTTTCCTCAAAAATAAAATATAGGAACCGTTTGGAAGTGGAACCGGACCTGAGGATAAAATTCTTTTCCTCCAAACGTGAAGTTTTTAGTTAACCAGAAATAACTACATACTTCTCAAAAGTAAAAGGTGTATGCAAAAAAGATAGTGGGTCACGAAGGATAACCACAAAAATTACCGGACCACGGAAAAATAAGTTTGGGAAACGCTGGTCTAGGAGGTTAAGTGCAAACTGGTTTTCATGATCCTCCAACTTGGCAATGTATGCAACGCTACGTTTTGTGATGACTTCTTGTACCATATCCATTTTAAGGTCTCGATGATGTTGTTGATGTACCAAGGTGCATTAGTGATAGTTCTGAGGGTTTTTAGTTGGATGATTTGGATGTTGGAGTGACTGGCTGTTCCCCATAGTTCCAACCCATATGTCCAGATTGGCATAAGTATTGCCTTATAGAGCAGCAATTTATTATCCAGAGATAGTCTTGATGAACGGCCCATTAACCAATACATATTTCTGAATTGGAGACCTAGTTGCTTTCTCTTGGTCCAGATATGTTTCCTCCATGTGAGACTTCTGTCCAAATGAATACCAAGATATTTTACCTCGTTGGCTGATGGTAATTGGTGATTGTTTAAAGTTACAGGAGGACAAGTTCCTCTTCGTGTTGTAAATGTAACATAAATAGATTTTTTCCACCTACCTCTACCGAAAGTATACTTTTCCGGACCTGATTGTAGGGAGCAAAGTTGTACTTTTCCTCCCTAGGGAGGAAAATATTTTTCCTCCCTAGGGAGGAAAAGTAAAAGTGACGTCATGGTATTTCATTCATGAAATATAACTTATTGACGCCCTGTACAATATCTATTTTCTATTACGTAAGTATCTATACATTTTAACGTTTATTTAAAAACACTCTGTATTTTGCAGAATGGTAAAAAACAGTAAATTGTTATTCTGATTTAACAATGTTTACATTAATAATTTGACTTATATTATTGACAGTTGACAGTTATATTGTACCTACTTATTAGTTTTAGTTCTAACAAATTTTGTTGGTTAGTTACATAAATAAATTAAGTAAAAATGAAAAAATGACTTTTTATTTGAGGAAGGTGGAAAAACCATATGTATAACATGGGAGTAAAGTGCCTTTTCCTCCCTTGAATGATTACTGCCCTCCGCTACGCGTCGGGCAGTAAACTTCATTCTCGGGAGGAAAAGTAGCACTTTCCTCCCTTGTTATACAAATAGCTATTCTTCATTGACTTTAATTTTCCATTCCAAAAACCAATCTTGTATTATGTCTAGATACGCTTGAAGGAGATGCGAGGCATAAATAGGGTCAGTGTGTGAGGCTAGGATTGCAGTATCGTCGGCAAATGTTCCTAGCATCATTTCTTCTGTATGTGGTCTCTCCTCTAGTGGTTCCTGAAGAGTTGGAGGTATATCTGCGGTAAACAAGGGATACAAGGTAGGTCCCAGCACGCTACTCTGTGGTACGCCAGCTTTGATAGAATAGAGTTTGGAAATTGCATCTTGGTATTTAATAAAATAACACCTATCTGACAAATATGACTCAAGAAGAATGTAAAAGCTGTGCGGTAATGTCCTTTTTAGCTTGTATAGGAGGCCTTCATGCCATACCTTGTCAAATTCCTGCCTCAAAATCAGCATTTATATGTTTTACCACTCTGTGAACTTGTTGGTTGTTGAGTGATGGGGCCGAAATCCAAACTGGTGGTCTGGAATTAGATTTTTGATTCAGGGTTCGAGTTTTTTTACTAATAGTTTTTCGAAAACTTTAGACGTGATTGGCAGGAGGCTGATTAGCCTGTACGATGTAGTTTCTTCTTGAGGTTTCCCCGGTTTTAGAATGGTTATTATCTGAGACACTTTCCATTGATCAGGAAAGTAACCTAAGTTTAATATGGCATTGAATATAAACGTTATAAGTTTTATGCATTTGAGAGATAATTCTTTCAACACTTTTCCACTGATCAAGTCGTACCCTGGATATTTTCTATCGTTTAAATTATCTAAGGTGACTTCGGACGATTTAAATTTCGGAATAGGCAAACTCATTTGATATGGACTTTGAAGAAATGAGAATACGTCTACTTCCACAGGTGAATTCATGTGATTGGGAGTAAATACTGGTCCGAGTAAACATTGAACAATGTTAGGGACAAAATGCAACCTTGTCTGACTCCTCATTGTATGGAGTTCATCGATGTAGTTATCTCCAATTTTTACGATAGATAACAGTTTGATTCTAGTACAAATTTTTAATGACACGAATATCATTCATAGATGGTGCTGTTAATTATTTTAATAATTACACGGAAAATGTGAAGAAGATTTGATTCCAATTCAGTGCCTCTACACGATACTCTGAAGAGGGTAAGGTTAAACCCGAAATACTTATAAGCACATAGCAAATGCCCTATTCTGTAATCAAATCTGAATCATATTTATTTTTCATTTCATCAGAAGTATTGGCATCTTAGGGTAAGAACAGAACAAGTGGGTCGCGGTGGCAGGCGCGGATCCAAGGGGGGGTCAATGGGGTCAATTGCCTCCTCCTTGAGACTTCGCCTGGTGTGGCCTTTTTTAAGCAAGAGATAATTACGATTGAAAATAAATAGTGAGTTTTGTGTCCTGTTGACAACTGAATAACGGAATGAAACATAAAACAGAATTCCTTCTCCAAAGTATGTGTTCTCGGTCTTACTGTATGGTGTCGAGTCTTGTACTGTGAATGAAATCGATCTACTTACCTAAATCGCCTTGAGTCTTTCGAAATGTAATTCTATAGAAGAATTTTAAAAGTATCTTGGGAGAAGAAGATTTGAAACTCCACAATACTAGAACGTCTCAGCAAGACTACTGAGATTATAGAAGGCATCAAGAAGATAAAAGTGGAGTATTTTGGACATGTAATGAGAAGTTTCAAATATAGGTTGCTACAAAATATTATGCAAATATAATTTATTAAAGTGAAAATAGAAGGCAAACGCAGTCCAGGACGAAAAAGCACTTCGTGGTCGATTTAGGGTGGCAGTGAAGAAAATTAAGATAGCTATGATAGTAACTAACGTTCTGAAAGGACATGGTACATAAAGTAACAGCCCATAACGAAAAAGAATCATGCGTACGCGAGTGACGAGAAAATTTTTATTTCATTGCCCCCTCCTTGCAAGGTTGCTGGATCCGCCGTTGCGCGGTGGAGGTCGCGGTCGATGTCGATATCCATGTAAAACAAACACATTGTAGTGAATGGAAGAAAACAGAGCAGGTAAGTCTCTGTGGAGGTTTAGCGCGATGCCATCCAGGAGGTTTACATCGATGCTTTTGAAAATAAAATGAGTTTGTTTTACATGGGTGTCTACTGCGCGGCCTACAAGGATGCTTCCCTGTGATTGGTCCGTTCGAAGCCAAGTTGTCATTACCTGCGCTATCTGAGTTGATACTTTTTATATAATTCCTTTTTTGTATTCAGTTTATTTTTGAATTTCTAAAGTATTTAAATTCAGTAAATTTTTTGAAGGAGGATCTGATTATTTACAGCTGACATTTCATCACTATCATCACTTGACTGACACAACATCGCAAAAGCACAGTCTTTTTGTCATTCAAATTTCATTAAACTACTTTACTTGATAGTGGTTCTAGCTCGACTGATAGCACAGGTGACCTCCTTGCTATGTGCTGTCGACATCGACCGCGACTTAATTAGTAGCATCCACCGCGACCTCCACCTCAACATCGACCCACTTGTTCTGTTCTTACCCTTAGAGTTTAAATAGATTAAGGTATGCACAAAAGATCTCTATAGGTCTAAGTCCCCTCCCCCTTTCAATATATTATCTATATTTCTCTTCTCTCGTCATATCTCTCACTCTTCTCCCTCTATCACGTACTCCTCTCTTTATATATCCGGATCCTCTTCAACTCTATGCCTCACCATTTTCTCTATAGACCAATCAAGTTAGTAAAAAATAAGCCGTTTTTCGACATAATTGAAAAGACGAGGTTTGACAGTTGAAATGTGTAGTATGAGATATTACAAAAGGGCTACCATCTTGGGATTCATCAATTTTTTAGTGGAACAATTTTTAAATAAACAATCAAAACGTCAAACTTAGTTTTGTGCTCATAACTTAAAAACTTGTTTATTTAGAGATTTGACGTTCACAGGTAACTTTTTTAGAATAAAAAGATACATCGAATGAGATACGCTAAATGAAAATCGGTTAATAAACAAAAAAGTTATTGCAAAACAGACGACAAAATCATTGTTTTTTAATATTGTTAATAACAATTTTATTGTTTATTAGAATATGTTTAAATATACCTAAACTTGAGGGCATTATGGTGTTTGAATGGTGTGCAAAAAATGGTCCAGATCTGTTTAATAGTTTTCGCAAAATTGAATTTGTTTATAAATTTTTTTGAAAAAGGAGCTAACTTCTGAGGCTGGTCCAGTTAATATAGCTGAATGTATCTCAATAATGCGGAGCTCATTTCCTTCGTTAAGATGTATACTAACAGCCTATGAAAAAAAAAGTAAAAAAAAATTACATACACGTACACAAAATTATTTGTTAATAAATAGCAGTTTTTAAGCTTATAAACAATTACAATAATTTCGTAGAAATTAGATCAAATTAAATGGCAATAAAAAATACGGAAAGCTGGTTAAAATACACAACTTCTAAAAAAAATTTTAGGTCGTACGACCCTTGGGGTCTGAGATAGCCCCTTTTTTTGAAAAGATCACTGTTACGTTAATTAACAACACTAAGATCTGAAATTAACCAATATTTTATAAGAAAAGTCAAAGTTTTTAACAAAGTTTTTAGCAAGAAAAAATGTTAAAAATTGTTTAAACAGTAGTGTTACAAACAAAAAGTATTTTGCGTTCCGACTAAAGTAAAAAATAGCGGGCGTAGTCGACTGACTGAATAGTGCACGCGGTTGACGACCGGCAGCAACTCCTAAAATTACGTTATACCGACCACAAAAATCAACTTTAAAGTGAATAACAAATTTTCGTCATTCCTTATGTTTTCGATGTCTCCGAATCCGAATATGGAGTTTATTTTTTTCTAGAATTAGTGGAACATGTTCAAAAATCAAATTTTATGCCAAAATGCGATAAATCAATTTTGATGATTTTTCAATTTTAACTCACTGTATTTTTGGTCGCTGTAAATATTTCCTTTTGAAAATTTTACTGTGCTATCTTTAAAGCATTTAGATAACAATGAGATTTGTCCAAAATGATTAAACACATTAAAAGAGAAGTTGTTAATTTTTAAACATTTTGTCGTCAGATTTCGTTAGTTTCATGCTTAGTTAAAAAAGTTGAGTGACAAACTTTTAAGTTTATAATTTTAACTAACACAAAAATAAAATATAATTCATGAAGAAGTTTTCGAAAAAAATTTAATTTAAAATATGCAATAGGAAAAATGTTATGTGACTTTATAGACGAGCGGCACACTGGCACACCCCAAAAAAAGCTTATTTCTCGAGATACTGATAATAATTTTGGTAATACTTTATATTTTTGATGGTGCTGAAAACGAAAATTAGGGTTGTTTTGAAAAAATGCCCCTTTTTTTGAAAAAATCACTGTTACGTTAATTAACAACACTAAGATCTGAAATTAACCAATATTTTATAAGAAAAGTCAAAGTTTTTAACAAAGTTTTTAGCAAGACAAAATGTTAAAAATTGTTAAAACGGTAGTGTTATAAACAAAAAGTATTTTGCGTTGCGACTAAAGTAAAAAAAAATAATGGGCGTAGCCGAATGAGAATAAATTCGCGGACTACCATTCGCTAGCGCTAGACCGGTGCAGCCCATTTTTAACATTGAAAGTATACCGGATTTGAAGCTTAATATTATATTTATATATTTTGGTAGAAACTTGCATTTTATGAATATTATTATCTTGCACATTTATTTAGTAAAATTATATTTTAAATAAATAAATTTAAAAAATGACAATAAAAAGGCCACTTAAAAAAGGTTTATACATCCCATTAGCTGCTTTGTTTTGGATAATTTTGCAATGAAAATAAGATAAACATTATTATTTTAATGTGGTACCATAGATAAAAAAAATAGTAAACTTGGTACAGTAGAACCCGATTGGTAGGTATAGGCCATTTTTTATTCTCTATTTTGAATCCGTGTGTAGTCCAGGCTGTATCGTCGACCCCGTTAGGTAAATTATTCCGATTCTTATTTTTTGCACAAACTTATTCAAAAAAAAGTTCCTTATAACAAATCCAAAGGGTACCAAGAGCTACCGCGGCCGGAAAATTGTTTAAACAATTTTTTTCATTAGTTTTCTGTTAACTTATAAAAGTTGGGTGACAAACTTTAGTTTATAATATTAATCAACGCAGCATTAAAACATAGGTCCTGAAGAAGTTTTCTGGAAAATTTCAAGTCAAAATATGCAACAGAAAAAGTTACGCGACCTTATAGACGAGTGGTACTCCCCAAAAAAAACGCTCATTTCTCGAGATATCAACCACACTGTGGTGAATGGCTAATTTTGGTCTTACTTTATGTTTTTGATGGTGCTGAAAACGAAAATGAGTTTTATTTTGAATTTTAGCTGGGGAAACATTGTCAAAATCGAAATTTTACCCTAAAAATAAAAAAAATGAAATCACGTTTTTCTTAAAATTAAAAGTTACACCACCTTTTTTCTATAAAACATTTTGTTCTCTGTACTCTAGATTTTAACATAAAATTAATTGAACAGCTAAATTTCAAATTTTGTCACTCAACTTTTGCGATTAAACTTTGCAGTTCAAGAATCTGCACCTTTTACTTCAAACAATTTATAACTTTCTTTATAGCAAGACAGAAATATTGAAGCAGGTCCCATTGTCTTCAGAATGGTGAGAAATATATACTATAAAAATTTCAGAAAAAAATATTACAATGGAACTGAGTTGTAGCAAGTTAAACTCAAAAAACGTGATTTTTATTTTTAGGGTAAAGTTGCGATTTTGATAATGTTCCCCCACGTAAAATTCAAAACAACCCTAATTTTCGTTTTCAGCACCATCAAAAATATAAAGTACCTATTACCAAAATTAGTACCAGTATCTCGAGAAATAAGCTTTTTTTGGGGTGTGCCAGTGTGCCGCTCGTCTATAAAGTCACATAACATTTTTCCTGTTGCATATTTTAAATTAAATTTTATTGAAAAACTTTTTCATAAATTATATTTTATTTCTGTGTTAGTTAAAATTATAAACTAAAAAGTTTGTCACTCAACTTTTTTAAGTAAGCATGAAACTAACGAAATCTGACGACAAAATGTTTAAAAATTAACAACTTCTCTTTTAATGTGTTTAATCATTTTGGACAAATCTCATTGTTATCTAAATGCTTCAAAGGTAACACAGTAAAATTTTCAAAAGGAAATATTTACAGCGACCAAAAATACAGTGAGTTAAAATTGAAAAATCATCAAAATTGATTTATCGCATTTTGGCATAAAATTTGATTTTTGAACATGTTCCACTAATTCTAGAAAAAAATAAACTCCATATTCGGATTCGGAGACCTCGAAAACATAAGGAATGACGAAAATTTGTTATTCACTTTAAAGTTGATTTTTGTGGTCGGTATAACGTAATTTTAGGAGTTGCTGCACTATTCAGTCAGTCGACTACGCCCGCTATTTTTTACTTTAGTCGGAACGCAAAATACTTTTTGTTTATAACACTACTGTTTAAACAATTTTTAACATTTTTTCTTGCTAAAAACTTTGTTAAAAACTTTGACTTTTCTTATAAAATATTGGTTAATTTCAGATCTTAGTGTTGTTAATTAACGTAACAGTGATTTTTTCAAAAAAAGGGGCTATCTCAGACCCCAAGGGTCGTACGACCTAAATTTTTTTTTACAAGTTGTGTATTTTAACCAGCTTTCCGTATTTTTTATTGCCATTTAATTTGATCTAATTTCTACGAAATTATTATAATTGTTTATAAGCTTAAAAACTGCTATTTATTAACAAATAATTTTGTGTACGTATATGTAATTTTTTTTTTACTTTTTTTTCATACGCTGTTAGTATACATCTTAACGAAGGAAATGAGCCCCGGATTATTGAGATATATTCAGCCATATTAACTGGACCAGCCTCAGAAATTAGCTCATTTTTCAAAAAATTTTATAAACAAATTCAATTTTGCGAAAACTATTTAACAGATCTGGACCATTTTTTGCACAACATTCAAACACCATAATGCCCTCAATTTTAGTTATATTAAAACATATTCTAATAAACAATAAAATTGTTATTAACAATATTCAAAAACAGTGATTTTGTCTTCCGTTTTGCAATAAATTTTTTGTTTATTAACCGATTTTTATTTAGCGTATCTCATTCGATGTATCTTTTTTTTCTAAAAAAGTTATCTGTGGACGTCAAATTTCTAAATAAACAAGTTTTTAAGTTATGAGCAAAAAACTAAGTTTGACGTTTTGATTGTTTATTTAAAAAATGTTCCACTAAAAAATTGATGAATCCCAAGATGGTAGTCTTTTTGTAATATCTCGTACTACACATTTCAACTGTCAAACCTCGTCTTTTCCGTTAAGTCTAGAAAAAACCTAACTTGATTGGCCTACTATGCAATTTCACTATTTCACATCTAGGTATTTTTAAAATAGCTAAAAGACGCAAGGTCGACTCGGCCTGAATAAAAACGGTACCGTGGATAAAACCAAGGTTAATAATAGTCCGTTGAAGCGTGGCCTAACTTGGCCCTGCTCTTCCTGGGTAGAGGGGGATATTCTTATATTTTCTTTCTTTTAGGTTGTATATGAAAGAGTGGCAAGAGGTATGCTCCACAACGATCGACTTACATTTGCAATACTACTCTGTAGAATCCACTTGAAAGGACAGCTAACCGAACCGAATTTGGATCAAGAATTCAACTTCTTCCTTAGAGGCAAAGAAGGTGTTTTCAGTAACACCGGTGCATTCGCTACCGATGGATTGAACAGCGATCAACAAGAAGCTGTCGTTAGATTATCGACAAAATTACCAACATTTAAGAAATTAGCGAACCAAATAAAGGAAATGCCTGAATTTGGAGCTTGGTTGCAACAAGGAAGTCCTGAGCAAGCAGTTCCACAATTGTGGATTGAGGAAAAACAACTCAGTGCAGTGGGTAAGTCTTATTAAAACGTTTTTATACACTTGGCTTGATTGTTGTCACGGTCTCCGCAAATTTTGTAATCCATTTTAAAAATAGCTCTATGCTACCTAGGTACCTGAAATTTTCAGAATAACTTAGAACCAGCTAACAATGCAATATTTAACTGCTATTATACAGGGTGATTGATTAGTAGGGTAAAGCTACTTAGATCCGTTATAGTAATGGATAGCGATAAAAGTTAATAACAAAAATTGTAGCCAACTTTGAACTTCACATTACAAAATTAGTTAGAATGTTACAGGGTGTTCGATAACATAGTGACAGATCAAAGTTATGTTTTTTTTAAATGGAACACCCTGTATTTTATTTTATATTCAAAATCTTCTTAACTTCTCCATTACAAAAATATAAGGGTTTAGTATGTTATACAGGGTATTTACAAAGTTATAACCAATTTTATATGGAAATCCAAAAAACCATATTTTTTATAAACTGTCAAAATTTTCATAAATAATCGATATTGCTAAATTTCTTTACATTGAATACAGGGGGAGTCAAAACGCAAGTACATTATTTTCTCAGTAATTTTAAATGAAACACTCTGTATTTTATATCACTGTCGAAAAGTACCATTACCTTACTTTAATTTTTATATAACAGTCCCTATGTCTAAATTTATTAGTTTTCGAGATATTTTCATTTTTCAGAGCAAATTATTAATTACGGTTCTAAATCTATCCAAATTTTAGGCAAGCCATGACTGAATTGTCTAATACTGACAATTTATGATTACTGATTATCAATCTGTAATCAAAGTTGGTTACAATTTTTGTTATTAACTTTTATTGCTATCTTACTATAACGGATCTACGGAGCTTTACCCCACTAATCAATCACCCTGTATGGATAAATCGATTTTTTTTTATTTCAAACTATTTTAAGAATGTGACTAATGTAATGATATTTTAAAGTACGTTAATAAATCGATATCTACAAATTGATGGTGGGTCAGTGGCATTAGACTGCAGATCGAGAGTTCCCTAGTTCGAACACGGCTGTTGCGTATCTTTTTTTTATTTTTTTTTAATAAATAATTAAAAGTTGATATTTGTACTTAAAATTCATATTTTATAAGTTAATTATTATATATACCATTTTAAACAACCGTGGTATTATAAAAAGTACTTTTTTATACTAGTGTAATTTTTGGAATTATAATTTTAACAGTTAATACACCTACTAAAAATCCATATTTTATTCTTTCGAAACATGTTGTCCTGTATATAACAAAACCGTGTTATTATAAAAAGTACTTTTGAAGTTATACTTCTTTTAATCTTTCAAGTTATGTATGTATCAACGCAAGTAAGGTATAAAAAAATATATTAGTGTTTTTATTAAATATATTTATTATAATCTATTGAAAATGTATTATTGAAAATGTTTTTTCACTTGATTTATTTGTCATCGTGATTGTAATTATATCCGAGAAATGATCGTATGTATACACAGCGGTGGTAGCTCATCGGCAGAGCACTCGCCTAGGGATGGAGAGGTATCCGGGACAATTCATACCTTTTTTTTTAATTTTTGGTGTTCTTTTAGTTTTTTTTTTCTTCTTTTTAAAATTAGTTTAATATTTAAATACAATACAAAAAAAGAACTGTTTAAAGTAAATATATTGATTTCGTTGAAATCATATAATAGAAGTATAGCTTCCTACGTGCGTACAAAGTATGTACACACACATTCTTTTTTTATTATAGTGTAATTTTTGGAATTTTAAGCATTTTATATCGTCAAATTATTTTATATTCTCTCCTATAAATAATAAAAACGTTTTATTATAAGAAAGATCTTTTTTAAAAAAGTGTAATTATTTTAAAGTTATAGTTAGATTTATTATTGCGAATATAAGAATGTATACGAAATAATGGCATTGCTAAAAAAACATAAAATTAGCAGACTTGAAAATATATAAAAGTGGAAAAAAAATTAATTACTATATTAAATATTAAATTACTTTATTTATTGTATAGGTAGAGCAATGTACCAACTGCTGGTTATCCAAGCCTTCAGACCTGATAGAGTAATAGCTGCCGCTCATAACTTCGTATCAGTCGTTCTGGGAGCAGACTTCATGTACTTGGCAGAAAAAGAACTTGAATTTGCCGCATGCGTCGAAAAAGAGATTAGATCTAACGTTCCAGCACTTTTATGCTCGGTTCCCGGTTTCGACGCTTCTGGTCGTGTCGATGATCTTGCAGCCGAACTTAACAAGCAAATATCCAGCATTGCTATCGGATCAGCCGAAGGATTCAACCAGGCTGATAGAGCTATAAATATGGCCTGCAAGACTGGAAGGTAAGTCATAAGTTTGAAGTAAGTCATAACATTGAAGTTTTATAACGAGTGTCTCATAATGTAACCGAAATGTTCCAGCTTGCGTCTCTTTATTATATTGACCAGTTATGTTGTTTGGTTCAGCCGTCTAAGGACCTCCTCATTTCTAACTCTGTCAACGAGAATACAGGGTGTCCCCGAAAATAGTGCGTCCCTTAAAGGTATAGATAGAAGGCACAATGTAGAGCAAAAAAGTCTTATAACATTTTTTTCTAAATTCAGCCGTTTGGCCAAAAAACGAAAATACATTTTGATATGCAAATTGAAGTCTGGCAACACCGCGCAACACAAAAGCTAAAGGTTGACACATTTAAAAATGCATAGTAGGTTTGTAGGTCATTTGTATCTGGTAGGTAGTAAAGTAAAAATATAAATATCAACCAAATGGCTAGTGTTTACATTTTTTCACCCCGTCCTGGTTCCCTCGTATCAAACAAACCAAAATGTGGCAAAAATGCCACATTATTAAAGCAAGAAATAATTATTTTGCAGGTAGATACCTACATCTAGGGATGAGTATGAGTAGGGATGCTAAAAATCACAACTCAAATAGTAAATAAACAAGGAGTTCCATTAGATTAAATTTCACAGTCACAGGTTCTTCTACGCCATGTTGCCAGGTCATATATATTTATGAAAATAAAAATTTACTCATATGGAGAACAATGTAATTTTTTTTTGGAAACGGTTAACTTTAGGAAAAAATGGTATAAGACTTTTTTGTTCTAAATTGTGTATTATATCCACACCTTAAAGGAACGCACTATTTTCGGGGACACCCTGTATAAAAATTCATATTGGGATGCATTGTATAGTACCAAAGTAACCCACCCAAATCAGACAGTAAAAATAGGATTATTTTTGAACATAGACTAGGAGCAAATGTATATAGTTTTCTTCTTCTTTTTCTTCTTCTTCTTTTTCTTCTTCTTCTTGTGCCACTCCTATCGGAGATTGGAAATCATCAAGGTTACCCTGACCTTGTTTACAGCTGACCTAAAAAGTTTATTAGTGGTGCAGCTAAACCACTTTCTCAAATTCCGCAACCATGACATTCTTCTACGGCCTGGATTCTTCGGCATCTTCTTCACAGAATATGAATGCTGTTTCCTCAGCTAGTTTCAATAATTTTAGGTCCTATCCAAATCTGCAATGCTTTGAAAGTAGTAATAGTTTTATTATGATACATATCTTTCTTGGTTCTGGTCTTTCAGAAACATTTCTTGATTACATGTCTATTAAGATTTATTTATTATACAATGTGTCCCAGACTAATTTATCCAGGCTATATCTCTTAAACGAATAGAGATTTTCGAATGGGACAAAACTGATCTATTCTATATGTAATACACTTTAATATGGCGTAAAAAAATCATCCCCTAAATTTTAAATATTTTAAATATTTAAAAAATTTATTTTAAATATTCATCCCTTAGTTACAACCTCTAATTTTAATTTTTATAATAGCACCCTGTACATTTTTTTATAGTTTTGGATGTGATCTTCTATCGTCTATTCAACAGATTTTTTTAAAATACAATCGGTTCGTAAGTAATCAAGAAAATATCAGTTTATTTTTGATAATTATGTGTCCCAGACTAATTTATCCAGGCTATATTTCTTAAACGAATAGAGATTTTCTAACGGGACAAAAACTGATCTATTCCATTTGTAATACACTTTAATATGGCGTAGAAAAAATCATCCTCTAAATATTCATTCCTTAGTTACAACCTCTATTTTTAATTTTTATAATAGCACCCTGAACATTTTTTTACAGTTTTGTATGTCTATTCTATCGTCTATATTTAAAAGATTTTTTTTTAAATAAAATGGTTTAGGGGATAATTTGTTATTGTTATTTTGTGACTCTACATACATAATGTAGAGCTTTGACCATAAAATTATAAAATTTTCAGTTTCAATAAAGCATATTTCTTTTCTATATTTTTTAACTATCTTGATTAATTTAACAATAATAAAAAATAAACTGATATTTTCTTGATTACTTACGAAACCATTTTATTTAAAAAAAAATCTGTTGAATAGACGATAGAAGACCACATACAAAACTATAAAAAAATGTACAGGATGTTATTAAAAAAAATTTAAGTTAGGGGTTGCAACTAAGGGATGGATATTTAGTTGATGATTTTTTTCTACGCCGTATTAAAGTGTATTACAAATGGAATAGATCAGTTTTTGTCCCATTCGACAATCTCTATTCGTTTAAGAAATATAGCCTGGATAAATTAGCCTGGGACACATAATTAACAAAAATAAACTGATATTTTTTTTATCATTTACGACCCGATTTTATTTTTAAAAAATCTGTTGAACAGACGATAGAAGACCACATCCGAAACTATAAAAAAAATGTACAGGGTGCTATTAAAAATATTAAAGTTAGGGGTTGTAACTAAAAGACAAATATTTAGGGAACGATTTTACGCCATATTAAAGTGTAATACAAATGGAATAGACTAGTTTTTGTCCCATTCGAAAATCTATTCGTTTAAGAGATATAGCCTGGATAAATTAGTCTGTGACACCCTGTATATTTATTATATATTTATTTTTCTATTTTTTGCTACAGGTGTGCATGCAAATGTCAATGACACATAAACTAACAAAATGGTCTAATTAATTTATTTCGTTTTCCTAAGCATTTCCGTACCCATTTGGAGCTGATCATTTACGAACTAGTCTTGAACAGACTTTATGAAATGTTCCACTTGAAAAATAGTTGACGTTTTTCCAGACTTTCTGGAAAATCAGTGTCCCAACTAGCATCTGAACGAACCAACGACGTTGCCATTTAATTGGGTTATGTCTAATCCTAAAATCAACGCTCTGTATAAAATATTATAATTTATTGACATACTTTATAACTTTACTGAAAAAATATTGTTCATTGCCTTTAGATGGGTCATGCTGAAGAACGTACACTTGGCTCCTCAATGGTTAGTCCAGCTGGAGAAGAAGCTTCATTCACTTCAACCTCACGCCAACTTTAGACTATTCCTCACCATGGAAATTAATCCGAAACTACCAGTTAATCTTCTTAGAGCAGGAAGAATATTTGTATTCGAACCTCCACCGGGTATTAGAGCTAACCTCTTGAGAACATTCAGCACAGTGAGTATAAATATGTAATATTCAATTGTTCCAATGGATCTCTGACATTATTCACGATTTACTTTTTATACTAGGTCTCTTTTTTACTTACAGAAACTAGTATCGCAAAATTAAGTCGCTTGACCATAGAAACTACAATAAGTTAAACAAGGATAAGCGATGGGGCATGTCTTTGATACATTATTTACTAAGAATTTTGACGTTTATCATTTTCAGTGTCATTGGCGCATTTGTTGTGTTTAAAAATGGTTTTTCATATTATTTAAACTTTTAGTCTTTGTACATTTCATTGTAATTTTTATTTTCAAACATAATTGTTAGAACGACTAACTGCTGCTGTCTTATTTGTTTATTTCCGGTAATTATTTATTTTTAAGCTAATGAGACAAGTAATATTTTTTAACCTACAAATTGTCATTATACTACATGATTCTGGCTATAGTTCTGTAGAAATTTATTTGTTTATTTTAGAGATCACTGTTGGACTTTTTGTTTTTTTTTAATTTATTTATTACCGTTCTATATTTGTGTTTATATTAGTAATAGTCAGTATGATGTTCAAGCTGTTTAATGTTGAGTCCATCAATCTTCTCAAAAATGAAAAAGGATCAAACACTTCAATAAAATAACTTTATAAAATACGTTCACCGGGATAATAGCCATTTTCTAATAATTACATTGATAGTACATACCGACGTACGTTTCACTTAATGTTTTGATTTAACTTGTTTGCAAATGAATCATTACGTATGTGCAAAGATCCGTTGGAACAACTGTAATCAATGAATCATTTTTGAAATCGAAATTTTTATAACCATTATCCAATATCTTTGTAGGTTCCAGCCAGTAGGATGATGAAAGCACCAAACGAAAGAGCAAGACTTTACTTCTTATTGGCGTGGTTCCACGCGATTGTCCAGGAGAGGTTGAGATATTGCCCTCTAGGTTGGGCAAAACATTATGAATTTAGTGAATCAGATTTAAGAGTTGCCTGTGATACTTTGGATACTTGGATTGATACAACGGCTATGGTAAGTTATTTACTGATGGTTCTATAAAATGCAAAAGTTCAACTTATTGTGAAGTTAAAAGTTTTATTCTTCTCCTCTTTATTCTTCATATGTATGTGATATAACTTGTTGCTATTATATTCTCAAGTCTTCAATATAATATATAGATGTGTCGTGTTTTTGAGGAATGGCAAGGTGGAGCAACGATAGGAGAAAGAAAAATCAAAAACCTACATTACGCTGATGACACTGTTATATTGGCGTCTTGACCAGAAGAACTGGAACAAATTATGAATAGGCTAGGTGTTGAGTACGAAATATATTTTGAAAATAAATTTACAAAAAGCCAAAGTAATGATCATCGATGGAATCGGAAACAACCAGTGGCAGGGCAATCTAGGGGCAGTGGTCGTACACACGAAGAAAGTAGTTAGAAAACAACTAAATGATTGTATCAGCAGTCATATGATTATAGGATGTGAGTTAGTTAACATCAATGTAGGTACCAGAAACTGAAAACCACAACTGAAAAGAAAAGAAAGAAACTAATAAGTTCAGTTGTGGAGTCGGTAAAAATAAGTGAAAAAGTAATAATAATAGACTCAGTTGAAAATTAATTGAAAGTAAGAAAAGGAAATTGCTTTATTAATTGAAACAGAGAAGAAATTTTAATAATTTGTTAAAATAAGTAAAAGAAATGGACTTATCTACATTGAGTTCTGTCTGTGCATAAATAAATAATATTAACACTAACATTAACACATTAAACATATAGCACAAGAACATAAAGACGAGACAACAAATAGTTTAAAAAAGAGTGGTAATAGGAGCTAGCAGAAGAGCACTACAGAGCTATTCCAGGTCAAATCAACACACTTTGAATTAATTTTTTTCCTGACCTATTTAGATTTTGTTAAAATTTAGAGTACTCATAGTGGATGATTAGGTGAAGAAAAATACAAAATTTTAAATTTTTGAGAAATTGAGAATGTTAATACATTTTTAAATTTTTATTTCAAACCGTTTCCGAAATATGGTTATGCAAAGTTTTCCAAAAAAATCCAAAACACCGCGACCATAGTTTATTGGAATAGTTGTAGAAGCTGTCCTAATTGAGCTAGAATGCTGGGAGAGGTGTCATTTTGCAGCATTTTTAAAGCTCTTTATAGTGATATATACAGCATGATGTTATGATAAACAATTTTTTCTAAAACAAAAAAAGTATACTTTGATTAAGTTTTTTTCCAAAAAGTACATAATTTAAAATTTTCATAATATTGCTACAAATACATAGTACTGTTGTTAATAACATATAAAATTTTTATCATGGGATGGAGATTTATCAAAAAAAATAAATTTACCACATACAGTATGGTGCAAAGGAAAGGAATAAATTCGTAATATCGAAAGCTGGCGACTTTAAGGAAACATTCCGAAACAGGTCGATTTTTATTTTTAAATTGTAATTTTTTAGCATATATATCATACTAGTGACGTCATCCATCTGAGCGTGATGAGGTGATGATGATTTTTTTAAATGAGACTGGGTGTCGTGTGCTAGCTCATTTGAAAGATTATTCAATCATCTATTCAGTAATTAATAAACAATAACATCATTATTTATACAGGGTGGCAAACAAACGGTTTTTTTTTAATTAAATTAATTGACAAAAAGAGAAGACGGTATGTAATTTATTTAATTTAAAATATATTTTACTGTTGCCAGAAACAGATAAATTACATACATTCTTCTTTTTTGTCAATTAATTCAATTTAAAAAAACTTTTTTTGCCACCCTGTATAAATATCTATGTTATCGTTTATATTACTGAATAGAGAATTAAATCAAGTATATTCAAATGGGAAATAAGCCACAATTTTACCTAAAAATGATTTTATTAACGTTTCGACGCCCAAGTCAAAAGTTGTCAAAATACAAAATAATACTAAATAAACAAAAATGTTGTTGCTTAGTAAAAAATTCTTCTAATAATTTATTTAATCTGACTCATTTATATCGGCAATTCAGACACGTATTATACATTTTAAAGTAGACGACTTTAAAATGATATTGCCAATATTGATGAGTTGCGTTCCTGGGACGACTTTACTACGCAACTCATCAATATTGGCAATATCATTTTAAAGTCGTCTACTTTAAAATGTATAATACGTGTCTGAATTGCCGATATAAATGAGTCAGATTAAATAAATTATTAGAAGAATTTTTTACTAAGCAACAACATTTTTGTTTATTTAGTATTATTTTGTATTTTGACAACGACACCCGACTTGGGCGTCGAAACGTTAATAAAATCATTTTTAGGTAAAATTGTGGCTTATTTCCCATTTGAATATACTTGATTATAAAAATGCCACAAAAAAAATAGCTTCAGAACAACATAGAGAATTAAATAACCTTTAAAATAAGCTAACACACGACCTATAGTCTTATTTAAAAAAATCATCGATTACGTCATCACGCCCAGATGGATTACGTCACTAGTATGATATATATACCAAAAAATTTCAATTTAAAAATAAAAATCGACCTGTTTCGGGATTTTTCCTTAAAGTCACCAGCTTGCGACAATATGAATTTATTCCTTTCATTTGCACCATACTGTATGCGTAAAATTTATTTTTTTATGTTGAAGCCATCACCATCCCATGATAAAATTTTTATATGTTATTAACAACAGTACTATGTATTTGTAGGAATATTATGAAAGTTTTGAATTATGTACTTTTTGGAAAAAAAACTTAATCAAAATATATATTTTTTGTTTGAGAAAAACTTGTTTATCATAACATCATGCTGTATATATCACTGTAAAGAGCTTTAAAAATGCCGCAAAATGACACCTCTCCCAGCATTCTAGCTCAATTAGGACAGCTTCTTCAACCATTCCAATAAAGTATGATCACGGTGTTTTGGATTTTTTTGGAAAACTTTACATAACCATATTTCGGAAACAGCTTGAGATAAAAATTTAAAATTTTGTATTTTTGTTTCCCTTATTAGCCCCTATGAGTATTGCAAATTATAACCAAATCTCAAGAGGGGTGGAAATTAGGTGTGTTGAGTTGTATTGCAAATTATAACCAAATCTCAAGAGGGGTGGAAATTAGGTGTGTTGAGTTGATATGGAATGACCCTACATTTGTTTAACTGCTTTAATTTTCAATTTTCATGTTTTATTCTTGTTTCTTATTTGGCAAATTTGTGGAAAAATTGACAATGTCTCAATTGTCGATGTCCCTTTCAACATATTGTGAAGAGTTTATCATATATTTTATTTCCGCAATTTTTAGGGAAGGACGAACTTGCCGCCAGAGAAAGTCCCATGGGACGCCCTAGTCACTCTGCTCTCGCAATCCATCTATGGTGGTAAAATCGATAACGATTTCGATCAACGACTGTTACATTCCTTCCTGAATAAACTTTTTACTCCCAAGAGCTTTGAGAGCGACTTTGCTTTAGTGGCGAACATCGACAACGGACCTGGTGGAAATAGACACATTACAATGCCAGATGGTACTAGAAGAGATCACTTCTTGAAGTGGATCGAGAGTTTTGCTGATAGACAAACTCCAGCTTGGTTGGGATTACCAAATAATGCTGAAAAGGTAAGATTTACTTCCTAACAGTTCATTCTCCAATAATTATAATGTGCTGCTCTCATTGTATTATGTAATGTTATGTTCTACTTCTTATTTTAGGTCCTATTAACAACTAGAGGTACCGATTTAATAGCCAAACTATTGAAAATGCAACAGCTGGAAGACGACGACGAATTAGCTTACTCTATTGATGACAGCTCGCCTACAGATCATGCTGAAATTGACGGTAGACCGTCTTGGATGAAGACTCTTCATAACAGCGCTCATACTTGGGTTAACTTGTTACCAACTTCTCTTCAGACCTTACGAAGAACTGTCGAAAATATTAAAGATCCCCTTTATAGATATTTCGAGAGGGAAGTCAACTCTGCTTCCAAACTTCTCATTGATGTATTACACGATCTTAATGATGTACTTTTGATTTGTCAAGTAAGTAAACTTATTCTTGTTTTGAGACATTTACTACGTTATTCCAATATACAGGGTGTTGTATTAATAATTGGAAATATTTTAACGGTAGATTCTTGGGCTCAAAGTATTAGGATTTAACCCAAATCACTTAAATAAAATGTGGCTCCTTATTGAGTTACAGGGTGTTTTATTTAAAAAATTACAAACTATTTGTACCAAGTACTTTAAAACCATTTGACATATCCTTGTCATACTTGGCAACAAGTGTAAGTACTGTACACCCTTCTAAACTGTGTTTCTGGCTACTACCAGAGACGTACGACGGGGGAAAGTGAATGGTTGACCCTTCCCAAATTCTACGCCACTGAGGGAATTGCTATTTTAATCCAATTTTTGGATTCTCCAATACTTTCTATATAAATAATATACTTTTCATTCGTAACGATAAAGTCATTAGTTTTCGAGATATTTGAAGCTAAAAATGAAACGGCACAGTTATTTTGATTAATGTATTATGCCCCTTCATTTTGAACTTCAAATATATCTAAAACTAATGATTTTATCGTTACGACTGAAGAGTATATTATTTACGTAGAAAGTATTGGAGAATCCAAAAATTGCATTAAAATAGCAATTCCCTCAGTGACGTAGAATTTGGGAAGAGTCAACCATTCACTTTCCCCCGTCGTACGTCTCTGGTGGTAGCCAGAAACGTTTAACATAATTTAGAAGGGTGTACAGTACCTACACTTGCTGCCAAGTATGACAAGAATATTCAAACGGTTTTAAAGTACTGGGTACAAATAGTTTTTCAATTTTTAAATAAAACACCCTCTAAGTCAGTAAGGAACCACATTTTATTTAAGTGATTTGGGTTAAATCTTAATATTTTGAGCCCAAGAATCTACAGTTAAAAAATCTCCAATTATTAATGAAACACCCTGTATAGAGTGAACAAAAAATCTGGAAGGCCTAATTCCAGTTTAAACCAAACCCTTCTTTCAGTGCGTCATTAATTTTGACGTCATATAGGAGTTTATCAAATTTGTCATTATGGTTCTTAGTTCTTCAATTAAAACAACGTGGTTGGTGACCTTTTCATTGGAAATTTCTCTTTTTAAAAGCTCCCAAACTATGGGATTAAAGTCAGGAGCTCAACAAAATAGTAAAAAAATTATAAATATCTAATACATATTTTCAAATGTTTTATTGCTGTTTATTATTAAATATATTATAGTTAATGTATAACATTAACATTACATAACAAAATTAAATTTAAAAATAATATTTAAACAAATTGAACCTAGTGGATTAGTTGAATTTTTTTAATAATTCATAGGTGGTCATAATAATTTCGCCAGGGACTGTAGATACTTAACTTAAAAATTACTAATTGTTTGCTGTAATCAAAACGTTTCAACAAAACTGTAAAAAAATATCGGCAAAACCAATTTATCTGCCAATTTGATATGTACCTATATATCCAATAAGATACCTATGTTAATTGTGCAGAAATCGCATACACACGGCCTACAGTACGTACACGACTTGTGAATAAAATCTATGCGCACGGCGCCCTGGGCACTGTGTACATATTTTATACACAAAACGATTAACGTGTTAAAAACACAAGTCAGCTTTAAGAGTTGTTCTCTTCCCTGTTCTTTTTTTTTTTGTTTTATGTCAATAATTCTTGTTTCTCACCTCCATGAACGACTCCGCCCATAATCTACCAGGACCGAGTAACGGTGCCTTCGGACACATAGTGTATCAGTACTCTAAGTTTACTTCTCAGTAACTTAGTTCACTATTTATGGTACAGTATAATAATCAAGTAAACACTGATGATGATCGGTCATCCGATCGAAAACTAGTTCTGTTCTGTGATGTAGCCCTTTTTAGGGATTTTAAAAAATATACCTTATATAAAGGATTTTATCGTTTTTGTCTTCTTCTTCTTCTTTTGCTTCTTGGAGATCTTTTGATCTGTTTAATTCTGAAGCTGCCTCTGGTTGATTTCCTGGAAGGTAGATTGCCAACTATCCCTCCATCTTTTAGGTGGTATTCCGGGGGGGTCTTGAACCGGGCGGGTTGTTTTCACTAGTAATACCACTAGAGGTCAAATTATTTCCGTAAATTTTTTTGAGATCATGAATATTTTGAAAATTTCCCGAGTCGCAGACGAGGGAAATTTTCTAAAAATATTCATGATCAAAAAAAAATTTCCGGATATTAATTTGACTTCGCGTGGTATTCGGTAAGAAAATTCCACACCAAATTTGCATTTGAAAATCCAAAGCTGCATGAACAGATTAATAGCGCGCCATAGCTTTGTCAGCAATTATTTATTGCTTTCAAATTCGTAATTTCTACTCTTTGTAGTTGCATGGGAATACCATTTCAAGATAGAAAATAGTATATTCTTCAATTTTACATAAGTTTTGAGTAACTACAAGTGATAGAAAATGAATCAAAACTAAATTATGTAAACAAATAAAAACCAGTCTGTCAAAAATGTTCTGTTATTGTAAACGTCAAAAAATTTCCACTATAATTCGCTGTTGGGTACCCCACGAGCAAAAAATTTCCGATAAAATACCTCCGTTGCCATGGTGATCTGTCAAAATAACGTATTTTGATTGGTTCAAAATTACAGGTGTGGAATTTTCTAGGGTAATTTTTGGGAGTCTATTCTCATCCATTCGTCTTACCTGGTTGTACCACATTCTCTTGCGCTGCCTTCCTATCTTACAATATCTTGAATTTTGCATTGCTCTCTAATGTCTATATTTCTTACTCTGTCTCTTCTTGTTTTCCCCACTGTTGTTCTTAAGGTTTTCATTTCGGCAACTCTTAGCATCTGTTTCGTTTTGTTGGTGTCTTCGCGCACTTCTATGCCATATGTTATGATCGGTCGTATGCAAGTCTTGTAGATTATAATTTTACTATCTGTGCGCATATACGGATTTGACCAGACTATCTCCCGCAGACATCCTGACAATGCAGATGCTTTGTTGATCTGACTCCTCAGGTCCTTTACTGGGTCGTGAGTGCTTGATATATCTATGCCCAGATATCTGAATTGCATCACCTGTTCTATGGGGTTGTTCTCAACCACTAACTTACATCTGAGCGGATCTTTTGCTATTGTCATACATTTAGTTTTGTTGGTAGAAATGTTCATATTTAGTTGGCGGCTTACTTGAAAGAACTGAAAGAGCTGTCTGTGAAGATCATCTTCTGATTCAGCAATAATTGCTGCATCATCTGCGTAACATATCATACCAATTCTTTTGTTGCCCATTCTATATCCGAGATTAAGAGATGTTACTTTGTTTATAATTTTGTTCATGAGTAGGTTAAACAAGAAGGGGCTTAAACTGTATCCTTGTTTAATTCCCCCCCGTGTTGGAATATTTGGTCTTCTGTTCTAACTTTGGTTACATTGTTAACATTTAGGTTATGGACTATCTTTGTTATGCTGGTCGGTGTTTTATTTTCTATTAATATATTTAGAATGTCTCCCAGCGAACTCTGTCAAACGCCTTCGTCATATGCCGTTCATCAATGAAGCAAATATACGCTGGCATGCCGAACTCTATAGCTTTTTCTTTTATTTGTTTTATTATAAATACTGCGTCTGTTATAGATCGTCCCTTTGTAAAACCTTGTTGTTCTTCAGCATTAGTGATCGCTTTTGTAATATATGGTATACAGCCAACTACAGGAAAACTTTTCCCTCATGGATTTATAATAATAAAGTTTCAGTCTACACTTAAAAACATCACATGAATGAAGTAACTCGAGTTCCTTTCGTATATACTCCATCTAATTTACTTACCGTTGCACGTCATCCGCGTCATAGCCCGTGACGTCACATGATACCAACACAAAATATTTAGGCGGTAGGTGTGTTCTTTTTTAGAATCACTTTGCCGAGTACACTGTCATTACAGCCACTAGACATATTTTATTATATACGCATAGTAATAATATTTAAAGATTTATATTAATGTTAACTTAAAGAAATACACAATAATATGTTTCATTTAATTTGTATAAATGGATTATAAAGCGTTTTTATGAAGCACATTTGTTCGGAATACACTGTAACTATAATCGAACGAATGTGATATTTTGGCATAAATTGGTAACATTTATTTGACAGTTGCGGTGATGACACTTCATATTTGTTTATATTCTATACTATAAGTATTTGTTTCATTATATTTACTGTTTTAGTAAATATGTACTTTAGCATAAAGTATTATGTACTTTAACGTAAGATTATAACTTAATTCTTGTTTTCTTCTAAAGTTTTTATTTATTTACATTGAATATTAATTTGTTTTGCTGTATAATCCATTTCCGCAAAAATTTTGTGATGTATTTGATTTAAAATGAATTCAAGAATTTTTTGTAATTGGGCAACAATGTCAACTTATAGTCCGTCCGCTTTAACTTCCCATGCATCACGACTTATTTTCAAACACATTAAGTCAAAACCTAAAGTGAAACGTACGCAGATGTGTGTAGTATATAGTATACAGTATACAAAATGCATATACACATCGACGTTCGGTTCACTTTAGGTTTTGACTTAATTTGTTTGAAAATAAGTCGTAACGCACGGGAAAAGTTAGAGCGGACGGACTATAGATCTCTAACGTGGATAATGACGTGCAACGGTAAATAAATTAGACGGACTGTATATCCGTTCGAACAAAAACTTCTGTTTTATTTTAAAATGAGTCCATCACAGAATGTTGAGACGCCATAGACAAAAACAACTATATCGTTTGATATCACATTCTGTCACATTTTGTCGAAGAATAAATCTTGTAAGTTAAAGGAGAAATATCTATAAATTCTTATTGGTATCGACCTTGCTTCCCCGTAAAAGACATAGCAACATATTTCATGTTTTGTTAATATTGTTAATTAACAGAATGTTTGTTTTAGGGGGACAAAAAGCAAACGAATTATCACCGACTGATGTTGGCTGAGCTAGTGAGAGGTATTATTCCCAAGAATTGGCACAGATACACCATACCGAAAGGATGTACCGTCATGCAATGGATTACCGATTTCAGTCAGAGGGTTAAGCAATTGCAAAAGGTGTCTCAAGTAGTTTCTTCTTCAGGAGCTAAAGAGTTACAGGTACGAAGAAAGAATTCTATATAAATATCGGGCTGTGTTATTATTTTTTTTGTATTTTCAGAGTCTCCCTGTATGGTTGGGTGGATTACTAAATCCAGAAGCCTACATAACCGCCACAAGACAATGCGTTGCCCAGGCGAACAGCTGGCCATTGGAAGAACTCCATCTAGACGTAACAATCACGGATAGTACCGACAAAGATTCTATTCCTCACGATTGTTTTGCTGTCATTGGTAAGTACCTGAGTGTTTATAGGTAAAATACAAGTCTTATCTGAAATGATGAATAGAAAAAGAAAACTGTATGACAGTGAAGTTATTATTATAAAGTTAATATTAGTACGTTCTCAGACGGTAAAATATTGCAAAACCTATAAATTTTAAAACCGCTTACATTGACATGAAATTTGTCATACACATAGATAACATGTAAAAGAAGAAAAGTGCTATTATGCCGATGTGTGCTTTTGCCATAGGGGTGAGTTTCACCCCTTCTCGGGGGTGAAAAAATATACGTTCAAAATAAGTCGGGAAATTGATAAACTAACTAATTTGAAGCAACTTTTGTTCTATAGCATTTTTTCACTAAGTTAATACTTTTCGAGTAAATACATATGTTCATTTTTCAACAACAAAAAAACACGTTTTAAGACGTTTTTTGCAAATAACTCAAAAAGTAAGTATCTATTTCATCTAAAAAACATTCTTAGCACAAATATAGCCCGTAAAAAAGTGAAAAAAATGGTTTATGTATGAGATCCCTAGACCCAGTAAAAGAATTTGTAACTAATGAAAAAAAAAAAGGTTTATGCTCGCCAAATTCCAAATCGAATATTTCCAAATCGAAGTGAAATAACCAAAAAATTAAGCACTTTTTGGGGAAAACTCATTCCAACTTTTTTAAAGCATTTAAAACTTTATTTTTGTTTTGTTTTTTTAAGTTTCTAGCATTAAAAGTAAGGAAGTTACGCTCAAAATAAAGTTGGTCCCTTTTTTGGTAAAAAAATCGTGAAAATCACCCCCTAATTAGCATCCCAAATGAAATTAATTGTTACCACTTCACAAGTTGCGTTACTCGTGTATGTATTGTTTATATAATCTGTAAGTTTCTTCGGTTCAAAGTGCTTATTTTTGAAGGGGCTGTAGTTGAAAGAGCTTGAACTAGCCAATAATCACGAGTGTATACAAATTTTGAACAGCCATATCTTAACCAATTTTTGCACTACAGAAAAACAAAAAATCCAAAATATTCAGAAAAGCAAAACCTACATTTTTTCTTTTTGTGATTTTTGGTATCACTAATAAATTTAAGTTATTGTGAAAGAAAAGTATTTTTTTTAAATTAAAAATAAGAAAAAAATTACTTTATAACCAAATTTAAAAAAAAAATAATCCCTTTGAACTGATGAAACTTACAGATCATATATTGTAAATAATACATAAGTAAAGTAACTTGTGAAGCGGTAACGATTAATTTGATTTAAAATGCTAATTAGGGGGTGATTTTCCCGAGTTTTTTTTACCAAAAAAAAGGAGCAACTTTATTTTGAGCGTAACTTGCTTACTTTTGATGTTAATTTTTTTTTAAACAAATATAAATATTTTTTAAATACTTAAAAAAAAATGTAATGAGTTTTCCCCAAAAAGTGCATCATTTTTTGGCTATTTCACGTTGACATATTCGCTTTGAAATTTGACGGATATGAACTTATATTTTATTAGTGACAACCTTGCTTCTGCTGGGTCTAGAGAGTTCATACATACACCATTTTTTTACTTTTTTAAAGCTTTGTTTCTTAGTGTGAAAGTTATATGTGTTGACTTAGTTTCATTAACTTTTATCTTCCGTTTCTTTAACCACTGTCCAATTTGGTGCAGGTGTTCTTGAAGTTTTAATACTGCAGCTGTTGGATCCTCTTCAGTTGCAAATATTGCTGTGTTATCAGCGAAAGTTCCAATGGTGGTTTGTGGAGAGGTTGGTAAATCGGATGTGTACAGTACATAAAGAAGTGGACCCAATATACTACCTTGTGGGACTCCTGATTGAATTTTGTTACGGTTTGATAGTTCATCCTCCACTTTAGTTTCAAATTCTCTGTGATTTAGATATGATTTTATTAAGTCAAAGTATTTGTTGGGTAGAGATTTTTTGATTTTATAAAGTAATCCTGGGTGCCATACCTTATCAAATGCTTGGCTGATGTCCAGAAAGGCTGCTGTGCAATACTGTTTATTGTCCAAAGCTCTATTAATTACATTTGATATGCGATGGCATTGTTGCACTGTAGAATGAGCTTGTCGGAATCCAAATTGGTGTTCTCGGATCCAGTTTTGGAATTCTAGGTCGCTCATAATTCTTTTAAGTAACAACTTTTCAAGAAGTTTTGACATTATTGGCAGTAGACTTATTGGGCGGTATGATGAGACATCCGTTAAAGCTTTACCAGGTTGCGGTATCATAATTACTTGGGCAATTTTTAATGGTTTAGGCCAATAATTAAGTCTTAAGATTGCATTTAATATGTACAATAACTTCATTATAGCTTTTTTAGGAAGTTGTTTTAGCATTGATGCTGTTATGAGATCAGTGCCTGGTGCCTTCTTTTCATTCAAATGATTAATTTCATCTTTGATCTTCTTCGGTGTAATCAAAGTTAGTTGCTCTCGTTGATTAATTGGTAAGGCTAGTTCCTGCTCTACTTCTTGTACTTGGTCATTGTCGAGTGGCTTGAAGACTTCAGTTAGATGTTCAGCAAATAAATCAGCTTTTTCTTTGTTGCTTTTTGCCCATGGTCCTGGTGGTATTGAGTTATTCCGAATTGAAGGTGGAGTATTTATTGGTTAATTTTTATTTTTAATTGTTTTCCAGATAGAGTTATCTTGACGCGAAAGGTTTGATACATAGTTTTCAAATGAGTTGTTTCTCATCTGTTCTAGAGCTGTTTTTAAGTTTCTAGTTTTGTTATTATAAATTGTCCTGTCGTCTGGTCTGTGAGTTCTTTGCCAAATTGATCTGGCTTTTCGTTTTTCTGCTACTAGTCTTTTTATTTCAAGAGGAATGTTGGTTGAAATTTTTTTTGTCCAGGTTGAGTGGTAGACTGTTTGGCAGCATTTTGAAGTAAGTTGATTAGGTTACTAGTTTCTGTTTCTGTTTGTTCGGGAGTTTGCAATCTCACTAGTAGATTTACTTCCTTTTCTATGATTAGCCGGTATGTATCCCAGTTTGTTTTGAAGCTATGCAGTCGAGGTGTTGGTTTTTTTATTATCACCGTTGTGCTAATTGTGCTAATTCACCGAAATAAATATACTTTCATTAGTTCATTTTTATTTTATTTAAATATCAAACTAATTTTAATGCTTACCACTTTCCAAAAATGAAAAAAAAAAAGAATAGGAATGGTCCGGATTTGAACCGAAGACCTGTCGACCTGTAGCCGAATGCTATACCAATAACGCTACGAACTCTCTGTATATGTAGTCTCGGACATAATGACAATTCACGGTAACAAACAGACGAAGTGAAGTATAAATATAAATGTTTTAATAATACTTATCTTACTCCCGAGAAAGACAAACAAAGACACAAAAATTATAATAAATATATTTTCTGCAGCCGTTCCGAAAATAAAACTTTCGGTATGATTTATTAAATCGAAAGTACCATTTTAAACAACTCGTACCGGAAGTATATAGCTACTTTCGGGACTAACTTTTTCACCTTTTTTTACTTTCGGAACGATTTTGGGTAGCTAGGTAACGCCTTTGACAATAACATCAACTTTGTATTTTATTATGACAGATTCACAGATTGAAAATGGCCGCAACCAAATTAATATCTCAAAAAATAGTAAAAGTACTGACACTTTTAATACTAATTTCAATACTGCCACTTCTGTTAATATTTCTAACAATATCAATGTAAATAGTTATTATAATTGTGTTATTAATATTCATAAGTAGATTTTTCTAATGTTGAATTCACGAGAGTAACTTTAAAGTGTTTAGTAAAAGTTCATAAGTAAAGTTTATCCATATATTCTTTTTAACATACAAAACGGCTGCAGAAAAAATATTGAACGTAACACGATCCAAAAGTGATTTTACGAGACTCGCAGGATTCCAGGACTCGCCTACGGCTCGCCCTGGAAACTTCTAACTCGTCTCGTAAAATATCACTTTCGGAACTTTTACGTAAATTACTATTACTAAAAACACTAATATATTTATTCTTTTCATACCTTTTTTTGTACAGATATATTTATACATAACTTGAAAGGTTTAGCAACTAACGCCATACTGTCTGTGTGCGCATGCGCGCAGAATAATAAAAATTCACTCCCAATCGCGCCTAAAGAAGTATAACTTCAAAAATATCTGTGACAAGTTATGGTGCGTAGTTTCTCACTGTACAAGAAACATGGCCATGATGAAAAGTTTTAATATTTTGGCAATGCTCTGACGTCAGAAATCATGAATGACGTAAGCGTATTTTTGTAATAAAAAAACTATATAGAATTTTCGAATGCTGATTTTTTGGAGAAAGACTATAGAACATTTATTGTGTTTTGTTTGAAAATTAGTGCACTATGGTTCGTAGTCAAATTGTATAATTTATGAATTAAATTAAAAGACAATTATTTATGTTTCATTTCGATTCAGAGGCAAGGCACAATCTACAGACAGCTGTTTCCGTTTTGAACTTCATCAGTGTAGATGCTTGCCCGCCTCTGAATCAATACGAAACGAGTTTGTCTTTTTAAGGGGAATTTCAAAAATAGATTGAAATCCACCATAAGAACGCTGCCGCGACATCTATTAAAGAAAATAGGAAAGTCCCAGATACAGAATCCATTATTAAATATAATAATAGACACTAATTTAAATCTGAAACTTTCCTTATTAGAAGCTTTCTCTGTTAACATCCTAAATCTCTGCCTTTTACAATTTACAAGGCATAGAGACGACAAATATAGAAAGCGGAAAGGATTCTACAATATGCAATCATATTCCGCTTTCATTCTTCTAGGACTGTAAGACTTTTCTCTGTATAATTTATGTTTTTATTACAGGTATTAAACTACAAGGTGCTCAATGTCGCAACAGTCAACTTTTACTCACCTCCAGCATCATGATAGAACTACCAATCACTCTTTTCCGATGGGTCCGAATGGCGACTGGCGACGAGAAACTCAAAGAGGGAAAACTGTCTCTTCCTCTTTATCTAAACTCCACAAGAACGGAATTGTTGTATACAGTAGAACTGAATATAGCAGCTGGACAGGACCCACACAGCTTCTATGAACGTGGCGTAGCTTTACTTACATCCACTTCTTTGAACTAAATGTTGTATCGTTAATATACTATTTATTCGAGCTTTAATATTAATCGTCTATTTATTTTTTGTTTACAATATTATGAGATAAAATAGTTGAATTTTACTTTTTATTAATAAATAATTAAGAATTATGATGAGTATTTATTGGGAAACATTTTGAACAATGGAGAGATGAATTGTTTGTATCTTTTTTAGTATTCTCTTCCATTCTTCTCTGTTTTTCGTTGTCAACCATCTTACACCGGCTCCACAGATGGGAGCCAATAGGGATGTTCACAAAAAATTAAAAAGTCATTTCAAACATGTAAAACGATTAAGAAACACCCTAGGAATAATAGGGAACTTGCACATAAAAATATTTTTGCATAAAATTGTTAATTTATGTTTAAAAATGATAAATTCAAAATATTACGTCTTAACAATTAATAGTGTACATACAACAACTGATTATAATTCCGCGCCCGAAATTACCGTTTCAAACAACTTTAAAAGCGCGCGCTTGGGTCTGACGTCACCAACCATGATATTTACCACTGTTCTCGTTTGGCTACTGCCTAGTGCCAGACGTGCACTCTGCAGATAATATCTTATAAAGATTTTCATGCATTCATAATATTATTTTTAGTTTAGGGAAATACATTTTTATTTTACAACATAGGTATCTCAAATGCCAAATTATATTATAAAGTTTGAACAAATCATATTTCTTAAAAAATGTAAGTACATAGATACTACTAAAAAATTACTTATAAAAAGAAAAAGAAAGAATGTTTTATTATAATATATAAATATATATTTAGTTTAAAATATGAATTTCATTCTCACATAAAGAAATAAAAAATATTTATGGATGAAACTTTATTTTATCAAATTTTTATTCCATTTATTTTTAATAATTATCAGATCCAAATAGACGCGGGAAAATATTTACACTCCAAAAGTCTTGTGCTATACTAATCAAACCGTCGATAAGATCTGGGTCCTATTGTATCCAAATATAAGTAAATTTTGAATTATTTTTAAAGTGTGTATCTGGTACGCAAAATCAACACTTTTTTTTCAAGTAGAAACATTATTTGCAACTGTACTTTTGCATTGTACATTGTAACATTGGTTATTTGGTTGTCTATTGGTTATTAAATGTTCCAAATATATGTACTTCTGGTCGTAATATTTTGTAATAAACAAAACTAAAAGCTATAATTTATAAATATTTTAAATTCATAACAAAGAAGAAAGAAAATAAAAATAACTTAAAAATAAACAAAACTTTTAGTAATAAAAGTCAGAGTAACTAAAAACTATTGTTATAAACAATTTAAACGTGTTTATTAATAATACTTATAATAGGTACCTACTTATTTGCCTCCTCACATTTCTCCAATAGAATAACTTTCACTGCTTTTTATAAAATTTGCCACCATGAAGACATCAACTACTGTAGATTGTCAGATTAACTTTTTGAAAAACCCTAGTCAGTCATATTATACATTTAAAAACACTACTTTATAAAGTAGCACTCAGAATGATCAATTTCAGTTTGAAACTAAATATACTCATTATGGAACTATACAAGAACACAAATACCTTGGAATTTCCAATTAAATAATATGATTAAAATGGAATTAATACAATCCCCAAAACAACCTTTTTTGAACTTTTATTTACAATCAACTTCTACATGAGAGTTTTAAGTAAATGTGAATGAATTTGTAAATAATTTCTAAATATCCTAGCGGCTTTGTTGTCGACTCATAGAAATCTAGCAGGTAGACGTGGGTCGTGACTCGTGACGTCAGACCCGTTTACGCGCCTCTGAAGAAATTTGAATTTTATAGCTTTTTCAATGTCTCGTAATAAGCCTATGGGTTAACAATATTTGTTTTTTTTTGCATGCATGCGTTTTATGATCATGTTACCTTATATTTTTTAATATTATTTTAATATTTAAAAATATGCAAGTTCCCTATTGTCCAAAATTTCAAAAAAATTGAAAAAGCCTTTCTATAAAAAATCTTTATTAGAAATCTAGCAATATTTTCAATTTCAAGAACGCTTCTCTATTCGTCTGACGTCACTAGTCGTATACCCCAAGCGCGCGCCATTCTCATAGTGTTATTGTTTACCTGTTTGGCGTTTCAGGTCATTTTATTTTGTTCTCTTCTTGTTTTATCAGAGTTAAAGTGGAGTTTTATAGTGAATTTGTTTATTTTAAAGTGGGTAGACATAGACTGTTTGTAAGGACATATTTTGGGTGGTACAAAAATAAACAAATAAAATGGAAGAAGGTTTTCAGAAAGCCGATTCGTATAAACTACCGACTGTAGTGTAGATGTAACAATGGTGTATGATTTATTGGCATCTTGTAAAAAAATAAATCTACCACAGCTTTACTGAGTGTATATTCCATATAATTTTCCATGTCTTCTTTAAGCTAAAAAGATAAATGCTTAATCCTCTACAAAAAAAAAATAGAGAAAGTTGTATGCATGCATATTGTATACATACATTGGCTGATTATTACTTTACCTTGGTTAGGTGTATTAAAAATATTTTTATTCTTTTTCATGTGCCTTGTCCGTTGTGGACGTTGGCTATCATCATGGCAATTTTAATTTCGTTTGCGGCGTTTCTGAATAACTCGATCGATTTTTGTCCAAATCATTGTCGTAAGTTTTTAAGTCATGAGTGTCTTTTTCTTATGCATGTTGTTAAATGTTACTCTGTCATTTTCAACACTAGATCTTATTTCGGTTGTTTCATATTTCGAGTTGACGACTGTTCCAAGGTAAAAAATATTTTTGAACTTAGGTATTCTACATTTTCATTTCAACCAATCTTTTCACTAAATTATTAATGATTTTAATATAATATAAAGTCATACCTACATCCACATATAGTTATTTCAATGTTTACTTTTACTGTATGTATTATTAGAATCCCGGTTTTAGGAATATCCCAGTTTAAGGAATACAAATTTGAGGCCCCGAAACTTTTTCATTTACTCCTTAAGGGGGTAGGTGCAAAATCTTGGTCCAATGCTATTTAAATTCATTCATTTTTTTCGAATCCTGAGAAAACTAATAATATTTTTGAAAAATGTAAATGCAGAAAGAACAATGACATTATTACCAAGGGCCGAAAGTCTCTGGAGAACTTCTATAATGTTTATTTTATTAAGTCAGTTCTTTAAGTTAGTTATTTTAAGTTCTAGCTGCAACAAACCATTTCTTTTTCTGTTTTAAATTGGTTGGAACGCTAATAAAAATCTTGTCAGAACTGTTTTTTGATGTATTTTTACACACCCAGGAACAAAACACCACTTATTTGGCTTCATTTTTAATAATTAAATACGAGAAAAACTGCGCACATTCAAATACACTTCGTAAATAAGTATACAAAACTAGCCGTTGATCAAAGCCGATACGACTACTGACGTCACAGGTCGTAGCCTCGCTGCAAGGAGCCGTTTTTCTAGCCTCCAAGAAACTCGACATTATGAACTCATTTATTTTAAAAAAATATACATTTTTAAACAGTTTTATGATTGCTACGTTTTTATATACCTTATAATCTATTGAATTTAACTATATTTAAAAATTAGTGAACATCCCAATTGGGTCAGCTGTGTTCCCATGTTCGGTGGGGCATCCACACATTGGGTTGAGTATTGGGGCCATGTCAGTCTGTTTCCTCTAGAGCCAACGTCAATATGTCCAGCATGCAAACTGCCGCGGCTGCGATTGTCGTTATAATGAGTGCATACGATTTTATTTTGCTACAAAAAGGCGAAGGCCCCTCGTCGAAGATGGTGAATGACAACAATTCATAAACTGAAAAATTTATCTGCTGATGCACCTGAACGAATTTATGTCAACTAAAACTTTCACAGCGGCAGTTGTCAAACTCGTCCGATACGTCTAAAGGTGGGAAACAATAAATTTAATATAAATAAATTTATAGCTTTTTATCGCTAAATTTCCCACCTCCACTAGTTTCAGTTCCTTTTATCTCGCAACTTAATATGTTTTCCATCTTTTGCGTTATTTGGCCGGTTATTAGCGTGCTCATCACTGTATACTGATAGACCAGGGCGCATCTGTAAAAATATTAGTACATTTGGACGTTGAGAGGTGACTCAATTTTTTTTGCAGAAATTGCTTGAAACTAAATCAAATAATATTTGAGTTATCCTCCCTCTCAAAAAGGTCCGGAACATTGTTTAAATAATCAAAATGTCAAAAAATGAAGGAAAAATGCGATTTTTTTCTTCGTTTTTTGATTATAACTTTAAAAGTATTCATTTCCGAGAAAAGTTGTACTGACATAAAAGTTGCATAATTAAATTTTCTACAATATAGAATTGGTTAAAAATTTAAAAAATAGTCACCCTTGTTGTAAAATAGCAATAATTGCGAAAAAACCATACAAAAATAATAAGTTTCCGCATTTTACGTTTTTCAACCATTTATGATACACTTAGGACCTTCATATTTCACCCAGAAAAACATTATGATACAGTAAAACAATACTGTAAATTTCATTAAGATCGGTTTAATAGATTTTGCAATCCAGCTTTCGCAAAAAAAATTCATTTTTTCAAAATGTTACAGGACTGAAAATAAAGCAGATAGCAAGTTGAATTTTTTTGCGTATAGAAGTGTAATGTACCTTTCATTTGCAATTTTGCAAAATTAAAATCGATTAACTACCACGGCGTCAGGAATTTTTTTTAAATAAACATTAATTATTGGTGCTACGCGCAGGACAGCGGATAGTTTGCTCTGATTGGGCATTTCAATGACCTTTGATAATGATTGATACATTTTAATTTGTATTACATTTCGATATAAATAAATAAATTTGTTTATTACAAAATAAAAATACATACTCTATCCTTTGAAATAACACTTTTAGCAAATACTTTCTTTGTTCATATATTTTAACTTAGAGAATAAAAGTTTATTATTTCTAAACATATGCAATTGTTTAAACAATATTATACAAACAATAATAAAATTAGTTTGATTTTTGTGGAATTAAGATGTTAAAATACAACAAAATATAGAGTAAGAAAATAATATATTAGATAAAGATTGGAAGAAATTTTGGTGGAAATCAACTTTTGTGAATCGAACACCGCTGTCCTGCGCGTAGCACCAAAAATTAATATTTAAAAAAAATCCTGACGCCGTGGTAATTAATCGATTTTAATTTTGCAAATTGCAAATGAAAGGTACAGTACACTTCTATAAGCAAAAAAAATTCAAATGCTTTATTTTCAGTCCTGCAACATTAAAAAAAAAATGAATTTTATTTGCGAAAGCTGGATTGTAAAATTTATTTTTCAAAATCTATTAAACCGATCTTAATTAAATTTACAGTGTTGTTTTGCTATATCATAAAGTTTTTCTGGGTAAAATATGAAGGTCAGAAGTGTAGCATAAATGGTTGAAAAACGTAAAATGGGAATACTTGTTTTTGTATGTTTTTTTTTTTTTTCGCAATTATTGCTATTTTGCAACAAGGGTGACTATTTTTTAAATTATCAACCAATTCTATATTGTAGGAAATTTAATTACGCAACTTTTATGTCAGTACAACTTTTCTCAGAAATGAATAGTTTTAAAGTTATAATCAAAAAACCAATAAAAAATCGAATTTTTCTTTCATATTTTGACATTTTGATTATTTAAACAATGTTCCGGACTATTTTGTGTGGGAGGATAACTCAAATATTATTATTTGAGTTATTTTCAAGCAATTTCTGCAAAAAAATTGGAGCCACCTCTCAACGTCCATCTCAAAACAGATGCGCCCTGGACTATGATACAAACGTGCCTGGACGTCAAACAATATGAGATGGGCAGGTCATGTGGCAAGAACACTGAACGACTGGTGGATTAGAAGATTATTGGAATGGCGACCGGGGGCAGACAAACAAAGCAGAGGTCTACCACCAACACGCTGGGGTGACGTAATAAACAGAACTGCCGGGAGCTGGATGATGGTAGCTCAAGACTAGGGAGACGTGGAGAAACTTGGAGGAGGTATATGTTCAGCAGTGGAGGATAACGGCTAGATGAAGACGATGATGACCCAAAGACTGATTAACGTCGATCTTTATTTGTCTCTCCAAAAAGAAAAACGCAAGAGAATGCGGCAATTACCGCACCATTAGCTTGATGTCCCATGTGTTAAAGCTACTACTAAAAGTCACTCATAACCGAATATGTATCATAAACTGTACATAGACATCAATGATACACAATTTGGGTTTCGCAAAAGCTTAGAAACTTAATATCCTGATGCCAGGACGTCAATCAAGATATCGCACCCTTAGTATTAAAAGGGCACATCTCGAAAATTAGCGTTTCTGAGTTTTTGGCATAAATGGGCACAAAACTACTAGTACTACAACTTGGCCTTGACAGAAATTGAAAACGGAGAATATAAAGCAAGTCCCGATATAATGTGACCCTTTCGTACTCCCCTCTCCGCCAACACATCTTCCCGCGAGATAGACCCATTCAGTCAATTCAGTAAGGTGCCGATGTCTGTCGAAGCAGGTGTGTTAGTGAGCGCTCTCATTACGAGTTGAGCCCTTCTATTACAAAACTTGAGGTACGTGTTGTTTTATATTTTTTGTTTTATAAAGGCACATTAAGATTAAATGCTGTATATTTCTAAAACTTCCGAAAATTTATGGGTTTATTTAAAAAGAGTTCTTTATATTACTAAAACTATTGTATGATTTTTGGAACTATATCTAAAGGATTCTTGTTATTACAAAAATATCTGTTTGATTTACAATATCATTGAAAGTTAAATCCTTGTAATACTAAAATAATTCAACGAGTTTCTTAGTTGTGTCCATAAACTACAAAGTTTTTTGGTACTAAGGCCTTAATTATTGTTATTATTTTATGTACTAACAAGTATTAAATAAGAGGGTAACCATATCTTAACCTCTTACAGATACATTGTAAAAAAATTGAAGAAATATGTCATCACGATCGCGAAGAATTATGAACCTTCTTAATGTTTCACATCTACCTGATGAATGGGAAAAAAAATTTTTTGGTCAGCAATGAAGAAAAAGAGAACATCCCTTTAAGTTCAACATCAAAACGTTCGTCGAGATCGTCATCTAGTAGTTCCAGTTCGTCTTCTAGCGTCAACAGTAGCAGTTCGTCATCTTCTAGCAGCAGCTCTTCCTCTCGATGTTGTTCACTGGAACAAGGACGATTTGTTTCCCATATCTTAAAAGGTAAAGAAATTGAAGCCCAGCCTCAGTCTTTATCATCTAGAACTACTTCACCTTCAATACTAGAATCCGTAATTTTAACACCACGAACTCCAGCTGTACATTACCGTATATCGCCAATGAATTCAGAAGAGAGTGATGCTGATATTAGTGACAATGATCCCACTTATAATGAACATCAAGGTAGAAAACGTTCGCCAAGCTCATCTTCAAGTTCCTCTGATGATGGTACTTCTGAAGTAGTTGCAACATCGCCCAGGAGATCGAAGAAACGTAAAGCTGATCCTACTAAATGGAAGCAAAATAACCAAAAGATAAAACGAAATGCAGGAGAACAATACATTTCTACTAAGACTAGAAACGTTGTTCCTGCGCGTCAAATGAAGAGTCCATGCAATCAGAAATGCAGATTGAAATGCAGCGAAAATTTTGATGAGGCTATAAAAGACTTCAACATTTCAAATGTTTTTGGGCACTAGGAGATTTGCAATTACAGCGTATGTTTATAAAAGCAAGAATGGCTTTAGTTGAACCTAAATATAAGTATTCAAACGCTCAACATCCCAGAGCACCAAATGCTGCTTTCTACTTGTACGATGATAACGCCAAAATCAGAGTCTGCAAAACATTTTTTATCAATACGTTGGGAATAACAAGTAAAATGATTCGCACAGTAAGATATAAGACTAACAATTGCAATTCTGTTGAAGAAGATAGAAGAGGCAAACATAATAGTCATAGACGCGTGGATGACAATCTGAAAGAAGATATCATCAGATTTATCAATCTAATACCACGAATTGAATCGCATTATTTAAGAGCGTCGACCTCAAGAGAGTTCATAAGTGGATCGAAAAGTATTACTGACTTGTTTAGAGACTTTCAAGAAAAACAGAAGAATAATTCCCGAGATTCTGGAAAGTTTCATTTGTTTTATGAGATTTTTACTACCCATTTTAATTTGGGTTTTTTTCAACCCAAGAAAGATCAATGCGATCTTTGTTTACAGTATAACAACTCTTCTGCTGATCAGAGGCTTGCTCTCAAAGTCAAATATGATACTCACCTAGAAGAAAAGGAATTAAGCCGAGCAGAAAAAAAGAATGATAGAATGACTCTTGACAAATATAATTTATGCGTTTGCTACGATGTTCAAGCGATAATGCAAAGTCCCAATGGAAAAACATCATCGTTTTATTATAAATCCAAATTGAATAGCTACAACTTTACTTTGACTGTGTTAAATAAATTACCAGAGAATGAAGACGATTTTAAAGGCTATGGTGACGTGCATTGCTATTTCTGGGATGAGAGACCCAAGGAAAAAGAGGTGCAGTGGAGATTGGAAGTTGCGTTTTAGACTTTTTAAAGAAGGTTTGTGAGGATGCAGGTGAACATGAAGTTAACGTAACATTTGTAACAGATAATTGTTGTGGCCAAAACAAAAATAAATACATAGCTTCTTTATACATGTTTGCAGTCACTACTATAAAAAACTTAAAGGGCATAACTCACAAATTCCTTATAAAAGGTCATACGCAAAATGAAGCCGACAATGTACACATGCTGATACAGAAACAAATATCAAGAGATTTAAAAGCTGGTCCAATCTTAACACCACTTCAATACACCACCGCAATTCAGAGAGCTAGGAAAACGGGGAAACCTTTTATCGTTCATACTTTGAATCATGATTTCTTTTACGACTTGAAAGATTTACAGTCATGTGGGGATATAATTTCAACGTTGACGAAGAGAAGAATACCATCGTATGGAATCACATCAAAGTTATGAAATTTACGAAAGGGAACCCATTCTTTTTTCAATATAAGACATCATACAAAGACGCGTTTAAACAAATAAATGTTAGAAACAAAAGAAAGAAAATGTTGGATAATAAAGAAATATCTATCAAAACAGTTTATAGTGCGCCATTTGAGTTAAGTTTAAATAAGAAACAGGATCTCAAAGAATTTATTTTTTAAGAGACTTATTGACCCTTATCATGCCTGTTACTATAATAATATGTTAATGTAACTGTTTTCTAATTGTAATTTTTAATACTTTGTTTTATTTTTGAAATGATTTATGACTATTACTTAAAACTTAAACCTGCTGGCTATTTTATATTTCATAGTTCTTTAGCTACTATTCCAGTCGTTAGCTATTCTATTCTATTCAAACACGACTGATTGTAAAAAATGAATATGATAGATCTTAAGCGCTCGCACAAAAGAAGAATGATTTTATGTTGAGAAAATTTGTTAATTTTTTTGTCTAGTAAATTCAGTAATTTTTTGTGAGAACTATTTTAGTTTTGTGTTACATTATAAACGTTAAGACAATTCTGGTTTTTTTTATATGACTGTCCCAAAAAGAGTGTTATAGTTTTTGTTATTGGATTTGTATGCTACATGCCTATTACTTTTTGGTTTTTGAGAATAAAGTTATTTTTTGTTAATCTTTTACGATTTAATGTTTTATTAATTCCTTTACAAGAGGCACTTTTATCATTGAAAGTAGTTAAACATTATTATTACAAAGCCATATTTAGATTTGTAACTTAAAAAATAGTGTATATTTAATCATTAAAAGGCTTAATTCGTAAGATGCCTTCAAAATTTAAAGAAATTTAGTGGGAGAGGGGCCTATCTTGGGAGAGATTTTTTTAAACGTTTTTTTTTTAATTAAATTATTTTTTTTTTGTAATATTTCGATTATCCATTATAGAGTACAAATACTGTAAATTGTATACCTAGATTTTTATTTATCTATCTTTTCAAATAAAAATGTTATAGGTGAGTAAATGAAAACGATGAAGTTGCTTAATCTTTAATCTCGTTTTCCCAAAAGTAACGATTTTCGAGATGTGCCCTTTTAATACTAAGGGAGCGATATATGTGGGTGTTTTATTAACTATAATAAAGCAATCGTGTAATATTAGAAACTGGACAAGATTAGGCTTTGAATAATAGAGAAAATTTTGGAACCATAGTAAATAACCTTCAATTATGAAGACAGTACATGAAGAAGAAATAATATAGTTAGCTATCTAGGCTGTGTTAGTATCCAGATGGTAATCGTGTAGCTCCAACTTTGTGGTATTTTGGATTCAAACAAACTCATATTTATGGAAAATATCATCAGATATTCTTTTACTCATTATCCTCCATTTAGGATTTCAATATTAGTGGTTATTATTTCTGAGTTTACTTTCATTATTTTCTTTTTAAGGGTAGATTGTTTTTAGAACTATAGAAATCGCTGACGTATGCGTTTATCATCGTTATTTGGGTTCTCTTAGGTTCTACTAGGTCCAAGTAAAGCAATTAAAGTCACAGTACATTAAATAGTTTATTTATATTTTAGTACACCATCAGAGAAATAGGTACATCAGAGTACAACACATTGATACTACAATATGATTTTTAAACAATAAAATGGTCAAGTGAGTTTATAAATTTCTGTGCAAACAGCCAGCTGAAATGGGATATGGTTTGGCACAACACTGTAAGCCGAACAAAACTTGTTCACCTATCAATCATCACTTTTAACAGGTTACCTAAATCAAGTCTACAGCATTAACCCAAGGTTTCATACACCAAACAATTATTGTTAACAAAGATTGAAGATGGGCAGGTATCTCGCATAGGAATTTGCGATAGAACATGTATACTGCTTGTCAGAGAAAACTTGCCACCCACAAAATGAGTCATTTTTTATGTCTCGAATTTCCTAAACCTGTTGTCCGATTTAAGTGACTTTTTTAATATGTTATAAATATGTTTTTGTTAGTTTTTTTTTAATATGTTATTGTTATTCTTTAACAATATCGCTGTAATAATATTGTTGCTAGACAGGTAAATTGTCATTGTATACCGGGTGTACCAATCAAACTGTGTTTTTTTCTCAAAGTTCGCCACACCCTGTGGAATATTCTAACATTTATAAAATACTGAAATTAAAACCCAACTATAGTCTCAGGTTTTCTTAACATTCTGTTTTTGATTCATTCGCATATGTTGGTTAATAAAAAAGTCAGGTACTTTAACATGATGATGTTCTTCATCAATACAGGGTGTTTCTAAATAAGTGCGACAAACTTTAAGGGGTAATTCTGTATGAAAAAATAATGACCGTATGTTTATAAAGCAAACGGTCATTATTTTCTCATGTAGATTACCCCTTAAAGTCTGTCGCACTTATTTAGAAACACCCTGTATGGATGAAGAATATAGCTAGTTGTTAAAGTACCTAACTTTTTTATTATCCAATATAAGCGAATGAATCAAAAACCAGTATGTTAAGAAAACCTGAGGCTATAGTTGGATTTTAATTTCAGTATTTTATAAAAGCTAGAATATTCCACAGGATGTGGTGAACTTTCAGAAAAAAACACAGTTAGATTGGTACACCCGGTATACAATGATAATTTACCTGTCTAACAACAATATTATTACAGCGATATTGTTAAAGAATAAGGCTATAACATATTAAAAAAATCACTTAAATCGGACAACAGGTTTAGGAAATTCGAGACATCAAAAATGACTCATTTTGTGGGTGGCCCGTTTTCTCCGACGCGCAGTGTAACGGTACGTACAGATTTTTTCTTCAATTTATTCGAATCTCACAAAACAAACTAAAGTGTTCGTGTTTTGCTTACGTTGTTACATGCTCTGAAAATTATACATTACATATTCATTATCAGATTTTATTACATATCTTAGGAGGTTATTACGAATGAAACATCAAACATTTAATTCTAGTATAAAATCTTTTACATGCTAATTATTACTTAGCTAAATGCACATAATAAATACTCTTTTCAGAGCTCTAACAATTAAATTACAAATCCCATATATTTGCCCATTTAAATGTTAAGTTCATGAAACCTTCGATTAATAAGAAAATCTAAGATAATTAGAAAAATAAACTAAATTCATTATCTAGTTTTTTAAAATCATCCTAGTGTACAGGGTTTGTTCAATTAGATTTCAAGAGATTGTTTTAAAAACTTAACAATCTACGAAAACAAAGTTTAGTAAATCATAATCTAAAACAATTTACTATATCTATGGCAAGTTTTTACTAAACATTTGCTAGTAGTCAGTTTCACTGAAAGGTAGTCACGGTATCCAGATTAAGTAAAAACTAAGTTACTTTTATGTATCTGATGAAATATTTGCTACATGTCGCAGGAAACATCGGACGAAAACTAAATATATGCTGACATCGTCAAGAATTCAACAAAACAACTGAGATATACAACATAAAATCTCCGAAACAGTAAAATAATTCTGTTACCTAGCTCACTGGTGGACTGCAAAAACGCGCCCAAAGAAATAAAAAAGCGAATATACGTGGCAAATTGCTGTTGCTTTGGCCTAGGCCCTAAGCTAAAATCAAGAAATATGTCAAGAGCTAAAAATGTACTCTTTATAAAGCGATAATACACTCACTGCTCACTTAACGATAATACGCGTATCGCTCAGTTACGGATCGGAAATATGGTAATGACGGAACAAGAGGAGTTGCTGCGAAGGCTTGAAAGAAAAGTTCTGGGAACCATATTATTATATGGGGCCATAAATTAACTTTTGAACTATGTATATAGACTTTTTGGTGAGGCAGATATCAAGCCACAATTTTACATTAAAACAAGTTTATTTTGATGCTTCCATTTCCACTTCTGAAATCGTTCTCAAAATACAAAATTCCGAAGCGTAATTCGAAACGTCGAAACAAACTTATTTTTAAGTAAAAATGTGGCTTAGTCCCAAAAATAATAGTAAATCACGGTAAAACTAATAAATTGCTTGCAAAAAAAGAGCTGGATTCAAAAGGCACGGACACAATGCATGGATTCCCAAAACGCATGTGTTAAATTTATATAAATGGGATTTACTGAAACTATATCCAAAGGAGAGTCAGACAAGGCTGTATACTCTCACCAACATTATTCAAGCTGTATTCAGAAGCAATTGTTGCAGCAACTGTTGATGAAACACACGAGGATAGAAAATTTAACAGAAAAATTGTTAACTTTGAGGCCCTTTACAACCAGTTCAGTCTGTACATCTGTATTCAGAAGCAATTGTTGCAGCAGCTGTTGATAAGACAGACGAGGATAAAAAATTTACAGAAAAATTGTTAACATTGAGGCCCTTTACAACCAGTTCAGTCCGTACATAAATGTGTGTGCGATGCATTGTGTATTAGTGAGACAAAGATTAAGTCAGTTTTGAAAAATAAAAAAATATAAATAGTGAAGTAGAAGTCGCACGATATAAATCTATAGCATACCCTAAGACTAAAGATCTTCCTGAGGGTTGTAAATGTGAAATTCGAGACATTACATTTATATAAAATTCGTAAACAGAGAGAACATGTTTCTGTAGAGACGGTGTTAAAAAAATTAAAAGACGGAAATACATTCGAATTTTCCAGGGTAAGTAAGATTGGGTTTAGATTCAAAATGGAAGACAATAAAACAGCCTTGTGTGAAAGAGATACTGTCGTTCACAAAAGAATCGGATTTTTAAGAAACCATAATAATTTTAAAAAAGAACAGGCTTCTTTTGTTTATTTAGACAAAACCGTGGATTTTCGCTAAAAGTGGAATAAAATGGGTTTAGCAGGATGAGAGTAATCCATAAAATACATCGATATTGAGAGAAAAGTAAATAGTTTAACTACCCTAGTCAAATAGTTTAAACTTACTCTGTACACCTTTTAATACAATTTCGGAAGTTTTTATAAACAGTCTCAAAATATCTCTTTTAAAATTTAAATGAAACACCCTGTATCTTAATTTTTAATACTTAAAGCAAAGCAGTAAATGAGATCTACTTTTGTAGTAAATGGGTGACAGGAACCGTTCGTTTTAAATATTCCTCATTCCCGTAGACAACATAAGTCCATTTACTCACAGTTTTTTATCCAGACTTTAAAGATCCGCTTGGATTGACATGAAATTTGACATGCACATAGCTAACATGTCAAATAAAAAAAGTTATGTTGTTTCGATGTGTGCTTTTGCCCTGCGGGTGCGTTTCACTCATTCTAGGGAAAAATATACATTCAAAATAAGTCCGGAAGTGGATAAACTGACTAATTATAAAAAGCAACTTTTGTTCTATAGAGTTTTTCCACAAGTCAATTCTTTTCGAGATACTTGCGAGTGAATATGTTCATTTTTGGACAAAAAAAAACGACGTTTTTAGATGGTTTTTAATTTTTAGATTAGAGATTTAAACCATATTTTCTTGGAATGCAAAATTAACGAGAGATATATAAATCAATTATATTACAATTTACGACAAACACAAGTTTATTTTCCAATTAGTATAGAATATCTACTAAGTTGTCATAAAATGGAAATATTTAAATGACTCATAAACTACTTGAAAGAAACAAATATAATCATTTAAGTGAAATACGTATAAATATAACAAAACTAATAAATTGAGGTAAAAATAAAATAAAAATCTGTGGCTAACGGACTCGCATCCAAGCCATTTTTTCACACACACACACACACACACAGATGGTTTTTCGCAAATAACTCAAAAAGTAAGTATTTTATCGAAAAAAATATTATTAGCAAAAATATAGTTTATAAAAAAGTGAAAAAATAGTATATGTGTGAGGTCTGTAGTCCCAGTAGAAGCAGAGTTGTGCTAATGAAAAATAGGCTCTTATTTGTCAAATTCTAAATCAAATTTTTCAACGTGAAATAACCAAAAAATGAAGCACGTTTCAGGAAAAACTCATCACAGCTTTTTAAAGTGTTTAAAGAAAAAAATTATTTTTGATTTTTAAAAAAGTTTCTAGCAGGAAAAATAAGCAAGTTACGCTCAAAATAAAGTTGGTCCCTTTTTTTGGAAAAAAAATCGTTAAAATCACCCCCTAATTAGCATCCCAAATGAAATTAATCGCTACTGCTTCACAAGATAGGTACTTTACTTATGTATTGCTTAAAATATGATCTGTAAGTATCATCGGCTCAAAGTGCTTATTTTTGAAAAAAAAAATTATTAGTGATATTAAAATTCTTACAGGGTAAAAAATGTAGGTTTTGCCTTTTTGAATATTTTGGATTTTTGTTTTCTGGAAGAAAAAAATTGGATAAGATATGTTTGTTCAAAATTCGAATACACTCGCGACAATTTACTCGTTTAAGCCCTTTCAAAATTAAGCACATTGAACCGATGAAACTTATATAAATAAAACATAAGTAAAATATCTTGTGAAGCGGTAACGATCAATTTCATTTTTGGGATGATTATTGGGGGTTAATTTTCACGATTTTTTTTTACAAAAAAAAAGAGGGACCATCTTTATTTTGAGCGCAACTAGCCTATTTCTGAGGCTAGAGACTTTTTAAAAAATAAGAATAAAGCTTTTTTAAACACTAAAAATTTGTAATAAGTTTTCCCCGAAAAGTGCTCCATTTTTGGTCATTTCACGTTGAAATGTTCGATTTGGAATTTGACGAATAAGAACCTATTTTTCATTAGCTACAACTCTGCTTCTACTGGGTCTACCGAACTCATACATAGGTACACCTTCTATTTCACTTTTTTATAAGCTATATTATTGCTACGAATGTTTTTTGACAAAATACTTACTTTTTGAGTTATTTGCGAAAAACCGTCTAAAAACGTGTTTTTTTTTGTTGAAAAATGAACATATGTATTCAGTCGCAAATATTTCGAAATGTATTATAACTTATTGAAAAAACTCTACAGAATAAAAGTTGCTTAGAATTAGTCAGTTTACCCATTTCCGGGCTTATTTTGAACGTATATTTTTTCACCTCCGATAAGGGGTGACACTTACCTCCAGTGCAAAAGCACACATCGGCACAATATCACTTTTTTTCTTTGACATGTTAGCTATGTGTAGGTATGCCAAATTCGGAGATTTTGCAATATTTTACCGTGAGTGAATGGACTAACATAGAAATACTTAGAAAGCACGAAACCCTATTTAAAATTGATCTCTGATCTGTTTGGGATTTTAACAGTCTAGTGCTAACATAGACCTGTGATACATAGATCTAAACATTTACTAATAATAGCGGATTAATTTTTCTTTTCTTAAATGGGGTGATTTGCCGCATTTTAATGCAATTTCAATGTTTTTCTTGAATCGTTTCGAGTTGTTTTACATCCATAATTTCCCTTTTCTCAAACAAATTCAGTATTTTTATTATGTAAAAATATACAAAGGCAGTGAATACAGAAAGAAAGATATTCTTATTACACTATAAAAAATTGATTTTGTCAATAATTTCTGAGTAATTTATAGAATGTTTTAAAAATCCAATGCATAAGTGATTTTGGTGTCGAAGACTTGTCTTCGAGATTACATCTCATATCGATCACATATGAGATATAATCTATGCGATATAATATATATTATAGTATAGCTCCCCGTTGGTAACAAGCTAAACGCTACTGTTTGGGGTGCAGAGGCAAAAAGGGCTCTTAATAGGTTTAAAATCAAAAACCGTGTATTTTGCTTCTGTCATAACCTAACCTAAAGTCCTGTATTCATTTGTGGCAACCTTAGATGCTGCATTTCTAAAACATGAACGATATTACTTAACACTGTCGTCTAAATGAACTAATAATATATTTAGGCTCTTGTACAATGATATTTGTATTTGAAATTTTTTGTAAATTTTAAAAGTCCAACAACTCATAACGAAAAATGTTAAAACTAGTGAAATGCATCAAAATGCAAATAAACACCCGGAATTATTTTACTACTCTAAGCTCACATTAATAAATATCTAAAACATTACATATTTTTAACAATATATACATTTCTTTGAAATGTATCTGAATGTCGATTTGAACAATCTGGCAGAATCTTTAAAGTACAAAATAAATAAGAATTAACATATTTATATATTTAACAAATAAAAATAATATTTTCACGACACCGTCACATTCATTCTATTCGGATAAAGTGTTTAGAAACATTATTAAGAACAAAATACGCAATGAGACGATAGTAAACTCAATATAGACGGAGAGGCAACGCTGAAAAATCTCTTTGAATTTACTAAAGCTAAATTTTTCACAGTTGATTACTGTGATTGTGTAGAGAAACATACTGCGGTCGGTCAAGCGAAACGTAGAACAGGGGTTACTGAGAGGGTATCAAAGTTGCTTTCCTACGAAGGCAATTAAATCCATTTACTAAGGCTGAAAATCAGTACACACATTCTAAATTGAATATAAATAAAAGTTATTATAGTCGGTCAGCTGTACGACGGGACAGAGCCGGTCGGTCAGCCCCAATGAATGTACAGGGTTATTCACTATATTTTGACCCCCTTGTAAACGGCTTTATTTACAGAATTAGAAAAAAATGTAAAATACAAAAGTTATTCGATTTTTTAATTATGATTTTTTGACATATGTATATATCGTACTAGTGACGTCATCCATTTGGGCGTGATGACGTAATCGACTATTTTTTTAAATGAGAATAGGGGTCGTGTGCTAGCTCATTTGAAAGGTTATTCAATTCTCTATACAGTACTATAAACATAAAAATCATTATTTATACAGGGTGTCCAAAATTTTTTTGAATTATTAATTAAACAATTAATTTAATTTAAAAAAAATTTTGGACACCCTGTATAATTAATCATGTTAATGTTTATATTACTGAATAGGGAATTAAATAACCTTTCTAATTAATTAATAACCTTTTTAAGATCATTATTTATACAGGGTGTCCAAAAATTTTTTGAATTATTAATTAAACAATTAATTTAATTTAAAAAAAAATTTGGACACCCTGTATAATTAATCATGTTAATGTTTATATTACTGAATAGGAAATTAAATAACCTTTCAAATGAGCTAGCACTCGACCATTATTCCCATTTAAAAAAATAGCCGATTACGTCATCACGCCCAAATGGATGACGTCACTAGTACGATATATATGTCAAAAAATCATAATTAAAAAATCGAATAACTTTTGTATTTTACATTTTTTTCTAATTCTGTACATAAAGCAGTTTACAAGGGGGTCAAGATATACTGAATAACCCTGTACATTCATTGGGGCCGACCGACCGGCTCTGTCCCGTCATAAAGCTGACCGACTATAATAACTTTTACTTATATTCAATTTAGAATGTGTGTACTGACTTTCAGCCTTAGTAAATGGATTTAATTACCTTCGTAGGAAAGCAACTTTGATACCCTCTCAGTAACCCCTGTTCTACGTTTCGCTTGACCGACCGCCGTATGTTTCTTCACACAATCACAGTAATCAACTATGAAAAATCTAGCTTTAGTAAATTCAAAGAGATTTTTCACCGCCGCCTCTTGGACTAATAACAGCGTTGTTCGCTTAGCTTAGAAGAATAGACTGATTGTACCTTGTAAATCTGTTCTCAGAGATGATTACCACTGATTAAATAGCTAATGCACATAATGGCACATTCAGTACTGAAAAATATGTATGTATATGGAAAGGTTCGTACTTCATCGTCATCAATGGCGTTACAACTCTTCGTGAGTCTTTGCCGTGTTTACTATTGCCCTCCATGTTTGTCGGTCCTATGCTACTATTTCCCATTGTTTAACTCCCATTTTCTCCAGATCCTTCCACCTTTTTCTACTCTGTCCTACAGACCTTCTTCCACCTGGTCTTTCCCAAAACACATTGTTTATAAGGCGATTGTTGTTACTGCTCGTATCACATGTCCTGCTCGTCTTAGTCTATTGGCCTTCATATATCTCACTAAATTTTCCTTTCGGACGAGAGACTAAATTTAGATAAGTTAAGAGATTAGATCCTGAACAGAACAGGCCAGAGCCGCTTTTAGAACGATGTAAAAGAGACCTAAAATTGGCATTGAGGATTTTTCTACTTCGCTGGTATGTGTTCTACATCTTACATTATGGTGACAAGACTTGGACTGTGAATAAAATCGATCTAAATCGTCTTAAGTATTTCGAAATGTGATGCTGTAGAAGAATTTTAAAAGTTTCTTGAGTGGAGAAGAATCGAAACTCCACAATACTAGAAGGTATCGGCAAGACTACTGAGATTATAAAAACCATCAAGAAGAGGAGGCCATGTAAGGAAAGGCCTCAAATATAGGTTGCTACAAAGTATTATGCAAGGAAAAATAGCAGGCAAACACAGTACAGGACAAAGAAGAACTTCATGGTTGAAGAACTAGCGAGATTGGTATGGTATTGATACAAGCATGCTATTTAGGGTGGCGTGAATAAAATCAAGATAGCTATGATGATAACCGACGTTCTGAAAGACATGGTACATGAAGAAGAAGAAGAGAGACTCACTACGTGATTATACCAGTAAAATTGCTTAACAAAGTTTCTGAAGCAAGCAATTATTATAGTTTAGGTCAAATGTACAAAACAGTAACTACATGAGATGTAGTTCACGTCAAATATGACCAAAGAAATACCCCACAAAACATTTTTAAATATATAAAACAAAACTTTAAGTATATAATATTCTAACATGGATAGATATAGGTACGGCTTGTATAACCTTTTGACCTTCATTCAGAAAGAAGTATTGGCAAATATTTCTAAGCACTTTATGCAAATATCCTAATTGTTACACATACACAAATCATAATACTTAAGAAACAGATAAAGTTGATGTATCAGGATAATAATATTGTCTTTTAACTAAGTATTTGCCAATTTAATGTTGATTTTAAAATTACTTTTGTGTCTAGCAATCAAATGAAATATAATATGAATTTTAGGACAACTAATAAAGAATTTTTAGAAACTTGACAACGGATCAACTTGCCAACGGATCAACTATATAGTTGATCAACTTGTCGAGGATGACTATAGCTATAGAGGACATAAGCATGACATAAGATATTTCGAACCTGAATTTTAGACATTTTGTATAATACAATATAATTTTGTATAATATAGTTGTAGTCAGATCGTGTGAAGAAAGTTATATTTCATTTTTCAGTTATTTTGTAGTAGAATGTTTTATTTAGTTGTTAGTAGTACAATATGTCTTAATTGAACTAAAAAGTATAATAAAGAAACTTTAAGTGGTATAGTAGTAAAAATTGATTCAGTTGTCAAATACTCTGATTAAAAATACAATATTATATATTACCTGTGAGAAACATATACAAAATAAATAAAATCTTTGGTATTTTTAACAATATTAAGCTTCATATGCAATTCCTAAGTCTTTACGTGAAGATGAATTAGATTCATCGTGTTTCACATAAATTCAGTGTTACATACACATTATCACAACATAACTAGAAAACACTTATTTAGTGTTATATGGTAAGAATGAGAGGAAACTGGAAATACCATCTAACTAACTAGGGACGTAGTCAAAATGCTACGAATATTGATTTATTTTACTGGAGATTGCATATTCTTTTCCGAAGAAAAAGTAGTTTTCTGGCTTTTAACGTAAAAGAAGTCTGCGTCAGTCATATGTATACCCGTATCAGCTATCTAAGAGACTCATTAATATTCAACTCAGTGGGGTGCTACTGTTCGAACTGTGAATTTACATAAACAAGGGATCATTCCATAAAACAGGTAGATCCCTTGTTTATGTAATTCCACACCTCGAACAACAGCAACCCGCTGAGCTGAATATTAATGAGTCTCTTAGATAGCTGGTACTACTTTAAACCAATACAAATAATAGGTAAAACAGTACAAAGGGATGGATATTAAAACAGGTCAAATACAAACATCATTATCGTTTGTGGAACACACTTATCTTTACAAAATGAATGGGAAAATCCCAGTAGTTGGCTGTATACCATAGTCAAAAAACTAATACAGAAGTAAAAAACTTCTATTTGTATACTGGTATAAAATGTTTATTAAAAACTTTTTAAAATGTCATCCAAATGGATTACAAAACGTTTTCGATCTGAATCAGATCATGTTTAGTGCGCTCTGCTAATATTATAGATAAAACTAGCACACTATTAAAAGTAGTAACATCAAAATGTATGGTTTTACATAATATGATTGTATGAAATATAGCGACTCCAAGTCGATGTTAATGGATTCATCATCATCCAGCCTCAAAAGTCCACTGCTGAACATAGGCCTCCTCCCCTCGTTTCCAATCCCATCTATCCTGCGCCGCTCTCATCCAGTTTTTATTTACCTTTCTTAAGTCGTCAGTCCATCTTGTAGGCGGTCGACCGACGCTTCTCTTGTCTTCTCTTGGCCTCCATTCCAACAACATTTTCGTCCATCGCCCATGTCATTCTGGCTATGTGTCCTGCCCATCTCCACTTCAACCTGGCTATCCTCTCGATGACGTCAATCACCTTTGTTCTTCTTCTGATTTCTTCGTTTCTGATTTTGTCTCGCAGAGTTATTCCTAACATTGACCGCTCCATTCTTTTCCGCGTGACTCTTAGTTTGGTAGCCGAGGCTTTAGTTAAGGTAAGTGTTTCTGATCCGTACGTCAATACTGGGAGGACGCACTGATCAAATACCTTTCTCTTTAGGCACGTGGGCAACTCACTTTTAAAAGTTTCTCTCAGTTTTCCAAATGCTGCCCACCCAAGACCTATTCTTCGCTTCAGTTCATGAGTCTGGTTATGGTTAATGGATTATATACTATTAATGCTCAAAGGCAACATGGTTCCCTGCTCGAATAGAACGCGTGGTTCTTGCCAGTTCAATGAACACAGAACAACTATCATCTTCAGTGCGTTCTGCTAAGTAGATGAAACTAGCACACTATTAAAACTAGTAACATCAAAATATATGGTTTACATAATTATGATTGTATGAAATATAGCAACTCCAAGTCGATGTTAATGGGTATGTTATATACTATTAATGCTCAAAGGGCAACATGGATCCCTGCTCGAATAGAACGCGTGGTTCTTGCCAGTTCAATGGACACAGACTAACTGGTTGGTCTATGCAATCATATTATGTAAACCATATATTTTGATGTTACTACTTCTAATAGTATGCTAGTTTCATCCACTTAGCAGAACGCACTGAAGATGATCTGATTCAGATCGAAAACGTTTTGCAATCCATTTGGATGACATTTTAAAAAGTTTTTAATAAACATTTTATACCAGTATACAAATCGAAGTTTTTTACTTCTGTATTAGTTTTTTAGACTTATCCTTCTCAATATATTTTAATCATCCAGTATCTAAATATCTTTTGCTAGTGTAAGTTAATCAATTTTATCTCAGGAATCTGGAAAATTTCTACAAATCGAGGAGTCCTATACGATGAGATGTAGATAGACGGAGATTATTACTATTCATTGATAAATCAGGCACGTAAGATCCTTTTGCAGATAAGGCACAATAGGTTAGGTCAAATGATCGTGTATCGTGCAAAGTGAAGAAGAGGTTAGTTATGCTTCCGCAGCCTGCGATATCAGCGCAAATAGGAGAAGAATTGAATCGTTTAAGATGTAGTGTTGAGAAAAAAATGCTTTGAATACGTTAGATAAAACGTCTCAACAGGAAAACAGAAATTTTTGAGCAGGTACGTTACAAGAATATTAGCCATTGGTCATATCACTCGTGTCGATAATATATTGAGGTTAATGGTTCAAAGGAAATCGAAAAAAAAAAAAAGAGAAATAAACGGCGATCCAAGAAGTAGAAAGTTAATTGTAAACTTGGCTGGAAGAACTGATAGAATACTACAACAATAATTCGTTAAGACCCTAGAAAACTAAGTTTAGTGTTATCATCTAAAAATCTAAATAATCTTCAAGCTAGGAAAAAGTTGAAAATAACATATCGAGGGGAACTCTTAGAGAATTGCAGAGAACTAAAATACTTATTGAGGATAATATAATTAGACCTAACGCTTACATTTAAACGTCACTGCAAAGTCACAAAAGCCAAAAAAAAATCCTCTAAAAATAAAATATTTTTTAAATTAGAGTCAAGTTGAAAGAATCTCAACACTGGCGTCATGTTTAGCAGAGTATAGCAGAGTACTCAGCTTCGATTTGGACCCGCATCATGTTATTATGCTATAGGAACTAACGTGAGAGGCCAAATATTTCTATAAATATGAAGTTGGATCACGGATCTTTAAAGACATTTCAATAATTTAATAATCAGCATGATATACTACATAATCAATGATTTTCAATCCATTAATCAAAAGAAACAAGACAAAGACTCACTCAAAATCGAAAGGAGAATAGAAAGAAAAAGCAGAAACTTTCAGAAATCATCAAAATGATTTGGAATTACCGACTTGATCTTTAAGAGTCTTCCAAGTGAATCCATCTGGTGGCAGAATACAGAATCTTGCAAAGAGAACAAGGACAATGTTGGAGGAATTTGAAAGATGACTGACTTTGTAGAAGAATTTTAAGAAATTGTTCGTTGAAAGTAAGACAAGAAGATTTTTAATTAAAGTGGTAGAACTAGATCTAAAATATGTCTGTATGTTCCGGTTTACTAGCACCTTTAGATCTTCCGGTATGATCGAGTATCACCAGGTTTTACTGTTGCACTCTCACGATTGTACTCGTCCAGATTCATCTTGGATTTTGTACTACTATATTTGAAATATTTATCTGGTTAATGTATGGCTCGAATTGTGTGAACTCAGTAAAAAAGTAAAATACATATAACATTCCTAAAATAGCAATTTAGACATGAACCTGACAGACTGCAAAGTCATCGGGCATATTTTTCCGAAACATGAGATAAAATAGATATAAAAATAGATGGATTTTTAAGTAAACATCACTTTTATACGTTTTTACTAATATTTAAGTGTCTTAGGAAAATAATTTCGAGGAACCTATATAAAATATATGAAACAAATCTTTCTCTAAATATATTAAGTACTATCACTGTTTAATAACTGTATATTTTGATAAAATATGCAATCTACCCTATTCACAATTCCTTAAATACATTCGTCAGTTGAATGGTATTTTTTCTTTATACAGATTTATGCAGTCTAGGAAATTATCTGCTTTGTAACTTCAATAATGGGAATCCCAGTGTCGCATTTATACTAAGGTTAAATTTTTTAGGATACGACCAATTTAATATGCAGATTATTTTAGATCTATAGGATTCCGACAAAATTCTAAAATTATAAAACAACTAGGACTGCATTAACTACTATAAGGGATGGTCCAAGAGCATGGTAATACGTATAGTATTGTATTCATATTGCCTTTGATAAAAAGTGTACTAAAGTGTAAGTTAAGAACTAGATATAAGAGTTTAAATAATAATTAACCAATACAACCATTCCAGATCAAGGTTAAAGTGTAAGTTACTACTCTTTTCAACCTTGCACTGGAAAAATAATCAGACAGATTCAGGGTAACCTAGGTGGCACATTATTTTATAGACCTCATTTACACTGATGACATAATTTCTGCCGGAAGCTGCTTTATTCGCGGTGTGCAAGTACTTGGAGGGGATACGAGAAACGATCGTGCGCGAATAGCGGAGAAATTTTGCAACTTTCTTAAATAATTCATACTGTCAATTGAAGTTGCCAAATTGACGTATATTTCATACCTACTGTCATTGAAGAAGAAAAATTATATGTTGCTCACAATATTAATATGATATGCAATTATTATATAAAAGTATATTTAATTATTTGTATTTTGCTTGCAGTACTGCATTTTAATAATTCATTTTATTTACTACATACAATTGTTTACCTTTTAATAACATAACCTAAATCTTACTTTTTCTTCTTATAATTTTTTTTGGGCTATGGCCTTGACAATTATCCAGCAACCAGGACTAATATAGTTGGCCAATATAATTAAAAGTGCGAAACATGTTGCCGAGCTATGAAACCAGGTGTCGCTTTTCCGAATTTGCACGGTCCCGATAAGAAAGTTATGCTGTCATTAATAAAGTTGTTGAGAGTATGAGTTTAAAGATAAACCTCGAGAAAACAAGTACCTTGAAAGCTGTTATGACAGAAGACAGTTACAGAGACCAAATAGAAATATCATACTAAATGGTAATGAGTTCGAACCACTGCTCCAGTTTCAAATATTTGGGTATCCAAATATGTGTTAACTTTTCCATCGAAGAGGAAATAAAGGCACTAATAGCAGCTGGGAATAGATGATTCTTCACATTAAAATAATAATAATATCGTATGGCATTTTTGCCGAGAGATCCTTTCGGACAGTTCCGGCGCCATTTACATCTTTCACCCTGTTTCAAGTAACTAGTGCCGATGTACACTAGCCCAGGGGGACCGACGGCTTAACGTGCTCTCCGAGCCACGGTGAACAGCTCGTAGCATTTTTAAACACGAAAAATGGATTGTCTGTGCCGGGGCTTGAACCCGGGCGCTCTAGCTTATGAGGCCAGTATCATGCCGCTGCGCTACGGCTGTTCACATTAAATAAAGTATTTGGAAGCTGATTGTTGAATAGAATACCAAAAATTAAATTCTATACAATACTTAGTAAGACGTCTGGTGTTCTATGGTTCAGAAAGTTGGACCCTTATAATTGGTAGCGGGATCAGCTACGTATACGGGAAAGAAAAATGTCAACAAAGGTGTAATTAACAGAGTATGACGAGTAAGAAGTAATAAGCTGGTCCTCATGTATAGAGAACCTGACCTGATAGCGGAGATCAAAGCTGGTTTGAGGCTAAAGCTACTTGAACAGGAACCGGTCTCATGCAAAGAATGTTCTAAGGACCATCATTGAAAAAACTAGCGAGAAACTCCAGTGGACTGAAGACGTCGAGGGAGATCTGCAGAAGATGGGCGCCAGAAAAAAGCTAACAGGGGCTAAGGAACAATCTGATTGAAGATAAACCGTTGATCAGGCTTTGGAGCAGGATGAGCTGCAACGCCGTGGAGTAGAACAAGTATTAGGAGCAATTAACATTTGTAAGGATAAAATCAAACCTTGTCACTAACATAGAATAGCCACATACATATATTTAAAATTTCCAGAAAGATAATATAGAGACTTAATATGAAAAATGCAAGGAAATTGAATCAAAATTTAGAATTGCAACAGGCTTTCGGATTGTTCCGGCGCCAATTGTATATTTAACCTTTATCTGGCAGTCAACGAGTTAAGAATATATTTCGTGGGTTATTTAAGAAAATTATATTCATAACTAGGAGAAGAGTGAACGCCATTACCTAAGAAAGATAAATATACGCTGTTGAGGAACACCAGAAGGAAGAGGCTATGGAGAGATAAATTCTTAGATGTAGAAATTAAAATCGCAATAAAAATAAAGGATGGTAAAAAATTAGGAGGTACCTTAAAAACACACTGCTAAACGACGTCTTTTTCAGCTTTAAATGGAAACTTTGCCTGATGATGATGAATAAAAAGCATAAGTAGAATACAGTCGAACCCGCTTATTAGAGTACCGCTTATAGGAATATCCCGGTTTAAGGAATATAATTTTGAGGTCCCGAAACGTTTCTATTTACTACTTAATAAATTTAACTGCTTATAGGAATACGTTTTTGTAAAATGGTACCGCTTATTAGAATATATTTTTCAAGGAACCAAAAACTTTTTATGTACAATTTCCCACGAATTTAAATGATTTCTGGTTTATAGGACCTGTCGATAATAAACACTTTATTACTTACTTTATTACGGGCACCAATTCTAACCTCCGCCAAACATTTACCGATTATAAAGTAGGTACTTGTTCATTTGTGTAAATATTCTTATTGCTCACCCACCACCCACGTCGTTGTCTGTTTAGATTTTTAGAAACAGTTAATTTAGAAGTCATAACCGCTTGTATATAATAACCGCTTTATAATATGTATTATGAAGTTTTCTGGAGGGTGAAACCAATGTCAATTTTTTAATTATTATATTTTAAAGCAACAAGTGACTAATATTTTAGGTAACAAAAAAATAGTTTCAGATTGCCGATTATTTTTCCAGAAAAAAAGTAAGTCTGTTGTATGTATGTTAATAAGAAAATATGTATACCTACATCTACATATTATTGCATACATTTCATACTTATTTCTGTATGTATGCACAGATAATGTAGTTTGGTGTTTTAATAAAATAAGCAATAGTTATACTAGGTACTGTGTTACTGACATAAAAAGAAATAAAACCATATACATATGTATATCACGTATGTATGTACAGGTACAAAGTGGGTTGTACTATTATGGCGTATATTCAGTACTTTTATTTCTACTAGCAACCACTGATCGGTTTAGAATATCCCGGTTATAGGAATATTTTTGCTTGGCACGAAGGCTATTTCAATAAGCGGGTTCGACTGTATACAATATTGTTCTTGGATCAAAACAAAAATAAAAACAAAGTTCATTTGGTCTTCTGTCGTCCACCTATATTTATGTCAAAAACTGAGGATGGATTCGGATTCAATCCTAAAAGTTATGTGGAGTTTATGAAAGTTTATGAATTTCGATTCCGAAAAACTTTGCAAAAAAACGCGTCTTAAGATATGTACATACGTAAAAAAAGTGAAATTATTACTGAAATTCTTTTTTATGCCAAATTTACTTCTAAATCTATGCTGCTTATAAAAGGACAAATGATTTGAAACAAGTTGTCTAGCATCTAAAATAAAGAAAGAGCTATACCAAATATAAAAATATAAATCAAGTTTCTTTAAAAAATATATTTCAGAATATATTTGGCTCATACCATACCACTACCACACAATTGGATCATACCATACCGTCATATATGTATACATAGGCCTTCAATGACTAGACTAATACGTGATTTCAAATCTACAATTGCATTTTTTTCTGTTCAGAAATCACAGCAACGAAAAGAACAGGGTAAGTCTAGGGGCTAATCAACAATAATTTAACCTATTGTGACACTACCTTAACGCTTTTACACAATTCCATAAATTTCAATGTTAGTCCACGTTTTTACGGTCAACATTTAATATTAAACTACCACACACCGCCCTAAAATAATCGCGATATATTTATTATTTACATTTACCATGCTTTTCCAACAATTAAACCTACCCTAATAATAGATTTGATTAAAGATACGGGTAAAAATGTAAGAATGTCACAATAGGTATCAAAAATAAAGAACCGTTGGACTCAAATCGTACGTCTATTAAAGTAGATTTAATTTTTGAGGCTGACTCAATATTATTTGTATTAACAAATTGCATCTACCCTTATAGTGAGATTTAGCTAAAGATTTCGTACAAATTTTCAATATTCTTTTATATTAAGTGTTTGTCCTTATAAATTAAACAAACATTTGAATATGAATATTTGTATATTCTTACAATGCTCTTAGCTATTCAATTTTATTGGAATGTTGCCTTACACTTCGAGTGCTATTCCTATAATTCCTTCAATTTTCAGTGTTAAATGGAATAGGTTTTTATTTTGAGCTTACATATTCATGATCCAAGGCATTCTACTTTCATAACAGCACCTACAGTAAATGCATTTAGACGGAGAGGCGGCGCTGAAAAATCTCTTTGAATTTACTAAAGCTAAATTTTTCACAGTTGATTACTGTGATTGTGTAGAGAAACATACTGCCGTCGGTCAAGCGAAACGTAGAACAGGGGTTACTGAGAGGATATCAAAGTTGCTTTCCTACGAAGGTAATTAAATCCGTTTACTAAGGCTGAAAATCAGTACACACATTCTAAATTGAATATAAATAAAAGTTATTATAGTCGGTCAGCTGTAAGACGGGGCAGAGTCGGTCGGTCGGCCCCAATGAATGTACAGGGGTTATTCACTATATTTTGATCCCCTTGTAAACTGCTTTATTTACAGAATTAGAAAAAAATTAAAATACAAAAGTTATTCGATTTTTTAATTATGATTTTTTGACATATATATCGTACTAGTGACGTCATCCATCTGAGCGTGATGACGTAATCGACTATTTTTTTAAATGAGAATAGGGGTCGTGTGCTAGCTCATTTGAAAGGTTATTCAATTCTCTATACAGTACAATAAACATTAAGATCATTATTTATACAGGGTGTCCAAAATTTTTTATTGAATTATTAATTAAACAATTAATTTAATAAAAAAAAATTTGGACACCCTGTATAATTAATCATGTTAATATTTATATTACTGAATAGGGAATTAAATAACCTTTCAAATGAGCTAGCACTCGATCCCTATTCCCATTTAAAAAAATAGTCGATTACGTCATCACGCCCAAATGGATGAAGTTACTAGTACGATATATATATCAAAAAATCATAATTTAAAAATCGAATAACTTTTGTATTTTACATTTTTTTCTAATTCTGTAAATAAAGCAGTTTACAAGGGGGTCAAAATATAGTGAATAACCCTGTATATTCACTGAGGCCGACCGACCGGCTCTGTCCCGTCATACAGCTGACCGACTATAATAACTTTTATTTATATTTAATTTAGAATGTGTGTACTGATTTTCAGCCTTAGTAAATGAATTTAATTACCTTCGTAGGAAAGCAACTTTGATACCCTCCCAGTAACCCCTGTTCTACGTTTCGCTTGACCGACCGCAGTAAATTTCTCTACACAATCACAGTAATCAACTGTGAAAAATCTAGCTTTAGTAAATTCAAAGAGATTTTTTAGCGCTGCCTCTTGGACTAATTTATGGTGAGGTGTGCGAAGCGACATATTTTCTTGTCTTGCAACAATTTCTACCTTCATTCTGTTCCATATTTCCTCTGTTTTTATTCTATCCTCTCTGGGGATTTGTAGACATCTTCTCATAAAGTACAGTTCAACTGTTCTTATTTTATTTCATCAACATTCATCACTATGCTCTGAAATTTTTTTTTTGTTTTCTTTGGTTAGAGTGTTGTTCCATATCACTTCCTGGAGTGATTTTTTTGGCTTGTTTTCCCTGTGCTATTTTTATTTCTATATAGTATATAGCTAGGGAAGTACACACTAGCGTAAAGAGGTTCTTTTGTTAAATATAGAGACAATTCTTTTAAAATTTTTCAAAAATACTGTTATTCCTTTGTATTTAGTAATTATTTACGGATCTCTTTTCAATAGTATACCAGTGACATTAAATATTTCATATCAATAATCAAATGTACGTTCTCAGTTCAGCCTCAAACGAATTCTCCCATCGATTTTAATAAATATACGATTACAGTCCCGCTTTTATAAAAAAATAATATACATATGAGCGTTCCAGCAAGATATATCCAATCTACTTAGAAATATATATATACTTTTATATTAAATTTTGTGCGAAAATCACAACTTCAAGCGAAAACAAAAATACTTAGTATTCAGCCCAATGTTTTGGAGGTAAATTCTTGATCATCTCTTCTAGAAACTAAATATTTGCTAAAAATGCCCTATTTTTTCTTTAAATTACGCAATTTTATACATTTGAACACTTATTTTTTACCAGTAAGATTCTATATAATACCTCCACTAATTAAAATTGTTTATGAACAACACGATATTATAAATAATATCGTGATATTGAATAAAACAAGATATTATGTAATTTGTAATTCTGTCATTTCTTCAACCACTTGATTTAAAACTGTAGATCATTTGTTAACCTTTTCCATAATAATTTCTGATATTTTTTGCGTTTCTTCGAGTTAAAAAATACAAGGAATAGTTTCAGATTCATCTAGTCCTCAATAGATGGCGATAAGTGAAAACAAATGCCTCTTGATTGGACAGCTGTCAAAACATCGCAAGATGCTTGACATTTTAAAAAAAAAGTCAAACAAGAGCATCAACAAGTTTGGTTGTAGATGCTCAAAGCAAGCTTATGTTTTTTGGAAAATAGAAAAAAGTTAATATAGGTAAGGATGAGTACCTTCAGTTTAAAAGAAATGCTGTATATGGTGAGTCTCCACCGTCACTACTACCAGTGAAATTTTGGAAAGGTACATTTCTTTATGCGCGTAAAAGTGTTTGACGAGGAAGGTTCAGGTATACCAGAAACCTTCGCTATCTCAGATTATCCTCAACAAAGGTTTTTAGGTAAAGCAATAACTGGCGTGTACTATGTCGCTATATTGAACTGTTTCGATGGCGATTTGGGGAGAAAAAGGCCCTTTTTTCTCTCTTAAAAAAATATATTCCGCCAAGAAAACATTCCACAGTATTTGGCTCATAAGGTGTCCGTTGAACAGGCAAAATTTAACCATAATTGTGATCTAAATTAATCGAGCTTCCACCACCTTCGCCAGATTTAACTTCGTGTGACTATATATTTAACCTAAACTTAAAAAATTACTCATAAAACGACGTTTTGCAACTAACTAGAAGCATTGTTTATATAGGGATAGTTGGTCAGCCCAATAGGAAAATTTGTTTGATTCTGATTGACAGTCACCAGATGTCCCCACAATTTTTGTCAGGATCGCAACGTAGCGCGTAACTAAGATACATCCAAAATGCATAGACAGCAAGTTGGATACGATCCTATTCATAACACCCCAACTCGCATACATATTAAGAAAAATAAATAAATATGGAAGAATATATTTAGAAATTGAATTAATGATATGCTATTATATATATCGTCGGCTTACTGCCAAAACCCACTAACTCCATTTTTAAAATTTTGAGAGATCTACTTTTTAAACTTTAATTTGAAATTGAAGATCGACTGAATTTAAAAAAATTATTTAAGAACTGAAAAATATTTTTGTCATATTTTTCAGTTCTTAAATAATTTTTTTAAATTCAGTCGATCTTCAATTTCAAATTAAAGTTTAAATATTTATATATATTATATATATATATATATATATATATATATATATATATATATATATATATATATATATATAATGTATAGTAGCATGACATCATTAATTCAATTTCTAAATATATTCTTCCATATATATTTATTTTTCTTAATATGTGTGCGAGTTGGGGTGTTATGAATAGGATCGTATCCAACTTGCTGTCTATGCATTTTGGATGTATCTTAGTTACGCGTGACGTTGCGACCCTGACAGAAATTGTGGGGACATCTGATGACTGTCTCAATTTGAATCAAACATATTTACCGATTGGGCTGACCAACTATCTCCCTATATAAACAATGCTAGAAGGCTATAGTTCGAACTCTTTCGAGTACTCAACCAAAATTAATTTTCGGAAAGGATACAAAATTGGTAGAGCTTCTTATCAAGTGTATCGTGGGAAAAGGAGGCATTGTTGAAGAATAAATGAGAAAAATGACAACCATTTTTTTATAACTACATATTATTCCCTAACAGTGCTCCATTATGGATATTTATTATTATTCCATCATATGTTCTGATTGTTTTAATTTTCCTATTGCCTAGCGGTGTCATATACATTATTCTTCTTCTTTAAGTTCTATCTTCTATCGAAGGTTGGAATTCATCATGGCTATGTGGACCCTGTTAACCGCCGCTCTAAATAGTTCTGCACTACTGCATTCGAACAATTCCATTAAGTTCTTAAGCCAGGATACTCTTCGTAGTCCCACATTTCGCTTTCCTCGGATACGTTATTATTATTATATAAATCATAAGTAGTCATATTCCGGTATGTCATATTCAATACTTACTGGGATCTGTAAGAGAGTAAATCAAAAAACAGATCTAGAGTAGTTCAAATGCCCCTGTTGTATCCAACTACCTCCAATCATGGTTGCTATACGAAACATGATTTTATTGCCTAATTATTTAAGACTTATTAAAAATTTAATTTAAAGAGAAATTATACTCTGCAATAATTAACTTAAGTGAAGTCAACAATATCAAAATATAGAATACTTTTGTCGTTAGGACTTACACTGTAATGATTTTTTCCCGGATTATTTCTAGTGGGAGAATCGATCAAGAATTCACCAAAATGTAAATTATTAACAACACTAAAAATAACTGGGAGGTAAGGCAAGTACAACTAATACAAATTCGAGTACCAATGTACACAATTTAAGTTAAATAATTAAAGCTTCAAGTTTGATCGGTCAGTTTTAACTAAAACTAATATACCTGTGTGTATTATTTAATCCTACGTCCACTTTAAACGTCCGCAAAAGATCTAAAGAAACGATTGGTTTGCCGCTAGTTTACATTCGGAATGCTTATAGCACATGGAAGTTTAGATAAATGACGTTAATTGGAAACAAAAAAAAATCATGTTTTTTGTAAAATAAATAGTAGTGTTTGGAACATATTGTATACAACTCAACCTTCCACTTTTTCTTCTTCTTAGCCTTCTATTGTTGGACATAGGCCTCTCCCAAGTCCTTCCATCGATCTCCATCTTGAGCAACATAGTTCCAATTTGTTCCGGCTATTTCTAATGCCATCTACCCATCTCATATATGTGGTCTTCCTCTTGGTAGCATACCTTTATTAGGTCTCCAATGTTGTATTGTGGCGCTCCAACGTTGGCAAAACGTCTTTTTGTCTAGCAGTGTGGACCGTGAAGCTCCATTTGAGTTTGGCAATTTTTGTTGCGATATATCCTCGACGTTTTTGCTCTTACTCAGTCGTTCCTCTTTTCATCTGACAGTCGTATACATAGCATTGCTCTTCTATCCATTGCCCTTTCTTTTGCCGCCAGATTATTCATATTTGCCTTAGTTAAGATCCATGTTTGACATCCATATGTCACGACAGGAAGGATGCACTCCGGTGCATCTTCGCTAGTCAAGTATTGAAGTATTTTGTGGTTCTTAAGTATCTAACTAGTCCATGTGGTGAGACCGCTCCCGTCTGGAAAAATTTCTGATTCGGTTTCTTTGTGGATTCCTATTCAAAAATGTCCCCTTTAAACAAATCTGAAGGGTGCCGGGCGGAATTTTTGGGCAGAAATTGTTTAAACAATTTTTTTAAACAAATACAAAAGATCATATTTTTTTCTCAGAAACATGTATTTTTGAGTTTTGTGGGTCATTCTGAACAAGAAAGGTATCTTGTAAATTTTCTCAGAAATTGATAATTTTCGAGTTATAGGCGATTTAAAATCTGAAAAATGCGAAAATACGCATTTTCGAGGCTTAAAAACTCATATTCAAATTAGTATTTTTGAGGTTGCCAGATACTTAAATTGAAGACTAAATATTCAGCTTCAAGATTCTGAAGAGTGATCGCGTCTAACTTTAATTTATACCGTTATTTTTTAATTGTTAAATGTGCGTGTTCATCCGATTTTTTTGCCGGTGCGGCGCGCTCCGTTTCAAAAATCTCCTATTTTCCTTCGAAAAATATTTTTTCTAGATTTTTTGGGACATTCTAAATAAAATAAGTTTCTTGACATTTTCTCAAAAGTTAATAGTTTTAAAGTTATAAGCGATTTAAAATCCAAAAATGCGTTTTTTGTCATTTTTCGGATTTTAAATCGCTTATAACTTAAAAACTATTATCTTTTGAGAAAAATGGCAAGAAACTGATTTTATTTAGAATATCACAAAGTATCTAAAAAAAATACGCATATTTAACAATTAAAAAACAACGGTATTAATTAAAATTAGACGCGATCACTCTTCAGAATCTTGAAGCTGAATCTTCAGTCTTCAATCTAAGTATCTGGCAACCTCAATAATACTAATTTAAATATGAGTTTTTAAGCCTCGAAAATGCGTATTTTCGCATTTTTCAGATTTTAAATCGCCTATAACTCCAAAACTATAAATTTCTGGGAAAAATTACAAGATACCTTTCTTGTTTAGATTGACCCAAAAAATCTAAAAATATATGTTCCAAAGCAAAAAAACATAATCTTTTGTATTTGTTTAAAAAAATTGTTTAAACAATTTCTGCCCAAAAATTCCGCCCGGCACCCTTCTGATTTGTTTAAAGGGGACATTTTTGAATAGGAATCCACAAAGAAACCGAATCAGAAATTCTTTTCAGACGGGAGCGGTCTCACCACATGGACTAAACTGAGTTCTCCAAATCCTGTCAATGCCAGTATTAGACGAAGAGGCAGCGCTGAAAAATCTCTTTGAATTTACTAAAGCTAAATTTTTCACAGTTGATTACTATGACTGTGTAGAGAAACATACTGCGGTCGGTCAAGCGAAACGTAGAACAGGGGTTACTGAGAGGGTATCAAAGTTGCTTTCCTACGAAGGTAATTAAATCCATTTACTAAGGCTGAAAATCAGTACACACATTCCAAATTGAATATAAATAAAAGTTATTATAGTCGGTCAGCTGTATGACGGGACAGAGCCGGTCAGTCGGCCCCAATGAATGTACAGGGTTATTCACTATATTTTGACACCCTTGTAAACTGCTTTATTTGCAGAATTAGAAAAAAATATAAAATGCAAAAGTTATTCGATTTTTTAATTATGATATTTTGACATAAATATATATCGTACTAGTGACGTCATCCATCTGGGCGTGATGACGTAATCAACTATTTTTTAAACCAGAATAGGGGTCGTGAAAGTCGCTCATTTGAAAGGTTATTCAATTCTCTATACAGTACTATAAACATTAAGATCATTATTTATACAGGGTGTCCAAATTTTTTTTTGGATTAATAATTAAACAATTACAAAAAAAAATTTGGACACCCTGTATAATTAATCATGTTAATGTTTATATTACTGAATAGGGAATTGAATAACCCTTCAAATGAGCTAGCACTCGACCCCTATCCCCATTTAAAAAATAGTCGATTACATCATCACGCCCAAATGGATGACGTCACTAGTACGATATATATGTCAAAAAATCATAATTTAAAAATCGAATAACTTTTGTATTTTACATTTTTTTTTCTAATTCTGTAAATAAAGCAGTTTACAAGGGGCTCAAAATATAGTGAATAATCCTGTACATTCACTGGGGCCGACCGACCGGCTCTGTCCCGTCATACAGCTGACCGACTATAATAACTTTTATTTATATTTAATTTAGAATGTGTGTATTCATTTTCAGCCTTAGTAAATGGATTTAATTACCTTCGTAGGAAAGCAACTTTGATTCCCTCTCAGTAACCCCTGTTCTACGTTTCACTTGACCGACCGCAGTATGTTTCTCTACACAATCACAGTAATCAACTATGAAAAATTTTTCAGCGCTGCCTCTTGGACTATATGGTTTCCAGTATGGTTTCCGTTTCCAGGATTTTTGATACCAAACCCTGTATGGTTTCCGTAACATGTTCACCTGCCTACTTATGGGAGTGGAGGTGAAGTAGTGTCAGTAATTCTCGCCAAGTATGCAGTCAATGAAATAGTAGAAGATAAACAAAAGTTAGTGCAGGATGGGACATCTTTAATTACAGTGGGTATAGCTGAACAAACCCACAATTGATTGCAAGTTTTTACATTATTATTGTGTAACCTGTCACAGCAAATTAAATTAATAGAAGGTGAAATTTTCTATGGAGATATTTGGCAAAGCATTTTTTTTAACAAATAATAAAAACTTGTCAGTGTTTAATAGTAGTGTTGTGAATAATCCTACAGTGCCTTTGGGTGGGGTGTTTTTTTTATTTTCTTTGTATATAGGTAGGTTAATGTAAAAATAAATGCATCTACATTTTTACACGACCAAGGTAAATTTCGAATTTTTATTATTTTAAATACAGCCAATATGTAACAACTTTGTTTATTCTTCGTGATATAGTAGTCACGTTGTGACTAGTGTTGCCAGGTCCGATTTGTTTTTAATCGGTACATAAGCAAAAACAAATCGGGATTTAGGGTTGTAGATCGGGACAACCCTAACTGGGGTTTTAGGTTCCACTTAAAGTCTACTTCAAAGATGAACTTATACCGTTGGTTGCTTTTACTTGGGGGGTGACAGTTACAGTTACCCCTTCTCGGGGGTGAAAAAAAGGGCGTTTAAGGTAAGTTCCAAAATGGATCAACTGACTAACTCTAAAAAACTTTTGTTCTATATAATTTTTAAACTAAGTCAATACTTTTCGAATAATTTTATCGAAAAATATTCTTAGCAAAAATGTAGCTTTTAAAAAAGCAAAAAAATTGTATGTTCAGAAAGTCTATAAAACCAGTAAAAGCAAAGTTGTAGCTCATCAAAAATACGTTCTTATTCGTCAAATTCCAAATCGAATTTTTCAACTTGAAATAACCAAAAAATTAAGCAATTTTCGGGCAAAACATATTAAAAGTTTTTAAAGTGTTTAAAAAAAATCTTTAATTTTGTTTTATATAAAAGTCTCTAACATTAAAACTAAGCGAGTTACGCTCAAAATAAAGTTGGCTACTTTTTTAGTAAAAAAAATGGTGAAAATCTCCTTCTATTTAGCACCGTAAATAAAATTAATCGTTACCGCTTTACCATTTATTTTATATGTTTATAATTTATACGATCTGTAAGGTTTGCCTCTTGGGAGTGCTTAGTTTTGAAAGAAATTGGTTTTATAGTAAAAAAAGAAATTCTAAAATATTTGAAATGCCCTTTTTTCAAAAATTACTTAAAAAGTAGGTAGGTTTTCAAAAATTGGTTCAAATATGGCTGTTCATATTTTGCATACACTCGTGATTAGTGACTCGTTCAGGCCCTTTTAATCATGTCAAAAATACATAGGAAAAGTAAATTGTTTGTAAAGCGGTAACGATTAATTTCATTTGGGGTGCTAAGTAGAGGGAGATTTTCACATTTTTTTTACCAAAAAAAGAGTCAACTTGATTTTAAGCATAACTCACTTAGTTTTGATGCTAGAAACTTTTTTAAAACAATAAAATAAAGCTTGATTAAAAAAGTTTTAATTGGTTTTTCCCAGAAAGTGCTTAATTTCTTGGTTATTTCACGTTGAAATATTTGATTTGGAATTTGACGAATGGAACGTATTTTTCATTAGCTACAAATTTGCTTTTGCTGGGTCTATAGACTTTACGAATACACAGCTCTCTTTGTTTTTTTCTAAGCTACATTTTTGCTAAAAAACAGTTTTTTCGATAAAATACTTACTTTTTGAGTTATTTGTGAAAATCGACTGAAAACGTGATTTTTTTTGTCGAAAAATAAACATTTTCAATCGTAAATAACTCGAAAAGTATTAACTAAGTTAAAATTCTATAGAACTAAAATTGCTTAGAATTTAGTCAATTTATGCATCTCCGGACTTATTTTAAACGCGCGGTTTTTCACCCCCAGCTAGGGGTGACTGTCACCCCCCGAGTAAAAGCAACCAACGGCACAAGCCGTCCAAATTTTCATACAATTCGGAGTTGATCCTGAAAATTACACGGTATCGCCGTATTTCCCGTTCATTTACTGGACTACAAGGTGTTTCTATAATCTGTATTTAATCCTACATAATAATAATAATAATCAGACGAAATTACAAAAAATATCGTAGATTAAGTAAATTATTTATTTTTTATCAAAATTATATTTTTCATTCGATTTTACCGCTTTTAGGAGTGCCTTGTTTTTATATAAAATTCACTGCAAGTCCTCCTGAAATTGGTTTTCGTGGGTGAAAATCGGGACATTTAGTGTCCCGATCAGGTACAAATCGGTACGCGTCCCCAGACCCCTGAAAATCGGGACGTCCCGCGCAAATCGGGACACCTGGTAACGCTAGTTGTGACTGGCTGATTGACATAAAATATAGTCCATGCCATTAAAACAAAACAACTTGGTATTGTTTAATTTCTCTTACAATTTTCCTTTCTTTTTGGTAATGACTAAACAATTCTGACAGGAATGGATATCTAGCGTGTATTGATTTTAAAGAGAGATATAACCACACTAGTGATTTTGCTGTACTCAACTTTTTGTGACATCTTCCTATTTTATCGTATCTCCTTCTAATCTGTTCTGACTCCCTCCATTTTTTTCTGATTCCCTAAATTTTTTTCTGGCGCCTTCCAATTTTATCTGATACCCTCCTTTTTTTTAAATAATTATTTATTTTATAACTCGAGAAAGACTTGATTGATTTGGCTACTTTTGATTTTGAAATATTTGTAGAAGTCTAAGGAAGATATCTTTACAATATCCCATCAGATATCAAATTTTATTAGTTGTATAGGAAGTGTGTAAAAAATGTGCTGCTTACTCAAGAATATCTCTATTTTTGACAATATCGAAAATTAATATACAGAAAATATGTTTATATTTAAACATAATTTTAAAACTTTCCTTACAATAAAAAAAACATTTTCTCTCTGATAAAGTCTCTGAAAATTCAAGTTTTTTTAATATGTAATTACAAATTTAATGAAAGAATTCTAAATACCATATTTAGATCAAACAAAGTGCCAAAAGCATTGATTTCACGAGAAACGTAAAAAAAGTAAATAGACCCAAAGTTAGCCGCAGTTTTAGTGACGTAAATATAAAGAAGTATAATATAAGTATGTGTATGACAATAAAATTGTTGTTTTTTGTATTTTCTTTACGATTTCATCACATTTTCTCACCTTTAAACCTTCCTTGGACTTCTACAAATGTTTTAAAATCGAAATTAGCTAATTGGATTCAATCATTCTGGAGCTGGTATAAAAAAGATATAACAAAATAAGTCATTCTTTGTTTACATATCGAAACCTTACCGGACAGACTGCATGACTTGTCATATTAGGATTTTATAATGTGACATAATTTTGTCACCCGACTGTTTTCAGCTCCTGGCCTATTTATTATAATTTAACAGACCCTTTTTGTTTGCTGAATTTGATTTATGTGTTTGTGAATGCATTTAAAAGGGGGACCTTTTTAACAGGTACACACCTCGATATTTCTTTTTCATTCTAGAAAATGCTTATTTGATATTATTTATGTAAATAACCCTTCGATTGTTATTCTAGAATAAGATGAATTCTTCCGTAATAATCTTTCTTATTCTGGAATATTGTAATAATGTATAAATAGGGGTTTTTGGAATTAGCAAGTTAGTTGTGAATTTGAAACCGTCGGTGTACTTTAACGTCGTGTAACGGGCGCGGTATTTTTGAATTTGTAATTAGATAAATTAGTAGATTTGGTGTAATAAATAAATTAGATATTGTAGTTTGTAAAATAAAGGATATAAATTGAGTGTTTTTCATTTGTTTAGAAGTTATTAAAAATAAATTAAGTCAACTAAAATTAAACATTAGTGCCTAAAAGATCATAGAAAAGTCAGTTTTGTAACAATAAGATTAGATTTGTCGTATTTTTCTTATTCTCTCTTAAACTAATCTTCTAACATGTAGTATCCTCGAGTTTTGTTTCTCACTCGAAAAAAAGATAAAGTGGAACCCTTTTTAGCAAACTTTACTTTAAATGAATAGTACAGTAGTTGTCTGTTACTTTTATGGCCACATAAAAATGTCGATACTTTACAAAAGTAAAACTCATATCTAAACTTCATGTACTTCCGATTTCTTGTTATAATATACCGGAATAATCGATAAACAAACGGTCATTCTTTAGATATTTTGCGGGCACGCGAACATCAGGACAGGATTAATTTCCAACATTTGACATTCCTTCAAATACACGAGGTCTACTCGGCTATAAATCGCGATGGATTAAAATCCCCATTAACCATCGAAAAACCTTGGAACTCCTCTTGGTTGATGGATTGTAGTACTTCGTTACTGACTGGAGTCAAGACGGGCTCTTCTCTGGTAAATTCAGCGTCGAAATTAGTAACGTCTCTTCTACTTTTCTGTAAAGTGAAATATGAAGGTTTAGTGTCGTTAATACAAGCTTCATAAAAACAGCTTAACATTATATAAAATTCCACTAGGAAGAATTTCCTGTAGCTGGCTGTATACCATTAATTACAAGTAAAATTTAATAAAAAATTTTGGTCTTGGTAAAAGGTATATTATTTTAAAAAGCCCTATAGGGCTACAAACATCGAACAGAACGTTTTCGCTCTAAAAAGAGCATCATCAGTGTTGCAAGAACATGGTGAGCCAACCAAAAAATACGAAGGTCAAAGCCTTTCAAAAGTTGCCTGTCAGCTCTTGTAACATAATGACCTAATTTGTTACCTTTGACCCACTTACAACGTGTGGGAGTCATATGTTATCCTAGGGCCATATCCTTAGGGATTATATCCATCCTTTGGAATTTGCTATGTTAGCATTTTGATGTGACTTTTAGTCCATTTTTGAAAGGCTTTGACCTTCGTATTTTTTGGTTGGCTCACCATGTTCTTGCAACACTGATGATGCTCTTTTTAGAGCGAAAACGTTCTGTTCGATGTTTGTAGCCCTATAGGGCTTTTTAAAATAATATACCTTTTACCAAGACCAAAATTTTTTATTAAATTTTAATTATATAAAATAACAATAAGAGAGAAAAATAATAAGCTACTTTAATTATTTGTTATTGAGAGTTGTGTAGAATCATTTGAATTTAACGATAAAAACGAATTTTTTAATCGCTTAGTAGTCCACTGAAATGTTACATTTAGGGTTGCATTTCTTAGAGGAGTCAATTTTATTTTTTTTAATGTGTAGGGGGGTTCAGTAGAAGCTTAAGTTCAAGTTTTTGGGGTCGCCACCCTTGTCCCCCGGCCGCCATATTGGAAAAAGGGGTGCAAAGGGCTTTCGCGCTGTATCTTCTAAACTAACAACCCTACAGAAAATTTAATTACACATAAAATGTAGCAAATTAAATTTTCTACAATTTTGTTTCTATTTATCGTCAGTGACCAACCAAAAAAGATATAAACAAAAATATATAAAATTTTTTTAAGAAGTTTCCTTTTGGAGGTTATAACTTTTTTTCTGTTCATTTCACAATAAAATAACATCATAGCGATTTTGTAGAGGATTTTTCAAGGAACAATTTTCACTATAAAGTTGTTTAATTTTATTTATTATCTAGGTTTTACAGCGCTCCAAACTTGACCAAATTGTCGAATTCTCATAGGAATACAATAAAAACAAAATTTTTCTATCCATATATTAGGCGAGCGGCATCAACCCTTATGTCGACCACGAAAATCAAATTTAAGGTTAATGACCAATTTTGGTCTACTTTTATGTTTTCGAGGTCGCTGAATCCGAATATGAAGTTTATTTTTATCTAGAGTTGGTGGCACATGTTCAAAAATCAAATTTTATACAAAAATGCCAAAAATCAATTTTGATATGATTTTTCAAATTTACCTCGCTGTATCTTTGGTAGCTGTAAATATTTCCTTTTGAAAATTTTACTGCGTCATCTCTGAAGTATGTAGATAACAATGAAATGTGTCCAAAATATTTAACACATTATAAAAGGAGTTGTTAATTTTTAAACATTTTGTCATCATATTTCGTTAGTTTCATGTTTACTTAAAAAAAGTTGAGTGACAAACTTTTTAGTTTATAATTTTAACCAACACAACAATAAAATATAATTCATGAAGAAGTTTTTTGGAAAATTTTAAGTCAAAATATACAATAGGAAAAAAGTAATGTTACTTCATAGACAAGCGGCACATCCCAAAAAAAACGCTTAAATCTGGAGATCCTGACCATGGTGTGGTGAATGGCTAATTTTGATCATGCTTTATGATTTTGATATCAAAAATCGTTTTTTTGGTCTTCTTAAGAATTTTGCATTTTGCGGTTGCGTCATTCTTCTTCTGAACCGGCGAATTTGTCCTCAAACAACTTCTTGGGCCTTTTCTATATATGCTTAGGGTTATAAGTTTTATAGTGGAGAAAAAGGTCAAAAACAGATTAATAATAGCATAGGAATGTTAAAATCATAATAAATTGTATGAATAAAAATATATATATAGATAGAAAAGTAAGCCTAACTTTTGTTTTTATTGTATCCCTATGAGCATTCGAGAATCTGGTAAAGTTTGGAGCGCTGTAAAACCTATATAAATAAATAGAATTAAACAACTTTATAGTGAAAATTGTTCGCTGAAAAACCCTCTACAAAATTGCTATACAGTACAACCTGCCACATACGGACCTGTCATATCCGGACCTCCCCATATACCGTTCTGCCGTCCGTATCTACCGAAATCTACCGAGAAAGGAAGTCCTGCTGTTGGACAACGCACCCTCTCATCCCGACCCAAAAGAACTAAAAGATGGCGAAATAAAGTGTCTTTTTTGCCCCCAAATGTGACATCCCTCTGTCAGCCTATGGATTAAGGTACTGATCCAAGATAGTGGAATGTATGAAGGAGAAAACGTTTCAGAGACTATAAAAGAAGTGGTCTTGATATCTGGATTTTTTCATATCCGGATCGGTCTGTCGCCACATTGATCCGGATATGGCAGGTTTTACTGTAATGTTATTCTATTTTAAAATGAACTGAAAAAAAGTTATAACCTCCAAAAGGAAACTTGTTAAAATTTTTTTACATATTTTTGTTTATATCTTTTTTGTTGGTCACTTGACGATAAATAGAAACAAAATTGTAGAAAATTTAATTTTCTACATTTTATGTTTAATTAGATTTTCCGTAGGGTTGGTAGTTCACGAGATATAGCGCGAAACCCCTTTGCACCCCATTTCCAAGATGGCGGCCGGGGGACAAAAGTGGCAACCCCAAAAACTTGAACTTAAGCTTCTACTGATCCCCCCTACACAATAAAGAAATACAATTGACTCCTCTAACAAATGCAAGGTATGGCTTAAAAAATGTAACATTTTAATGAACTATAATAGAACGTAAAAGTTTTAAAAAAAGCTGAATTCTGGGAGTGAGTGCATTTTGCCTATCTTAAAGGCGGGTTGTCTTTGTAGTTTTGCATATAGCCATAATGACAAAAAATATAAATACTTCATTGTTTTTCTAAATATGTCCCACCAATATCGATACAAATTGGTAAAACAGTTATTAAAGTCTTTTCAGCCAAACTGGATTGAATTCTTGATCTTTGGAAACGTGAAGAAATTGTTGTGACTTAGGTCGCGACTATACGGTGGATGGTTTAACAATTCGGCGTTTTGAAGCTCCAAAAACTCTTTTGTCTTTTGGGCAGTGTGAGCACTTGCATGGTCCTGATGTAGGACGATTCCGCCATTGTGTGTTGCTTAGTCGGAGTTTCGCGATAACTTCTGGTAAACAAACGGTTATAAACTAGTCAAAAGTAACCGTTCTTCGATCTCCTAAAGCAATTGTTGCCACATGAGCAGATTTTGACACAAAAGTTGCGAGCATTTTCCTTGAAACACTTCGAGAACGGATCACTTTTGTTGGTTTTTTCTCATCGTGAAACACATACACGGTTCTTAGAAGTGAATACAAGATTCATCGCAACTAACAATACTATAAACGTTTTTTGAGCTTCCTTTGTTGAACCGTTCCAATGTTTATCAACACCAATTGACGTGAACCGCTTTTTGCTCTTCTGTGAGCAAATGAGGGATCCAACGGGAAACCAACTTCGTAACACCCAGTTCTTCATGTAGGATCTTTTGGATCGATGTCTTTGAAATGCCCAAAGATGTCTTTATCTCCCGGTATGTTACACGGTGGTCATTCTTAATTAGCGGACGAACCGCATCAATGTTTTGCAGTGACTGCGGTTTTGGGTGGACCTGGCCTGGAGTCGTCGCTGAGACTAGAGCTACCACGTTGAAATTCGCAATACCAGCGGGAAATAGTTGACTGGTATGATGCTTCATTCCCAAACACAGATACCATTTCAGCCAGACATTGCTGTTGGGATAAACCTCTCAGAAAATTGTAAAAAATATTGCTTGAAAATGTTCTCCGCTAAGATCCATTTTTCGACAGACTTGCTAATTTTAAAAATTCACTATATCTACAGGACCTTCTTCTTCTTAAAGTTCCGCTCCGGAATAGTTCAATTGAGCTGCCTTTGATTTTGCCCTGCATTATATTCCTTAATAGTTCGTACTTTTCACCTCTCATGATGCCCCAAGTATTCCAACTTCCTGATTTTTATGGAATTTAAAACCTCGCATTGTTTTCCTAGTTGTTCGAGCACTTGTGCGTTTGTTTTACGATCTGTCCATGATATTTTCAGAATACGTCTATAACACCACATTTCAAATTCTTCCAGGTTTTTAATGTTGGATTGTTTTAGCGTCCATGCCTCAACCCCATACAAAAGGGTGGAGAAAATATAACAACGAAGCATTCTTATCCGGAGCGTTATATTGATATTGCGATTACAGAAAAGTTTTCCCATTCTGTTAAAAATGGATCGTGCAATTACAATGCGGCATCTTATTTCTTTTGTCTGATCAGTATCTTCTGTGATCCATGCTCCAAGGTATTTGTACGAAGATATTTGCTCAATTTCTGTATTATCCAGTACTAGTCTAACTCTGATATTTTGTGCTTTTGTAAATACCATGAATTTGGTTTTCTTCAAATTTATTTTTAGTCCATAATCGTTGCAATGTATATTTAGTTGTTGCGCAAGGTGTCGCAATTCTTCCAGTGTTCCTGCTAGAAGTACGGTATCGTCAGTATATACAACAGGACCTGTTGTATAGCATATAGCAATGAAACTCTGCATTTATGTCAACAAAAGATTGACGTTATATTTGTGTTGGAAAATTTTATTGGTGGCGCCCTCTAAGCGGCTATACGCAAAACTAAAAAGGCAAACCTCGTATGTCAGCTTTTTTTGTTCATTAATGACATGATATGAAATTCGACAAAAATAACAGTACACAACGCATGGTCTGGCTAAAACTGAACAAAATTAAATTATAAACAAACCAGAGTACTCAATACCTTTGATCATATCTTGCTTAAAGTAACCATTGTTTCTTCTAATTTTTTGTATAAACAACTATGTGTCGAAATATGCTAATTATAAGAAATGTACTTACAATTCTTGGCCTGAACGGAGGCTTTACTCGTCTTGATTCCAATGCAGTCCAATCGATTTCTTTGAAGAATGGGTGTGCCTGAATGGCTGCTTCACCACCGTGTGCGACGACACATCCTAGTCTCCGACTTGGATTTTTTGTCATAAAACCTACAAAATATTAAGTATTAATTATTTCGTTTATTGTCCATGGGAATCTTTGACGATTAGAATTAGAAATGAACTTTCTATATTTGTCGTCTCTATGCCTTGTAAATCGTGGAAGGCAGAGATTTAGGATGTTAACAGAAAGAGGTTCTACATAATAAAGAAGGTTTCAGATTTAAACTAGTGTCTATTATTATATTTAATAATGGATTCTGTATCTGGGACCTTCCTATTTTCTTTAATAGATGTCGCGGCAGCGTTCTTATGGTGGATTTCAATCTATTTTTGAAATTCCCCTTAAAAAGACAATCTCATTTCGTTTTGATTCTGAGGCGAGCAAGCATCTACACTGATGAAGTTCTAAACAGAAACAGCTGTCTGTAGATTGTACCTTGCATCTGAATCTAAATGACACATAAATTGTCTTTTAATTCACTTCTATCTTTACTCAGATTGTGAGTACTAAGAACCTTTTTTCGTACCTTTTCCTAGACTCTAGACGAATGAAAGGGGAATGTGATTGAATATTGTAGAATCCTTTCCGTTTTCTATATTTGTCGTCTCTATGCCTTGTAGATTGTGGAAGGCAGAGATTTAGGATGTTAACAGAAAGAGGTTCTAATAAGGAAGGTTTCAGATTTAAATTAGTGTCTATTATTAAAATGGATTCTGTATCTGGGACCTTCCTATTTTCTTTAATAGATGTCGCGGCAGCGTTCTAATGGAGGATTTCAATCTATTTTTGAAATTCCCCTTAAAAAAACAATCTCGTTTCGTTTTGATTCAGAGGCGGTCAAGTATCTACACTGATGAAGTTCTAAACAGAAACAGCTGTCTGTAGATTGTGCCCTGTCCCTGAATCGAAATGAAACATAAATTGTCTTTTAATTCAGAAATGAACTTGTTAGTAAATGGAAACGCAGGTATTGACACATTAAAAGTACGAATCGATTTTACTTAAAAATGGTGCGTCATAGGGTACTCAGATAGCAGCATAATTTTTTTATAAAAAATCAAAACTCTTTAAACGATATGTCAAAGGATAAAAATGTTAAAGACAAAAAAGTTATGAATAAAAAATGTTTAATACCCCTCATAAACGAGACGCTTATGAATGCAATTAAAAAATGCATTCACGCCAAATAACCATAGACTTATATATTAACATAGACTGAGCGTACCTTCCGCGCTTTTTGATGACAAGATCTCTTGGACTTGTTTGGTGCTATCTCTTTCTAGCACATGGTATCGAGAAACTAACATGAAACTAAGTGGGGATATAGGCAATGATACTGTCGCACCTTTCCTCTGTGTAAGAGTGAAGCAGCACTGATCCAAAAAAAGATGCATGCCACTCTGTCTATGTTAATATACAGTGCTAGTCAAAAGTCCGTACCCCCCTCGTATCTTTTGAACGGTTATACCTATAATAGTGAAATTTGGAGATAGGAAATAAACGGACGTAAGCTTCTTAACTAGTCATGACAGGTGACGTAATAGTGACAGATGACTTTACAGCGCCACTGTGACAGATAATTTTAAATGGGACCTTATGGCAAGTGACACCTCGTTTGAAAGGTATTGAAAATACCTATTCAGTCATACTAATATTGTTTAAGTTTAAGCTAATTTTGACGAATTAATGAAATAAATATAAAATTGTAGTTTCATTTAATTAATTCAAAATTCAAAATTCCGCCTATGATTACTTGTCAAAAAGGTTGACGTTGACGTAAAAACTACTAGAGAATCGAAAAACGTCAACTTTTTTGACAAAAAAACCATAGGCGTACATTTGAATTTTTATTAATTAAATGCGAAGCTACAATATTATATTTATTTAATTTATTCACCAAAATCAAAATCAACTAAAACACAAAAAAATTAGTATGGCTGAGTAGGTATTTTGAATACCTTTCAAACGAGGTATCACTTGCCATAAGGTCCCATTTAAAATTATCGGTCACAGTGGCTCTGTAACGTCATCTGTCACTATTACGTCACCTGTCATAACTAGTTAAGAAGCTTACGTCAGTTAATTTCCTCCATCCAAATTTCACTATTAAAGGTAAAACCGTTCAAAAGATAAGAGGGGGGGTACGGACTTTTGACTAGCACTGTATAAGTCTATGCAAATAACTGAGTACATTCCACTAAATAAATATTCAGAATATTATCACTTAGTCCAGAAAGCCACTGCGCATCCGCTAGGAAAAATATTCTGATTCCGATTTTTTGCTCAATCTTACTCAAAAAGGACTCCTTTTAACAAATTTGCATGTTGCCAGGACCAAAAAAAAGGTGGTCAAAAATTTTTTAAACGTTTTTTTTTTTGTTCTTTTCCTAAAATTATTTTTTTTTGCATGGTGGAAAAAAGTTTTTTTTAGGTTTTTTGGATCATTCCAAACAGAAAAGGTCTTTAGTGACTTTTCTCTAAAAATGGGGTCGCCAACGTTTCCCCAACTGTCATCAATACGACTAACTTCACGCGTAACTTTGATACGAGAATTATAAAAAAAATATGCATTGAAATCCAGATCCCGTAATTCGTTAAGCGTGATAAAGTGAGTACAAAGACATACATAGGTATTTGTTTCTTTGTAATTACAGCTTCAATTTACCGTACACTTCTCGTAGACTCTGCCGATAAGGTAGAGTCGTGTTGGGGAAAACTCGCGCGCCCCTAAAAATGATAGTTTTTGACATATCTTCTTCTTAAGGTGCCTATCCGTTCCGGATGTTGGCGACCAGCATGGCTATCCTAACTTTGCTTGCTGCTATTCTGAATAGTCCGGTTGTCGATGTATTAAACCACTTTCTCAGGTTTTGAAGCCAAGATATTCTTCTTCTCCCTGGTCCTCTCTTTCCAAATACCTTGCCTTGAAGAATGAGTTGCAACAAGCCATATCTCTGTTCATTCCTCATAACATGGCCAAGATATTCCAGTTTGCACTCTTTAATTGTGTTAATAATCTCGCATTCCTTGCCTATTCTACGTAGAACCTCAATATTAGTCACACGATCCACCCACGAAATTCTCAAAATGCGCCTGTAACACCACATCTCAAATGCCTCGAGTTTTCTCAAAGAAGCCTCGGAAAGTGTCCAGGCCTCTACTCCGTATAATAACGTAGAAAATACATAGCATCTGATGATAGAGATTTTGGTAGCAAGAGGTAAATCGTGGCTTCTGAAAAGAGACTTCATCATTATGAACGCTGATCTCGCTTTTCCTATGCGTTGTTTTATTTCACTTGAGTGGTCCCACTGGCTGTTTATGTTGGTACCAAGGTATGCGTAGCTGTCGACCCTGTCAATTAGTTGTTGGTTAACCAAAAGCTGTGTATTTAATATTTCGCGCTTACTGACTACCATATACTTTGTTTTTTTCGTATTGAGATCAAGTCCGTATTCTCTACTTATATCTGATATGCGCGACATTATTCTTTGCAAACCATCTAGACTGTCTGCAAAAACTACAGCGTCGTCGGCATATCTAATGTTGTTCAGACGCACTCCGTTGACTAACACGCCTTCCTGTAGTTCTCCCAGCGCTTGCTCGAAGATACATTCAGAGTATATATTAAACAGCACCGGGGACAGGATGCATCCTTGCCTCACTCCTCTATCTATGGAGACTGCCTCTGTTAATTGGTCTTCCACTTTAATATTGGCAGTTTGGTTGTAATACAAATTATATATGATTCTCAAGTCTCTATCATCTACTCCCGCTTCTTTCAAGATGTTTATGAGTTTATTATGTTTTACTCTATCAAACGCCTTTTTGTAGTCGATAAAACAAATATACACTTCACAGTCAACATCCCTGCATCTTTGCATAAGCACTTGGACAGCGAATAGAGCCTCTCGGGTGCCTAAGGCATCGCGGAATCCAAACTGCGTCCATGATATCTGTTGTTCGCATTTTTTATATATTCTGCCATGTATCACCTTCAGAAACGTTTTGAGTAAGTGGCTCATTAGGCTAATTGTTCTGTAGTCTTCACATGTTTTGGCATTTACTTTTTTGGGTAAAGTTACGAAGGTCGACTTTAACCAGCTTTGGGGTATTTTTCCAGTTACGTATATTTTGTTGAATACGGTTGTTATCCATTTTATTCCTTGTTCATCCATAAGTTTTAGGAATTCTACATAAAACTGGTCAGGCCCTACAGCTTTACCATCTTTAGTTGTTTTAATAGCTGACGTGACTTCTTCAATGGTAATCGGGGGTCCTGTTTGGCATTCAATGTCTTCAATGGTATTCTGCCTTTCATCTGCAAAAGTTACTTCCACATATTTCTTCCACGTGTCTAGTTTTTCTTCCACACTTATTTTGACATATAAGCGATTAAAAATTGAAAAATTGCGAAATCGGCCATTTTTAACCCTCAAAAACTATGCGAAAAACTGAAAATTTCAATGTTGCCAAGGTAAGTAGATATTCTTTAAACATCGATTGATGAAATCCCGAAGAGTTTTTTGCAATACAATATTCAAAACTCCTTTGTTTTTTAATTGCTAATCAAGCGTGCGCGACACTATTTTCCACCGAGTAGGTACCTACCTATCTAAACAAGGAAGCATAATAGTCTAGAAAGCCACTGCGCATCCGCTAGGAAAAATATTCTAATTCTGATTTTTTGCACAATCTTACTCAAAAAGGACTCCTTTTAACAAATTTGCATGTTGCCAGGACCAAACCAAAAGGTGGTCAAAAATTTTTTAAACTTTTTTTTTGTTTTTTTCCTAAAATTATTTTTTTTGCATGGAAAAAAGTTTTTTTTGGTTTTTTGGATCATTCCAAACAGAAAAGGTCTTTAGTGACTTTTCTCTAAAAATGATAGTTTTTGATATATTAGCGATTAAAAATTGAAAAATTGCGAAATCGGCCATTTTTAACCCTCAAAAACTATGTGAAAAACTGAAAATTTAAATGTTGCCAAAGTAGGAATATACTCTTTAAACATCGATTGATGAAATCCCAAAGAGTTTTTTGCAATACAATATTCAAAACTCCTTTGTTTTTTAATTTCTAATCAAGCGTGCGCGACACTATTTTCCATCGACAGTATGGTGCAAATGAAAGGAATAAATTCGTTATTTCGTAAACCGGCGACTTTAAGGAAAAATCCCGAAACAGGTCGATTTTTATTTTAAGTTATGATATTGTGGCATATATGGTATACTAATGACGTCATCCATCTGGGCGTGATGACGTAATCGATGATTTTTTTAAATAAGAATAGGGGTCGTGTGCTAGCTCATTTGAAAGGTTCTTTAATTCTCTATTCAGTAATATAAACATTTACATAATTATTCTAACAGCGCAACCCGTGGGAATGAGAAGACGGGGTAGACCAAAGCTGAGGTGGATGGACGGGGTAACACAGGATGCCAAGAAGATCGGAGTCGGCAACTGGAAAATGCAAGCAAGGGACAGAACAGAATGGCGTAGAAAGCTTGAGAAGGTCGAGGCCCTCTAAGGTCTGTAGCACAAAGATGATGATGATGATGATGATATATGTCAAAAACTATCATTTTTAGAGAAAAGTCACTAAAGACCTTTTCTGTTTAGAATGATCCAAAAAACCTAAAAAACATTTTTCCATGCAAAAAAAATAATTTTAGGAAAAAAACAAAAAAAAACGTTTAAAAAATTTTTGACCACCTTTTGGTCCTGGCAGCATGCAAATTTGTTAAAAGGAGTCCTTTTTGAGTAAGATTGTGCAAAAAATCCAAATCAGAATATTTTTCCAAGCGGATGCGCAGTGGCTTTCTGGACTAACTTAAGAGGCAACCATTTTAAAGATATTTTCATTAAACCGATTTTAGGGGACACCCTTTAAAGAGGTCTAGCTCCGTTAGGAAGCATTTCTCGATAAGGCATCTTATGTCAAATCGACATAAATAAGTTCAAGAATTTGTAGTTTTCTTTCGTGACGAGCATTTTTTTACGCCCTGTATATATTTAACATTAATTTGAAGATACATACTCAGTGTTTAATAACTTCCATAAAACTGTTGTGTAATGAAAGTAATCTCAAAAAGTATTTTGTTCACATACCTTTTAATATACTGACCGCATCTTTACTTAACCATACTGGATATAGGACATCATCGTGTAATATGGATTCAAAGAGATCATCTTCATTATCAGCTTCGAATGGTGGTTGACCCGCCATCATTTCATACATGAGGACTCCTAAGGCCCACCAGTCCACACTTGCGGCATATTCCAATTCCTAGAAAATTTCCATTTAAAATACTGTTCTGAAGCTATTTCCTTCCGACATCTTATGTCACAAGGAAATAGCTTCAAGGAGGAAAGAAAATAACAACACATTACTACATTATTAATGTTTTGTATTTTGATAACGATTAATTCTGCTTAATTATTTCTAGATCTTTACAATTTAAGTCAATTTCATATACAAAACTTAATCAGAGCGATTTCGAAATTTTTATAATGCCGGGTCCGTCCAAGCCACCTTTGAGAGTTAAGGCAGAAACAAATTAGCGATTCAGACAGTGAAGTATAAAATAAAAAACAGGTAGAAGAAAGCAAAATGGAGAAGTCGATGGCTGTCATGGAGGAAATTACGAAAATACGGAAGCAAATGAACACCTTACAAGAAACAATTGATTTTGTTCTGAAGCTATTTCCTTGTGGCATTTTTATAATTAAGTATTTTCTATGGGAAATTAGCCACAATTTTACTAAAAAAATGAATAATATAATACGAAACGTTAATAAATTCATTTTTTTTAGTAAAATTGTGGCTTATTTCCCATAGAAAATACTTAAACAATTGAAAAGGAAATAGAAAACTAATACAAAAGTGACTACTACCTACCCTAGTAAAAAAAATAATATGCCTCAAATGAAGAATACAACTGAGACGCGAGGTGCAATGGACACATAAATAATGAAGAAGAAAAAAGTGAATTTTGTGCATCTACTCATTGTATTTTTCTAGCAGTACGTACATGTTTCTATGATCTACTATGCTTTTATTAAACGCTTTTATTTAGTTCAATAGTTTGCGTCAAATCTTTAGACGTTAATTTGACTGCCTTTTCTCCAATGCAAATGAATGAAAATTTGCTGACATATGCATTCGCGGGAACAATACACGAATAGTCAATAAAAAAATGTTTTTAATGTTTATTAATTGTTTAAATAAAAAAAAATGATTTTAATGGAAAATGCTTAAATTCTCTTGTTTTTTACAATGTAAAAACTTGAAACTTTTACGGATTGTATGATATGAACTATACATAATTTCACTTTTTACGTTATGCTTCATAAATAAACAATAACTTACTTACTTACTTAATCAGTAGACCCATTAGTACCTTTCGGTGTAGGGCCATTTATAATACAATTCATTAAATTACAATTCAATAAATTACAATATTTTACAATCTTCTGAATTGTCCTAGCTCTTAACGAACTTTCTCCATTCCTTCCTATTGGATGCCATCTGTGTTGCTTCCTGCCAAGTCTTACCCTTACTCTGCAGTATCTGCGAAATGTCACTGTTCCATTCTTTGATGGGCCTTCCTCTTCTATTCTTACCTATTGGTTTGGCTTCCCACACTCTTTTCACTTGTCTATCATTGTCCATCCGGGTTAGATGTCCGAACCATGCCAATTTTTTCTTCTTGATTGAGTCGAGTATCGGCTTGATTTTGAGTCTTTCTCTTATTTCTTCATTTCTGATTCTATCTGTTCTTTTTACTCCTATCGTTCTTCTGAGGTATTTCATCTCTGCTGCCTGTATTCTGCTCTGGTGTCTTTTGTTTAATATCCAATTTTCTGCTCCATATGTCACCGTAGGTCTATATATTGTTTTGTATATTGTCATCTTGGTCTTTGTTGATATTTCTTTGTTATTAAGGAATCCTCTATTTAGTGCTTGGAATAGTTTTCCTGTGTTTTCCATTCTGTTGTTAAGATCGTCCTCTATGTCTCCTTTGTTGTTGATTACTGTTCCTAAGTATTTGTATGAATTTGTCTGTATTAATTGATGCTGGTCTATCATTATTTCTATTTGATCTTCCGTCCCTTGTTTCCTTGATATTTTCATTATCTGAGTCTTCTCTTTGTTTACGTTTAAGTTGTATTTGCTTGCTTCTAGGTTCCATTTCTCTAAGTTGTATTTCAGTTTTTCTGCTGTTTCCGCAATTAGTACTATGTCGTCTGCAAATATACACATCTCAGCGTTTATTAAATAAACAATAAAGTTTCAAATTTTTTGCCGATTCCGACTACTTTTCATGTTAGTACATCATGTTTTATACATATTTTATTAAACATGACGATATACTTTAATGTTTGAAAAGTGTAAGACTAAAAAGTAAAAAATAAAAAAATATGAAAAAAATTTTTTTAAGAAACTCTTTTCTTTAGTTACGAGTGACTAAATTTAAAAATATTATAAAAAATCAACTAAAAAGCAAAAAATAAAAAATCTAACACATTCGTTAAAGAAAAGCGTGGGGCGAAAACCGTTTATTCTATGAAGAAGCGCCACGCTTTTCTTTGACGAATGTGTTAGATTTTTTCAATTTTTTTTTTATTTCTTGCTTTTTGGTTGATTTTTTTATAATATTTTTAATTTTAGTCACTCGTAACTAAAGAAAAGCGTTTCTTAAAAAAATTTTTTTCATATTTTTTCTGTATAAAAACAGAATCATTGGTCATTTTATTTTCCGTTATGGTTTTGTGTTTTATAGCTGCGTCGCAAATTGTCTAAACTTTACCGACTTTTAAGTTCTATTTTTAAGTTTTTTGGCCTCTTCTTTTGCTGGTGAATGAATTTTATCATTTGGAGATCTCCTAGCACTTAACGAGTTTTTCTTGAGTTTTCTTGATGTTCTTATTTTTCGTCGTGTTCTTCCTTTTCGATACTACTGTGAATTCATACTTTTCAATACATTTGTCTTTTGTTTTACTATATTTATTCTAAATTCTAAATATTATAGTTGGCATTTAACTTTTCTATCAACTAATTCTTTTTTTATTCATTATTCTTTAATTTAAATTTTCATTTATTTCGATTCTATTCTCATTTATTCTTTGTATACCGCCGTATTCATACCCCGTATCTACTTTTAAGTCGATGCAACCTTGTTTGAGTGTTGGCAATTCCGAGTTCTGTCATGTCAAGTTTTAATTCAAAATAATAGAAGTAGGGACATATCTTTCATCTATTCGTAGTGGACTTTTGGTGCATAAACCCATTTTATATTGTTTAATTTAATCTTGAGTTTTTTTCTCCACATATTGGACTTGTCATGTCCTCCTTTTTGGTGGAACACCCCAATTAACCACGTGGTGGTTAATTGAGGTACGACCAACGCCCAAACAAAATAAACAGCTTCAAAACGACACAAACTTTTCGAAATACATTGGAAAGTATTTTAAGCGATTTTGTCCTTTATTAAAAAATATAAATAATCAAGTTATATATTTGAAGAACAGTCCTAACACGATATAATCACCTTATATCATGTAAAACATTTAAGTCTTACCTGTAAAATTTCTGGAGCAATATAATCAGGAGTACCACAAAAAGTGGACGTGGTTTTTCCTTCTTGAATTCCTTCTTTACACATACCGAAGTCTGCCAACTTACAATGTCCTTCGGCGTCCAGTAATATGTTATCCAGTTTGAGATCCCTATATATGACGCCATGTTTGTGTAGAAATTGCAACGCTAACGTCACTTCGGCAGCGTAAAATCTCGCACGTGGTTCATCGAATTTTTTGGCACGTTGTATCTGAAACCGAAAAAAGGAAATCGTTGATTTGCATTTTATTGAAATACCATATTAACAACTACAAGCAGAGGAAATATAAAGTATATTTCACTCATTTGCGACTGTTTTGGATTATCCAATGGTGCATTCTACTGTACAGCACAAGAAGTACGAAAGTAAATTGCTCTAGTAATGAAAATATGAGTAAGTTATTTCTAACTTGAATTAAAAAAATACTTTTATAATCTTTTTTTACAGTATTAACAAGAAGTTATTTACAGTAAATTCTTTTGATATAATTCATGTGCATTACACATTTTACGCGAAAATGTTTGTTTGCTTGCAGTTTTACCTTTTTTTGATCAACATTCATGTCAGTTCCATGTTAACAAGGTTATGAAAAGATTTAGATTTTTGAAACATATTTTTATTTTATATTTACCTGCCAAATGTTTGTTACAACCAGATTAATTATTACATAGAATATAATGTAGTTTTAATCAGTGATCACTGAGAGATTAATATAAGCGTAGATGTTTACTGAATGCCTCATTCTCTGTACTTGGGTTTTTGACCATTCGAAGACACACTTGTTTTAGATATAAATCAAGTAATATTTAATTTGATCGCTTATTTCACTGCTGAAAAAAGCCAATGGAGGCTTTTCGTACATAATGTGTGAATGTGTGATACGTTGTGTATTACTGAGACAAAACGTAAGTCAGTTTGGAAAAAAGAAAAAATGTAAATAGTGAAGTAGAATTCGCATAATATAAACCAAGACCACACTCTAAGACTAAGGCCCCTTTCTCATGACAAGCGCTTAACGCGCGGTGTGATAACGCTCGATTACAACTTCATACATTTTACTTGAGACGCGCGATTCGAACGCGCAACGAACGTTCTCAAAACGCGTGATTACAACTTCATACATTTTACTTGAGACCGTGCACATGCTAACGCGCGTGTTAGCATGTGAACTGTCTCAAGTAAAATGTATGTAGTTGTAATCGCGCGTTTTGAGAACGTTCGTTGCGCGTTCGAATCGCGCGTTCTCAAAACGCGCGTTAAGCGCCTATCATATGAACGGGCTCTAAAGGTCTTCCTGAGGGTTGTAAGCTCGAAATTCGAGACATTACATATAAATGCGTAAAAAATGTTTCTGTAGAGACGGTGTTAAAAAAAATTAAAATACAGAAATACATTCGAAATTTTCAGGGCAAGTCTCTGGAGAGTTTTCAAACAGATTGGGTATAGACTCAAAATGGAAGACAATAGGAAAGACTTGTGTGAAAGATCTAATATCGTTCACAAAAGAATCGAGTGTAACCTTCCGCAACTAACATAGGTTTTCTGAACATTAAAGCTAACATCCGTCTCAGAGACCGACATAAAAAATGTTTCCATTGACACACTTTCAAGTGTAGAGTTGTGTTTACTCCTTGAAGGAGTGGAATTAAACAAGATTGATACCTATTTTTAATTTATTAAGCCTCTTAAACATTGCAAAATACCAAAGAAAATAAAAACAATTATACAAGCTTCACCTTTTACTTCCGGCAATTGGGTTGCTAAATTATCAGCACTTGTTCGCATGTTGTTTCGTTAATATAAATATTTTTTTCATCGAATATGTCACGTCCAACCGACGAATATGTCAATCGGTCTCTGAGAAAATTTTTTATATAAAATTGCCGATAATTGCATAATCACTTGACACTAAAGACTCAAACTTCAACACTAAAAACAGGCACCTGAATCAGGCAGCTACTGATGACGGCGAACGAACAATTTTGATATAATCGAAAAACTCTAAATGGTCCCTCTCACAGACCCAATGTTAGTCACGGAAGGTTAAGAAACTATAATAATTAAAAAAAATAACTCGCTCCACTTGTTATTTAGAAGAAAGGTGGAATAAAAGAGTTTTAGCAGGACGAGAGCATACAATCCATTAAAACACACCGATACTGAGGAAGATATACATAATATATGGCATGCAGGTGCAATATTTATCGGATTTATTTATTTATATTTTGTTATTTTTCAGTTTTAGTTATTTATATTTTAGTGTATTTATTGATGTAGCGGATCTTGTGATTTAGTTAAAATCAAAATCGGATGATTATCACACTAACATGAATACGGAAATGTTTGTGAGATGGTTGAAAGAAAAACTGCTTCTAAGTTTACATGAACCATCTGTTATTGTTTTGGATAATGCACCATACAATTCCAAAATTTTAAATAAAATAAGCAATCAACAAATTCCTGGACAGTACATAAAATAAAAGAATGAAATGAAAATATTTCATTTCCTCAGGATTCTTTCGTAGACAGCGTCGAAGACATTAAAAATAAAAAAAAAATAAAAAAAAACAAAACAAAAATTTGTAGATGATTATTAATAAAAAATTTAAGTATTTTTTTGTTCAGCAGTGTATACTGCGTCAGTCACTATGTGTTAACCTTGAATTGGCGCCTTTGCGCAATATGGATTCGCTTAAGGGGGTATTAGTACGCTATGGTCAAAATAGGTGGCCAATTTTTAAACTAACGTTTAACAGTTCTTTGAATAGATGGCAGCACGTACATATATTTTATTATTAAATTTAGTTCTCTGAACGACACCGCATTGATGCCATGTATTGCAACTTAGGCTCGGCACATCTCGATCTTAATCGTACTTTGTATTTACAGACGACAGTTGTTAATCCTTTCTTTACCTGCCTAGGGTAAATTCTCATTAATAGATACTAAACGTTCATTCATTTGGATATAGTTTATTATTTAATATTGTATTATACGGCAATTCGTAATTCTTTACCTGCTCAAAAGGATTTATTTCAAACTAAAGAAATTTGCAATTATTTGAAATACAAGTAAGTGCCTATCTAAATGACCAAAAAAGAATTATGCTAATTCTCAGAATGAAGATCGAGTATAAAATTAGTATTTTTAATAAATGTAAAATACGTAAGTCAATTGAAAAACAGAGTCACTACAATAACTTTTTTCATATTGAATGTTTTTTCAACAGGGAAAGTTTTTTCCTCGGAAAATTTCACATTTTCATTTCATTTCTAATTTCAACATGCGAGGCAGAATAATAATTAGCCTAATGAACCACTTACTTAAAACATTTTTAAAAGTAATATACTGCAGAATACTTATATAAAAAATGCGAAGAACAAGTATCACGGACAAAGATTTGATTCCGCAATGCCTTGCCCTTAGGCACCCGAGAGGCTCTATTGACTGTCTAAGTGCTATATATTTGTTTTATCGACTACAAAAAGGCATTTGATAGAGTACAACATGATAAGCTGCACATACTCATAAATTATCTTGGAGGAAACTGGATTAGATGATAGATCTAAACAACATTAGATATGCCGACGACGCAGTAGTTTTTGCAGATAGCCTAGATGATTTGCAAAGAATAATGTCGCGCATATAAGACATAAGTAGTGAACATGGAATTTCAATACGAAAAAAAAAGAAAGTAATGGTAGTCATTAAGAGCGAAATATATTACATACACGGCTTTTGGTTAACCAACAACCAATTGACAGAGTGGACAGCTACACATACCTTGGTACCTACATAAACAGTCAATGAGACCACTCTAGTGAAATAAAACAACGCATAGGAAAAGCGAGATCAGCGTTCCTAATGATGAAGTCTCGTTTCAGAAGTCACATTTACCACTTGTTAACAAAATTTCGGTGCTACTTCGGTATGCGGTCTACGGCAGAGTTTCTAGTTTGGTATGCGGTCTACCGTCTGACATGCGATCTACGGCAGTTTAGCTGATTCGGCATGCGGTCTACGTACAAAAACAAATTAGAGAAACTATTACAAACTTTTTATTTATTATTTATATTTATACTTTACTTGTCATACTTGTGCTTTACTTCACACTTCACGTGTTATTCTGTCTAAATCCCGAACCGAGGATTAGCGGCGTGTAATTTGGGTTGCCTATATAAACTTGAATCAACGAAATGGGCCTTGAGTGTTAATTTAAAACGCTGAAAAGACCGTTTAGTGATAATAAAAAGGGTGGGTTGTGATTGCGCGCAGCGGTCAAATACCTCCTGCCCTGCGGTTCTCTCACTACCCGTAAGTTGGGTTTGGACCGAAGGGTTAGGTCTTCCTCCTTTCAGGCAAAAACCGATATTTACTGCGGTTGCATGATATTTAATATTAAAATAGTATTGGATGTGGTAGAATGTAGACTCTTTGTATAATTACCAATTGAACAGTGAAGCTGTTAGTAATAATAAAATAGTAATGTTTGTAATAGTTTCTCTAATTTGTTTTTGTACGTAGACCGCATGCCGAATCAGCTAAATTGCCGTAGACCACATATTAGCCGGTAGACCGCATACCGAAGTGGCACCAAAATTTCTATTATCAGATCCTATGTATTTTCTAGATTATTATACTGAGTAGAAGCCTGGACTCTTTCCGAAACTTCTTTAAGAAAACTCAAGGCATTCAAGATGTGGTATTACAGTCGCATTTTAAGAATTTCGTGGATGGGTCGTGTGACTAATGTTGAGGTCTTACGTAGAATGGGCAAGGAATGCGAGATTATTAACACACATTATTATCAAAGAGCGCAAAGTAGAATATCTTGGCCATGTTATGAGGAATGAATAGAGATTGCCGCTACTCATTCTTCAGGGCAAGGTATTGGGAAGAGAGGACCAGGGAGAAGAAGAATATATCTGAGAAACTGGTTCAATACCTACATCGACAAACAGACTATTCCGAATAGCAGCATGCAAAGTTAGGATAGCCATGCTGATCGCCAACATTCGGAACGAATAAGCACCGTGAGAAGAAGAATATCTCATTTTAAATTCTTCTTCTTCTTCTTCATGTGCCTCGTCCGTTGCGGACATTGGCACGTTAATCCAAACCATTGGCGTAAGTTTTGAAGCCATGAGTGTCTTCTTCTTCTGGGTCCACGTTTGCTCTCTATTTTACTCTGTATTGTCAGTGGCAGTATACGATATTTATCATGTCTCATAATATGATCGAGGTATTCAGGTTTCCGTTTCTATTGTGAAACAGATTTCTCATTTTTGTTTTCTCCTCAGCGCAATACCTCTACGTTGGTAGTGTGAGTCGTCCAGGACATTTTGAGGATAAGTCGGTACACCCACATTTCGAATACCTCTAGCCTTTTCGATAATGTTTCCGTTATTGTCCAGGTCTCTGCTCCATACAACAAGACTGGAAATACATAGCATTTTAGCAGCCGTATTTTTAGTGGGACAGATATGTCGCAATGATTGAATATATTTCTCATGTTAAATGTAGCTCTGGCCTTTTCAATTCTACATCGTATTTCGGTTATTTGATCCCATTTCTAGTTGACGACTGTTCCAAGGTATACATATACTTCTACGTGTTGAATTGGTTTTTTATTTTCAATTGTCTGGCAGGTTTTTGAGTTTTGCTCACCAGTGTCCATTTTTGTTTTATTTATGTTGATGGTTAAAATCTCTTTTTTCACTCGCTCTTTGTAGGTACCCGGGTATGACAGGCCTGTCGATACTGCTAGCAACCACAACTGTATCGTCTGCATATCGGTTTATCTAATTATTACTCCAGTAAATTTCAATATTTTTTTTCACTTACGGAAATATTTGACATAAATTAATCAATGATTATACAATATTGTTTTGTCTACAATTTTTTTATTAGGATAATGCCTCAACAAATACTAATGGCCATTGGCATGTGTAATGTGTGTAAAAATGTCGACGTCATCGTCTTTACAAAGAGACGCTAATTGTATCCGAACAATGCATTATTTGCGGCCCTATAAAAATTAAATTTGCCAGAAAGTGAATAAAACTGAAATTGTTTTTAGATCCGCCCCACATAACATACTAGAGCTTACTTATGTTATTTATGTATTATGTCAAAACTAGTATAATCCCCCAGTAAACACTTTGAGTCATTTTGAACCTCGTTTAACTTTCAACCATTCGTATAACGTCAGGGATTCAAGCATAAAAAATGTATATTTGTATTGTTAAGACACTGTGACGTTATACAATCATGATTGAAAGTGAAAGTCAAACAAGGTCCAAAATGCGTACTGGGAGGGGGTGGGGCCACTTTTCTAAACAAAACCGCGTGATTCATCGTATTTCCGTGGTTACAAAACTCGTTTTCAATTGTTTGTAGATTTTCTTAAAATCCGGCAAACGCGCATCTGTCTCCATTTAATACATCACTGCTGCCATCTACTAAATGACACGTGAACTCATCTTCTCATCTATTAAGTGACAGCGGAACTAATTTATCACTAGAAAAATGCCAACTTATTGCTGTAATTTCAACAAAATCCCCAGATTGCAGCTTTTAACTAAAATTTTTACTTTTAGGTACAGTTAATTTAAAAATTATGGCAGTATGGACAATGAAATTTTGTTTAAAATAAAGCTTTTTGCATAGTTAATCGTTTCTGGTAGTTATTTTCCACCCAAGTTCAAAAATTATTATGCAAAACGAATTTTTATAGCAAGTTACTAAGTAAGTTATGACATGGACTCCTTTATATACAGTTATAAAAAATATACTGCTTTCTTTGGAAATTTTAACTAGATACTATTAAAATAGAAAGTCTACAGTTCACGTACATACCCCTAAGTTGAAGATTGGTTTTGAAATAGTGACGGTAACTGTACCTAAAAACTATATAAATTTTAACATTGTGTCATACCACCTTAATAACTGAGGAAAAAATTAAATAATACTTGTTGACACGATACAACCAATAAAATGTTGAAAAATTAACATAGCTGCTGACAAATCGGCGATGGACAAATAAATTTTTGCCAGATCTAATTTTAAATTTTTATGGCGCTATTAACATATTTACGTAAATTATTTAGAAATATAAAATAATGCATAAATTAGTTTTTTATTTGTGTTTGCATTTTCCAAATATTTAGTATTTTTGGTTTTATCGGATGTCTTTATAATCTTCGAGGCCGATCCTGTCACATCATTAAATTAAAACAGTAGGTGTACACTAGAGGAGATTAGGAGATAGAAAAAAAAACGAAAAAAATTTCTCTCATGAGGTACCAGATTAGAAATCTAAAAGAACAGAATACTACCAACAGTCACGTACGGAAGCGATACTTTGAGCACAAACAAAAAAAAAACAAATTAATAAATAACTGGGAATACAAAATCCATCCATGGCCCTTAACTACATTTATGTAGATGCTCTGTTCGGAAAGAAAAATATAAACAATGTGTTCTGGAAAAGACCAGATGGGAAAAGAGTTGTAGGACGGTCTAGTAAAAAATGGAAAGAAAGTAGTCAGAAAAGATCTGGAGAGAATAGGGGTAAGACAATGGAAAATAGTGGTACATGAGCGAAAATAGTAGCACGTGGCCAAAAAGAGTGGAAGGCAATAGTAAACGAGGTAAAGACTCACGAAGAGTTGTAACGCCATTAGTCGCCGTCGCCATTGATGATGATAATGTACCATCACAGATGTCATGAGCTGAGTATCGTAGTTTTTCTGTGAATTATTTTGGTTTTTGACCAGGAGCTAGACTCATATTGCAGTAACGCATCGGAAGGCAGTATTACATTTAAGATCATTTGGTGGGTGTTATGAAGATGTTTTACAGGTGTTCTCTGAACTTTTTTAGTAAGTGTATCTAACGCTTGTTTAATATATTATGTAAGATTTGTGTTTCTTATTATAAACTAGTGATTTTGCCCATCGCCATGGGACGGGAATACAATCAATTGCCTTCTAATAGTCACTGCACTCAATTTTTTGTGACATCCTCCTATTTTATCGTATCTCCTTCCAATTTTTACTGACACCCTCCATTTTACTTGATTCTTCAATTTTTTCTGGCACCCTCCAATTTTATCCGATACCCTCCATTTTTTTCTGACTTTTATTTTTTTTATATATATCATAACTCGAGAAAGGCTGTATTGATTTGTCTACTTTTGATTTTGAAATATTTGTAGAAGTCTAAGGAAAAAGATCTTTACAATATCCCATCAGATATCAAATTTTATTAGTTGTATAGGAAGTGTGTAAAAAATGTGCTCCTTGCTCAAGAATATTTTTGACAATATCGAAAATTAATACATATACAGAAAATATGTTTTTAATTAAAATAATTTTAAAACATTGTTTACTTACAATTATAAAAACTATTTTTTAACTTTTTCTCTGTGATAAAGTTGAAAATTCAAGTTTTTTACATTAATGCAATACATTTTAATAACTATAAAGTTAATGAAACAATTCTAAATATGTACCATATTTAGATCAAACAAAGTGCCAAGAGCATGGATTTCACGGGAAACGTAAAAAAGTAAATAGACCCAAAGTTAGCAGCAGTTTTAGTGACGTAAATCTAAAGGAGTATTCGCAAAATTAAATTCCGACAGAGGGAGCGCAAAATTTCAAAGATGGACGATAACTCTAGGAAAACAATTCATTTTGTCATTTGATCTCACAGTTCTACAACGTTAAATTAAAATCATTTACAGGAGTGTTTTGCCAAAGTAACCACTAAGTTTTGCCACAGACAAGACATCTTATAAGTTAAAGACGACTCAAAATATGTTTCATCTGTATGCATTCATTAAAATTTGATGCTAACTACCGATTTGTTTTTACCTTTTTTTCACAAAAAAATCTGGCCCCCCGATAATCACACAGCGTTTTAAAAAATATTAATCTATCTTAGAATTTCTAATTTTGTTTTTAATTTAATTAATAGGTACACTACAATTTATTTTACACCAACAGATAACAATTTTTAATCAAATAAAAACTGGAAACGTGGAAACTAAGTAGGTGAATTTATTTTATAATAATTGTGTTCTCGAAATTACGAGGTGGTCGGAATATTTTGCATAACAATGTACATTCTATGTACAGAATATAATATACTATATTTTATTTATTTATTTAATTTTGCAGTCGCTTAAACATTAAACTACGTTTAATACAAACGTTAAATTAACAAAATGTGTGATTTGGCATTGGTTAATTTAGGTCATTACGTAGAGTATAATAGGAATGAATACTGAGGAACACTGCAATAGTTTTTTTAAGTCGAAATTATTGTTAATTACAACATAAACTGACCGCAAATATGTACACAAATTAATGGCAAAGTCAATGTTTTCCTAGAGTTGATGCTTTTCAAATTCGCCACCAGGCGTCGCCCACTTTGCGGTTCCTCGCCAATAATAGTTACGTTCGCGGGCCAGGCCCGGCCCCAGGGGTGGGCGAACTGGGCGGTCGCCCAGGGCGGCACATTCAGGGGAGGCAAATTTTAGAGGACAGCCAATTTTTGAAATTCAAGAAATAATAACTTATGTTTTTAATATTATAAAAAATCAATATTATGAGCAAGAGCGGCAAAAATGCAACTGTAAAAACGAGAATTAAGTAAGTGAAACGATATCAATTGCAAGGTTCATTCGACTGAAAATCGACAACACCGCTTTCTTCTTCATCTCATAAGAATAGTAGGATTAGAACTAAACTAAATTCACTGAAATTAACTTAAAATTAACTTTACTGAAAATGGATATAATAATTAGAAACATATGGCTGAAGCTTTGTGCAGCCACGCTAAGTCTCCAGCTCATCTACAGTCATAACGACAGTGGGTAGAACTAGCAATTAGACTAGAATCGGGCAAAATCATAGATGAAGAAACACAAAAAGTTGTAAATTCAGAAACTGGTCATCGAAAAAATGCAATACAACGACTTATATCAATAATACAGTTCTTAGGACAACAGTGTCTTTCATTGAGGGGCAATTTTAATAAACATTTTCATCAAAACAATGGTAATTTTTTAGGCTTTTTGAGCTCTTTAAAAATTTTGATTCTGTGTTACAAGAGCACATTAGGAGAATAACTAATGGGAGTAACAAGCAGCATCACTACTTGGGAAAACATATTCAAAACGAAATTATTCAGCTCCTCTATGATCAAATCAAAAATAAAATTTTAAACTTTTTGAAATCAGCAAAGTATGTATTATAGCATAATTTTAGATTGTATATCTGACATTGCTGGGGTGGAACAGATGACTATTGTTGTACGTTTTGTCGATTTAGGTTCTTGTTTCAACATAGTGTTAAAATTGAAGAACATTTTCTTGGATTTGTGCCTGTAGTGGAAACCACTGGCTAGGGAGTTACAGAGTCCCAGAATGAACTGGGAATACCTTTGGAAGATATGAGAGGACACGGGTATGATAATGGGGCAAACATGGAAGAGAAGAACTTGGGAGTTCAAAACAGAATTTTGAAAATGAATCGTAGAGCATTTTTTGTCCCATGTTCTAGCCATTCACTTAACTTAGTCGTGAACGATGCTGCTAATGCCTCACAGTTTGCAGTTTCTTTCTTTTCCTTAGTGACAAAAATTTACAACTTTTTCTCAGCATCTTTCATCGTTGGACTATGCTGAAAAATCATATTTCTAGCCTAACATTGAAACCTTTGTCCGAAACTAGATGGGAAAGTAAAATAATTGATGCAATTACTCCCAATAGATACCAAATTGAAGAAATTTACGATGCTCTTGTAGAAATCACTGTGAATAAAAACAACGATAAAATGGTTGCTCATGTCATAAGTCAAGCTGTTTGGCAAATCAAATCCGTGATTTTACTTTTCTTTGCTGTGTGGTAATATGGCATGACATTTTACTTAACATCAACGTATTCGCGTATGCAGAGTATTGATATGGGAGCGTATCAAGCTATCAGTTTATTAGAAAAATCGGAAATCCATTTTAAGTCTCTCAGAAGTGATTTAAAATTCCAGGGCTATTTGACAGAGGCAAAAGAGCCCATCAAAGTTAGAAATTGAGAACCCGAAAAGGAGGCACAGTAATACCCAGAAAGAGGAAAGTGAAAAGACAATTTGGCCATGAGGCTGAAGATGAAAGTATGGACCTAGATCCAGAGACACGATATAAAGTTGACTTCTATTTAAAAATTATAGACACAACCGTTAATGCATTAAGTTGGGGGCGGCGGTCGCCGATCTTGCCCAGGGCGGCAAAATCCCTAGGGCCGGGCCTAATCGCGAAGGCACGCCAGGTTTCCCCAACACGACTCTACCTTATCGGCAGAGTCTACGAGAAGTGTACGGTAAATTGAAGCTGTAATTACAAAGAAACAAATATAAATATATGTCTTTGTACTCACTTTATCATGCTTAACGAATTACGGGATCTGGATTTCAATACATATTTTTTTTATAATTCTCGTATCAAAGTTACGCGTGAAGTTAGTCGTATTGATGACAGTTGGGGAAACATGGGCGACCCCGTTCGCGGGTAATTACCCTAGACAAATTGTCGCCGAAAATTTCTAACCTCATTTAATATAAATAGTACCGTTAATAGATAAATATATAAGGTATATTTACTTTTAATTAATATTAATAACTAATTATTAAATTATACTAGGTAAACATACCTTGGATATTTAACTATTAACGATATCATTTATATTATTTTAAAGTGCGAGTGCGCATGCGATTTGCTGACAATTTGTCGCCGACTAGTCGCCTACAGGTACCCGCGAAGGCACTTAATGCGTTCGCGGGTACCTATCGGCGACTAGTCGGTGATAAATCCTAACCTCATCTAATATAAATAGTACCGTTAATAGATAAAAATATACAAGGTATATTTACCTAGTATAATTTAATAATTAGTTATTAATATTAATTAAAAGTTTACAAGTAAATATACCTTGTATACTTATCTATTAACGGTACTATTTATATTAGGTGAGGTTAGGAATTGTCACCGACTAGTCGCCGACAGGTACCCGCGAACGCACTTAATATAACTGTGTGTATATGATAATTCAATTCAGTCAGATTTAGAAAATCGAAAATTTCGTGTAGGTATATAATATAGTGTCGCGTGTAGGGGAGTGTGGATGTGCGCCACTGGCGAGAACTGCCGTTCTCTGGTAATAACATTTTTGTTTTCAGTATTTTCTTTACAATATCATAACATTTTTTCACCTTTTGAACCTTCCTTGGACTTCTACAAATGTTTTAAAATCGAAATTAGCTAATTCGATTCAATCATTTTGGAGCTGGTATAAAAATATTTAACAAAATAAAATGACGTTTATTAAACGCCATTCAATGTCTACATATCGAAACCGTACCGGACGGACTGCGAGACTTGTCGCATTAGGATTTTATAAGATTAGATATTATATAATTTGGCATTTCTGTTTTTTTTTTTAATAAATTAATATTAAACTAACTCACCTGAAACATCAAATCTCCTCCGTTGACGTATTCCATGACGAAGAATAATCTGTCCTTGGTCTGGAAACACGAATGTAGAGCAGTCAGGAAAGGATGATTTGCGGCCAGAGCTAATATTCGTTTTTCCGTCATGGTACAATCGACGTCGTCGTCTTGAATGATGACGTCTTTCTTCAATACTTTTACGGCGTACACTTCTTCTGTGTTCTTCTTCTCTGCTAACATGACTTTGCCAAAACTTCCTTTCCCGAGAACTTTCATAAAGTGGAAATCGTTTAGACCAATTGTTTTTTTACCAGCTCCTCCATCCTCTGCGAACAAGATTGTATTGAATTAAAAAAGTTGCTTGAATTCAAAGAATTATCCTCGGCAGAGGTCTAGCAGGCTGGACGAAATATAAGGGGCTATTATACGGAGATTAGAATGGAGGATAACCAACCAGGGATAGGTGAGTTGAATGTATCCCGAACGTATTCCGAAATTTTCCGAACTCCGTCGATTTTGCGAGTTGAGCGAAATCGACGAATTCCGATCCCCTCCAACGGCTATGCGAGTTGAGCGTAACCATCATTACATATTTTACCATCTGACGCGCTGAGCAAGATACTTCCTCTCTTTATACATTACATATTTATTTCACGTTGAGAAATAATGTGATTGCTAGTTCCCTCGATCGTCCGTTATTATTCATATAATATCAAATATCGTCACACCACTCAGAGATTTACAAAAGTCCTTTATGTATATTGTAATTATATTTAAATAAGCAAATAAATAAGTAATTACCGATAATTATCTTTTTTTTTTTTATAAATGTTTTAATAATAAATGTCTTAATAAAAAACGAATCTTGTCTTTCACTGATTTTGTTACCCGAGATTATCACAGTAGAGCAGCGATACTCAAAGTGTGTTCCGCGGAACCCTAGGGTTCCGCGACACCCCTGTAGGGGTTCCGCGAGAATTTAGAAAAAAATTCAAAACACCTCTCTCTGTTCGACTTTTCTGACGCGGTATAGCACGATTCACGAGGCATGGTCGAACCACAGGTCGAACTTAGTTGCCACCTGTTGCCTCATACAATTTTACTAGCCTGTCAACGCCGATACGTGACTTAGTGTGACCAAAGAATGCCGCAACCAACTTGATTGGTTGGGGTATTCTTTGGTGACTTAGTCCTTAGTCAGTACTGTCAGTAGTCAGTCGACAATTAGGGTTCGGAGCGATGAGTACCTATCTGCTAGAAAAAAGTGTTTATTTTTCCACTGCTGTATTCTGATTGTATCAGTTTTGTACTTTTGTTGTTTGTGATCGTACGTTATTTTGTGGTTATTAATAAAGAAGAATGGAACGTTTTCCTAAAGGCGGTAAACGCGATGTAACAACATCTTCTACCGAAGCCGAATGTTCGAAAGCAGTACGCGCGGTGTATACAGCAATTACCGGTCAAGACGATTATGCAACGACGTCAAGTTCCACGGTTTCAAAGGCGAAAAATAGGAAGTATGATGACACTGTTTCGGATTTGTTGATTCCAACGGCTCACCTATCTGCATTTTATGTAGTAAACTGTTTCCTAATAGTTCCAATGTTTTTTGAGGAAAATAATCTCAGTTGGAACGATTGCATTGACATTTGTACATATGGGGCCAAGGCGATGACAGGTAAAACAGCAGGATTAGTGTCACGAATAAAAAATAAAGCTCCTAATTATAGCTCCAGCCATTATATCCTGCATAGACAAGCACTTGCGATGAAGTCAAGTCAAGTCTAAATGCCGTCAAATCTAAAATTAGTTATGGATGAAGCAGTAAAAAGAATTAATTTTATCAAATCACGACCATATTCCCGATTATTCTCATTATTGTGTGAAGATTATGCCAGCAAACCTAAAACACTGCTGCTCCATATAGAAGTGAGATGGCTGTCTCGGGGTAAAACCTTAACAAGGCTATTTGAACTTAGAGCCGAGTTACAAATGTTTCTTTATACTTATTTCAATTTGAAAGACCGTTTGTATGATAAAACTTGGTTGTTCCGACTGTTTTTTATGGCGGATATCTTTCAAAAACTGAACAATTTAAATTTATCATTGCAAGGTAAACAGACAACTGTGTTCCAAGCCTGTAACAAAAAAACTGCGTTCAAAAGAAAATTAGATTTTTTAAATATTTGCGTCAGAAAGAGGGTTACATCACTCAGTTTGTTAGCGATACGGACTCAGAAATGTTTCAAGATGATGTATTTGACGAATTGCTCAAATATCTCACTTCCATGCGTGCATCTTTTGATGTATTTTCCCGAAGAACAGAACACAAAAATGAAACTGAATTCATGGATTCACGACGCCTCTCAAAGATTTTTGGTGCAGAATCCATGATAAATATGCAATGATTGCCAAAATGGCTCTGAATATTCTTCTTCCGTTCCCAACAACATATTTATGCGACAGGATTCTCAACATATGGAGCCACGAAGACAAAATACCGCAATAGACTGGACGCCGAACCTGATATGAGACTTCAAATTAATTAATTAATATCATCTATCAAACCTGATATCAACCAATTGATGAAAAATAAAAAACAGTTTCATACCTCCCATTAGTTAGATTTTTTTTATTTTAGTATTATATTCTATTATTATACTTGTTATGTAAGTAAGTAATAAGTAACTGTTACATTGGAATTTGATTATGCTTAATAAAAAATACACTTTTAAAAACTATTGTTTTATTGTAGGGTTCCGTTAAGTATTTTGCTTTCCAAAAGGGTTCCGTCACCAAAAAAGATTGAGAACCGCTGCAGTAGAGAGTATGGAAACGAATGAAACGACAACCATACATATAACTGTAGGAGATCTCTGGAAGTTTCTCCATGATGGTTGTCAGTTCCTCGAATGTGGTCGCGAATCACGATGTCGTCAGCGAATCTGGAGCTGGTTTAACTTGTTATTAACGATGATGATGTTAACCACTTTGTAGTTTTGGGCGTTTTCTAGGACGAGATTAAATAGCTTTGACGATATTACGTTCGCCTTATCTAACTCCTATCTTAATGAAGATGAGATTTGTATTTTCGTCTAGTTGTACTATCATAGTTGCGTTTTCGTATATCTCGAATATTGCGTGTCTCGAATCTATTCTACAATTATTAATAGCTTGTTGTATGGCCCACATCTCGATAGGGACAAAAATCTTTTCATAGTCTACGAACGCAAGAAATACGGGTAGTTGATTTTCGCTTACCTTTCCTATAAATGTTCTCATTGACTCATTGTCAGCAGATGGTCTAATGCTAATTTACTATATCCTTTGCAAAAGCCTAGCCTGCTCATCCGATTATCAATTTTGTAAGGCAACATATGTCAGGATTAGCATTTATTGAACGATTTAGTAGTTTAACAATATTGTGAAATAGATTGACTTTGATATGATCCAAAACAGAAGTACATGGAGAAATGGATGAAGAAAGGGAGGACAGAAAATATACAGTACTTACCACTGTTGGTTAATTTTTCTTCCAAAGCTTTCGACAACTCCTCTGCCGTGGAGTCGCTAACCGCTGTCGAATTCTCCAGGAATCCTTCTTGTTGACCGCCATTTCCACCAGAACCGGTGAGGAGTTTACTTCGACGTGGAGTTTGTTTGTCCGGTGAAACGCCTTTAATGAATAAATACAGGATATTAAAACAAATTAATATTTTTGTAAAGATATAATAATTCGTTAAAGAGAAATACTTCTTTCTCTTTAAGGTACCAGTTACTTCGTATAAAAATTCTTTCATTTTTCAAATTGTTTTAGTATTTAGTATACACTATGTAATGTTAATATTGTTCTGAAGATATTTTCCTGTGACACCTTAATGAAATTTACTATTTTTGTTGGGAATAAGCCACAATTTTGCTATGCTAATTTTCACCATCTTACGATTTGCATGAAAAGCAACTGGAAGGAAGTAATTGAGGAATTTTGGAACAGGGCAGCAAGAAGATTATACTAAAAAGAATACGCTTAGCAAGGACAATATTTACAATTTTAAATAAGATATGGAAGTGAATAATAACTAGAGATTTAAAAATATTTCGATCAAATGTGAAAACAAAATACATATTAAAGCAAGTTTAAACGTCGTCTGAATGATATGCAAGATTCTCTAGAAAAACAGAATCAGTAATATGGATTTGTAGATGTGGACATTGTGTGGACAGCACAAATTTGAAATAGATACCTAGGCTAAACCATTAGAAAATCTACGATTAATAGTGTAAGACACGTCCTAAAATTCATCATGTCGGGTGGAATGAGTGTAAAAACCATAGAAAAAATTGAGAATAAGTAAACAAAAATGTTCAGAAAGAGAAAACAACATGAACAATAATTGGAGGAAGAAACATACTATGTTGCTAAACTAATGGAGAGATGTTGCTAACCTCCGCAACAAAAACAGAATTTAAACAAAACAAAGAAAAACCTTGAAGGGAGACAGCTAGACAAGATATTTTTCTGCAGGACATAAATAATGGTATTTTGATCTCGCATAGGAATCAAGATAGCGAATTATTATAATGATTGTTATAAACTTATTGAAGTATACATTTTTTTTTATATTGTTATCTGTTTCGGTATTTTGTTCAGTTTAATACAAATAATAAATTCTTATATAAACTTGCGATCATAAAAAGCGGGTCACTCGATGAATTATTCAAGTTGGATGTCTCGAATTTTCTAAACCTGTTGTCCGATTTAAGTGATTTTTTAGTATGTTATACCCTTATTCTTTAGCAATATCGCTATAATAACATTGTTGCTAGACAGAAAAAATATTGAAATTAAAACTCAATTGTAGCCTTAGGCTGTCTTAACATTTTCTTTTTTGATTTATTTGTTTATGTCGGATAATAAAAAAGTTAGGCACGTTAATAACTAGCCATGTTCTTCATCAATACAGGGTGTTTCTAAATAAGTGCGACAAACTTTAAGGGGTAATTATTCTGCATGAAAAAATAATGACAGTTTGTTTTATAATCGTATGTCCGCAAATTCTTCGTTTCCGAGATACGAAATTTGGTAGGTTTTAAGGGACAGTTATTGTGCATTTTTTGATATACAATTAATAATTCTATATTCACCATTGGCGTGCATACGGGTATAAACATTTTAGATACATCCCGTATGCACGACAATGGTGAATATAAAATTCTTAATTGTATGTCAAAAATTGCGGCATAAATACCTCTTAACACCTACCAAATTTCATTTGCATATATCAACCGGTTTTAGAGCAATAAATAAATCGTCAGTTTGTAAGAAAAAATTCAACATCCCGTATTTCGAAACCGAAGAATTTGTGCTCATACGTCTATAAAGCAAATGGTCATTATTTTTTCATGCAGAATTACCCCTTAAAGTTTGTCACACAAGAACATGGTTAGTTGTTAACATGTCTAACTTTTTTATTATCCAACATAAACAAATAAATCAAAAAAGAAAATGTTCAGAAAGCCTAATGCTACGATTGAGTTTTAATTTCAATATTTTATCTATGCTAAAACATTCCACAGGGTGTTCCGAACTTTGAGGAATAAATACAGTATGATTGTTACACCCGGTATGCAATGACAATTTAACTGTCTAGCAACAATATTATTATAGCGATATTGATAAAGAATAAGGCTGTAACATACTAAAAAAATCACTGAAATCGGATAACAGGTTTAGAAAATTCGAGACATCTAACTTGAATAATTCATAGAGTGACCCGCTTCTTATGATCGCAAGTGTATTACTCGTTTTTTCATAATATTGAACCACGTGCAAAAATCTAATTTGCTCAAAAATATTAGGGCCCATAAGACGGTTCCAATCATTATCAAAACATTTTGTTAATTATTCACTAAGATTTCGTCATATTGAATAATCAAATAATTTTTTTTGCCGACTCATATTTGTAAAAGATTAATTTTACTGTTTTCAAAAGATTAATGTAAAGCTTAATTTATTATTCTAATTTAATGAATGATAAGAAGAACTTTTAAACATTTAGAATTTTATATTTTTGAAAAAAATATATATAATATGTGGTTATTTTAAGTATTATATTTTTAGCACAGCATTTTTACTTAATTAAAAATTTAATCTCATTATAGCAATAACTGTGGCTTAATCCCATATTAACATTTAGGAATGCCACAAGAAAGCGGTTTCAGAATCTTATAGCTATTGTTACTAATGTCCGTCCCAGCTTGACTTTACAGGCCATAGTCATAGTCATAGTTCTACTTAAATATACCTTATCTATGGTCATAGTGCCGGCGCAAATTGATCCTAAGCGAACACAACCTGGCACCGGCGAGGTGCGTAGAGAGTTCTGCGCATCCTAATATCAGTGAATACAGTGCCAGGTCTAGCATGCGAACGTTTGTCATCGGCATTCTGGTGTCGTGGGACGCGTGACTCAATTCTCAGTTGCGGTTTTGTTTTCGAGATGGACGTAGAAAAGCTAATAGAACTCGTTCGGAATTACTATTATTATAAACAACACTGATTGTGATTGGATTGTCGTTGCAAAAACTGCTTACCTATTACATATATTTATATCTTGTCTACATATTTTATTTTTAAGCATGAACAAGCCCGGTATGATGACACATTTTATTTGAGGGTTGTGCGATATTCACAGATATGCTTAACGGTTTTTAATGATAATGTTGTGTAGATTTAAGAAATGAATGATATTTACAAAATTTTTATACCTATAGAAAAGGGATTACGCCACCATTTGTGACATTGTATTTCTAGGACTGGATCCCGCGTACCAACAAAAAGTTGATTAATAGCAAGCTGAAAATTTGTTAATAGCTTAACGGTGTCTCGTCAGACAAACTTTGATGTACGGGAACACTGAAACAGGGGAAGTTTTAATTGTGGAACAGGTTAAAAATTTGGAACGTCAGACTACAAAAACGTTCCATATATTTTGCCGGACATACCTTCCAATTGATTTGTTACCATTTCATTAAACTCTCATGGAAAAATTAGACTGGTGTTTATCACTAACTGGGCATTTTAATGAGTGAAACAGGAAGAACATGTCAAATAACAGGAATCATGTTGGTTAGTAATAGCAGTCTGATTTTTGAATGAGAGTTTAATGATAGGGTAACAAATCGATTGGTTGTTCTGTCCGACAAAATACATGGGACGTTTTCGTAATGTGATGTTCCAAATTTTTAAACTGTTCCACTATTAAACCTTCCCCTGTTCCAGTGTTCCTGTACGTCAAAGTTTGTCCGAATAGACACCGTTAAGCTACTAACAAATTTTCAGTTTGCCGGATCCAGGTCTATAAAGTATGTTTTACTTTTAAAATAAAAGGTGTCCTTCATTTTGTGTAGGTTCATTTAATAAAAATAAAAGTTAAGTTTCTGTAATACTTAAGAGGCGGCATTTCGAAGACTTGCATCATATTGAAAAGATGTACCGCACGGCTCTGTAGTTAGTGTGGCTTTTGCCAATAAATCAAAGTTATGCGTTTACAAGAGCATTTATTTGAAAAATAAGGAGTACCGTAATGTGTCATAATTATAATCTCCTTTATACAGATCAAAAAATTGTTTAGTATGTATTTCTAAATCCACACAATCATTGGAAAATGATTCATGGTAAAAAATATCTATTAATGACACTGTTATCGACAAAGTCGATCAATTTTAAACTTATCATATATTTATTAGACTTTTGTTTATCGTTAAAAATTAAATGATGGTTGTGAATTGTATTTTTTGTGTTATTTAATATTTTAGCAAAAACATAATCAGCAAAAATCTTATTTAAAACATGCGAACCGTTTTTGCAATCACAATCAATGCAGTGTTTAACTTATGCTTGTTATTATAAAGGTATGTAGAAATAGAATACTCAGTGTAAGATATCTTTTTATGCACCCCGCTTATGATCAAATTCGATGTTTTTGAAAGTCATACCGCTACGACTACTAGGGACGTGTAAGACATTTTTAAAACGTTTTTTAGTTGCCTACTCAATTCAGTACAAGGATCAGATACATCAGTATTTTGTAATCAGTATTTGTACTCAGTAGTAACCGTTACACGTTTGCACTTATTTTGCCCGTCTCTATTCGTTACGGCGACAGCCGACGGTCGGGTTAGCTTGTGTTTAAAATGCGGCATGCTAGAATAACTGCACAGGTCACCCGTCCCATCGGCGCAGGTTGTGACTCGCTTAGGTTCAATATGCGCCGGGACTGACATGGAACATAGGCAATGCAGTCCTTATGAGAGTTTTTAGCGTGGTGATGCCGATTTTATCAAAAAGAATTTGTAATCGAACATTAAAACTGTTTTAGAAAGACAATCTACAATTTCAGGATTCGTGTGCGTTTAAGTTTATTTGAAATACTATAGCTATTACGCATATGAATCCTAAAATTGTAGATTGCCTTTCTAAAACAGTTTTAATTTAATCTTTTTAATGTTCCAATATAAATTCTTTTTGATAAAATCGGCATCACCGATAAATAAAAACTCTCATTGCCTATGTTTCCTATACTGTAAAGTCAAGGTGGGACGGACATTTTTGACTGTCTGTTTTTCAATGTGCCTTCAGTAATTTGTAGTTTCATCGTTTTCGTGGTCTTCCCATAGATCGTTTTCAAATTAAAAGTCTCCCGCCGTCTTTAATACTCTATTTGTTGCCATTCTGCTTATTATGGTCGTTCCATTCTACTCTTCTTTTTCTTACCTCTTCCTTGGTGTTCTCCACTTCGCATCTTCATCTTATATCTTACTGCATACGTACTCCTAGCTGTCGCATAGTGTCTTACAATCAATTTTCTAAGCTTTTTTCTATCTGCTGTTTATCGTATTCTTTTGAATCTCTCTTTGTTGGGTAGTGTTTTTGCCAGGGATGTCATCATTGGTCTGATGACTGTTTTGTAAATTCTGCCCTTCATTTCTTTCCAGATATTTTTATTCCTCCATATTTTTTTATTCAGGCATCCTGTGGCTCTCTTTGCTCTATTCAGTTGATCTTACACTTTCGATTAAAGTTTTCCGTAATTAGACAGTGTGATGCCCAGATATTTAAATTTGACCACTTGTTCTATTATTTGTCCCTATATCTTCAATTTACATCTAAGGCCGCACCTACATCCGTATTTCTCCGATCCGATCCAACGTCGGTTTGAAAACAAACTCATGGTATTAAATGGTGGCACCACCGTAAATCGCCCGATATCGGGCGATTGATAGGAGAAGATACAGCAGAGAAGCAGTTTGACGTCGGTCGATATCGGATCGTATCGGAGAAATACGGATCCAATGTAGGTGCCGCCTTAGTAAATTTGCTGTTTTAACATTTAACATTTTGTATTTTTTTGGTGAAACTATCATGTTAAATTTTCTGATGGTTATATTAATCAAACTTTTTTACATACGTCACAGGGCACAATACACTGTTGACTTTATTTACTATAACAGAATGATGAAGAAAATGTATAGTGTCATATGTATGTGTTTAAGTGATCTACAAGATGTTGTGTACGTCAGGCGGCACATAACACTGTTACCACATCTAAAACATCTGTGTACACTAAAACATCTACTATAATACCAACCGTTATTATACTACAGCATATTTAGTTTTAAATTAGATATATGACCTATAAATGGCAACACTGCACGCCGTCGAGTACCAGATGGTCCCTACTTCCCACGGTAATGCCACAGAATAGTAAACAATTGTTTACTAGAATCAGTGGATTACCATGCACAGAATAGTAAACAATAGTAAACAATTATTGTTTACTATTCTGTGCATGGTAATCCACTGTAGTCGGAGAGATAGAAGCGGATTTTGTGCGTGATAAGTAATATGTAAAAATTATACGGGGATATGTTGAATTAGTTGTGTACATGACTTTCACCAACGGCCGGAAACCAGAGTTGGGGCCGAGGGTAGTTGTAAGGGGTCAAAGTCGCGGATTTTATTATTTTTTTATGACGCTCATGATCTAGATAGTGCACCAAAATTTGGGAATAAGTAGGTCATGACGTAACTAAGTAAAATCTCTAGGGGCGGAACGCTGCGTGGCCGACAAAGGGGTGGGGGTAGGGGTGAATATAAAAAATATAAAGGGTTTTTTGCGACGTTCTGATTGAGATAGTGGACCAAAATTTGGGAATAAGTAGATCATGACATTACTAAGTAAAATCCCCAGAGCCGGAAACCAGAGTTGGGGATGAGGGTAGTTATAAGGGGTCAAAGTCGTCGTTTTTATTATTTTTTTTTGTGACGCTCATGATCGAGAGAGTGCACCAAAATTTGGGAATAAGTAGGTCATGACGTAACTAAGTAAAATTTCCAGGGGTGGCACTCTGCGTGGCCGACAAAGGGGTGGGGCAGGGGTGAATACAAAAAATATAAGGGGTTTTTTTGCGACGTTCGTGATTGACAGAGTGCACCAAAATTTGGGAATAAGTAGACCATGACATAACTAAGTAAAATCCTCAGAGCCGTAAACCAGAGTTGGGCATGAGGGTAGTTATAAGGGGTCAAAATCGCCGTTTTTATTATTTTTTTTGTGACGCTCATGAGGTAACTAAATACAATCTCCAGGGGTGGAACGCTGCGTGGCCGATAAAGGTGTGGGGGTAGGTGTAAATATAAAAAATATAAGGGGTTTTTTGCGACGTGCTAGATTGAGATAGTGCACCAAAATTTGGGAATAAGTAGACCATGACTTAGCTAAGTAAAATCCCCAGAGCGGGAAACCAAAGTTGGGGATGAGGGTAGTTTTAAGGGGTCAAAGTCGCAGTGTGTATTATTTTTTTTGTGACCCGGCACAACATTTGTCCCCTACGCAGCGTTCCGCCCCTGGAGATTTTACTTAGTAATGTCATGATCTACTTGTTCCCAAATTTTGGTGCACTATCTCGATCACGAACGGCAAAAAAACCCCCATATATTTTTATACTCACCCCTGCCTACCACCCCTTTGTACCCCAAGCAGCGTTCCGCCCCTGAAGATTTTACTCAGTTACATCATAACCTACTTACTCCCAAATTTTGGTGCACTATCTCCATCATGAGCGCCACAAGAAAAAAATAATAAAAACCGCGACTTTTACCCCCTATAACTACCCTCGTCCGCCACTCTGCTTTCCGCCTCCGGGGATATTACTTAGTTATGTCATGGCCTACTTATTTCCAAATTTTGGTGCACTATCTCACTCACGAACGTCGCAAAAAACCCTTACATTTTTTTATATTCACCTCTGCCCCACCCCTTTGTCGACCACGCAGCGTTCCACTCCTGGAGATTTTACTTACTTACGTCATGACCTACTTATTCCCAAATTTTGGCGGGCTATCTCGATCATGAGCGTCACAAAAAAAATAATAAAAACCGGAACTTTGACCCCTTATAACTACCTTCCTTCCCCACTCTGGTTTCCGGCTCTGGGGATTTTAATTATTTATGTCATGGTCTACTTATACCCAAATTTTGGTGCACTATTTCAATCACGAACGTCGCAAAAAACCCGGTTTATTTTTTTATATTCACCCCTACCCCCACCCCTTTGTCGGCCACGTAGCGTTGAGCCCCTAGAGATTTTACTTAGGTACGTAAAATTTTGGTGCACTATCTCGATCATGAACGTCATAAAAAAAATAATAAAATCCGCGACTTTGACCCCTTATAACTACCCTCGGCCCCAACTCTGGTTTCCGGCCGTTGGTGAAAGTCATGTACACAGCTAATTCAACATATCCCCGTATAGTTTTTCCATATTACTTATCACGCACAAAATCCGCTCCCAGCTCTTAGACTACTGATTCTCGCTGAATTTAATTCCGTCGCTCCGTCCCTCGCCGTCATTCGGCGATTAAACAAGGATAGTAATATAAGCAATGTTGCCGATTTTAGCGCTTCCTTCAGTTGCCTATATCCAATCGAAACCTAAACGTATTGTATTTTTTTCTGTACTTACCAATTTGCGTAAGAATCTCGGCCATCTGTTTAGTGTTGATTCCGCAATTGTTCGCCACATTCTTCTGACACCGCTTGTGTACGTTTAACGAACAAGCTTCGCACTGAAGTCCTTGTCTAATCAGTCCATATAAGAGTGATCCACAATGATCACAGAATGTAAAACGTTTGTAGCTGTGCACTACAAACCGATGTGGTACATTTACATTGAATCCGGTGCTTTGGTGTTGACTACTCGACTGCGAAACAAAAACAAAATTGTATTAAATTGGTGAATTTAAGAAAAATACAAATAAAAAATAAAAACTGGAATATATAATTATTGATTTACGCAAAGAAGAACGGAGAGTACTTTGAACAGAGAAGGTTGGATTTGCTATTTATAATACTCTTAAACACACATAAAACTTTACTTTTGATGTGTATACTCAAGGTGAGTCAAATTTGTGAAAAGGAGTACAAAATCTGTACAAAATTTTTTTAAGAAGCCGCCTATACGATTCAAAGGAAACCAAGAAATTCGTTGTCTGAATTGTATGAAAAGGCGTTTGAGAGTAAGTATAGAGATGTGGGCCATAGAACAAGCTATTAATAATTGTAGAATAGATTCGAGATATAGACAGCTAATACATAATATATATGAAAATGCAACTATGATAGTACAACTAGACGAAAATACAAATCCCATCCCTATTAAGAGAGGCGTGAGACAAGGAGACGTAATATCGCCAAAGCTTTTCAACCTAGCCCTAGAAGACGTCTTCAAAACGACAAATTGGTCAACCTATGGCATTAACGTTAATTAAAGTTAATGGCAAGAAGCTAAACCACCTCAGATTCGCTGACGACATTGTGATTATAGCGAGCTCATTCGAGGAACTGCAAATTATGATGGAGGAACTCGCAGGCAGCTCCCAATACGTCGGCCTGAAAATGAACATGAGAAAAACAAAAATAATGACAAACACGGATGACCCCAGACGTATAACTATAAATGGCAGTGAGATAGAAAAAGTCCAGGAATATATCTACCTAGGCCAAATCCTGAAACTTCACAAAGAGAACCAAAGTGCGGAAATTACTAGGAGAGCAAGACTAGCATGGGCAGGATTTGGAAAACTTAGTTGGATACTTAAGAACTGCAAAATACCCCAATACTTGAGTAGCAAAGTGTTCAACCAATGCATCCTTCCTATCATGACATATGGATCTCAAACCTGGACCCTAACCAAGGCAAATATGAATAAACTAGCCACAACAGAAAGAGCAATGTTAGGTATAGGACTGTCAGATAAAAAGAGGAACGACTGGGTAAGATCAAAAACAAAAGTCGAGGACATAACAACAAAAGTTGCCAAACTTGAATGGAGCTTCGCAGGCCACACTGCTAGACAAAAAGACCAACGTTGGAATGCAACAGTACAACATTGGAGACCTTACCAAAGTAAACGACCGAGAGGAAGACCACAGATGAGGTGGGTTGGTGATACTAAAAGAGTAGCCGGAGCAAATTGGAAATATGTTACTCAGGATAGAGACCAATGGAAGGAGTTGGGAGAGGCCTATGTCCAAACGTGGACGATAGAAGGCTAAGAAGAAGAAGTTCCTTTTTGTAGTTGTTTGTGCTGTTAGTACTCCTTCTTTTTCTTCTTGCAGTACCGTCTCCTATCGGAGGTTGGCTACCATCACAGCAATCTTAACTTTGTTGGCTGCAGCTCTGAACAACTGTATTGAACTGCACCCATACCACTCCCTTAAATTTCGCAACCAGGAAATCCTCCTACGTCCCACATTTCTCTTTCCCGAGATTTTTCCTTGGATGATGAGTCTTACCAGAGAGTACTTTTCTCCTCTCATTATGTGGCCTAGATATTCCAATTTTTTTGGTTAGTACTCCGCCGAGTCCCTTTCTTCTTTCAGTGCAGTCTCTTTAAGAAGGTTGGCTATCATTACGGCTATCTTCACCTTTTATACTGCTGCTCTAAACAGCTCAACAGAGTTACAATTTTACCATTGTCTCAAATTGTTTCACCGGAATATACGCCGCCGGTCTGTGCTTCCTCTGCCCAGTATTTTTCCCTACATAATAATCTGTAGCAACGCACATCTATCACCTATTATGACATAACCCAGATACTGTAGTTTTCATCGTTTAATTGTATTTAGCATCTCCTTTTCGTTGTTCATTCTTTTTAAAATGTCGTTTTTCGCAACTTTATCGAACCAATTTATTTTTAAAATTCTCCTATAAGCATATATACAGCGTGTCCCGAAAAGATTGGTCATAAATTATACCACACATTCTGGGGTCAAAAATAGTTCGATTGAACCTAACTTACCTTAGTACAAATGTGCTCATAAAAAAGTTACAACCCTTTGAAGTTACAAAATGAAAATCGATTGTTTTCAATATATCGAAAACTATTAGAGATTTTTTATTGAAAATGGACATGTATCATTCTTATAGCAGGAACATCTTAAAACAAAATTATAGTGAAATTTCTCCACCCCATAAAAAATTTATGGGGATTTTGTTCCTTTAAACCCCCCCAAACTTTTGTGTACGTTCCAATTCATTCATTATTGTGGTACCATTAGTTAAACACAACGTTTATAAAAAACTTTTTTGCTTCCTAGTATTTTTTTGATAAGCCAGTTTTTATCGAGATGCGGCTTCTTTTTCAATATATTTACGTAAAAATTTTATGGGGGTTTTGTTCCTTTAAACCCCCCAAATGTTTGTGTACGTTCCAATTAAACTATTATTGTGGTACCATTAGTTAAACACAGTGTTTTTAGGACTTTTGCCTCTTAGTCTTTTTTTATAAGTCACCTTTTATCGAGATGTAGCTTCTTTTTCAAAATATACCTAAAAATGTAAATTATAAATAAATTTTCAGATTATTAACAGGTCTCTATAACCGTACTTAACCATATACAAATATGTGGTGGATTCGACAAATATTCAAAATATCTCGATAAACACTGACTTATCAAAAAAGTACTAAGAGGCAAAAAAGTTTTAGAAACATTGTGTTTAACTAATGGTGCCACAATAATAATTCAATTGGAACGTACACAAAAGTTTGGGGGGTTTAAAGGAACAAAACCCCATAAAATTTTTATGGGGTGCACAAATTTCACTTTAATTCTTTTTTAGGATGTTGCTGCCATAAAAATGCCTCATGTCCATTTTCAATAAAAAATCTCTGAGAGTTTTCGATATATGAAAAAAACTCGATTTTCATTTTGTAACTTCAAAGGGCTATAACTTTTTTTGTGTGCACTATTGTATATAAGTAAGTGAGGTTCAATCAAACTATTTTTGACCCCAGAATCTGTGGTATAATTTATGACCAATCTTTTCGGGACACCCTGTATATCAAGTTGGTCTCTTTAGGGTGAACTTTTTGTGGGTTATTGGAGTAGGTGCTGTGTGTACTGGGTTGCTTACTACTGGTTGTTAGTTGGTCTGGTGGAGTTCTTGAGAAACAGACATGAAAAAGAGCAATGTCAAAGAAGCAGCTCTAATCCTAGTCAACGAAGAAAAATGTGTAGCAAATCCGGCAGAAGAATGTAGCAGGCTTAAATATTAAAAGAAGAATTCAACAACAAGAATACACCATCAAGAGCGGAAAGATAGTAAGTCGGAGAAAATCGCCTACAATCTTAAACACAATACACAAATCTATGTTACATAACTTTACCACAACTTCGATACAGGTTACACACATATATAACACAAAATAACACATAAACAGTCAGAATTTGATATCATCATCATCTTGGTGCTACAGCCCTTAGAGGGCCTCGACCTTCTCAAGCTTTCTACGCCATTATGTTCTGTCCCTTGTTTGCATTTTCCAGTTGCCGACTCCGATCTTCTCGGCATCTTGTGTTACCCCGTCCATCCACCTCAACTTTGGTCTACCCCGTCTTCTCATTCCCACGGGTTGAGCTGTTAGAATCTTTTTTATCATGTTAGATTCAGGGGTGCGGGCTACATGTCCTGCAAGCAGGCGGTTTCGCTTAATTACAGTGATAATATCTTTTCCACTGAACGTATGCTTGTAGATATTCTGCAGTTCAAAGTTATATCTACGCCTCCATATTCCGTTCTCACAGACTGCTCCGAATATCTTGCGTAGCACCTTTCTTTCAAAAATCGATAGATCGGATTCATCTGTTTTAGTTAGCGTCCATTCCTCTGATCCATATGTGAGAACGGGGACTATCAATGTTCTATACAGCCTTATACGAGTTTTTTGAGACAGACGTTTGTTAGATAAGTACTTCGATAGGCCATGACAACACCTTGTTATTATTGGGGTTAACCGATGTCCCTAGATATATGAACTCTTTGACCGCTTCGAAGTTTTGGTCATTGATGATTAGATCTGCGTCAACATTTCCAGCTCTTGTGTTTGTGTTAGTCGCCATGAATTTGGTTTTTGATTTATATGTAACCCCATTCGTTCTGCTGCTGCTACTAGATCGGTTAGAATTTCCGCAGTTCTCGCCCTGCTTCTTGTTATAATGTCCAGGTCGTCTGCATATGCTAGAATTTGGACTGATCTATTAAATATTGTTCCCCTGCTATCTAAATTAGAGTCTCGTACAACTTTTTCTAAGGCTACATTAAAAAGCTGACACGCCAGCGCATCCCCTTGCCTTAAGCCCCTATGTATTTCAAATGGGGTTGACGAGTCGTTTTGAATTTTTACTGCTGATAGCATCTTCGCCATTGTCACTTTTATCAAACATATGAGTTTTTTTTGGAATTCCTAACTCATTCATAGCGTTGTAAAGACTTGGTCTTAAGACACTGTCATATGCCGCTTTAAAATCGACAAAGATATGGTACATATCTATGTTAAACTCTTGCGCTTTTTCGCAAGCTTCGTCAGAATTTGATATTCTAGGGTAAAAACATCACTCTCAGATATTTTTTTAACTATACGCATCATGTGGCCTACAAGATTGAGGCCAAGTATGTCAATTTTAAGAAGACAGAACCCAATAATAACTTTGGGTGTACATCTTCCCAGAGTATTTAAAAATAATCTCTTTTGAGAACGATTTCCGGAGTGGAATTGTAAAAGTCAAACATATGTTTTTTAAAAATGTAATTTTCATTACATCAATAATTATTATCACTTAAACCCAGATAAACAGAATATCTAAATTCTAAATGAAGTAGTGTTGATTTTGAATGAGTCAACTGAACAAATTCAACTATTATTTCATCAAAGGGAATTATTTTTATTGATAGTTCCCGTAATATTTTTACTTTTCCAAATAATTGCACAATGCAATTCATACATTCCACAGTACATACATTCATACATTGCACATAGCCCAGTAAATGAACGGGAAATACGGCGAGACCGTGTAATTTTCAGGGGCAACTCCGAATTGCATGAAAATTTGGATTTAGGTTCTACTTACCCTCCACTTCAAAGTTGAAATTGTGCCGTTGATTGCTTTTACTTGGAGGGGTGACAGCCACCCCTTCTCGGTGGTAAAAAAACATAAGTTCAAGATAAGACCGGAAATGGATAAATTGACGGGTTTTAAGCATTTTTTGTTCTATAGAGTTTTTTATGTTAGTCAATACTTTTCGAGTTATTTGCGATTGAAAATGTTTATTTTTCGACAAAAAAACTACGTTTTCAGACGGTTTTTCACAAATAACTCAAAAAGTAAATATCTGATCGAAAAAATATCCTTAGCAAAAGTGTAGCTTATAAAAAACCGAAAAAAAGGTGTATCAGTAAAGTCTATCAACCGAGTAAAAACAAAGTTGTAGCTCATGAAAAATACGTTCTTATTCGTCTAACTCCAAATCGAATATTTCAAGGCGAAATCACCGAAAAATTAAGCACTTTTCGGGAAAAACCCATTTAAACTTTTTAAAGTCTTTATAAAAAGTTTTATTTTAATTGTTCACAGAAGTCTCTAGCTTTAAAATTAAGCGAGTTACGCTCAAAATAAAGTTGGCCCTCTTTTTTTTGGTAAAAAATCATGAAAATCTCCCCGTGTTTAGCTCCCCAAATGAAATTAATCTCTACCTCTTTACAAACAATTTACTTACTTATCTATCTTTTATATGATCTGTCAGTCTCGCCGGTTTAAATTGCTTATTTTTGAAAGGGTTAGAGTTGAAAAAGCTTGAACGAGTCACTATCCATGAGTGTATGCAAATTTTCAACAGCCATATCTTAACCAATTTTTGTCCCACGGAAAAACAAAATGAAACTAGCATATTTACAATAGCAAAACCTACATTTTTTTACTCTTTAAGATTTTTCTTATCGCTAATACTTTTTAAGTTATTTTGAAAAAAGGGAATTTTTCAAAAAATTTTAGAAATTTTTTTTTACTATAAAACCAAATTTTTTCAATAATAAGCACTTTAAACCAATCAAACTTACAGATCGTATAAACAATAGACATACAGTTAAAATAAAGGATAAAGCGGTAACGATTAATTTTATTTAGGGTGCTAAATAGAAGGAGGTTTTCACGATTTTTTTTTTACCAAAAAAAGGCGCCAACTTTTTTTTTAGTGTAACTCGTTTATTTTTGACGATAAAAATTTTTGTAAAAAACAAATATAAAGATTTTTTTAGATGCTTTAAAAATATAAATAAGCTTTTCCCGAAAAATGTTTAATTTTTCGGTCATTTCGCGTTGAATTATTCGATTTGCAATTAGACGAATAAGAACGTATTTTTCATGAGCTACAACTTTGCTTTTACTCAATTTATAGACTTTACTGATACACCACATTTTTCGTTTTTTTTTATAAGCTACGCTTTTGATAAGAATATTTTTTTCGATAAAATATTTACTTTTTGAGTTATTGGCGAAAAACTGTCTGAAAACGTAGTTTTTTTTGTCGAAAAATCAATATTTTCAATCGCGAATAACTCAAAGTATTAACTTACGTAAAAAACTTTATAGAACGAAAGTTGCTTATAATCTGTCAATTTATCCATTTCCGGGCTTACACCCGTTTTTCACCCCCCGAGAAGGGGTGACTGTCACCTCCCATGTAAAATCAATCAACGGCACAAATTCAACTTTGAAGTGGAGTGTAAGTAGAACCTAAATCCAAATTTTCATGCAATTCGGAGTTGCCCCTGAAAATTACACTCCAAAACGGTCATTTATTGGGCTAACAATACAATAATAAGAAGAGCAGAAGAAGTATCCTTAGGCATCCAACCAGCAAGAAAGTCTAGACGCTGCATTGAGTACGGCACCAGAAGAAGAAGATAATAAGAAGATAATACTACTACAATTTTTATCTGTTTTGAATTTGAAATAACCTAAACTATAAGACAAATATTTACAGATAAAGTTGTTTAAGAAAACAGACGGATACATACTACTATTATTTATAAAAAAAGCATATTAACAAATTTAAGGATAATTAATCCTTAAACTATGCAATATTACTATTTTTAACAAACTACTCAAATATACAGGGTGTAACAAAAAGGCAGGTCAAAAATTAAATCACATATTCTGGGACCAAAAGTAGTTCGATTGAACCTAACTTACCTTAGTACAAATGTGCACATAACAAAGCTTCAGCCCTTTGAAGTTACAAAATGAAAATCGATTTTTTCCAATATAATATACAGGGTGCGCCAAACCTCTGGTTTTCTTTGATTACGGCTAAATTATGGGATATACAAAAAAATGTTTTTAACAAAATTAATGTATATCGAAGCCGTCTATAATTTAAAATTATTTTCGATTATACAGGGTGTCAGAACGACGTTACAAACCAAAGTTGTGTTTTTTTAAATGGAACACCCTATATATTAAATCATTTTTGAATATATTTTTTAAAAATATTAAGAATTTATATAAGGTTTTATAGGCCTAAAGTTAACAATTTTCGAAATATTTACACTTTTATTGAGAAAAATGGTAATATTCAAAGGGCTGTGAATTATGCTTTCAAGGTAATAAATATTTAAATGACATGTCAAAGTTTTTTTAGTATACTGTTATTTTTAAATAAATTAACATATTTGACATATAGCCATAAAATATACAGTGTGATCACTATTTGCAAATACAAAATTTTCTCATTTTTTTTAATGGGACACCCTGTATATTAGTATTGACTTTTGCAGTAAATATTACAACCTTTCTTTTGGTATAAGGTTGTATGTACCTAGCATGTTTCGTTTTGTAGATATTAAAAAAAACTATAGATTTTACGTTTTTGCGGATTTTTTATTAAAAAAATTTTTTGCAAAAAAAAATAACTATAATCTCGTTTTAGAAACATACATCAAAATATCAAATATGAAAATAAAAATGTAATTAAAAATTAAAATAAATCGTATACTAGTACAATTCAATTGAATTTAATAATTTAAAATTATTTTACAAAAAATATTTTACCGTACTAATGAATGCATAAATTAGTTATTAAATTAAATAAACAACTAAATTTGATATCTACCCTAGTAATTTTTCTACCAGAGCAACTTTCCTGCACCAAATTAATTGTTAGGTATATTGTATTTACGAGTAAGATCAGTTAAACTTTTAATTTACCTTTTAAATTTACTTACATCTTAAGAACATAATTATAAAGTATGCTTTGAAACAAATGAATATTAAATGTATTAGGCAAATTATTTATTAATATAAATAGTATTAACTGGTGTCACAAAAACTGGTAATACTTTTCTAGTTGAAATTTTTGTAACAATTTTTTATATTTTAAATTTTAATTTTTCAACCGAACAATTGATATATGGCATTTGTTTTGGACGAAACCATTCGAAATTATTACCAGATTTTGTGACACGAGTACATAGATACTATTTGCTTCGTAATATACTTTCTTCTATAACGTTCATTTGTTTCAAAGCATACTTTATACGTTCTCAAGATGTAGGTAAATTAAAAAGTTATTAACTGATCTTACTCGTAAATACAATTTAACTAACAAAATTGGGTACAATAAAGTTACTAGGGTAGAAAAATTTCTAGGGTAGATTTTAAATTGGTTGTTTAATTTAATAATTAATTTATCCATATTAAATACTTATTACTATGTAAAAAAATTGTTTGTAACATAATTTTAAAGTTATTAAATTCAATTAAGTTGCACTTGCATACGTTTTATTTTAATCTTTAATTACGTTTTTATTTTCATCTTTGATATTTTAGTGTATGTTTCTAAAATCAGATTATAATTTTTTTTGCAAAAAAAATTAATCAAAATTATCGCGGATATAAAATATCCGCGAAACGTAAAATCTATAGTTCTTTTTTAAATATTTACAAAACCAAACATGTTATGTACATACAACCTTATACCAAAAGAAAGGTTGTAATATTTACTACAAAATGCAATAATAATATATAGGGTGTTCCATTTAAAAAAAAATGAGAAAATTTTGAATTTGCAAATAGTGATCACACTGTATATTTTATGGCTGTAAGTAAAAGATATTAAATTATTTAAAAATGACACTATAATATAAAAACTTTGACCTACTACTTAAATTTTTATTACCTTGAAAACATAATCCACAGCCCTATAAATATTACCATTTTTCTCAATAAAAATGTAAGTATTTCGAAAATTATTAACTTTAGGCCTATAAGACCTTTTACAAATTTTTCATATTTTTAAAAACTATATTCAAAAATGATTTAATATATAGGGTGTTCCATTTAAAAAAATACAACTTTGGTTCATACCGTTGTTGTGACTCACCCTGTATAATCGAAAATAATTTTAAATTATAGACGGTTTTTATATACATTAGTTTTGTTAAAAACATTTTTTTGTATACCCCATAGTTTAGCCGTAATCAAAGAAAACCAGAGGTTTGGCGCACCCTGTATAGAAAACTATTAGAGATTTTTTATTGAAAGTAAACATGCAGCATTCTTAAAAACTCACTTGTCGAAAAAGTACTAAGAGACAAAAAAGTTTTAAAAACATTGCGTTTAACTAATGGTACCACAATATTAATTCAATTGGAACGTACACAAATATTTGGGACCAAAAGTGAACAAAACCCCCATAACATTTTTATTGGGTAAACAAATTTCACTTTTATTTTTTTTAAGATGTTCCTGCCATAAGAATGCCACATGTCCTTTTCAATAAAAAATTTCTAATAGTTTTCGATATATTGGAAAAATCGATTTTCATTTTGTAACTTCAAAGGGCTGTAACTTTTTTTATGTGCACATTTGTACTAAAGTAAGTTAGGTTCAATCGAACTATTTTGGTATCAGAATATGTAACCTGACTTTTTGTTACACCCTGTATTATCCTAAAAATACATAGTAAAAAATAGGATCTTACCCTTACCTCATCCTGCATCCCAGGACATTTTGTAACAACTGTATGATGACATCGCTTGTGAACAACGCATGTGCAAACTGGAAAAAAGTCAGTTAGATGGGATACCAGATTCACAAACTATTAAAATACCATCACCAAATACCTACACTTTGAAATTTAAATAAGCTATATATACAAAATGTACAATAATGTAAAATGTAACTTTCACTGTCAGATAAATCCATTATTACTAATTACAGAAAAAATAGTAGATTTTTTATTTATATCTTTCTCCTTCTACAATTTAAGAACATAAATTTTTTCCATCAAAATTACAGATATTATGTATTTTTAAGTTTGGTGTAAATGATGCACATTGAAGTATCACCTAAATATTTGTTCACGGTATCAAGAAATACATGACCCAATTTATAAGTTAAAACTATAAAGTACTATGAAGGAATACCAAGAGTTATCGCCAATATGTATTAGAACCAGACAGCAACAGAGTCTTCAAAATTTCATCGAAACCTAAGATTTATCAATAAAAAAGAGATTGTAAGGTCAGATTGTATACTTTCTCCAATATTGTTTCCCTTTGCATGCTAATGACGCCTGAAGACGTCATACCATTACTACTATAAGGTGCGCATGACGGCTTCAGGCGTCATATACAGATATGCACAACATCCGTTTAGATGTTAGTATTTGTTTGATTTTGACTGAAACAAGTTTTATTTCTATTAAGTACGTAGATAAAAGTGTTTTCATAGCGTCAGTTTCGATTCATATTTTGGATGAAGAAATATCGACCAAAACACTACAATGTAAATGCAGCGAAAAATCGAGTTAGCAACCAGGTCGCATTAGGCATATTTCGTCAGCAATGGAAGGGTTAACTTATACGAAGAAGTAGTGGCAGACTCTACTAATGGTATTGAAGTAAACGGCGTATTCATTAACAACATTAGGTATGTCGATGACACAGCGAAAGTGAATATCTGGATCTAGTGGCAGATCTTCAACGCCTTTTAAATGATCAAACTCTTCTCTCTCCGCTACTGTATAACAAAGGTATAACATATACACTAGGGTGGTTCGAAAAAAAATTTTTTCTTATATTTCAGATTGCTATGGTGCGCAAAAGTTGCCATTGGTATAGACTTGAAAAAAGCACTAATTATTATATTTTTATTAATTTGTCTTCCGGTCGCGCAATGCCTTCGAAGTTAGCAAAAATTGTGAAAAACCTTAATTTTTCATATTTTTTTTTAAACAGGCCAGATGGTTTTAATTGCGTTCCTATACCATGAATTAACTACTAAAAGTATGTAAAATTTGCATTATTATACATATGCACTTATTATACATTTGTTTCATATCTTCCGGTCGCGCAACATAATACAAAATGAGTAAATTTAGTAGTTTTTGCAAAATTTCAAAGTTTGACTGTTTAGTACAATTTAATCATACGACTTTTAAAAATGCTATAGTTTAATTCAAGTGGAGTTCGGTCGCGCAGCTTCGTCAAAAACAGCAAACTACCGAGAGGAGACGCGAAAGTGACGAGTGCCAGTGAAGCGCGCACAGCCACAAATAGAGATACATGTTTGAAGACCTCTACAATGGAGTATTTGTCTTCTCCATTACAACGAACTGCCATTCCGCCACCTTTTCCAACACTTAGATGGAAATACAACAGGCACAATAGGATATCCGGACCGATTGGAAAGGTCCTACCTGATTGTGAAAGACTACCAGTTGTTGTCGATTTTAATCTTATCCATTGTGAGTTTCAAAAAATTGAAAAGCGGATTCTTAGCAAGGACCGATTGTACTTGCTTGAGATATCAGAAGTCGTCAAGTTAGGACATTGTTCAGAAAACTTTGTGGTACGTGATCCTGGCTCAATGTAAAAGTTGGCATCGCTGAGCGGTGCAATAATGTGGTTCTAATATAGCCGTCGCTGGAACTGTGCCACACACTTTACTTGAAGCTTCGGTCACTAGCTTAACCCATCTTTCAACTGCCTGTGTATGGCATTGGAAAGTATCTATACTCATAACAGGCTTGAAGTCATTACACCTAAAGCCCAGCTCTCGGATATGGTTTCTTTCATCAGTTACCATAGCCAAAAGTAAATTTTCGGGTGGACAAAGTAAGCATTCTGTTGTAAAACGTGATCAACAACTTGAAGAAGCTTTTTTGGTAAGAACCTTGAAGATTCAATGATTTTGTAATCATGTCTAGGCCCATCTGTGAATTTGTTGTTTATTTTTGTGACAAACCACAAAGGCATATTATAACTTTTGAGAATGAATGTGACAATCTCTCTCAGATTTTCAGAAGGGTTGGACACACTAATGTAGAAACGCAAAACTCTGTTAGCAGTAGCAAGTCATCTTGAATGTGACGTTGGGCTAGGATCACGTACCCACTGCAAAGTCTTCTGAACAATGTCCTGACTTGATGACTTCTGATATCTCAAGCAAGTACAATTATTGGTGCTTGCTAAGAATACGCTTGTCAACTTTTGGAATCTCACAATCAATAGGATTAAAATCAATAAGTGGTAGTCTTTCACAATCAGGTAGGGCCTGTTGTAATCTAAGTGTTGGAAAAGGTGGTGGAATGGCAGTTCGTTATAATGGAGAAGATAAATACTCCATTGTAGAGGTATTCCCACATGTATCTTTATTTGTGGCTGCGCGCGCTTCTCTGGCATTCGTCACTTTCGCCTCGCTTCTCGGTAGTCTGCTCTTTTTGACGAAGTTGCGCGACCGAATTCCATTTGAATATCAAAATTTATCTTATCTGCTTGGATTTTAAATATATTATTGTAAATGAATTAAACTATAGCATCTCTAAAAGTCGTATGATTAAATTGCACTAAACAGTCAAATTTTAAAATTTAGCAAAAACTACTAATTTTACTCATTTTGTATTATGTTGCGCGACCGGAAGATATGAAACAAATGTATAATAAGTGCATTTATATTGATTTTACATACTTTTAGTAGTTAATTCATGGTATAGGAACGCAATTAAAACCATCTGTCATGTTTAAAAAAATATATGAAAAATTAAGGTTTTTCACAATTTTTGCTAACTTCGAAGGCATTGCGGGACCGGAAGACAAATTAATAAAAAAATAATAATTAGTGCTTTTTTCAAGTCTATACCAATGGCAACTTTTGCGCACTATAGCGATCTGAAATAAAACAAAAAGTTTTTTTCGAACCACCCTAATATGCACAGCCAATGCCCCCAGATTTGTTGAATTACTGTGCCCCAGAATTATTATGGTCTTTAAAAAGAGTAAAAGGAACGAAAATACAACGGTAGGTATGAATTTCCAAATATGTGGTCTAACTAATTAACATAATTTCAAATAGATATGTAAACGAATAAATTAGTAATAATTTTAACTATTTAGAATGGGAAATAAGCCACAATATTATTAAAAAATGATTTTTATTAACGTTTCGACGCCCAAATCGGGTGCCGTTGTCAAAATACAAAATACTATTAATATAAACAAAAATGTTGTTGCTTAGTAAAAAAATTCTTCTAATAATTTATTTAATTTGACTCATTTATATCGGCAATTCAGATACATATGATACATTTTAAAGTAGAAGACTTTAAAATGATATTGCCAATATTTATGAGTTGCGTTCCTGGGACGACTTTACTGAAAGATAGTTCATTCGATTACATGAAATCAACGCCCAAATCGACAACGGCACCCGATTTGGGCGTCGAAACGTTAATAAAAATCATTTTTTAATAATATTGTGGCTTATTTCCCATTCTAAATAGTTAAAATTGTAAAAATGCCACAAGAAAATAGCTTCAGAACAACATTAGTAATAATATTACCAAATACGTAAACTACAACCACTCTATTACGGACGTGATAATTTCTTACCTACGTTCTGAAAACCTACCACAAGATAAAATATGGTTACTTTATCTATCAAATTTTCCTAGAAAATTCGGTAACTATTTAAGTTATAAATAATAAATATAACAGTGAAAATTACAAGTATATAGTAACATTTTGCGTATTTTTAGAATACATAATATGAATAAGAATAATTGAGGCCATGAGAGCCAGAGTGTCCTAACTGATAAGAAGATTACTTTTTATAATCAAAGAAAATGATCAGAAGCTATCAATGTCCGATTGTTTTAGTAATTGTATGTTGACCAATAATTATTCTTGCCTCTCGGTCAACATACAATTACTAAAACAATCGGACATTATTAGTTTCTGATCATTTTCTTTGATAATGTTCTTATATCTTGCTCAATTATTAGTTAATGACTCATTTTATTACCTCAGTAATGACCTCAATTATTAGTTAATATAATGTCTTATGATGTACGAGAAATAGGGTAACTAATTATACGATTTCTTTTGAACTCCCGTCAACTTTTATTTCGATATTGGCATTACAGGTGAATCAGAATACTAATACAGTCTGTTCCAACGAAAATTCCCTATGACCTCCCCCCCCCCCCCCAGGAACTCAGAAACCAAGAGCTTCTTCAAAATTTAAAAAACACTTTATATTTGAAGAGGGACGAATTTTCATGCAAAATTCATGCCCTTAAAGGTAACCCCTTACTGCCTCGCATCAACCCCCACTTTTTTTTAAATAGCAAGTGTGATCGAGTGGCACATCATTTGAAAGGTAATTTTTTTTTTCTATACGACACTCTATTTTTTTTAATTTACATACCTAATAAGTTTGAAGATAATTTTAGAGTTAACACATTTATTATAAATTAGTTAAATCAAAAATTATCTTTAAAGTTATTCCGCAAATTAAAAAGGAATAGTGGGTCGTTTAGAGAAAAAAATACCTTTCTAATGATATGAAACTCGATTACACTTGCTGTTAAAAAAACTGGGGTTGATGCGGGGCAGTAGGGGGTTACATTTGAGGGCATGAATTTTGCTTGAAAATTTGTCCCCCTTCCAATACAAATCGATGTGTTTTTTTAATTGTGAAGAAACTCTTGGTTTTCTGAGTTTCTGAGGGAGGGGGTCAAATTTTCGTTGGAACACACTGTAGACGTGAACATACTGTGCGCATTAGCAGATTTCAAATTACGGCGCAGAGCGGTCAGTTGATTGAGAACCGCTTAGTAATGTATGTGGAAGCTATTTGCGAAGTTGTCTTAATATCTACCAGGCTTAATATCGTACGTTTTTTTTTTAATTTCTTTTTGAACTTCACATCAAATTTTTGATGTAGAAACTATTCAAAAATGTTTACAGACTTCGTCCTTTTACTGTTACAATATTGCTCAAGAATACAATAGAAATTCCTGTCCAGAATACAATAGAAACACGCAAATGCTCCGCCACCAAAGACTTTTAAAAGTCAATCGTCTGCAGACAAGGTCGTGTTAACATTTCTTTTCGACATGTAACATTTCAAACCTGTATAAAGCCTTATGAGCCACACTTTGAAAATCTTTCTATGTATCGTAGAATCAGAGATAAATGTGAAGAAGACCAGGATGAAACACAATTTGGCTTCAGAAATGGACTGGAACCCGGGACGCACAATAAATGTATTTGCACTAAATGTATTATTGCAGAAATACCAAGATCAAAGGAAAGACGTATTTGCTGTATTTATTGACTATGAGAAGGCCTTTGATCGAGTACATCACAAATTAATTAAAATATTAAAGGATAAAGGAGTTGATAGTCAAGGTGTACGAATCATAGAAAAATTATACTGGCGTCAAACAGCGACAGCTTGCATAAAAAGAAAATCAACAGAAATATGCAAAATACAAAGAGGTGTCAGACAGGGTTGTATACTGTCCCCACTGTTATTCAATTTATATTCAGATAGAATATTTAAAGAAGCGCTCCATATTTTGGAACGGGGTGTGAAAGTAATGGAATTCTGATACATACAATCAGATATGCAGACGATACAGTTATTTTAAGTGATGATATGAATAGATTACAACAGCTTTTAAATGCCATTGGCACAGTGGGAAGAGAGTTTGGCCTAAACATAAACTGTTCAAAAACAAAATACATGGTATTTAGCCGTTTGGCCCATCAAGATTCACAGTTATATGTTGATGGTCATATAATTCAAAGAGTACCCAGTTTTAAATATCTTGGTTGCCATATTACTGAACAACTAGATCCAGAAAAAGAGATAAAATGTAGAATCGAGATAGCCCGTACGACATTTTTAAAAATGAAGTCATTCTTCTGTAATGATAACTTGCAACTTCAACTTCGAAAGCGCATGATTAAATGTTACATTTGGTCAGTCCTCTTGTATGGTGTCGAAGCATGGACATTAAAAATATCCACCATTAATCGTTTGGAGGCGTTTGAAATGTGGCTGCACAGACGTACACTGAAAATATCATGGACGGCTATGCTGACAAATGTGGCAGTCCTTAAAAGAGCAAATGCTGCCCGCGAGCTGCTTGATAACATCAAATATAGAAAGATGGTATATTTTGGACACGTAGGTAGGAGAGACCGGTATAATATTCTTCAACTTATTATGATGGGTAAAATCAAAGGACGCAGAGGAATTGGTAGAAAGCAGGCCTCTTGGTTGAAGAAGATCCGGGAGTGGACAGGAAAAAAGAAAGCAGAACAACTATTTAGAATAGCTCGAGACAGAGACAGTTTCGCCATGTTAATCGCCAACGTCAAGGGGACTTGATAGGGCACGTTAAGAAGAAGAATAAAGCCGAGATCTGATAGAGTTTGGAATGGCACTCTTCACCAGTTTATGTTGGCAAAGACAAATAGAAAATATATAATAGTGAAAAGAAAAGAGTTACTTTTTGATTTCGGTCGGACCATTCCGATGGAGCTTATCCCCCGAGTATCGAGGGCACACCACCAATGCTGGCAGTAGAAATTTTAGTAAGTTGGTTAACTCATACAATGATCAAAACCGCAAAACAATGTCGTTAGACCACTCCATAGTAAAATTACCACGGCTCTGACCGTACCAGTCCCTAGCTGAGTTGAAAGGCTTTGTATCAGCTTCTGACTTCCTTTGAACCGTGTTCATTTACCGACAAATGATGACAGACTTCACTCAGATCGACGCAAGCCATAAATAAATGGTTCGGTCCTATTAGCACAATGATTTCACGTTGTGTTAATTCTTGTTTTAGTTTTTATCTTACATTGTTACAGATTTTCATTTCTCTTGGCGTGCCACGGTACGTTCCGTTGGATCCCAGCTTAATGACACTGTTTTTTATGAAACCCTATCTAATGTTGTTGCACAGTTTAAACAAATATAGTTTTCAGTGATTCCTCAACACATGTAATCATATAACACTGTTACATAAACGCAAAATGTTACCATGTTATTATATTAATAGACTAAGACTCGAAACGACATAGTATGAAAAAGATCTTAAATGTTAAAATAAAAGAGTAAGTAATAAATAAACTTACAACAAAATTAAAAAGCTATAAGAAGAGCCATGCCAGTGGTGCTGCAAATTAAAAAAATAATTAGAGTAATAATGGATGGTTACTGTCAAATTAACCCACATGCAGAACCATGTACCATTGAAGTCTTTCGGAATAAACAAAAGTCAAAACAATATTTAAAAAGGAATACAATAAACATCAAAATATTTTTATCATATTATTAGTGTTTCTGGGATTAGTAAAATTGTTTTTGCATGTATCAAATTTTTATTCTAGTTATGGAATTGAGCCGATTATATTTTCAATACATAAAGGCGATTCGCTAATCTGAGACACAATGTCTAGTGACGTTGGTAATTTTTTTTTGGGAAGTTAGGTTGCTAGACGTGACTGGAAATTACTACACAACCAAACATACCTGCTCGTAGCCAATATTATTAATAGTAAACAGGCATAAATAACATAAACCTTACGCCAATCAATGATTTTTTATTTACACCATTATAATGTACTGATAACAAATGAGAAAATTAATTATTGTACAAAATAAAAATATTTTGTAGAAATAAATTCCACAAAATTTTATGATTTTAGTATACACTCCCACTATTTCCAATAATTCTTCTTTTTTTAATGAAAGATTAAGTTGATTTGAGCAGTTAATAGTGTGAGGTAGGAATTTTTGTGTTGTATGTTTCCTATTTCGAATGTGTCAATATGAATCTCGACTGAGCGAATTCAGTATATCTACAGTACGGTGCAAATATATAGAATAAATTCGTTATTTCGTAAGCCGGCGAATACGAAGAAAAATCCAGAAACAGCTGTATTTTAAGCTGTATTTTTACTAACAATATTTTTTTCGATAAAATACTTACTTTTTGAGTTATTTGCGTAAAAGTCTACAAACGTGTTTTTTTTTGTTGAAAAATGAATATATTCACTCGCAAATAATTCGAAAAGTATTGACTTAGTGAAAAAACTCTATTGAACAAAAGTTTCTTAGAATTAGTCAGTTTATCCAGTTCCGGACATATTTTGACGGTCTATCTTTCACCCCCGAGAAGGGGTGGACTCAACCTCAGAGCAAACGCACACATCGGCACAATATCACTTTTTTCTTTGACATGTTAGCTATGTGTATGGCAAATTTCATGTCAATCCAAGCTCTCCTTTAAAATCCGGAGGTTTTGCAATATTTTACCGTGAGTAAATGAACTATAAGGCCCATCGGTGGGTACAAATTGAAAACAAAAAATATTTTTTGAACCATACGAAAATAATTAACAGCTTCTAAGCAAAATTGGCTTGCAAAATTGATTACCAAATTGAGGGAATAATTAGAACATGGAATATAAAATGCCAAATGCCGTTGGAGATAACTGCTTAATTTTGGCTTGAAGTTGGTTATATTTCCCTGACATATTTGATATAAGACAAAACAAAAAACTGAGTTTGATCGGATATCATAAATTAACCATTCTCTTTTTTCTTTGTCTCCATTAGCTCCATTTGATTTATTTAACATTTTACATTTTATTTTAAATTACTGCTTAAATATGTAATTCAATATTAATTAATGCATTTGAGCGGAACGCGGGCCCCCATCAAGTGTGCGGGCCCTATTCGGCCGCCTAGTCCGCCTAATGGTTAATTCGGTGCTTAAAAAAAAAGCTCTGTGGGATGAACAAATTTAAACTAATTGACGAATTGTCTTGAAATTTTTTGTGTATTATATGGACTGTTTGACTCTACTTTTCATGCAATATAAAAGTCTTAAGTTCATTTTCGCAAAAGTTATAGCAAATTTTTGATTCTCGAAATTTTAGTCTTATTTTGCAATTTCCGAAGCAACAAATGATCGTACCAAAATTCAAAAACTGCCATTTTAAACCTTGGCTCATCTACTAAAAGATGAATACTCTAAATAAGATATTTAATTACCCTATTTTTACCTATAGCCATTTAAACGAAAAAACTGCCATTTTTGACTCTTATTTGTTAATGACTAAAATTCTCGTCCGAACTGTGACGGACATTTTTGTATTTATAACGTATTAAGGCGGATCCAAATCAATAAAAATTTGTGTGTGTGTTGTATTTTAAAATACAGAAAAAATATTTGCGGCACAAATTTAAATCTGGTCAAGTATTTTTACGACGGAAATATTTGTTTTGTGTGTTGTACCGCCCAATCCACTTAGCGACAAATGGATAATCAAGTCCACATTAACACTGCTGTGCGGCGAAAATTTCTTTGAAGTCGATTGAAAAACCGACAGCACGACGGATAGCGTGCGTTGTTCGTCACGAAAATATTTTTGCGTTAATCCATGCGGCGCACAGTCCACACCAACAAAAAGTTCAACGCACACGAGTAAATTTGTGTCAATTACAACGTACAACATAAATTTTTATTGATGTGGATCCGCCTTTAGGTATAACATTACATTACAGCAGAGTTTCCCACCTTTAGACGTCTGTGACGGAAGTATTTTATAAAATTCTATTGTCATACTGACAGTTGTCATATTCCTTCGATACGTCTAAAGTTGGGAAACTATGTAATGTAATGTTAATTTATACGTTTATACCGATAATAGCCACCTCTGCTAGTTTCTTCTCTCTCTCTATAGTACTAAAAAAACCCATTTGCAACCTGACTGGTCGAGTGTCCCGACAAAAACCTTATTTCTCTGGACTATAATACTACTGCCTTTTTATCCGACTCTATTTTAATGGGATTGTTTCTTTACGACATGCTCCTGACTACCGTTAGTATTAAATATACATATCTGAGTCAATAGGTGCTTATTGATTTTTAAATTTACCAGTTACACGATTATATACTTCTTTAGGTAAATGTAGAGGTCAAAGATCTCCTAGATCCTAGACCAACAATATAATTATTACTCAACTACGAAACTACATGTGCGAGCAAAAAAATCGACTCACTCGATGAATTACTGTAGTTTATGCTTAGTAATTTCATGTTGTCTTTTTTCAATTAAAACAAATAATGCAAAAAAATATTGTCTATTATAGAACTTAAAAAAAATTGTTTTATGCAAATTGGCAACATGTTGTATAATTTGCCTACTTCTGTATGGTAGAGGGACTGCAGCAAACACTGCAACGAGCATGTTCTACGCTTGCTTTTTATGTTAATTTAGACTTCTATGGATATGCCGGTGGGTGGTCGTCTCAGTCGCTTTTCAAACGTTGACGTGTGTGTACACTTTGAAGCGCAATAAGTAAATATTTTATAAATTGATACTCCACCAGTAAAGACGGCCCGGGTAATTGCATAATTATGAGAGCGCTATAGTCAGACGACTGTCGCTCGTCGCCTCCTTATGACGCAGTTTGCAGTCTCAAGGGCTTACCGTCGATACCAGGAGACCGGTAGTCGACGATCATGTTCGGATGGGCGACCTGTACTGCCAGACAGGGATGACTGATTCACTGTCCTGAAAGCCTTACGGAATCGGCATCCGACAAGAGTTGAACTTCAACAATCCTTGAGGATCAAAAATGAATAACCATTTTTAATTTTCGTTGCAACACGAAACTACAGCCGCATCATCATTCCAGTTTAATCAGAGAGTGCAGCAAGCACCTCTACCGGGTTCGAAACTTATTAGTCTCTCATCAGGAGGCACATATGCTGCTCTCTCTGACCCAACTAGGACAAACCCCGGCGTGCAGTCACGGATTGCAACGAACGAAATAGCGAGATGCCCTAGCGGCAACTGCTAGCAAAAGACATAAGTTTTCAATCTAATAGCACATAAAACAACATCAAAAAATGTTACTCTACATCCTACCAGACTGAAAACAATGGGAACCTTCTCTGGTAACACCTCCGAGGCTTCTACAATTTGCAAGCTATAACGAATGCTGAGACTAAGGAAGATGAGGGAATTTTACAATCTATAATTTACGTCAAGGATAATCCTTGGGGAATGTTCAAGGTGTCACAGTCACTCAGTCGATAGTTGGAAGACTTAAGGCTGCCTCTTTGACTCCCAGACAAGCTAACAAAGGGCCCAAATTGAACGCACGTCAGAAACAAGCTTGACTTCAGTTTGCCCGAGAACACATCAATTGGGACCTTGGCCAACAGGGCAGAGTTTTATTTCCTGACGAGCGTCGAATGTGCTTGTAAAGCAAAGACAGAAGATGACGCGTCTATCGGAGGCCTGGAAAGCCATTTGCCCAGTGCTGCAGTGTCAAAACAGTGAGATATGGAGGTGATTCGTGTATGTTCTGGGGTGATATATCCTTAGAAGGAAAAACGGGGCTTGTGTTCGTGCCCGATGGTGGTCGTGGAAGGGATTTAACAGCGGGTCGTTACGAGTCTGGACTCCAGAATGGACTGGCCTCCATTGAGTCAGGCTATAAATCCCATCGAGCACCTATGGGATGAGTTTAAACGCGGGTTCGGGTCCACAATCCATCACCAGTGACAGTGGCGGAGCTAAACACTGCATTAGATGAAGAGTGGAAGCGATTCTTCAGGAATCAGTCAGAAACTCAATAAGGTCCTTAACTTTTTTCTTGCATGAAAAGTGGAATACGGAACGTAGGGAGGAAATACTCAGTATTAATTTTGATGTTTTTTACTTTTATATTCATTACATAATTACTTTCATTTTCTGGCATGTTTTCTCACATACAATAATATTAAGTTATCTTTGTTATGTTCTTTAGTTACTAACTTAATTTTGGTGTCATTGCAATAAAACTTACTTCTTTTCACAATATTTCGTCAAAAAATGTAACTTCTTTTACTTTTGTGTCGATTTTTTGCTCGCAAGTGTATATTAAAAATCTACTACTTCTTCTTCTCATATCCTTCCTCTCAGGTATGAGTTAAAAAAATCTACTTAAGAATTATTAAAACCACATTCTAAAAATATTATCTAAGGATATAAAATGTTAAATGTTTGATTAACTTGTTAAAAATATTTTGATGTTAAAACAATATGAACACTAAAATAATAGGAAAGCAAAGCATCAGCTGAAAAAATGTACATTGACACATCGATCATGCTTTACAATAAATCATACCTTGACATTGATAGCCTTGCTTGCCCAAACCCCTGAAAATAAAACCACCGTTAACTCAATTAGTATCACCATGGGTGTGCATTATCTATAAACTATTTATTCTACCTTAAAGCTAAAAAACCCTTAAAAAATTAACACAACATAATTGGTAAAAGCGCACACAGAGTATAGTTGCCATCAAATTATTGTAGGAAACCTTAATCTTTAGCTTATTATAAGTCATTTGTATTTGAGTGGTGCGGTTAAGTTTCCGGCACAGGTAGAAAGTAATAAATGTTAATCAATTGTACATTTAATTATTATACCTGCTATTCAGTACGTTTACATCTCGAAACTTAACGATACGACTCAAATACAAATGACTTTGTAGTAGGATTAAGATACGGTTTTCTGTAATAATTTGTTGGCAGCTATATGTCAATTTTTATCACAAAATGCCTTATAGACTAGATCATAGTGATTGCCCAAATATTGACTCCCTAAACTATGTTGGAAAGCGCATAAAAGCGTAGCATGGAATATACAATGTTTTGCAATAACTCACATTGTGTGTCAAAACTTTAGAAAACCAGAAATACAGGGTGTCCAGAAACTCCCCCGACAAACGGAGACCGGAGATTCTTTAGATAATTTTAAGACAATTTAACTCAATTCACCTAGTCCGAAAATGCTTCCTAAGGGAGCTAGAGCTCTTTAAAGATGGCGTCTTGTAATTAGTTTGTTTAAATACCTCCAAAACGGTTCTATGTAGAAAAACTGGTACATTTATTTATCTTCTAGAGGTAAATCGATTCCATTAGTTGCGAATTTGTAGTACTGATCATAGGCGTTCGTTTTGGGTAGGGCAACGGTTATTTTATCGCATAACTTTTTTGTCTTTAACATTTAAGCATTTAATATTAGATTATTAAATTGTGAGGCTAATTGTGAAGATACTTTTTGTAAAGATACTTTGATGTAAGTCGCTAAGACGCATCGTTTTCTAGAAAAATCGATTTGAAAATTTTTCGTTTTTTGAATTTGAAAAATTTTTTGAAATAAGACGTTGTATTTTACCGACTTAAAGCAATAATATCTTTTAGTACTAGAATACCGAATACCTCATAATTTAATACTCTGTGTCAAAATTATTGCTTAAAAATTAAAGACAAAAAAGTTATGATACAATAACCGGTGGCCTACCCAAAACGGACGCCTATGGTCGGTACTAGAAATTAGCAATTAATGAAATCGATATCTGGAAGATAAATAAACATACCAGTTTTCGTTATTCTAAATAGATTTTTTTGGGAAAAAATTTTTCAAATTCAAAAAAAGGAAAATTTTCAAATCGATTTTTCTAGAAAACGGTGTATCTTACCGACTTAAAGTAAGAGTACCATTAAATGGTACTTACTAAATTTTAGTACAATAACTTAAAGTGAAGTAAAACCACTTCTTATCACTTTTTACTTCACGTTAAGTTATTTAACTAGATGGTATATAGCCAACTATCGGGAATTATCCCGTTTTATTTAAATTTTAGTACTATAATACTTCATAATTCAATAATCAATATTCAAAAATGCTTAATAAAAGTTAACGAAAAAAAAGTTAGGTATGCGATAAAATATCCGTTGCCCTACCCAAAACGGACGCCTATGGCCGGTACTAGAAATTCTCAATTGATGGAATCGATTTATCTTTGGAAAATAAATAGGCGTACCAGTTTTAGTTTTTCTACATAGAAGCGTTCGGGAGGTATTCTAAAAAAACTAATTACAAGACGCCACCTTTAAAGAGCTCTAGCTCCCTTAGCATTTTAGGATTAGGTAAATTGGGTTAAATTATCTGAGGAATCTCTGGTCTTCGTTTGTCGGAAGAATTTGTGGACACCCTGTATACTGTAGTATAATATAGTAAATATAAATTAAAAATGAATAACCATTTTTAATTTCGTTGCAACACGAAACTACAACCGCATCATTATTTCAGTTCAATCAGAGAGTGCAGCAAGCACCTCTACCGGTTTCGAAACTTATTAGTCTCTCATCAGGAGGAGCATATGCTGCTCTCTCTGACCCAACTAGGACAAACCCCGTCGTGCAGTCACGGATTGCAACGAACGAAGTTTTAGTTTTTTTTTTATAGTAAATATACTTCATTCTTTTAGTAAGTAATGTACCGGTACTCTGATCCATCTTAATTATATTTAAAATCTTAATTATATTTATTAAGTTAGTAGGATAAAGTTATTATATTCTATGTTAAAATATTTAATTATATATAATTCTATTATTAACAATAAACGTTAAACGATGGCTTACTGAATACAAACGCGGTCGTACTGTCACTAATGATGCTGAGCGCTCCGGAAGGCCAAATGATGCAGTTATTCCCGAAAATGTCGAAAAAATACTGAAAATTATTATGGAACATGGCAAAATGAAGTTGCACTCTAAAGTTATCATCAACGAGGTAGCATTTTGACTCTTATACATAAACTAGTGTTGCCCAAGTGCAAGACCAAGACGAGACTTAGAGAGTCTTGGTCTTGGTCTTGCGACAGTACACCTGGTCTTGGTCTTGGTATTGCGCTCCAGGTCTTGGTCTTGGTCTTGCAGCAAGAGTCTTGCAAGTCTCGCAGTTGCCCATTAGCCTATTACATATCTTAGAACTAGAACAACGTAACAGAGTAGGTCAATTTTAGGCTTTAATATCACAGCCGTAGTAAAGACCAACCAAATTAATAAATATCTACACAACTGACACCGGGTGGGGTTTGAACCTACGATCTAAGCGATCCGTGTCTATATTCCAACTAACCAAAGTTTATTAGGAACTTACGTATTTTTTCGAGTATTTGCCATTGACAATGTGTAATTTGAAAAGAATTCAATTCAGTGACAGATGTGCACAATATGAAGGGTCAGAGGGAAAAAGGATGAATGTAATTTTTGGTCATTTTGAGATTGTTGTGCAATCTGTTAGCTTAGAAAGGGTACTATCAACCTGTGAATGGACAAGGGGACATAAATATGATAATCGTCTTAAAATCACGTCACAAGATTGGACGCAAGGGGTAAAAACAATGAATATGTAACTTTATTTCTCATTTTACCGAAAATGCTTGCAGATAGACATTCATCGTTCTTTCCCCTGGCCCTTCATATGTTAACGCCAGTTCTCATTTTGGTACCGAATACCAAACCGAGAATAATACACTTCTCCAAGAAATTAAGGCACCTCCTTAAAAATGGAATGGGTCATTTTTGATGTCTCGAATTTCCTAAACCTGTTGTCTGATTTAAGTGATTTTTTAATATTATATAGCCTTATTCGTTAACAATATCGCTGTAATAATATTGTTGCTAGAAGTTAAATTGTCGTTGTATAGGTACCCGATATAATCGGTTCGCTAAACTCAGACACAACTAGCTAGTGATTTTAGTAAGTAATTTTGCCAGTTTGGTAATATTGGCAAAAAAATAATTACTAAATAATTACTAATTACTCAATAGTTAGTAATTTTGCCAATTTTGGCGAAATTGGCCAAAAACAAAAAAATTACCTACTAAAATCACTAGCCAGTTGTGTCTGAGTTTAGCGAACCGACTTTAACTTATCGGTACTAATGAGTGTACCAATCAAACTGTGTTTTTTTCTCAAAGTAAGCATCATCCTGTGGAATATTCTAGCATTTATAAAATACTGAAATTAAGACCCAATTACAGTCTGACATTTTTTTAACATTTTTGTTTTTTCATTCGCTTATGTTGGATAACAGTAAAGTTAGGTATTTTAACAACTAGCCATGTTTTTTATCAACACAGGGTGTTTTTAAATAAGTATGGTAAATTTTAAGGGGTAATTCTAAACAAACGGGTCATGTTACCCGTATGCGCGCCAATGGTGAATATTAAATTCTTAATTGTATGTCAAAAATGCGTAATAACTACCTCTTAAAACCCACCAAATTTCATTTGCATATCTCAACCGGTTTTAGAGCAATAAATCGTCAGTTTGTAAGAAAAATTTTAACACCCCCTATTTCGGAAACGAAGCATTTGCGAACATACACTTATAAAGCAAACTGTCAAATTATTTTTCGGGCAGAATTACCCCTTAAAGTTTGCCATACTTATTTAAAAACACCCTGTATTGATGAAAAACATCGCTAGTTAAAAAAGTACCTAACTTTTTATTATCCAACATAAGCGAATGAATCAAAAAAACAAAATGTTAAGAAAATATGAGGCTATAGTTGGGTTTTAATTTCAATATTTTATAAATGCTAGAATATTTCACAGGGTGATGCGAACTTTGAGAAAAAAAAATACAGTTTGATTGGTAGTGTCCAATGACAAATTTACCTGTATAGACACAATATTATTACAGCGATATTTATACAGAACAAGGCTATATTATTATCAAACATTAAAATCAAATAAATAAAAAATCAAATTATCAACCATTTAAATCGAACAAGTTTAGAAAATTCGAGAGACCAAAAATGACCCGTTTCTTGGAATAGTGTATAGCAACCAAAGAGCATAACAAAAGAACAGTGAGTCGATTGATAAAACAAATGACTAGTTTAATTTAATTACCTACAGAAAAAACTGCTATGAATGTCCTTTTGTGTTCCATGTATTTCACTGTAAATATTTCTTTGTTGAATGCCTCGTAGACTAAATATTTGGGTATGTATTTGGTTACACGGTATAGACGGCACGGCATTATCTGTTATAGTCTGTCTCCTATCGTAATCACACTCAGCAGAAAAAATATACATACATAATAGTCTTATTATTCTATATATCGATATGATTTTTATGTGTTTAAATTCCTACAAAACTAATTAAGGAAAAAATTAACTACTTATTGTAGGTATATTTTTTATCAGCATATGACATATTTTTAAAAAGTTTCGATACATTATAGGTCTGGATCCCGCGTATGGAAAAAAATTGATTAATAGCAAGCTGAAAATTTGTTAATAGCTTAACGGTGTCTAGTCGGATAAACTTTGATATATGGGAACACTGGAACAGGGGCAGTTTTAATTGTGGAACAGGTTAAAAATTTGGAACGGTCAGACCACGAAAACGGCACATTTATTTTGTCCGACAGAATAGACTTACACTCTCCGAACAGAGATTAAACTCTCGTGCAAAAATCAGACTGCTATTTATTACCTATCATAATTCCTGTCATTTGACATATTCTACATGTTCCACTCATTAAAACGCTCATTTGGTGATAAATAGCAGTCTGATTTTTGCATCAGACTTTAATCTCTGTTCGGAGAGTTTAAGTCTGTTCTGTCGGACAAAATACATGTGCCGTTTTCGTGTTCTGACCGTTAAAAATTTTTAACCTGTTCCACAATTAAAACTTCCCCTGTTCCAGTGTTCCCATATATCAAAGTTTGTCCGACTAGACACCCTTAAGCTCTTAACAAATTTTCAGCTTGCTATTAATCAACTTTTTTTCATACACGAGATCCAGACCTATTAATTTATGAATGGAGGGCGGCTATTCTCAAAACCTGGACAATTAATTTCAGAGCGAAGAATGTATGTTTGTTTATGGTATTATCCGTAAGGCGCATAAGTCCAATTTTACAAATTTTTTTGCTTCTCATAGAGTGCCTACCTAAGAATATACCCGAACTAATATACTTCATAAAAGACCCTCAGTTCTAATTGCAAGACGCAAGAGTATTGCAGGCTTAGTCTTGTTCTTGCTCAAATCTTGCACGGTAAGTCTTGGTCTTGCTCAAATTAGGCGGTCTTGGTCTTGGTCTTGCGAAAACGCAAGAACAAGACCAAGACTGCAAGACCAAGACTGATTTTGGACAACACTAACATAAACATTTAGGTATGATGAAGTTGTTTTGCAAATGGGTGCCGCGTTTTCTCACACTAGAGCAAAAACAACAACGAATTGATGAATCTTGACGCTGTTTGGACATGTTTAATCGGAGTAAGTCGGAGTTTTTGCATCACAATGGATAAACCATGGATCCATCACTTCACTCCGGAATCAAATCGTCAGTCATCTGAATGGATAGCACCCGGAGAAAGCCGTCCAAAGCGACCAAAGACGCAATAAAGCGCTGGCAAGGTTTTGGTCTTTGACTTTTTTTTTGATTTTTGACTTTTTGGTATCACTCAGAAATCAAAACAACGAATTTTTTTTTGAAAAAATGGGGTGAAAATCAAATTATTGTTAATAGACCAGTAAGGATCTGTTTTTAGGTGGATGTGAGAGGTGGCATTCAGATTTTTGTGGATAAAGTTAGGTGATAATAATAATTGATTTATGCTCCTTCTCAAATATGCCCGGAACATTAATAAAAAAAATTAAATATTTAAAAATTTAAAAAAATCTCGTTTTTTTTTCTACTTTTTTTGCTTAAACTTAAAAACTATTCATTTTAGAAGAAAGTCCTATAGGAATAAAACAAAGATAATTAAATTTTCTATCAGATGCGATTGGTTAAAAATGTCTTAATTTATCACCCTTGCTTCAAAATAGCAATAAATATAAAATAAGGGGGCAAAACAAGCCTGTCCTTATTCAATGATTTTCCATCACTTAGGTTACACTTGGAACATTCCTAATTCGCTTAGAAAATTTTTGTAATGTGCTAAAACCGTACACCAAATTTCATTAAAATTGACTTACTAGATTTTGCATAATGATTTTGCAATCTAAACTTTTTTTAAAAAATAAAAATTTTTTAAAATCTTGCACAACAAAAACTAGAACATACAAAGATTTGTAGAATTGAAATCGGATTATTTAAGCAGCCTCAGCAATGTTTTAAAGTTATAAACAATTTTTTGGCTTATAAACAAATTAGTGCTGTGGCCAGGAGGGGCTGCTACGGGCTCCTTTATTTAAATGGACTTACCCAAGTTTTTTTTATATATTTTAACCCGTAGAACACGATTTTTTTGGGTAACAGTTGATCCGGATGTCGATAAGATTGTTATAAACAAAGAACTTCGATTTTTCGCAAAATAAAACATTTTTTTGGATTTCTTGGGTAATTCTTGGGTCAAGTTTTCGAGATAAACGCGGTGGAACTCTCAAAAAATCGAGAAATTGCGATTTTTGAACGCGAATAACGTTTGATTAAAAAATAAAATAGCAATTCTGCTGACAGCATTTGAAAGTTTAAGTCAAATTATACCGGTTTTAATTATTTGCACTGCTAAAAATTAATTTTTTTATTATTAAACAAAGCTATTTGTTTATAAGCCAAAAAATTGTTTATAAATTTAAAACATTGCTGGGGCCCCTTAAATAATCCGATTTTAATTATGTAAAATGTATTAGATATTAGATAGGTAGAGCACCTCTTTATATGTAAAAAAATTAACCAACTTCTAAATGGTCTACTTTTTGTTCAGAAAGATTTTTAAAAATTTGAACTTTTTTAAAAACATTTAGATTGCAAATTTATTATGCAAAATTTATTAAGTCGATTTTAATGAAATTTGGTACACGATTTAAGTATGTTACAAATAAGTTCCTAAGCGAATTACTAAGGTTCTAAGTGCCACCAAAGTGGTTAAAAAATATTGAATAACAACAGACTTATTTTGCCCCCTTATTTTGTATTTATTGTAATATTGCAGAAAAGGTAATACCTTAAGACATTTTTTACCAGTCGTATATCATACAAAATTCAATTATCTTTATTTTATTTCTCTACGACTTTGTTCCAAAACGAATCGTTTTAAAGTTATAAGCAAAGAAAGCAGAAAAAAAATCGATGTTTTTCGAAATTTTTAAATATTTTAATTTTTTTATTAATGTTCTGGGCATATTTGAGAAGAAGCATAAGTCAATTATTATTACTGAAGGTGTCACCTAACTTTATCTGCAAAAATCCGAATGCCACCTCTCACATCCAAAAATAGACGTTTTTTCGCAGATCCTTACTGGTCTATAAACAAAAAATAAGTATAAAACAAAAATATCTCGACAGTGTTACCTCACGAAAAGTATTATATTGTCCTTTTCATGATCATTTTTCAGTGCGTAACAAATGATAGGAAAAAGGGTAGGTCCGTGATAATACACATTTATGACATTTATTCTAACATGACATTTTAGTTAAATCTGACAATTGTCACATTTTATTTTCAATTTGGAATAAAACCAAATCAAATGTGTTTCTTGCATTTATAAAATGGTATTTTCTTTAATTTGTATAGTCTTATAAATTATACAGATTATATTTGTAATATTATTATCTAATTAAAAAAAAATACTTTTTTTATTATGGCGCCATCTATCGACAACTAGAATAATCACCGAACTAGAATAATTACCAAAGTAATACTCGACGTGCCTTTTTTTCTGTCATATACAATTTAATGCGTTAGAAAGAAATCGAAAAACTGTGACGCACTGAAAGATGATCATGAGAAAAAGAGTATATACAAAATTTCAGGTGGATTGGTCAAGTAGTTTTTGAGTTACAATGTCCACCGCCTTTAAAAAGGCAGTTTTACCAGCATACCACGAGGAAGACCAAAGATGAGATGATAGAACCAGATAACTGCGGACCTTAAGACAATGGGAGTTAAAGCATGGATAACCATAAACAGAAACAGGAACGAATGGTGTAGTTGAGAACTAATTTAGCCCAGTCGGGATAGCATTTCATCTTGCATTACGAGCTGCCCCAAATTTTATTTTTCTAATCTTTAGGGGGGGGGGTCAATAGTAGTAAAAACTTAAATTGATTTTAAACGAGAATCGTTTTTGCTCAATATCTCCGCCATTTTCAACTTTTCGACAAAAAGTGTAGAAACGGAAATTGTTGAAAATGCGATTTTCTGTAATTTCGTTTATTATAATTTTTTTCATGCGGTCGATATTTTCTGAGTTATGGGGAAAGATAGTGACAGTTTAGAGCATAATTATTGATTTATTAAATTACCTCGTTTATTATTAGTTTTACAACAAATTTGAACCTATAATAAAATGAAGAGAATTAAATTTTGTACAATTTTGATCATTTTTTTGATAAAGCCAATACTTAAGGTAGTAGGTACGTATGCGGCAAAGGCGCGAGCGTAAGACCCGATTGATTTTATAGCAATTGTTTTTGTTCAGTATCTCCGCCATTTTCAACTTTTTGACACAAAGTGTAAGGACTAAAATTGTTGCAATTACGATTTACTACAATTTTTCGAGAGAACCAGTAGCGGGTCTACGAGGGAAGGGATGGGGAAATTCACCCCAACAGAGTCCAACATTTAAAAAAAAAATTGTTGAAATATTAAAATATGTTAGCTGACATGAAACTTGATTATCGACAAGAAATTCAACCAATAAAACCTGCTAGTTAATAAGATTAAGTGAACTTAATGCATATAAGTTATTATTTATGTCTTTTATGTACTTAGTTCGGTTGGTGTTTTATTTGGAAGTTTCAAAAATTGTATAAAATATAATTTTCTTTATTTTTGTTAATGTACAATTATGTAGTAAAGTTAGTTATAAATAAAACAGTTCAATAATGATGCTTCCTATTTTCCCCCTTAACTCGGAGAATATTGATCGCATAAAAAAATTGTGGAAAAGAAATTGAAGGAAATTGCGTTTCCAACAATTGTAGTTGCAACCGTTTTTGTCGAAAAGTTGAAAATGGCGGAGATATTAAGCAACAACGGTTCTCCTTTAAAGTAAATATGGCGGCTAATGCAAACGCGGAATTCAGTCGAGATTTTAAATTTACACTACTATTGATCTCCCCTAAAGGATATAATTATAAAATTTGGGGCAGCTCGGAAACAAGATCCAATTCAGTAATTATGCTCCCCCCACCACTATTTACTATTTTCCCACTTAACTCGGAAAATATCAACCGCATGAAAAAAATATTAAAAAGAAATTGTAGGAAATCAAATTTGGAACAATTTTAGTTGAAAATGGCGTAGATATTGAACAAAAACAATTGCTACAAAATCAATCAGGTCTTACGCTTGCGTCATTATCGCATACGTAGGTACTACCTTAAATATTAACTTTAGCAAAAAAATGAAAGATTAAAATTGTGTAGAATTTAATTCTCTCTATTTTTGTAGAGGAACACTTTTGTCGTAAAACTAATAATAAACGAGATGATTCAATAATTATTCTCTAACTATCATTAGAAACATAAAATTTGGGGCAGCTCCTAATGCAAGGTTAGGCCTGTTATTCGTCTAACCCGACTGGACTAATTGTAAAACCAAAATGTTAATAAGGACTGATTGTCCACGACAAATGAATCGGAAGAGCCTAAAAGAGGACGACAATCACTTCTCTCCAATACGCGTGTGAACATTGTTTTTGCTTACATACCATCGCTATGTATTCGTAAAGGCTCAAAAATCTCAATGATTGTAACATTTCACGATTTTTCAAATACAGGATATCAGAATGATTTATTTGTGTTTAAAATTTTATAGTCATTTTAGATTCCTGTTGAAAGGCGGCTCCAAGATATTGTTAGTTGTCGGCCAAATACTGTAAATATATTAATAATGTACTGACGTAACTTTTTAACTTTTTAGATAGGGGAGTTTTTAATAAATTAATAATAGTAGGGGAGCCCAAGCGGGGATTTTGCGCGTTACTCGAGCGCGTCAGAAAATCATATGGGGAGACACCTTGTACCCTGTAAATGTACCCCTACCATATATGGACTCTTAATACAGGGGCGTGCGTTTAGGCTATCCTCAGAAAAACCCGAAATCGTTAGATTAAGACAAGGTAAGTTAAGTACACGAAGAACAGTGTGTATTTCAAAAATCTAACGATTTGAACGGGGCGTAAGGAAATGGGCGAGTCACAAAGTTATAAAAAAAGCGAATATTTTGCGAAATGAACATCAGATCAAAAAACTGAAAAATACGTTTTCAATATTTTTCAAAAATCTATCGAGTGATACCAAACACGACCCCCCACGGAGAGGGGTGGGAGTAACTTTAATAATTTAAATAGGAACTCAGCGATATTTCGCGAAATGAACATCAGATCTAAAAACTGAAAAACACGTGTTCAGTATTTTTCAAAAATCTATCGAATGACACCAAACACGACCCCCCAAGGAGGTGGGATGGGGGATGACTTTAAAATCTTAAATAGGAGCCCCCATTTTTATTGCAGATTTGGATTGTTTACGTAAAAATAAGTAACTTTAAAGTAAATTAAATTAAGTAAATTTAAAATTCGAGACATTTTTTCGAATTATTATGGATAAATGGCGTAATAATTGGAAAAAACAATTTTTGGAAATGGAAAATCCCCACTAAAATGGAAAACTTAACTTTTTTTGGTTTTAGGACCTAATCTTTACAACTCATTATATCCACATGACGCTTTTGTAACTGCAAATTTAGCATCAAGGCTTCCCTACTATAAATTGTTATTAGGATTAATCATACTGTGGTATTTTAATCGGAACAATTAATTTAAAGGTTTAATTTTTCTTAATTTTTATTACATATTCTGAATGTTTCTTCTCAAAATTTAGGCAGGAATGAAGTAGATAAAAATGAAAAGTTAATAGCTTACAATTTAATTTTTGCCACACATCGTAATTGTTCAGCACGACTTAAGATTGGTCAATCTTAGTATTAACTATATTATAAAAGAGAAAAGAAAAGAAAAAAAAAACAGAAAAAATAAAAAAGGCAACAAAAAAAAAAGAAAAAAAAACTAAGAAGATGTAAACCTCCGCGAGGATGAATCGGGTTTACGTCTTAGCGTAGTAAAAAAAACAATTTATAAAAAATAACAATAAAAAAATAATAAAAAAAATAAATTAACAATATAAAAAAAATGCAACAAAAAATACAAAAAAAAATAAAAATTTACAAAAAAAAATGAACAACCAAGACAGAGTATTATTTAAATAATAATTGTAGATAATAATGTTAGTTTGTTATGTATTTAGAGTTAGAAATACAGAAAAAATTCCTCTGATTGAAAAATCAAATTTGTTTGTTTTTAAAATAACAAAATGTCTGGCTAATTGGGTCGGCCAAGGCCATCAAATTCACTCAAAAAAAAAAAAACTATATTATACCAGAAAAGTTAACATTTTTCCAAAAAAGACAAAATGCATGGGTATAATGGGAATCCAATTATTAGAAATGGAGGGTCGGATAATAGAACAAGTGATGAAGTTTAAATATATAGGTACCACACTATTTAGCTAAGGAAAGCTCGAAACAGAAGTGGAAGATCACGTGAATAGACTTAAATAGAGCAAAGGAAGCGACAGGTTGCCCGAATGAACAAAAATGGGAGAAATAAAAATATCGGAAAAGAAATAAAAGGTACAATTTACAAAACAGTGATCAGACCAATAATCACGTACGCGATAGAAACACGACCTAACACAAAGAGGACAAAAATATTGCTAGAAACGGAAGAGATGGAAACCCTTCGGAAAATCAATGGTCAGACTCTATCGCATAGAGTTACAAGACGACGGAGATGCAAGGTGGACAACATTAATAACTGGGAAAGAAACAAAATAGTAGAATGGAATGGCCACATAAGCCGAAAGACAACAGAGTAGTAAGGACGGTGGAAAACGACTCCCCAATAGGAAGACGATCAGGTGGAAGACCACGAAAACGATGGAACGACAACTTACTACAGGCACATTGAAAAAACAGACAGAGTCATGTCTATACAAAAAGAAGAAGAAGAATTTTAAGCTTCGTATATAATTACCAATACATTTATATTACATTTTTTAGATCTCTTGGCCGGCAAATAGCGAGAAAAGTGCCTTAGTTTATTTGTTCTACAAACATTTTCGTAATGAATAAGGAGAAAGTGGCACCGAACGACGCCAAAAAAAAATCCGAAAAGTGTCAGCTGCGCTCCAGATCTAATGAATGCAAATAGTAAATGAAAACGTTCATAGTATGAGATTGTAATGAAAGCCGTCAGCAAATCGAAATTTGTAAACAAAATTTAAAAGAAAAATTGGAGTAACTCCAGTTCTCAATTCTAAAATACTAATACTAGATCTATATTTTCAACATAAATATAAAATTAAACGGTAGGCCAATTATTGGACGACGAAATTTAATAAATCTTGGCAAACATTATATGCTTCATTAACATGGCGTCAATTTGACTGGTACTGGAGTACTTTTAATAAATTGATTTAAACATGTAGTAATTAAGTCTGTAATACGTATAAACGTGTACTTCGTTGATTGCCAGAAGGCGTTTGATAGAATAAAACACGATGAACTAATGAAAATAATAGATTCACTTTTTATCTACAGAAAAAATCGCCGAATACATAATAAACATATATTACGAATCAACTATAAGAAGATATAAAAATAAAAGAGAATACATAAAAAAAGAGTACACTACTATTCGATATTTATACAGTGCTAGTCAAAAGTCCCCTCCCACTCTCGTATCTTTTGAACGTTTATATGTAGGTACAGTGGAACCCCGATAAGTCGGCCCCCGATAACCCGGAACTCCGGCTAACCCGGACCGATTTTTATCAGACAAACATTTCAACAATAAAAATGTATGTAATGAGAGATAATGGGTATTTGTGTAATTTGAACTACATATACCATAGTAAAAATGACTCATGGCATACCACATTCATTGTCGTGTTATCGAAAACAACAGGCACCTGTAGTATCCTTTATTTATTTGAAACTGTCTTAGCATTGTTTAGAAAAGACTATTAAAATTATTTTTTTAACAATGGTCTTAGTCATCACTATTATTAAATAACATAACATCAGAGACGGTATTGTGTGTAGTAAAGTCGTATTAATTGTTCGCTTCCGTTCTGTAATCGTTCGTAAATCTATTCAGATTTTGTGTTTGCGTGTTTTTTGTCTATAAGGGCAACAAAACGTAAAAATGTTGTAGTGACAATGGAAAAGAAACTAGAAGCATAGTAGAATTGATAAAGGCGAATCTTACAACATTATATGGTGTCGGTACATCTACAGTATCGGATTGGAAGAAAAATAGAACTAAAATCGAAGAATTTTTTTTCAAAATGATAACAAAAGACAGTTTGGACAATCGGTGCAAAGCTAATAAAGCTAAGAATGAGACTCTTGACGACGCTTTGTATGTGTGGTTTTGTGTGGAATGCGAACGTGGTTTACCAGTGTCTGTGTGACAATTATAACGGAGTTTATCTATAAGCATACCATATTTTATTAATTTTTACCATTTTCTCCGGCTAACCAGGATTTTCGATAACCCGGATCGGCCGCGGTCGATAACGAAATACGAAATAAACGGATGTAGGCTTCTCAAATAGTCATAACAGGTTACGTAATGGCGACAGATGACGTTATAGAGCCACTTTAAATGATATCTTGCTTGAAAGTATTGAAAATTCCTATTCAATCATATTTACATACTAATTTTGTTATGGACATTTGTCAAAAAATTAAAGTTGACGTAAAAACAACTAGAAAATTGAAAAACGTAAACTTTTTTGACAAATAGCCATAGGCGGACGTTTGAAACTTTATTAATTATTAAATGCGAAACTACAATTTTATATCAAAAATGAATAACCATTTTCAATTTCGTTGCAACACGAAACTACAGCCGCATCATTATTCCAGTTCAATCAGAGAGTGCAGCAAGCACCTCTACCGGTTTCGAAACTTATTAGTCTCTCATCAGGAGGCACATATGCTGCTCTCTCTGACTCAACTAGGACAAACCCCGGCGTGCAGTCACGGACTGCAACGAACGAAATGGCAGGGATGCCCTAGCAGCAACTGCTAGCAAAAAAAAAACTAAGTTTTCAATCTAATCGCACATAAAACAACATCCAAAAATGCTATTCTACATCCTACCAGACTGAAAACAATGGGAACCTTCTCTGGTAACACCTCCGAGGCTTCTACAATTTGCAAGCCATAACGGATGCTGAGACTAAGGAAGATGAGGGAATTTTACAATTTATAATTCACCTCCCATCTGCTCAGCGCGGTAAAGTTCCAACGAGAATGGTTACCTTCGTACTCCAATCAGAGTAAACATGTAAATCAAAAATGAATAACCATTTTCAATTTCGTTGCAACACGAAACTACAGCCGAACCATATTCTAGTCCAATCAGAGAGTGCTGCAAGCACCTCTACCGGTTTCGAAACTTATTAGTCTCTCATCAGGAGGCACATATGCTGCTCTCTCTGACCCAACTAGGACAAATCCCGGCGTGCAGTCACGGATTGCAACGAATGAAATGGCAGGGATGTCCTAGCGGCAACTGCTAGCAAAAAAAACTAAGTTTTCAATCTAATCGCACATAAAACAACATCCAAAAATGCTATTCTACATCCTATCAGGCTGAAAACAATGGGAACCTTCTCTGGTAACACTCCGGAATGGAAAACACCTCCGAAGCTTCTACAATTTGCAAGCCATTTCTCGTTGGAACTTTACCGCGCTGAGCAGATGGGACGTGAATTATAAATTATAAAATTCCTTCATCTTCCTTAGTCTCAGCATCCGTTATGGCTTGCAAATTGTAGAAGCCTCGGAGGTGTTACCAGAGAAGGTTCCCATTGTTTTCAGTCTGGTAGGATGTAGAATAGCATTTTTGGATGTTGTTTTATGTGCTATTAGATTGAAAACTTATTTTTTTTGCTAGCGGTTGCCGCTAGGGCATCCCTGCCATTTCGTTCGTTGCATTCCGTGACTGCACGCCGTGGTTTGTCCTAGTTGGGTCAGAGAGAGAGATATGTGCCTCCTGCTGAGAGACTAATAAGTTTCGAAACCGGTAGAGGTGCTTGCTGCACTCTCTGATTGAACTGGAATGATGATGCGGCTGTAGTTTCGTGTTGCAACGAAATTGAAAATGGTTATTCATTTTTGATTTACATGTTTACTCTGATTGGAGTACGAAGGGAACCATTCTCGTTGGAACTTTACCGCGCTGAGCAGATGGGACGTGAATTATAAATTGTAAAAAATTCCCTCATCTTCCTTAGTTTCAGCATCCGTTATGGCTTGCAAATTGTAGAAGCCTCGGAGGTGTTACCAGAGAAGGTTCCCATTGTTTTCAGCCTGATAGGATGTAGAATAGCATTTTTGGATGTTGTTTTATGTGTTATTAGATTGAAAACTTAGTTTTTTTACAATTTTATATTTTATTTAATTTATTCATCAAAATCAACCTAAACCCAAGGAAAATTAGTATGATAGGGATTTTCAATACCTTTCAAACGATATATGACTTGCCATAAGGTCCAATTTAAAATTATCGATCAAAGTGGCTCTGTAAAGTCATCTGTCACTATTACGTTACCTGTTATTTGAGAAGTCTACGTCCGTTTATTTCCTCCCTCTAAATTTCACTATTATAAGAAGTATAATTGTTCAAAATATACGAGTGAAAGAGGGAACTTTTGACTAGCACTGTATATTCATATACTTAATAAAACGAGTCTTGAGATATATTGAAGAAGGAACGAAGAAAGAGCGAACAACTGAACAACATAAGATACCCGGGCAACACCGCCATTTTTACAGATGACCTGGAATCTCTGATTTCGAGAGTAGAAGAATATTTTTACTTACATAGGTACTCAACAAACAACTCCAACTCTAGGGGAATATCAAACAGGTTTCCAACAAGGGAAGATTTACAACTCACCAGCTATTCACAGTGAAACAAATTCTTCACAAATCGTGGGAATATGACATTGACATTCACAAATATTCATATATTTCAAATAGGCCTATGATTCAATTAATAAACAAAACAAATATTTCATATTTCATAGCTTTATATAATATATAAGTAGTGGGGTTCCTACGGTCTCCTCTGCATCCCACATTTCGCTCGCCATCGTTTTCTATCCACCCATTCGTTTTCGTCAATAGCTCTATCTGCCATAGACTGTTCTATGCCTTTCTTCTTCTATTTATGGGTGTGTAATTTAATGCTCTTTTTGACCATCTTTCCTCTGACATCCTCATAACACGACCATACCATAGCAATTTCTTTGTTTCTACATGGTCAACCGTGGAATATAAACTCTTTGTCCGTCGTCTCATTTCCTCATTTGGTACGTGTTCTAATCTAGATACTCTGCATGCTCTACGTAAGTAATCCATTTCCGCTACTTCTATATTTTTTCTTTCCTTTCCTGTGAGTTGCCAAAACTCTGCTCCATAAGTTATAATAGGTTCCACAATTGTTCTGTAGATTGTTAACTTTGTGTTCAGCTTCACCTTGTTAGACCATAGTAGACCATTTAAAATACGAGTTGCTTTCCTTCCTTGCTGTATCCTATGCTGTATGTCTCTATTTGTAGTTCCTTCTTCTGATATTATGCTTCCTAAATATCTATATTCCTTACATTTCCTTATATTTCTTAACTCTAATTCCGGATCTTCGGTTTCCTCTCCTATTCTCAAATATTCCGTTTTCTCCATGTTCATGCATAGGCCCCATTTTTCATATTCGATCTGTAACTTTCTTAGCATATAATCCATATCATGTTCATCGTTGGCAAGAATTACTTGGTCATCAGCAAAACACAAAGTTGTTAAGCAGTTTTCTTCAATCATTATTCCCATCCCAGCAACTGTTTTCCTCCATTGCTCCAGAGCTTTCTGGATGTATATTTTAAATAGTGTTGGCGATAAGCAGCACCCTTGCCTTAAACCTTTTGTAACAGGGAATAGTTTCGACATAGATTTTCCCTGTTTAAAACAACTTTTCGGATTTTGATACATATTTTGAATTGCTCGCACATATGCTTCGCTTATGCCTATCGTGGTCAAAATTTCAAAGAGTTTCTTTAAAGGTACCGTGTCGTAGGCTTTTTCCAGATCAATAAATGTTAGGTGAGTAGACAGATTCCTTGCTCTTCTTTTCTCTATTATTTGTTGCATCACGAATATGTTATCTGCGCACGATCTACCGGCGCGAAAACCACTTTGTTCTTCCATGTCCTGAATTTCTAATTCCACCCTTTTCTTTAATACTCGGCCATACAGCCTCCCCATTGCACTGGTTATACTTAGACTTATACCTCTGTAGTTTTTGCACAACGTTTTGTCTCCTTTTTTGTAAATCGAGCTAATGTATGCACAATTCCAGTCTTCTGGTATTTTTTCTCCCTGCAACATGCATTTGTTGAAGAGCTCCGTCATTATTTCGTGCAGTATGTCTGGTCCATATTTTATCAGTTCGATGGGGATATTTCCAGGTCCTGATGCTTTCCCATTTTTTGATTCTAATAAGGCTTCTTTTATTTCTTTTGTAGTTATTCTTCTAACTTGTTCATTTACATTCGTCTGCATGTCCATTTCATTTACCACAAATTCGGGTCTAGTTTCCTTCAGTAGTATCTTATAGTAATCTTCCCATTCTTTGGTACTTATTAAATTTAAATTACTCTGCCCTTTATTTTCTTTTTTGATATTTTTTATCGTTTTCCATGCTTCAGCTACTTTGGATCCGCCTATGTATCTTTCCACCTCTTCGCACTTTCTTTCCCATGTGTCATTTTTACTCCTTTTTACTTCTCTTTTCACTTCTCTGTTCAGTTGTGCGTATACTCTTTGATCTTGTAAGTCCTGTGTCTGTAGCCATTTTTGGTACGCTGTCTTCTTGTTGTCTACTAAACCTTTTAGTTTCTCTGACCACCATTCTGGATTTTGTTTATCATCTTTTTCCAAATACCCTAGCGCTTCCTTTGCTGCTGCGTGTATGCTTTCTTTTATTTGCTGGTACAACTTTTCGGTGTTATCGGTGTTACTTTCTATAAATCTTAATTTTGAGGCCAGTCTCAACTGTACTGAGGCCAGTACAAAAATTTGGTCGATTCGTGTTTTAAGCTTTCCAACTTATAACACTTTTCTGAAATATTAGTTTCTTCGTCTTTTTTTAGCCTTTTTGTATTTGTTGACCGGTAAGTTATTCTTATGCTGGCTACCAACAGGTGGTGATCCGATCCACATTCTGGCCCCCGGTATATTTCATAGCTTTAACATCCCCAAAAATACATCCGACTAATAAAAGTAACAGTGCTCAACGGCAACCATAGGCGCCCATACACACGGGCAGGGGGGGGGGCCGTGGCCCCCCCCTAGCTTTTCGGGAAAGAAAAAAATTAAATTTATATTACATAAACGTATTTTTGTCAAAACAATATTGGATAATTTTGAGAGATAAATTGGAAACAACATATTTATTAATAAAAAAATTCACATATTGGGTAGTTATTAATAGTTTAACAGAAAATCTTTGTGTCTGCGACAGTGGTCTGTATGGAATGTGCATAATATACATTTCCCACAATCACGGTATGCTACTAACGAAAACATTGAAAGAGATTACGAGGCGTGGGAAACATATACACTGTAATTGACACCCAAAATTACAAATTAAATGAATCATTTATAATACTGCAAAAAAAAACCATATCAGCAAGAAATCCGATCTCTGATCGATAATCACTAATGAGCCATTTGTCTTTAACAACTGGTATAAAATAGTAATTATATTTTATATTTTGAAAAAATTCATACTGAAAAATAATTTTTAAAATTTATTGAGCATAGTCAAATTTTAGTTTGCAAAAGTATTTTTTTAGTACATAAGTAGATTATTTTTAAAGTGTTCATTATGATGAACAGAACAATTTTATTTAAATTAAAAACAGGCGATCTTTCATGATGAATGAGTGTTATATACAGGGTGTCCCAAAAGTAGCGGAAAGGCCGAATAATTCGCGAAATGAACATCGGATCGAAAAACTGAAAAATACATGTTCAATAATTTTCAAAAATCTATGCGATGACACTAAACAAGTCCACCACTTCAACCCCAGGGTGTGGAGCGGGGGGTAAATTTTAAAATCTTAAATGGAACCCCTAATTTTTGTTGCAGATTTGGATTTTCCTTGTAAAAATAAGCAAATTTTATTCGAGCCATTTTGCGAATTGTGGATAGATAGCGCTATAATCGGAAAAAACGGTATATCGTGATACCACAGCAAAATTATAGAAACGGTCTAATATCTCGAGAAATATACTTCCAAATAAAAACTAAAAAACACGTGTTTAATATTTTTCAAAAATCTATAGAATGACACCAAACAGGATTTTTCATTCCACACTCCGGAGGTGGGGTGAAAGTTAACTTTAAAATCTTAAATAGGAACCCCCGTTTTTTCTTGCAGATTGAGTTTCCTCCTAAAAAAATAAGTAACATTTATTCGAACTTTTTTAGAATTGTTGACTTGACGGATGGCGCTATATTCGTAAAATGCGATTTATTTGCGCCATCTATCAACAATTCTAAAAATGTTTGGAATATGTGTGCCTTATTTTTCATAAGGATTCTATATCTGCAAAAATAAAGGGGGCTCCTTTTTAAGATTTTAAAGTAAAAACTTGGTTCGACACATACTCATGGTTAGTCTGCTCGCCAAAGTTGAAGGGAAGGCTTTGCAAGCATTGTATTCTTTTCAAATGGGTTTTAAAGAGAGGCCCAACTTTTGTGGTACCCATGACATTTCCATTTAAAAACTTGGTCTAGTGTTTAAATGTATGAATAATTCCTCACAACAGGGTTCAAACTAGGTTTTTTAGGTGGTTTAAACTACAGTAGACTCCCTCTATAACGAGAACTGAAATGGTGAATTAATTATCTCGTTATAAGCGGATCTCGTTATATCAAACAATACATAATAATAATGAAATTTTTTGATGCCTCTTACGTAGTTTATTATGTGTCGACGGTCAACCTGAACAGTGAACAATGAGACTTCGCCGCCATAGATTGTAAATTTCCTATAGTATTCAGTATCGGTCGATAAACAGGCAGATGTTTATTGCAGGTGGCCGAGTTTATTATAGCACTGGCCTCGATAATAAGACAGACGTTGGGCATTTCTATGTACAGGTAGTTGGGGCATTTATTTATTTATGACCATTACAACGCTAAAAACAGGTAAAGACAAGTATTCTTCGATTTAAATTTTCCTCGTTATAACCAAATATGCCTCGTTATAGAGCGTTATAGTTCAATAGGGATTTCATGGGACACCTAATGTACCTCGTTATAAGCGAAACCTCGTTATATCCGTGTTCGTTATAGAGAGAGTCTACTGTATATATTGTCATCCGAAATATACAAAATGTAATGTGCAACATCTTCACGTTTGGCCCCCCCCTAAAAATTTTTATATGGGCGCCCTTGGCAACTGTCAGAATACGCAATGAACTCACTGAGAACACAATAGTTAAAAAATTAAAGCAAGGAGACGGGCTGGTATCGATACTATTCAACCTATCTTTCGAATATGTGATGACAGTTTTAATAAATCATTACAAATTGCCGCCTATGCCGATGACATCAGCATTATGTATCGCAGAACAGAGAACACAATTGAAGACAGGGACAAAACAGCCCGGACTAAAACTAAATATTCAAAAGACAAAAAAAAGCTAACATATGCAAGAACTACGTATAACAGACACACAGTTGAATTAAAAGACGGTATCGAAACAGTAGAAAGTAGTTCACATAATATCTGAAAATAAAGATGCAAGTTTTTTAATAAAGAAAAGTCCTAAGGAAGATATTTGGACCTATTAACGAAAACAGAATATGGAGATTCATTTACAATCATGAACTCTACCAACTGTTTAAAGAGACAACGATCTCAGAATTCGTTAAACTGCATTCAGAGACTTCAATGGGCTGTTCATGTAGTGAGAATGATTGCCGAAAAGAGCATAATTGCCAGGAGAGGAACAAAAGAAACATTCATAGGCTCAAAACCTGTCGTTTGCATAGCAAGAAGCACAGCTAAAACAAGTATATCGAACTGGGTGGAGCCTTCGAAGAAGAGATCTACTAGATATGAATAGGAATAATCTGCGAATTATGTGGCCTGAATCACAAAACAGTGGCCTGAATATTAATGAAATAAAAACCAAATACATGAAGGCCAGCAAATTGACAGGCCAAAGAAACTTACAGATTCTGACAATAGGAGACTATAACATCGAAAGCGTAAAAAATTTTACATATCTAGGTTCACTATTTACCGCAGATAACAATGTCAGAGAAGTTAAAAGAAGAATACATATTGCTAATAAAACATATAATGGGCTAATTAAACATCTAAGATCTAACAACATCACGAGAAAAACCAAATGCAAAATATACAAAACCCTAATAAAACCGGTCCTTATATATGGATCAGAGACATGGACACTGTCGAAAAGCGATGAGAACTTATTAGGTACGTTTGAACGAAAAATCCTTAGACACATAAAGGGGTGAAAGAAAATGACGTATGGCGCAGAAGATATAATTTTGAACTATACGCAGCATACAACGAACCCGACGTCATAGCATCCATAAAGATCGGACGTCTGCGCTGGATGGGCCATATTGAACGGATGCTGGAGACCGAAACACCAAAACATATAATGAGGCAAACATCAGTAGGGAGAAGGTCAAAGGGAAGACCCAAACTTAGATACATGGAACAAGTGGAACAAGATCTGAAAACACTTGGGATTACCCACTGGACGAACAAAGCAAGGCACAGAACAGAATGGCGGAAAATGCTAGAACAAGCCAGGAGCCAAAAAAGGTTGTCGAGCTACTGATGATGATGAATCTGCGAATTATCGTAGGTCTCTTAACAGGACACTGTCGCCTCAAGGGGCACATGAACAAAATCGAACTGACAGAAAGAGCGAATTGCAGATTCTGTCATACTGATAACGAAACGTAGAACACGTTCTGGCAACTGCTCAGGGTTGGTGAGGATAAAGTTCAATACATTTAAACATTACCAATTCGTGCAATATGACTTAGAAGTGTTACCTAAGGTCATATACTAGACTTTGTTAAAAAGGCTGGACTGAAGGAACAACTTTAACTTAGGGATAAGCCACAATAGAGCTCTTTAACCCGGCATTGGTCGCTAGGTAGGTTGTTACGCGAGTGGTCGCGCGTGAGATTTTCTCTCAAATATCCAACTTTTGCCTTTCTTTACAAAATTTTACAAAGAAGATGAGGTTTATTTAACGATAAAGCCATTTTCTTTAAAAAGACACGACGTTTTTTGTTTTATTATTATTATCTTTATATAAAATGTGACTATTGATGCCGCCAATATTTAACATTGAAAAATATATGGTAAGTGACCATCTACAACTAACCCGTGAAACAGAATATAGGATTTTCATATCATCGAACACATCCTCGGAGCCTTTTATTACATCATAAAAGGATATTATTTTAGGTTTTAAGGGGAAAATAAAATTAATTTTTATACACAGTTGGTGACGCGGGTGGTCGCTTGATGAGAGAATCTCTCACATGAAGCGCACTGACTCACCAATATGGTGATACTAAGTAAACTGAGTCACTATCTGAGCGGACGAGTCTATTAGATTGTCAAGGGAGGATAATTAGGAGACTAGAATGAACTACAGCGCGTATAATTTCCCAGAAAAAAAGTTATGCGCAATTTTCTAAAACCGTGAGAGAAAATCTCATATAGCGACCACTGGCGGGTTAAGTCGAGTGGAAGGGTGTTTAAGCACCCACCCATGTTGTTTAATCACGTTCTGAACTGAGATGTTTCGTATACATATTACCATATGGAATTGAAAGCTGAATACTGAACAGAGCCGGATTTAAGGCAGTAGGGGCCCTTGGGCAGAATTTGTTTGAGGCCATACCTCCTACCATTAAGAAAATTGTTGTTATAACTATGGTATGCAGCAAACTACAAGCTTTTCCCTTTTAGAAATTAAAAAAAATGTTGATCTACTTTTATAAATACATATACTTATTTTTAAATAATAAAAAATACAAGAGCTGCATCTTGTTACAGTGAAATATTAAAAATAAACATAGTAAAATATATGGATAAAGTCCGGGTACTTTTTGAGATTTTTTAATTGAAAATTCCTTGATTATGTCGGACATGTCTATGTAGTTGTTTTAATTAAGACATCTTATTCAATGCTCATTATAGAAAGATGATTCAAACGCTCTTGGTCCATCATAGACCGAAGTCGATTTTTAATTAACTTAAATTTTGAGAATGATCTCTCTCCACTGCATTTAGTTGGTCATCGGAAGTTTGCCACAACAACGTCGTTGGGAAACGAATCACTCACATTCTTTTCTTTTAGCAGTCAGTACATTTGAAGTTCTTTACTTATATTTGATGAGCCGATTTCCTCTTTAAATGAATTGAAAAATTCTACAAATTATACCAGTTCGACCCCTAGGTTTTCATCTAAATCATTGCTATAAATGTCGGTAAGCAGCGAGTGAGCTTCAATTTCATTAGGAGTTAAATTTTCCAAATAATGTAAAAATCCAAAATTGGAATGAATTGATTCATATGCAGAAAGGCCCTGATTTAAAGAGGAAATGAGATCAATAATAGCGATATAATTTTGATAGCCAGTTGCACCAACAAATAAACGATTGATTTTTTGATTTGGATTGCCCGTTTATTTTAAAATGCGTTGCACCGACCATTACTCAATTAAAACCGACAGTTTTTGATGTGTCAAAATTAACCACCCGATTTTCTGCGGTTATTTAAAAAATCGACTGTTTTTTACCTGACGTTTGACGTTTATTCCAATAACCTATAAAATTCCAGTTGTTGATAAAAATTAAAATAAGATAATTGAAAAGAGTAAAACCACGTAAAACGTTAAATTTAATTATTTTGTCATTTAAAGATGTTTAGAGAACATCATATATCCCATAATACTAATCGTTCAATAATATGGAAGTGCAATTGAAAATACTATTTTAGTTTTTAAATACTTTTACATTATGGATATATAAAATGGGGAATTTCTGGAGAATATAATATTATTAGGGAATAGTGGATATCCCAGTCCTCAACTACAACTACCCAATGACACATGACACCATTGCAGAATATTCAGACAGAAGTTGTGTTTTACAATCAATCACAAATCCCTTCAAGAGTTGTTATTGAAAGAACATTTGGTATTTTGAAGAGATTTCCCATTTTAACATATGTAATGAGATGCAAGTTACCTTTTCTTCAAAGAATAATATCAGCTTGTTCAGTTTTACACAATATTGCAGTAGATAATAGAGAAAACCTTGAAATAGTGGCAAATGAGTGTGCTGTTGATATTGATATATTAGAAGCTGTGGCAGTACATTTTCAACCAGAAGCTAATCTAATGCAACTAAATTGTGTGTGTGTTTGTTTAAAAATATTGTTTGACATTTAAAGCTAGCTTAAATTAATTTTATTTTTGTTGGACTGCAGTTTGTTAATAAATTAATATTAATATTATATCGGTGACTGAGTTTAAGTACTTTATGTTCATTAGCAGGTTTTCAATAATAAATTTATAAATATTATACATGCTATTGGTGTTTAATCTTTTATCATTTAAAATATGTTCATTACTATCCATTATGACCCTCTCTTTTCACCTTTGGATAACTAGTTATCAGGAAGTTTATCTGACAGATTAGATACTAACAGATATCTGACAGAGAAATACTTCCCGTTAACTAGTTATCCGGAGCTGAAAAGATAGATACTAAGGATACTGCTATATAAACTTCCCAATAATTAGTTATCTGGAAATGAAAAGACCTCTAATATCTAATCTGTCAGATAAACTTCCTGATAGACAAAAATATAATAGAAGAATTAACCTTTATGATGGTTTTTTATTAATTTTTTTTGGCAGTGTTTAAATAAACAAATACTGAGGGCATGAAATGGATCACGAACAAGGATGTTCTAGGAGGAATGAAAAAAGAATTGGAGATTGTGTTTACCATTAAACAAATCTGGGACACATATGAGAAATCAACACCGTTACTTCCTGATGCAGTACATATTGCAAGGTACAGTCAAAGCTAAGCGAAGACCCAGTAGAGGGAGAAGATCAATGGAACTGTTTCGAATCGCAGCTAGCAAGGTTATGATTGCTAATATGATTTCCAACATTCGAAACAGATAGGAATCAAAAGAAGATGGCATGAAAATGAAAGTGTATTACCTAATACTTTTGACTAAAAACTTTATAGATTCTAATCTATAAAAAGATTAAATTTTCAAATATAAATACTTGAGCCTTTGTTTTATTTTGTTAACCTGTTGTTATATATCTGTTGAATTGAACTCTATTTTGAATCTAGAATTTTAATGATATTAAAATTTATTGAAATTACCTCTTTATATCTATAATAAAAAATATTTATTTCTATACAAAAATGTAAAATATATTGAGTTTAATAAATGAGTTAATGATATTCTATGTCTGATCACTGTAAGTAGTAACACTTTAAAATTATTTACATAATATTCCTTTTTACTTTTTGTAATAACTCTAGCTTCAATAAAATGTTCTTTTTTATATTCGTTTGGGTCAAAAGTCAAAACATCAATAATCTATATCTGAGAATATTACTGTAGAGTTCTTTTTAATAAATAAAACCCAACATACAACTTTAATGATGAAAGTTTAATCAAATATCAATCCCACAATAATATATAAATTATTAATCCAAAGAAGCGACAACACGATAAATTCAAAAAACAAGTGAAGTTAGAGCTTTCTTCACATTTTTAACACGTTATGTCAAAATAAAGGAACTTTTATAATCATCTTACTGTGAATGCGGAAAAATTGAGTATCTAGATCATATTCTTCTAAAGTGTCCAATAAGAGTATCCAAGCAGTTTAATTTGAGAATCGAACTTACAAAATTAGGAGTACCAAAGAATTCCAATGTTCAAAATATATTGCAACATCTTACCCATGAACAACTAGAGGCAGTGATTATTCATTTAAACATTAACAAAATGGTAAATCAAGGCAACATTTTTAGGTTTTCATTTCAGTGTTGCAGCATTGATTAGAGCAAGACGAGCTGCAATACAATCAAATGTACTGACAGATGCACAAGTATGCAAGCCAAGAAAGAGAGTAAGAAGAAGAAGGAACTTTTATTAAAGGATCGATGTTAAATAGGGTTTCGATATCTCTCTATTATCTAATAAAGTATCATAGTATCATCATAGATTATAATTTATAAAAATGGATTTATCATCAAGTTCATCTTGAGGATTTGGAAGATATAATGCATATGCTACCAAATATAAGATCTGTAAGAGATCGCAATGAATTGTATAGTATAATAAGTAAGTATAATGAAGATGAATTTAAAACAAGGTATATCTTCCCATATTATAACAAGCTAATATTTTCCCATGCAATGGCTTTTTGTTTATTTTTCACACCATCTGTTTGTTTATTTTCTACTATAAATTTATATTTAATTGCTAAATCTAAAATTATATCTTTCTCTAAACTAGAGAAGTGGCTTCCTTTATTTTCCGTCGTAAGTATGAATAGTATGATAAGTATAATAGTCCTGTCGCCAGGGGGGTACAACGGCCTCGTTAATTCAGATGGACTTACCCAAATTTTTTTTATGTATTTTGACCCGTAGAACACGAATTTTTTGGGTAACAGTTGATCCGGATGTCGATAAGATTGTTATAGACCAAGAACTTGAGGAATCAAATAACAGCGATTTTTGGCAAAACAAAACAATATTTTGTATTTTTTGGGTCATTTTAAGCAAAAAATATTTCTACAAGTTTTTTAGTAGGATGCACAGTTTTCGAGATAAACGCGGTTGAACTTTCAAAAAATCGAAAAACTGCAATTTTTAAACCCGAATAACTTTTGATTAAAAAATAAATTAGCAATTCTGCTTAGCGCCTTTGAAAGTTCAAGTCAAATTATGTCGGTTTTGATTATTTGCATTGCTAAAAATTTATTGTGTTATTGCTAAACAAAGCTACAAACAACTAGTGCGTGAGTGATGTTTCTATGATTTCTCATTTAAAATCGAACGAGTAGGTAGAATAGGTACTAGTGCAATCAAGACTATTTCTACGTTACATGCGTTAAAACGCATGTAAAAGCACGGGAAACCCTACGTGTTTATAGCTTTGTTAAACAATAAAAAAATAAATTTTTACCAATGCAAATAATCAAAACCGATATAATTTGACTTAAACTTTCAAATGCGGTAAGCAGACTTGCTATTTTATTTTTTAATCAAAAGTTATTCGGGTTCAAAAATTGCAATTTTTCGATTTTTTTAAAGTTCAACCGCGTTTATCTCGAAAACTGTGCATCCTACGAAAAAACTTGTAGAAATATTTTTTACTTAAAATGGCCCAAAAAATACAAAATATTGTTTTGTTTTGCCAAAAATCGCTGTTATTTGATTCCTCAAGTTCTTGGTCTATAACAATCTTATCGACATCCGGATCAACTGTTACCCAAAAAATTCGTGTTCTACGGGTCAAAATACATAAAAAAAACTTGAGTAAGTCCATCTGAATTAACGAGGCCGTTGTACCCCCCCTGGCGACAGGACTATAATACAAACAAAACTTTCTTTGACAATCTTTTTTGACAGACGACACTCGGATTCGAATGAAATAATCGAATGAAGTACGATGTTGCCACTTAATATATTGTCGGTTTGTAAACCAACAGTTTTTTTGAATGGTGCAACCCGTTTGAAAAATAACCATTGATCATCGATTTAAATCGTCGAATTGACGGTTAGCAAATCAGTTGATTTACAGTCTGTTGGTGCAACTGGGCATGAGTCTTAAATTTCTCTGAGGTTGTCATTTCAGTTTCTCAAATATTCATTAAAAGAATATAAATTCTTTAAGTGATCGAAGTGGCAATATTTGGATCTTGGAGAATACGACTTGTGCTATTTGTCCTCTCTAACTTTTCATTCCAAAATATTGCAAATATTCCTGTTTCCAGTAAACACATTCGATTATACAAATCATTTGCATCGTTACGAGTTTCAAAATGTTGCTCATCGTCTTCTGAAATTGTGGATAATGCTCCTTTAATCTGATTATAACCTTTACCTAGTTCTTTTGAGGCGTCACTTCTAGATGACCATCTAGTAGCATTTACTCTTTTAGGAACAATAATGTTTCTGCCACGGTCAGCGTTGCTCTCGCTTAAAGACGCTTTTGCTTTTTGCTTTTTGCCAATTTGTAACACAATACTCTAGGTATTGTGATTTAGAAAGAGTAATAACTTGCAAATTAAAGAAAAGCTGGGAGAGAAGTTATTGAAGAGTGGCTTAGCTCAGAGGAACAAATTTAAACGTCCAGGGAGACAAAATCTCAAGTGAGGATTCGGGCTAGCTTTACTACAGTGAAGTTTGGCTTTGAGATAGTAATAAAAGAGATATTGGATATAAAACTATATGAACAATGGAGAAAATGAGACCTTTTACCACGAAATTAAGAAGTTGTATCTAATTCATATAGGTACCTAGTCCTTCCAATAAATCAAAGAACGTTATAGCAGCAGGGCAACACTCAGCTGCAGCTTTTTTTAACTAAATTTAGAGAGTGGACGGTACACTGAATCCACAACGCCAAGATATACTAAATTTAATTTTAGCCAGAACACAGTGAACACCATTGTACTTTCCACTCATAACTGACGTGTTATCGCAGGACTGTTCGCTGCAGTCTGCAGTTTTTCAAATCGATATCATCTTGCAAGAATGTGATTAGAGGATTAAATACATATATCTTCTGCTTTATGACAATGATTTGGCAAAAATATATTTTCAACAGGAGAGAAACCTTCCATGTAATCACAGTTAATTGATTGACCAAAATTATTATATGTGAATGATGTGCTGATTTTTTTAAGCTTGGGGCTTTGTGGGGGCCCCGGGAAGCTGCCCAGCCTGCCCACCCTTAAATCCGGCCCTGATACTGAAGCAAGAACACATAAATAAGCTACAGTCATTTGAAATGTAGTGTTACAGAAGAATACTTAGAATAGGCACAGCAGAAAACGAACACGAAAGTATTGCGAGAAATGGGCAAAAAAATACGAAATAATTAACAGCATAAAAATAAGAAAGTTACGATATCTGAGACACTTAATGAGGGGACAGTGATATGAAATGCTAATATTGATAATACAGGGAAAGAAGACGAGGAAGAAGGAATATAGTAAGAATTAGAGTGTTATAGTTAAAAAATTTACGGGACTGGCTTAAATACAGGTCAATAGGACTCAACAGAGCGGCGGTAGATAGAGTAAATATGATATTCAACTTTTGATTCGGGGACGACATTTAAAGAAGAGAAGATTACTGTAATAGTGTCCCGTAAGATTACTATAGTGTACCGTATTCTCTGTCTACTCTTAAATGAGGCCTATAGAATCAAAACCTGCTAGATCCATTTTTTGAAATTTTTCAGGAGACTAAAAAAAATTAAAAATGTAAATTTCCCAAAAAGTATCCGGCATTTCTTAATCAAAGTGGCATCAATAAATGTCATATATTGGCACACTAATTTGGTATAGAGTCATTTTTCTGCATGCCCCTTATATCTTCAGAAATTTGTACTTTTAGTTTGGATTTAGCTGATTTTGATTTTAAGCCCACATAATATTGCTCATTTTCAACTGCTTTTAGGCGCAATTAATGCACTAAAAGTAGGTATTGAACCATTTTGATAGAAAAACATACAAAATATACAAGAAAAAGAAGTATTTTATTGTTCATAAAACTATGGACATACCAGGGTTTAATTCTAAGTTAACGTTTCAGTGGTATTTTGAAGAGGATTTAGAAGGTTTTGAGCCGAAACCTTATGCATGTAGATTAATAGATAATTGAACTTTAAAATTGTGTAAAAAAAGGGAAAACGAAAAATTTAGGATTTAGCAGGTTTTGATTCTGATGGGCTCAAATGTCCCTATCTACGTGCACATTTCCTACCTTATAGGTATTTTGCAACGATACAGTTTACTTTGATGTGTATAGTAAATCAAACTCTCGAGACTGGCCTATTGATCACTTTACACTGCTTCAAGCCACTAGCGGTATAGGACCCTATTTTTAGATATTGCCGAAAAGCTTATACATCATTATACGTGCATTTCATCTTCCATCTATTGGAATTGTAATATAAAATACAAATAAGAAAAACCCGTCATATTGAAAAATATTACCCATGATCACGATATACAGGGTGACCATCCACAAAAATAAACAATAACGATTTGGCAAACCGTCAAGAATCTCAATAACTGTTTCTGATATCCGGTGTTAAGTATATCTGCAGTAAGAAACAACATAGTATTTGTGATGTTTGTGCCGAAAAAGATAACTGGTTTCATTCATTTCATTTTTTGCAATACCCAATTTACTTATAGACTGTATAATAAACATATAATTCCCTTTCCACTTAGTTCGTTTTCCACTTAGTATTAACCAATATTTAAAGTGTTCAATACCATACCATTAAATTCCTCTTTCAGACCAGATAAAACGAAAATCTTATCCTTGACACGTGGAAATAATAAAAAGCCACTAGGTGCCAGGTCTGGACTAAATAGAAAATGCGCTTTTAATTTAGAATTTAAAGTAGTTACTATATTCAGGGGTGGCCAAGCTCCTTGATAGCCAGAGCCACTTTTCACAAGTTAAAATTTTTCGCGAACCGCAAAAAAATTCACAAAGTATGTAAAGAAGGTATGTACAATGTTTTTTAACAGAACTTTATTTATTGAAAACAAATAAAATTACGAAATATTAAAACTGAATTACATTTGTTTTCCTTATTCTTCTTCTCGTTATCCTTATGCCCAATAAGGGAGTCGAACTTTCGTTCAATCCAGGTTTCGTTTTTCAATTTTTTTCTCTATTGGTCCCTGTCTTAGGATGTTTCTAATGTTTTCGTTCCTTTCTCTGTCCAACATTTGTTTTCCTTCTTTTGGTAATTCTTTAAAATTTGGTGAATAATTTGTGGTAGCACTTCTCAGTAATTCTTTCAGATGCTGGTCCATAAAAGTACGTTGTTTCTAATATGGAAATAATTCGACAAGCATCCTTTTTTAATTTAGAGTATGTATGTACTTCAATTTTGGTACAAATTTCCAAAATTCGATAATCGGCGTCGACTTATAGTTTTATTTTCGAGCTTGATCTTGTTGCGTCTCTATTAATTTTAATTCTCCAGATGTTGTTTGGGTCATATATTGGTAATAAAAAATTCACCTTATGGACTATGTTTATTTCAAATAAATTCAGAAAAAAATGAAGAGACGATTTAAAATATTTTAAGTCTTGAAATAAATTTTGGACTTCGGTCAATATTCCTTCTGGCTTTTTTATTTACTAGTTAAGTTTTTCTAGTTTAATATTGTACTTTACAAATTTTTTTAATATAAAATGACTAAATATACAAATTGGTCTGGAGTGGGTTGATTACTAACTTTTATGTTGCGCCACTCTTAATATTCTTTCGCGCAGTTTTCGATTTGTCATATCACTCTTAGCTTGGATGGAAATGGAATTTGTTACAAAGTTGCATTTGGTCTTTCATATTATTTGTTGTCAGTAATTTAAAAGACATTCTGAAACACACATGGAACGATAATAATTTTTTTAAATAATAACACAAAATTGAAGAGGATCTCGGGTACATTTTATCGAGAGCCACAAGTAATTCTGCAAAGAGCAGCATGTGGCTCGCGAGCCGCAGTTTGGCCACCCCTGTACTATATAGTTCAAACGTTAAGCATATAGGTCTGGATCCCACGTATGAAAAAAAAGTTGATTAATAGCAAGCTGAAAATTTGTTAATAGCTTAAGGGTGTCTAGTCGGACAAACGGACACACTTTGATATATGGGAACACTGGAACAGGGGCAGTTTTAATTGTGGAACAGGTTAAAAATTTGGAACGGTCAGACCACGAAAACGGCACATTTATTTTGTCCGACAGAACAGACTTAAACTCTCCGAACAGAGATTAAACTCTCATGCAAAAATCAGACTGCTATTTATCACCTGCCATAATTCCTGTCATTTGACATATTCTACATGTTTCACTCATTAAAACGCCCATTTGGTGATAAATAGCAGTCTGATTTTTGCATGAGAGTTTAATCTCTGTTCGGAAAGTTTAAGTCTGTTCTGTCGGACAAAATACATGTGCCGTTTTCGTGGTCTGACCGTTCCAAATTTTTAACCTGTTCCACAATTAAAACTTCCCCTGTTCCAGTGTTCCCATATATCAAAGTTTGTCCGACTAGACACTCTTAAGCTATTAACAAATTTTCAGCTTGCTATTAATCAACTTTTTTTTCATACGCTGGATCCAGACCAAATATTCAAAGATAAAAAATATTTAGAAAGCAAATACTTCTTCTTCCTTCTTATATGTAGGCTTTAAAGCATGTTTCTTCTTCAAAATTAGCCTCCTAAATTATTTAAATTATCGCACCATCTTTTACCGATGTGAAGTTATCCATAGATTCCATCCATAGATTTTTTTTTCAAAATATCGCAAAAATACTGGGACAATAGTACTACCAAGCAAGTATATTATTAAATTAAAGGAAACCAATAGTAAAACTTATACTTAATATAAAATTTTATATTAAAACCAATTTTCCACACTTTGCAGTTCATATTCTCAAAAAGCGAAGAAATACACTTTTTATTTTGGATTTTAATTTTCTTTATGAAATAATGCTTATTAATAAACAACATATCCAAAAATTGAGGAGGAGTGTTTTCACTTAACAGAAAAAATAAATTTTAAAGATTGTATGTGTGCGATTCTTATGGAGGAAACATGTCTTAGTTAATCACCGCAAAAACGGAGAATACACTTTTTATTTTGGATTTTAATTTTTTTTAAGAAAGTATGCTTATTAATAAACAACATATCCAAAAATTGAGGAGGAGTGTTTTCACTTAAGAAAAAAAATAATTTTTAAAGATTGTACGTTTGTGATTCTTATGGACGAGACATGTCGTAGTTAATCACCTCAAAAACGGAGAAATACACTTTTTATTTTGGATTTTAATTTTTTTTCATAAAGCATGCTTACTAATAAACAACATATCCAAAAATTGAGGAGTGTTTTCACTTAAGAAAAAAAATAATTTTTAAAGATTGTACGTGTGTGATTCTTATAGACGAGACACATGTCGTAGTTAATCACCTCAAAAACGGAGAAATACACTTTTTATTTTGAATTTTAATTTTTTTTAAGAAAGTATGCTTATTAATAAACAACATATCCAAAAATTGAGGAGGACTGTTTTCACTTAACAGAAAAAATAAATTTTAAAGATTCTATGTGTGCGATTTTTATGGAGGAAACATGTCTTTGTTAAACACCGCAAAAACGGAGAATACACTTTTTATTTTGGATTTTAATTTTTTTTAAGAAAGTATGCTTATTAATAAACAACATATCCAAAAATTGAGGAGGAGTGTTTTCACTTAACAGAAAAAATAAATTTTAAAGATTCTATGTGTGCGATTCTTATGGAGGAAACATGTCTTTGTTAAACACCGCAAAAACGGAGAATACACTTTTTATTTTGGATTTTAATTTTTTTTAAGAAAGTATGCTTATTAATAAACAACATATCCAAAAATTGAGGAGGAGTGTTTTCACTTAAGAAAAAAAATAATTTTTAAAGATTGTACGTTTGTGATTCTTATGGACGAGACATGTCGTAGTTAATCACCTCAAAAACGGAGAAATACACTTTTTATTTTGGATTTTATTTTTTTTTCATAAAGCATGCTTATTAATAAACAACATATCCAAAAATTGAGGAGGAGTGTTTTCACTTAAGAAAAAAAATAATTTTTAAAGATTGTACGTGTGTGATTCTTATAGACGAGACACATGTCGTAGTTAATCATCTCAAAAACGGAGAAATACACTTTTTATTTTGAATTTTAATTTTTTTTAAGAAAGTATGCTTATTAATAAACAACATATCCAAAAATTGAGGAGGAGTGTTTTCACTTAAGAAAAAAAATAATTTTTAAAGATTGTACGTTTGTGATTATTATGGACGAGACATGTCGTAGTTAATCACCTCAAAAACGGAGAATACACTTTTTATTTTGGATTTTAATTTTTTTTAAGAAAGTATGCTTATTAATAAACAGCATATCCAAAAATTGAGGAGGAGTGTTTTCACTTAACAGAAAAAATAAATTTTAAAGATTCTATGTGTGCGATTCTTATGGAGGAAACATGTCTTTGTTAAACACCGCAAAAACGGAGAATACACTTTTTATTTTGGATTTTAATTTTTTTTAAGAAAGTATGCTTATTAATAAACAACATATCCAAAAATTGAGGAGGAGTGTTTTCACTTAAGAAAAAAAATAATTTTTAAAGATTGTACGTTTGTGATTCTTATGGACGAGACATGTCGTAGTTAATCACCTCAAAAACGGAGAAATACACTTTTTATTTTGGATTTTATTTTTTTTTTCATAAAGCATGCTTATTAATAAACAACATATCCAAAAATTGAGGAGGAGTGTTTTCACTTAAGAAAAAAAATAATTTTTAAAGATTGTACGTGTGTGATTCTTATAGACGAGACACATGTCGTAGTTAATCACCTCAAAAACGGAGAAATACACTTTTTATTTTGAATTTTAATTTTTTTTAAGAAAGTATGCTTATTAATAAACAACATATCCAAAAATTGAGGAGGAGTGTTTTCACTTAAGAAAAAAAATAATTTTTAAAGATTGTACGTTTGTGATTCTTATGGACGAGACATGTCGTAGTTAATCACCTCAAAAACGGAGAATACACTTTTTATTTTGGATTTTAATTTTTTTTAAGAAAGTATGCTTATTAATAAACAGCATATCCAAAAATTGAGGAGGAGTGTTTTCACTTAACAGAAAAAATAAATTTTAAAGATTCTATGTGTGCGATTCTTATGGAGGAAACATGTCTTTGTTAAACACCGCAAAAACGGAGAATACACTTTTTATTTTGGATTTTAATTTTTTTTAAGAAAGTATGCTTATTAATAAACAACATATCCAAAAATTGAGGAGGAGTGTTTTCACTTAAAAAAAAATAATTTTTAAAGTTTGTACGTGTGTGATTCTTATAGACGAGACACATGTCGTAGTTAATCACCTCAAAAACGGAGAATACACTTTTTATTTTGGATTTTAATTTTTTTTAAGAAAGTATGCTTATTAATAAACAGCATATCCATAAATTGAGGAGGAGTGTTTTCACTTAACAGAAAAAATAAATTTTAAAGATTCTATGTGTGCGATTCTTATGGAGGAAACATGTCTTTGTTAAACACCGCAAAAACGGAGAATACACTTTTTATTTTGGATTTTAATTTTTTTTAAGAAAGTATGCTTATTAATAAACACATATCCAAAAATTGAGGAGGAGTGTTTTCACTTAAGAAAAAAAATAATTTTTAAAGTTTGTACGTGTGTGATTCTTATAGACGAGACACATGTCGTAGTTAATCACCTCAAAAACGGAGAATACACTTTTTATTTTTGATTTTAATTTTTCTTATGAAAGAAATTAAACCATTAATAAATAACATATCCAAAAATTGAGAAAGATTGTTTTATTTTTTTTATTTATTAGATATTCAAAAATTGAAGAGCGTTTATAGTTAAAAAATTTGCATGTTGGCATATATACTAAGTACTTTGAATAAAAAGTGCAACACCTCTGATTTCAACGGATTTTATTGAAATTTTCACAGACGTCGTAATGGAGTTAACTCATTACTAAGTAACTTTTTTAATTGTTTTATAAAACTTTTTTTGAATTTTTTTTTAAACTATTTAAGCTTATAAAACTTATTTATTGGTTTTTTGGATATTAATGTGATGATTAATAATATTTTTAGTGTGGGAAACACTCCCTTTATTTTTATTTGACTAGTATTCTTGTGAATTATGATTTACCCAACCATTGTACCATTAGCTGTTAAACTCTTATTGAATAATTATTATTACTCATAAAAGAATTTACCTAAGCTTGTATGAAATCTGCCGGTATAATACCATTTTTGAGAAATGACAAAACCGATTTCTTTTGAAAGTATTGATCAGCTTAAAGAAAATCTTGGTTATTTATTACTTATTCAAATTTTAGTTTTCTGCATTTTTGAAATGAATTTAAATAAATGACAAATGCCATAGTCTAATCCTACTTTTAGAGGGGCATTGTATTCATATTGTAGCTGATTAAATATATTCCTACACCTAGCTTTAACCGCCCAGGTAGTTTGTTATTAATCACCCTTTATTTTAAGAGATTAGTTTTTGAACAGTACTTTTGTAACTTTCCAACCCATAGGATTAAGGGATTTAACATGTTTCTGCTAATAACAATAATTGTTCGAAAACCTATAAAATCTCTGATAGAATACTTTTATTTAGTTTTAAACTCTGTTGCACGGAATCTTCGCGACAGTCAGGTGCTTTTCTCGGGCGTTTAGTCCATCTTATTAAATTTATTTCTTTACTTTCGCAATTTTTTTATAATCAGTTTTGTCACTGTAGTGTCTGTACTTAGTATTTACGTTAGTTTATGTGTAGTGTAAAGTGACTTATTATAGAAAAATAAAGTTCAAGTCGTCCTAGATCACACCAATCAAAAGAATTAGGATCTCCTTCCTATGGTAATACTCCACTTGGCTCTGAACCTCACATCCCAGTCAGTCCAGTGTTTTAGGGTAAAAATTTTTATAACTGCAGCCTTCTAAAGTACCGCATTGATTTTTATGAAATTCGACAAGGAGCTTATTTGACTTTCGTCTTCAAAAGTTATAAATTATTATCTTATATATGTGCTTTTTGCTTTTAAGGGGTAAGAACAACTACCCTCTCTGACAGAAGATTAAAAACTACAGATTTATGCATTATTTATTAAAGATGTACATCATGTTTAAATATGTGTAATAATTATTTGTTTATCTTATCGAATATAGATTTGGGATACATTTCAAATTTTCGACCCTTAAAACTACCTTTCAGATCAACATTTACAAAAAAACTACGGATTGAACGAGTTTAATGTTGCATTTTTAATGACTGTTCGTCCACATTTGTTTAGATAAAGGTCTATAGGTATCATACATAAAAAAATTGAAATGCCTACATCTACCGTTCTTTTTATATTTAATATATTGAAGATGCTCGAAAGTCCGATTACGGGCAGACAGGTTTTTTTTAAGTTTTGATATTAATACAAAGTTTTTTGGGAATAATACCACATAAAATTGAAAAATATTCTTTATTTGTATATGTACCGCCGAAGCGAGTACATTCAGAAAAATAATAAAGATAATAATAAAATTAATAAATAAAAAAATAATAAAGAAAAACATTCAGAACAATATTTTGATATTAAAATAAATTATTTTTAACATCTTTTTGCACATTTGTTTAGATAAAGAAATGCTATAGGATAAATAAAGAAATTGGAATGTCTTTATTTACCATTAATTTGATATTAAAACAAATTCCTTTTTAAATTTTCCTGCACATTTTTTTAGGTAAGGTATGCTATATGATATATAAAAAATTGTAATGCCCATATCTACTATTATTATTTTAAACTTAGATGACAGGAATGATGAAGGTACTAATTGATTTAAAATTAACTATGAAGAGCAAACTTTTTTAAAATATTACTTTACGATACAATAGACAATTACTCTATGATTCAATAGACAAAGGTATGCTTCTGGGACTGGGTCGTTATTATCGGGGCAGGTAAAAACGGAAAATTTGGAAAACTCAAGGCCGGTATATAGGGTACATGAAATTACTAATAATCAACTTTAGAAAAACCCAAAAAGAGAAAGTGCATAAACCTTTATTTTGTTTAGTGGGGACTGAGTTTCTTCAAAATATGTGTTTGTCAGTAAATTTATAAATTCTGGTAGACATAGGCATTCTAATTTTTTAGTAGCGAACATTTTATCGGACAAAGTTTGTAGTGAATATACTGTTTTTTTTTTAAATTTTTTAAACATTGTAGTTGTGTTTTCTATCGCTTGGTAGAGCAAAGTTTATTTTACTGTCTTGTGTGTTAAAAGCAAGGGTTGTAAAAATGAATAACAGTTTTGATATTGCCTTAAGTGAATATTTTTACTCAAAAAACGTTTCTTTGCATAAACTTTTAAGGTGTAGAACGTCAGACAGTCTAATAGCCGAGGCAGCTTTAAATTTGTGTGGTGCAGATTCCCCTCTGAATAGACTAAAAATATTTAAAAAATGTTCCAACACGAATTCAAACTTTTACAAAACATATTCGTGTCTTATACAACAACAAAAAAACGAAGTAGTGGATATTTATAATAATAATAATATAACTTTTTCTAGTGAGGATCTAATTAATAATGTCGATTTAAATAATTCGTTTGATGTACATCCTGAAGTATTTAACAATATGTCCTTTTTTGAAACTACCGTTAATGCCCCCTCCGAGACAAACACAAACAATTTGTCACAAACACCATTGGCAAATTTTGATATAGCAGACATTTCTTGTTTGGATAAATCTGTTACTATGGATAAAACTTTAAATATTTCTCATGATAACAATATTATCGATCCAGAGATCAAGAAATTTTATAACATACACCAAACACAACGCGAAGCAATATTAATTCCCGTAAGTTCACGAAATATACATCCCAACACATTAATAGTTAACTCTACTTGTTCAGTGTTTGAAGGAACATTTTTGTTAAATAAGCAAGAGTTTTCTACAATATATGATAAAAAATCAAAAAAATTTAAGCCAAAATTATACAGTTTTACAATAAGAGAAAACTTTAAGAAAGTAAATAATATTTGTATTTTATGCATCAAGGGTTGCAATTATCTAAAAGGTAAAATTATTATTTACGGTTATTGCTCACAACCCGATTGAAAAAATTTAAAATCATTTGTAAAATAAGTTCAAGCCTAAATGCCCATGTATACAGTAATTCTATTAATTTTTTTCACGGTAGTCAATTGACATCCCAAGTTTGAGGAGTTGAAAGAATATTACTTGGTGACCGATTACTGCCAAACACAGCTTTCAACATCAGAAATGATGATATTAATAACTGCTGCTATGGAGTAGAACACTCTAAAAATTTAAATATGATTAAGAGTGATGTAGTATACAGGAAAGTGAAATCTGAGGCTAATGCCAGAAATGATAGATTAAGGGATGATCTTACCGACATAATTCAAATGCAAAAAGAAAATAAAAATTATATTCCTTATACATTTAGGGTGTGCACATTAAGTAGGAAACAGTTATATTTTGTTAAAAATAATAATAGGTTTAATGTATCTTCAATACATATAGACGCAACTGGTTCAGTCGTTAGAAAACCTTTTGCAGATTCAAAGAGAATACTATATTATGCCGGTGTTGCTCAGTTAAATACAAAAAAAATTGTACCTCTTTTGGAAATGGTAACTAATAGCCATGATATTGGAAACATTTCATCATGGTTAAATGAATATAGACATTATTGTTTAAGAAATAATGTACACTGGCCTGCATTTAAAGTAGCAACCAGTGATTTTAGTGTGGCAATTTTAAATTCAATTTGCGAAGCTTGGAATTTATTAACGTTACAAGACTACTGTAAACTATTGTATAGGTCAGTTACAGATAAAACAGTCGATTTAAGTAAAATAATAATTATTAAACTCTGCTGTGCACACATGATAAAACTAGTCTCTCGTGACATCAACACATACTTTTTAAAATCTGCTTCCGATACAAAATCTTTAATAAAAGAAATTATTGCTACTTTATTTAATATAATTTCCTTTAATGACATTGAAACAGTGCTAAACTGTTTTTTCTATCTTTTGGCAAGTCCTCAAATTACCCAAGAAACTAAGATGATAACAAATAAATTACTATCAGTACTAACGTCATACAAAATTACTAACTCAGAAATTATTGCTGAGAGTAAAATCAGTGATGACAATTTATCATATTTTTACAACAATAATATGCTGCCTTCAAGTTCTGCCTTTTATTCAAACAACTTATTTTATATATACTTTAAAAATATGTTTGACGCGGTTCTAGAAGGACATGAGAACTTAAATAATACTGAAACAGAAAATCCGTTTTATAACCCAGAATTTGGGTCTTACTTTATCCAGCACTATATTCCATTCTTACCATTGTGGAGTGGAATTTTTCATGGCAGAACAAGCAACGCTCCCGTAGAAAACTACTTTGGGTTATTAAAAAATAATATATTAAATAATAATTTACATTCCGTACGTTTTGTACGGAAGGTACGTCACTACGTTTTAAGCCAATATAGAGAACATAAATATAAAATAAAAAGAATTAGATGCGCTTCCAAGTTACCTACTAAAATTTTAAAAAAAGGAAATGAGAAGCAAAATAAAATAGAAGAAACGTGGTGTAAAAGAAAGAAAAGCATGCACACTTATTTTAAACAAAAATTAATTAAGAAATATTTTGAGAACACCAAGGCAATAATAGAAAATGTAAACAGTCAAAAAACTCCAAATATCAAAGAAACAGACCACGAATACTATATAAAAACACATGATTTTATTTACCCCTGTTATGCAAATGGCGATTACGCAATAACAAAGTTTAACGACGAGTTATTGTTCTATACCAGTTTTTCTTACCTAGCGGCAAGTAAACAAAACTGTACAGACATGTGGTTGGACAATTTTCTCGTGGATTATGTTTTAAACATTTTTCGAAATAGCAAAAATCACATAAAAATTTTCTTCAGTTACACGGTTGAGAAAATACTAAGAGGACTGGAAAAATGGTCAATAAATAGTCAGATTTTGTTCTTTCCAATACTTGTACTAAACCATTGGATGGTGATGAAAATCGATACTTGCAACAAATCTGCAGAGTTTTATGATCCACGTGGTAATAACAGTAAAAAAGGAAAATATTACTTTTATAGAATAATGTCAATGTGTACAAATACGGGCGATAATGTTGCTGCAGATTTCACTTTTAGTTTTAATAACATGCATCCAGTTCAAACAGATTCTTGGAATTGTGGTGTGTTCACACTGTATTATTGCGAAACTAATATAAAAAAAAATTTAGTTGATAAAAATTTTAATCCGAAACTATACAGAAAATATTTAGAGTACCTTATTATTACAACAGGCAGGGATGCATACTTTCACCAACCTTGTTTAACTTATATTCAGAAGATATTATAAACAGAGCCCTTGCTGACCAAGATATAGGGGTTAAAATAAATGGCACTTTAATAAACAATTTGAGATACGCTGATGACACAGTATTAATAGCAGACACCCCGGAAGATCTCCAAACACTGATAAACAGAATAGTAGAGTGCAGCGAAAAGGTCGGTTTATCACTTAACATCAAAAAAACAAAAATAATGATGGTGTCGAAATCTCCACAAAATTTTTCTGACATAACCGTACATGATCAAAGAATTGAGCGTGTTAGAAAATATAATTACCTGGGAACTGTTATTAATGAAAACAACGACAACTCTGAAGAAATCAAGATCAGAATAGAAAAAGCTAGAGCTACTTTTACCAAAATGAAAACAGTTTTATGCGGAAGAGAGCTAAGTTTAAATCTTAAAATTCGCCTCATGAGATGTTACGTGCTGTCAGTTCTTTTCTATGGAATGGAAGCTTGGACACTGAAAAAGATCGATACAAGGAAAATAGAAGCATTCGAGATGTGGATGTACCGCAGGATACTGAGAATATCGTGGACAGAGAGAGTGACAAACATGGAAGTGTTGCGAAGGATGCAGAAAGAAAAAGAACTTGCGCTTACTATTAAAAAGCGCAAACTGCAATACTTGGGACATATAATGAGGGGACAAAAGTACCAGCTACTACAATTAATTATTCAGGGAAAAATAATAGGTAAAAGATCCATTGGCAGAAGAAAACATTCATGGTTGAAGAATTTAAGAGATTGGTACAAGTGCAGCAGCTGCCAATTATTTAGATCTACGGTATCAAAAATACGCATAGCCTTGATGATAGCCAAACTTCGGAACGAGGACGGCACCTGAAGAAGAAGATTATTACAACAACCGAAAATATAACTAAAAAATGTGTGCATTGTGGAAAAAGTAATTGCGAAAAAGAGTGCAAAAAATGTAAGCGATTTTCTCACCGTCAGTGTATACAACAAAATAAAATAACATCGTCATGCTCCTATGTATAAAATTACAAATAAAACAGGTCTGGGTTTTTGCTTTGAAATTTCGTTTTTCCTAAAAAATCGAATGGGGTGCGACTAAGGGTTCAGTTCACGTCTGGCAGCCCCGTTTAAACAGGAAACCCTTAACACTAATTAAAACAATAATTTTTGGATATGTTGTTTACTAATAAGCATACTTTCTTAAAAAAAATTAAAATCCAAAATAAAAAGTGTATTTCTCCATTTTTGAGGTGATTAACTACGACATGTGTCTCGTCTATAAGAATCACACACGTACAAACTTTAAAAATTATTTTTTTTTCTTAAGTGAAAACACTCCTCTTCAATTTTTGGATATATTGTTTATTAATAAGCATACTTTCTTAAAAAAAAATTAAAATCCAAAATAAAAAGTGTATTCTCCGTTTTTGCGGTGTTTAACAAAGACATGTTTCCTCCATAAGAATCGCACACATACAATCTTTAAAATTTATTTTTTCTGTTAAGTGAAAACACTCCTCCTCAATTTTTGGATATGTTATTTATTAATAAGCATACTTTCTTAAAAAAAAATTAAAATCCAAAATAAAAAGTGTATTCTCCGTTTTTGAGGTGATTAACTACGACATGTCTCGTCCATAAGAATCACAAACGTACAATCTTTAAAAATTATTTTTTTTCTTAAGTGAAAACACTCCTCCTCAATTTTTGGATATGTTGTTTATTAATAAGCATACTTTCTTAAAAAAAATTAAAATTCAAAATAAAAAGTGTATTTCTCCGTTTTTGAGGTGATTAACTACGACATGTGTCTCGTCTATAAGAATCACACACGTACAATCTTTAAAAATTATTTTTTTTCTTAAGTGAAAACACTCCTCCTCAATTTTTGGATATGTTGTTTATTAATAAGCATGCTTTATGAAAAAAAAAAATAAAATCCAAAATAAAAAGTGTATTTCTCCGTTTTTGAGGTGATTAACTACGACATGTCTCGTCCATAAGAATCACAAACGTACAATCTTTAAAAATTATTTTTTTTCTTAAGTGAAAACACTCCTCCTCAATTTTTGGATATGTTGTTTATTAATAAGCATACTTTCTTAAAAAAAATTAAAATCCAAAATAAAAAGTGTATTCTCCGTTTTTGCGGTGTTTAACAAAGACATGTTTCCTCCATAAGAATCGCACACATAGAATCTTTAAAATTTATTTTTTCTGTTAAGTGAAAACACTCCTCCTCAATTTTTGGATATGTTATTTATTAATAAGCATACTTTCTTAAAAAAAATTAAAATCCAAAATAAAAAGTGTATTCTCCGTTTTTGAGGTGATTAACTACGACATGTCTCGTCCATAAGAATCACAAACGTACAATCTTTAAAAATTATTTTTTTTCTTAAGTGAAAACACTCCTCCTCAATTTTTGGATATGTTGTTTATTAATAAGCATACTTTCTTAAAAAAAATTAAAATTCAAAATAAAAAGTGTATTTCTCCGTTTTTGAGGTGATTAACTACGACATGTGTCTCGTCTATAAGAATCACCCACGTACAATCTTTAAAAATTATTTTTTTTCTTAAGTGAAAACACTCCTCCTCAATTTTTGGATATGTTGTTTATTAATAAGCATGCTTTATGAAAAAAAATTAAAATCCAAAATAAAAAGTGTATTTCTCCGTTTTTGAGGTGATTAACTACGACATGTCTCGTCCATAAGAATCACAAACGTACAATCTTTAAAAATTATTTTTTTTCTTAAGTGAAAACACTCCTCCTCAATTTTTGGATATGTTGTTTATTAATAAGCATACTTTCTTAAAAAAAATTAAAATCCAAAATAAAAAGTGTATTCTCCGTTTTTGCGGTGATTAACTAAGACATGTTTCCTCCATAAGAATCGCACACATACAATCTTTAAAATTTATTTTTTCTGTTAAGTGAAAACACTCCTCCTCAATTTTTGGATATGTTGTTTATTAATAAGCATTATTTCATAAAGAAAATTAAAATCCAAAATAAAAAGTGTATTTCTTCGCTTTTTGAGAATATGAACTGCAAAGTGTGGAAAATTGGTTTTAATATAAAATTTTATATTAAGTATAAGTTTTACTATTGGTTTCCTTTAATTTAATAATATACTTGCTTGGTAGTACTATTGTCCCAGTATTTTTGCGATATTTTGAAAAAAAAATCTATGGATGGAATCTATGGATAACTTCACATCGGTCCATCTTTTTCTTGGTCTGCCAATACTTCTTCGTCCATTTGGTGACTTATCTCGTGCTATTTGTACTATCCTATCCTCTGCCATTCTACTAATGTGTTCGTTCCACTCCTGTTTCCGTTTTCTCACCCATCCACTTATGTCTTCTACAATGCATGATCTTCTTATGTTTACGCTTCTCTCCCTATCCAACAGACTTTTCCCTGATATTCGTCGGAGTATTTTCATCTCTGTTGTTTCTAGTAGTCGTCTCGTTTTAGATGTGTCAGGTCTTGTCTCAGCCGTGTATGTCAATATAGGTCTAATTGCTGCTTTATAGATTCTTGCTTTTGTGTCTTGTCTTAGGTGTTTGTTCTTCCAGATTGTGTCATTAAGAGATCCCGCTGCTTTACTTGCTTTTAAGCTTTGTTGTCATACTTCCTCTTCAACTTATCCGTAACTGGTTATATCTATTCCCAGATATCTAAACCTTGCTTCCTGTTTTATTATTTTTCCATTTCTAATTTCGATTTTACATCGTAGTGGGTATTTAGATGTTGTCATACATTTGGTTTTTTTCTGCTGATACTATCATATTGTATTTCTTGGCTGTTGTATTTGTATTGAAGATGTGTGTTAATCTTTGGAGATCGTCTTCTGTCTCGGCGATTAATGCGGCATCGTCTGCATAACATAATATTTGGATTTCTTTGTTCCCCATTCTGTAACCATGACTTTTACGTACTGCTTCTATTATTTCGTCCATTATTATATTAAAGAGCAGTGGGCTTAACGAGTCACCTTGTCTGACTCCGCTTTGTACTGGTATAAACTGCGTTAGTTTTACATTTATCTTTGCCTGTATTCGATTATGAAAGTAGATGTTTTCGATGGTTTGTATAATATTGATTGGTATGTTTCTTCTATATAGTAAATGTAAGACGTCTTCGATTTGGATGCGATCAAAAGCCGTCAGGTCTATAAAACATAGATATGCTGGTTTATTGTACTCAATTAATAGCCTTTTCTGTGATTTGTCTCAGTACAAATACTGCGTTTACGCAGGATCTTCCGTATCTGAATCTTTGTTGTTCATCTGATAAAGTTGTTAGTTTATTGATTTTGTTGGTTAGGACTTTTGTGGTTAGCTTAAGTGCGGTGTTCAGTAGATTTATACCTCTATAATTGTTGGGGTCTTCTTTGTCTCCTTTCTTGAACATTGGTATCATTATGTTGTTTCTCCATGCGTCTGGTATCTTGCAGTGCAATATTAGTTTTTGTATAAGTTTTGTCATCTCTAGGGCAAATACATTCCTCAATAATTCTTCATCTTCTTCCTCCTGCGGATTGACGACACCACCTTCTGCTTACGTGTTTATTCCATTCATTTTTCTTATTTAAGGTAAGCGTCCACAGGTCCGCATCGTACATATCGGACGCATCGTACGCATCGGATTAATTTATCATACTGCGTCCACTGTATCGGCCCACTTCATTCGGATTTTTGTAGTAATTGTAAGTATCTGCGGAAAGTGTTTGTGAGAATGGAGGAAAGCTATGAAGAACAAGTCATTATTGCTTGTTTCTTGTTTGTTAGCAGAGAAGGAACAAGAAGAAAAAATCTAGAAAAAGGAAGCATAATTTTTGGATACACAACATATTCAAGAAGAGATCGGAACATGGAGAATATCACACTATTTCCTGATTTGTTAAAGGATGATATCAATTTCTTCCAATATTATCGTATGTCTCAATCTAAATTCACTTTTCTTGTCGATATCCTGAAACCATATTTACTGAGACAGAATACTACATACAGGGACGCTGTAGGACCAGAAGAAAGGCTTGCTGTCTGTTTACTTTAAGGTATTTATTGAAATTAAACTGTTCCGTGGTAAGTGTGGATGCGTGTAATAACCTTAATTGTCCACGGAAACAAATAAAATAAAAGTAATAAATACAACGTAAAACAACTGTCAATAATGTATTGTAATGATACATCGATACGCCGAGCGCGCGTCGACACTGGGAACCGAGCGATTTTCTCAAATCGCGCAGATGCCCCCACTAAGTTCCACCTCTCCGAACCAACACCGGCAGAGGGATATTTAAGAGCACCGCAAGCGACGAGCGACGATTAACATTCCACGCGTAATGCATTGATTGAAGCAGCCACCTTCATCTCCCAAGCAATCAACGAGCGTCAAAGACACGCAATAGGCATATTCCTAGATGTCCAAAAGGCCTTCGATCAAGTCTGGCATGCCGGGCTGATCGAAAAACTACGCCGTTTTAGACTGCCAATAACTTTTATCAAAATCATACACTCCTATCTCTCAGATCGAACAGTTCGCGTCAAAGTCGCAGAAATATTATCCACCTCCTTCACTCCACAAGCGGGAGTGCCACAAGGCTCAGTACTAGCCCCAATATTATACACAGTTTACAACAGTGACGTTCCCAAACCAGCTAGACAATCCGAGTCAGTCCTACTATTTGCAGATGATACTGCCCTTCTCACCGCAGGCTCTTCAAGGGGCACTCGTGTAGAGCCCTCTGTATTCTAAAAAGCTCAAACATTGCTGGACAAAATGGTCAGATGGTGTAACAGGTGGAAAGTTACACTCAACGCCACGAAAACCCAGATGATCGCCTTCAGACATCCTAGTAGCCGATCCTCCTTCGAGGAGGCTAGGATCGTTCTCCAGGGAGAGAGGCTCGAATATCGTCCTTCGGTGGTCTATTTGGGAGTTCACTTCGACTGGACTCTCAACTGGAACACTGACGTTACAAACACCTTAAACAAGGTAAGGAAGAGAGCTTGTCTCCTGGGAGCACTTTCTGGAGGTACGTCCAGCAAAACACTTGTACACACGTACAAAACCTTTATAAGACCGATAATCGATTACAGATCGTGCCTCTACACTCTGCTAAAACCACGAGCCAACAACAGAATTGCTGCCACAGAACGCAGGGTTCTGAGGAAGTGCCTGAGAAAGGGAAGGTTGTATCCGTCTGTACTAGTACATCCACTCGCTAAAGTCCCCAAAATAGTCGACAGAATTCGTTCTCTCGGCAGCAAGTATACAATGCGCGTCATCAACGGCTTTAACATTAGAGCCAAAAACATCCTAAAAACACCTTGCAATAGGCGCGGTTTTAGACTCACCGGGATTCCCAAAAATAAAGTTCCGTTCCCTCCGGCTAAACTTCTTCAATTAGCTAGAAACGAACTTCCCGATGAGTTCCACGAAATTTTAGAAAACACTCCCCTACTATATCGCAGATAACCAAACTGCATCCCAAAAGCTGAATCCAAGAGCCGTTCCACTAGTGACAGCTACCTTCGCTGCTTGGCGGGTATCTAACGCAGAGATTAGCAAAATACAGAACATAGCATTTCCTCTCGCTCGCTCCAGCTAGCCCAGCACTTAGCAAAAATCACCGTCTAAACCCACACTTCTCAACAATACGCTTCTGCCTTGGAAACAACCATGTTCCACACACTCCCGCAAAAAAAAAGGGAGTTCCAGTACCCTGAAGAGGCTTAAGCCTAAACGGGCATTAAATAACATGTCTTGATTGATTGACGAGCGACGATCATAGGAAAGTAGGTACGTAGCCAGAAAAAGTACCTACAGAAGAAGACTCCAGGAAACAATCAACGAGTGAAGAATCAAGTCCCAAGGATGCAGTTCAAAGGAGGTGGTGCATATAGCGGAACACTTAGATGAAGAAATGAAATATCTTAAGTTTTTAGAATGCAATGTAAATTTTATTAAGGCAATAAACGTTTTTATTTTATTTTTATTTTATATTAGCGACGATCAATCAGTCCTGAACGACCGTTCTGGGCTCCATAACCAGCCAAGTGAAGTGAGCGAGGCAGGCCGACCTGAGTCGCGACGTGCACGTTTTGACGTGATTCGCAAACTTAGGCAGGCCAACTCGAGACGCAAGGTGTACCGAAGTGAGGTAATTTGCGACTCGTATTTCAACGGAGGCAAGCGTAGTGAGCGAGCCCCCGATAAATATATATTTGAATATCGCTGTTAATTTTGTTCTTCTGTTACAGACGCCTATCCGGGGGAGGACTTCGCTGGGAAGGAATAGAAAACTGAATTATTATTTTGACTTATTTTGTATATAATTTAGAATTAATAGATTTGCTTTATTTTCAACCTGTGTTTTACTGAGTCTGTCGTCCTAAAAGAACTACCACGTTACAGTATTTATTTCGGTAAAACGGCGTGCTTTGTTTATATTTATATCTCGCAAGGGCTTGTTACTCTTTTTGCCCGAGCGGACTGCAAGCTGTGACTGAACTAAACTATAAACATTCATTTGTCATTATGCGGTTTTACCATATCGATACATTTTTGGCAAAGTAACGTAAGTGACATTTTATGTTTTTCCATTAAACTAAAGCTATTATTGTTTAGAAGGTACTGCCAAAGTGTAGTAAGCCTAGAATTAATTCAAACATAATATGTCTAGGCTTACAACACTCCGGCAGTACCTTCTAAACAATAAGAGCGTTTGTTTAATGGACAAACATGATTCGCCAAAAATATCACTTACGTTACTTTACCAAAAATGTATCGATATGAGCAGACAGGCGATAATTTATTAAAGCTGAAAAGGCATTTTACCTGATAGGGATATATTTCGTTTCTTAAAACTGAACAGGCCTTTTTATGCATATGGTTTGGTATATTATCAGCGGAAAAAATGTGAATTTTAAATCGGACGTATTATTTCGTTTTGAGAGAAAAGTTATTAAAAATTAAAATTAGCAAAATAGTAATTGAAGCGTGTCGCCACAAAACATTAGATACATACTTAGTTCTTATTTAAAATGTTAATATTTGATTTAAAATGTCAATAGTGACCCATATTCTGCGTATTTGGATCCACTGCGTGTAAACGTTTCATATTGTGAATATTTCCATGAGAGGAGAGCATACGCGGTATTCCGCTATTGAAACGTGGTGACATCGTTTCATCCATCGTTTTCTAACTAATTATACATTTGAATATAAAGGAATACACAAAGCTGGCTGTTACAATTTCATTTAAATTGATAAATAGTAACTACATCATTAAAAGTTTCTTTAAAGATTAATTAAAGTTGCCTTTCTGAAATCGGTAAAATACTTTCTATGGTTTTCAACTACTTGTAACACTCTTTGCTTGCTTTTCATCTTTTGTGAGGGACAATGAAATGTCTTGCATCAATTTTACACTTCTCTCAGTAACATCATTAACAAGTCTAATATTTTTTTTAAAGTTCATTGCTTTAAGATAGAAAAGTGTGTTGTTTTTTCACCGAGAATAATTTTCATAGTTAGATACTCAAGATATCTTGAGAAATACCAATAAACATGAAAAATGAGCGCCAGGAGTGCGTCCACTGATCGGCATTCCGAACGACTCATCGGCACACATTGCAAAAGTGGCCGCTCGAAGCAACCCTTCGGCATTGCCGATGATGCGATCCGTACGATGAGGATCAGTGGACGCAGTTACAGTTGAGTCCCCGAGTCTTTACCCGTGCGTCATCATTTAATTTAAAGCATACGAAATAAGTCGGAAATTTACTAAACGCAACAGTAAGTGAGAGAAAGTGGGTATTATTCCGACCACGGGTTATAGTATAAAATTTGACGTTATCAAATAAAAATAACAGAATGTCAAATTTAAGTTTTGCTTTAAAATTTTGGTGCATAATTACAGCTACATTTGAAGTAGCTTAATAAATTCTGTTATTATCATTGATTAATAAATAAATAAACAATTTATAAAAAATTCGACAACATATTTTCTTTTTGTGATTTTATTCACTTTGGCGGAACATTAAACACAAGCATTCCTTAACTGTGTCAACAATGAGGATATTTGTACGTTGTCAAAATTTATCGTAAAATAACATAAACTTATCATAAAATTTCTAACTCCAATATAAAATTAGTTGTGTAAACAACTGTTTGTATACTATAAAAAACTTAATGCAAAAATTCGATAAAATAACAGCAAAAAATTCAACAAACTGACAGCACAAAAGTAAACAAACCAAAACGTCAGAAATTGTACTTAAAATATGTGAAAACATCCCCAATCGTCTTTCTTTGTACCTATCTCTTTTCAATGCACTGAGTCTAGATTGTTCATAAAAATAACATGTGATTTTACTTAATAACAGGCGGCAGCTGGTTTGTCATGGTTGGTAGTTTCATGCGTGGAAGAGAATGATGCTAGATAAAAAGTATGTGTTTTATCTCGCCAGGTATTAATGACGCGCGGGTAAGGACTCGCGGACTCAACTGTACATAAGTTTTTGTACAGGGCAAACTAAAATCCGTTTCGTACGATGGGGTCTGTGGACGCTTGCCTTTAGTGTCCAAGCGTTTATACGCTGTATGTTACATTGTTTTCTAATGTCTTCACTCTTCTTTAGATCTCTCAGGGAATTTCCTGTAATTATTCTCAGTACTCTTATCTATGCCTTTCCAGAAGTCTTTTAATCAAGCGCCACAATTTGTTTAGTCTGATGCCTTCTTATGCCTGTTATAAGACTAGTTAACATATTAGTTAATGTAACGAAAAATGGACAAACTTCCTAAAAGAGGATACAATTACAAGACACCAGGTAAAGATGTACAAAGTCGTAAGACAACTTTTAGAAAACGACATCTGAACAGCAAAATATAGATTGCGAGAAATCAGAAGACTTATTTTAACATGAACTACCTAAAAGAAGCAAGAATATACCTCAAAAAGATCTTTGAAGAATGATACCAGGATATAATCATTAGAGGGATAATCATTTTTGCTCAGTGGGTGTGTTGAATAAACGCCTTGTTACTAAGTACCTCGGTACCTTGGGTAAGTCAGGTCCATTTTTTTATTGTAAACATAAATATTTTGTCAGTTATTAGTATATAAGATAAATCGAGTATTATAAAATTCGTTCTCACTTATATCTAACTTCTATTGAAAAAGCCGGCGTAGTTGGGGCCGGCATAGCTCAGGCGGTAGTATGCTTGACTCGCGTGCTGGTAGGCCGGGGTTCAAATCCTAGCGCCGTCGCCGGCAAAAACAATTAGACATTTTTAAAATGTCTATAGGCCCCAGGTTGACTCAGCCTGAATAAAAATGAGTACCTTGGGTAAAAGCAGGGGAAATAATAGGCGGTTGAAGCGTAGCACTGGCCCTGTTACCTTCCTTGTATACCGTAGGCCCTAGATATCTCAGACTACCCTGCTATAATCCCAAAGCCGCGTCAGCGGTTTAAAACGGGGGACTATTATATTATATTTACAAAGCTCAAAACACAAAAAAGCGCTTTCCAACAGTATTTACTATATTATTCTCATTCATTTCATTATCCAAGAGTTACTTAAAAATAATTGGCGTATAAATGTGAATAAAGCTCACCATATAAAATCTCGACAATGTGAACAGAATGTGGGTTGTCGCAGAAATGTGGCCATAAACTTATGACCGTTAACTTGATGGACTCTTCTTCGCATCGCGCCTCGTCTTCTGTTGAAGCCTTGGCGTTCTTTGAACTCCCTTGGTTTTCCTCCATATTCTGGAAAACAAATATTAATCTGATTTAGTACATATGTACACAAAAATACACATAATAGACTAAGAGCCGCTATAGGTGAAATTTGCTAATCATTTTAGGCACGATAAGACCCTATAACTTAAATAGTAGAACCATTGATTATAAATATTCCATATATGTAGTTATTAATCAATGGTAGAACCTAAAAGAAAACGTATGAACACTGTGCCGTCACTTTTTAGTGGTACATGCGTCGAAAGTGGCGCATCAAACTTTCCACGTATGGAAGGGAAAAATAAATTAAAAGGTACCCTCTCTCACTCCCAGAATTCAATTGTTTTCATTTTTTTAAGTTATATGTGATTAGAAAATAAGACTCAGCGTAATTTTAACCCACCACCCCCTTCCCCCGCCATGAAAAACTTCATTTTTAGTTTTTATTTTTTTTTATGTAGGATGCAATAAATTTTAAAATCTCAAAAAATGCATAGACATAGCTGAGGATTTTACAAAACACGTCTATTTTTTATAGATCCGTAGGTTGAATGTACATAACCTCAAAAATAAATTTTTATTTTGGAAAAAAGCGTATAACTTTTTTTTGGAGACATCTGGAGGTCTAATTTTTTTTCTATTTTGTGTATTTTATGAAACACTATGTTTTTAATTTTTTTTTCAAATTTTTCGTAAGGTTTCAGATTTTCACTAACCTTTAAAAATCCAAAAAACTGTTTTTTTGGGTATTTTTTCTAGTTTCAAGACTTGAAAATAGATCAAATCAATGTTCTTTTTATTTATAGGTTATAAGTAAATTGAAGTAACTGAGTCCTTTATAACATTTAAAAATGGGAGAAACACGTTCAAACCCCCAAAACCCCCACAAAAAAAAGTTTTTTGGATTTTTGAAAGTGGCGAACCTTACGAAAAAATCTGAAGAAAATTAAAAACATAGTGTTTGATAAAATACACAAAATAGAAGAAAAATTAGATATCCAACCATCTCCAAAAAAGGTTAAACGTTTTTTCCCAAAAAAAATTTTTTAAATTTTTTGAGGTTATGTACACTTAACCTACGGATCTATAAAAAATAGACGTGTTTTGTAAAAGCCTCAACTATGCCTATAAATTTTTTGAAATTTAAAATTTATTTCATCCCACCTAAAAAAAAAATAAAAACGGAAAATGGAAGGGGTGATGGGTTAAAATTACGCTGAGTCTTATTTTATAATCACATAGAACTTAAAAAAAATGAAGAAAGCTGAATTCTGGGAGTGAGGGAGGGTACCTTTTAATTTATTTATCCCGTCCATAAGTGGAAAGTTTGATGCGCCACTGTCAACGCATGTGCCACTAAAAAGTGACGACACAGTGTTCATACGTTTTCTTTTAGGTTCTACTATTTAAGTTATAGGGTCTTATCGTGCCTAAAATGATTAGCAAATTGCACCTATACCAGCTCCTAGTCTATAAGAGTTTGGTGGATCAAGGTAAAGTTTAAAAGTTTTTAATTTTATTATAAAGAAAATGTTGAAATCTTCAAATGTTAACAACAACAGCAGAAAATTAACAGGTAAAACTCGGTAATTATATATAAAACTATATATAGATATATCAGAAGAGAACACAGAAAGCAGAATTATGAAACAAAACACAGAAATAAAGAATTGAAAAACCCAATTTTGGCAAAAAGAAAATGTGAAAATATAGATAGCTTAATGGGATGTTCAAAAGCAAGGGAGCCTTGAGGAACTTCAAACAAAATACTCATGAAAGAATAAAAATACAACCAATACAAATGAACGAATGGGTAAAATATTACTCAGAGTTATTACAAGAAAAAAGGTATCTATTAAACTCCCCTAACTTACGAAATAAAAGACAAACTAATACAAGTTGTAGAGATTATTGAAAGAAAACGAAAATTATAAAGAAATAATGGAGGAACATCTGCGAACTTTAGAAGAATAGAGTAGTTTTCGTCCCGGATGCTCATGTACTGGCAATATAATAATATTTTCTATACAACTCATAGAAACAACAAACAATAGCAGTTAACACGTTAAACGCCATGGGTAAATGGATAAAAAATTAAAAAAAAAAAATTTTTGTATATATATCTGATATTATGTGTTCAAAATAGATATAATATTTATTTTTAGTTTTGAGCGAATTTTTTAGTCATAAATATAAAAAAACACATTGAGGTCACCGGTGCCCTCCGCGGCGCTATTGAATAGAAATTAACTTTTCAGTTGTACCACGCCGCACCGGTCACAATGTGGGTCATCCCACTCTCAGCAATTCCCGCCCCTCTGGGCTGCTAGTGACCATGCGGTTCTAACAAGAAACAACAGGTCAGTTCTTGCAATCTTCAAGTGGATGCAGTAACAGTGTTTTTTTGGTTCTTTGTTCTGTATTATTTTGTGTTCCTATTATTTTGTGGACAAAATTCCACACTATAGAGGTGAACAATGAAGATCAAAGTTTTGCAGATATTTTTGGTAATGTAGACGATTTTTTTATAAGTGAAGCAGATATTGAACGATTTGATTTACTGGCAGCAAGTGTTAATAATATCAAAGAAGAAGAGCTCTCTAACAATCGTAAACGTAAGGGAGATATCTCATATGAAGAAGATGACTCTGAAAATGAAGTTTTGCATGTGGCCAAATGTCGGAAGCGACGAATTATTACTTCTGATTCTGAAAGCGAGCCTGATTTGTTAAATAATGATGTTGCAATCAATGATATAAACCAAACAAGTTCTTCACGCAAATGGTTCGAGCCGATGGGACGTCAACGTTCAATACTACCATTTACAGAATTAATTGGGTTAAATCATCCATATTCGACCGTGTTGATGCAAGCCCCTCCTGAAGATTTTTATATGCTTTTGGTTACTGAAAATCTTTTTGAAAAAATAGCAAATGAAACAAATTTATTTGCGACACAATCTATCTTAGAAAAAGATAATAAACCGCAAGCTCGTTCACATTCTTGGATACCAACTGACAAATATGAAATTAAACGTTTTTTTGGCCTCCTTCTATTTATGGGATTGGTAAAGCTGCCAAAAATTAATTTCTATTGGAGTAAAGACAAAATTATGGGACAACAATTTCCTGGAACAATTATGAGTAGGAATAGGTTTGAGTTAATTCTACAATTTCTTCACTTCTCTGACAACCAAACTACAGACCCTGCAGATCGTATTGGCAAAATAAGGGGGCTTATAGATGAATTAAATTTTAAATTCAAGCAATATTACTCTCCTAAAGAAGATTTATGTGTAGATGAAAGTATGGTGCCCTTTAGAGGACGTTTTATTGGATGTCAGTATAATAAACAGAAACGACACAAATACGGTTTTAAACTATTCAAACTGTGCACGATTCCTGGATACACCTACAAGCTGCAATTATATTGTGGAAAAAATAATGATGCAGTAAATAATACGCCAACCAATGTGGTATTATCATTGTGTAAGGATTTACTGCACAAAGGTCACACAATGGCAACTGACAATTGGTACACTAGTTTAGAGTTAGCATACGAATTATTAAATAATGATACCCATCTGGTTGGAACAGTTAGAAAAAATAGGAGAGGGTTGCCAAAAAAAGTTGTGGAAACTAAAATTCGTCGCGGAGAAAGTATTGCACAGGAAAATGAAGATGGAATCACTGTCATGAAATGGAAGGATAAACGAGATGTCTTAATGTTATCCACTAAACATTCAAATAAATTTTCTACGATTAGAAAAAGAGGCAAGGTAATTAAAAAACCAAAGATGGTTCTAGATTATAATAAATCTAAATCTGCTGTTGATATGAGCGACCAAATGACTTCATATTCATCCCCACTAAGAAAAACGGTCAAATGGTACAAGAAACTGGCAATTGAATTATTGTTAAATACTGCTGTTGTAAATGCCTCTATTATGTACAGTGAAACAACAAAAAACTGTATGTCAATTGTAGATTTTAGAAGAGCTCTAGTTGACTATCTCACCAGTTCCAGAAAAGAAGACGAACCTGAAGCAAGAACGTCACGACCAACAAGAATCAAGCATGAATTGGGAACGAAACCAGGGAAAGTTAGAGATTCAAGACGTCATTGTGTTCAGTGTTATAAGCTTAATGTGGTACAAGTGGGCAGAAAACTAGCTAAAAATAAAACAAAAAAGGTGAACAGTTTTTGCATGCAGTGTGAAGGTAATCCCCATTTATGTTTGCCATGTTTCAATAAGGTGCACAGATATATATAATCTCATTTTGAAAATTTTCAACATTTCTCTAAAAATTATTTTCTTCATTTTAATATTTTATTGTTTATTGTTAAATTTCTAATTAGTTAGAACTAGTTTATTTTAGTTATTTCATTACTTTCCATAAATATTTATAACAGACAAGATTTTCAATAACATGATATAAAAATTCAAAAATCGTTCTATATCTTTTTTACTTATGTAGGTAGATTTGTCCCATTCAAAAGATCTATTCTACAGCGCCTTGACGGTCATTTCTATACATAATATTAACGAAACGAGTGACCGACGGCACAGAAAACAACTTTGTATAATGCTATGTTGTGGAGGTCACCGGTGACCCCCACGGCGCAATGGGACGTAGGAGCTGGTGGTCACCGGTGACCCCCATGGCGTTGAACGTGTTAATGCTGATTTGCACATTGCGTTCGTGGACCTCCGAAATTCCTATGATAGTGTCCCAATCAACAACATATCGAAAGCAATGGAAAAACACGGAGTAGATAAAAAATAACACCTATATAAATACGATAAAGGACTTCGACAAGGGTGCTACCTGTCATCATCATCAACCGTATTTAAACTTTACAGGTATATTATGTAGTTGAAACACTAAATAACTGGAACAAGAAATATGGACAGATGGAAGTAAAAATTGACAACGACTATATCGATGGCCTATTGTTTTCCGATGATCAAATAATTTTAGTAAAAGACAAAGATGACATTGTCTACATGATAAAAAATCCTGGAAGAAGAATTTGAAAGCTGTGGTTTGGAAATTAAATATGATAAAACGCAATACATGGTCATTGGAAACACTGCAGAAGAGCTGCAGATAAATAACAACTCAATAAAACAAACAAATGAATATAAATATTTGGAAATAACAAACACAGGATCAGATGAAACGGATGTAATAAATAGAATAAAGAAAGGAAAGACAATAATCCGACAATTACACTCGATTATATGGTATGGGACCGTGCAAGTTGCGCAAAGCGACACCTATTTCTACGCTCTGCACTTTTATTCGCACTTTTAATTGTATTGACCAATTACGTTAGTCCTGGTTGCTGGATAATTGTCAAGGCCATAGTCCAAAAAAATAATAAGAAGAAAAAATAAGATTCAGGTTATGTGATGAAAACGTATGTAGTAAATAAAATTATTTATTAAAATGCAGTACTGCAAGCAAAATACAATTAATTAAATTTATCTTTATATAATAATTGCATATCATATCAATATTGTGGAGCAACATATAATTTTTCTCCTTCAATGACAGTAGATATGAAATGTACGTCAATTTGACAATTTCAATTGACAATATGAATTATTTAAGAAAGTTGCAATATTTCTCCGCTATTCGCGCACGATCATTTCACGTATCCCTTCCAAGTACTTGCACACCGCGAAGAACAGCGTCACTGTATCGCTCAGAGACGTGGGTGAAAATGAATGGAAATGTGTAAATGAATGGAAAACAGAATAAATGCAATGGAAATTATGTTTTGAAAAAGAGCCTGCAGATTAATACAAATGGAGAAAGTGATTACGATGATTAAAAAATTATATCTCACTTTTCACAATTATTTTTAAATGTAATTACCTCGGAATAAGGATTTTGAGTTACAGTTTTTGTTGAAAGGGTCGATATGTGATATGAATTTAATATTAAACTTGATTGCTCACCTTTCGATGTCCTCCTAAGATCTATTCTAATGTGCAGTCGGCCTTTGGGTTCTAAATCAACCTGAAAAAAAAAAGTTCAAGCATTAAAATTGAATAGTCGAGGAAATAAAACCAGCATCGATTTGTACAAAAATTTGAGATTAGGCTCATTTCACCCTCTAGTTCATTTTCTATATTGAGTCATTGTACGCTTTTGGGTTTTTAAGGGTGAAAACTACCCCTAATTGAGCCCTTGAAAACCAAAGTGGTCTAAGTCAAGAATTTAATTTTACATTTACGTCAAGAATTTTATTTGTTTGACAGTGTTCTATTTTGCAAAAAAATTGGAAAAATGTTAGTGCATCCACCCACTCACAGACGAAGATACTGTAATACATGTCAATATTATATAATATGTAATAATATAGTATATAATAATAATACACCAAGAGAGCGCATAAAATAAAATTCTTGACTTAGACCATTCTGGATTTCAACAGCTCAATTATTGTAAAAAATTATAAAATAACATTTTAAACTGTAATATTGTCAACAGTTGCTTCTTATTAGTTATATAACGATTGTTTTATGCTTTAAGATATAATATCATAATATTTCAACTCTTAAAACCACACTTGTTGGAGCTGTATATAAAAAATTTACTTATCCTAAAAGAATAATTTCGGCTTGCATCAATTTACATAAAAATTTATGATTAGGATAATCTCACGCTGTACTTCATATTCTATATAATGCTGAAGGGCGTTGATTATTTTTGGGGGTGTAAACTACCCCTTATTGTCAAAAATTATATAAAAACATTGTAATCTTTAATATGGGTAAAATTTGGTTTTGATTGGTTAAATAATGATTGTTTTATGCTTTAGGATAAAATATCATAATATTTCAACCCTTAATAACACTGTAATTTTTATAAGTAGATAATTTAATATATTAAATATAAATATATATTTACACAAAAATACGAATTTACAAATATGTACAAATACAAATAGTTTTTTAGTCATCTTCCAGAATACGAACCGGTTCTGTGGTAATACACAGTATACCCTGTATACACTGAAAATGCTCTATAAGGGGACTATTCGAATTTTTTGAAAAGAAAATTCGTTTTATAAACATAGCTCCTTCATTTTTGGCGATAAAAAGTTTTTTCAAATACGGTTTTGTAGGATTTTTGAAGAGCTATTGATAAGACTATGTAAATTAAATTCCGTAAGATCCCTTAGTTTTTAATTGGGGTGTTTAAAGGGCTCGAATTAGGGGGCTGTAATGAAAATTTATGCACAAGGAAATTTTAGTTATTAAAAAAGCTACAATTTAGTAGTATATCATTTTTTTCGTATATCCGCTATTTTCGGAGATATTTTGAAGAAAAGTGTGAAAAATACAAAATTGCAAAAAATCAATTTTTCATTAAACTCAAATTTTTCTAAAGTTAGGCCTTTTAAATAGGTAAAACCTCTTGGGTGTATTGATAATACAAATATAAAAGGAACTACAGAAAGATGAAGACCAATTTTTAATTAGAAAAGTATTTAGGGGGTTGTTTTCACTGATTTTTCGTAGAGAAAAGCAGGTACCGACCTTTTTTTGATCATAAGAATATATGCTTTGACTATTCCCTACCCTCTGTGAAAATTTCAAGTAAATCCAAGCTGGACGAAAAAATTGCAAGCCAAAATGCTTAATTTGCTGGTCTAGAAGGGTTTATTTGAAAAACAACACAGACATGTCCATTTTTCGCAAATTCGACTTTATGTATCCTTCTCATAGGATAGTAGTTTCTCTATCTATCTGACACATTCAGTTGTGTCTCAGATGTCCGGAGAAAACTACATAGAACATTTGGATAGTTTTAGAAAAACAACAGATGTCTGGGAAGTTTTTCTTGATTTGCCAAAATTTTAATTTTTGGACAAGTGTTATTTTTCAAATAGACGCATAATATGTATGATGTGTGTTACTATAGCATCTAATATTGATAATAAACCTCCCGCACAACCTAGTACATGGAATCACAAGATCAAAGGAAAATGTTTATTTCTTAACTGCAAATGTACAGGGTGTCCCAAACTAATTTATCCAGGCTATATATTCTAAGTCAATAGAGATTTTCGAATGGGACAAAAACTGATTTATTCCATTTCTAATACACTTTAATATGACGTAGAAAAAATCATCCTCTAACTATTCATTCCTTAGTTACAACCCCTAACTTTAAATTTTTTAATAGGAACTTGCACATTTTTTTTATTGAGTACATAATAATGTTCAGTTTTGTTTAAAATAAGATTTATTAATTTTAGACACAAATAAAAATGTAATTCCCATAAGTAACTGTTTTTAACTCATTCATACATACTTGCAACTATGATAATACTAACACCTATTAGTGATCTATTTATAGAACGGGTTAAAATTCAAAAATGCAAATATGTACAGTAAAACCTCTGTTAACCGAAATAATTGGGGGTAGGCCATTTCGGATAACAAGAATTTCGGTTAAAAATAACATTGTTTTTTGTATTCTTCTTGTATCAAATGACATAGTATTGGAGAGATATAGCTGCAAAATATTGTAGTCAAAGGATAATCCAAAAGAAAATAGATTTCTTAAAAAAATACTCTTAAACATGTTCATTTTGCTTAATTTTATTGCTTTTTTACATTTATTTTTTATTCACGAAAATATTGAAACTGTCAGCCATTTCGGTTAAACGATGTTTCAGTTAAAAAGGTTTCGGTTAACGGAGGTCTTACTGTATATAAAACAATTTCATGGATATTTGCATTTTAAGAACAATATTTTTAAACTATTAACAATATTTTAACAACGATAAATTACTAGCCATTGAGATGGATTTTTGGAGAAGGTCAGCAAGAAGATCTAGACTAGAACACATAAGAAACGACGACATTAGACAACAAATGGAAATAGAAAGAACAATCATAGATGCCAACGAAAAACAACAACTAGTATGGTACGGACACGTAAGATGAATAGAGGAAAGAAGAATCCCAAAAAAAGTGTTAGAATGGACCCCCACAGAAAAACGAAAATGAGGAAGATCGGCAACTACATGGATAAAGTCAGCATCTCCAAGGCGATGTCGGAAAGAAATCTAAGAGAGGAAGACTGCCACAATAGAAAAGAGTGGCGATTAGGAACGGAAAAGCGTAGAACAATGGTAGAACGCTATAAAATCAGTTTAATATAAGAACAATATTTTACTGATAATTATGTACCTGTAAGTAAAATTTTGAAGAAAAACAAAAAATAATTTGGGTGTTAACGGTTTAATGTGGTACCTGCAGATATTGTGGTACCTTTGTTAACTAACAGTGCCCTACTGATGAAGTTGATCTCATACTGTATAAAATGAGCCCAAAAAGGCTAGAAAAATATATTACAAGATACATTGAAATGGAAAATTATACGTAAGCATGAGAAATATTCCAGGAATAATAAAACAAAGTCATTTTTTATAATTACATAATTAAGTTCAAGTTTGTTTGTACACTAACATCTATAATTATGTTGTTAATTTTACGGAGTATAAATTAAGCTACTTATTTGGTAAACAACATTTAAAAATTCTAATACCATACTAACCAAATTCCTCATAAAACAAACATTATTTCTTTATGGAACTTTATACTGCTCAAAATAAATTAACAGCATTCAATGGATCTCTTACTATAAACTGGGAGTTCTAGAAGTAAGAACATATATCAAGATGACAAATGGGAAATATGTGACAGAAATTTACATACTAATTCAAAAGGTGGGGTAATTTTTTTTGGGAGGTGAGAATCTTCAAAAGACCGGAAGGTGTCCCAGGTGTGTCGGAACCGCCTACCGACTAAACTCACCTCCTCTTCCTCCAGCCGACGGGTCTGGAACCGCTCTTGGCAGTGGCGCACCCAGGGGGGTTTTGGGGGTTAAAACCCCTCCCAGAGCATATAAAAAAAGAATAGTAGGAAAATGTAACTTATCTTTCAGAAACAATACAAAAAAATTTCGGAGCCTAAGCGAAGCTAGGACAAATTAATAATCCCCGGACAAAAAATCTCCACAAATTATTCCTGAACAAAAAATCCGCGGACAAATAATCCCCGGACAAATAATCCTCGGACAAACAATCCCCGGACAAATAATCCCCGGACAAAAAATCCCGGACAAATATTCCCCACAAATTTTTTTGGACAAAATAACCCCACAAAAAATCCCGGACAAAAAATCCTCAATAAATATTTGCTGCCGGATAGTTCTCTAAAAATTTTCCCGTGAATGCAATCGACTCAAGTGTTTTTCAGCCTCAGTGCGTGAGAGCTATAGCAATCGCCATGAAACCGCTTTTCGGCACGAATATAATGATTAGCAATTAAGATTAAGCATGAATTTTAATTTTGATTACCGAATTTCGATTCCATGCCAAAAACTTCAAATTTTACATGACAAACGAGTTTTTTCAAAAATCGTGGAAGATATAAAATATGAGCCTGTACCTGCTTTGAATAACTATGTCCAAAACATTGCCTATTCGTGATGAGAACTGCTGGTCCTGAAAACGATAATCTTGATTGTAATGCAAAAAACCTGTTACTTTTTGTAAATTTAACATAAAAAAATATTAAGTTATTATCATCATCAATGGCGTTATAACTCTTCGAGTGTCCTTGCGAGTGGTTTACTATTGCCTTCCATGTGTCGGTCCTGTGCCACTATTTCCCATTGTCTCCAGATCTTCTCTGACTGCATCTTTCCACCTTTTCTAGGCCGTCCTACAGACTTTCTCCCATCTGGCCTCTCCCCGAGCAGCTATGTCTGGTCTGATTTTTGGATACATTTTTCGCATGGCATATTCTAAGGTCAGGTTAAACAATAATGGTGACAACGGATCTCCCTGTCTGAGTCCAGAATTTACGCAGAAAACATTTGATATTTCCCCACCTCTTCTAACTTGTGCAAAGAAGTTACTTACACACATTTGCGTTACCGCAATTAGTTTCTTGGGTACGCCGTAGTGTAGGATGATGAATTGAATCATAAGCCTGTTTGAAATCTATAAAGATCTGATGTACGTCTTGATTATACTCCCAATCCTTTCAAGCATTTGTCTAATAGTAAATATTTGATCAGTAATCGATCTTCCGGGCCTGAAATCACACTGGTAGTCACTAACTATTTTTTCAGTGTATGGTAGTAATCTTTTTAGTAATACATAACGAACGAAAAATATTTAGTCATCAGTTTCAGTTCACTGCAAGCAACATTTCAGAAACCTGCTTCAAAAGCTATGTCAAAAACCTGTGTTCTGCATTTTCATAATAAAGCTAAACATTCTTAATAGCGCAAAAATTTTTCATGGATGCCCACAGATAATAGGCAATGTTTTGAACTTACAGCTATTCAAGGCAGAGTGAGCAAAAGATTTAAGCGAATAATTACATGATTCCCACAGCCTTAGGTCATTCCCCATATCTTCCACGATTTTTGAAGAAACTCACACTCGTTTGTCATGTAAAATTTAAAGGTTTCGGCATGTAATTGGAATTCGAAATTACAATGATTCATGCTTAATCTTAATCACATACTAATCAATATTGTAGTGCCGAAAAGCGGTTTCATGGCCATTGCTATAACTCTTATGCACTGAGACTGAAAAACATTTGAGTCGATTGCGTTCACGGGAAAACTTTTATAGAACTATTCGGCAGCAAATATTTCATGCGGATTTTTTGTGGAGATATTTTGTTGAAAAAAATTTGTGGGGATTATTTGTCCGGGATTTTTTGTGGGGATTTTTTGCCCGGTGATTATTTGTCCTGGAATTTTTTGTCTGGGGATTTTTGCCCAGAGATAATTTGTGGGGATTTTTGTCCGAACCCCGCCCAAGCCAACCCCCCCTAGAGGAAAATTCTGAGTGCGCCACTGGCTCTTGGCGAGCATGTCTGACCCATGGACCTTACTCATAACTCCCCCCGGGCGCCTTCTGCGTGCACTCCGTAGATTAAGTGGCCACCTAGCCGTCCCGTCCCGCACACACCCCGCACAAAGACCGGTCGGTGAAGACGTGAAGACGACCGTCTCGTGCAGGTGGAGCGACCGGGGTGCGCCCTTAATGCTAATTAACCTAGGAAAACTTAATAATCTTCCAACAAAACACAGAAAACATTACTTTAAATTTTGATCTTATCTAGATAGGCCTGGATCCCGCGTACCAAAAAGAAGTTTGTTAATAGCAAGCTGAAAATTTGTTAATAGCTTAACGGTGTCTAGTCGGACAAACTTTGATGTACGGGAACACTGGAACAAAGGAAGTTTAAATTGTGGAACAGGTTACAGGTTTTGAATGTCAGGCTACAAAAACGTATCATGTATTTTGTCAGAGAGACCTTCCAATTGATTTGTTACCCTTTCATTAAACTCTCATGCAAAAATCAGACTGCTATTTACCACCAACATAATTCCTGTTATTTGACATGTTCTACATGTCGATCTTATTAAAATGCCCAACCAGTGGCGTAGCTGAAGATTAGGGGCCCCCCCGCGACAATTTTTGTGGGCCCCCGTATTATAAGCATAACGACAACTAATAACAGTATAATTACTAAAATATGTGTAAATGACAATATTTGGCATTTCTTTAAAGTCTTCATCAGTTAGTGTTTAGTAGATTCATCAGTAGATTTTTTCGGTTTGAAAACATTAACTTCCAAACTTTTTTTGCTACAAGTTATTTTTCGTCTCAGCTGAGCACATCGTAAAATTCTTTTATACGTTTTATCCATTTATTTTTAAATTTCGGTATAATACCCCACTATTCTGCTATTCCTGCCGCTTTTTCTAAAGTTTCGGAAAACGAATTTCTCATTTCTCGAAGATTATCACGATTTTTTTCAAAAAGTTGAAGGTCGACCAGTTTCAGCCGTTTCAGATTGCAAAAGTTTTTTTTTAAAGGCATGGACTTTATGTCATTCAGCCAGTCACAATATGAGGTACTTAGTGTCATGTGTAGTGTGTGTGTTGAGTAAGTGTCTTGTTACTTTGCAAAGTCGACGACATTGTCTTTGCAAAGAGACGCTATTTGTATCCGAACGTCTGCGGTACCTCCGGTGAGTACCGATCCCACAAGGACAGAAACTATCTTCATTCATTAATTTATAATAAACGAAAAATCCCTGCCTTGGTGAGATTCGAACTCACGACCATTCGAACCTTTCGATCCAAAGGTAGACGCTCTTACCACTGAGCCACAGAGGGGGTTTTGATATTAGATTATTAAATTTAAGTATTGTAGATTGAATAGTAATGTTAACGACAAATTCAAAATTATTCATATGCTCTAATAATGCATTAGCTTCTATTTTTTCATCGTTTTTTAGATAGCAATGAAATTTTCGTTAAAGATTTCATTACTTGTCGGAAAGCTCGACGTAAAGCCATAACAGCATCATGTCTGGATGACCACCGGGTTTCACATAACCTTTCTAGTATTGGCAAACGCGATGAATCCATAGTCATAATAGTACATAGTACATCACATCTTTTAATACTCGCACTAAAAAAAAACATAATCTTTTATCCTACAAAAACCAACTCCTGTACACCAGCAACGGCATCATTCAACACAAGGTTCAGATTATGGGATGCACAATGAATATAGGAAGATGTTTTTTCAATGTCAGTTATGCGCCTTTGTACGCCTGAATTTGTACCACTCATAACGCTTCCCCATCATACCCCTTTCGTCTGCAAAGGTGCTTTGATTGTATAAATTTTAAAATTTCATTTACAAGACCTTCTGCACTTTGGTCTAATATGCGAATAAATCCCAAAAAACTTTCAACAACTTCTTCTTTGGAAGGTAAATTATTATTTTCACCGCAAGGTATTTTTACATACCGGAAAATAAAACTAAGCTGATCGTGCTTTGAAATATCTTGAGTGCTGAGTGGTATCAAGAATTATTGAATAAAAAGAACTATTTTTAATTAAATTAATCAATTTGTTTTCAGTTTCTTGAGCCAGCAAATTTATAACTTCGTTTTGTATTTGAGGGCTCAAGTAATTTGTTTTTAAGTTATTGTTTTTATAGATTAATTTAGCTAAAACAGGATCATATTTAGCTAGTAAAGTAAAAGAACCACCGACAAAAAATTACATTTTTGTGATTCACTTTCATCTAAACTACCAACATGTCTACGAAACGCTAAATTGCACCCGGAAAAAATAAGAGTTACGTCAATTACCCGCTTCATTACTTCCTTCCAAATTCCCTATTTGGATGCTTATTAGGAAAATATGTTTTGATCTCCAATTTAAAGAAAGTAGAAGTATTAAGCTTGAAGGCTTTAAGGAGCCCCTCCTAACGTCGGGGCCCCCCGCCTTGCGGGCCCTGCGGGCCTGTCAGCTACGCCACTGTGCCCAACATATTTGCCAAACATTTTTTCATATATTATATCATTATATAAAGTCTGCTACTGAATAAATTTAAAAACAACCTGCTAGTTTTCACAATTATAAACTTGTCAGGATCACAGGTTCCACAATTAAAATCACGTTGCACAATTAAAAGTTCCCCTGTTTCAGTTGATTGTTCCCATGCATCAAAGTTTGTCCGACTAGACACCCTTCAGCTTGCTACTAATACACTTTTTTTTTGGTATGCGGGAGCCAGGCCTAAGATAATTATTCAAAATATACCTACTTAAATTATTTTACTTTGTCAATGATATTTTGTCTAAATACAGCCAGACACTCCAACAAATATCACTATATTTAACAGTTAATTTGTTGTCAAAATAAGAATTATTTCAATAATAATGGTGCATGGTATCTCTAGAAATTCAAAAATTCCTGAGTTGGTGAAAAATTATTACTGCAATAAAACAATCAGTGAAGTAACTGTAGAACTCAATATTCCTAAAACTAGAGATAGAAATATAATTATAGACCGGACAGTATCGTCGCCCCCGCTAGCGAAATTATTCCGATTCGATTTTTTTGCAAAAACTTACTCAAAAAGAGGTCCTTATAACATATCCACAGGGTGCCGGGCGGTGCCGTGGTCGAAAAATTGTTTAAACAAATTTTTTTAAACAAATTCACAAAAATAATTTTTTCATTTCGAACAAAAATTTTTTAGATAAATTGGCTTATTCTGAGCAAAAAAGGTCTCTTGTCATTTTTTTCTAAAATTGATTGGTGTCGAGTTATATGCGAGTAAAAATGTGAAAAATGCGAAAATGGCCATTTTCAAGGCTTAATAACTCAATTAAACATTATTATTATGAAATTCAAAAAGTCACCAAATCAAGGTTCAAATCCCTTCTTCAAGGTCCTGAAGAGAGTTTTGTCATTATTTTATTAGAAAGCTGTTATTTTTAATTATTAACAATTAGCACTATAGTCCAGGATGTATCGTCGCACCCGTTAGTGAAATTATTCCGATTCCATTTTTTTGCAGAAACTTACTCAAAACGAGGTCCTTATAACATATCCACAGGGTGCCGGGCGGTGACGTGGTCAAAAATTGTTTAAACAATTTTTTTAAACAAATTCACAAAAATAATTTTTTTACTTCGAACAATTTTTTTTTAGATAATTTGGGACATTCTGAGCAAAAAATGTCTCCTGTGATTTTTTTATAAAATTGATTGTTGTCGAATTATACGCGATTTATAATTTGAAAAATGCGAAAATGGCCATATAACTCGACAACAAACAATTTTAGAGAAAAATCACAAGAGACCTTTTTTGCTCAGAATAACCCAAATTATCTAAAAAAAATCGTTCGCAATAAAAAAAATTATTTTTGTGAATTTGTTTTAAAAAAATTGTTTTTTCGACCACGGCACCGCCCGGCACCCTGTGGATATGTTATAAGGACCTCGTTTTGAGTAAGTTTCTGCAAAAAAATGGTATCGGAATAATTTCACTAACGGGGGCGACGGATACATCCTGGACTATAGCGCTAATTGTTAATAATTAAAAATAACAGCTTTGTAATAAAATAATCACAAAGATCTCTACAGGATCTTTAAGAAGGGGTTTGAAACTTGATTTGATCACTTTTTGAATTTCATAATAATAGTGTTTACTCGAGTTATTAAGCCTTGAAAATGGCCATTTTCGCATTTTTCAAATTTTTAATCGCATATAACTCGACAACAATCAATTTTAGAAAAAAATGACAAGAAAACTTTTTTGCTCAGAATAAGCCAATTTATCTAAAAAAATTTGCTCGAAATGAAAAAATTATTTTTGTGAATTTGTTTAAAAAATATTGTTTAAACAATTTTTCGACCACGGTACCGGCCGGCACCCTGTGGATATGTTATAAGGACCTCTTTTTGAGTAAGTTTCTGCAAAAAAATGGTATCGGAATAATTTCACTAACGGGGGCGACGGATACATCCTGGACTATAGCGCTAATTGTTAATAATTAAAAATAACAGCTTTGTAATAAAATAATCACAAAGATCTCTACAGGACCTTTAAGAAGGGGTTTGAAACTTGATTTGGTCACTTTTTGAATTTCATAATAATAGTGTTTACTCGAGTTATTAAGCCTTGAAAATGGCTTTTCGCATTTTTCAAATTTTCAATCGCATATAACTCGACAACAATCAATTTTAGAAAAAAATGACAAGAAAACTTTGTTGCTCAGAATAAGCCAATTTATCTAAAAAAAAATTGCTCGAAATGAAAAAATTATTTTTGTGAATTTGTTTAAAAAATATTGTTTAAACAATTTTTCGACCACGGCACCGGCCGGCACCCTGTGGATATGTTATAAGGTAAGTTTTTTTTAAGTAAGTTTGTGCAAAAAAATCGAATCGGAATAATTTCTCTAGCGGGGGCGACGATACTGCCCGGTCTATTAAGCAATATGAGGAAACAGGAAATATCTTTAATAAAAAAGGTAAAACCCCAGATTAACCAAAACTAGTTTCTGGTGAAAATAGGAGAATATTGATAAAAGTTTGCAAGTAAGGTTACAAATAAGGTAAGTTACAGCTGAATAGAATGATGAAACTGGATTGTCAATGGAATACTGTCACAAGTGGATACGTAAATCTGGCTTATAGTTGTTTTACAAGTTTGAATTACAGGTAACAATTTAAAAGTGTACTTGTAGTTTAAAAAATTATAGTTTCTTGTAAGCAAAGAAAGGGCCACTGTTAACTAAAACAAAAGCAAAAGACTAAGTTTTCACTCTAATGGCATATAAAACAACATAATGTTACTCTACATCCCACCAGAATGAAAAACAATGAGAACCTTCTCTGGTTACACCTCCGAGGCTTCTACAATTTGCAAGCTATACGGATGCTGAGACTAAGGAGACATTCTTGATTAAAACAAAATCAAGTCAGGCTCGTTGGGGTAAAATCTAAACGTTCTTGGTAGATAAAAATTCGCCCAAGTAATTTTTTGTCATGAATCGAAATTCAGTGTATGTGTTGGTGATTACTGCAAACGAGCTTTTAGCACTTAGCATGAGGCTTTTCACAGGGGTTATTTGAAATGGACAATAATATTCCCTAAAGAAGTGATAATTTGGAGTTGTATAGTAGTCCAGGACGCATCTGTTTTGAGATGGACGTTGAGAGGTGACTCAAATGTTTTTGCAGAAATTGCTTGAAAATAAATCAAATAATAATATTTGAGTTATCCTCCCTCTCAAAAAGATCCGGAACATTGTTTAAATAATCAAAATGTCAAAAATTGAAGGAAAAATTCGATTTTTTTCTTGGTTTTTTGACTATAACTTTAAAACTATTCATTTTCGAGAAAAGTTGTACCAACATAAAAGTTGCGTAATTAAATTTCCTACAATATAGAATTGGTTAAGAATTTTAAAAATAGTCACCCTAGTTGCAAAATAGCAATAATTGCGAAAAAACTATACAAAAACAAGTATTCGCATTCTACGTTTTTCAACCATTTATGCTACACTTAGAAACTTCACATTTCACCCAGAAAAACTTTATGATACAGTAAAACAATACTGTAAATTTCATTAAGATCGGTTTAAAAGATTTTGCAAAATAAATTTTGCAATCCAGCTTTCGCAAAAAAAATTCATTTTTTCAAAATGTTACAGGACTGAAAATAAAGCAGATAGCAAGTTGAAAATTTTTTTGCTTATAGAAGTGTACTGTACCTTTCATTTGCAATTTTCAAAATTAAAATCGATTATTTACCACGGCGTCAGAAAATTTTTGAAATAAACAATAATTTTTGGTGCTAAGCGCAGGACAGCGGTGTTCGATTCACACAAGTTGATTTCCACCAAAATTTCTTCCAATCTTTATCTAACATATTATTTTCTTACTCTATATTTTGTTGTATTTTAATATTTTAATTCCACAAAAATCAAACTAATTTTATTATTGTTTGTGAAATATTGTTTAAACAATTGCATATATTTAAAAATAATAAACTTTTATTATTTAAGTTAAAATATATGAACAAAGAAAGTTTTTGCTAATAAAAGTGTTATTTCAAAGGAAAGAGTATGTGTTTTTATTTTGCAATAAACAAGTTTATTTATTTATATCGAAATGTAATAAAAATTAAAATGTATCAATCATTATGAAAGGTCATTGGAATGCCCAATCAGAGCAAACTATCCGCTGTCCTGCGCGTAGCACCAATAATTAATGTTTATTTTAAAAAATTCCTGACGCCGTGGTGTTAATCGATTTTAATTTTGCAAAATTGCAAATGAAAGGTACAGTACACTTCTATACGCAAAAAAATTTTCAACTTGCTACCTGCTTTATTTTCAGTCCTGTAACATTTTGAAAAAATGAATTTTTTTTACGAAGGCTGGATTGCAAAATTTATTTTGCAAAATCTATTGAACCGATCTTAATGAAATTTACAGCATTGTTTTAAAGTATCATAAAATTTTTCAGGGTGAAATATGAAGGTCCTAAGTGTAGCATAAATGTTTGAAAAACGTAAAATGCCAATACTTGTTTTTGTATGTTTTTTTTTACAATTATTGCTATTTTGCAACAAGGGTGACTATTTTTTAAATTTTTAACCAATTTTATATTGTAGGAAATTTAATTACGCAACTTTTATGTCAGTACAACTTTTCTCGGAAATGAATACTTTTAAAGTTATAATCAAAAAACCAAGAAAAAAATCGAATTTTTCCTTAATTGTTTGACATTTTGATTATTTAAACAATGTTCCGGACCTTTTTGAGAGGGAGGATAACTCAAATATTATTATTTGATTTATTTTCAAGCAATTTCTGCAAAAAAATTTGAGTCACCTCTCAACGTCCAAATGTACTAATATTTTTACAGATGCGCCCTGGTCTATAGCAGTTTCAGGGTTAGAATGTTTTGAAGTTATTGAGGGCACAGTAAAGTATATGATAGCTTACTACCAAGCATCGTGAAAATAGAAGTTGAAGAAATAAGAAAGATAAATGAAGATAAACTGTATAAGTGTTTTTAAATCAAAGATAATTTAAATTGTTATAAAAAAGTAGATAAACAGATAATCAAACAGATGAATGATTATAATAAATTAAAAAATAGTTTTGAAACACCAATAAAGTAAAGTTCTATTATTCTTGCAGGTACATTTTTAACATTGATTGAAATTATACAGGAAATAAACAAAAAAAGTATGGCAACACTGTGACGAACAAACATAATATTCAGATACCACATAAATGTAGGTTAGATCGGGTGCACTAATATACAACATGTCTTGATGAATGTACCTATTATGATGTAATAAAGCTTTTGGGGGTAATTTTTTATTTATGTTGTCATTAAGCAAAAAGTGCCAGGTGTAAGTGACAAGTATGAAAATAAAATATTTAAAATAAAGCACACCCAAAAATCAGATTTATCTCTTTCCCCATTTAGCAGATCTTCAAAAAGGATCGAGGCATTCACGACGAAGACATCAGGTGGAATACACAATTTAAAAGACTTATAATTTTTCTGACCAACATTTTTTAAGCATATAAACAAAAACATTTGGAAGATGGTAAGTGCTGTTTTCCATGTTGCCCATGTAAGACTGCCATGGATAGGATTTGGTAAATTTAGTTGGATACTTAGAACTTCAAAATACCTTAATACTTGAGGAGCAGATTGCAACCAGTGCATCCTTCCTATCATGAAATATGGATGTCAAACATGGACCCTAACCAAGGACAATATGAATAAACTAGCCACAACAGAAAGGGCAATGGAAAGAGAAATGATATAGTAGAAGTCACAGTTAAAAGGCAGTGTTTGTCTTGCGACACACAACGATGCCGCTCATGTCAGCACAGTCACAGCATAGAAAACGCAACAGCAGTGACACACTAGTAGGCGGGAAAAGTTCGCGCACTATTACGGCGCAGATCGTCGGCCATTTTGTGCGTAGTACCAGACAATGTAGAAAATCGACAGTGTTGCCGATTTGTACATAATTATCAGATTTACTTAACTTTTATGACATTCTGATAATATTAAATATTTTTTAACATAATTTTATACGTATGCCTGTAAGAATTATGTCAATAATTGGGACATAACACAAAATATTGACGATGAATGGCGATTGTATTGTTAATCTTTTGCATACATTCCAGAAATTATTCAAAAAGAATCTCTCACGAGTAATAAAGTTGGTGACATCGGCAACACTGATGAACTAACACATCACATCACCACTGAGATGTACTACGCGAAAAACGGCGACCCTGTACTTTTCAACTTCAAAGGCGGCATCAGGGAGTGTCCTTGCTGGTTTCGTTTATTATGCTGTGGCACAGTGGTATAGTTTATCCACCAATAATTTTCCAACATAATCAGCACTTATATTGATATCAAAGAGACCGGCTTTCGAATCAAGGTTGTCAGATATATTTCCTAAAATTCCCAAGTTTATATATCCTGAAAATGTTTTCTCTATTTTAGTATTCAATTGTTAGTCAATGACACTGTTAGAAAGATAATATGAAAATATTCTTAAAAAATATATAAATTAATTAACTAGGTACTTAAAATTTCAATGGGCATTCACTAATAAATTGAAGCAACTTTGTATATATTATACTTAAAGGAAATTTTGGAGTATCGGCAACACTGTAGTGTGGGCAGAATTAAGTAGCGGGTTTTAAATTGACGTTGCCATATTGATGATTTTAACACGATATTAAGAATTTTGTTTTAATGTTAAAGCAAGTTTAAACATTTAAAGTATCAAATTTTAAGTAATAAAAAACCAAATTGTGATGGTCACATCCAGTACTTCTAGTCCGTTTCAATTCAACCACAAAAGAACACTATTAGTTAGTTCTTCCCTCTCTGCCTAACGTTAAATTGGCATCGTATTTCATGAACGCGGCTACACCGCGTTCATAATTGTACAGCTGCGTGTCACCAAACAAAATTCTTTCTGATTCGTTTATTTGAACTACCAAATTTACCATATTTTTGCTACCAAATAATTAATCGAATTGAAAAGCAAAGATTTGCATGTTCAATGTGAACGCGTTGTTTCAAAAATGAATATACTTGAATGACTGATAATGCAATTGTTTCGAGAATTCATGAATTAACAAAAATCGGGTATACGACGATATAATATATTTACAATTATTGTTTAATTAGGTACTGTTACATAATCATTCCTTAAAACGGAAGCGAAGAAATAAAAAATTGGGTAGGAGGATTGACACTGTTACAAAGGACGTTTATCAATAAACAGTTTATATCTTATTAGTTTATTACAAAGAAAATAGATAGTCCATATCTGAAAAAATTTATGATTCGCTTTCTTTGCAGATTCCTATTCAAAAATATCCCCCTTAAACAAATCTGAAGAGTGAAGAGCTATTTTTTTGTCAGAAATTGTTAAAACAATTTTTTTAAACAAATTCAAAACATCCCCTTTTTTGCAGCAACATATATTTTTTTAGGTTTTTTGGATCATTCTAGACATAAAAGGTATCTTGTAATTTTTCTCAAAAGTTGATAGTCTTCGAGTTATAGGCGATTTAATATCTGAAGAATGTGAAAATGCGCATTTTCGAGGCTTAAAAACTCATATTTAAATTGTTATTTTTGAGGTTTACAAGAGCTTAAATTGAAGCCTAAGCATTCACCTTTAGGATTCTGAAGAGTAATCGGGTCTAACTTCAATTTATACCCTTGTTTTTTAATTGTTAATTATGCGCGTCCATCTGATTTTTATGCCGTAGGCTATTTCAAAATCTCCGATTTTGCCCCGAAAAACATTTTTTAGGTTTTTTGGGCAATTATAAACAAAAATGGTTTTATCATTTTTCTAAGAAGAGAATAGTTTTCGAGTTATAAGCGATTTACAATCTGAAAAATGCGAAAATACGCTATACATATTTTCACATTTTGCATATTTAACTCGAAAACTATTACCCTCTCAGAAAAATGACAAGAAACCGTTTTTGTTTAGAATGAGAGAGAAAATCTAAAAAAAATGTTTTTCGGAGCAAAAGAAGATTTTTCTGAAATAGTACACCTACATACGGCATAAAAATCGGATGGACTCGTGTAATTAACAATTAAAGAATTACAGACTAAATGGAAGTTAGACCCGATTACTCTTCAGAATCCTAAAGATGAATGCTTAAGCTTTAATTTAAACTCATTGAAACCTCAAAAATAATAATTTAAATATAAGTGTTTAAGTCCCAAAAATGCGTATTTTTGCATTTTTCATATTTTAAATCGCTTATAACTCGAAAACTATTATTTTTTTAGAAAAATGACAAGACACCTTTTTTGTTTAGAATCACCCAAAAAACCAAAAAAAAAAAGGTTTTCAGGGGCAACATAGGAGATTGTTGAAATAGAGCGCCACCGCACTGGCGTAAAAATCGGATGGACGTGCATTATTAGCAATTAAAAAACAAAGGTCTAAATTGAAGTTAGACCAGACTACTCTTCAGAATCTTGAAAGTGAATGTTAAAACTTTAATTTAAGCACTTGGCAACCTTAAAAATAATAATGTAAGTATGAGTTTTTAACCTTCTAAAACAGCGATTTTTGCATTTTTCCGATTTTAACTCTTTCCGGAACACAAAAGATAATCTTTTGAATTTGTTTAAAAATTTATTTAAAAATTGATATAAAAAAACATACATATACAAAAACCGTGTGTTTCTAAAGTTAAAACAGAAATTAAATATGATTTTTCTCGAAATATGCGTTTGATGAACTGACCGACCCTTTTTCTTCATTTCCACGCCAATGGTCGGCACTGTCATCAAAGAGACTAAAGAGCCGACAGTTGGCAAATTGCCGATGGAAACACTATAGGTGCGTGGTAGTTTGGGAATAGACTGAGAAATCTCTGGCCCGATGCGCCACTCATGGCAAACCAGCAACGTTGTTGGCCGTTCTCTTGTATGAATTACATTGCTCTATGCTACCTGCACTGCATTCTAACTGTGGCTTTTAGTATAGGTGTACAACTATCAGATACAAAGAGGAATGACTGGGTAAGATCAAAAACAAAAGTCGAGAATACCCAATGAACTGTCAATGCGGATGGAATGGCCCCGTCCCATTCAAATAGTGAAGCAAGATTGACGCCAACATACAAGAGAGAGGTCCTGAGAGAGACAGAGAATTTGTCAGGTAAAATTTGACAGGCCGTATAATATATCAACTTAAATCGGGGAAATGGACCTCATATTTTTTTAACTTGGTATCAGGGCTGATAGGCAGTATTTAAAAATTAAGTTAAGTTAATAAAGTTAAAAAAATGAGGTCTATTTTCCCGATTTAAGTTGATATAGGCAACTGGAATTACACAGCCTGTCAAATTTTACCTGAAAAATTCTCTGTCTCTCTAGGACCTCTCACTTGTATGTAGGCGGCATTAATTTTCTTCATGCCTATTCCATCAGTATTGACAGTTCGTTGAGAACACCACAACAAAAATTGCCAAACTCAAATGGAGCTTTGCAGGCCACACTGCTAGGCAAAAAGACCAACATTAGAATGCCAGAATACAATATTGGAGACCTTACGAAGGTAAACGATCAAGAGGAAGACCATAGATGAGATGAGTAGATGATATACACTCACCGGCACAAAATTCCGCCACCTAAAATTTTTTATTAAGGGGGGGGGGTATGGTTTGAAATCAACATATCAAGCACATTTTTGTGAATTTTTTTCGAAGTTATGGTACAGTTATTTTATTTTTAAATTAAATAAACATATTAAGTACAATTCAAAGAATATTTAGAAAAAAATTCAATCCAACATATTGAAAAGTAAGCCATTGGTGACAAATTTTGACAGGCAGCTCACAAAAACATGGATTTTGCGGTGGACATCAGAACTCGTCACTAGATCATACGAAACAAAAAATTCAAAAAGATTTAATTAGCTTATGAGTTTTACGAGGTCACAACGTCGAGTTTTTTTTATTTTTAATGATTTTTGAATTTTTGGCATCACTCAGAAATCAAAAAAATTGAAATTTTTGGTAAAAATTTTGTGAAAATCAACAATTTATTATTGTTGAACAAAAAATAAGCAAAAAAAGAAAAATATCTCGACGTTGTTACCTCATGAAATGTCTCAAGAAAATATGTGCAAAATATCAGGTAGATCGGCAGAGTAGTTTTTCAGTTACAATGTCCACCGCATTTGAAGAAGTAGTTTTGAGAAAAATGCGTTTTAAGTTTTGACAACTGCATCTTCATCTTCTTATTTGTCTGCCAAATCGTAAAGTGATGCACATTGAAATATATTTTTTGAATCGAGGAGTAATTTACACAAGAGAAGGCGAACAGTTGTTTAACATTTCTCACTACGCTCACGCGTGCTAGCGCGAAGTCGTGGCAAAGCGAGTCGAAGGTAGGAATATTCAAACATGCTGTATCTCTGGTAATTTTACTCCGATTATTTTGAAATTTTCAGAGAGTATTCTTGAAAGTATGCACTTTTATTTGAAATAATAAAAAAAATTTTAATATTTCAAACCATCCCCCCCCCCCCTTAAGTTTGACAATCTATAACTTTATTATTTGTACTCCGATTTTCAAGATTCTTGCATCAGTTTGTAGGTACATGTATTGGTGTCGTTTGTTATTACCTATTCCGGTAACAAATAATTTTTGCATAGATGGCATTACACGGGGTGAATGGAAGCGTTGTTTTTTCTCCTAACTTTAAAAAAATCTGTGGAAAAATTGGACGGCTGATTTTGTTTCATACTCCTTTTGTATTATCCTGGAGGTATCACCAAGGTTTTTTTGTTTAATTATCCGAATATCTCTTTTTTTGTAAGAGCTGTAAATAAAAACACTGCTTTGAAGGTTTATTTAATTAAAAATATCAAACGCACTAAAATTAAAAAAACAAACCAAAATTAACAACAAATCAAAACAATTAAATAGCGGGTATGTCCACCTCTTGCAGCAACGACTGCTTGCAATCTGTTTAACATCGAATAAAGATGTGTTATCCTTGCCTGGGGAATAACATGATATTCCTCTACCAGGGCCATAACTGTACCAAATTTTCTGGAGGTCTAGGATGACGGCGAATAGCTTTTTTTAATTCATCCCATAAATGCTCAATAGGATTGAGATCTGGGCTGCATGAGGGCCATTCTAACCTTATCAATTCAACCTCTATTTTATGAGTCAATCAGTGTTTTTATTTACAAAAATGGTAAGTACAGCTCTTACAAGAAAAGAGATATTTGGATAATTAAAAAAAACAAAATTTTAGTGATTCCTCCGGGATAATATGACAGGACTATGAAACAAAATCAGCTATTCCATTTTTCCACAGATTTTTTTAAAGTTAGGAGAAAATACAACGCTTCTATTCACTCCTGTATAATGCCATGTAAGCAAATTTTTTTGTTACTGTAATAATACCAAACGATATGAATACATGTACCTACATACTGGTGCAAGAATCTTGAAAATCGGAGCCCAAAAAATAAAGTTATAGGTAAACTGTCAAACTTAATCACAAATTTTGGGTGGCGGAATTTTGTACCGGTGAGTGTAGAAACAATAGACAGAATGAATTATTGGAAGTATGTATGTTGCTCAGGATAGAGTAGATATAGATACGTGGAAGATAGAAGGCTAAGGAGAAGTACTGTTTTCATCATATATTATATTTGCTATCTACTTTGTTTTAGAAATACTTTTTACATCGCGATGGCAGACGAAATTGACACAACCGAAACTGACTAAGTTTTTTTACCTAGAAATGAACAATACTCTATCTATACTGTCTATACCAGCGGTTCTCAACCACCGTGTCGCGACACACTGGTGTGCCGGAAGAACCTATCAGGTGTGTCGCAAGATTTACGAATACGATATTTTTATTTATATTTTTTTACCTGTTATAATATACCAATCATGCATTCAACCATTTTTTTAACTATTAGGTATATACCACGTTATACCAATCAATAAAGTACCAATCCGTAATTGTCTCCTAATATATTTATCTGTACTTACCTACCACTAGCAAAAATTTGTACATATAAGGGTGTCGCGATGCGAATCTGTAAGGAGTACGTTAGTGCGTCGCTGAGTAAAAAAGGTTGAGAACCGCTGGTCTATACTATACTCTATACAATATACAACTATAATAGGTAAGTTAGATGTGTACTGTGCATATATATTTCATGTTATTTTAATTATAACGGACTTTATCTATAAGTATACCGTATTTTATTAATTTTTACAATGCTCTCCGGTTAACCCGGATTTTCGATAACCCGGATCGGCCGCGGTCCCGATTAATCCGAGTTATCGAGGTTCCACTGTACCTACTGTTTTCCATATTGCCATGTAAGGGGCCGTTCAAGTATTATGTAACACAGGTTGGGGGAGAAGGGGTCAAAAATCTTCAAAAATTGCGTTATGTAATACTAAACGCCCTATCATGGTGCGTTACTTAGGGGGAAGAAGGGGTCAAAAATCTTCAAAAATTGCGCTACTTAATACTAAATGCCCCATTACAGTGCGTTACATAGGGTGGACGGGGGGTCAAAAATCTTCAAAAATCGCGTTACGTAATACTACAGGATGGGCAGGATTTGGTAAATTTAGTTGGATACTTAAGAACTGCAAAATACCTCAATACTTGAGGAGCAGAGTGCAACCAGTGCATCCTTCCTATCATAACATATTATTATGGATGTCAGACACTGACCCTAATCAAGACCAATATGAATAAACTAGCCACAACAGAAAGCGCAATGGGAAGAGCAGTGCCAGGTACGACTAGGTAAGATCAAGTCGAGGATATCACAACAAAAATTGCCAAACTTAAATGTAGCTTCGCAGGTCACACTGCTAGACAAAAAGACCAACATTGGAATGGCAGAATACAATATTGGAGACCTTACGAAGGTAGACAATCAAGAGGAAGACCATAATATATGATATGGGTAGATGATATAAAAACAATAGATGGAATAAACTGGAAGTATGTTGCTTAGGATAGAGATCGTTGGAAGGAGTTGGGAGATGCTCATGTCCATAAATGGACAATAGAAAGCTAAGGAGAAGTACTGTTTTCATCATAGTTTATATTTGCTACCTATTTACTGTATTGTTTTAGAAATAGTTTTCACTTTTTAAAAGAAGTACAGTGCACAGATTCTAAAGGTGCTGGTGGGGGGAGGGCATCTATGTGCAGTATTATAGTCATTGTATGAGACAGAAAGTATTCGAAATAATGAAATAACAAATAACATAAAATCTGTTATTTTAATATTTTGAATACTTTCTCTCTCATACACTGACTATAATACTGCGCATAGAAGCCATTCCCCACCGGTACCTTTAGAATCTATGCACACATCAAAATTTTGCCACATTGTTATTTTGTGGCTCTAACAATTATTCCTTTTGAATGTTTTTAACACATTGCATGCAGATGTCTGATCCTAAGACTTATACTCTGAATGAACAAAAAAAAACACATTAAAAATGTGCATAATCAATGGCAATGCGCCGTCCGCACATTGGTGAAGGCATCATGTGGCTCACATGTATACCATCCCCACGGAACTTGTTACATGCACTTGGGATATGTTTGTAATCAATGAATACATTGATGGCTTAACGCACACTTCAATGGCTTAGTGTGAAAACCTCGTATCTCATTAAATTACAATTTTATAGGAGAGGCAAAAAACTGATTTTCTGCATAATATAACCTAAAAACAAAAATTACGTTACATATTTTTAATTCGAGCACATTGAGACAAATATCTGATATTGGCACAGAGCTAAAAGTGTTAAATGTTGCTATTAAATTGAAAATACAAATATTAACTATGAAAAACACGTAAATATCCTTGTAGTATATAGAGCCTTTGCCCAAGTAACTATGATAACCTCGTATATCTTGATATACGTGTTTTTCATCTCAAATGAGGTTGTGTTTATTATTATTTATGAGGTTTTCATTTTTCATAGCTTATTGCACACCTCCAAATACTAGGTCGATATAATACAAATCTTTTGATTTTAAGGTTCATAAAATGTTGGTATATGCCAGACTACCTTTTGTTGTTCACAAAAAACATTTCTGCAAGTCGAATCTCTCAAACAAACACTCCAAATTAAGTACCAAATTCTTGGTTATAAATATACGTGGTATTCACACTAAATCAAGAGAGCAATTGATATACGTGGTTTCTTTTTTCGGCTGTAGAAAATAGTCTAGTGCTAGTGTATTTGGAATTTTTCTAACAGTTGTAAATCGTGAGATACAAGGTTTTCAAACTAAAACCACCAAAATGTCATTTTCGAAAAAAAATGAGATATGAGGTTTTCACACTAAGCCATCGACTTACTGTATGTCCATTTTTTTCTATCAATGAGTTATGCACTGCCTTGATGACCTCCTAACAGTCTATCATCCTGCATAGACATTGCATGTCTTAACACATTTGGTGTGCTATAAATGACATTTCAAAACTGTGTCCTGTGGGACTGTTCCACAAGAGCTTAACACATTCACGGACATGACTGCATATGAAGTCACTTACTCCATAAGATGTGTCTATATCTGAAGCGTGTCCGCAAATGTGTTAAACATTCCAAATTGATTTTCTCAAAAAGTACATTTACAGACATACAATAAGTGTGCTTTAAGCCATCAACATATTATTACTTTATTGGCACCTAATGCAAAAAATATGGTAGTGTTGTTTTTATTATATTATATCTGTAAAATAGCACTGAGAGTGCACTTTTCTAAAAACTATTCACATTACAAGATAAAATATAATCAACAGTTTAAATGACATAACATTTTGTAAATATTTATATTTACACTTTTATTATTTTTGTCCCTATTGAACATAAATTCGCCAAATGATATCAAATGGTTCTAATAACACAAAAAGTTTCAATGGCAAAAGAGGAATTAAAATAACTCTGACAAATAATGACATGAAGGAATAAGGGGTTACAAAATAAAAAAAACCTGACCTAATAAAAAATTGGAAGAAAATACTCTGATGATTGAAATTTAATGTAAGATACTAAAAGATTGTGGTAATTTGTTTAAAATGCACTTGATTCAAATATGATGAATGTAGTATGAAGTAGTAAAGCTTTTGGGGGTAATTTTTTATTTATGTTGTCATTAAGCAAAAAGTGACAGGTGTAGGTGACAAGTATGAAAATAAAATATTTAAAATAAAACCAACACACCCAAAAATCAGATTCATCTCTTTCCCTATTTAGCAGATCTTCAAAAAGGATCGAGACGTTCGCGACGAAGACGTCAGGTGGAATCGCAGCGTCATGGAACACCGTCAGGGTCAGCGTCTTAGCGTTCTCAACCTGGTGCTCAAAGTACTCATTCCAAACGGGATCACAAGTTTTCTGTTTGGATGTGGATTGAGCCACATGGATGTCATCCACGGCAATCGTAACATAAGGGTCCAGAAGTTGTTCATCGGGTTTCCCGAAAGTATAACGCATCGAACAGTCCGTCGGTCTCAGGCTCTGGGCCTCGCATACTTTTATACGAATAGTCCCCGTGAACATGGCACACGACACGAGCTTTCAATACCTCTCCTTCGAGGAACTTTTTTAACCACCACACCACACAACTATTCACTTTAAAACCTACATAGGGAGATGCAATTTGTTAGAAACGAGTCTATAAAATACAATATAAATGACAGCTAGCGCACACCATCGTATGATCTCGATTTGCTCGACCCAACACGACCTCTGAAAACCTGCGAAGCTCGAGGCTCCTCCTTCTGGATTTTCACTTCAAAAGCTCCCCGGAAAATCTGTTTTCCTCTAATTTTCTGTTTCAAACTTCAACCTCATTTCAGGTTGTTTTCATATAACCTTAAATACCGATGGATAGATGGCGCAAAAAAGAAGTGTCTACTTGACCAAATCGCGGTACGCAAGTTTTAAAAAATTCAAAATTGTGATCAAATATTTTTGAAATATTTGAATTAGATATTAAAACAAATGAAAATCAGTATTTTCAATAGAAGACGTACGAAACATAATATTAAAAATAAATAAACATTTTCAATTTCAAATAATAGTTTTCATTCTATTGTTTATCCAAAAAATTATTTTATAAATAATTAGATAATTTTAATGATATATTTTGCCCATTATTTATATTATGAATATAGAATATACCTACCTTTCTTCCATCTTCATTACATAGGGAATTGGTGTCTGAAAGAGAACCTTTCTAAAATTAAACTAGTAGCCTTTACTAATAAGAGGAGCCTTACCTTAAACTGGTAAAATACAGGTAGGTAAGTGTCTTTAATATGGTTGCCGGGTCACGAAGGGGTGCATGGGAATGAACGAGCAGATTTGTCGGCAAAACAAGGCTCGAGAGAAAACTTTTTAGGCCCAGAACCATTTTGAGGCGTCACCAAAGATGCTGTAAGAAATTCGATATATGAGTGACGCAATGGAACAATTAAAGATGCGAAAAAGGAGCTGACGAACAATGTTAAAAAGAAAAAACAAAACGTCGACAATAAGCTTAATAGAGATGTCGTCAGGAAATTGCTTATGAGACTTATATCAAAAATAGAGGTCTCAAAAGTGAGTAAAAAAGAGAACTTAAGAAAGAAATTGAAGAGACAAAAGAAGGCATAATTGAAGTAACAAGAGGTCTAGTAGAGAAAAGACATGATGAGGTACCGAGAACTCTTGTAAATATCAACCTAGAAATTAAAAAGACCAAGAAACTGAGAGTTGAATCAAATACATTAGACTTAGACTGTCTAATTAATGTATTTGGTTGAATGTAACAAAAGCGATTTGTTCCCCTGTCAACAGAATAGTTAATGCCTGGTTGCAGTTGCACCAACAGATCTTAAGCGTAAGACGTGCCTTAAGCTCAACTTACGAAACATATACGCGTTGCACCATTGCATGAGTCTTAGATCAATTTTCAGCTTGCCACAATGGATTGTCAAGTGGATTACATCTTAATCTTCGTCTCAGTTAAGACGTGCTTAGATAATAATTGAAAATTATGCTGCAACGTAAATGAGACTTAAAGCGGCCCTATCTATAAGCTCAGCTGGGCTGAGCTGAACTAGCTGAGCAACTCCTATATTTGACGGCGAGACCTGCTGGCCAATGTCCAGAAAGCATTTCGAAATTCAAAGTCGTTGCACAAAATAATGGATTGGCAAATGAACAGAAAACAACAGCTCTCAAGTCTACCAGAGTGAACTGAAAGTATCAAAATCAAAGTCTCAAACGAATCTGTGCAATAATACAGAGCGGAAGTGGAAAAGCTGGCACGACTCGCTTGGTCCGAAGCTCTGGAACAGTTTCTGCACTAATTTACCATCCAATAGTTTCTCGATGGGCTGCGCGATGTAGATCTTCAGCATGAGGGGTCATTGTGGTTAGCTTTTGGTAGATGGGGAGAAGAGTGGCCAACCCAAAGCAGAGACACAGAGTCAAAGCCTCAAAGCCAGCAGTATACACAAACTCTCGACTGAGCTTTTGTAAAATCTAACAATATATATCTGAAGATGAATACCAAAGAGCAAAATTCATCAAGAACGAAAGTGACATCTTTAAAGGTAAAATAACTGACCGCACTGACTTAGTCCAGCATCGAATCTCTCTCTCTTCAATCCTGACCCCCCGGAGGGAGTGTAGTGGTCGACGTGATGTTGTGTATTGTCCGTCTCCAAAGATCTCTGTCTCTGGTCATTTCTTTTAATTCATGCATAGGTCTTTTGCATATTCCTGTAATCAGATCGATCCATCTTGTTGGGGATCTTCCTCGTGATCTTCGGCCTTCCACCTTTCCTTGTATAATGAGTCTTTCCATGTTTTCTGTGTTGGCTCTCATAACATGTCCAAAGTATTTTAATTGTTGGAGATGGACTTTACTGCTGGAGAGCCGTTGGCTAACTTTTAGCTCTCTTAAAATCGAATTATTTGTTCTATGGTCGGTCCAAGGAATTCGTAGCATTCGTCTCCAACAGAACATTTCAGTGGCGTCTATCTTTCTTCTTTCCGAATTTCTCAGGGTCCAAGATTCACATCCGTAAGTCAGTATTGGGAATATTAAGCAGTTGATCAACCTCATCTTTAACGCTCTTGAAATTTGACAGTCCTTCCATATTGTGGTCATTTTTGCTGTGGCGACTTTTGCTAGATCACATCTACGTTTTATTTCCTCCTGTAGTGACCCTCTGTTTGTGATTAATGATCCCAGATATAAGTATGAGTTCACAACCTCAAACCGATCAATTGTGGTTATATGTGGATGATTGTTATGTAGTCTATCCACTATCATGATCTTTGTCTTTGATATGTTTAATTGCAGACCAAATATTTGACTTTCGTTTTCAACCAGTCGTATAAGATCAATCAGCTCTGCTTGACTATTTGCAAGAAGGGCTGTGTCATCTGCGAAACGTAGGTTGTTTATTTTATGACCATTTATTGAGATGCCTTTTTCCCATCCTTCAAGTGCTCTTCTCATAATATGCTCTCCATATATATTGAATAATTGTGGCGATAGCATACATCCCTGTCTGACACCCCGTTCTGGATGAAATTCGTTTGAAAGTGTGTCAAGCACTTTAACTGACCCAGTAGTGTGTTCGTATAGTTGTTATAAGCGAAATAAGGTGTTGGGGTACGCCCACTTCTTTTAGTATTTGCCATAAGTGTCTCCACTTGACCCTGTCGAACGCCTTACGATAATCTATAAAGCATATGTACAGTGGATTATTGAATTCCCTAGATTTTTTGATTATCTGTCTTATATTTAACAGGTGTTCTCTAGTACCCCTACCTTTGGTAAATCCAGTTTGCTCTTGTGGAATTTCTCTTTGAAGGAATGTTTTTAGTCTCTCGTTGATTATATGTAGCATTGATGGATTCGACCGTTACTTGATGGAAGTTCATTTTATCTCACAATAAAACACTGAAAAACGTTTGTTTTTCTATACTTCCACAATATTTATTACAACTATGTTATTACTACAGCTGTTTCGGCAAAGTGCCTTTCTCAAGTGATATATTTTACAATGTGTTTGCCTTTTAAGTCTTTAACTGAAGAGGTTGAGGAGTGGGGAGCTGTTTGTCTCGAGTTGGTCATTCAGAATTATATCTGTATTTTTCAATTTATTAATTTCCATTGATTCTAAAAGTGATAGCTTAAGGCCTTTATTTTGAATATGTAGAATTTGAAACTCTTCATTGAAAGAATGATTATGATCTAGAAGGTGAAGTGCGTATGTAGAAGTGTCTGTTTTTCTATTGTTGAGAGCCCTTTTGTGTTCTGCTATCCGTTTGTCAAAAGTTCTGCCAGTTTGACCGATGTAAGTTTTCGGACAGTCACCACAAGTTAGTTTGTACACACCACTCTGTAGTTGCTTTCTCTTTCGGCTTTTATTGTTTTTAATATGTTTGCTTAAGTTGTTCTTAGTTCTGAAAGCTGGTGTTATTCCTTTCTTTTTTATGTATCTGGCTATTTTTGTTGTTATTTTGCCAGTATATGTGAGAGAGCAGAAGGTACTGGGTTCTTTCTGTGGTGGTGGATACACTAATTTCAAGGCTTTCTTATGGAGTTTTTGGTTTAAAATGTTGTTAACTGTTTGTTCGTTATAGCCATTGTTTACTGCTATTTGTCTAATGATATTTAGTTCTGTCTCGAAGTTATTTTTTGTCATAGGAATTTCTGTCAGTCTATGTATCATGCTATGGTAGGCTGCTAATTTGTGTTGTGTAGGATGGGATGATGAATTGTGTATAGTTGTGTCAGTATGGGTAGGTTTATGATATATTACCAGACTACACAACAAACATGAGTTCTCCGTATATCATAAACCTACCCATACTGACACAACTATACACAATTCATCATCCCATCCTACACAACACAAATTAGCAGCCTACCATAGCATGATACATAGACTGACAGAAATTCCTATGACAAAAAATAACTTCGAGACAGAACTAAATATCATTAGACAAATAGCAGTAAACAATGGCTATAACGAACAAACAGTTAACAACATTTTAAACCAAAAACTCCATAAGAAAGCCTTGAAATTAGTGTATCCACCACCACAGAAAGAACCCAGTACCTTCTGCTCTCTCACATATACTGGCAAAATAACAACAAAAATAGCCAGATACATAAAAAAGAAAGGAATAACACCAGCTTTCAGAACTAAGAACAACTTAAGCAAACATATTAAAAACAATAAAAGCCGAAAGAGAAAGCAACTACAGAGTGGTGTGTACAAACTAACTTGTGGTGACTGTCCGAAAACTTACATCGGTCAAACTGGCAGAACTTTTGACAAACGGATAGCAGAACACAAAAGGGCTCTCAACAATAGAAAAACAGACACTTCTACATACGCACTTCACCTTCTAGATCATAATCATTCTTTCAATGAAGAGTTTCAAATTCTACATATTCAAAATAAAGGCCTTAAGCTATCACTTTTAGAATCAATGGAAATTAATAAATTGAAAAATACAGATATAATTCTGAATGACCAACTCGAGACAAACAGCTCCCCACTCCTCAACCTCTTCAGTTAAAGACTTAAAAGGCAAACACATTGTAAAATATATCACTTGAGAAAGGCACTTTGCCGAAACAGCTGTAGTAATAACATAGTTGTAATAAATATTGTGGAAGTATAGAAAAACAAACGTTTTTCAGTGTTTTATTGTGAGATATGTAGCATTATTTTACTGGCATGTGATATAAGAGAAATAGTTCTATAATTGTCGCATTTATGGAAGCTGCCTTTTTTATGAATTGTGGTTATTGTAGATTTTGTCGTCCAGTCTTCAGGCCATTGTTTTGAATGCCATATTTGGTTACAGAGTAGATGAAGTAGTTTTACGCCAGTTTCTTCTGTGGCTTTGAGCATTTCTGCTGTTATCATATCTGGACCTGGTGCTTTATTATATTTGAGCTTACTGATCGCGAGTCTTACTTCATTTTCAAGTATATCAGGTTCTTCTTCCACCTCGTCAGAGATTTGGTTAACAGGTTCTTGGCGTTGAGCATCTTTATATAAGTCCCTGCAATACGATCTCCATGTCTCTGCTATATCTTCTCTGTTTGTTCTCAGAGTTCCAGTGTTGTCTTCAATGGCCCAAGTTCTGGCTTTAAAGTCTCTTGTTAAGTAGCGTATTTTTCTAAATAGATCTCTCGGCTGATTATTCTGATCATGTCTCTCAATTTCTTTGCATATACCCTGGTAGTATTGGTTTTTGTCTGTCTTGCATCTTCGTTTTATTTCTCTATTGAGGTTTCTTAAACTAGCTTTTTCCCTTTCACCATGCACGCCACTTTGACAAAGATTTCTTCTATTCTCAATTATTTGAAAGGTTTCATCTGTTATCCAGTGTTTCCGTTTCACAGGATTATTTATCTTTGGATGATCAATTGGTGTTGTTACATAATGTTTTAAAGTCTCCCATATTTCTTGTGATGTTCCGTTACGAATAGAGGGCATTATTTTCTGTACTTCCTGGAGAAGGTCGTCCTTCTTTCTGAGTTCTATCCTATTTGTCTCTTTTCGTTTGTTGGGCGCTTTAAGTTTAATCTTTACTTTAGCTACGAGTAGAGTATGATCGGATCCGCATATCGCCCCTGGATATGACCTGACTGTTTGAATTGACGATCTCCAGCGAATATTGGTAAGGATGTAATCTATTTGATTTCTAGACCTATCTCCAGGACTTTTCCAAGTATAAAGTCGACGTACATGGTGTTTAAATCGAGTATTCATGATAGAATAATTGTTTGTGATAGCAAACTCGATTAAACGGTCACCTCTTTCGTTTTTCTGGCCTATTACTGAACTTCCCCAGTACATTCTTTATGTCGTCATTCTGTGTAGTGTTGCCAACTTTTGCATTGAAGTCGCCACATATTAAAGTAAGCTCTTTATTTGGTATGTTGGCGATTGTCATTTCCAGTTTTTCGTAGAACTCCTCGATCTTTATGTCATCTGATGTGCTGGTTGGCGCATAAACTTGTCCGAGTTTCAGTTTTTCTTTTTGCAGACCAGTAGCTGAATTTCCACACGATGCCTGGTCATTAACATTTGCGTGGTCGGTGGCTAATTTTGCACTACTTGACCCGGACTCAAGGTAGCGCCGGTCGTCAACCGGGCTGCGTGACAACATCCGAGGCATTTCATTCGACGACATCACGCATAACTTTCTTGGGAATGATTATGCAATGGTTTCCCCTGCCCTATTGCATCGCAGTATCACAACCTTTCTGCTGGTACAGCTCCGCTTGTGAAAATCCAATGATAAGCCGGTTCAGGATAATTTCCTATACGCCTTAACTTGGTACTGACGGTCGCTGCTGCCCTCCGTCAGGAACGTTTATCGACCTTCCGGTCAAAGTTTGAGGAATTTAGGAGTGTGTGAATGGGGAGAGGCGCAAGTTACGCAGTTTGTGTGTAGGGTGCGCAACATGTATATTCCACACACCCCCCGCGCAAAATGGACCCCATCCACTCAAACACGGTCAAAAGGACTCATCCAACACTCGGGGTGTGGTTGAGATAGGTTTTAGGTAGGTAAAGGACGAGATGGAATTTTAAGTAAGGACAACGGTCAGTTGCTCCTGCAGTCGCTTCTTACGACAAGGAGGAGATCCTGTGGGTGTATTCTACTTAGTGGCCCGCATCCCACACGGGATCGAATAAATACTGACAAATCCAACCCCACAAAGCAAGCACCAAGACGTGTCCCATTTGCACAATAAAAAGAAACTTTTGTCACTCTTGAAGATATGCGAAAAGAGATTTTTGTCGAGAGTCGAGTAGCAACTGGTCTTATCCAGCGGTATTGGTAACCCAGAAAGGTGGCTCCATAAGGTTATAATGTCGACGACAAGATTGAATAGGGTCACCAAGGACAACCACTGCCCCGAATTGCCGATACCCTTAGCGCATTGGCAGGATTGAAATGGTTTTCCACAGTGGATCTCAAAAGCGGCTATTGGCAAGTTTGAGTCCACCCTGAAGATAGAGAGAAGAATGTATTTTTTGCTGGAAATAGGCTCCAAAAATTCAAGTCCGTATGGCATCCATTGGGATTATGTAATGCACCTGACACATTTGAACGATTAATGGAACTAATTCTTAGGGGACCTATATGGAAAATCTGTCTGGTATAAATCGACGACGTCAGGGTCATCGGAAGGGATTTCGACGAACACCTTGCCTATTGGCCATTTGAGAGAAGTTTTCACCAGACTTAGAAACGCCCACCTACAAGTAAATGTCAAAAAGTGCGAGCTCGTCCAATAAAAAGTTACACTGAATTCAAATAAGACATGCAGCGCATGTAAACAAATATTACATTTGTTAAAGGTACTCAAAACGAATCTACTCGTTCCATAATAACAGTATATTATATTAACATCACGTTATCACTTTGTTTCTTTTCTCGATTATTAGATTTTATTGTTAGTGTAGGAAACAGAGGTTGAACTTCGCAAACTCGACACAAGTCTGGTTTTATTTTTTTCTGGTATATCAAGGAGTACCTACTTATTATGAGCCTTACTTTTTCCTAAAATATTACGCCCTGGAATACCCATTTTCATTCCTTTAAAGGGGGTACTTTTTGGTTTGTGCGAAACGTAGCCCTTCCCGTACGTTTTTGCAAAAAATTCCCTAATAGAAATATGAAGAGGACTATATTTCCTACAATTTATTCCGCGACAGCATATAGGCGAGCGGCAGGCAATCCCAAAATGACCAGGTACTGACCACGGAAAGGTGAATGGCCAATTTTAGACATACTGTATGTTTTTGACGGTGCTCAAAACGAAAATGAGATTTATTTTGGATTTCATGTGGGGACATTGTAAAAATAAAATCACGTTTTTTTGCGTTTACCTCGCTACAGCTCTGTTCCATTTTAATATTTTTTTCTGAAATTTTTACAGTATATAGCTCTTCTGAAGACAACGGTACCTGTTTCAAGCTTTAATTCTTATTCTGATAAAGGTTATGAATTTTTCAAAGGAAAAGGTGCGGATTTGTGCATTGCAAAGTTTAATCGCAAAAGTTGAGTGAATAACTTTAAAATTTAGCTTTTTAATAACATTTATGTTCAAATAGAGAGTACAAAGAAGTTTTCTGGAAATTTTTAGATCAAAATGTTTTATAGAAAAAAAATAGTGCAACTTTTATTATCGACATTAGGAATCCCCCACATAACAATTATTTTTCGAGATACTGACCATGGGTGGTTAATGACTAATTTTATTCTTAGATTATGTTTTTGACGGTGCTGAAAACGAAAATGAAATTTATTTTAAATTTTAGGTGGGGGATATGGTCAAAATAGCAATTTTACCCTAAAAATAAAAAAGTGAAATCACGTTTTTTTTGCGTTTAACTCGCTACAACTCTGGTCCATTTTAAAATTTTCCTAGTCCTTTTAGTCTTATTCTAGTAAAAGTTATGAATTTTTTAAAGTACAAGGTGCAGATTCGTGAATTGCAAAGTTCAATCGCAAAAGTTGAGTGGCAAAATTTGAAATTTATCTTATTAATCACGTTTATGTTAAAACATAGAGCACAAAGAAGTTTTCTGAAAAGTTTTAGTTTCAAATGTTTTATAGAACAAAAATGGCGCAACTTTTAATATAGAAGTTATACTTAGGAAGTCAATAGAAAGAAAATGCCACGATTAGTAAGTCAATAACATATTGAGTTAGTACAAATTTTATATTTTAGTATTACTTATTGTATATCTATGTATTATTAATATTATTTATAATTTAAACATATTAAAGTCAGAATTTTTTATTAGTTTTTTGAAAGTAAATTAAATGTAAGACCAAATACTTACAATGGGATAATATCACGAGGTTTTTTCCTGGTTTTCCCTCGCGATTTACTATGGAATCTCTAACGCGAGAATTATCGTTGCATTTGGTTGTCTTTTTAAAGACAAATCACATGCTATGATTTTTTTTGTGACTGATATTTTTGAGTTGGGAATAATTTCATGTAATCGAATGAACTTTCTTTTAGTAAAGTCGTCCCAGGAACGCAACTCATAAATATTGGCAATATCATTTTAAAGTCTTCTACTTTAAAATGTATAATATACGTCTGAATTGCCAATTTTGCGAATTGGCGCTTCTTCTTCTTATTTGGCTTTTTCCCATTATGTGTTCGCCGTTTCCTATCCTCATCGGCGAAAATATACCGAGACAAGTTGGCATATCCAGAATAAGTAAATTATTTTCAAGATACTTGAGTGATGTGTGCGATACTGTAACATAGTTTTATATAAACCTGGGATAAAGGTTAAGGTAAAGATAAAATATAGCAATAAAATATCAGAGATTAATATAGATATATATTTGTTTGATATGAAAACAAAACATTGAAATTAAGAAACAATTCGATGAGGCACTTGCGCTTGTAATACTGAACGAACTTACTGTTTTGCTGTTTATTAAGGCATAAAAGTTATTCTGATTGTACCTCACATTGTTTCCAAGCGTTTTATTTCTAAAAATTAACAAAAATTAAAAAGAGTTTTGAACACAATATGTCTTATAAACTACATACATATTGGACAATAACATAAATTATACAAAGAAAATAAGCAGATATGTTGATATAAAAAAAAATTATGTGCCCAATTTATCTTAAACCTTAACAATTTTTGGTATCAAAATAATCATTTTTAAAAAGTTTGTACATGCGACCTTAGATGGCGTAGTTGAACACAGTCTACTTTAATACAATTATAAATATCCAATTAGCTGCAATTTTTTACCGTAAAGTTAAAAAAAGTAAATATAAGAAGGAAGGGTGAACGGGTAATTGTAACAATTGCTGTAAAATTAGAGCATTATAGTGCCAAAGTTGCCATGTCTGGAGATTTTCCCTGAATAATTCTACTATTTTTAGAAAATGTAGCCACTGTTTTATTAATTATACAGTCGGAAAAATGAAAATGCCCATGAACGATCATATCAATCACATATTATTCAGATTATTAATAATCTCTCTCTCTCTCTCTCTCTCTCTCTCTCTCTCTCTCTCTCTCTCTCTCTCTCTCTCTCTCTCTCTCTCTCTCTCTCTCTCTCTCTCTCTCTCTCTCTCTCTCTCTCTCTCTCTCTCTCTCTCTCTCTCTCTCTCTCGCTTTGCTATTCATGGAAAAAGACAGCAAATACAAAATATGTGATTGATGTGATCGTTCATGGGTAATCTTTCATTTTTCCGACTGTAATAAAGCATTCGATAAAGTAAGTCATGAACAATTGAGGCTGTTCACGGTCAATTCATTTGGAACCACGCCAAATGGTTTCAGTCAAACGGATTGACGCCAAAATCATAGCCCATTAACGATCACTCCAAATTGGTTATCATTTTGTATTTGACGTGGTTCAGTGAAGACGAAAAATGGACGTGGGTTTGGACATTGCCGGGAGTTTGGACCATAGGAGTTTTCTATTGGTTCGTTGCAGCACGCGGTAATATTTTAACCAATAGGCGGCGAGGTTCCAGATGCATATACGGAATGTTGGTCGGTCCCAAATTCATATACGGATTGTTACAATATCGTACACCGAAAAAGATAAGTTTTTTTAGAGTCTTTTAAAAGGAGATTGATTTTAAAATACTTGTTACTGTATTATTAAATAAAAATAAAACAACTATAGTATTTCGAATGTTATTTGGTGCGAAATTCATATGCGGAATGTTAATTATTCGTAGACCAAAATAAATACAGAGAGAGTCTGTAATTTGAAATAAATTCAATATCTCAAATACTAATTGTTTTTTTGAAAATTGCTCAGACCCGTGGATTAGTATTTCAAATTTTCCTTTTTTACATACAATAATAATGTATATAGGGTGTCCCAATTTAGAGATATGACGTCATCGTTGATTTTCTTAAATGGCAACACTGTCATTGTGATAGGGTGTGTAAAGTCATACATCACTGCAAAATATCAAATTTTTATTCTCTGCCATTTACAAGATAATAAAAAATAACAAAGTTATGTCTGTAATTTGGAATAAATTCAATAATTCAAATAATAATTGTTTTTTTGAAAAATGCTCAGACCAGTCGATTAGTATTTCAAATTGTCATTTTTGACATAAAATAATAATGTATACAAGGTGTCCCAATTTAGAGATAGACGGCATCGTTGATTTTTTTAAATGGCAACACTAGCATTTTGATAGCTATTTTGACAGGGTGTGTAAAGTTATACATAACTTCAAAATTTTTATTCCCTACCATTTATAAGATAATAAAAAATAACAGTTATGAAAAACAAGTAATCAAATAATAATGAAATTTAATTAGTTCAATTAAGCAAATGCTCATAATATTGCCCACTGACCATTTGACAATAATTGAGGGCAACATTATGAGCATTTGCTTAATTGAAATAATTAAATTCAATTATTATTTGATTACTTATTTTTTATTACTTTGTTATTTTTTATTATCTTGTATATGGTAGGGAATAAAAATTTGAAATTTTGCAGTTATGTATAACTTTACACACCCTATCAAAATAGCTATCAAAATAACAGTGTTGCCATTTAAGAAAATCAACGATGACGTCAAATCTCTAAATTGGGACACCCAATTTGAAGTTATACATAACTTCAAAATTTCAAAATTTTTATTCCCTACCATTTATAAGATAATAAAAAATAACAGTTATGAAAAACAAGTAATCAAATAATAATGAAATTTAATTAGTTCAATTAAGCAAATGCTCATAATATTGCCCACTGACCATTTGACAATAATTGAGGGCAACATTATGAGCATTTGCTTAATTGAAATAATTAAATTCAATTATTATTTGATTACTTATTTTTTATTACTTTGTTATTTTTTATTATCTTGTATATGGTAGGGAATAAAAATTTGAAATTTTGCAGTTATGTATAACTTTACACACCCTATCAAAATAGCTATCAAAATAACAGTGTTGCCATTTAAGAAAATCAACGATGACGTCAAATCTCTAAATTGGGACACCCTTTATACATTATTATTTTATGTCAAAAATGACAATTTGAAATACAAATCGACGGGTTTAAGCATTTTTCAAAAAAACAAATAGTATTTGAATTATTGAATTTATTCCAAATTAAAGACATAACTTTGTTATTTTTTATTATCTTGTATATGGTAGGGAATAACAATTTGAAATTTTGCATTTATGTATAACTTTATACACCCAATCAAAATGGCTATCAAAATGATAGTGTTGCCATTTAAGAAAATCAACGATGACGTCATATCTCTAAATTGGAACACCCTGTATACATTATTATTGTATGTCAAAAAGGACAATTTGAAATACTAATCGACTGGTCTGAGCAATTTTCAAAAAAACGATTAGTATTTGAGATATTGAAATTATTCCAAATTACAGACTCTCTCTGTATATAAACCAGAATATAATATTTAAAACACAACCGCAAACGTTATAACCAAGTTAACATTTATTTTCGTCTGATAGCACACAGCCCTAAACTTCAACAGAATTGAATTGAATAGCTGAAACAGATCTAAACATACTTAACAACACGTGCAAGTCATTAAAAATTCTGAGAAATAGTCAAATAAAGAAATATGTATGTATCTCAAATCTATACCATCCCATTTATGAATTTTGCACCAAATAGGTACCTAATCATTGTTATATTTTGCTTTAATAATACATCAATAAGATAGGTATTCTAAAATCAGTCTCCTTTAACTGATTAATAAAAAGTCCCATTTTTGGTCTACGAATAATTAACATTCCGCATATGAATTTCGCACCAAATAACATTCGAAATACTAGGTATAATTGTTTTATTTTTATTTAATAAGACAGTAACAAGTATTTTAAAATCAATCTCCTTTTAAAAGACTTATCTTTTTCGGTGTACGATATTGTAACAATCCGTATATGAATTTGGGACCGACCAACATTCCGTATATGCATCTGGAACCTCGCCGCCTATTGGTTAAAATATTACCGCGTGCTGCAACGAACCAATAGAAAACTCCTATGTTCCAAATACATATACGGAATGTTTAGATGCTGCCGGGAGGGTGGCGCGATGGCATGACGCGGTGTATCGCCACTCACGAGCAGACGGCATGATGGCTTGGCGTCAAGCAACGGCATGACGCGATGGATTACAAAGCTAATGGAAATCCGGATTTTGGGATTACGCCAAAAAAGCAATCATGATTCAACACTCACGATCAAAATTTGGCTGTATATCACGTCATTTGACGCGATGGCATGACCGTGAATGTTCACCTTTAAAACCAAAGTGATGCAAGTCATATTTTCGAATGTCCCGCTTTATAATCTCAATATATAGACCTCTTGTCATCAGGAAAAGTGGTTTTAAGTCTTTACAGCAATACAGTGTAGAAACTTACACCACTTTTCTTCTTTTAAGAGGTCTATATATCAAGATTGTAAAGCAAGTCCTACATCATTTCAAAAATATGACTTACACCACTTTGGCTTTAACACACTAATTAATAAATGTACCGAAATTAAAGAAGATAAACTATAATGACCTCAGGATCATATCGAATTTATACTATTGCAGCGAGCAAAAGTACGTCTTAAGAACAGCTGTCAGAAGAAATTGAAATCAGACGTGGGGTGAGACAGGGATGCGTATTGTCGTCAATTCTTTTTACTGCCTACTCGGAAGAGATCCTGAAAATAGGCCTTGAGAGTGAAACAGCTGGAATAAAGGTAAATGGAGTGCACTAACATTAGATAATATGAGGATGACACAAGGAAGAGGCATAGGAAGCAGACGCATCTCCTGGCTGAGGAACCTTAGAGAATGGTTTAACTGTAGTTCATTACAACTATTCAAAGCAGCAGCCAACAAAGTGACCATAGCCATTATGATATCCAACCTCCGATAGGAGAGGGAACTTTAAGAAGAAGAAGGATGACACTGTCATCTTAGCCGAAAATGTTGAAGATGATCAGACACTGGTGACCAGAATAGCTTTGTATAGAAAAGAATACGCTCTAACAATGAGCATCAAGATGATAATACACTAAGCCCCAAAATTAACGCACCACCTTAAAAATGGGACATTTTTGATGTCTTGTATTTCCTAAACCTGTTGTCCGATTTTAGTGATTTTTTAAATATGTTATAGCATTATTATTCAAGAATATCGATGTAATAATATTGTTGCTAAACAGATAAGTGTCATTGTATACCGGGTGTAACAATGATAGTGTGTTTTTTCCTTAAAGTTTGGAACACCCTGTGGAATATTCTGGCATATATAAAATATTGAAATTAAAACTCAACTGTAGCCTTATGCTTTCTTAACATTATGCTTTTTGATTCATTAGCTTATGTTGTATAATAAAAAAGTTAGGTGCTTTAACAACTAGCCATGTTCTTCATCAATACAGGGTGTTTCTAAGTACGTGCGACCAACTTTAAGGGGTAATTCTGCATAAAAAAATAATGACCATTTGCTTTATAAACATATGGCCGCAAATGCTTCGTTTCCGAGATACGGGATGTTGAATTTTTTCTTACAAACTGACGATTTATTTATTGCTCTAAAACCGGATGAGATATGCAAATGAAATTTGGTAGGTTTTAAGAGGTAGTTATTGCGCATTTTTTGGCATACAATTAAGAATTCTATATTCACCATTGGCGTGCATACGGGTCATATTACCCGTATGCACGCCGATGGTGAATATAAAATTCTTAATTGTATGCCAAAAAATGCGCAATAACTACCTCTTAAAACCTACCAAATTTCATTTGCATGTCGCAACCGGTTTTAGAGCAATAAATAAATCGTCAGTTTGTAAGAAAAAATTCAACATCCCGTATCTAAGAAACGAAGCATTTGCGGACATATGTTTATAAAGCAAATGGTCATTATAGTCCTGTCGCCAGTGGGGGTACAACGGCCTCCTTAATTCAGATGGACTTACCCAAGCTTTTTTATGTATTTTGACCCGTAGAACATGAATTTTTTGGGTAACAGTCGGATATCGATAAGATTGTTATAAACAAAGAACTTGAGGAATCACATAACAGCGCTTTTCGCAAAACAAAACATTTTTTTGTATTTTTTGGGCCATTCTAAGCAAAAAATGTTTTTACAAGTTTTTTCGTAGAATGCATCGTTTTCGACATAAATGCGGTTGAACTTTTAAAAAATCGAAAAATTGCAATTTTTGAACCCGAATAACTTTTGATTGAAAAATAAAATAGCATTTCTGCTTACCGCATTTGAAAGTTCAAGCCAAATTCTATCGGTTTTGATTACTTTCATTGCTAAAAATTAATTTTTTTATTGTTAAACAAAGCTATAAACACATAGTGATTGAATGATGTTTTCAATGCATTTCTCATTTGAATTCGAACGAGTAGGCGCGCATACAGACAATTTCTACGTAGATTACGTACATAAAACGCATGCATTGGGTACGGGAAACACTATGTGTTTATGGTTTTGTTTAACAAATAAAAACTTAATTTTTAGCAATGAAAAAAACCGATAGAATTTGACGTGAATTTTCAAATTCAGTAAGCAGAATTGCTATTTTATTTTTTAATCAAAAGTTATTCGGGTTCAAAAATTGCATTTTTTCGATTTTTTGAAAGTTCAACTGCGTTTATCTCGAAAACTATGCATCCTACGAAAAAACTTGTAGGACCAGTTTTTGCTGAAGAATCACCCAAAGAATACAAAAAATGTTTTGTTTTGCGAAAAATCGCTGTTATGTAATCCCTCATGTAATCCGGATCAATTGTTACCCAAAAAATTCGTGTTCTACGGGTCAAAATACATAAAAAAACTTGGGTAAGTCCATCTGAATTAAGGAGGCCGTTGTACCCCCCCCCCTGGCGACAGGACTATTATTTTTTTATGCAGAATTAGCCCTTAAGTTTGTCACACTTATTTAGAAACACTCTGTATTGATGAAGAACATGGCTAGTTGTAAAAGTACCTAACTTTTTTATTATCCAACATAAGCTAATGAATCAAAAAGCATAATTTAAGAAAGCATAAGGCTACAGTTGAGTTTTAATTTCAATATTTTATATACGCCAGAATATTCCACAGGGTGTTCCAAACTTTGAGGAAAAACACACTATCATTGTTACACCCGGTATACAATGACACTTATCTGTTTAGCAACAATATTATTACATCGATATTATTGAAGAATAAAGCTATAACATATTAAAAAAATCACTAAAATCGGACAACAGGTTTAGGAAATACAAGACATCAAAACTGTCCCATTTTTAAGGTGGTGCGTTAATTTTGGTGCTTAGTGTATTTATGAGAATATCGAAAACATCTAAGACTGTATATTTCTATTATCCTTTACATTTTCGGCATCTACTTCTAGAATGAAGTATAGATATTAGTTTATGGAATATGTTTATGTTCAAACTACATCGTAATAATATAACAAGTTTGTCTAGATGGAATAAACACCATAAAATCTAGAAATACTATTATTCTATTGCATTTTTTCGTTTTATCATGATTACTATGATATTTTAGTGAACTGTGTGGCCGAGCAAGACATCTAAGGTGATACATACTATAAAAATTTCACAATTTTTAAATTTTTTTCTTATTAAATAAACATCTCAAAAGCAAAACTACTATCAAAGATTAAAGGTTATTACAATTCGCCATAATGGTGTGATGTCATGTCCTCTTTTTTAAGTTAACTTTATTTTCGTAGGAGTTTGATTGGGTTTTCAAGCAAGTCTTAATAATGTATTGCAATGAAACATTCCATATAAATTGAAAAATTATACTAGATGTTTTTAAACATATCGTCCCTACCATTTCCAACTATCGAATGTGAAAAATCGGGTTTTTAAGATTCGATACCTTGCCCTCGCATTATACGTGATACATGTTGTGGCAAATTCTCGTTATTGTAGCTTGATTAGGAGCGCAGGAAATATGCTGTTTAAACCATCGAATATGAACATTTTCTCATTTGGTTAACTGCAAACTGTTTTGTATAAATATAACTAAAGGTATATTTGTACAACGCTAAATGTCGAATGTGTCACATTCGCTAGTTTGTGTTGTAATTTAACAGTTTTATTCAATTATAATCTGTAAACTGTCGAAAATGCTAAACTACTGAGAAGAATAAAATGCACGTGTTTACAATTTGTGCGAATTTTGTTTCAATATCGCTTCCAAGAGATTCTTGTGAGGCAGTTTATGATTTCATTTTAACGGATTTTCATTATTTGATTATACAGTTATTCGCTATTATACATTCTCTACTTTGAATCATGGAACCGAAACAAATCTTTGATTGATACAAAAAGCAAAGTAACGAATGTGATTTTTTGGAAAGAAAAAAATGATAAGCAGTTCAAATTTGTTATCAATCTAGCAAGGATTAAAGATTACATACAAAAAATATAAAAATTTTACCATTTGTCAATGCGCTGATTTAGGAGTCTTTAAAAAAGAGTTATTTTTGCTCTCCTGAAAAGTACCACTTTTCACATTCGATAGTTGAAAATGACAGGGACGATATGTGTAATCTGGTGAATTCGAATATTGCTGAGGTCAGTTCGTTTTAATTATAATTTATAATGATGATCATCTTTGCTTTATTCCATGGTGGAGATGTTTGTAGCGTTCCAGATGCCGACATAACCGAAGAGGCTGATGATTGGTTTTCTCTATCTGCTATTTCGTTGAAGATATAACAAAAACAGTAACTTAATATGTCGCATCAAGCAATTCACTGACCGAGGAACCAAAAAGTTATTTTCTACTAAGCGTATTTGATATTTTTAGAATCGTATACATATTTTTTAAGGAATTAGGTTGGCAACCTCTGACCAGAAAAGATTAATGATAAGCTGGTTACCTGCAGGCCAGAATACAGAAAATTGTGTGACTTTTATGTCTAACAGTGAATCATCCAACTGTCATGAATTTGATTTATAAGACTTTGTAAAGATAAAAGTTCTTCCTGATGGTCGAAAATTTAAACAGATGTTTGATTAAAATGGATAGCAAGCTAAAACTTAGTCTCAGCTTTTTAAGACCTTACGAGGTAGTTTATTCTGATTAAAATTTAGTTAGAGTTTAACCTTATCTTTGATAAAATTTTACTTAAAACAATTTTTTATTTTTTAGGAAATACATAGTTTTAAACCATTTTATATTACAATTCTAGATTAATGTGTACTATCTGACCAAACATGGGACATAGAAGAAAGTTTTTTGATTTCTAAAAAAAGCTTTTATCATTTTATTGGCGGCCCACATATTTAAGCTGTATCTTATAAGTTGTTGATACATCTATGAATCTATGAACTGCCATAATACACTAAGCATCAAAATTAACGCACCACCTTAAAAATGGGACATTTTTGATGTCTCGTATTTCCTAAAACTGTTGTCCGATTTCAGTGATTTTTTTAGTATATTATAGCTTTATTCTTAAGAATATTAAGAATATATTAAGAATATCGGTGTAATAATATTATTGTTAAAGAGATAAGTGTCATTGTATACCGGGTGTTATAATGATAGTGTGTTTTTCCTCAAAGTTTGGAACACCCTGTGGAATATTCTAGCGTATATAAAATATTGAAATTAAAACTCTACCGTAGCCTTAGGCTTTCTTAACATTTTGCTTTTTGATTTATTCGCTTATGTTGGATAATAAAAAAGTTAGGTACTTTAACTAGCAATGTTATTCATCAATACAGGGTGTTTCTAAATAAGTGAGGCAAACTTTAAGGGGTAATTCCGCATGAAAAGTAATGACCGTTTGCTTTATAAACGTATGCTTGTAAATGTTTCGTTTGCGAGATACGGGATGTTGAATTTTTTCTTACAAACTGACGATTTATTTATTGCTCCAAAACTGGTTGAGATATGCAAATGAGGTTTGATACATTTTAAGAGTAGTTATTGCGCGTTTTTTGACATACAATTAAGAATTTAATATTCACCATTGGCGTGCATACGAGTATAAACATTTTAGATACATCCCGTATGCACGCAATGGTGAATATAAAATTCTTAATTGTATGTCAAAAAATGCGCAATAACTACCTCTTAAAACCTACCAAATTTCATTTGCATAACTCAACCGGTTTTAGAGCAATAAATAAATCGTTAGTTTGTAAGAAAAAATTCAACATCCCGTATCTCGGAAACGAAACATTTGTGGACATATGTTTATAAAGCAAACGGTCATTATTTTTGCATGCAAAATTACCCCTTAAAGTTTGTCGCACTTATTTAGAAATACCCTGTATTGATGAATAACATGGCTACTGGTTGTTAAAGTACCTAACTTTTTTATTATTCCACATAAGCGAATGAATCAAAAAGTAGAATGTCAAGAAAGCCTAAGGCTACAGTTGAGTTTTAATTTTAATATTTTATATACGCTAGAATATTTCACAGGGTGTTTCAAACTTTGAGGAAAAAACACAGTATGATTGTTACACCCGGTATATAATGACACTTACCAGTTTAGCAATAATATTATTAAACTGACATTGTTGAAGAACAAAGCTATAATATACTAAAAAATCACTAAAATCGGACAACAGGTTTAGGAAATACGAGACATCAAAAATGTCCTATTTTTAAGGTGCTGCGTTAATTTTGGTGCTTAGTGTATATTGTCCGAATTTCTTTAAGATGCAATTTGCTTATAAACATAATTTTATTAACTACAGATGAAAATCCATTACTTCAGTGGCAAGGAACTTAGTTCTAAAAAAATTCTAAAGTGTCGAGTAGGTGTTTATTTATAAAGTTGCTTCAAGGTCTTGAAAAGCAAAGGACAATACGGAAAAACGTGTGGTAGAAAAAATTGTTAGATCTTTCTTTTATCAAAATTTTGTATGGGAAGCAACCACTAGAACTGGTTATTTCCTACATTTTTTCAGATAAAAGTGGTAGAATTTCCAAAAATATTATTACAAAAAAAAACCAACTTTTCTTTCTAAAACCCATATTTGCTCGAACACTATCAATTTGGTATATTAATGTATTCTAAACGTTTACATCAAAATCAGTCATGTTTTACATAATTATTTCATTACACATTGTGTAATTAAATTTCGAGATGAAAGTGGTATATTTATAGAGAGTGATACAGATCCAATTTTTGTTTTCAAAGTTAATTGCTTTTATATTTCGTAGGAAACACTTAAAAAACTTGCATAGGTATTGTCTTTATTTAGCTATTTTATTAGTGACCTGTTTTATTACAGTAAGCGCCACGCTAGTAGACACACGCGGGTATCAAATTTCTAGGCGTGGGCTAATCTGGCCCGTTCTCACATATGACTTTTATGTCTGATATGCCATGTGACTGTCATGAAACCATTCAAAATAATTGTTTTTTCCATACAGAAAATAAACTTACGTGCATATAAATGGGCCCACTTAAAAATTTGGTCATTTTTTATGTTTCGTATTTCCTAAACCTGTTGGCCGATTTAAGTGATTTTTTAATATGTTATAGCCTGATTCTTTAACAATATCGCTGTAATAATATTGTTGCTAAACAGGTAAATTTTATTGTATACGGGGTGTATGAATCAAACTGTGTTTTTTTTCTCAAAGCTCGCATCAACCTGTGGAATATTCTAGCATTTATAAAATACTGAAATTAAAACCAAACTAAAGCTTCAGGTTTTCTTAATATTCTGTTTTTTTATTCATTCATTTATGTTGGATAATAAAAAAGTTAGGTACTTTAACAACTAGACATGTTCTTCATCAATACACGGTGTTTCTAAATAAGTGTGACAAACTTTAAGGGGTAATTCTGCGTGAAAAAATAATGAAAGTTTGCTTTATAAACACATATGTCCGCAAATCCTTCGTTTCCGAGATACGGGGCGTTGATTTTTTTCTTACAAACTGCCGATTTATTTATTCCTCTAAAACCGGTTGAGATATGCAAATGAAATTTGGTAGGTATTAAGAGGTAGTTATTGCGCATTTTTTGTCATACAATTAAAAAAATTATATTCACCATTGGCGTGCATACGGGTCATACTACCCGGTCATGTTACCCTTTATGCAAGCCAATGGTGAATATAAAATTTTTAATTGTACGTCAAAAAATGCGAAATAACTACCTCTTAAAACCTACCAAATTTCATTTGCATATCTCAACCGGTTTTAGAGCAATAAATAAATCGTCAGTTGTAAGAAAAAATTCTACAAACAGTATCTCGGAAACGAAGCATTTGCGGAAATGTTTACAAAGCAAATGGTCATTATTTTTCATGTAGAATTACCCCTTAAAGTTTGTCGCACTTATTTAGAAACACCGTGTATCGATGAAGAACATGTTTAGTTGTTAAAGTACCTAACTTTTTATTATCCAACATAAACGAATGAATAAAAAAACATAATATTAAGAAAACTGGTGATGCGAACTTCGAGAAAAAAACACAGTTTGATTCGTACATCCGGCATACAATAAAAATTTACCTGCTTAGCAACAATATTATTACATTCATATTGTTAAAGAATCAGGCTATAACATTAAAAAAATCACTTAAATCGGCCAACAGCTTTAGGAAATATGAGACAAAAAAGACAAAATTTTTAAGCGGGCCGATTTCTATGCACGTAAGTTTACATTAATTAATACTATTGTTATTCTGCTTCAAAAAAAAACTTAACAGAAAAAATATTATAATACTTTATAACTTTTACAACTATAAACTTCAAACAGCTGTCAACTTTCTATGTTTTCTATACATTTTCTGACGTTCTAGACGTCACTAGACATAAAAATATACAGTGCAACAAGTGAAGGGTCCAGGACTGTATTACCTCAATGTACCCGTGTGTCTAGTAGCGTGGCGGTTACTGTATATATACAGGGCATTAGTAAATAAGTGCGACAAACTTTAAGGGGTAATTCTGCATGAAAAAATAATGACAGTTTGCTTGATAAACATATGTCCGCAAATGCTTCGTTTTCGAGATACGGGGTGTTGAAATTTTTCATACAAACTTCTATATGTATAAAAACTTACTTCGAATACTTTGTAAGTGTTGATGTTTTACCTTTTTTGCATAAAAACGGCGCCTCATATGAACAAAAGGGAAGATAAATTCTTTATCACAAATTGAACGATGAATTCAAAAATAATTTTTAATTTAAAATATCTCACTGACATACTATTTTTTTTTCTTTAAAAAATTTATACGATTACCCGTATATGCGCCAAATTTCATTTGCCTATCTCAACCATTTCATTTGCACATTATATTTATAAAGGAAACTAACATTATTTTTTCATGCAGAATTTTACCCCTTAAAATTTGTCGCGCTTATTTACTAACACCCTGTAAATATAAAACACTGTCCAGGCTTTTAAGCAAATGTGTTCTTATTATAATGCTGTGCCTTGCCCTTATAATGCTACAAAAATTACTACTTTCATAACACAATGTTGCGCACTGTCTTGCGGCTTACAAATAGAATTAATATGTAGGTGGTACGATAAGTACTTAGCCACTCCGCGCGATGGTACTATTACCGTAAGAGAATTTTGTTTTGACCGCGCGTGGAAGCGGGCGTTTCGGGGATTTTAGAAAAATGAAAAAATAGCAATATCGGCCGGTGATCGATTCTTGTTTTTGGAAGGGACATGGCACAGTGAAATCTAAGAGCGCTTGAATGCTGTGTACGGTGACTCTTCTCCTTCTATGGCGACCGATCAACATTGGTTTAACAGGTTAACTGCCGAGAAAAATTATAACATTTGTGTCCGGTGCCGACTATTTTTTTAAAGATATATGTGTGTATTGTTGTATACATGAATATATAAATAAAGTTAGTTGAAGGTGTTGTGATAAGAATTACACAAAAAAACTAAAACACCTAGAGGTGTGATTGGCATCAGATACGGAAATCAGTTTTTTTTATTTAATGGCATAGACATTAGTCATTCAGCCAGTTGCTATAAAGAATATACAATCCTATCCCTAATACAAAATTAAACAGAAACAATACAATACAATAATAATACAATAAAAATAATCATGGATCTCTGATAAAGTGATATTACATTTATGATAAAAAAGGATGCAAATCTGAACTTAAGTCATACAAAATATAATGGGCGCGTACAAATCTTATAGGATTGTGCGTGTATCTAACAAGAAATCTATAATGATATTGTATATTTGTTGTGAGCCTGTAGCCAGCAGAGACTGGATATTGAATGGTGCATGCATATCAAGTTTAATTAAATTTTTATAGAGAGAGTTTGAATGCTGTTGAGACTTAGTACATTCAAAAAAGATATGATCAAGATCACCCTGTTTTCCGCAATGTTTGCAATTATCGTCTTGAATCACATTTATTTTATATAAATGACTTGGATAGCAAGCATGTCTAAAACGGAAATCATTTACTCGGTGCCAGAATGCACCTATAGGTGTGTTAAAATATTCTATTGCAGTGGTAAAATACATACATGTATTTATTTGCAAAAGTCATAAGTGACTAAAATAAAAACCAACAAAATTATTTGCTTAAGTTATGAAAAGCTAAAACAATAAAAAATGAACAATAAAATCATCAGTTTTTGTGAAACTCATCAAAACATTCTACACATAGACCAGGATATTCCGGTCATGCTTTGCATTCAAAAATAGTCATCTTTCTCCTCTTGTTCCTTCTACAGAATCTGCATTCTGTAATGCATATGATAATTGAGATTGAGAACCGAGATACTGAAAACGAGAAGTTGGCACTTCTCCTTGTTGTTTGTTGACAAGTAACAAGACTACTCTCTGTTGCCAGATTTACAGTCAGTACATATTATTAACATCTGGATTCTGGAAGTAGTTATAACTAGAGAACAGAAAAGAAGCTTAAAAACTGTATTTGTCACGTTGATTTCGTAGATTTACCGATTTTTAGGTAGGTTTGGGAACACTGGTAACGGCACACCTCGACTTGGCATCATCGCAGTATGACACGAGAACACACCTATAGGTGTGTTCGGCAGTCAACCTGTTAACGAGTTTCAACGTGATCGCACGTCGGTTTTTGATCCAAGTCATATCCAGGTGCCCTGAAAACAACTATCACGGAGGATAATGTAAAAGAAATTCACGATCTCGTATTGGCAGACCACCGACTGAATGTTCGCGAGATAGCTGAGACAGTAGACATCTCAAAAGACTGCGTGAGTAATATCCTGCACGAAATTTTGGGAATGAGAAAGCTGTCGGTGCGATGGGTGTTACATTTTCTCCCTCAGGCCAACAAGCGCAACCATAAGACCACTCCAGAGCAGTATCTGAAGCTGTTTAAGCGTTATCCGAAAGAGTTTCTACATTGCTTCCTAACCGTTGACAAAACATGGATCCACCGGTACTCACCAGAGATCAAGGAACAGTCGATATAGTAGACGTCACCCAACGAACGTGCTCTGAAGAAGGCGAAGACTGTCCTATCGGCCGAAAAGCTGGTGACCACCGTTTTCTGGGATTAGCAAGGTATGATCTATATCGACTTACTTGAAAAGGACCAAACGGTCGTATTATTGGGCCGATTCGACGTCGAATTGCAGAAAAACAGCCCCAAATTGGGGAAGAAAAAAATGCTCTTCCACCATGACAACGCACCTCGTCACACTTCCGCCGTCGTCATGGCCAAACTGGGCTACGAACTGCCGTCCTATCCACTTTATTCTCCTGATTTGGCCTTGTACGACTTCTTTTTTTGTGTCCAAACTAAGAAAGTCACTCGCCAGGCAGGAATTTAAGTCAAATGAGGAGTTCATCGCCGCCATGGAAGCCTACTTTGCAGACATCGATAAAACGTATTTTTCAGAAGGGTTAAATAAGTTGGAGCATCGCTGGGCCAAGTGTATCGAGCTAAAAGGAGACTACATTCAGAAATATATCATCACTTTTCCAAACTTTTCGTTTTTCATTTGGAGGCTAAGTGCTTATCGGACCGTCCGTATGCTAATGAGTGAGATAAGCCAGATGAGTGAGATAACTTTTTTCTCACTATGTTCCTATAATACACTAAGCATCAAAATTAACGCACCACCTTAAAAATGGGACATTTTTGATGTGTCGTATTTCCTAAACCCGTTGTCCGATTTGAGTGCTTTTTTTTAGTATATTATAGCTTTATTATTCAAAAATATCGAAGTAATAATATTATTGCTAAAGAGGTAAGTGTCATTGTATACCGGGTGTAACAATGATAGTGTGTTTTTTCCTCAAAGTTTGGAACACCCTGTGAAATATTCTAGCGTATATAAAATATTGAAATTAAAACTCAACTGTAGCCTTAGGCTTTCTTAACATTTTGCTTTTTGATTAATTTGCTTATGTTGGATAATAAAAAAGTTAGGTACTTTAACAACTATAGTCGGTTCGCTAAACTCAGACATAACTGGCTAGTGATTTTAGTCGGTAATTTTTTTGTTTTTGGCCAATTTTGCCAAAATTGGTAAAATTTCTAATTATTTGGTAATTACTAACTATTTAATAATTATTTTTTTTGCCAATTTTACCAAATTGGCAAAATTACTTAATAAAATCACTAGCCAGTTGTGTCTGAGTTTAGCGAACCGACTATAGCAATATTATTCATAAATACAGGGTGTTTCTAAATAAGTGCGACAAACTTTAAGGGGTAATTCTGCATGAAAAAAATATTGACCGTTTGTTTTATAAACATATGTCCCCAAATGCTTTGTTTCCGAGATACGGGATGTTGAATTTTTTCTTACAAACTGACGATTTATTTATTGCTCTAAAACTGGTTGAGATATGCAAATGAAATTTGGTAGATTTTAAGAGGTAGTTATTAAGCATTTTTTGACATACATTTACGAATTTTATATTCACCATTGGCGTGCATACGGGTATAAACATTTTAAATACATCACGTACGCACGCCTATGGCGAATATAAAATTTGTAAATGTATGTCAAAATGCGCAATAACTACCTCTTAAAACCTACCAAATTTAATTTGCATATCTCAACCGGTTTTAGAGCAATAAATAAATCGTCAGTTTGTAAGAAAAAATTCAACATCCCGTATCTCGGAAACGAATCATTCGTGGACATTGTTTATAAAGCAAACGGTCATTATTTTTTCATGCAGAATTACCCCTTAAAGTTTGTCGCACTTATTTAGAAACACCCTATATTGATGAATAACACGGCTAGTTCTTAAAGTACCTAACTTTTTTATTATTCCACATAAGCGAATGAATCAAAAAGCAAAATGTTAAAAAAGCCTAAGGCTACAGTTGAGTTTTAATTTCAATATTTTATATACGCTAAAATATTCCACAGTGTGTTCCAAACTTTGACGAAAAAACACAAAAAACAAAATCGAACGACAGGTTTAGGAAATACGAGACATCAAAAATGACCCATTTTTAAGGTGGTGCGTTAATTTTGATGCTTAGTGTATTTGATTAAACGTTATAAGTTAAAAAGTACCTATCTATCCAATGTCACATCAAAGAAAAAAAAGTTATCTGCTATGAAATTGACTCAATTTGGCTGACAATACTTTGACAAAAATTGTGTCGATATAGTTAATTATCATTCAATATGAATAAAAACAATGTTATTATTTTAAAGGCTGTTAGGAATTCAGCAAAAAAATTTGAAAGGAAATATTGGACCTAAATATTGATTTTGATTTCAGAGAGATCAATAACTATGTGTTAGCTCTATACACCTAGAAGTGTTAAAAAAATTCCAGAATATACTTTTCATTCTATACCCTGTCTTCCATTTTGGTTTCAACTAGGTATCTAAGGTAACTTTAATATATTAATAATGATGTTCACTGGTTTTTAAATACGCCTGACTCTTTTTGCAGTTGGAGTGACAGTGATAGGGCTAGACTTTCCACTGGAACCGGAATCATCATTGGGTTTCAAGCTGCCCCTGGTGGGTCTCTTGGCAGGCTTAGGGGTGTCTTCAAATTTTGTTTTACCACTTTTGCTCTCACTATTGGACGATGTTGAATTTCTACCTTTGTTTCCAATTGGTTTTACCTTTTCTGATTCCTTTTTTATTTCTTTTTTGGCAATGGGTGTTTTATTATTGTCTTTACCTTCTTTGCTATCTCGTCGTTCTTTTTGATTCTTGATTGGAGTCTTCTCTTCCTTTTTTATTTCTTTTACCTGAAATAAGGACAATGAAAGTATCAATAAAAGCTGGAAAAAAATTCATAATACAAATAAACATTATTTTGTACACACTCTTCTCGTAAATTAATTTAATTCAAAAATTAAATATTTTTGGCCACCCTGTATAAATAATAATTATGATTTTTATACCATTGAATAGAGAATTGAATAACCTCTCAAATGAGCTAGCACATGACCCCTATTTTCATTACTATTATGCTAAAATATCATAATTTAAAAATAGAAATCGAAAATCTGTATACAGGGTGTCCCAGACTAATTTAGCCAGGCTAATCTCTTAAACGAATAGAGATTTTCGAATGGGACAAAAAGTGGTCTGTTCTACTTGTAATACACTTTAATCTGGCGTAGAAAAAAATCATCCTCTAAATATTCATCCCTTAGTTACAACCCCTAACTTTAATTTTTTTAATAGCACCCTGTATATTTTTTTATAGTTTTGGATGTGGTCTTCTATCGTCTATTCAGCACATTTTTTGAAAATAAAATCGGTTCGTAAATAACCAAGAAAATATCAGTTTAGTTTTGGTAATTATGTGTCCCATACTACTTAATTTATCCAGGCTCTATTTCCTAAACGAATAGAGATTTTCGAATGGGACAAAAACTGATCTATTACATTTGTAATGCACTTTAATATGGCGTAAAAAAATTATCCCCTAAATATTCATCCCTTAGTTACATACCCTAACTTTATTTTTTTAAATAGCACCCTGTAAGTTAGGGATGAATATTTAGGGGATGAATTTTTTCTACGCGATATGAAAGTGTATTACAAATGGAATAGATCAGTTTTTGTCCCATTCGAAAATCTCTATTCGTTTAAGAAATATAGCCTGGATAAATTAGTCTGGGACAAACAATTAACAAAAATAAACTGATAGTTTCTTGGTTATTTACGAACCGATTTTGTTTTAAAAAAATGTGTTGAATAGACGATAAAAGACTACATCCAAAACTATAAAAAAATATACAGGGTACTATTAAAAAAATTAAAGTTAGGAAACTTAAAACTTAAAAAAAAAATTAAAACTTAAAACCGAGAAACTTAAAACAATAGGAAATAAATTCAACATTTCAACAACATTCAAAACAACAAACACATTGAGATCTATTCTATCTAAAACTAAACCTAACAATGAACAAGAAAGAACAAAGAATTGCATTTATAAAATACCTTGTGAATGCGAACAATTTTATTTAGGTGAAACATCAAGACCATTAAACGTTAGAATAAGTGAACATCAGTTTTATATTAAAAATAGAGAATTTGATAGATCTCAAATATGTCAATACGCATGGGATAATGAACATAGAGTTCAGTGGAGAGATTCAAGTATAGTCCTGAAAGAATCAGATAGTAAAAAGAGAAAAATCAAAGAAACGGCTCTAATTATGCTAAATGAAACCAATTGTGTCGCAAATTCCTCGGTAGAATGCAGTAGGATGTGGTTACCCATACTGAAAGAGGAAGTCAATAGAAAGAAAATACCACGATTAGTAAGTCAATAACATATCGAGTTAGTACAAATTTTATATTTTAGTATTACTTATTGTATATCTATGTATTATTAATATTATTTATAATTTAAACATATTAAAGTCAGAATTTGGTATTAGTTTTTTGAAAGTAAATTAAATGTAAGACCAAATACTTACGATGTCGGAATAGTATCACGAGGTTTTTTCCTGGTTTTCCCTCGTGATTTACTATGGAATCTCTAACGCGAGAATTTTACTGTCATCGTTGCATTTGTTTGTCTTTCTAAAGACAAATTACATGCTATGATTTTTTTGTGACGGATATTCTTGAGTTGGGATTGATTTCATGTAATCGAATGAACTATCTTTTAGTAAAGTCGTCCCAGGAACGCAACTCATAAATATTGGCGATATCATTTTAAAGTCTTCTACTTTAAAATGTATAATATACGTCTGAATTGCCAATATAAATGAGTCAGATTAAATAAATTATAGAAGAATTTTTTTACTTAGCAACAACATTTTTGTTTATTTTAGTAGTATTTTGTATTTTGACAACGAAACCCGATTTGGGCTTCGAAACGTTAATAAAATTATTTTTTCAATTTAATTGTGGCTTATTTCCCACTAAATAGTTAATCTTAAAGTTAGGGGTTGTAATTAAGGGATGAATATTTAGGGGATGATTTTTTTGTACGCCATATTAAAGTGTATTACAAGTAGAATATATCACTTTTTGTCCCATTCGAAAATCTCTATTCGTTTAAGAGATAAAGCGTGGCTAAATTAGTCTGGGACACCGTGTATAGAAGAGAATAAGAGAAGCTATTGCAGAAGATATGTAGATAGATAGATAAATTGCAGAATAAGATATCGAAGAAGTAGGAACAAGACATCACTGAAACCCAATTTGAATTTAAGAATGCCATGGGTACACGAGAGGCATCATTTGGATTTAACATCCTCATGCAAAGATGTATGGATGTAAACCAACCACTCTATGTTTGTTTTATTGATTACAATAAGGCGTTCGATAAGGTCCGGCACAACTGTCTTACACAGTTGCTTAAAGATAAACACATTGAAAAAAATTCGGTCGCTGACCAGCGAATAGAACACACGTGTTTAGCTCGTATCTTAACTCGATTCTCGGGCAGATATAGCAATAAAACAATTGTGTTATACAAAAGTGCAGTGTAACTATAAACCAATATATGTAGGTACATAAATAAACAACCTAATTAGTTAACTAATTATACAGTGAAAAAATCGGAAAAAAGTAATTCCAACGATAAGGAATTAAATTCTTGTGTAAAGTGATAAAAACTTGTGTGATATCGAATATAAACAAAGCAGGTTTTTGCAGTAGGTGGAAACAAAACAATATTGTGAATGGTGTATTTCTACAGGAAAATAAAGCATATTAATAAACAGAATCAGCTGTAAGTAGAAAACTTTATTATAATATAATTAATTTTATTATAAACAGATAACCAGGGCCGGATTTTGATTTTGATTTTTACCTAGGAATAAAAGTGCTGGAAAATTAGTAACGGCTAGCGCGGGTGCGGGTGGGAATTTGAACTGTGAGTAGAGTTCTCCACGAAACTTCACCCGTGACGCATTGACTAATAACTCTAGCACGAAAAATAACTAGGAATTAAGAACAATGAGTTCAGATAGCGAATTAGATGATGAAATGAAAAGGAGAAGGGAAGAGGAGGAACATCCCAGCAAAAAATCAAAAATAACAGCTAGAACATCACAAAAAACAGATGAAGATAACATAAGTGGAATGGAACAAATGATGAAAATGATGAGGGAATTAGCAATGGATATAAAAGACATAAAAAAAGAACAATATAGATCTGGAGACGAAATCACACAACTAAAGAATGAAATTAAAGAACTGAAAGATCAACAAAGCGGCTACAAAGATGAAATAAAAAAGCTGCGAGAAACAAACGAAAAAGCTATAAAACAAATAGGTCAATTAGAAAAAGAAATTAGTATAGCAAATGAAAAAATAGAGAAATTGGAAAGAGAAAGAAAGAGAAAAAATGTAATAATACAAGGAATAAAAATTGATACAAATGATCAGAAAGTTTTACGAGGGGCTATGGAGAATTTTATGGAAAAAGAGCTACAAGTTTCAGTAGATGTAAATGGAGCAAGGAAAATAGGAGAAAATACTGTCATAGTGGAACTCAACAGCGTGAAAAACAAAATAGAAGTAATGAAAAATAAAAGTAAATTAAAAACCAAAAAGGACGAAAGAATCTATATTAATGATGATATGTCAAAAGAAGAAAGAATTATTCAGAAAGAAATTAGAAGCAAGGCTATGGTAGAGAGGCATAATGGAAAAAATGTAAAAATAGGATACCAGAAGCTAATCATTAATGGTGAAATATGGACATGGAATAACAACCAACAACAACTCATAAAAGAGAAAAATATACAACCAAAAAACTAGCAATACAACGAAAGCAGACTGAAATAGCGGAGATGACATGGCAAAGTACAGGTACACGAAATAGACAAAATGTACAGATTATTAATGAAAAGCAGCCCATAAAAGAACATATATTAGTAGGAACATGGAATGTAAGAGGAACATACGAAGAAGGAAAACTGAAACACCTAGTAGATGAATGTAAAAAATATAAATTCGAAATAGTAGCACTACAAGAAACGAAACAACTAGGCCAAAACTCAATGGAAATAAATGACTATTTATTTTTCAATAGCGGAGGCGAAAATAGAATGTTAGGCACAGGATTTGTAGTAAACAAAAAGCTGAAAGATCTAATCGTTGACTTTAAACCAATTTCAGAGAGAATATGCATACTAAGAATAAGAGGAAAATACCAAAAAATAACATTTATAAACATACATGCACCGACTGAAGAGAAAAACATAGAGATAAAGGAAGACTTCTACAGTCAAATAGATACAGTATTCGAAAATATTCCCAAATACGATATAAAAATAGTACTAGGTGATGCTAATGCCAAAATAGGAAAAGAAGAAATATACACACCCACCATAGGAAAATATAGTCTGCATGAAACAACGAATGAAAATGGTCACCTCTTAATAGATTTTGCAAAAGAAAAAAACATGATCGTTATGAGCACGTACTTTCAACACAAAAGAATATATCAAGGAACATGGAGATCACCAGATGGAAAAACCATAAATCAAATAGATCATGTGCTCATCGAAAAAGACATGGAAAAATGTATAAAGAACATAAGAACATATAGAGGACCGGATGCAGACACAGATCACTTTATAGTCGGAATACAACTTAAACAGGTTATACCAGTTCTTAGAAATCAACAGAAAAAAAGGTACAAAGTAACTAAACCTATTAGACTACTGTCAGAAGAAGAACAAAGTAAATATGAAAGACTAGTCACTAGAGAACTGGAAAATATTGCAGAAAATGAAAACATCGAACAAAAATGGACGCAAATAAAAGTATGTATGACCAAAGCAGCGCAAGTCAGTAATAGAAATATAAAAGATGGATTCAAAGAATGGTTTGATGAAGAATGTAAAATAGAACTGGATGAAAGAAATAAGTTAAGACTCAAAATGATGCAAGTGAAAACACCAGAGATGGAGATACAATACAACGAACAAAGAAAACGAACTAAAAGAATCATAAGAGTAAAGAAAAGAAAGTACAACGAAGATAAATTGAAATGCATAGAAGAAAACTATAAAAATGGAGAAGTCAGGAACTTATATCAAGGAGTAAAAAATGAGAAAAAGGGGTTCCAAAGAAAACCTGTACACTACAAAAGCAAAAATGGAAGGAATTTAGTAAGCGACGAAGAAATACTGAGCAGATGGAGAGAATACTTCGAAGAGCTTCTAAATGAAATTCCCACAACAGAATATGCAGAAGAAGAAGAAGAAGGACCGAATGAAAATATTGATCAAGAAGAAATGCAGGAAAGACCGCCTAATGAAAAAGAAATAAAAGAAATAATAGAAAAACTAAAGAAAAACAAGAGCCCAGGTAAGGATGAAATAACAGCTGAAATGTTTAAATATGGAGGACCAGTACTAATTAAGCATTTGGAAAAGCTGATAAAAGAAATTTGGGAACAAGAACACATACCAAAAGAATGGACTGAAGCCACACTGTGTCCAATTCACAAAAAAGGCGACAAAAGTTTATGCCATAATTACAGGGGAGTAGCCCTACTAAACGTTGCATATAAAATACTTGCAGTACATATAAAAGACAAGATAACACAAAAGATAGATAATGACATAGGAGAATATCAATGTGGATTCAGAAGAGGACGCAGCACGGTGGATCAAATTTTCCTGCTGCGTGAGATACAAGCGGAAAGCTACGAATACGGAAAATCTACAATGGCCCTATTCATTGACTTTAAACAAGCTTTTGACAGAGTTAAGCGAAAAGAAATATACAAAGCACTATGTGAAATTGGAATTAGTAAAAAATTAATAAAGATGGTAAAAGTTACACTCAGAGAAACAGAGAACAGGGTTAAAATAAATGGAAAGGAAACAGATAAGTTTAGGGTCGGTGAAGGGGTACGACAAGGAGACCCACTGTCATCACTGTTGTTTAGTATCCTTCTTGAAATAGTCATCAGAGAAGCCGAAATTAACAGGACAGGACTTGTATACCAACGAAAACACCAATGCTTGGCATTCGCTGATGACATAGTAATGATAGCCAGAAGCAAACAAGAATTACAAGAAATACTAAAAAGACTAGAGGCGATAGGAAGAAAGAAAGGGATATACATAAACGAAGAAAAGACTAAATATATGGAATGGACAAAACGAGAATACACACAAGGACAATACCTGACAATAAACACAGAGGCAAAAATATATAAATTCGAGGAAGTAGAGAGATTCCAATATCTAGGAGCGACATTCACTAGGAGACCAAATATAAAAGAAGAAATCCAAGCGAGAATTATGGCTGGTAATCGTTGTATCTTTGCTCTAAACAACTTATTGAGAAATAAGAACATATCTAGAGGGGCTAAGATAAGAATATACAAGACAGTGATAAGACCTATAGTCTTGTATGCCAGTGAAACATGGACGATGAACAAATCCGAGCAAGTCATGCTTAAAGTATGGGAAAGAAAAGTCCTAAGAAAAATATTTGGCGGAAAGATATGGAATGGAATGTGGATAAGAAGACCAAATGTGGAATTGGAGAGGATGTATGGTGAACCAAACATAGTAGGGATCGTAAAATCACAAAGACTGAGATGGTTGGGACATATCCAAAGGATGCCAAACACGAGACTTCCCAAAAAAATACTAACGGGAGGAATAGGAGGAAAGAAGAAGAAAGGTAGACCGAAAACCAGATGGAAGAAAGATGTTGAAAAAGACATAGAAGAACTGAAAATCACAAATTGGAAAAATAAAGCAGCAAATAGGAGAGATTGGAAAGGAATAGTAAACCAAGCCATGGGCCTTCTAGGCCTGGAGAGCTAAACTATATATATATATATGATTTTTATACCATTGAATAGAGAATTGAATAACCTCTCAAATGAGCTAGCACATGACCCCTATTTTCATTACTATTATGCTAAAATATCATAATTTAAAAATAGAAATCGAAAATCTGTATACAGGGTGTCCCAGACTAATTTAGCCAGGCTAATCTCTTAAACGAATAGAGATTTTCGAATGGGACAAAAAGTGGTCTGTTCTACTTGTAATACACTTTAATCTGGCGTAGAAAAAAATCATCCTCTAAATATTCATCCCTTAGTTACAACCCCTAACTTTAATTTTTTTAATAGCACCCTGTATATTTTTTTATAGTTTTGGATGTGGTCTTCTATCGTCTATTCAGCACATTTTTTGAAAATAAAATCGGTTCGTAAATAACCAAGAAAATATCAGTTTAGTTTTGGTAATTATGTGTCCCATACTACTTAATTTATCCAGGCTCTATTTCCTAAACGAATAGAGATTTTCGAATGGGACAAAAACTGATCTATTACATTTGTAATGCACTTTAATATGGCGTAAAAAAATTATCCCCTAAATATTCATCCCTTAGTTACATACCCTAACTTTATTTTTTTAAATAGCACCCTGTAAGTTAGGGATGAATATTTAGGGGATGAATTTTTTCTACGCGATATGAAAGTGTATTACAAATGGAATAGATCAGTTTTTGTCCCATTCGAAAATCTCTATTCGTTTAAGAAATATAGCCTGGATAAATTAGTCTGGGACAAACAATTAACAAAAATAAACTGATAGTTTCTTGGTTATTTACGAACCGATTTTGTTTTAAAAAAATGTGTTGAATAGACGATAAAAGACTACATCCAAAACTATAAAAAAATATACAGGGTACTATTAAAAAAATTAAAGTTAGGAAACTTAAAACTTAAAAAAAAAATTAAAACTTAAAACCGAGAAACTTAAAACAATAGGAAATAAATTCAACATTTCAACAACATTCAAAACAACAAACACATTGAGATCTATTCTATCTAAAACTAAACCTAACAATGAACAAGAAAGAACAAAGAATTGCATTTATAAAATACCTTGTGAATGCGAACAATTTTATTTAGGTGAAACATCAAGACCATTAAACGTTAGAATAAGTGAACATCAGTTTTATATTAAAAATAGAGAATTTGATAGATCTCAAATATGTCAATACGCATGGGATAATGAACATAGAGTTCAGTGGAGAGATTCAAGTATAGTCCTGAAAGAATCAGATAGTAAAAAGAGAAAAATCAAAGAAACGGCTCTAATTATGCTAAATGAAACCAATTGTGTCGCAAATTCCTCGGTAGAATGCAGTAGGATGTGGTTACCCATACTGAAAGAGGAAGTCAATAGAAAGAAAATACCACGATTAGTAAGTCAATAACATATCGAGTTAGTACAAATTTTATATTTTAGTATTACTTATTGTATATCTATGTATTATTAATATTATTTATAATTTAAACATATTAAAGTCAGAATTTGGTATTAGTTTTTTGAAAGTAAATTAAATGTAAGACCAAATACTTACGATGTCGGAATAGTATCACGAGGTTTTTTCCTGGTTTTCCCTCGTGATTTACTATGGAATCTCTAACGCGAGAATTTTACTGTCATCGTTGCATTTGTTTGTCTTTCTAAAGACAAATTACATGCTATGATTTTTTTGTGACGGATATTCTTGAGTTGGGATTGATTTCATGTAATCGAATGAACTATCTTTTAGTAAAGTCGTCCCAGGAACGCAACTCATAAATATTGGCGATATCATTTTAAAGTCTTCTACTTTAAAATGTATAATATACGTCTGAATTGCCAATATAAATGAGTCAGATTAAATAAATTATAGAAGAATTTTTTTACTTAGCAACAACATTTTTGTTTATTTTAGTAGTATTTTGTATTTTGACAACGAAACCCGATTTGGGCTTCGAAACGTTAATAAAATTATTTTTTCAATTTAATTGTGGCTTATTTCCCACTAAATAGTTAATCTTAAAGTTAGGGGTTGTAATTAAGGGATGAATATTTAGGGGATGATTTTTTTGTACGCCATATTAAAGTGTATTACAAGTAGAATATATCACTTTTTGTCCCATTCGAAAATCTCTATTCGTTTAAGAGATAAAGCGTGGCTAAATTAGTCTGGGACACCGTGTATAGAAGAGAATAAGAGAAGCTATTGCAGAAGATATGTAGATAGATAGATAAATTGCAGAATAAGATATCGAAGAAGTAGGAACAAGACATCACTGAAACCCAATTTGAATTTAAGAATGCCATGGGTACACGAGAGGCATCATTTGGATTTAACATCCTCATGCAAAGATGTATGGATGTAAACCAACCACTCTATGTTTGTTTTATTGATTACAATAAGGCGTTCGATAAGGTCCGGCACAACTGTCTTACACAGTTGCTTAAAGATAAACACATTGAAAAAAATGACTTCAGAATAATAATTCATCTCTACTTTAACCTTCGGAGGACCAAGGGGGATAAATTTTGACCACAATGCATGTTTTTATTTAATACATTCAGAAATATTTTCAATTTTAAACTCATTATTTTGTATTTGACTTTAATATCATTCTAGATACCCTCATATTTTGTAATAAACAAAATTCCCTATATTTTACAAAAAAAAAATTCTGAATTTGGGGTCAAAGACGGCCCAACTCCCTTGGCCTTCCATGTTCCAATTTTATATTAAGTAAATACCGTCTATTATGTGGAATTGTTTGTAAGAAACATTCCAATATTGAAAAAAACAGGTTTGTTAAACCTGTGGCGACGTAAATTAGTATATTTTAAAATTTCTTTAATTCTAAGTTCAGAATGATGATTCCTGTGTTTGTTCAGTTGTAATTAAAAATATATTTTACTAATGTTTATTTATCATTTATTGATATAATAGTAACATTAAAATTATGAACACATTATTTTATGTCTTAAAACAACTTAATTTTCTTGTCAATTGTCATTTTTGACTTGGGGTCATTTTTTACCCCCGTTGGTCGTCCGTATAACAAAAAAAGGTTGGTCATCGGAAGGTTAACCAAAAAGCAAAAGTCAGAGTAGGTAAAGAATTTTGGGGGAAGTAGAGATAAAAAGAGGCGTAAGGCAAGGTTGCATACTCTCCCCCTTATTGTTCAATTTATATTCGGAAGAAATAATTAAAAAATCACTCGAAAATGTAACAATTGGAATAAAAGTCAACGGCAGACCCATCAACAATATATCAGATATGCCGATGATACTATACTAATTGCAGATAATATACAAGACCTACAGGCACTCTTAGATAATGTAGTAAATGCTAGTGAGGAAAGCGGACTAACGCTTAACGCTATGTAACGGTCCACCCGTTATAATATTATTTTTAGCTCTTTAATTATTTTTATAATTATTTTCTCTTGACCTCCCAATTAATTTCTGTAACTTTCTCGTAAAGGACCACTTACGTGACGTCACACGTCGGCGTCTATTGAACATACTTATCGAATCGTTCCGTGACATTTAATTCATGTTCTGTGGTCGTTTGAGGTTCTCCTCTTTGAAGCAGAGAGGAAGGACCGACACTTGACTTGTAGCTGTGAGGTGGGTAGTTGGTACCATAAAATGGTGGTTGATTTCCATCATAATTATTTTATTCAACATCAAGAATCGGAATAAAATCACCGGTAATAAAATCTTTTTTTATAATCATTTTTTTGTTAGCCTTGAATATTAAAATATTAGTCCCATTGTTAAACTTTCTTAGTCCATTTATTAGGTGAAGTTATGTAGATTATTTCGATTTTTATTTAATATTCATTCAAGGGAAATTATAGGTATATTAACATGTTTTGGGTTTTTACATAACCAAACATTTCTGAAGTCCTCAAATTAATATTGGAAATAATTATCGTTACTTCTCTGTACGTTTTAAACTGATTGAGCATCCAATACATTTATAAATTGTCAAATAACTATCTTTTGCCTGGCTTCATACCATTCCATGAAGGTATATAAAATGTATGTAGATGGCTATTATTATATTAATCTCATATTCTCTCAGATAAATCATATTTTATATTCCAATTTCAAATTAAATGTCATTATTTGTTCATGTCTTCACACTCAAAATAGTTCAAGGTTACCTGAGATTAGTTTTTGTTCCATTTTTAATGGTCGTTTTTTCTATATTATTGCTTCTGGAAATAAAACTGGGAATGTTTTTTTTAGCCATTTTGGAGAAACCACAATGTGAAGTCGTAGCCCCTTTGATCACCTAGGGAAACCATTACAGCCACAGTCAAGTCACTCTGGGAGTATGTCATTTGGGAAACACTTGGGGCGTTCCTGCTCCTGATTTTCGTTCTACACCTGGACATATAGGAGGTACCGTTTCGTACCACCCAGGTGCTCATTTTGGGTTGCAGTAGCGGACTTTTTAGGAGTCATTTGGATTTGTTTGGGAACATTTAAGTTTGTGTGGATTTGAGTAACTATAGTGTTTATATTTCAGACATTTGGTTAATGCACTATGTTTGTTAATATTTTTTTTTTCAATTTAGCTTACACTTGGTTTTTATTATAACATATTTGAATATTAGTGTATTTGGTTCCCAAACTATTGTATCTATGGTAAGTTACTTATGTGCACAAGGTAATCAGGCATAGAAAATTAGGGTTTTATATTTTATTATTGGTTTGATATTTATTTTGTAATATTACTTGCTTGTTTCCCAAATATTTTATTGTTATTCGCTTTATTCCATTTGTTCGGTTAATTTAGGTCATCGTTTCGGTATTTATCTTACCTTCATTTTTATGACTTTTACTAATTAATTTTGCTTAATTCATCATCGTGTTTTCTCTTCGTCAGGCTTTTGCCTATTTATTTATATATTTTTCATATTTTTCGGGTTTTAATTTAGTTGTACGTAGCAAGCGTACTATAACCATTTGGTAGAAATCTCATGTGAGTTGTACCCTATATGTAAGTAAGAGGTACTTATGTAATTTTGTAACAGGTAACATTATTGTTGTTATCTCAGATATAGCTTTTGTATAACGTATGTCATTTTAGAGTCACATAATATAAAATTTGGTTTAACTCAAAGATTGTCAAAAATCTAGGTAGTTATTTTTAATAAATATTTATTTATTTTGTATATCATTTATTTTTATTATTCCTTTATGTTCATGTTTACTGATTTAATATAGTTAATATTTGACAGCAGTGTAAGATATCTGGGAGAGTGATCGAAGATCATTTTCTTGGCGCCCATGATTTGTTAGTTTTATTTAATTGGTTCTTCTTTAGCAATTATTTACCTTTATTTATTTTCAGAACATTATTCTTATCTTAGCATATACCTTTTCTAGTCGTCATCATTATCTACTTGAGCTACTGTTCTTCGACAGGCATGCAAACGAGCCGTATCCATCCTTGAGTGTTAAGTTGTTCTCTTGCATCTCTTGCTAGCCAACTCCATTCAGTTTGCATTTGTCTATTCATACTTTTATTATTTCAGTTCATCTATTTCTACATCTCATTATCCCCCCGACAAGTACTTAAGTTTTCCTTAGTATTTCCCTTACCACCCCATCTCTTCATTTTGTTCCAATAGTTCACATCTAATTAGTATATATTTAATTTTATTTTTCCTTACTTCTGTTGGAGTTTATCGTCCTCTTTACTTACACTGCAACAGAAGTACTTTTTTTGTTTCACTGGCGCCCAACGTAGGGCTAACAAAAAAATTATGATAAAAAAAGATTTTATTACCGGTGATTTTATTCCGATTACAAGAGGAGTTGTGTTACTCACATGTCTCCTCACTCCAGACAACCATTGATAACTTTTCACTTCAAATTTCTTGATGTTGAATAAAATAATTATGATGGAAATCAACCGCCATTTTATGGTACCAACTACCCACCTCACAGCCACAAGTCAAGTGTCGGTCCTTCCTCTCTGCTTCAAAGAGGAGAACCTCAAACGACCACAGAACATGCAATTAAATGTCACGGAACGATTCGATAAGTATGTTCAGTAGACGCCGACGTGTGACGTCACGTAAGTGGTCCTTTACGAGAAAGTTACAGAAATTAATTGGGAGGTCAAGAGAAAATAATTATAAAAATAATTAAAGAGCTAAAAATGATATTATAACGGGTGGACCGTTACAGCTAATAAAAGAAAATGTATGATAATTTCCAAAACACAACAACAAGACATTTTAAACATAGGAGGGGTGCCAATAGAAAAAGTTAAAAAATAAAGATATCTTGGTACAATTATTAATGAGAAGAACGAGTATACAGAAGAAATAAAAATGAGAATTGGACAAGCTAGAGCAACATTTAACAAGAGGAGAAAAGTATTATGCAGTAGGGCATGCTACCTTAGTTTGCAACTCAAAATACAAATATTACATTCATATGTGTTTTCGGTGCCGCTGTATGGGGTGGAGGCCTGGACCTTAAAGAAGTAGTATAGTCTCAAAAACATTGTATGTGGGGTACCTCAAGGTTCAGTATTGGGTCATCTACTTTTCCTTATCTTTATTAATGACATCACTAGTTTAAAAATTAATGGAAAAATCTTTCTTTTTGCTGATGATACCAGTATTAGTTGGAGCAACTCAAATATTGCAACTCTTCATGCTACTATAACTTCTGATCTACTTACAATAAAAACCTGGTCTGACTCTAATTTACTCTCGTTTAACGTAGACAAAACAGTAGCATTATCTTATAAAGGAGCTCTTCAACCCTTACCTCTTAATAACAGCCAGATCAGTACCGTTGATTCTGTAAAATTTCTTGGTATTTTTTTTAGACAACAACCTTAAATGGTCCCTCCATATTGATTTGTTAAGAAAGAAACTATCTTCAGCTTGCTATGCTATAAGATCTGTTTCGAATGAACTCAATTTAGCATCTTCCAAAAAAACATATTTTTCTTTGTTTGAGTCACATCTTCGTTATGGTCTTCCTTTTTGGGGTTCGGGTACAGCAGCCCAATTCGATGTTATTTTCAAATTACAAAAAAGAGCAATAAAATATCTGTTTGGTCTCAGAAGAACAACACATTGCAGAAGTTACTTCAAAGATGACGGAATTTTAACCCTTCCATCTTTGTATATTTTAGAAACTGTTTGCTTAATTCGTAAACATCTACATGTATTTCCACCAAGACCTAATCATGACTACTTTACTAGAAATTCTACCTTTGACGTCTATTTACCGACTCCGCCCTCTGAGTCAGTAAAGAAATCTATATTATATTCCGCAAAAAAAACTGTACAATCATCTCCTTCTACACCTTAAATCTGAAGCATCTTTACCCAAATTCCGCAAACTGACAAAAGCCTACCTATCTGAAAGACCATATTATTCAGTAGAAGAGTTTCTTAATCAATAACTAAGAAATTGCAGTACCCTTCGCACAAGTAGTATTTTTATCTTTTTTTATCTACATATAGGGTAGTGGCACCAGTAGTTGACCAGTACCAGGTAATTGACCAAATTGTTTTTAATGAGCTGAAATAAGAAATCCATAACGTTTTGTTGGTTACTTATAGCTCTAAACTGTGAATAATATATTTGTCCACTAGATGTCGCAAATAACTTGTATAAAGTTTCCGCTTAAGTTGCCATTTGAAGTCCAGTTTGTAGTTTCTCACAGTGTAGATGCCAATAAGCCATTTTGCAATAAGCGTGATAAGTAGACAACTTTTATTTATCTTAAATCATCCATTCAGGTAAAACATTTTATTAAGAAAATATTTTATGTACTGGTTTGTAGATGAATGTAAATAATTATTTTTGTAATATTTATTGTTCAAATGTGTGCCCTATTGTTTTTAATACATGTGTCAACTACTAGATCACAAAACCTGTTGAATATCCCATGATTGACCACTTTGGTCAACTATTGAGGATTTAAAAGAATTGAAGATTTTCAGTCCCTGTCTCTCTTATAGCTTTGAATATATTTTAAGTAAGCTTTCTTATTAAAAAAAAAACATGTTGTTTTGATACAGATCCAATGGTTGACCACAGTTTTTGTATGGTCAACTATTGGTTTCTTTCCATGGTCAATAACTGGAACTTTATTTTTTACTTCAATATTTATTTATTTTATTTAACTCTTGGTTTAACAAGTATTTTTACATTTTTCAGAAACATGTCTGAGACTAACCAACTACCTTTGACGTGCCACATTTTCTATAATTCGATTCACTTATTCCAAAGAAAAGACGAGAGGAATTTAAAAAAACAGAAAGGGGAGAATGGAAGTATTAGGGATGGGAATTATTCTATATTTGGAGAAAATTGAAGAGTAGATGTCAAGAAGAATAAAATGAAGAAAGAGACAATAACACACGATTAGAGGACGAAGCCATTAGTAATATATATGCTGAAGAACAGATTGAACAGAGTAAAACTGAAATGCATGAAAATAGCGGTAAAACTGAAAACCAAATATATAATACCGAGACTGAAGATAAAGAAAATAGCAATGAGAAAGAAATGGAAGAAACAGAATATGCCCAAATTATAAACTCAACGGAAACAACTTCAGAACAAAAAGATGAAACAGGAAATAAAAAAAATATAAATATTTTAAGTGACGTAATTGTACAAAGGCCAGTAACTCCGGTGCCACTACGACAGTCCCAAAAAAGAAATATTAGTGCTGCCTTTTTGGACCATATATTTTGGCCAGAAGAGTCACCTGAAAAGAAGGTGTTTACAAGAAAAGAAAAACTTCCTTATGCCACTACTTCACTTAAATGGTTGCAGTACCACGAAGAGAAAATAAAAGTAAAAACTGAAAAAGAAAGAGAGAAACAAGAGAAGGCATTATTGAGAAAGAAGAAACGAGAGGAAAAATTAAAAGAAACTGAAGAAAAAAATTGGCGAAAAAGGCAAGGGCTACAAAATCTAAAACAAAAGTGAACACAGAGAAAGACACAGATAGTTCAGAAGAATGTGATGAATGGCAGGAGAGTGGCTCAAGTCTAGATGATATTTCAGAACATTTTAGTAGTGACACTGATGAAAATGAGCCACTTGTCAATGAGGTGAAAAATCTTAAAAAAGATATTTCAATAGGTGATTTTTACTTGGTTGCTTTTCCAGGAAAAAAATGTCATCATAACTATGTTTGCTCTGTACAAAATATTTATGACACATCTGAGGTGGAAGTACAAGCTTTTACTCCAATAGAATCAATAAGTCTTTTTTCAAAGTAATTGAAAATTATATTAGCGTTGTAAATGCTGAACAACTTGTAAAGAAACTAGAAAAACCAAATGTTATACCAAGTGGAAATCGCATCAAATTCAAGTTTTCTAATGACGTTATTTGAATATTAAAAGAATAAAAATAAATCCAAAAATTAGAATAATTTTCAAATCAATAATGTTTCATTAATAACAAGTTTTGTAAGCTTTTATTTAAAAATTACTCGGTATTTTTTTAATAAACATTATGTAGTTTTGCTTAAAACTTAATTTTATTTAATCCTATCAAGTGGTCCTTCTTCTTAAAGTTCCCTCTCCTATCGGAGGTTGAATATCATAATGGCTATGGTCACTTTGTTGGCTGCTGATCAAGTGGTCCACTATTGCGGTCAAATACTGGTTTTCCTTGGTCAATTATTAGAGATTTGTGACTTTTTATATTCATAATTTTTTATTTAATAAAAATAATTTATTTTTTCAATGTTTTACAAACTAAACGGAATCACAATACATGGGTCTGCCCTCGTGTATTTTTAAATTTCGTAAAAAGTTTAACGTTTTGTCACTATAAGTCTTTCTGAACAAAAAAACTCTTAACTGGTGCACCGACCCTATTTGGTGTCATATGCAGCGAAACTTATTAATTACTAGGTAGACTATGCAATTTGCAATTTATTTAAATTTTGCAATTAATTCTTTCTGTTTAACTTCATATTTTTGATTATTATTTTAAATATATTGAAGATTTATGTAATTTAGTACAGTAGAACCTCGATTATCCGCCAGGGCACCGGACCAAAGGTATGACGGATAATCTAAAAGACGGTGAACAGAACATTAAAAAAAATTAAAAGTTCATAGTACACCTCTCAAATTTGATGTGTATGTTTTGTGTGACAATATAAGAAGGACTTGTGTACGTACAATCAAAACAATTTGGTTTAAAATATTCTAAAATCTTTGTTTTATTGTTACTCACATTTTGCAACGGGTGAATTTCTTAATCGGCTATCATCGGTAAGATTATGCAATCTATACTTTATTGGTTTCTTTTTGTTGAGAATACCACTCAATAATCATTGCATGTTTGATGCAGCATCTCTAGCTTCTTTGCTCAAATCTAGCTTCTTCAAATATTTGTCAGTTGCAATAGCATAATCGTCATCGCCACTGTCAAATTCCAAGTCTGTGTCAGCTTTTGAATCTGTTTCGTCGGCCTCTGTTGCCATTTCAACAATTTCATCATCTATCAGCCATCAATATCAGTTTTCATCCTCGTCACAAATTAACCATTCGTTTGGCTTATCGCAATGCTCAAAAAAATAAATTAATTAAATTTTTGCTCATGTAGTCAATAAAACTTATGTAGGAACCCTGACGGTTAACAGAGCTGACAGTTAATGGAGAGACGGATAATCGAGGTTTCACTGTAAATTGAATTTGTTATTGTTTTGTTTTCTTGACTTTTTATAAGCTTTGTCTATAAAATTGTACAATTTTTCATGACAGTAAAGCATATTTCTATTCTATTCTAGAATAACAAATGTTGAAGTCCTTAGAAAGATGAAAAAGAAAATCATGAATACGATTAAAATAAGAAAGTTACAATATCTCAACCACGTTATGAGAGGGAATAAATATGTGTTGCTACAAACCATAATGCAGGGAAAAATAGAGGGAAAACGAAATATTCGAAGAAGACGCATCTCCTGGCCCAACAATCTGAGAAAGTGGTATAATTGCAGTTCCATCGACTTGTTCAGAGCTGCAATCTCAAAGTGAAAATAGCTGTGATGGTTACCAACCTCCTTAGAGGAGATAGTACCTAAAGAAGGAGAAGAAGAGAAGATATAACAAATGTTGAAATATTGTATTTATACTTTCAATTATAAGAATTTTACCTGTTTAACTGGAGATTCACTGGAACTTTTTCCTCCTGACTGAGAATTCTTTTCTTCCTCTTTCTTTGTTATCCAGCTACCAAATTCAGACTCTGGCAGATTAAACTCTTGTTCGGAGTTGGGAAAAGGAATAGATTCACATTCGTCTAACGCTTCAAGATTATACATAGTTTCCAAATGGGTCCAAACCCTTTCTGAATCTATGTCTTTGTGTATATTATCCATAAACTTATCACATATAAATGCCATCTGAAAGTATTTATTTATTCCTAAAAAATATTTTTAGAAAGTTTTTTAACCTTTAACTAAACACGCTGGAGTATTTTGTACGGCACATATAATAATTTTACTGCAAATATATTTAAAAATTTAATTTTTGACCCTGTTTATCTATCTAACCTATCACTGGAATGTGCTTTACAATTGTAGTGTTTATTTGAAAAACAACACATGTCCATTTTTTGTATTCTTCTCATAGAATATAGTAGCTTCTTTATCCATCTGACACATTCAGTTGTGTAAAAATCTCAGATGTCCGGAGTATAACACTACACGGAGTAGGACACTACATAGAACATTTGGATAGTTGTATAAAAACAACAGATGCCTCGGAAGTTTTCCTTGATTTGCCAAAATTTTAATTTTTGGACAAGTGTTGTTTTTCAAATAAACGCTTCAATTGGTTTTAGTTTCGTTACAAAATTGTGGTATGCGTATTATATTAAAAACTAATCGTTATACTTCTATAGTAACTATGTTAAAGACGCTTCAGTGGTTTTCAGTAAAACAGAGACTGTACTATTTTACAATGTTGTTATTTTATAAAATAATTAATAGTATAAGAGCTGTGAGACATTTTTGAGTAGGTATTTTAGGCAACCTGAAAATCTTTCAGGTGACTTTTCTATGATAGCCTAATACAAAAATGCCGGTCTGGCTGGAGGGTAGCGGTTATTTTCCCCAAAAATCCCCCCCAAAGTTAAAAAAAGGGCAAAAATTGATATTACAAAAAATACCATTGACGTGACTTTAAAGTAAATTTAAATATTCAAATATAAAGAAAATAAACAGACCAGGCGATTTGAGGGCGATTTTAACTCTGCAAGATACTTGCATGGGCGTCCCAGGATTATTTTCAGGGGATGCATCTGAACTTCACAAGATTTCATCTGAATCTCTACATACTATTAACGAGTATAAAATATACAACTATACATGCATAGCTATGTACACTCCTTCCGGGCAGGGAGGTGCAATTGTTATTTTGACAGGGTATTTTTTAATATTAAAAATAAATATTCTAAAAAAGACAGGTTTTTTTTGGTGAAATTTTCCAACTGCCATGTGATCAAACAAATTACGGGTGCATATAAATGAAAAGCGCTATAGGTAAGCACCAGTGTGAGAAAGAGCGTATACCGATAGCTGTTTGCGTCCTCTGTTCTAACTGAGCGAGTCCGTTCGCTCGAGAAAAATCACGTGACCTAGCGATAACCATGTTGTTGTAACTTTTTCTTAATTAAAGGAAAATAATACGTACTATACAATACAGTGATGAGCAAGCTAATAACCGGCAAAATAGCTCAAAAGGTTGAAAACATAACACATTGCGAAACAAAAAGAGTTTCATCTCTTTTTGTTTCGAGATGTATTATGTTTTCCATCTTTTGAGCTGTTTTGCCGGTTATTAGCGCGCTCATCACTGTAGATTTTGCAAATATGATAGAAAAAAAACAAATGTATTATTATAAATATATAGGTAGAAAAGTATTAAACTATAGACTAAATTAATTCTGTGTCTTGTACTTCTTCTTCAAACTCCTCATCTGAGCTTAAATATTCATTCTCTTTTTCTTTGTTAGACTCCCCTCAAGACTCAGATTCGTCTTCTACCTAATCTGTAAATAGTTATAATATGTATTTAGAGTTAATTAAAAGATTATTAGTGATTAATTAATTGAGTTGCTACGTATTCTTTCTTTTAAAACCAATACTTAATACTTTTCCTTATATAACCAATCACATCAGGTTTTTTATTTCTTAGTATATGACCAAAGTAGCTCATTTTTTTCCTTCATAGTGTTGAGTATTTCTTGTCTAATTTTCATCTTTCTTATTGTTTCCGCGTTTGTTACGTGTTGTGTACATTATTTTTTTACATTATTCGATAACACCACATCTCAACAATGGCAAGTCTTTCTTCAGATGCGCCCGTGGTTGTGCAGGCTTCGACTCCGTACAAAATGATAGAGAATACGTAGCAAATCAATTAATTAATCAGTAATTAATTTTTAATAAATTCTAAATGCATATTACAACTATCTACAGTTCATGTAGAAGAAGAATCTGAGTCTCGAGGGGAGTCTGAGGAAGAAGAAAAGAATGAATATTTAAGCTCAGATGAGGAGTTTGAAGAAGAAGTACAAGATTCGGACACAGAATTTATTTAGTTTATAGTTTTATAATTTTCTACCTATATATTTATAATAATAAATTTGTCATTTCCTATCATATTTGCAAAATCTATTGTATAGTACGTATTATTTTCCTTTAATTAAGGAAAAGTTACTTAAAAAACTATAATATATAACAATTACTCTAACGTTTCGAGGCACAACAACATGGGTATCACCAGGTCACGTGATTTTTCTCGAGCGAACGGACTCACTTCGCTAGAACAGAGGACGCAAACAGCTATCGGTATACGCTCTTTCTCACACTGCTGCTTACCTATAGCGCTTTTCATTTATATGAACCCGTAATTTGTTTGATCACATGGCAGTTGGAAAATTTCACCAAAAAGCTGCCTTTTTTAGAATATTTATTTTTAATATTAAAAAATACCCTGTCAAAATAACAATTGTACCTCCCTGTCCAGAAGGAATATACATAGCTATGCATGTATAGTTGTATATTTTATACTTGTTAATAGTATGTACAGATTCAGATAAAATCTTCTGAAGTTAATATGCATCCCCTGAAAATAATCCTGGGACGCCCATGCAAGTATCTTGCAGAGCTAAAATCGCCCTCAAATCGCCTGGCTTGTTTATTTTCCTAATATTTGAATATTTAAATTTACTTTAAAGTCACGTCAATGATATTTTTTGTAATAACAATTTTTACCCTTTTTTTAACTTTGGGGGGGATTTTTGGGGAAAATAACCGCTACCCTCCAGCCAGACCGGCATTTTTGTATTAGGCTATTATGGAAGAGTCACCTGAAAAATTTTCAGCTTGCCTAAAATACCTACTCAAAAATGTCTCACAGCTCTTGGACCATAACTGCTTAGCTCCACCTTATTTTCACCAGTTTATTTGTTTTCATAGTGACATACATGACCATAACACAAGAAATAAAAACAACATTTATGTAAACAGAGTTAATCTAACTAAATGTCATCTTTATTATTTAAGAGTTTTCAAGAATATAATGAACAGTCCATGCATTGGAAAGATTGTAAGTCATTTTTAAGATTTAAAAGTGAATTGAGGAAATATATAAAAGATTTGTGAAAATATAACTGCAAAATAGCTTTGTATTGAAAATTTTAGAGTTGTCTTTTTTCAATGTATGTGTCTTTCTTAATATGATGTACCTATTTGTTGGTTTTATGTTTTATATTGTTTTATTTTATTATATATTTAGTCCTGTCGCCAGGAGGGGTACAACGGCCTCCTTTTAATTCAGATGGACTTACCCAAGTTTTTTTATGTAATTTGACCCGTAGAACACGAATTTTTTGGGTAACAGTTGATCCGGATGTCGATAACTTTGTTATAAACAAAGAACTTGAGGAATTACATAACAGCGATTTTCCGCAAAACAAAATATTTTTTTGTATTTTTTGGGTGATTCTCAGCAAAAAATGGTCTTACAAGTTTTTTCGTAGGATGCATAATTTTAGAAATAAACGCGGTTGAACTTTCAAAAAATCGAAAAAGTGCAATTTTTGAACCCGAATAACTTTTGATTAAAAAATAAAATAGCAATTCTGCTTACTGCATTTGAAAGTTCAAGTCAAATTCTATCGGTTTTGATTATTTGCATTGCTAACAATTAAGTTTTTATTTGTTAAACAAAGCCATAAACACATAGTGTTTCCCGTGCCCAATGAATGCGTTTTAATGTACGTAATATACGTAGAAAGTGTCTGTATGCCGCCTACTCGTTCGATTTCAAATGAAAAATGCATTGAAAACATCATTCAATCACTATGTGTTTATAGCTTTGTTTAACAATAAAAAAATTAATTTTTAGCAATGAAAGTAATCAAAACCGATAGAATTTGACTTGAACTTTCAAATGCGGTAAGCAGAATTGCTATTTTATTTTTTAATCAAAAGTTATTCGGGTTCAAAAAATGCAATTTTTCGATTTTTTTAAAGTTGAACCGCGTTTATGTCGAAAACTATGCATCCTACGAAAAAACTTGTAAAAGCATTTTTTGCTTAGAATGACCCAAAAAATACAAAAAATGTTTTGTTTTGCGAAAAATCGCTGTTATATGATTCCTCAAGTTCTTTGTTTATAACAATCTTATCGACATCCGGATCGACTGTTACCCAAAAAATTCGTGTTCTACAGGTCAAAATACATAAGAAAATGATTTTATGTCAGATATACTTGAACATTGTGATTACCTGTGACAAATAACTTTTTATGTATAGTGTAGTATAAGTTCATATTGTAATTTTTGTTTTACTTTATGTATATAGTATTTTTACTACAAAAGCGATATTACGTAGGTCAAAATTTTTGACGTAAGAGAACTGTCAAAACATTAGAATGTGACTTTTCATTATTGCCATGTTTATAATAAATATGGCAATAATTAAAAGTCACATTCTAATGTTTTGACAGTTCTCTTACGTCAAAAATTTTGACCTACGTAATATCGTTTTTGTAGTAAAAATAGTATATTAGGTTTTGCCTATTTCAAATAAAGATCTATCTATCTATCTAGATTCGGCATTCTGCGAAGATCGTAATTACCAGTTTATTACTTGTTGTTTCCGGTGGTGTACAAAATACTCCTCATTTGTAGTAATTTTTTTTTTATTTAATTTGATGGCTTTGGTAAAGACCAATTAGCCATACAACTTTTACATATAAGTATATTACATAAATAACGAGCGATCCACAATTATTGGGATCAAAGCTAGCCGTGCAAAAAATTATGTATGCCTTGTTTTAATCTGAATTTATATCATTGGTTTATCAATTAATTTTGATTAACACTATAAAACATAAAAAATCAGTCAAAACCTTTAACACAGAACTTTAATCAAAAATAAAAAGAATTAACAAAATTATCCACCACCAACATCTCTACATAACCTAACTTTTCTACTTTTCTTGTTATGTTGACGTACACTGCACAGTTGACGTAAACTGGAAAGTATATCTGAATTAAGAACAGACATGCACTGTATAGCTATATCTGTCGTTCAGAGCCACCTATGGTGACAATAATTTTGGATCACACGTTAGAATATATCGTCGGCTTAGGGACACACAAACCTAACTACATTTCAGGTAAGGGCGAACTTCCTATGATAATATCATAGGAAGTTCGCCCTTACCCGAAATGTAGTTAGGTTTGTGTGTCCCTAAGCCTACGATATGATATAAGTATAAAACATTTACATATTTTTAACTACGGAAAAATGAAAGAACACCCATGAACGATCACATCAATCATCCATCCTGCACTTGCTGTCCCCCTCTATAAATAACAATTTGTAGTAATTATATGACACAATAAGTATGTCTTTCAATTGTTTTTTAGTCATTATGGCACAAAATATATTTTCCTTTATAAACAATATTTTTTCTCATGTAGAGAAAATTTTTTATTATTAGTAATTTTATTTTTCAAGGGATCAGATTCCACTTAGAAATCCCAATCGACTTACTAGGAAGGAACTCCAAGCATTATTGGAACACCAATAAACCTCAACTAGAAATAGAATTTATGAATAACTGAAATGTTAATTAAGCTGAAGTATAATTTAAGCCTCACCTAAAGTAATGCATAAACATTGAAAATATTAAATAATCTTCCAAATTAATTAACGATATCCAATAAAAGTAAATGAGCTGGAAGTTAAATTAAATGATTACTATGCAAACCCCGAAATAATAGTTGGGAATAATACTGCACACCAAAAAATAAGAAAGGATCATCAACATGTGCGCCCAATACTCCAACTCCCAGAATGCAACAGAAATGTAGTTAGTTGACTTCATATTATTATAGATAGCGTCTCCTGAAATATTCAATAAAGCATAACGAGCCTTTCTGCATAAATTGAAAAATAAAAAATAATTTTTGAAATACAAGAATGGTTTGTTTAAAATCTGAATTGGTATTTGGGTGCCGCAAATGGAAAACTGACCAGTAACAATAGATTAGAATATTTTAACAGGGTTATTAACACTTTACGTGTGGATGGCATACATGTGAGCCACTTATTGCCTCCACAAATGTGCAGAAAGCTCGGATGTATACCATTGGATATGTGAACTTCTACGATCAAATTGTTTTCAGTTCAGGGCATAAAACGTTTAACACGTTTTGTGGCATCTGCTCCCTTTCTCATTTTTTAGCTACTGCTTCTGAAATGGTAACTGAATGGTCAAACAAATATAAACTGCAAAACTACACAATTTCAAAGCAGCCATTTGTGAATAAAACAATGTGCTGATGCCTACCAGTGAGCTAAAATACCTAAGAGGGTGCCCAAAAAACATGATTAGGAAGAATGCACATTAGAAAGAATGCTGACATCCAAGTGAAGCTCAAAAAAAAAATCAATGGGAAAATCCCAATAGTTGGCTGTATACCATAGTTTAAAAAACCAATACAGAAGTAAAAACTTCGAGATGTATTCTGGTATAAAATCGTTTATTTAAAACTATAAAATGTCATGGATTGCAGAACGTTTTCGTTCTAAACAGAACATCTTCAGTGCATCCTGCCGAGTATTTTGAAACTAGCACACTGTAAATAGTGTTAACATCATCGTATATGGTTTACATAATGTAATATATTAAAATGTTATGACTACAAGTCGATGTTAATAGATAAAGTGGAACACATGCTAAAAGGGTGCCATGGTTCCCTGCTCGAAGATGCTAGGTACTTGCCAATTCAATGGGCACAGACCAACTCTCCAAGTTGGTAATCAAGATTATTCGGATAATGAATTGTTAAACTCTGGCTACCACGTTTTCAGATTGGATCGTAACTTAAGAACTAGTACTAAGCAGCGTGGAGGAGGAGTTTTAATTTTGTTACGAAACCATTTTAAAGCTAAACAAATCAAATCTGACATTGATAATGTTGAGCATCTGTTTGTTCAAGTGGATTGTGAAAGTGCATCAGTTGTCTTGGGTGGAGTATACATTCCTCCGAACTCATCAGAAGATATCTACCTTGGTCATTGCTCAGCAGTTGAAACTATTAGAAACAATAGGCCAGACATACCGGTATATTTATTTGGCGACTACAATTTACCACTGGCTTCTTGGGCTCACTCAAATGAAGAGGGCTTGCTCGTTGACTGCCCACAAAACTATCCAGCAAAGCTGATATGTGAATGCTTCTCTTACCTAAACCTGAGGCAATCAAATATCATACCAAATCAACGTGGAGTATGTTTGGATCTCATTTTCCACAGTATTGAAGATTTTCAGAAACTGTCAGTCTATGAAGCAGTTGACACTTTGCTTCCCAATAATTTTCATCATGTGGCAATTACTTGTGATCTTAGTTTTAGTGGTAATGTTAAACAATTAGATTATAATACTACATATTTTGACTATCGTAATGCAAATTTTGTGGGTCTAAATAATTATTTTTCTTCTGTTGACTGGAATATTGTTTTTGATGATGCAAATATTAATATCTCAGTAAATAATTTCTATGAAGTAGTCCCTGAGGCAACATCACTTTTTGTTCCGAGAAAAATATATAAACCTTCAAAATTTCCTCGTTGGTTTTCTCCAGAATTAAAAAAACTTGTTATTTAAAAAAAAACTGCTCATACTAGATTCAAACACACTCAGTCGGCTGCTGATTATACCTTATTTTCAGATCTTAGAACACAATGCAAAACATTAACAAATCAATGCTATAGATCTTATATCTCCAACATTGAGGAATCTATTCACTCAGATTTAAAACAATTTTGGAATCATGTTAACTCATTGAATAAAAGCCATGGAATTCCAAGTGTTATGCATTTTAATGACTTGTCAGCAGAATCAAGTGAGGAAATAGCAAACTTGTTTGCGAGCCATTTCTCCAGTGTCTATCGCTCAGACAAAGTTAATTTAAGTAACTACGATTTTAAATTAAAAAATTCAGTCGACATTCCGTTTATTCAATTTTCACTTTCTGAAGTCTTTGAGTCTATAAATGGTCTCAAGGATAAACTTAGTTATGGCCCTGATAACATTCCAACATATTTTTTAAAAAGATGTGTGTACAGTTTATCTAAACCTTTACATGTATTATTTAATTTATCTTTGAGACTACATACCTTCCCTAGTAAGTGGCGTGACAGTTATATAACTCCGGTATTTAAAAACTCATCTTTAAATTAAGATGTATTGGTTTTCCTGAATGGTTTCTTTCATGGTTGAGTAGTTATCTTGATGAAAGAGTTCAGTTTGTTTTTATAAAGGGTTCACTTTCGATTCCTATCTTGGTCAGTTCAGGGGTCCCACAAGGCTCACATGTGGGTCCTCTTCTCTTTAACTTGTTTATTAATGATATTTCTGAGGTAATAAAAGTTTGTCAGTTTTTGCTATTTGCCGATGACCTTAAGCTATATTTCAAAGTTTCAAATCTGTCTGATTGTCTAAGGATCCAGGAAGACTTGACTTCTCTATACAATTGGTCTCTTTCCAATTGTCTCTAGTTAAATAAAGATAAGTGTTTTGTTATATCCTTTAGCAAATCTAAAAATAATGTTGTGTTTGACTATCACATTAATACAAGCGTTCTATCAAGAGTGACTGAAATAAAAGATTTGGGGGTGTTATTTGACAGTTCCTTGTCATTTATCCCACACATTAACAATTTGTCAAATAAAGCATACCGTAATCTAGGTTTTATCACAAGAAACTCTCGAGATCTTTCTGTACCTACATATAGAATTTTATATCTTACTTTCATCCGTAGCATCCTGTCTTATGCTATAGTATGGTCACCATACTATTTTAACCATATTTACACCCTTGAAAAAATTCAAAATAAGTTTCTCCGGATTTGTGCTTATAGATTAAATTTAAAGAACATGTCTTCGGTAGAATTAAGGTCAAGGCTAAATATCAGTTCCTTAGAAGACTATAGAACTAAATGTGATTTAATTTTTCTCTATAAACTACTTGATCATACCACTGACTGTTCTGATTTATAAGTCTTATCAACTTTAGATGTAGCACTAGAATTCTTAGAGATATGCCCGTATTTTCTATAAAACACTATCACACCAACTATGGCAAATTCTCTCCAATTAACAGGATTCAGACACTGGGAAATGACTTTAGTCAATCTTATGATCTGGTGGATACAAGATTTGTAAGATTTAAGCACTGCCTGACTGAGTATGTAAGGAATCGAAGATAAGTGACCTTTGCCTTGGAGTCTTCATTTCATTTGATTTTAATTGTCAGAGATTTTCATTTTAATAATATTTTCAGGAAGTTTAATTTACTTAAATTATAATCATTTGTTTAACAATATTTATTAATTATTTAATACTTAGTTTAGTATTTGTGTTATGGTTAGGATACCTTATTTTTGTTATTTGTAAAAATGGGGACATCCCGTAATAAATAAATAAATAAATAAATAAATAAAATCGAAGGACGCAGTGGAATTGGTAGAAAGCAGGCCTCTTGGTTGAAGAATATCCGGGAGTGGACAGGAATAAAGAAAGCAGAACACCTATTTAGAATAGCTCGAGACAAAGACAGTTTCGCCATGTTAATCGCCAACGTCAAGGGGACTTGATAGGGCACGTTAAGAAGAAGAAGCACATTAGAATTGCAATCGTTCGACAAGTCATGTACCAAAGTTGACTAGTCATGGACCAAAGTTGACAATTACAAGATACAGTGTTTTAGTGAATGGAAAGTGTCTTTGTTGAAGAAAAAAGATGACTGAGCACAAGGTAATTGTAATTGTCCAATATTTATGAAGGAATATACAGTAGAACCCCGCAAATCCGCGAACTAATTGGGGGGACAGCCTGTTCAGATTCCGAAAAGTTCGGATTATCCGAAAGTTAGCCTTAACTAGTAGTTCAAAGCGTTCATTGTGATTTTGAGTAGCCAAACGTTCTCGCAAGCGCAAGAGTGTGGACAATATTTTGGACTCAACTTAACTACGAGAGAACCAAAGTAAGTTTGTGTTTAACTTTTATAAACACTTTATAAACCTATATATTAAAGTATAATATTTATTTTTAAGAAATTTTAAATGTCCTAGTAATCCTACATTGTCCAATTTTCTGGCTTTACTCTGTATAATAAACATATTTTTAAGTTTTTGTCTTGAATTTTTAAATTTTTTTCACTTTCCGTTGGTTCGGATTTGCCGAAAGTTAGGATTCGCGGGGTTCGGATTTACGGGGTTCTACTGTATGTGCAAACATGTTCTTGGAATGTCCATTCAGATTAAATACACTATACCACCTCCTGAAGTAAAAACCTTCCTACAGGAATGAAAAGTAAGCAGGGACGACCAACACGAGCCCAATCAGCTCTTATAGTTCAATAATATACTAATTATTATTATGCTGGTGTTTTCTGTGTTATTTTATATTGATAGAGGTAAGAACAGTTTTAGTTTTACATTAGTTAGTTCTTGTTGGTTTACACATCTTACTTTGGAAGCAGAGTATCCCTAGGTACTGGTGTTTTTAATTTTAGTGCCCGAATGTTTACTTTTGTGTGCCTATGTTGTTGGAGCTTATATATAATATTTTAATGCGGATTATTGGTTATTTTGGTGTTCAAGTAAGATTTGTAGTGTCAACAATAATAAGTTGCTGCTGAAATAGCTAAATAAACTTCATATTTCCATACTTTGGCGCCCAAAAATAAATAATTTGGTATTAAAATTTTGGTGCCAAAAGATACAACGTTTGGGAATTATATCGATTTTACAATGATGTTCGGTTAAATACAAGCCTTTCCACAATATGCCATAGATAAGTGGTGAAATTTAAGTGGGAAAGAATTTTATTACCTACTTAACATAATAAATATATCATTAAGAAGGCAGAAATTATCAATTATGTAGTTCTGAACTTAACGTATCTACTACTTTACTTTCCAAGTAACCACAAGCTTTATTGAACATAACGTTTTACAACAATAGTGTACAATTGTACAAACCGTTTGTAATAATATAAACTGTATTTAAAAGTAAGGGCGCAAAAATAAAGTAGGCAAGTAGGTTATACTTACCAACCGGCTTGTGTCCAACCATTGCATCCAATAACTGCCCTTCATGAACAACAGTCCATTCGAATTCATCCATTTGGAAGATTGTATTTATATTTTTTTTCATTAAACAAAATTGTAAACAAATTATAAAATATGAAATGGAAAAACGATGTGATGTCAATATGTCATGTCAATATGACTTGACAGTTGACAACTAAACAACCTCATGAAACGAAACCTACCGTTACAGATACATTCGTTTTACAGATACATTCGTTTGAACCTTTGAAGCCAATATTACATGTGGCAACACTGTCGACCAGTCAAATATAGGGCCTATTTACGTCCACATTACAGTTAAGTTGGATTTATAGTTTGACGTAACGTAGACGTAGACGCAACGGAGACGCACTGGAAAAGATCAACACCGAATTTTGTGTACTCGTGTTTATAGATGAACGCAAGCGCCTGACGGAACGTATATAACTTTCACATTAATTATTTGTTTTGTTAAAATTATATATGTTTTGCATTTTTTTAATTTTCTGTTATTCTGTTTAATGACTCGTTTTTATTAATTTAAAACATTTTTGTATACTTCTGGAAATCCAAAAAGTATCGATGAATAAAAGTTGGATTTATAGTTTGACGTAGCATAGACGTAGACGTAAGAAACGGACTGGAGACGGAAGAAAATATTATGTGAATTTATAGATCGACGTAGCGGAATTTTTGCGCATGAGTAGAAAGAGTAAACTCTTACTAATTCAACAACATTGAACTGAACATAGCCTATAAATTATACGAACAGTAAACAAACTTTGTGTTTATTTATTTATACTTATACTATTATTTATTATATATAATATTTAGCTGTTTTGTGTGTTACATAGATTAGGAAATAAACGAAAATATGCTCTTTGGTGCCGCATGCCGTGGGATTTCCAACTATTTTGTTTCATTTCCTGGTCTTTAAATGTTTATTGGATTTACCTATCGTATAATATGTGTGGATAACCACGAATTAGGCTAATAAACAACTCATATTTATCTGAAATATTGAAATGACTCTATGATATATTTTTATTAAATTAATAACTTAACATCCATTGTATTAACAAATAATTAACAAAATTCGAATATGTTGACAATCAACTTTTTACACAACACAAGGTTTGAGGGGGCGGGGCGGGTCCACTTTGAGTGACAGAACAAAATTCTGCCTTATGATTGGCCAGACGGAAGAAACGCACTGTAAAAGATGAAAGTTGGTCATCTCTTCCGTTACGTTACGTTTCTCTTATGTTCCGTCAGGCGCTTGCGGCTTGCGTTCATTTATAAACAAGAGTACACAAAACTCGGTGTTGAACTTTTCCAGTGCGTCTACGTTACGTCTACGTCTACGCTACGTCAAACTATAAATCCAACTTAAGAACTTAAAACTTTCGAAGTTAAGGTATGAACAAGATGTTATGACCTTGGATGATTGGCACCTTAATTATTTTTCACAGTATATAAAGACATTACAAATAGATTTGTCGATTTATCTATAACGCAAGAAAAGAAATAAGGACGACAAACACAAGGGAGAGCTAGTTAACTCCCGAGGGGTTGATAAAGCTGAAACGTTTGTACTCAAACTATTTCAGCAACATAAATTTATGGACGAACATTATAAAAAATTGTGCGGAATGGGAGCCTTCAAAACGAGCATGGTTTTATATCCCGTTGAAGTTCCGCATTAATAATACGGGGGTTGGCATAAGTCAGACAACGCTCTATATGAATATTTTCGTTTTCCAATTGTTTTGCCAGCCAAACATTTTTTAGTGAATATAGCCTGCTCTTCGAGAACATGTTAAGTCGTGTTATATAAAATCCTCGATTGCCAATCTACCTGGTGTAGACAGCTGGAGAAAAGGTGTGGATATGTCTTTTCACTTACGCCGTATACGCTCTGAGCTTCGCTGGTGGCGCTCCTAGCGGATTACTAATTCAACTTTCACCGGTAATTTTTAAATTTATTATTTAACTGTTATCGCTTATCATTTACAACGCAAAAAAGTAATTAAATTGTAATAGGTTTTTTTAAAATTTTGCTAATCATTTTGACGTTCTATTGACAAAATATGAATTTCTTACTTCGGATACTTTCACAATTATCGTGTAGATGGCGCTAAGATTTTTAGATTAAATTTTAATTACATATTACGGAACATTAAAAAAACTTAAATTCAGTATTTAAAACGTAAGTATATTTAAGGTAAAAATATTTACCACAGCTTTGGCCAACTAATATTTTTTATAAATCAAGTTTTTAATTTTAATTTTAAATTAATCACTTTGACATTTGTCAAATTTCCGGTAAACGTTTACAGACTTGCCACTACTGGCGGTCGCGAATTTGTAAATATCCCCTCTACATACGAGCTCACAGCGTATACCGAGTAGTGCATCTCGAACTGTTACAACTTACGACGCTTTATTGCCAGAAAGGTCGACCGAAGACTACAGTTGAGTCCGCGAATCTTTACCCGTGCGTCATCATTTAAAGCATACGAAATAAGTCGATGATAAGTCGGAAATTGAAATTTACTAAACGCAACAGCAAGTCGCTGTTGCGTTTAGTAAATTTCAATTTCCGTGACTTGCTGTTGCGTTTAGTAAATTTCAATTTCCGACTTATCATCGACTTATTTCGTATGCTTTAAATGATGACGCACGGGTAAAGATTCACGGACTCAACTGTACATACAATGATAATGGGACTAACTTTGCCGGTACCGAAAATGCGTTTCGTCAAGTAGAGTTTGAGAAAATTGCCGACAACAGTAGGTAGTGTCGAGAGATGCGTAATGGGGAGGTTTTTGGGAACGGTTGATATTCTTATTGAAGCGACTGTTGCGAAAAGTATTAGGTCGTGCATTCACTTGATTATGAACTTTACCCAGAAAAGTTTTGCATAGACAAAAATTATTGAAGGATCTTAAGGGGATGGGTACCTACGTATTTTCGGCTGCAATGGTATTTAAATGGGAATTCATTTTTTTTCGAATCCTGAGAAAGTATTTTTGAAAAATTTAAACGCAGAAATGAAAGGTTACGTTCTTACGGAGGGCCGAAAGTCCCTGAAAACTTCTATAATGTTTATTTTAATAAGTTACAGGGGTGAAAAACTAAGAGAAAATGTAGTGTGATTTTTAATTTCAAATATCTCATTCAAAAGAAACTTTTTATTTATTCTAAGGGACTTTCGGCCCTCGATAATAATTTACTCTTTCATTCTGCGTTTAAATTTTTTAAAAACATTTATTAGTTTTTTCAGGATTCGAAAAAAATGGACACCATGTCCGTGGTGATATTTTCCAAATCGAACATTCGCTATCTTTGTCATACAACGCACTAAATCAAATACAGTGATGTGGGACTCCCTCCCACATCACTGGTCAAATATAATATGATGACAATGACAGTTTTAAATATTTGACATGGCATTTAACTATAGTTTAAGATTTAAAGTAAATGATTAAGTTTAGTGTTTCCCTTAACTCGAGTAAAGTCCTGATCTATATTAAAGATTGTATTTTTTATTTGATTGGATTTTTAATTAAATCCATGTCTCACTCCTTTACTGATCACATAGGTATTTATATTGTGCATGAAATTATATGTTGGAGGATTGTTTTTTTTTGTATAATTTAAAAATGTACATGTACAAACATAAGGAAACATATTTGCTAGTTTTCTAGAATATTTTTCTGTTAGTTTCTGTATGTGTTCTCAAATGTTTTTTCAGGTTACTTCTTTGGCTAAACTGCTTAAAACAAATTTCGCACTTATAAGATTTTTCTTCAGTGTGAGTACTCATATGTTGTTTCATATTTCCTAGTTGAGAAAACTGCTTTAAACAAATTTTACACTTATACGGTTTTTCCCCAGTGTGAACTTTTCTGTGTATCCACAGATGTTTTGTGAGCAAACTGCTTAAAACAAATTTCACACTTGTGAGTACTCATATGTTGTTTCATATTTCCTAGTTGAGAAAACTGTTTAAAACAAATTTTGCACATGTAAGGTTTTTCGCCAGTGTGAAATCTTATATGAATTTTCAAATTATCTCCTTGAGTAAACTGTTTAAAACAAATTTCACACTTATAAGGTTTTTCTTCATGAGATTTCAAATGTCTTTTTAAACTATTTGTTCCGGAAAACTGCTTTAAACAAATTTGACACATGTAGGAGGTCTTGGCCATTCTCGAGTTTCATACTTATATTTAATGATATTTCTTCAGTGTTTCTAATGCTACATATTTTTCTTTAGGAGATGGATTTTCAGCTGTTTTCATTTTGTTTTCCTCCTGAAGAGAATCTAAAATACAAACCAACCATAAAAATGTTGTTACAAGAAAAAAATAACAACAAAAATAGAAATCAGTAACTAAAATTTTTTTATTGGAAAAGCTTTCGTGCCAATCAAAAGTATTCCTTTAAGTGTTATATTTTAATGACCGATCATTGGTGACTAGTAGAAACGTTTCGGTACCTAATATAATTTCTATTCCTTAAAGCGGGATATTCCTATAACCGGTATTTTAGTAAGTGGGTCGACTGTATAACTGTAAAAAATAACTAATAAACAATGTGAAGCATAATAAACTGTTCAGCGAAAGTCAACCCACAATATCCACATAAGGAAACATTGAACAGTTTTCAAGAATATTTTTCTGGGTATTTGTTTATTTCTTGTTTCTTGATATTTAAGAGACAGTCCTTACGAGTTAAATAAAGCAATTGTATGAGTAAATAAATAATAATGTATTTAATTATAAAACACAATAAAGGTCTACAATGTTAGTACAATAATATACAGTGATAAGCGAGCTAATAACCGGCAAAATAACGCAAAAGATGGAGAAACATTAAGTTGTGAGATAAAAACAAATGAAAATTGTGGAGGTGGGAAATTTAGCAATAAAAACCTAAAAATTTACATTATCTTTATTGTTTTCCCATCTTTAGACGTATCAGAGGAGTATGTCAACTAAAACTGTTACTGTCAGAGTGGCAGTTGCCAAACTCGTCCGATACGGCTAAAGGTGGGAAACAATAAATATAATATAAATCTATAGGTTTTTATATCTAAATTTCCCACCTTCACTAGTTTCATTTCTTTTTATATCACAACTGAATATGTTTTCCACCTTTTGCGTTATTCTGCCGGTTATTAACACGCTCATCACTGTACGTACTCCTAATATAAAATCATAAATGAACTTAAATTTCCCAAGTGTGACGGTCTTCAGTATAAAATGTTTTTTTCAAAATCCTACTTCAGGAACTGATAAAAACAATTTGTACACTGACGGTAGGTACCATCAAATGTCTTTACAAATTACTTTTTAGAGAATATTGTTTAACTTGTTCACTGCCTAAGCCGACAGTGTGTCGACATGAAGGTTTCATCAATGGTACCGACGACGCACGACTGTCGGCGGTGGTATTTCGTTACTAAATGAACCATTTAAGTCCATGATACTAGACATGTGGTGGTTGTTCAAGATGGTCACCGAATGTGTTAAAACAAATTTTGCACTTTAAGATTTTTTCCTAGTGTAAACTTTCGTATGTATATCCAAAGATGATTTGTGAGCAAACTGCTTAAAACAAACTTTACACTTGTATGGTTTTTCTCCAGTATGTATCCTTAAATGAGTTTTCAAATTATATATTCGAGTAAACTGCTTAAAACAGATTTCACACTTGTAGGGTTTTTCTCCAGAGTGTGATCCCATATGTTGATTTACATTTCCAAGTTCAGAAAACTGTTTAAAACAAATTTCACACTTGTAAGGTTTTTCCCCTGTGTGAACTAACCTATATCTATCCAAATAATATTTGCGAGCAAACAGCTTAAAACAAATTTCGCACTTGTAAGGCTTTTCTCCAGTGTGCCCTCTCATATGTTTTTTCACATGTCCTAGTTGAGAAAACTGTTTAAAGCAAATTTCACACTTGTAAGGTTTTTCCCCAGTGTGAAATTTTCTATGTGTATCCAAAAATGTTTTGTGAGCAAACTGCTTAAAACAAATTTCGCACTTGTAATCTTTTGCTTCATGGGATTTCAAATGTCTTTTTAAACTATTTGTTCTGGCAAACTGCTTTAAACAAATTTGACACATGTGGGATTCTTGGCCAGTCTTAAGTTTCATACTAATATTTAATGCTGTTTCTTCAGTGTTTCTACTGCTACATTTTTCTTTATGAGATGAATTTCCAGCTGTTTTCATTTTGTTCTCCTTGTGAAGACAATCTAAAATACAAACCAACCATAAAAATGTTTTTACAAGGAAAAATAGCAACAAAAATAGGAAACAGTAACAGAAATTAATACAACTGTAAAATAGTTATTTATGAAACAGTTCGTGAAGTATGCTTTTTGCGAACGCACGCGATATTTAGAGCACGAGCGACAACGGAGCGAGTGCTATACATCGCGTAAGTTCGCAAAAAAAACTTCACGCACAGTTTCATACAATATTTTATCTACTCTACGATAAACAAATAAAAGAACTGTAACTCTTCGTCACTTGAATTGATTTCTATTCTACAATTTTTAGAACTTTGACATTTAAAAATCCTAACTACTTTCAAACCACAAAACTGTCAAAAATTTTTTTGTAAGTCATTGCTCATATTGTCATCACCATGACAACGCGAAAGTTAAGGATATTTGATTACATGAAAGTGTGCCAAAAACCCATTGAAAGTGTGCGAAAAAGTAAATCCCATTTAACATACATTGTTAATTCACGCACTGCTATCTATAATGACAGTTTTCACAAACTAAAAACTGATACATAATATGACATAGAGTAGATAAAATAACTTTAATAAACAACGTGAAGCATAATAAACTGTTCAGCGAAAGGCAACCCACAATATCGACACGAGGAAACATTCAACAGTTTTCATAGAGATTCTGACCAATAGAAACCTACAAGAAAAAATACTTCTTTAATTTTTTTCCATAATTTCCCGTCGTCAAGCATTACGTCGGATGCCCTTCGTTGCTACGCAAAAATGAACATTCAGTGACATCCATGACAATTAATATTTTATAACTTGTCAAAGAGAACACCATGAACAGCTTTAGCAAATATTCAGGCGAAAATATCAATAAAATATTAGTGAAAATTATTTAAGTTATTCATGAAATAATCTTACCGAATTAACTCGAAGTCTTAAAAATTACCAATTTGTTTGGCCCTCGTGACACTTTGACATAATTTGTAAAACTGTCAAAGTATCACTCGGGATACAAATCGATAATTTTAGAGCTTTCGTGTAATTAGTACTGAATATTTTTCTGTTTTCTGGGTATTTACATCAGTTTCTTTATTATTAAAGGAACTAGTCCTAAAGAGTTAAATAAAACAATTGCATGAGTAAATAAATAATAGTGTATTCAATTATATAACACAATAAAGTTCTATGTTAGTATAATATATTATGTACTACCGTTGATTGAAATATTAATACCGTCCAATACCTCAATCAACGGTACTACTAATATAAAATCATAAATGAACATAAATTTTCCAAGTGTGACAGTCTTCAGCAGAATGTTTTTTTAAATGACCTGCTTCGGGAACAAATAAAACAATTTACATCGACGGTGAGTACTACCAAATATCTTTAAAAAATTACTTTTTCGAGAAGATTGTTCAACCTTCAGTATGAGAAAATAAATTGTAAATTGTACGAGTAAATAAATAATATTGTATTTAATTGTATAGCACAATCAGTTTCTCTGTAATGTTAGTATAATAATATGTATGTAATGAAACTACATATTATACTTTCATCATTTTAATATTGCTGTGCTCCAAGATGTCATCTCAAATTGGAATTTCAAATTGGAACGCAGTCAGCCAACGTTAGAAATTCGGAACACACTCCTGGCCTGCCGAACCGTCACTAGCTGAGAAGAGATTGGATTGACAGACGTCGTCATTTATGAAATGTCAAGCATTTATGAAACTTTTATTTTCACTTATTTGTAGAAATAATCATAGATTGGGAATATTGACATTAAATGTCGTTTCTTTATTCTAGGTAAATATTGTAAATGTTGTATTAAAACATGTTTTAATAAAATACTTTATTCTAGAGCAACACAGCTGTCCTTATTCCTATAAATATCATTACATGTATATGTACTACTAATATTAAGTCATAAATGAACTTAAATTTCCCAAGTGTGACAGTCTTCAGTAAAATGTTTTTTTTTCAAGACATACTTCGGGAACTGATAAAACCAATTTGTACACTGACCGTGGGTACTATCAAATATGTCTTTACAAATTACTTTTTCGAAAATATTGTTTAACTTGTTCACTGCCTAAGCCGACAGTGTATCGACATGAAGGTTTCATCAAGGGTGCCGACGACGCACGAGTGTCGGCGGTGGTATTTCGTTAATAACTGAATCATTTAAGTACGTGATACCAGCCATGTGGTGGTTGTTCAAGATGGTCACCGAATGTGTTAAAACAAATTTTGCACTTTAAGATTTTTTCCTAGTGTGAACTTTCGTATGTATATCCAAAGATGATTTGTGAGCAAACTGCCTTAAACAAATTTCACACTTATACGGTTTTTCTCCAGTATGTATCCTTAAATGATCTTTCAAATTATACATTCCAGTAAACTGCTTAAAACAGGTTTCACACTTGTACGGTTTTTCTCCAGTGTGTAATCTCATGTGTGGTTTCATATGTCCTAGTAGGGCTTTTCATTCACAGTCATTTGTTTCGAGCTTCTGTCATATGTTGTATAATCTGCGTATAATATTAATATACACAGATTATACATAATATGACAGAAGCTCGAAACAAATGACAATCGATGAAAAGCCCTGTTGAGAAAACTGTTTAAAACAAATTTCACACTTGTAAATTTTTTTCCTGTGTGAACTCTCCTATGTCTATTCAAAGAATTTTTGTGAGTAAACTGCTTAAAACAAATTTCGCACTTGTAAGGTTTTTCCCCAGTGTGAACTTTTCTATGTTCAGGTTTTTCTTCGTGGGATTTCAAATGTCTTTTTAAACTATTTGTTCCGGAAAACTGCTTTTAACAAATTTGACACATGTAGGAATCATGGCCAGTCTCAAGTTTCATACTAATATTTAATGCTGTTTCTTCAGTGTTTCTACTGCTACATTTTTCTTTAGATGAATTTTCAGCTGTTTTCATTTTGTTTTCCTCCTGAAGACAATTTAAAATACAAACCAACCATAAAAATGTTTTTACAAGGAAAAATAACAACAAAAATAGAAAAGAGTAACAAAAATTAATATAACTGTCAAAATTAGCTCGTGAAAAATAACAATGTGAAGAATAATTAACTGTTCAGCGAAAGTACACCCACAATATCGACATAAGGAATATGTCGATATTGTCGAAAAAATAGAAATTTTTTTTGAGTATTTACATCAGTTTCTTGTTATTTAAGGGACTAGCTTAATGCTGGGGCCATACTAACGTGAACGGTTAACATTCATTATCGTATTAATTTATATGTTACAGTTCAAGTTGATTCTCAGTGAGAGTTGACTTTTCCTAGTTCGAGTCAACTCCAACTGAAACGAGCAGTAAAAGTTGATTTGAAAAATTTAAATCAACTTTTACTAGTTGAAGTTGACTCTTCCTAACTCTTGTTAGTAAAAGTAGATTATACAATTTATACGAGTATAATCTCACGTGCATTTTTGATGAGTGTGCGTCTCTTTGTTTTGACCGTTTCAACTACTTATTAGTCCAGGCTGTAACGTCGCCCCCGTTAGGTAAATTATTCTGATTCGATTTTTTGCACAAACTTACTCAAACAAATACATCCTTATAACAAATAGACAGCGTCAGGCGGTACCGCGGTCGAAAAATTGTTTAACCAATTCGTGTTAACCAAATTCACAAAAATAATTCTTATCTACTCTACCTTATATTATGTTTAAGTTTTTATTGTGTGAAAATTGTAAATATAGATAGCAGTACATGAAGGGTTTAAAGTGTGCCTGAAGTAATAATGTATTTTAAATGGGATTTACTTTTTCGCACTGTTTTTTAGCAAACTTTCATATAATCAAATATCCTTAACTTTCGCCTTGTCATGGTGATGACATGTGAGCAATAAATTACAAAAAAAGTTTTGACAGTTTTGTGGTTTGACAGAAGTTTGAATTTTTAAATGTCAAAGTTCTAAAAAATTGTAAAATGGGAATGTATTCCAGTGACGAAGAGTTGCAGATTTTTTTATTTGTTTTTTGGTAGATAAAATATTTTATGAAACTGTGCGTGAAGTACTTTTTGCGCACTTAGGCGATGTATAGCACTCTAAACATAGCGTGCGTGCGCAAAAAGCATACTTCACGAACTGTTTTATAAATAACTAAGTATTTCACTCCGGACAATTTTTTTAGATTATTTTGGTCATTCGGAGCAAAAAAGGTATCTTGTGATTTTTCTCTAAAATTGATAGTTTTCGAGTTATACGCGATTTAAAATTTGAAAAATTCAAAATGACCATTTTTAAGGCTTAATAACTCGATTAAAAACTATTATTATGAAAGTCAGAAAGTCACCTAATCAAAGTTTAAAGCCCCCCCTAGAAGATCCTGAAGAAATTTTTGTCATTATTTTATTACTAAGCTGTTATTTTTAATTATCAACAATGAGCGCTAAAAGCGTGTTGAGGCGGCCGTCAATGTGAGTGCGAGTAAGATCCTCCATTCCGACCGTCCAATGGTGCATCTCAGTCGCACTCACAGTGACAGCCGCCTTAATACGCTCATTTTTAATAATTAAAAATAACAGCTTAGTAATACAATAATGGAATAATGACAAATATTTCTTCAGTACCTTGTAGGGGGAGTCGTTAAAATTTGATTTGGTGACTTTCTGACTTTCATAATAATAATTTTTAACTGAGTTATTAAGCCTTGAAAATGGTCATTTTCGCATTTTTCAAATTTTAAATCGCGTATAACTCGAGAACAATAAATTTTACAGAAAAATCACAAAAGACCTCTTTTGCTCCGAATGACCCAAATTAATGATGTAAAAAAATGTCTGAAGTGAATTTTTTTTGTGAATTTGTTTAAAAAAAATGCTTAAACAATTTTTCGATTACGGTACCACCTGACACCCTGTGGATTCGTTATAAGGACCTCTTTTTGAGTAAGTTTGTGCAAAAAAATCGAACTGGAATAATTTACCTAACGGGGGCGACGATACAGCCTGGACTATAAATATCACCATTTCAACATAATATACGGTAACATTTAATTTCTAGAATCGGTTGTTTGTGTGAATCAACTTTTACTAAATGGCATTGGGAAGAGTATACTTTTCCTAGTTGGAGTCTACTTTTACTAGTAAATGTTGAATATAAATCTTCATTTTATATTTATAATCAACTTTTACTGAAACCAGCCGTTAGAGTTGACTCCAACTAGTTGGAGTCAACTCCAACTGGATAATCAACTTGAACTGTAACATATATAAAAAACCAAAATAAAAATCTTTGCAAACTAATAAAATGTTATGTGTGGTCTATTTTATTATTTGGTTTTGAGACATGGACTATAAATATCACCATTTGAACATAATATACGGTAACATTTAATTTCTAGAATCGGTTGTTTGTGTGAATCAACTTTTACTAAATGGCATTGGGAAGAGTATACTTTAACTAGTTGGAGTCTACTTTTACAAGTAAATGTTGAATAAAAATCTTCATTTTATATTTATAATCAACTTTTACTAAAACCAGCCGTTTGGGTCGACTCGAACTAGGAAAAGTCAATTCCAACTGGATAATCAACTTGAACTGTAACATATACACCAAAAATGATGCATTAAAGTGACTGGCCACACTTATTTTAGCGCGTAGTCAGTAGAAAACGCGTTTTTTAATCAAATAATTTCAAGATGGAAGTCGAAGCTGCTATGCTATATATTTTATGAGTGCTAATTATTATTTTCATGAATTTATTATTTTATAAATGGATCAAGGAAAAACCATGAACCACCACGATTTTTGTGTGATTTTTCTCGGGGATCCCATAAACAAGGTTCTGTTTCATCGTTTCATCAGTGTTTCAACATTCAAACACTGTTAAAAATTCGATTATTTTTTCATTACACCACTTCATTTTCGTAGAATAGTATGTATTTCACAAAACAAATTACACTGCTGCACTGCAAGTTAGAACTTGTTGCGTATAATTAAAACAGCGCTAGTGTAGCCAACAACGCGATAAGTGACGGAGTAACTACTTTGATGTGTCGAAAGAAACCGAAACTCGAGCTATCGCCTAACGTTTAACGAGATTAATAATGGCAATAACAAATTAGCGGGCTACGTCGTGGCTACACCTCTCTTTAATGTCAAATAATGCGATAATTATTAAAGGCATTAGACGTTAGTGTGGCCCCAGCATAAGAGTTAAATAAAGCAATTATATGAGTAAATAAATAATAATGTATTTAATTATATAGCACAATAAAGTTCTGTAATGTTAGTATAATAAAATGTATAATATTAGTAGTACATATTATGTACTACTAATATTAACTCGTAAATGAACTTAAATTTCCCAAGTGTGACAGTCCTCAGTAAAATGTTTTTTTTTCAAAAGACATACTTCGGGAACTGATAAAAACAATTTGTACACTGACGGTACGGTGGGGACTATCAAATGTCTGTACAAATTACTTTTTCGAGAATATTGTTTAACTTGTTCACAGCCTAAGCCGACAGTGTGTCGACATGAAGGTTTCATCAAGGGTGCCGACGACGCATGAGTGTTGGCGGTGGTATTTCGTTACTAACTGAACCATTTAAGTACGTGATATCAGCCATGTGGTGGTTGTGCAAGATGGTCACCGAATGTGTTAGAACAAATTTTGCTCTTTAAGATTTTTTCCTAGTGTGAACTTTCGTATGTATATCCAAAGATGATTTATGAGCAAACTCCTTTAAACAAATTTCACACTTGTACGGTTTTTCTCCAGTGTGTAATCTCATGTGTTGTTTAATATTATATACTTGAGCAAATTGCTTAAAACAAATTTCACACTTGTGAGGTTTTTCTCCGGTGTGTGACATCAAATGTCTTTTCAAATGACTTTGACTAGACAACCGCTTGAAACAAACTTCACACTTGTATGGTTTTTCTCCATTATGTATCCTTAAATGATCTTTCAAATGATACATTCGAGTAAACTGCTTAAAACAGATTTCACACTTGTAGGGTTTTTCTCCTGTGTGTGATCTCATATGTTGTTTTACATTTCCAATATCAGAAAACTGTTTATAACAAATTTCGCACTTGTAAGGTTCTCCTCCAGTGTGAACTTTTCGATGTGTATCCAAAGAACTTTTGTAAGTAAACTGATTAGGACAGATTTCACACTTGTACGGTTTTTCTCCAGTGTGTGATCTCATATGTTGTTTCATATTTCCCAGTTGAGAAAACTGTTTAAAACAAATTTCACACATGTAAGGTTTTTCCCCAGTGTGAAATCTCAAATGAATTTTCAAACTGTCTCCTCGAGTAAACTGTTTAAAACAAATTTCACACTTGTAAGGTTTTTCTTTATGGGATTTCAAATGTCTTTTTAAACTATTTGTTCCGGAAAACTGCTTTAAACAAATTTGACACATGTAGGGTTCTTCACCAGTCTCAAGTTTCGTACTAATATTTAATGCTGTTTCTTCACTGTTTCTACTGCTATATTTTTCTTTAGGAAATGAATTTTCAGCTGTTTTCACTTTGTTCTCCTCCTGAAGACAATCTAAAATACAAACCAACCATAAAAATGCTTTTACAAGGAAAAATATTAACAAAGATAGAAAACAGTGACAAAAATTAATATAACTGTCAAAAATAGCTTGTGAAAAATGACAATGTGATGCACAGATCACTTAACTCTCTGTGATGTGAAGCATAGTAAACTGTTCAGCGACAGTCAACCATACACATATTAACCGTGGACAAGGCATACTGAGTAAAAAAGCGTAACGCGCGGGCAATCAATCGGTGGTCTATTTATCTCTTTTTACTAAACGATCCCGCTCATGTGACAAACAAAGATGGCTAGACCACTCAATCCTTAATATTGGCTCGATCCACAGAGCGGCCCATACCTTGCGTAATCTACAGATTATTATATCTATGAAGTTAACCCACAATATCGACATAAGGAAACATTCAACAGTTTTCCAGAATATTTTTCTGGGTACTTAGTATTTACATCAGTTTCTTGTTATTTAAGGGACAGTCTTTACGAGTTAAATAAAGCAATTGTATGAGTAAATAACTAATAATGTATTTAATTCTATAACACAATAAAGGTTTACAATATGAGTACAATAATATATGTACTTATAATATACAGGTCCATTCAACAATTTTCACATACCAAATTATATCATTATGTTATCAAAAACCCATGAAAAAAATTATTTAAAAAATAATTTTAAAGTTTATTTGACTACAAATCACAAAATAGATTTCAGTTTGATACATACTTAATTTCAATACACCTGTATTAGTATGGTATAGTTAGACCCAAACCCAGACATCCAAAGTGAAAGTTATCCTCCAACACCAAATTGTTCTATATGGTCCACATAATGTTCAGAAAAAAGTCACACCATTTTGAGCGTCGGGTTTGGGGGGAGAGGGGGGAGAAATCTGCAAATTCGTAGTTTTTTAAGTTTTTCGTCAATATTTCTAAAACTAAGCGGTTTAGCATGAACAACCTTCTACACAAAATTGTTCTACATTAAATTTGAAATAAGAAAGGCCCTATGCCTAACCCTTCTAAAATGAACGGTTCCAAAGTTACGGAGGTAGTATAGTATAATTGGTCCAAAAAAAGGCCTAACCCAGACATCCAAAGTAAAAGTTTTCCTTCAACACCAAATTGTTCTATATGGTCCACATATTGTTCAGTAAAAAGTTACACCATTTTGAGCGTCCGGTTTGGGGGGGAGATGGGGGAGAAATCGGTAAATTAGTAGTTTTTTTACGTTTTTCGTCAATATTTCTAAAACTATGCTTTAGCGTAAGGAATGTTCTATAGAAAAATGTTCTACATAAAATTTAAAACAGAAAAGGTTCTATACATAATTGTTATAAAATCAACGGTTCCAGAGTTACGGAGGGTGAAAAGTGGAGGTTTTCGATACTTTTTATATTTACCGATTTCTCTCCCCTCTCCCCCCCAAACCCGACGCTCAAAATGGTGTGACTTTTTTCTGAACATTATGTGGATCATATAGAACAATTTATTGTTGGAGGATAACTTTCACTTTGGATGTCTGGGTTTTGGTATAGTTATATCATAAATATTGCCCAAAAAATATAAAAAGTATCGAAAACCTCGACTTTTCACCCTCCGTAACTCTGGAACCGTTGATTTTATAACAATTATGTACAAAACATTTTTTGTTTTAAATTTCATGTAGAACGTTTTTGTATATAACATTGTTTACGCTAAAGCATAGTTTTAGAAATATTGACGAAAAACGTAAAAAAACTACTAATTTACCGGCTTCTCTCCCATCTCCCTCCCAAACCGGACGCTCAAAATGGTGTAACTTTTTACTGAACAATATGTAGACCATATAGAACATTTTGGTGTTGGAGGAAAACTTTTACTTTGGATGTTTGGTTTAGGCCTTTTTTTGGACCAGTTATACTATACTACCTCCGTAACTTTGGAACCATTCATTTTAGAAAGATTATGCATAGGGCCTTTTTTATTTCAAATTTAATGTAGAACAATTTTGTATAGAGGGTAATTCATGCTAAACCGCATAGTTTTAGAAATATTGGCGAAAAACTTAAAAAACTACGAATTTACCGATTTCTCCCCCCTCTCCCCCCCCCCCAAACCCAACGCGCAAAATGGTGTGACTTTTTTCTGGACATTGTGTGGACCATATAGAACAATTTGGTGTTGAAGGGTAACTTTCACTTTGGATGTCTGGGTTATGCCATCTTTTGGATCAACTACACTATACTTATATTCAAGCGATAAAGATAGTTTTCGCTTCGTTATATGAGCCCCAATAAATTTAAAATGCAAAATTTATATGGGTGTTTTTATTTAAATACAATAAATTAAATTAATAACAATAACAAAATACACACCGGCAAAATTAGCCGAACGCCTTAAAAATGGGACATGTTTGATGTCTCGAGTTTCCTAAACCAGCGGTCCGATTTGAGTGATTATTTTAATATGTTATAGCCTTATTATTTAAGAATATCGTTGTGATAATATTGTTGCTAGACAGGTAAATATAATTTTATACTGGGTGTACCAAACATACTGTGTTTTTTTCTTAAAGTTTGGAACACCCTGTGGAATATTCTAGCATATGTAAAATATTACAATTAAAATTCGATTGTAGAGTTAGGCCTTCTTAACATTTCCCTTTTCGATTCATTTATTTATGTGGGATAGTAAAAAAGTTGAGGAAAGTATGCTAAATTTGCAGTTACTCGAGCGTTATGGGGACCTATAGGATTGTGAAGAGTATGTGCTAAAACCATAAAATGGTTAAGTTAAGTTTTCCATGTAGTGGGGGACTTTTCATTTTTTAATTTAATTTTCCATTTGAAACAATCGTTTTTTCCGATTATAGCGCTATCTATCCATAATTCGAAAAAATGTGTCGAATAAAAGTTGCTTATTTTTACGTAAAGAATCCAAATCTGCAATAAAAATTGGGGGCTCCTATTTAAGATTTTAAATTAAATCCCCCACCCCCACCTCCGTGGGGGCTCGTGTTTTGGTGCCATTCGATAGATTTTTCAAAAATATTGAATATGTGTATTTTGCAGTTTTTCGATCTGATGTTCATTTTTCGTCGATGTTGTATATAAAATTTGTAAAAAAACATGCAAAAATAAATACTGAATATTACATACTGGATTCAAATCAAGGGCGGATCCAGGACCGATTTTCGGGAGGGGCCATAATTTTTAAAAATTAAGGTTACAATGGTGAGTTTTAAATCACTTTTCACACACTTTAAGACGTGCCTTAAAACTCACCATTCCTGCCATAGTACCGATTCCTATAGTCCATGTGGTGAGACCGCTCCCGTCTGAAAAAATTTCTGATTCGGTTTCTTTGTGGATTCCTATTGAAAAATGTCACCTTTAAACAAATCTGAAGGGTGCCGGGCGGAATTTTTGGGCATAAATTGTTTAAACAATTTTTTTAAACAAATACAAAAGATCACGTTTTTTTGTTCTGAAATATATATTTTTAGGTTTTTTGGGTCATTCTAAACAAGAAAAGTATCTTGTAATTTTTCTCAAAAATTGATAGTTTTAGAGTTATGAGTGTTTGAAAATCTGAAAAATGCGAAAATACGCATTTTTGTTTTTGAGGCTTAAAAACTCATATTTAAATTAGTATCTTTTAGGTTGCCAGATACTTATTTTGAAGGTTAAACATTCATCTACAAGATTCTGAAGAGTGATTGCGTCTAACTGTAATTTATTTCGTTGTTTTTTAATTGTTAAATATGCATGCTTATCCGAGTTTTTTTTGCCGGTGCGGCGCGCTATATTTCAAAAATCATCTATTTTCCTCCGAAAAATATTTTTTCTAGATTCTTTGGGATATTCTAAATAAAATAAGTTTCTTGACATTTTTCTCTTTATTCAACGCCCTGAAGGGCACTAAGGATTATGAGAAAAAAGAAGAATAAGAAGACATTTTTCTCAAAATTGAATAGTTTTAAAGTTATAAGCGATTTAAAATCCGAAAAATGACAAAAATCGTATTTTCGGTTTTTAAATCGCTTTAAAACCATTCACTTTTGAGAAAAGTGTCAAGAAACTTTTTTTATTTAGAATGTCTAAAAGAATCTACAAAAAATATTTTTCAGAGGAAAATAGGAGATTTTTGGAATAGAGCCCGCCGCACCGGCAAAAAAATCGGATGGACATGCATATTTAACAATTAAAAAACAACGATTTAAATTAAGGTTAGACGCGATCACTCTTCAGAATCTTGAAGCTGAATGTTTAAACTTCAAATTAAGTATATGACAACTTCAAAAATACTAATTTAAATATGAGTTTTTAAGCCTCGAAAATGCGTATTTTCGCATTTTTCAGGTTTTAAATCGCTTATAACTCGAAAACTATCAATTTTTGAGAAAAATTACAAAATACCTTTCTTGTTTAGAATGACCTAAAAAACCTAAAAATATATATTTCAGAGCAAAAAACGTCATCTTTTGTATTTGTTTAAAAAAATTGTTTAAACAATTTCTGCCCAAAAATTCCGCCCGGCACCCTTCATATTTGTTTAACATTTTTGAATAGGAATTTTTGAATAGGACATTTTTGAATAGGAATCCACAAAGAAACCGAATCAGAAATTTTTCCAGACGGGAGCGGTCTCACCACATGGACTACTACACATTTCTTCGGATCCAAGTGCAGTTCTTTCAACAAGTTTAATACTATTTTTTCCAATGCTTCTCCTGCCAGGCCAGGCCTTTTTCTTTCCCTCTTAAGCGTAGTCTGTCTTTATTTTTTGTTTCTGTTTAGACCTCTGAGAGTCTATCTGGTTAATGACTGACTTTTGAGGGTTGCTATAACTTTTTAGAAAATCCAGCTCAACCTGAACGCACTCCTTGTGGCATGATGTTTTTTCATGGGTTTATATGACTCGGTCTTTGCTCATGAATTTGGCGAAAGATGTTAAAGGTTTCGTGACAAGGCTTTGAGCTGTCATACCGTTATTGTGACCATATTTTTCATTAGAAAAATGAAACGCAATATTTGTAAAACAATTCCTTTTGACTGTGCGAAAATACCAACCAACTTCTTTGTTCTAAGTGCTAGTGACCCAAGTAACGCTTCACTTCTTTTTTATTCTTTGTGTGTATAGAATATGGAAATTTATACGATTTTGATGGCTGTCAAGATCGTTTTAACAATTGGCACTCTGTAAAATTATCAACATTTTGATTTATAAAAAACTCAAAATTCATTCTTGAAGCTTCTCCGTTACTTCTTTTTTTCAATTTTAGCCCAGAAAACTTGTTTATCCCCTGTTTTGTACATATATACGTGTTTGAAATTAAAAACATTTAAACTGCAAATATTTAAATTTATAATATTCTAAATTCTCGGAGGGGGCCATGGCCCCCTCCCTGGATCCGCCCTTGATTCAAATGCATGTGCGCTCAGCGTTTGACATTAAAACCCCCCTCGAAGCTAGTTCAGCTCAAATCCACGGGTGGCCGTCATTGTAGCATCGCTTAATAATTTATTTATTTAATACAGTAGAACGTCGATAATCCGGACGTCAAAAATCCGGACCGTCAATAATCCGGATTTGTATCTAGCAAAAATATCTGATTCCTTTAAAATAAATTAAGAACTTAGGTGCGAAAAACGAACCTCTACCGCAGTTCAAAAATATTTTACACATTTTTTAAAAGCCCAAATAATGTCTGATGTTTTTTACTGTACACATGCTGCTATTATAAATTAATTACAATACAGTGTTTAAACATAAAAAAAATGTTTTGATTAATTTCACCTCTATTTTTAGACACTTTACTGTACAAGAGAAAACATACAATTTTAAAACGTTTGTTGTACTTTAATGTGTATACTGGCTTTTTTTAGGTAATTTCGATATTCCGGATAATTTGATAATCCGGATGGGGTCCGGTCCCAACTAATCCGGATTATTGACGTTCTACTGTACATCTATTGAATTACTTTAGGCTTGTTTATTAAACTAAGCAGTTAATGATGGTAGGGGAGCCCAAGCGGGGATTTTTGCAGTTACTCGGGCGCGTCAGATTATCACATGGGGAGAAACCTTGTACCCTGTAAATGTACCTCTATACCATATATTGGTTCTTAACACCGGGAATTCATTAAGGGGGACCGAAAAAAATCTATTCTTAGAAAAACTCGAAATCATCAGATTAAGATAAGGTAAGTTAAGTACATGTTAAGTACAAAATAGGGTATATTTCGGGGCGATAGTAAGAAAATGGGTGAGTCACAAAGTTTCACAAAAAAAGCGAATATTTCGCGAAATAAACTTCAGATCGAAAAACTAAAAAATACGTGTTCAATATTTTTCAAAAATCTATCGAATAATACTAAACACGTCACCCCACGGAGGAGTGGGGGTAAATTAAAAATTTTAAATACGGTATTTCGCGAAATGAACATCAGATCGTAAAACTGCAAAATACACGTATTCAATATTTTTCAAAAATCTATCGAATGGTACCAAACACGACCCCCCACGGAGGTGGGGTGAGGGGGTTACTTTAAAATCTTAAATAGGAGCCCCCAATTTTTATTGCAGATTTCGATTCTTGACGTAAAAATAAGCAACTTTTATTCGCAACATTTTTTCCAATTATGGATAGATGGCGCTATAATCGGAAAAAACCATTGGTGGAAATGGAAAATTAAATTAAAAAAATGGAGAGTCCCACACTTTATGGAAAACTTAACTTTTTTGGTTTTAACACACACTCTTCACAATCCAATTGGGACCGTGCAAGTTCGGAAAAGCGACACCTATTTCTACGCTCTGCACTTTTATTCGCACTTTTGATTATATTTGCCAATCATATGGTCCTGGTTACTGGATAATTTTCAAGGCCATAGTCCAAAAAAATAATAAGAAAAAATAAGATTTAGGTTATGCTATTTAAACGTAAACAATTGTATGTAGTAAATAAAATTAGTTATTAAAATGCAGTACTGCAAGCAAAATACAATTAATTAAATTTACCTTTATATAATAATTGCATATCATATCAATATTGTGAACAATATATAATTTTTCTTCTTAAATGACAATAGGTATAAAATGTACGTCAATTTGACAATTTCAATTGACAATATGAATTATTTAAGAAAGTTGCAATATTTCTCCGCTATTCGCGCACGATCGTTTCGCGTATCCCTTCCAAGTACTTGCACACCGCGAATAGGTCCCCATAACGCTCGAGTAACTGCAAATTTAGCACACTTTCCTAAATCCATCCTACTATGAGGATTTATTGATGAAAAACATGGCTAGTTGTTAAAGACATAAGAAAACGAATTAAAAAATAAAATGTTAAGAAAGCCTAAGGCTATAATTGAGTTTTAATTTCAGTATTTTATATATGCTAGAATATTCCACAGGGTGTTCCGAACTTTAAGAAAAAAACACAGTTTGATTGTTACGCCCGGTATAAAATGACATTTACCTGTCTAGCAACAATATTATTACACCGATATTCTTAAATAATAAGGCTATAACATACTAAAAGAATCACTCAAATCGGACAACAGGTTTAGGAAATTCGAGATATCAAACATGTTCCATTTTTAAGGTGTTCGGCTAATTTTGCCGGTGTGTGTATATAACCTAGAATTGCCGTGACACATAGCATCAGCACAGACCGAAATGATTACAGTCGGTCCAATATACTTACCGTTGCACGTCATTATCTACGTCAGAGATCTAAGTTGACATTGTTGCCCAATTACAAAAAATCCTTGAATTTATTTTAAATCAAATATATCACATAATTATTGCGAATTGGATTATACAACAAAACAAATTAATATTCAATGTAAATAAATAAAAACATTAGAAATAGAAAACAATAATTAAGTTATAATCTTACGTTACATTAAAAAAACTTAAATTCAGTATTTAAAACGTAAGTATATTTAAGGTAAAAATACACTCCTGGCCAAAAAAACCTGGACACCTTAAAAATGGGTCATTTTTGATGTCTCGAATCTCATAAATCCGTTGTGCGATTTTAGTGATTTTTTTAATGTTATAGCCTTATTCTCTAAGAATATGGATGTAGTAATAGTGTTGCTGAACATGTAAATGTCATTGTATACTGGGTGTAACAACAATACTGTGCTTTTTCCTGAAAGTTCGTAACACCCTGTGGAATATTCTAGCATTTAAAAAATATTGAAATTAAAATTCAATTGTAGCCTTAGCCTTTCTTAACATTCTGCTTTTTGACTCATTCACTTATGTTGGGTAATAAAAAAGTTAGGTATTTTGACAACTAGCCATGTTCTTCATCAATACAGGGTGTTTCTAAATAAGTGCGACAAACTTTAAGGGTTGCTTCTACATGAAAAATTAATGGCAGTTTGCTTTATAAACATATGTCCGCAAATGCTTCGTTTCCGAGATACGGGATGTTGAATTTTTTCTTACAAACAGATGATTTATTTACTGCTCTAAAACCGGTTGAGATGTGTAAATGAAATTTTGTAGGTTTTAAGACGTAGTTATTTCACATTTTTTGACATACAACTAAAAATTTTATATTCGCCATTGGCGTGCATACAGGTAATATGATCGGGTAATATGACCCGTATGCACGCCAATGGTGAATATAAAATACATAATTGTAGTCAAAAATGCGCAATGACTGCCTCTTAAAACCCACCAAATTTCATTTGCATATCTCAACCGGTTTTAGAGCAATAAATAAATCGTCAGTGTGTAAGAAAAAATTGAACACCCGGTATCTCGGAAACGAAGCATTTGCAGACATATGTTTATAAATTAAACGGTCATTATTTTTTCATGCAGAATTACCCCTTTAATTTTGTCGCACTTTTTTAGAAACACCCTATATTGATGAAGAACGTGGCTACTTGGCAAAGTACCTAACTTTTTCATTATCCAACATAAGTGAATGAGTCAAAAAGCAGAATGTTAAGAGAGGCTAGGGCTACAACTGAGTTTTAATTTCAATATTTTTTAAATGCTAGAATATTCCACAGGGTGTTACGAACTTTCAGGAAAAAACACAGTATTATTGTTACACCCGGTATACAATGACATTTACATGTTCAACAACACTATTACTACAACCATATTCTTAGAGAATAAGGCTATAACATATTAAAAAAATCACTAAAATCGGACAACTGATTTATGAGATTCGAGACATCAAAAATGACCCTTTTTTAAGGTGTCCAGGTTTTTTTGGCCAGGAGTGTATTTTTACCTTAAATATACTTACGTTTTAAATACTGAATTTAAGTTTTTTTAATGTTCCGTAATATGTAATTATAATTTAATCTAAAAATCTTAGCGCCATCTACACGATAATTGTGAAAGTATCCGAAGTAAGAAATTCATATTTTATCAATAGAACGTCAAAATGATTAGCAAAATCTTAAAAAAATCGATTACAATTTGATTAATTTTTTGCGTTGTAAATGTTAAGCGATAACAATTAAATAATAAATTTAAAAATTACCGGTGAAAGATAATTCCAGTAATCCGCTAGGAGCGCCACCAGCGAAGCTCAGAGCGTATAGTAAAGAATAAAAACAAATATGAAGTGTGATCCCCGCAACTGTCAAATAAATGTTACCAATTTATGCCAAAATGTCACCTTTGTTCGATCGCAGTTAGAGTGTAATCCGAACAAGTGTGCTTTATAAAAACGTTTTATATTCCACTTATACAAATTACATGAAACAAGTTAGGGTATGTTTCTTTAAATGTACATTAATAGAAATCTTACAATATTATTTCTATTCTATAATTTATAATAGACTATATTTATATAATAAAATATGTCAAGTGGCTTTAATTCCCGTGTACTCGGCTAAATGAATCTAACAAGGAACAGACCTACCGCCTAAATATTTCGTGTTTGTATCATGTGACGTCACGGGCTATGACGCGGATGACGTGCAACGGTAACTATATTGGACGGACTGTATAAGTGACAGAAGTGAGTATAAGTGATTAGTTTTAGTTAGATCAAGCAACACTGTGCCACAGAATAACTAACCACACAGAAGCGAAACTCAGGCCGAAAACGGTAACATAATTTTCATGCTCATGCGTCACGTAAGTGGTGCAACCTCACTTATGCGACTGACAGCGACAGTTGTTTACAGTTAAATTTTATATTTATATATGTTTTATTTAATATTTTGTTTATATTTTATAGTTAAGTTTTATATTTCATATTTAATTAATCACAACTTGTCAAAAATATTACATTACTTGGAATGGAATGTTCCTTAGAATCTTAGAACATTAAGTTCTATTCTATAAGTGGTGCACAAGGTCAAATATTTCGGTCCCAACAAAATCAATGGAAACGACATACAGTCAGATTCACTTCTGCGTGGTTAGTTATTCTGTGACTGTGCTATTTTCCCATTTAACTTATTTTATTACACGAGAAACGTGAGACGCGCTATACTAATATAAAATCATAAATAAACTTAAATTTCCATGTGTGTCAGTCCTCAGTAAAATGTTTTTTTTTTCAAATGACCTACTTCAGGAACTGATCAAAACAATTTGGACACTGACGGTGGGTACTATCAAATGTCTTTACAAATTACTTTTTCGAGAATATTGTTTAAAACAAACTTTTCACTTTAAGATTTTTTCCTAGTGTGAACTTTCGTATGTACATCCAAAGATGATTTGTGAGCAAATTGTCTTAAACAAACTTCACACTTGTAAGGTTTTTCTCCAGTATGTATCCTTAAATGATCTTTCAAATGATACATTCGAGTAAACAGTTTAAAACAGATCTCACACTTGTAAGGCTTTTCTCCAGTGTGCAATCTCACACGTTGTTTCATATGTCCTATTTGAGAAAACTGTTTAAAACAAATTTCACACTTGTAAAGTTTTTCCCCTGTGTGGACTCTCCTATGTCTATTCAAAGAACTTTTTTGAGTAAACTGCTTAAAACAAATTTCACACTTGTAAGGTTTTTCCCCAGTGTGAACTTTTTTATGTATATTCAAAGTAATTTTGTGAACAAACTGCTTAAAACAAATTTCGCACTTATAAGGCTTTTCTTCCGTGTGCACTCTCAAATGTATTTTCAAACTTCCTCCTCGAGTAAACTGCTTAAAACAAATTTCACACTTGTAAGGTTTTTCCCCAGTGTGAACTTCTCTATGATTATCCAAAGATTTTTTGTAAGCAAATTGATTAAAACACATTTCACACTTGTAAGGTTTCTCCCCAGTGTGAAATCTCATATGCTGTTTCATAGTTCCTAGTTGAGAAAACTGTTTAAAGCAAATTTCACACTTGTAAGGTTTTTCCCCAGTGTGAGATCTCAAATGAATTTTCAAATTTTCTCCTCGAGTAAACTGTTTAAAACAAATTTCACATTTATAAGGTTTTTCCCCAGTGTGAACTTTTCTATGCATAGACAAATATTTTTTGTGAGCAAATTGCTTAAAACAAATTTCGCACTTGTAAGGTTTTTCCCCAGTGTGAACTTTTCTATGTTCAGGTTTTTCTTCGTGGGATTTCAAATGTCTTTTTAAACTATTTGTTCCGGAAAACTGCTTTAAACAAATCTGACACATGTAGGATTCTTGGCCAGTCTCAAGTTTCATACTAATATTTAATTCTGTTTCTTCAGTTTTTCTACTGCTACATTTTTTTTAGATGAATTTTCAGCTGTTTTCATTTTGTTCTCCTCCTGAAGACAATCTAAAATACAAACCAACCATAAAAATGTTTTTACAAAGAAAAAATAGCAACAAAAATTGAAAACAGTAATAAAAATTATTTTTCCGGGTATTTACATCAGTTTCTTGTTATTTAAGGGACTAGCTTAATGCTAGGGCGACACTAACGTTAACATTCATTATCGTATTAATTTATACACCAAAAATGATGTATTAAAGTGACTGGCCACACTTTAGCGCGTAGTCACTATTAAACGCGTTTTTTAATCAAATAATTTCAAGATAGAAGTCGAAGCTAGTATGCTGTATATTTTATGAGTGCTAGTTATTATTTCATGAATTTATTATTTTATAAATGGATCAAGCAAAAACCATGAACCACCACGATTTTTGTGTGATTTTTCTCGGGGGTCCCACAGACAAGGTTCTGTTTCAATAGTGTTTCAACATTCAAACACTGTTAAAAATTCGATTATTTTTTCATTACACCACTTGATTTTCGTAGAATAGTATGTATGTCACAAAACAAATTACACTGCTGCATTGCAAGTTAGAACTTGTTGCGTATAACTAAAACAGCGCTAGTGTAGTCAAAACAACGCGATAGGTGACAGAGTAACTCCTTTGATGTGTCGAAAGGAACCGACACTCGAACTATCGCCTAACGTTTAACGAGATTAATAATGGCAATAACAATAACAAATTAGCGCGCTAAGTCGTGGCAAAATTGCAACAAACATAAGTTTGGGAGTGTGACGTAGGTACTGTTTCGCGCAGGTGGACGGGCTGTTTCTAGCACTGGCGGAAGGAAATTTAAAATAATTTTTAATACGTATACTCAATTACACAATCAAAGCCAAAAGACTTAACTGGTATGGACACCTTCAGAGAATGTCCGAAAGTAGATGGCCGAAAAAAATGGAAAAATGGACTCCACCCACTGGAAGAAAACGAGGTAGACCAAGACGATCCTGGAGAGAACATGTCGAAAATGCAATGACCGCCACAGACCTAAAAACTGAAGATTGCTTCGACAGAAAACGCTGGAAATTAGGATGCGAGAAGCGGCGACAGCTGTAGAAGACTAGCTTATTATATTATTATATATTCAATTAAAGTGAATAATCACCAAACTGGCCGTTTCCATGGTAACACTAGTAAACAAGAACCACTGCCCATCGTCGTGTTATGAATCATATTCCCAAACTTAAGTTTGTTGCAGTCCACACCTCTCTTTAATGTCAAATAATGCGATAATTATTAACGGAATTAGACGTTAGTGTGGCCTCAGCATAAGGTTAAATAAAGCAATTGTATGAATAAATAAATAATAATGTATTCAATTATACAGAGTGGGCCAAAGAAAACAGTCCACCTCGATATTTGGCAGTATTAATTAGATTTTAAGGAAATGACGAAACAGGTCAATTTTTGATCTAAGGGCGACACATTTTTACGGTACATACATTTGTCAACCCCCTCTCTTGCACTTCCCCTCCCCATATTTTAAATAGGGAATAGGGGTTGTGTTCTAGCTCATTTAAAAGGTTATTCAATTCTCTATTCAGTAATATAAACATTAACATAATTATTTATACAGGGTGTCGAAGAAAAAAATATTTTAATTAAATTAATTGACACAAAAAGAAGAATTTATGTAATTTATTTAATTCAAAATACACTCAACTGCTGTGACAAAACAGAAAAAAATGTTTTTTGATAAATAAACATTGCTTTTCGCTTAATTACAATGTTCAAGCTGCCACCATCTGCCTCTTGGTATGTTCAATATTGAATTTAAGCGAAAAACAATATTTATTTGTCAAATAAACATTTTTCTCTGTTTTCTGTCAGTAGTAGCATGTATTTTGAGGTAAATAAATTGCATACATTCTTCTTTTTGTGTCAATGAATTTAATTTAACATCATTTTTCTTGGACACCCTGTATAAATAATTACGTCAATGTTAATATTACTGAATAGAGAATTGAATAACCTGTCAAATGAGGTAGCACACGACCCCTATTCCCTATTTAAAAATAAGGTGTGGGGGAAATGAAAAGGAGGGGGTTGACAAATGACAGATGTATGTACCGTAAAAATGTGTCCCCCTTAGATCAAAAATCGACCTGTTTCTTCATTTCCTTAAAATCTAATAAATACTGCCAAATATCGAGGTGAACTCTTTTCTTTCGCCCACTCTGTATAGCACAATAAAATTCTGTAATGTTAGTATAACAATATGCATATGTACTACTAATATTAAATCATAAATGAACTTAAATTTCCTTAAGTGTGACAATCTTCGGTAATTTTTTTTTAAAACCATACTTCAGGAACTGATAAAAACAATTTGTACACTGTACACTGACGGTGGGTACTATCAAATGTCTTTACAAATTGAAGACACAAGTTCATGAAGGGTCTATATGACATTTGCAAGTTACTGAGAAAAATGAAGTTAAAGTTTTTATACTAGAAGTTTTTTACTATAAGATCTACATAGACTAAATTTATAGGATAGGTAGTCCTAAAACTAATATGTTTATTAACACTTAAAAAAACTTAAAAAAAATTTATTATATATTTTTTATATATAAAAAGTGTACATAGATCCTTTATGCACTTACATTTTAAAATTTACTGTGTACATAGATCCTTTATTTTATACTCTAGTACAGCGGTTCTCAACCTTTTTGAGTGATGTACCACCTACAGTTATTTTTATTATTTTTGGTACCACCTATTATTTTTAAATTGTGTTATCAATACTTACTAAGTACTAATATTTTAATTTTTTCTGTGTTTTGTGTACCACCGCCAATAATGATATGTACCACCAGTGGTACATGTACCACAGATTGAGAACCTCTGCTCTAGTAACTTATTATTAATATTAATTTTAAAACATGTTTGGCTTGTTTGAAAGATTTTTAGGTTCGAACAACTTTCTTTTAACATAAAAACATGTTTTGAAAAATTTGTCACATAGACCCTTCATGCACTTGTGTCTTCAATTACTTTATCGAGAATACTGTTTAACTTGTTTACTGCCTAAGCCGACATTGTGTCGACATAAGGGTTTCATCAAGGGTGCCGACGACGCACGAGTGTCGGCGGTGGTATTTCGTTACTAACTGAACCATTTAAGTACGTGATATCAGCCATGTGGTGGTTGTTCAAGATGGTCACCGAATGTGTTAAAACAAATTTTGCACTTTAAGATTTTTTCCTAGTGTGAACTTTCGTATGTATATCCAAAGATGATTTGTGAGCAAACTGCTTAAAACAAATTTCACACTTGTAAGGTTTTTCACCAGTGTGAACTCTTCTATGTTTATCCAAAGTTATTTTGTGAGCAAACTGCCTTAAACAAACTTCACACTTGTATGGTTTTTCTCCAGTATGTATCCTTAAATGATTTTTCAAATGATTCATTCGAGTAAACTGCTTAAAACAGATTTCACACTTGTACGGTTTTTCTCCAGTATGTGACCTCATATGTTGTTTCATAGTTCCTAGTTGAGAAAACTGTTTAAAGCAAATTTCACACTTGTAAGGTTTTTCCTCAGTGTGAAATCTCATATGTTGTTTCATAGTTCCTAGTTGAGAAAACTGTTTAAAGCAAATTTTACACTTGTAAGGTTTTTCCCCAGTGTGAACTCTCATATGTTGTTTCATAGTTCCTAGTTGAGAAAACTGTTTAAAGCAAATTTCACACTTGTAAGGTTTTTCCCCAGTGTGAAATCTCATATGTCGTTTCATAGTTCCTAGCTGAGAAAACTGTTTAAAGCAAATTTCACACTTGTAAGGTTTTTCCCCAGTGTGAAATCTCAAATGAATTTTCAAATTTTGTCCTCGAGTAAACTGTTTAAAACAAATTTCACATTTATAAGGTTTTTCCCCAGTGTGAACTTTTCTATGTATAGACAAAGAATTTTTGTGAGCAAATTGCTTAAAACAAATTTCGCACTTGTAAGGTTTTTCTTCATGGGATTTCAAATGTCTTTTTAAACTTCCGGAAAACTGCTTTAAACAAATTTGACACATGTAGGGTTTTTCGCCAGTCTCAAGTTTCATACTTATATTTAATTCTTCAGTATTTCTACTGCTATATTTTTCTTTGAGAGATGAATTTTCAGCTATTTTCAAAATTTTCATTGTATTCTCCTCCTGAAGACAATCTAAAATACAAACCAACGATAAAAATGTTTTTACAGAGAAAAAATAACAAATAATTACACTTTTATAAAAAAGAACTTTTTATAATAAAACGTTTTCATTATTAAAATTGGGACCGTGCAAGTTCGAAAGAGCGGCATCTGGTTTCATAGCTCAGCAACATTTTTAGCACTTTTAATTATATTGGCCAATTATTATATTAGTCCTGGTTACTGGATAATTGTCAAGGTCATAGCCATGAAGAGAAAAAGGCAACGTCGCAATTGATGACGTCGGTAATCTAACTTTTGGACTACCGCTTTCGAAACCACGATTTTAAATTACAAATTCAAGTAAAATTTATACTATTTTTTTAATTGAACAGGAAAATATATTAACTAGAAGCTTTTACAAAATCAAATTAAAAGTAATTCCTTGTAAGTAGCGTTTATTATACAAAAAAGGAAACTGACAAGAAAATGTGTAAAATAACTATAAAAACAATTGCTGACAATGTTTGATGTGCATTGCTGGGGTTTAGAGTAGATAACTTTCTTTTTTGTTATCGCCCTTATCGTTATATTTCTTTTTATACTTTTTTGAAGATTCCATTACTTTGAAGGCTGCTATTCTTGTATAATTATTTAAAACAATATTACACATCATTTTTATAACAATAGAATAAACTTTGAAGGCATTTTCCCTACATTCACACTAAAATTCAAAATTTTAAGTGAAATCCTTCATGCTGTTGTAAACTTTTCATTACCAAAGATCATAATAACATCAAGTGACAATAATTGTTTTGCAAAAATAATTTTTTAAGATTGGGATTTTTAATAATAAATTCAAAGGTTAAACAAAGGTGATAATAAATACATTTTACTGAATCCGTTGCTAAACACAAACCATCCCTTTGCAAATAATCATAGCAATCTTCTCCAGTTGTCTCTCCTTTACTGCAAAAAACAAGCTGTTTGAACTAGAATTATCTTAATAACATACGAGTACCTTTTAAAGCTCTTTATTTGTAGCACGAAACATTGTAAAATGTTTCAGTTTCTCTGTAAATATGGTGAATATTGTATACAAACAAATGAGAACTGACAGACTTAACCGGTCCACCATTACATGTTGTTAAGTTTCAACTTCATGGCTTGTTAAGTAAAAGCGGCTATGCCATAGCCCAAAAAAAGACTAAGAAGAAAAAGTAAGACTGAGGTTATGTTATTAAAAGGTAAACATTGCAGGTATTGAGTAAATAAAATTAATTAATAAAATGCAGTACTACATGCAAAATACAATTATTAACTAAATTCACTTTAATAATCTTTATTTCAAGTTAATAATAGAACATTACACTTACGAGGATCAGTATTGCCAAACCTCTCGCGTACTTGACTGCCGATATACGATCAAAGATATTATACACATAGATTTGGCCAGCTCCGAAAGTAGCGTAATGCGGAGCAGTTCGGGTCGGTGGTCTATCTATCTCTCTCTACGGGCGCTTAGCGTTCTCTCTCTAGGATGGCTGCCGCCTCTGTGTCACTGTCGTTCTGTTACTCCCACCTCTTGGTAGATACGCTCACACTCGTACGACAGACAAAGATGGCTAGACCACCGTACTTGATATCGACGTTACACCCCGATGCATTGAGTGGCATATCCCTAGCCAAGTCTATCCTTTTACATGTCTCTGTATACGATTCATTCTAGTCAGTACGACATGGCATCGCCGCGCTGCTTTCGCTCATTAGAAATACATGGGGCTACCTCCGGAATGTTCTATTCACTATTCTAAACGTGAAACGCTCCATAATTGCATATCATATCAGTATTGTGGAGCAACATACACTGTGTCCGTAAAGTATGGAACAAATTCTTTTTTTTTTGGAATGATTTTTATGGAACCCAATGATTGTCAATGTCATTTTTTACGTTTTCATGAATTATGTTTGTTCCTTTAAAATTATTTAAAAGCATCCGCTCAAGAAGCTTATTATTCTGACGATGATTAAAGTAATAATTGAAACGTCACCATGAATTTTAAATTCTTTTTTAGCTAAACAGAGCATTTTAAGAAATAATCCTGAAACACGTCGATTTTTGATTTTAATTTACCGTATTTTAAAATAATATTCTACTATACAGGGTGAATTACTTTCGAGTAATGACGTCACCGTCATTTTTTTTAATGGAACACCCCCATTTTGTCTCAATTTTCAGATTACTCTAGCTGAGCTGATTCCAAAAATGTATCACATGTTGATTCAAATTGGTACAGGGTGCACAAAAATACAATAGCTTGGTGTGTTTATAAAGTAACGCGTTAGTTAAATTAACAATATTATCAAAAATACTTATTGTATTTTTGATATTTTAATTAATTTTTGATTTTAATTAATTTTTGATATTGTTTAATTTAATTTAATATCAAAAATTAATTAAAATTTAATATTATGAGCACAGACAAAACTATTGTATTTTTGTCCACCCTGTACCAATTTGAATCAACATGTGATACATTTTTGGAATCAGCTCAACTAGAGTAATCCGAAAATTGAGACAAAACGGGGGCGTTCCATTAAAAAAAATAACGGTGACGTCATTACTCGAAAGTAATTCACCCTGTATATTAGAATATTATTTTAAAATACGGTAAATTAAAATCAAAAATCGACGTGTTTCAGGATTATTTCTTAAAATGCTCTGTTTAGCTAAAAAAGAATTTGTTCCATACTTTACGGACACAGTGTATAATTTTTACAATTCGTCGCCTTAGTACTATAACTTGATAACTCCAAAATTGACGTTTTTGAGATAACTAAACTTACGTGCATAGAAATCGGCCCACTTAAAAATTTGGTCATTTTTGATGTCTCATATTTCCTAAACCTATTGGCCAATTTAAGTAATTTTTTGAACATGTTATAACCTGATTGTTTAAAAATACCACTGTGATAATATTGTTGCTAAAGAAGTAAACTTTCATTGTATACCGGGTGTACCAATCAAACTGTGTTTTTTTCTCAAAGTTCGCATTACGCTGTGGAATCTAGCATTTATAAAATACTGAAATTAAAACCCAACTATAGCCTCAGGTTTTCTTAACATTCTGTTTTTTGAGTCATTCGTTTAAGTTGGATAATAAAAAAGTTAGGTACTTTAACAACTAGACATGTTCTTCATCAATACACGCTGTTTCTAAATAAGTGCGACAAACTTTAAGGGGTAATTCTGCATGAAAAAATAATGACAGTTGGCTTTACAAACTTATGTCCGCAAATGTTTCGTTTCCGAGAAACGGGATGTTGAATTTTTTCTTACAAACTGACGATTTATTTTATTGCTTTAAAACCAGTTGAGATATGCCAATGAAATTTGGTGGGTTTTAAGACGTAGTTATTGCACATCTTTTGACATAAAACTAAGAATTTAATATTCACCATTAGCACGCATGCGTGTATGACCGATCATATTACCCGTATGCACGCTAATGGTGAATATAAAATTCTTAATTTTATGTTAGTCAAAAAATCCGCAATAACTATCTCTTAAAACCTACCAAATTTCATTTGCATATCTCAATTGGTTTTAAAGCGGTAAATAAATCGTCAGTTTTATCATCCCGTATCTCGGAAACGAAACATTTGTTTGGAAACGAACATAAGTTTGTCATTATTTTTTCATGCAGAATTACCCCTTAAAGTTTGTCGCACTTATTTAGAAACAGCGTGTATTGATGAAGAACATGTCTAGTTGTTAAAGTACCTAACTTTTTTTATTATTCAACATAAACGAATGAATCAAAAAACAGAATGTTAAGAAAACCTGAGGCTATAGTTGGGTTTTAATTTCAGTATTTTATAAATGCTAGAATATTCCACAGCGTAATGCGAACTTTGAGAAAAAAACACAGTATGATTGGTACACCCGGTATACAATGAAAGTTTACTTGTTTAGCAACAATATTATTACAGTGGTATTTTTAAACAATCAGGCTATAACATGTTCAAAAAATTACTTAAATCTGCCAATAGGTTTAGGAAATATGAGACACCAAAAATGACCAAATTTTTAAGTGGGCCGATTTCTATGCACGTAAGTTTAGTTCACAAGATGTATTTTATTTGCCTCCATATTGTGTAAAAACTTCATAACTCGTTCCAAACGGGTTTAGTATTTATTTATGATTGACGAAAGTTGATAAAACTCAAATGCCCCTAATATTCAGTGCTAAAACTTGACAAGATAAGTTATCAAGCTATTGTTTAATCGAAATAATCGTGAATACGACATACACTAAATGCTATAACTAGATAACTCTAGTTATCTAGTTGTAGCACGTGTTTTTCTGAAACTATTGAGTTTACCACGTAATTGCTATCTGTTTATTCGATTCATGTAAATGCAAAAATTCGAGAATTGTTAGCAGATCTGGCAACCCCCATCGCAGAGGGCTAATTTTCACCAAAATAATGCTTAAAATATTAGTTTTGTTAAAAAGTTCACTTAGATGTCACTTAGCACGACATGCGACATTACCAAATGTTAACATTATGGTAGTGCTAACAGTTGATAACTTTAATTTTTCATGTTACTTTCCATATTGGAAAACAAATTTGCACCATATTCCTAAATAGATCAGTAGCCAAAAAATTAAGGAACAGTATTTTAGAGCTGCAGAGTGAATTCCGTATTTACCAACATCATGGTAACAACACAAATATCTTTAAAATCTTTAAACCCGTTTATCTCAGAACTACTAATTTCGAGTTATCAAGTTATAGTATTAAGGCGACGAATTTATAACACAGCATTTGTGAAATCCCATGTTCTTCAATGGCAGAAATATACGTCAATTTGACAATATCAATTATTTAAGAAATGAGGGGTGTAAAATCAAAGGCGGCAATCTCCACTTTTTCATGTTTTGGGTTAGGGACGCCATTTGTTGCGTTTTTTTATTATCTGTTAGATAAAACTATTTGTAAAAACCAAAAGCGGTCTTAACTGTATACAAATCGCAGTTAAAAATTCATGTTAGGATCAAAAGCAGCAATATCTATAGCTGAGTGCGTACCAAACACGGCAATCTCCGCTGCGGGCGAATAAGAACCACGTTGCGCTCGCACGTGATCAACTGTTAATGTCGTGAACTCTGTCAAAACCTGTGAATATATACCCGAACTTCCGGATATTTTTTTTACGTGATATGCATTTAAATTGCTTTTACATTATTGTTGAATATCAAAATATATTTGTCTTCACTAATTAAGTAACCGGCACAATGATGTTTAATTAGTTCCAAAACTGGTAATATCCTTATAGATCATTTTCATATCAGTCAATTTACTAGCGCTGCAAACAAAAGCGGAAATCTCCAAACAAAAATATTTAAAAAAAGGAAAATAACTAATTTCTTAAGCTCCTCCTTCTGGACATCCGATCACAAACCAAATTTTATATGATTCCTATTAGTTTTATTGCGTTAATTTAATTTTGCTAGTTTCTACAGTTTTTCGCGGTTTCCCAAAATTATGGAAATGGGAGATTGCCGACTTTGATTTTACACCCCTCAAATATGTTAAGAAAGTTGCAAAATTTCTCCGTTACTCGCGCACGATCGTTTCTCGTATCCCCTCTAAGTACTTGCACACAGTGAATAGGACCCAATATAAAATTATAAATTATTTTATCTGCTCTATATTATGTATAAGTTTTTAGTTTGTGAAAACTGTCATTATAGATAGCAGTACGTGACGGGTTTAAAGTGTGCGTGAAGTAACAATGTATTTTAAATGAGATTTACTTTTTCACACTGTTTTTTGGAACAGTTTCATAATCAAATACAAATATCCATAACTTTCGCGTTGTCATGGTGATCACATGTGCAGTGGCGCACCCGAGGGGGGTTTTGGGGGTTAAACCCCCTCCCAGAGCATATAAAAAATAGTAGTAGGCGAGGAAATAAAGCACTAAAATCGTCTAACTTTTCTTCTAAAACATCTAACTTTTTTAAAGTAAGACCGATGACCGATCGTTATGAAACCTTTTGCATTCGATTCGACAGAGCTTCAGAAAAATTCTTGAACACTTGGCATGAGGGACAAAGGCAAATTGCATTCTTGTATGCGGAAAATGCATTTTCCAAAGTGCATCTCAAAGTGTTCACAAAATAAAAATTCACAACTCGGAAAGTCATTATGGGAATGAGTTCATTTTCATATTCGGGGGGTTTTTGAGGTCGCTGAACAGGAATATAGGGTCGGCGAAGCTGTAAGAGGTACCTGGTGCCTGGTATCCCAGTATGCATGTCGACTCCTGGAGTTTTATGGAAATTCATTATGAAAATCGTTGAAACTTGTTATCCCTAGATTTTTGGTCGAGGTCGCTGAACATTTCGGGCGATGCTGTACGAGGTACCTGGTGCCCGGTAACTACGTCATCTCCTGTCGCTTTGTGGAAATTTGTTATAAAAATAGTTGAAATTTATTATCTTGGGGTTTTGATATCGCGGAACACGAATCGTACAACGAAGACGCTGTATCTACGTCGTCTCCAGCAATTTTATGAAAATTCGTAATAAAATTTGTTGAAACTTGTTATTCCGGGGTTTTTAAGACCACTGGCAGTTTTAATCATATACTCGAGGTTCTGACATCTTTATATCTAAAAAAAATTATTATTGACGCTGAAAAGAATTTCAAATTATTTCTTTTTTCATAATTTGCGCTCTGAATTAAAATAACTTACTGTTATTGTTACTCACTGTTGAATTTCATAACTAATTTCCATAAAACTCCAAGAAACGACGTAGATACCGGGCACCAGGTACCTTGTTCAGCATTTTCCATGCAATATTCGTGCTCAGCGGCCTCGAAAATCTCGAGATAATAAATTTCAACTATTTTTATAACGCATTTTTATAAAATTCCAGAAGATGACGTAGATACGGGGGCACTAGGTACCTAAAACAGCATCTTCGATGCAATATTTGTGTTCAGCGACCTCAAAAACCGCGAGATAATAAATTTCAACTACTTTCATAAAGAATTTTCATGAAACTCCAGGAGGTGACATAGATACCGGGCACCAGGTACATAATACAGCTTTGCCGAAGCAATATTCGTATTCAGCGACCTCAATAACCCCGGAAAAACAAGTTTCAACGATTTTCATAAAATTAATTTCCATAAAACTCCAGGAGACGAGGTGCCTACCGGGATACCGGGCACCAGGTACTTCTTACAGCTTCGCCGACCCCATATTCCTGTTCAGCGACCTCAAAACCTGTTATTTCCATGATTAGGTATTTTCCCAGTTGTGAATTTTTATTTTTTGAACACTTTGAGAAGCACTGGAAAATGCATTTTCAGCTTACAACAATGCAATTCTCATTTGTCCCTCACGCCAAGTGTTCAAGAATTTTTCTAATACTCTCCCGAATTTAATGCAAAAGGTTTCATAACGATCCGTCTTACTTTAAAAAAGTTAGAAGTGTAATGCTTTATTTCCTAATGTTGTTCTGAAGCTATTTCCTTGCCTATAGGATAGTGTAACTTGTCGTTCACAAACAATACAAAAAAAAATTTGGTACCTAAGCCAACCCCACCCAGAGGAAAATTCTAGGTGCCCCACTGCACATGTGAGCAATAAATCACGGTTCTTAGACATTACTACGGTTGTCTAAATCGACTAACCAATGAACATTAAGGGTGAGATTACCAGAGATATGTCAACAATAGATCAGGCTAGTCATACGCCACTCAGTGCATCGGGGTGTAACGCCCGCCGATATCAAGTACGGTGGTCTAGCTATCTTTGTCTGTCGTGCGAGTATGAGCGTATCTACCAAGAGGTGGAAGTAATGGAACGACAGTTACACATAGGCGGAGGCCATCATATGCTAGAGAGAGAAAGCTAAGCGCCGGTAGAGAGAGATAGATAGACCACCGACCCGAACTGATCCGCGTTACGCTATTTTTCGAACTGGCCTAATCTATTCTGTTATATCTATGGAGATTACGTCACGAGAGTTTACTGTCATTTGAATCGTAATATGATTTTTTTCGAATCCTGAGAAAACCAAGTATTTTAGAAAAATTTAAACGCAGGATGCAAGATTACATTATTACCGAGGGCGGAAAGCCCCTTAGAATAAACAAGCAGATTCTATTGAATGAAATATTTGAAATTAAATATCACACTTCTCTTTTATTTTCAGCCCTGTAACTTATTAAAATAAACATTATAGAAGTTTTCAGGGACTTTCAGCCCTCGGTAATAATGTAGTCTTTCATTCTAAGTTTAAATTTTTCAAAAATATTTATTAGTTTTCTCAGGATTCGAAAAAAATGAATATAGACCGGACAGTATCGTCGCCCCCGCTAGCGCAATTATTCCGATTCGATTTTTTTGCACAAACTTACTCAAAAATAGGTCCTTATAACATATCCGCAGGGTGCCGGGCGGTGCCGTGGTCGAAAAATTTTTTAAACAATTTTTTTTAAACAAATTCACAAAAATAATTCTTTTATTTCCAAAAATTTTTTTAGATAATTTGGGTCATTCTGAGCAAAAAAGGTCTCTTGTCATTTTTCTCTAAAATTGACTTGTCGAGTTATACGCGATTAAAAATTTGAAAAATGCGAAAATGGCCATTTTTAAGGCTTCATAACTCGATCAAAAATGATTATTATGAAATTCAAAAAGTGACAAAATCAAGATTCAAATAGCTTCTTCAGCGTTCTGAAGAGATTTTTGTCATTAATTTATTACAAAGCTGTTATTTTTAGTTATTAACAATTAGCGCTATAGTCCATCTGTATCGTCGTCCCCGTTAACGAAACTATTTCGATTAGATTTTTTGACACAAACTTACTCAAAAAGAGATCCTTATAACATATCCACAGGGTGCTGGGCGGTGCCGTGGTCGAAAAATTTTTTAAACAATTTTTTTTAAACAAATTCACAAAAATAATTTTTTTATTTCCAAAAATTTTTTTAGATAATTTGGGTCATTCTGAGCAAAAAAGGTCTCTTGTCATTTTTCTCTAAAATTGACTTTTGTCGAGTTATACGCAATTAAAAATTTCAAAAATGCGAAAATGGCCATTTTTAAGGCTTCATAACTCGATTAAAAATTATTATTATGAAATTCAAAAAGTGACAAAATCAAGATTCAAATATCTTCTTCAGCGTCTTGAAGAGATTTTTGGTATTATTTTATTACAAAGCTGTTACTCTTAGTTATTAACAATTAGCGCTATAGTCCAACTGTATCGTCACCCTCGTTAGCGGAACTATTTCGATTAGATTTTTTTTGCACAAACTTACTCAAAAATGTCGGCACCCTGTGGATATGTTATAAGGACCTCTTTTTGAGTAAGTTTGTGCAAAAAAAATCTAATCGAAATAGTTCCGCTAACGGGGGCGACGATACAGTTGGACTATACCGCTAATTGTTAATAACTAAAAATAACAGCTTTGTAATAAAATAATGACAAAAATCTCTTCAGGACGCTAAAGAAGGTATTTCAATCTTGATTTTGTCGTATCTACGTGTTTTCAATACTACAATATGGACTTAAAAGATGGACATTGAAACAAGAACACATAAAAAGCTACAGTCCTTTGAAATGTGGATTACAGGAGGATGCTTAGAATAGCATGGACACAGAAAAAAAACTAACACGGAAGTATTGCGAGAAATGGACAAACAATACGAAATTATAAACACGATAAAATTAAGAAAGTTACAATATCTAGGACACGTAATGAGGGGACAACGATATGAACTACTAAGACTGATCATACAGGGAAAGATAAGAGGAGGAAGGAGTAGAGGAGGAAGGAGAGTGTCATGGTTGTAGAATTTGAGGGACTGATTTAAGTGCAGTTCAATAGAACTCTTCAGAGCAGCGGTAGATAGAGTAAAGATAGTGATGATGATATCCAACCTCCCATTAGGAGACGGCACTTAAAGAAGAAGAAGAAGATAAAATCTAACGCGCGACCGATTACGTGACACAAAAGAGAGTTCCCAGGTTAATACACATAGTTTCAAAAGTTATGCATCACCCCTCGTATTCACGATGTTTACGCATTTATAAATCCGTATCTTTATCACATATTTAATGGGCCTTTTTTTATAAAAAATATACCTTTTTTGGTTTTTTATTTTATTTGAATACCCATTTAATTGACCTGGTTTTGACAAGGTGTAAACATTTGAAAAATTTATTCTGGTGAAATTTTTGAAAACGTGATTAAAAATGAATCGTACTTTAATTTCTGAGTTGGACCGTATAAGAATTATCGATTTAGTTGAAGAAGGCCATTCACAGCGGTTCGTGGAGGAAAGAGTGGGTGTTTCTCAGAGTGATGTCTCACGGATATGGAATAGGTTCCTGGAGACAAACTCGGGTAGACCCCGAGTTACCAATAATCGACAGAATGGATATATCAGAATTTCCATCCGTAGAAATTGTTTTATGTCTGTACCAGCCCTCCACAGAGAATTCAGGCATGCTACAGGAGTTAGAGTATCGTTGGCTACAATAAGAAGAAGAATTTTAGACTCAGGTTTGAGGAGTCGTCGACCAATAAGAATTCCTCAGCTATAACCTAGACATGTTTTGGACCGCCTCCAGTGGGCTCAAGAACACATATAGCTCCCCCAACAGTTTTGGAATTTTGTGCTTTTTTCAGACGAGACCAGAATCTGTTTAAATAGTGATAACCGGCGAATTCGTGTGTGGCTAGTTGTGCAGCTCTTGTTGACTCTCGCCACACACGAATTCGCCGATTATCACTATTTAAACAGATTCTGATCTCGTCTGAAAAAAGCACAAAATTCCAAAACTGTTGGGGGAGCTATATGTGTTCTTGAGCCCACTGGAGGCGGTCCAAAACATATCCAGGTTATAGCTGAGAAACTCTTATTGGTCGACGACTCCTGAAACCTGAGTCTAAAATTCTTCTTCTTATTGTAGCCAACGATACTCTGACTCCTGTAGCATGCCTGAATTCTCTTTGGAGGGCTGCTATAGACATAGAACAATTTCTACGGATGGAAATTCTGATATATCCATTCTGTCGATCATTGGTAACTCGGGGTCTACCAGACCGAGCTCTATTCCGTATCGAGTTTGTCTCCAGGAACCTATTCCATATCCGTGAGACATCACTCTGTGAAACACCCACTCTTTCCGCCACGAACCGCTGTGAATGGCCTTCTTCAACTAAATCGATAATTCTTATATGGTCCAACTCAGAAATTAAAGTACTATTAATTTTTAATCACCTTTTCAAAATTTTCACCAGAATAAATTTTTCAAATGTTTACACCTTGTCAAAACCAGGTCAATTAAATAAGTATTCAAATAAAATAAAAAGCCAAAAACGGTATATTTTTTATAAAAAAGGCCCATTGAATATGTGATAAAGATACGGATTTATACAAGTGTAAACATCGTGAATACGAGGGGTGATGCATAACTTTTGAAACTATGTGTATTCTTTTATACATATTCCACTATTTTTTTTGTTATTTTAGATTTTTTTTTAGTATTTGTATAGTTGTATAGCTGAAGGAAATAGAACAGCGGGCAATAGAAACAGCTGAATACAAACCTAAACTTTGGCTTAGATACGTGGATGACACTTTTATCATCTGGACCCACGGAGAAGAAAAACTAAAGGCATTTTTAGAACACATCAACAATATCCACCATAAAATTCAGTTTACTATGGAGCTGGAAGAAAACGATCAAATACCATTCTTAGATGTGTTAATAATAAAGAAACAAGACGGGCACATAGGCCATACAGTATATCGGAAACCGACACATACCGATAGATATCTAAATGCTGCTTCACACCACCATCCTGCACAATTACATTCAGTCATCAAGACCTTGATTACAAGATCCGAAAGACTGACAGACCAAGAACATCAAAATGAAGAAATGCACAATGTGAAAACAGCGTTAAGAGAAAACGGCTTCTCAACATACACCATCGAAAAAGCTCAAAATGCTCTAAGAAGAATGAAGGACCCAACAGAAGACGAAAAACCGATCGGCAAAACCATTCTGCCATATGTGAAGGGTACAACAGAAAAAATAGGGAGAGTGCTGAGAAAACATAACATAGAAACGATATTTAACACCGACAGAAAGATCTCAACTATTCTACCAACACCAAAAACCAAAATATCGTTAGAAAGTCAAGGAGTATACGAGATTCCGTGTGGGGATTGTGGAAAGTCGTACATTGGACAGACCAACCGAAGAATCCATGTAAGACGAGAAGAACACCGAAATGCCATCGAAAGGGGAGAAATCACGTCATCCCTTGCACAACATGTCGCAAATACAGGACATACAATAAACCTGAACCAAACAACGATGTTAGCTAACATAGAAATAAAAAGAAAACGCGAAATCAGAGAATCGATAGAAATCGAAAGAAATCCCAACGGTCTAAACCAAAGAGATGATGCGCAACGGCTTCCTACAACATGGAAAACGGTATTGAAGAAAAAGACCAAAATAAATCAAGCAGCGACATCTACGCGTGTCACCCTTCCAGACCCCCCAACATATACTGGACCAATCACAAGATCCAAGAGACGCGCAGGTCAAGCAAATGCATCAGGATCAACTATATAAGTTACGGTATCGTGAATAAAAATTCAGTCTACTTCCAGCAGCAGCGAGAAGCGGAACTACCTGACTTGACAATGGCAAGTGAGATCTTGCCGAAACGTCGTCAAAATAATGGTTTTTCTCAAAACCAAAATTATTCAACGCGGAGTCAAACCCGGAAAACAACAGAAAGCACATATAGCTCCCGCGGAAACTTCAAGTGTAACATATATATATATATATATATATATATATATATATATATATGTGAAAAGAGAAAATAATTATTCTCTTGGTAGCCCGGCGAATAGCAAAGTCAAGCTTTATAACAATAAAGCTATGAAAGGCGATGTAACGGAATCCTTTTTCCGACAATACATCATGCAAACACCGTTTGGGCTAACCAATTCGTCTCTTACTGGAGAATACAGTAAAATGAAAAATAGATAATTGCATTTCAGTTAGATTCGAACCCCACCGGTGCCCCGACTAGTTTCGACTCATGTCAAGTCGTCATCAGGAGACACTAGGTAGGTGTTCGAAGCTAACTGATTTGCCGCTATTACTTCGTGAATTTATAAACTAAATCCACCAGAGTATACTTAGTACGACCTCTATATGTGAAAAGAGAAAATAATTATTCTCTTGGTAGCCCGGCGAATAGCAAAGTCAAGCTTTATAACAATAAAGCTATGAAAGGCGATGTAACGGAATCCTTTTTCCGACAATACATCATGCAAACACCGTTTGGGCTAACCAATTCGTCTCTTACTGGAGAATACAGTAAAATGAAAAATAGATAATTGCATTTCAGTTAGATTCGAACCCCACCGGTGCCCCGACTAGTTTCGACTCATGTCAAGTCGTCATCAGGAGACACTAGGTAGGTGTTCGAAGCTAACTGATTTGCCGCTATTACTTCGTGAATTTATAAACTAAATCCACCAGAGTATACTTAGTACGACCTCTATATGTGAAAAGAGAAAATAATTATTCTCTTGGTAGCCCGGCGAATAGCAAAGTCAAGCTTTATAACAATAAAGCTATGAAAGGCGATGTAACGGAATCCTTTTTCCGACAATACATCATGCAAACACCGTTTGGGCTAACCAATTCGTCTCTTACTGGAGAATACAGTAAAATGAAAAATAGATAATTGCATTTCAGTTAGATTCGAACCCCACCGGTGCCCCGACTAGTTTCGACTCATGTCAAGTCGTCATCAGGAGACACTAGGTAGGTGTTCGAAGCTAACTGATTTGCCGCTATTACTTCGTGAATTTATAAACTAAATCCACCAGAGTATACTTAGTACGACCTCTATATGTGAAAAGAGAAAATAATTATTCTCTTGGTAGCCCGGCGAATAGCAAAGTCAAGCTTTATAACAATAAAGCTATGAAAGGCGATGTAACGGAATCCTTTTTCCGACAATACATCATGCAAACACCGTTTGGGCTAACCAATTCGTCTCTTACTGGAGAATACAGTAAAATGAAAAATAGATAATTGCATTTCAGTTAGATTCGAACCCCACCGGTGCCCCGACTAGTTTCGACTCATGTCAAGTCGTCATCAGGAGACACTAGGTAGGTGTTCGAAGCTAACTGATTTGCCGCTATTACTTCGTGAATTTATAAACTAAATCCACCAGAGTATACTTAGTACGACCTCTATATGTGAAAAGAGAAAATAATTATTCTCTTGGTAGCCCGGCGAATAGCAAAGTCAAGCTTTATAACAATAAAGCTATGAAAGGCGAAGGCTTCTCCAGTAAGAGACGAATTGGTTAGCCCAAACGGTGTTTGCATGATGTATTGTCGGAAAAAGGATTCCGTTACATCGCCTTTCATAGCTTTATTGTTATAAAGCTTGACTTTGCTATTCGCCGGGCTACCAAGAGAATAATTATTTTCTCTTTTCACATATAGAGGTCGTACTAAGTATACTCTGGTGGATTTAGTTTATAAATTCACGAAGTAATAGCGGCAAATCAGTTAGCTTCGAACACCTACCTAGTGTCTCCTGATGACGACTTGACATGAGTCGAAACTAGTCGGGGCACCGGTGGGGTTCGAATCTAACTGAAATGCAATTATCTATTTTTCATTTTACTGTATTCTCCAGTAAGAGACGAATTGGTTAGCCCAAACGGTGTTTGCATGATGTATTGTCGGAAAAAGGATTCCGTTACATCGCCTTTCATAGCTTTATTGTTATAAAGCTTGACTTTGCTATTCGCCGGGCTACCAAGAGAATAATTATTTTCTCTTTTCACATATAGAGGTCGTACTAAGTATACTCTGGTGGATTTAGTTTATAAATTCACGAAGTAATAGCGGCAAATCAGTTAGCTTCGAACACCTACCTAGTGTCTCCTGATGACGACTTGACATGAGTCGAAACTAGTCGGGGCACCGGTGGGGTTCGAATCTAACTGAAATGCAATTATCTATTTTTCATTTTACTGTATTCTCCAGTAAGAGACGAATTGGTTAGCCCAAACGGTGTTTGCATGATGTATTGTCGGAAAAAGGATTCCGTTACATCGCCTTTCATAGCTTTATTGTTATAAAGCTTGACTTTGCTATTCGCCGGGCTACCAAGAGAATAATTATTTTCTCTTTTCACATATAGAGGTCGTACTAAGTATACTCTGGTGGATTTAGTTTATAAATTCACGAAGTAATAGCGGCAAATCAGTTAGCTTCGAACACCTACCTAGTGTCTCCTGATGACGACTTGACATGAGTCGAAACTAGTCGGGGCACCGGTGGGGTTCGAATCTAACTGAAATGCAATTATCTATTTTTCATTTTACTGTATTCTCCAGTAAGAGACGAATTGGTTAGCCCAAACGGTGTTTGCATGATGTATTGTCGGAAAAAGGATTCCGTTACATCGCCTTTCATAGCTTTATTGTTATAAAGCTTGACTTTGCTATTCGCCGGGCTACCAAGAGAATAATTATTTTCTCTTTTCACATATAGAGGTCGTACTAAGTATACTCTGGTGGATTTAGTTTATAAATTCACGAAGTAATAGCGGCAAATCAGTTAGCTTCGAACACCTACCTAGTGTCTCCTGATGACGACTTGACATGAGTCGAAACTAGTCGGGGCACCGGTGGGGTTCGAATCTAACTGAAATGCAATTATCTATTTTTCATATATATATATATATATATATATATATATATATATATATATATATATATATATACATATATATATATATACATATATATATATATATATACATATATATATATATATATATATATATATATATATATATATATATAAAATATATATATATACATATACAAAATTAACAAAAAGTTACTTAAATAATAAATCCATTAGGTACATAAGTTATCACTAGTAAACTGGTACATAAGTAATAGCAATATAACATTAAAATATTTATAAAAGAGTTCTCTTAAATGACTGCAAAGAGTTATTAAACACATCCAATATATCTCCTCTATTCAAAAACTCTAGGGATCGATCCATGAATGAGTGTCTACCATAATTTGTTGCATGAAAGCCAATAAGTTATTTTGCCGTAGCATTCTCTGTGGAACAGCAAATTTGATTTGTGGAAGAATTTCTGGACATGATTCCACTCTGGAATTCCATTCAATAGTTTGAAAACAAAGCAAATATCAAACATGGTTCTTCTCTTCTCCAATGTATCCAGTTTAAGATACTTTAAAATATGAGAATAGTTGTGGTCGGAAATCATATTCAGATTGAACATATAATTATAATATCGTAGAAATTTATGTTACACACTCTCCACTAATGACTTATACATTATACTTAGACTACATTATATAATGACTTAGACATTATACTGAGGAGACCAGATAATTGACCCACATTCGAGCTGTGATCTGACCAACCCAACATATCAGGAGCTTAGAGGAGTAAGGGCGAACTGCAAAAACGATGTTTCGGGAAAACTGAGTTAAAGTTTACAAAATGTTAGAATAGTAAGGGCGAATAAGTGATGCTACTAGATTATGCGGTTTATCGTCGCATTTCTACTATAGCGTGCGGTCTACCGAGGGATACGGTGTATAATCTGTATTATTACAATGCCAACAAAAAATCTGTACAAAGTGAATAAAACGTATAAATCTTAGGAATTATTATTTTAATTTTACGGCTTGTTCCCAATTGAAATTGTAAATTGATATAATAAAGTATTAGCTTGTAAAATTACTATAATAATCCTTCTTATTTATGCATTATATTGACTTTCTAAAGATGGTTTTTGTCGGTGTTCTGGGTACATGGGCTCATCACTACAATCTTTTCTCAGAAGCGTTGAACAGAATAATGAAAGCGGAAAGTTTATCGCCAAGTACTAATAAAAATTACAATATACAATAAACTTTAAGCAAATTTAGTTTCTCTACTATTATGCAAATTACACCCTAATTTTTTCCTAGGGTATGGAAATCCTTCAGGTAGATCTTAAAAACTTAAGAGGATTTTGCAAGATTTTTATGAAATAAAAAAAGAGGTTTAATACTTTTTATTCTATAAAAATAAACATCCCTAGTGTTTTTAATAAAATTCATAAATAAGGCTTCAATTGAATTCAATTTGATTTTCATCGTCTACAGTCTACGGTTTCTTCGTCTTGTGTATCTCACCAATTAAAGCTACTAAGCTACAGAATTACAGAAACACCGGCACGTTAACAGAGAAGAAGGAGCAAACCTTGAAAGGAAACGCAACGAAAGCCTGTGGGTTCGCCCTTACTCTTCTAGACGATTATGCAGTTCAATTTCTGACATGAATGGATTGGTATATTATTTCTTACGAAATTTTAGTAGTATGAAGTGCGAAACATGCTGTTATAATATACAGACGCATTCTTTAAAAGTATGTGAGGAAGATGAGACTGTTTTTGAAATGACCATTTTTCGGGTTCGCCCTTACTCCTCCAAGCTCCTGATATATGGTCTTCTCTGCCTCCAAAGATAACCCTTTACAATTTCTTAGTGTAAAACCTAACATCCTGTTCGCTTTTACTGTTAATCTATCTATATGATCACTAAAATTCAGTTTGGAGTCAAATAGTATACCCAAGTCTTTAGCTACCTCATTTATTTTAAGATTTTGCCCATTTATAGAATAAAATGATGGTATTCTATTTTTTTCCCTATGAAATGAAATCTGAAAGCATTTATCAATATTACGATCTAAGAGATTTTGTTCACACCACTGAGAAAGACTATCCAGATCTTTTTGTAGTAAACTAATGACAAGTTTATTACGTATAGTTAAAAATAATTTGAGATCATCAGCAAACATCAGAAAGTCACAATACTTCAAGACCTTTTTAAGATCATTAACAAACAGGTTAAATAACAAAGGAGAACAGTGCCCCCCTGAGAAACCCCTGAACATACCTCAATCACTCTAGATATAAAGTTACCGATTTTAACTACTAGCCTTCTATCACTCAAAAAACTAAGCAACCATTCCACCAATCTATCAGAGAAACCTATATTTCTCAGCTTCTCAACCAATAATAAGTGATTGACCTTATCAAATGATTTGGAGAAGTCAGTATACACAGCCTCAACTTGATACCCCTTCTCCAAGGCATCCAACAACTTACTATGGTATACAAGCAAGTTGGTCATTGTGGAATCACCTCCTCTAAATCTCCTCCTCCATGCTGTTTATCAATAATGATCTACTTGCAATGCCAGTTTAAATAATTATACACGAGACTATCAAATACCTTTGGGATAGATGATTGTATGGATACACTACGATAGTTTTTAACATCATTTCTGGAGCTTGTTTTAAATATAGGAGAGATATAACTTTCTTTCCAGATATGGGGAAAAATTCCAGTAGATAGAGACAAATTAAACAGTTTACACAATGGCTGAGATAATTAATATTTGCACTGTTTTAAAACAAGATTTGGAATGCCATGCGCCCCAATCATTAGCTAATTAGGAAGAGTCCCTAACTTTTCGCAAACCTGCGATACACATATCACGGGACAATCTATGTTAATTTGGCTATAATATTTGTGCCTAAATACATTCAAAATAATGTTTTATAAAAAATTATGTTTTGAAAATTGCCGCTCAAAATATGTTTACTCTGTGTAAATCAGTCTTCTTATTTTACTCCTTCTATTTAAAAAACGAACCACAGCAGCAAGGAACGGCATCTAGTGAGCCTTATTTAATACATTACATACTATAAATATATATAAAAATAAATCTTTTTATTACCTGGGTAATCTTCCCTTAGTTCACTTTTTAAATCTTCTAGATCTACTGATGTGGATAGCTCTTCTATATCTTTTTGGTCATACTCTTCAGCTTCTTTCTTAATTTCAACTTTACCTTCCACAGCTAACAAATTCTCATTCAGTTTATAATCTTAAAAGTAATGTATAATTTAACATAAACATTCTATTCTAACAATGGTATAATTTAGTAATAGCGCTATTAGCTATTTATCAACATATCGCTTCTCATTTGTTTCGGGCACTTGTCATATTTATGTGGTATACTATTAATATATCTACGTCATACATTATTAAATAATTTTGGTAGGTAAATGTCATACAAATTTTGGTATGTATTATACCAATGATGTATATAGAGTATAGAGGACATAAATACATCATTTAAAAATTATACATACCTATCTAAGATGTATGACGTAGATATATTAATATTACACAGCATATTATGGCAAGTGCCTGAAACTCCAAAACAAATGGGAAGCAATAAATAGCCATATAAACTCACAACTAATGACAATAACAATTATGATAACAATTATGTACAAATGAATAACATAAATGAAAATATATCATTAGTTAGGTACCTACAACATAACTTGATAATACACTCGCGATCATAAAATCCGGGTCACCTTAAAAATCACCGATATTTCATTTTTAACAAGCTTTATCGTAAATAATAATAACACAAATACAAACTAATACATGCTTCTGACAATTGTTGTCGGCTTAGCGATTTCCTTTGTAACAAAGAATTCCAAAATTGCCGATTTCGCGGAAAAGTGCAAACATGTCAAATGAATGGTATCTATAACTGTCAAACGCAGCGAACACCGTTTATTATTGCCGTCTTAATTGTTCATTAGTGTCATTATTAGTGTTTATTATTGTTTATTTTTTGCCAAAAATGCCTTTGGCTGCTGTTGAAACGGCACGAATTGTTGCGCTTGTGGAAGACGGTCACGCTCAACGGCAAGTCGCAAGAACTGTTGGTGTAAGACTTTCTACGGTTCAACGAGTACTTCAACGATTTCAGGAGACGGGTTTGCTAACCAGACGGCCTGGCTCTGGACCAAGAAGAAAGACCACGGAACGAGATGACCGTTTCCTTGTGTTTCAAGCTTTACGAAACCGGACCTCAACTGCAGTTATGCATCGAAATCGTCTGCAGGAAGTGCGAAATTGCAACGTTAGCGTTGCAACAGTCAGGAGAAGACTTTGCTCTTCTGGACTATCTTCTCGGGTAATGGCTACAGGACCGCCACTTCGCCGGGAGGATCGAGTTGCACGACTAGCTTTTCTCGACAATACGCGCATTGGGGAATTAACGATTGGAGCAAAGTGTTATTCTCAGATGAATCCCGTTTCTGCCTAACTGGATCCGATGGACGTGTAAGAGTTTGGAGGAGAACCGGCGAACGATTTTCACAAGCTTGCATTGCTCCAAGAATGCCATTTGGTGGTGGCTCGGATATGGCTTGGGGAGGTGTGGCTTCCGATTTCCGCACAGAGTTACCTTTTGTCGAAAATGGGTCCTTCACTGCATGAAGGTACATTACGGAGATTCTGGAGGAGCATGTTATGCCCGCCATGGTGGGGCTTGGAGATGATGCCGTTTTTATGCAGGACAACGCGCGATCGCACGTTGCCAGGATCAGTATGCAATACTTGGACGAGGTTGGAATTACGAGGTTACCCTGGCCAGCTAGGTCTCCAGACATAAATCATATCGAACATATCTGGGACGATTTGAAAAAACGTATTCAAACCCATATACCTTCTCCTAACAACGCACAGGAGCTTAAGGATCTGTTAGTTAGAGAGTGGAATAACATACCACAACATCTAATCCGGAGTAAAATTGAGAGTATGCCCCGTCGTCTGCAAGAGGTTATTAGAGCAAGGGGAGGCAATACACGATATTAGACATTGAAATTTCACTGATATTCTACCACGTTCTGTACTTTCCATTTTTTTTCGTTTGTCTGAATTATCAACAATTTTATTTTGTTATCTGCTGTTTCAATAAAAACAATAAAAAACCGTTTTTTTTTTCAAACAACCATTGATGACATATAAAAAATACATTAGCTTAGCCTAAAAAAATGTTATTACTGTACCAGAGTCAAAAATGTTTAAGAAACTTGGAATTTTCAGGGTGACCCGGATTTTATGATCGCGACTGTATTATATCATAGTGTCACATTTGGAAAAAAGTGGACTAAAAGTGGTTTTAGCTGACAACCCATAGAATAAAAGATGATTTTTATTTTTTTTACATTCTTTTCTCCAAAGCTGTCTCTTACAAATTGGTCATACTGCAGTCAATTGGCATATTGTACATTAAATCAAATATTAATCTAGACAAGTACTTACAGATCATCCTAAACCCTTTTTTCAGTGCGTTATAGATTATCAAATTCTCACACACATTACAGTTAAAAGAGATACAAAAAACGTACCTCTGTGATTATAACTTAGTTAGAGAATTATGTATTCCTTGATGGGTATTTGCATATTAAAACGACATACTTATAGATGTATAATTGGTTGGTGATTACAATACTCTAAATCTAAATAGATAACCAATCAATTATGGGAATAAAGATAATTTGACACAAAAATTATCGATTGAAACAGTATGTTCACACAATATCATATGGTAAAATGACAATTGTAATTTCTAGGTTAGTATTTTTCAGCGATCGGGACATTGTATACGCTGTGAGCTCGTACGTAGAGGGGATATTTATAAATTCGCGAGCGCCAGTAGTGGCAAGTCTGTAAACGTTTACCGGAAATTTGACATAAATGTCAAAGTGATTAATTTAAAATTAAAATTAAAAACATTAATTATAAAAAATATTAGTTGGTCAAAGCTGTGGTATATATTTTTACCTTAAATATTCTTACGTTTTAAATACTGAATTTACGTTTTTTTAATGTTCCGTAATATGTAATTATAAATTAATCTTAGCGCCATCTACACGATAATTGTGAAAGTATCCGAAGTAAGAAATTAATATTTCATCAATAGAACGTCAAAATGATGAGCAAAATCTTAAAACAATCTATGACAATTTAATTACTTTTTAGCGTTGTAAATATTAATCGATAACAATTAAATAATAAATTTAAAAATTACCAGTAAAAGTTGAATTAGTAATCCGCCAGGAGCGACACCAGCGAAGCTCAGAGCGTATAGTAAAATTTGATTTTATATTTATTGTTTTTTCCATTAAGGAGAGCGGAGCAAAATGCAAAATTTTGACGCATGTCAAAAGTTTTAACATGTTTTAAATGTATTCATTTTTTTCGAATCCTGAGAAAACTAATAAATATTTTTGAAAAATTTAAACACATAATGAAAGATTACATTATTACCGAGGGCCGGAAGTCCCTGAAAACTTCTATAAGGTTTATCTTAAGGTTAAGTTACAGGGGTGAAAATAAAAGAGAAAATTTAGTGTGATTTTTAATTGCAAATATTTCATTCTAAACAAACTTCTTATTTATTCTAAGAGACTTTCGGCCCTCGGTAATAAAGTAGTCTTTCATTCTGCATTTAAATTTTTCAAAAGTACAGTAAAACCTCCATAGAACGAACCTCTATTTAACGGACTTTGGATATAACGGACAAAAAATCCCTCTAAATGTAAAAACATATGAAAAATTAAATTCTTCAAGAAAAATCAGCAAGGACAGGATCAAAAATTGGTTTCTTTTTAAGAATTTGGACCAGCAGTGAGATAATTTCAAGAGAAAAACTGGGAATACCGCCGGAAGAGGTAAAATGTTTATTGACTGTAGACAACACTCCTGCTCATTCCTCTGAAAATATTCTACATTCAGAAGAAAGCAACTTTAAGCTGTATTTTTTGCTGTACTTTTTTTGCTCAAAAAAATTCAACATCGCTTATTCAACTCATCGACCAGGGAGTAATTTTGGTAACCAAACGAATATAATGCTGACAGTTTTTAAATAAAGTAATGGTTGTATTGCACGATGAAGATACCGCAGGGGATAAAAGAGAGCAGCATAATTTTAGAGAAGTGATTATAAAAAAACAGCAAATTTTAAAATTGCAAACAAAACTTAATTCCTTTTTCAAAGCAGGATTACTGAAAACAGGCGCGTCGATATCAAACAGCAACGTCCCTTCAGAGTAAGACAATTAAATACAATTTGTTTGTGGCTTGTCTTTTTTATTTTTATAAATACAATGCACATATTTTCAAAAAAAAGTTTTTTAATTTGTTTGAAGCTTATTTTTATATAACGGACTTTCAGCGTTAATGAACACCCCGTCCCCCAATTAGTCCGTTATATCGAGGTTTTACTGTACTTATTAGTTCTCTCAAGATTTGAAAAAAATGAATACATTTAAAACACATTGAAAATTTTGACATGGGTCAAAATTTTGCGTTTTGCTCCGTTCTCCTTAAAATATTTAAAATATTAATATTCCGGCAAATATTTGTATAAATATTGATGTTTGTATAAAATATAAATATTCTGACATCTGTCAGATTTAACTAAAATGCTATGTAATGATTTATGACATTCTTAAAATCCTATATGACATCAAAATTAATGACGCACTGAAAAAAGGGTTTGGGATCAACTGTAATCTTAACAAGCACTTATAGGGCTTTTCATCGATTGTCATTTGTTTCGAGCTTCTGTCATGTGTCACATAATATTAATATAACTACGTCATACGTCTTTGGTTTGTATCATGGTATATACCAATAACATATGACGTAGATATATTAATATTATGTGACACATGACAGAAGCTCGAAACCAATGAATGTGAATGAACAGCCCTATATACTAATTTCAACATTACTGCCTAATAATTAAAAATTCTTATAAATACGATAATCACATATGTAACCTGTTAGCAAGCTTGATCCTTGATGGCAAAAGTATTTTAGGGGATGAAAAGAAAGAAGAAGTTATGTGTGAATGAAATGTTTTAAGGTATGCTGGGTTGGGATGAAGTGAGAACTGAAGCTTAAGACAAAGAAAATAGACGTGAGTATATGTATATAGTACTATATTGTATATTCTTTGCTAAATAGATAATGAGGGTGGAAAGCTGGAGGAGAGTAGATGTGAGTATACAGGGTGTCCCTAAAATAGTGCGTTCCTTTAAGGTATGGATATAATATACAATTTAGAACAAAAAAGTCCTATAACATTTTTTTCTAAAATTAACCGTTTCCAAGAAAAAAATTACATTGTTCTTCATATAAGTGAATTTTTATGATTAATTATTTATATGGGAAATAAGCCACAATTAAAATGAAAAAAATAATTTTATTAACGTTTCGACGCCCAAATCGGGTGCCCTTGTCAAAATACAAAATATTTTGACAACGGCACCCGATTTGGGCGTTGAAACGTTAATAAAATTATTTTTTTCATTTTAATTGTGGCTTATTTCCCATATAAATAATTAATCATAAAAATGCCACAAGGAAATAGCTTCAGAACAACATTAGTGAATTTTTATTTTTGTAAATTTGAATGACATGGCTACGTAGCTTAGAAGAACTTGCTGTGATTGTGGAAATTTAACCTAATAACCCCTTGATTATTTACTTTGGGGTGTGATTTTTGGGGACATTTGAGGTGTAATTTGTTGACATCGTAGGTACCCACCTGCAAAATAACGGATATGGGTTTGGTTGATATTTACATTATTTTACCTACTAGATGCAACTGACCTACAAACCTATTTTTTTAATCTTTAGATTTTTGAGTTGCGTGTTGTTGCCAGACTTAAATTTGCATATCAAAATGTATTATCGTTTTTTGGTCAAAAGGAACAATTTAGAAAAAAATGTTATAAGACTTTTTTGCTCTACATTGTGCCTTCTACCTATACCTTTAAGGAACGCACTATTTTCGGGGACACCCTGTATGTATATAGTACTATATTGTATATAATTTGCTAAATAGATATTGAGGGTAGGAAGCTGGAGGAGAGTAGCCAGGAACAGATACTTGGAGACGGATGCTGGGGGAGACCAGGGCCCAACTTGAGCTGTAGTGCTATAGGATACAGATTTTGAGTTTAACTATCAAATTATTTTACAGTAAACATGGCAGAGTTAAAAAATGGGATAAATACATATTAGTAGCAAGGAATGGGATCTCGCAAGCCTTGTTTGATACATTACATATAAATGCAAATAGAAATAAATCTATTTATTACCTGGGTAATCTTCCCCTGGTTCATTTTTCAAATCTTCCAGATCTACTACTGATGTCCATAGCTCTATATCATTTTGGTCATACTCTTCAGCTTCTTTCTTAATTTTAACTTTACCTTCCATAGCTAACAAATTCTGATTCAGTTTTCGGTAAGTTTATAATCTTAAAATTAATTTTTAATTTAACATACACCATACACATTCCGGACAACATAAAGTTTAGGGCAACGGCCATGCAACAGCATGAATTTTGTGAACAGTGTTGCCATATCTGTTTATAATTTAGACATATGAATTTAGACCTTGTTTAAAATGTTTTTTTTTTTATAATTTAGATGTTTATTTCATAGGTTAGTTAATTCATTTAAGTTGGTTTCTTTTTATTACTATTTAGTATTTTAGATATTTTATTAGTTACAGTTTAGAAATCTTCACATTGTTTAGTGTTTCTATTAACTATGGCCACTATTGATTTTTATATAATTTTAATGCTTTTAATATATTTTCTGATTTATATCTAATGTCCACTTTACATCAACAATAAATTGAACAAGAAATTGACAAAGTTATTCAAGGCCAAATTTAACGTGTACAAAATGTATGGTTTGTAAAAGAAAATAAAGGAATTTGATGAAATAGAACAATTGGATATGTTTTATTTTGTCAAATTTCTTTATTTTCTTTTTATTCACGGCAAAATTGGGTGTTTTGTATAAGTCAAATTTGACCTTGAATAACTTTGTCAATTTCTTGTTCAATTTATTGTTGATGTAAAGTGCACTTTACATTTGTTTTCGATTTTTAAATTATATATTGTGTTCTATTCAATTTTGAATTTTAGATGTTACAGTAAGAAATATTTTACAACATGGCAACACTGTCAGTGTTTTTAGATTACCTCAAATGTCGACTACAAATTGGTTATGTTTGGTTGCCCTAAACTTGATGTTGTCCCACATTCCATTCTAACAATGTGCAACGTGCCAAGGCCAATATGGATAATATTATAGCAGATGGATAATGGCAGACATAGATAAATAATATAGTATTACCCAAGTACCCATGGCAGATATTAAACCACTAAAGACTAAACCATAGAGAAATAGAAATAACAACAATGACTTGCTGTTATTATTTCTCTATACTATGGACTAAACCACAGTAAACTATAGATGAATGAACCACAACTTACTATAAGTAAAAAATTATCAGTTATGTAATACATGTTCAAAATGTTTATATTGTCCTTTTCATGATCATTTTTCAGTGCGTAACAAAAATGATAGGAAAAAGGGTAAGTCCATGATAATACACATTTATGACATTTATTCTAACATGACATTTTAGTTACATCTGACAGTTGTCACATTTTATTTTTAATTTGGAATAAAAACAAATCAAATGCGTTTCTTGCATTTATAAAATGGTATTTTCTTTGATTTGTATAGTCTTATAAATTATACAGATTATATTTGTAATATTATTATCTAATTAAAAAAAAATATTTTTTTATTATGGCGCCATCTATCGACAACTAGAATAATCACCGAACTAGAATAATTACCAAAGTAATCAACGACGTGCCTTTTTTTCTGTCATATACAATTTAATACGTTAGAAAGAAATCGAAAAACTGTGACGCACTGAAAGATGATCATGAGAAATAGAATATTTTACTACAAAAACGTTATTACGTAGGTCAAAATTTTTGACGTAAGAGAAAAGAGAACTGTCAAAACATTAGATTGTGACTTTTCATTATTGCTATGTTTATTATAAACACGGCAATAAAGAAAGGTCACATTCTAATGTTTTGACAGTTCTCTTACGTCAAAAATTTTGACCTACGTAATAACGTTTTTGTAGTAAAAATACATATAAACAAACTCCCTCCACTCCGTTCGCTCAACGCAGACGTATTTTGGACGTGACGTAACAGATTCGGAGCATGGTACAAAGCCGGAACACGAATACGAATACCATGGATTCGGTGAATCGGCCCTCTATTTGAGAAATTGACAGTGTTGCCATATCAAATACGACGGGCTGTTAAATACATAGATAGGTGGTTTGTTCCAACAAGAACTTTTTGACGGTCCAGAAACCGTCACGAAACTACTTGTACCGTTTGTTGTGCGCATGTTCGTAATTGTATCGCCCTTTTATCGTCCCATGACGGTAATCATATATTTGTCATTTTTATTGGTGACAGCTTGTGTGCTTTTAGTCGATCAAAGGCTCAAAAACTTTAAAGAATTAAGTCCTAGTGCGCAAGTCAGTCCAACCAGCACATTATGCATTTGCCCGATTACTGAAATGATCATCACGAAACCGTCACCGAAAGATCACAATTCTTGTTGGAACAGTGGGAAGGACGATCCGATGACGATCATATTTTTGTTGGAACGGATTTTGTTTACTGCGCAGGAGCATTACCGTTTCGTGACGGTTCTCGGTCGTGTTGGAACAAACCTCCTAGGTTTGTTCCAACACGACCGAGAACCGTCACGAAACGGTAATGCTCCTGCGCAGTAAACAAAATCCGTTCCAACAAAAATATGATCGTCATCGGATCGTCCTTCCCACTGTTCCAACAAGAATTGTGATCTTTCGGTGACGGTTTCGTGATGATCATTTCAGTAATCGGGCAAATGCATAATGTGCTGGTTGGACTGACTTGCGCACTAGGACTTAATTCTTTAAAGTTTTTGAGCCTTTGATCGACTAAAAGCACACAAGCTGTCACCAATAAAAATGACAAATATATGATTACCGTCATGGGACGATAAAAGGGCGATACAATTACGAACATGCGCACAACAAACGGTACAAGTAGTTTCGTGACGGTTTCTGGACCGTCAAAAAGTTCTTGTTGGAACAAACCACCTATCTATGTAACCGGTTTGTCTCCCACATCACTGGTTCCAACGTGGTTGTGCTATGGATTCAACCGTTGATTGAGGTATGATCCAACACAATGAAAAACCGTCATGAAACGATCACGAAACCGGCGATATTTTGCTTTCTGCGCGCAGTTTCGTGATCGTTTCATGACGGTTTTCGTTGTGTTGGAACAAATCTAAGGATACACATACACAGTTTCAATTTCAATTAGAATTTCATTTTAGTTTTGTATGAAATGAATATATTATGAAATAAATCATAGTATAATAAGTTAATGGATGATCGAAATAATTTCTGTTGTTAAGCTGCAACAGATAAAAGGTTTGTTCCAACATGAACTTTTGGACGGTCCAGAAACCGTCACGAAACTACTTGTACCGTTTGTTGTGCGCATGTTCGTAATTGTATCGCCCAGTTATCGTCCCATGACGGTACTCATATATTTGTCATTTTTGTTGGTGACAGCTTGTGTGCTTTTAGTCGATCAAAGGCTCAAAAACTTTAAAGAATTAAATCCTAGTGCGCAAGTCAGTCCAACCAATGCATTTGCCCGATTACTGAAATGATCATCACGAAACCGTCACCGAAAGATCACAATTCTTGTTGGAACAGTGGGAAGGACGATCCGATGACGATCATATTTTTGTTGGAACGGATTTTGTTTACTGCGCAGAAGCGTTACCGTTTCGTGACGGTTCTCGGTCGTGTTGGAACAAACCTTATGACGTATTTATGTATCAATCAATCATTAATCAGTTTGACATTGACATTAATATTTATTTTTTATTGGTTATGTTATTAAAGCCGCGTAAGTGAAAGAAATAATTAATATTTAGTTGTTTACAAGAAGTAACATTACAATGGAAGATTTTACATGTCCACGATGCCGAACTTCCAAATTCCAAAACCCTTCAATGAAAATGATGGTGAATGTTTGCGGCCACGGATTATGTGAGAGTTGTGTAGATTTGCTTTTTCTCAAAGGGTCAGGCTCCTGCCCAGAATGTAAGATCCCACTACGAAGAATAAACTTTAGAGTGCAGTTGTTCGAAGACTCAACAGTGGAAAAGGAAGTAGATATAAGAAAACGGGTCTTAAAAGACTTTAATAAGAAAGAGGAGGACTTTCAAAGTCTGCAAGATTACAATGATTATTTAGAAGAAATTGAAACCATTATTTATAATTTATCAAATGATATTGATATCGTAAATACAAATAAAAAGATAGAACAATACAAGAGGGATAACAAAGAACAGATTCTAAAAAGCAAAGGTAAGCTAGGTAGGGAAGAGTATGAATTAGAAGAAATGTTGGAACTAGAAAAGCAAATGGAAGAAGAACGTAAAAAAGAAATGCACTTAGAAGAAATAGAAACGAAGAAGAAGAAAATAAGAGAGAAAGAAGCACTTATTGATGAATTGATGTTTTCCAATGCAGATGCCAAAAATATACTTAACACATTTGCTCAGCAAGCTCAACAGGCAAAAGAAGAAGAAGTCAAGAAAGTTCCACAAAAGGTCACACAGTTTTCAACTGGAATTCAATTTGGACGCCAAAATCAAACCACCTTTTTGCCAGTACCTACAGATGAAGGTCCGCTTTACACATACCAACCCATCACATTCCCTGTGGATGGGCCAGAACCACCAAGCGAAACTGATATTGTAGACAAACGTTTCTTAAATCATGTTAGAGCAGAGACTGAACAAGAAAGAGCTGGAGGCTTTAAGTCAAACATTGCTTGTTTAAGGGCACTACAGGATGCCATGATGGGTCTTTTTCATACCAAAAAATCAGTTGTATGTTGACTTAAATATTATTTATTTTCAATAAAGTTTTGATAGTTTTTGTTAACATCTGCTTTTTATTTTATACACTCACCAACCAAAATTCCACCACTCAAAATTTTTGATAAAATTTGACAATTTATAACTTTATTATTTGTAATCTGATTTTCAAGATTCTTGCATCAGTTTGTAGGTACATGTATTAATATCGTTTATTATTCCAATAAAAAAAATTGCTTACATGGCATTATACAGGGGTGAATGAAAACGTTGTATTTTCTCCTAACTTTAAAAAATTCTGTGGAAAAATTGAAGAGCTGATTTTGTTTCATAGTCCTGTCATACTATCCCGGAGGCATCACTAAAATTTTGTTTTTTGAATTATCCAAATATGTCTTTTGGGGCTGTCCATTAATCACGTGAGGCTTGAAAGGGGGGGAGGGTTCCATAAAAAATCACGAAACATCACAAGTGGGAGGGGGGTCTAGTAATACTATCACGTGTATTTATTTTTTAAGGAAAATGCCCGAAACTCAACTAAAAAGTGGCATTATATGTATTTATTTTTTCGTCAAATGCACACAAAAATCGAAAGTGGCATTGGTGTGACTAATAAAAAAAATCATTTCTCATTCTAATATTATATAAACCAACAACACATTAATTTTCTTTTGTTCAACCCAAATTTCTGTAGCGACACGGGATACTTTACATGGTAATTATTTTAAGTCCCTAAGATAAGAAAGGACTCTTACGAATTCTTTTGTTTTGAATGCACCACCAGATGTTTCCACTTAGGAATACTGGTCAGGACTCTGCCTGCCGTCTTCGATATGGGCTTTTAACATATGTATTATACTTATACCTACTATCTGATAAATTGGTAATAATAATGTGGTGGGAGTTATTCTGTTGTTTTGGCACTGAATATCTACGAATCTATATAAGAATCGGAGGCACATATTTCTTCTTGGATCTTAACAATAGAGTATTTGACATATTCAAACATATGTTTATTGTTACAAAATTTTGTACAGGGTGATCAAACTATTATACTATTCTATTAACAAACTCAATATTTTAGCTCATGTATCAATACTTCAAATTGCCCATGCCCTACAGAACTTTGTCAAGCATGATCTAGCTAGAGCAATATTTATCTTTACAAATGCACCTGGTAAAAGCGTGTTCAATCGCGTTGAGAGAAGAATGGCGCCTTTCAGCCGGGAATTATCTGGACTTACACTTTCGCATGATTCTCATGGAACCCATTTGGATGAACAAGGGAGAACAAAAGATCATGACCTTGAAAAAAAGAACTTTCAGAAGGCTGGTGAAGTTCTCTCAGAAGTATGGAGTAATATGGTTATTGACGGCCATGGCGTCGTAGCAGAGTATGTCAAGTCAGATAACATTGTTGAAAGTTTTATTCCAGATCTGTCTTCCCAGCAGTGGTATAGCGAGCATGTGTGAGAAAGTCAATATTTGCTTTAGGTATATAATATGCGGAGTTCTATACGATTCATTCTTTTGGAACGCTTCGTTATACCTCCTTACCCAATTTTGCAGTCATCCGGTGGCCTATATATTCCAGAGCCTCAAGAGCATGATGACAAGATCCATCATGCTCCATTTCTTCTGCAACAGTCTCTCGAAATTACTCCAATGTATGAAGGCTTCGGCAAATTGATTTATGACCTGTATTGCCCTAGCCTGCATAAGGATCATCAGATACTTTTGAAAGGACATGTCAGTGGTGTGCACTGGACTTCTGTACACAGAAAAAAGCTAAAGCGCATGTGAATATTTGTCACAAGCAACTGAATCTGAGCAATAAGACTCTAGAGATGCACAATGCTCGTCCTTCCTGCATCCTCACGTGACGATCGAAAGAGATTCTCTGCGTAGTGCGCGAAAATAATGACGCCGAGTGGCTTGATGAAACTGATGTTGATCTTCAACAAAGCACTGTGCCAACAACTGACTTAGATGCGTATCCAGTTAAAGAAAGTCTTGCTCATGAGTGATCCGAGGATACCGTACATTAAATAATGTTTATGTATAATACATTTAGTATTTAATACTAATTTAGTACAAAAATGTTTTTCGCATTTTTTTCATTATTTTTGTCAGTCAAAAACAACCTGCAACCTTTCTGTCTACCTCTAAACGTTATTATTGTAGTCTTTAATTTTTTATAAAAAAATTAGATGATACTTATCTACCTACTATACGTGTATTTTATAGATATTAAAAAAATAGATTTTTTGTAGGTTCTAAAAAATACACGTGATATAGGAGGCAGGGGGGGGGGTAAGTCTTAAACCTCACCATGTATCACCAATGGGGAGGGGGGTTAAAAAATGCAAAAAAAAACATCACGTTATTAATGGACGGCCCCTTTCTTGTAAGAGCTGTACAATTTTTTATAAATAAAAAACTGATTTGACTCATAACCATAAATATCTTAAGTGATGTTGGATTGGTAAGATTAGAATGGCCCGCATGCAGCCCAGATCTCAATCCTATTGAGCATTTATGGGATGAATTAAAAATGAATATTCACTGTCATCCTAGGCCTCCAGAAAATTTGGTACACTTATGGCCCTGGTAGAGGAATATCAGGCTATTCCCCAGGCAAGAATAACACATATTTTTTCAATGCCAAACAGATTGCGAGCAGTCATTGCTGCGAGAGGTGGACATACCCGCTATTGAATTGTTTTGTGTTGTTAATTTTATTGAGTTTTGATATTTTTAATTAAATACAAATTCAAAGCAGTGTTTTTATTTACAGCTTTTACAAGAAAAGATATTCGGATATTTCAAAAAACAAAATCTTAGAGATACTTCCAGGATAATACGAAAGGAGTATGAAACAAAATCAGCCCTCCAATTTTTCCACAGAATTCGAACTTTGATTAATATTGAGACCTTAACACGATCAAAAGCCTTTTGGAAGTCAATAAACCAACAGTATATGCCAACAGATATATCACATCTTTGAGCAAGTACATTCATCCCAAACAATGCCTCTCTCGTTCCAAACCCGTTATGGAAACCAAACTGTGTCACTTAAGTATTCCCCGCATTTATTGTAGATACGGCCACATATTACCTTCAGAAAAATTTTCAATAGATGGTTTAACAAACTGATGGTTCTATAATCAGCACAGGTTTTTGCTGTTGCCTTCTTAGGTGGAGCTATGAACAATGAATTGGACCAACCATTACGTAGGTGTCCGTTGGTATAAATGGTATTGAAAAACGAAGTTATAGTCTCTAAAACATTGATATCATTTATAAGCTTGTATTTCGTAATGATGGTACTTATTACTTACATAATATAATTTCCTATATTGTTTTCAATCAATTAGGTAAGAAGCAATAAGAAGGAATGAAATAAAAATGCAAATATGTTAAAACATGTATTAATAAATTGTAAGTAACATTCATTGGAGCTTTTAATTCCTTTCAATGTGACAAAACGACATGGAAAATAGCACCTTCAAACAATTATGATTATTGTACTAATACTATAGCTGTGTTTAAAAATTTAAATAATTCTCGTTGATTAAAAAAATATGTTTACTTATAGCTATAACATGAAATATTTAACTGTCGATATTTTTAAATACACTTGCTATGATTTCAATATGCATTGTAAAACGTTTAATGTGTAAAGTATTAGAATTGTGTTACCAAAATGCTTTCTTAAGAAGACATATCGGTATTTTTATTATATAAAATTTGAACGCCACATGGCATAAGAAGTACTGTCACCACATTCACGTACACTGTCAACAAAAAAGTATGTAATGAGAATATTTGTGACATGTTTTGAGAGAACTTCTGCACACTTACCACTCTCAAAAAGCCTTAATAGACCGGGCAGTATCGTCGCCCCCGCTAGCGAAATTATTCCGATTCGATTTTTTTGCACAAACTTGCTCAAAAAGAGGTCCTTATAACATATACACAGGGTGCCGTGGTCGAAAAATTGTTTAAACAATTTATTTTAAAACAAATTCACAAAAATAATTTTTTCATTTCGAACATTTTTTTTAGATAATTTGGGACATTCTGAGCAAAAAAGGTCTCTTGTCTGTGTAAAATTGATTGTTGTCGAGTTATATGCGATTAAAAATTTGAAAAATGCGAAAATGGCCATTTTCAAGGCTTAATAACTCGATGAAAAATTATTATTATGAAATTCAAAAAGTGACCAAATCAAGTTTCAAACCCCATATTCAAGGTCCTAAGGAGATTTTTGTAATTATTTTATTACAAAGCTGTTATTTTTAATTATTAACAATTAGCCCTATAGTCCAGGAGGTATCGTCACCCCCGTTAGTGAAATTATTCCTATTCGATTTTTTTGCACAAACTTACTCAAAAAGAGGTCCTTATAACATATCCACAGGGTGCCGGGCGATGCCGTGGTCGAAAAATTGTTTAAACAATTTTCTTTAAACAAATTCACAAAAATAATTTTTTCATTGCGAACGATTTTTTTTAGATAATTTGGGTTATTCTGAGCAAAAAAGGTCTCTTGTGATTTTTTTCTAAAATTAATTGTTGTCGAGTTATCCGCGATTTAAAATTTGAAAAATGCGAAAATGGCCATATAACTCGACAACAATCAATTTTAGAGAAAAATCACAAGAGACCTTTTTTGCTCAGAATAACCCAAATTATCTAAAAAAAATCGTTCGCAATGAAAAAATTATTTTTGTGAATTTGTTTAAAGAAAATTGTTTAAACAATTTTTCGACCACGGCACCGCCCGGCACCCTGTGGATGTGTTATTATAAGGACCTCTTTTGAGTAAGTTTGTGCAACAAAATCAAATCGAAATAGTTTCGCTAAACGGGGCGACGATGCAGTTGAACTATAGCGCCAATTTTTAATAATTAAAAATGGCAGCTTTGTAATAAAATAATGACAAAAATCTCTTCAGGACTTTGAAGAAGGGGTTTGAAACTTGATTTGGCCACTTTTTGAATTGCATAATAATTTTTAATTGAGTTATTAAGCCTTGAAAAGGGCCATTTTTGCATTTTCAAACTTTTAATCGCATATAACTCGACAACAATCAATTTTAGAGAAAAATGACAAAAGATCTTTTTTGCTCAGAATGACCCAAATTATCTAAAAAAATATTGTTCGAAATGAAAAAATTATTTTTGTGAATTTGTTTAAAAAAAATTGTTTAAACAATTTTTCGACCACGGCACCGCCCGGCACCCTATGGATATGTTATAAAGACCTCTTTTTGAGTAAGTTTGTGCAAAAAAAATCGAATCGGAATAATTTCGCAAGCGGTGGCGACGATACTGCCCAAGCTATAAGGGCACTGACATAATTATGGTACCAAAATTGAAAAGTTTTTGTGAATCCATCCTAGAAGTATAAAAAATCCACACCTTAACGCTGAAAGTATCTGTAAAGCTATATAGTAAGGATAAGGGGTTTTCTTAGTACTCTTGTTAGTGTAAAAGCCAACCTATTCTAAAAAGTGACATGAAAAATTAGTCCAAATTCTAAAGACAAGGAACATAGACAAAAGAGACTTAAAAGGAGACTTAATAACAGACCTGTGTCGAAATCATAGAAAACAAATTGCCATAGATAACAAACCCAGTTCAGAAAATGAAGTCTGGAGAGGAGTTAGACAGGGATGTATATATCTCCACTACTATTTAATGTATATAGTAAATTTATTTTGGAAAAAGTATTAGTATCTGAAAGTGAAGTAATAATAATAATTAAAGGAAGAACTATTAACAACATAAGATATGCAGATTATGACAAGCTCTACTGAACAACTCCAACTACTATTAAACAAGACAAGCATTTTCTGTGAAAATTATGGACAAAAAATTAATATAAGAAATACTAAATGCATGATAAATAACAAAGAAAACAAATATACAAACAAACACACATTTTGGAGATGTACCGATAAAAAGGGTTGATAAATACAAATATCTGGGAACCCGGATTTCAAAAAATAATGATCAAACAAAAGAAATAAGGGCCCGAATAGAAATAGTAACAAATGCGTTGGTAAAATGAAAACAATTATCTGCAATAAAGACCTTAGATTGGAACTGAGAGTATGAACTTGAGATGTTACGTGTTTTCCATACTACAATAGACTTGAAAGCTGGATGCTGAAGCGAGTACATATAAATAAGCTAGTCATTTGAGGTGTGGAGTTACATAAGGATGCTTAGAATAGCATGGAGACAGAAAAAAACGAACACGAAAGTATTGCGACAAATGCTCAAAGAATACGAAATAATAAACACAATAAAAATAAGAAAGTTACAATATCTAGGACACGTAATGAGGGGACAGCGTTATAAAATGATTGACAAGACAGAATAAGATAAGAGATAAAAGATAATACAGGATACGATAATAGGAAACAGAGTGGCATGGATGAAAATTTTAAGGGACTGGTTTGAATGCAGTTCAATAACACTCTTCAAAGCAGCGATTAGGATTAGAGTAAAGATAATGATGCTGATATCCAATCTCTGATTGGGAGATGGCACTTTTTGTTTTACATCCGCATATAGTCCACTGCTTAGTTATTCCTCCAGACATACAAACTGGAATTCCAACATGATCTTAGAAAGCACTGTAACATAACTCCAAATTCTTTATTTTAGCAAGATAAGAAATATACAACTTTGATTGTTGATAGTAAAACAAAAAACATGGCAAATACAGCACGTTCCTTATTCGTATAGACTTAGATCAACAATGCAAATCTTAAAAACTCAAACTGTTTTGATCTGTCGTATTATTAACTTAAGATATACAATAAGTACCTATATCTTTCAGCTGCTCATAGGTAACACACACTAAGGCAAGTGTGGTAACTTCGCTCTATCGATGACACTGCTGTCTTCAAGGCCGCAGACGTTTTAACTTGTAGTATCTATTTTAATTTAATTTTTCAAATACATATTTTTAATTTCAAAATTAAACAAAGTTTTCCCATTCACTCAGGCCAAAAATATCCAGCTGCTACATATTTATAAACGTCAAAATAGATACTAAAAGTTAAAACGTCTGCGCGGCCTTGACGATAGCAGTGTCATCGAGAGAGCGCAGTTGCCACGTTTGCCAGTGTGTGTTATTACCTATGTTCAGCTGAAAGATTTACGTAGTGTATATTTCATTTCAAATTAAACTAAAATAGCAGGTGCTGATGTGTCCTAATCGTTACTGGATACATAAAGACATATTTAAAGCTCTGGATCTTAACATTATCTCACAATATAAAATGTATCATCTTAATACTTAACTTTATACAAATACGCAACTAAAGAGATAACATTCCTTAAAACATCACAAATAATAGCTGAAATATATATTTAAATGTATGTATATATCCAAATACATTGATGGTTGGTACATTCAAGCAGCACAGTAAACATATTTTAACTATAACAATTTTTATATAGACTTTAACAGTTTTCTTATCTGATATTATGAAGATACTTTTCTTTAGCCCATATTTAGAGGTTACTCAGAGATTTCAACGTAATGGCGAGGATCGATCCTTGCCACTGTCCATTGCAAAATCATTGGGGCTACAAAATCGCCTGTTTAAGCCACTTAGTGGCTCCACTCAGTAGTGCTGCAGAGTGGCTCGTCTGTTTCGGTTCTTATATAGACATTTTGCTGAGTATAGTACTGGAAATACCTAACTAGAGCTTCATTTACACTTGCCAAGTTTACTGGCTGAAAGTACAGTATTGCCAAAAATAAACAGTACTGAAACTGAAACACAGATGTGTCTTTGTGCGCGCTGTCATATTCAAATTAACTGGTATAGACCTGTCAAGTAATTCTCAAACAATTAATTATTAAGGCCTAATTGTTAAAAATGGTGGTAAGTATAGAGGAAAAAGTGTTTCTTGTGGAGCATTATTTTCGCTCATACGGAATCGGCCGACGTAATAGTGCAAGTCTGCAATACGTGCGTGATCAATTTACACAACGGTTAAAAAAAGTAGTAATTTTTAACAACCTTCAAAATTATAGCATTACTTGGAGAACGTTTATTAAACCGTTGTATGAATAATTGATCACACACGTATTGCAGACTTGCACTATTACGTCGGCCGATTCCGTATGAGCGAAAAGAATGCTACACAAGAAACACTTATTTCTCTGTACTTAACACCATTTTTAACAATTAGGCCTTAATAATTAATCGTTTAAGGATCACTTGATAGGTCATTAATTGATCACTAGTTAATTTGAATATGAAATCGCACACAAAGAGACATCGGTGTTTCAGTTTCAGTACTGTTTATTTTGGGCAATACTGTACTTGCGAGCACCAAATAGGCCATGTTTATTAAACAACAGGAAGTACACTTGCTATCATTTTCCTGTTATTTACACATGACAAGTTTAGTCATAACAAGTACTTTCAGCCAGCAAACTTGCCAAGTTTAAATGAAGCTTTAGCAAATCCTTAGCTGCAAGCAATGAAGTGAGTGTACCTCAGCATAAAAAAGTAAAGACCGGATAACAGTGTTGTGTTGTGTCAATGCGTCTGACAGCCATAGACTGAAGCTGACTGATTGGAAAGTCAAAAAATCCTCGTGCTTTTTAAAAACATGAAACCACAGAATCTATCAGTTCTACCTGGATAACTGGATAGCTTGCAAGATTGGTTCCATAAAAAGTTCATTCCTGAAGTAAAGCCTTATTTGAAGAAGGAAAAGTTACCACAAAAGGCTGTTCACCTGTATAATGCTGGTGCTTATCCCAATTGATTGATTAAATTGAAAATGCAGATTGAAAATGTGGAAAACTTTACGTATCTTAGAAGTGTCATAACATAAATCGGAGGTACAGACGACGATATTCGTGTAATTCGTGATATTCGTGTAAGGATACGAAAAGCTCAACAAGCATTCAGTATGCTCAACCCTGTTTGGAGGACTTGCGAGTGTACTACAAGGGCAAAGATCCGAATATTCCAGTCAGATGTCGTGTCTGTTCTACTCTACGGATGTGAAACCTGTAAAGTGACAAAAACCCTTACAGACCAACTGCAGGTCTTTGTTATTAACAAAGGTATACGAAGAATTGTTGGTATTTTCTGGCCAAACAGCATCAGAAACGAATATCTGCTACACCTGGTCCAACAAAAGAGGGTAGAAAATGAAATAAAATCCAGAAAGTGGGGTTCGATCGGTCACACACTCCGAAAAAATAGTTCCAGTATTGCAAAGACTGCCCTAGAGTGAAATCCCCAAGGAAAAAGAAAAACGCTCAGCACAAACTTGGAGAAGATCCATCATGGACGAGATAAGAGGTCAAGAAAAGTCTTGAAATGAGGTGAAGGCCTTAGCGTAAAATTGAAACCGATGGCACGTTTTTACTGAAGCTTTATGTTCCACTAAAAAGGTCCGGTTTCACCAACAACAAATAAATCAATGAATAGTTATTCGTCGAATAAAATTTATTAGACGTTTATATTTCTATTTTGTTTCAATATATCGTTGAAAATTTAAAGTTAAACTGACGAATTTACTTTCTTATAGATATTTACAGCGAGATTAACTTGCCAATTTATTCGAAGAGTAAAGACTTATTTGATAAATAAGTAAAATAAGTCTTATTTGACGTTAGTAAAATGGAGAAATGTCAGTTTACTGGTCGAATAACTTTATTCATAGAATAAACTACTATTTGTCGTTGGTGAAACCGGCCATAGGAGTTCAAGAACATTATATATCCCAATGAGTAGCCCTAAGATCTGAGGATAGAAATTTTTGTTCTTTTTTTCCAGTCAATATTACATCCATTGCTTAGCTAATGGAGTAAGTGGTTATTGAGACAATGAAAGCCTCTACGGAAGACTAATATACATATAAACAAAATAGGATTCAGGTCTTAGACTAATTGAAATGGAGAAGTTGTAGTCGGTTTATATGTCAGGAAAATATTGCTGGTCAACAAAAAAAGTTAAAATTTAATTTGTAAGATATAACTGTTCATATTCTTAAAATGTTGCTCGATTTTATCGCGTTTTTGGTAGCATAGGTATGTTTATTTTAAGTCAATTTTTGATAAACATAAAAATCTGTGAATAACCTGGAGACACCTTATAGTTTTATCAATTTTAATAGTATAAATTGATACTTTTCCAATCAGATATGCATTTTTTTCTCATTATGATATTATATCAACAAAACTAAAGGTAACAATTATGGGCCATGTGATTTAGTATTATTTTTTGTCAATTTTGATATTATACAACTTTTGATTAAGTTATGTAATAGCCGTTTTTGAGCTGGCTGATATGAACCATTTCACACGAATCGATATAGTTTTTTTATATATATACGAAAAATTTAACAATCGTAATATACTTTATAAAATTTTTATAAGCGTTATATTTTATTCACAACAGTTAACATACAAACCATGTATAAGTATTTAGTAGTTCCTTTCGAAAATAAGACAGAAGTCTTCCAATTTTGATTCCTGTGAAAAATAGTGGCGACGAATAAACATACCTAAGATTCAGGGCTCACGATGCAACTGTTTTCAAATAACGGTTGAAAACTAGTTGGAAACCAGTTTCAGGTGCTTTTACGCTGCCGAGACAACAAAATAGTTGCAGGTGCAATCGGTTTCAGACCGTAGTTTCAAAACAGTTGCGTCTTAGACGCTGGACCTTGGTGAATTTAAAAAAAAAACCTTATTGATGTATACATTTAACATTTTAATAATTATTTTATATGGCTTTATTCAGATCTACCTGTTATGAAAGGAACTACCATATTAGCATTAGGTGCCGACCAGTCTTTATCATATAAATGTATAAATAAAACTAATGTGGGTAATATTACGAGTAAATCTCTTGATCAACTTCATTATAAGCAAAATCAGGTATACAGGGTGTTACTAAATAAGTATGAAACATTTTAAGGGCTAATTCTACATGAAAAATTAATGCTGGTTTGCTCTATAAACATATGCCCGCAAATGCTTAGTTTCCGAGATACGGGGTGTTGAAATTTTTATTTCAAACTGCCAATTTATTTATTGCTTTAAGACCAGTTGAGCTGTGAAAATGAAATGTGGTGAGTTTTAGGAGGTAGTTAGTACGCATTTTTTGACATACAATTAAGAATTTTGTATTTATCATTGGCGCGCCTACGGGTAATGGTCTGAATTTTTTTAAAGAAAAAAATTGTACGCCACTGAGATATTTCGAATTAAAAAATATTTTTAAATTCCACGTCTAATTTATGATAAAAAACCTTTCTCGCCTTTTTTTCCACATGGTGCACCGTTTTTATACAGAAAAATAAAACATCTTGACATGTATTTTTCATTTTTTTAATACATTATCAAGAAATATCCAATATAATAATACTAAACTGGAACAATAACAGAAAATATTACTAATAAGATTTTAACTAGGTGCATAGCTACAACAAATGTTAAAAATGAACTCATTTTAGAGGTTATAGAAGAATTTTATATTGAACATTGGCGCGCGTACAGGTAATGGTCTGAATTTTTTTAAGAGAAAAATAGTACGCCACTGAGATATATCAAATTAAAAATCATTTTTGAATTGCTGGTTAAATTTACGACAAAAAATCTTTCTTGCCTTTGTTTCATATGCGGCGCCCTTTTTATGCAAAAAAATAAAACATCTTCACGTTTACAAAGTATTTGAATTAAGTTTCTATGCATATGGAAACTACCTCAAATACTTCGTAAGCGTTAAGATGTTTTATTTTTTTTTGTATAAAACCGGCGCCTCGTATGAAAAAAGGGCAAGAAAGATTTTTTGTCGTAAATTGAACGAGGAATTCAAAAATGATTTTTAGTTTGACATATCTCAGTGGCGTACTATTTGTTTCTTCAAAAAATTCAGACCATTACCCGTACGTGCGCCAATGATGAATATAAAATTCTTCTGTTACCTGTAAAGGAGATCATTTTAAACATTTTTTGCAGCTTTGCACCTAAATAGTTGAAATCTTATTAGTAATATTTTCTGTTATTGTTCTAGTTTAGTATTATTATATTGGATAGTTCTTGATGATGTATTAAGAAATGAAAAATAAGCGCCGAGATGTTTTATTTTTCTGCATAAAAACGGTGCATCATATGAAAAAAACGCAGAAAGGTTTTTTATCAAAAATTAAACGTGGAATCTAAAAATAATTCTTAATTTGAAATATCTCAGTGGCGTACTATTTTTTTCTTTAAAAAATTCAGACTATTACCCGTATGCGCGCCAATGATGAATACAAAATTCTTAAATGGATGTCAAAAAATGCGCAATAACTACCTCCTAAAACTCACCAAATTTTATTTTCATAGCTCAGCTGGTCTTAGAGCAATAAATAAATTGGCAGTTTGAAATAAAAATTTCAACACCCCGTATCTCGCAAACGAAGCATTTGCGGACATATGTTTATAGAGCAAACCGGCATTATTTTTTCATGTAGAATTAGCCCTTAAAATTTTTCATACTTATTTACTAATACCCTGTATACAATTTACTATTACAAACTATTCAAGTTATGTTACAATGTTCAAATTTATCGATCTTATTACTGATTGAGCTTGAGCCACGGTAAAACGAATTGGCTTTATCTTCTTTTGGGACCATTTTCATTGAAGGCTGGCATAATCTCAGCGAAGTAATGTCTATCTTGTACAGCTCGAACTCATGTTAGTCCAAACCAGCCCAATCTCTTACGATTCTTAACCACGAATTTTTGTCCCTTTCCAGCCTTCTCTTACTTTATATTTTCCCCTCAATATCTTCAAGATTCGCTCTACTACTTCTTAACACGGCAAAGATATGTTTTTTGTTGAATTTTTACCTAGATAAATTGACGTGTCTTGGAATGCATATTGCAGATTCTTCATGTCTGTCCATTTATCGTCCGTTTGATTCGTAAATTGTAGAAGACTCAGATTTAGGTTGTAACCAGAATTTGTTTTCCAGGTTAAGAAGTCTAGGCGCAAAATAGAGGTCACCGTGTCCTTTTCAATTCTGATGGACAAACTCAACGCTTTCTTATGGATTTTTGGGTGCTAATTACGAATTTTGAGAGTGGATTTCGATCCGAGCGGTCAAAAAATTGTTATAAATAATTTAATTGTTTATAAGGCTCTGGCTCATAAACTAAAAGAGATAAAAAAAATGTTTCAAAAAAAAATTGTTCCTTAATAAAAAACGAAGAAAAAACGTTTACTAAACTTAAATCTAACAATTAGAACTCAAGATATTGTAAATTAAGTGCACAATACAAATTGCCAATTGCAAAATAAGTATTTTTTTTGAAGCTTTATCGATCGTAAATCGGCTTCTACGAATGCAAATGAGCCTTAGAAGATCTAATTTTAAAGCTTAATTAATAGGCTTCCAAACAAAGTTTGTTAAATTACTTTATATTCATTGGTTTTAACGTTATACCCGTTTGAAGTTATAATTTTCTTAACAAGATTATACATTAATTTGTTTATAAGGGTTTCAAGCAAATTTGAGCTATAAACATTTATATTTTGATTAATAATTTAAGTAAGTTTATTTTTGGCCAAGATATCTTGCGCCTCATAGAGCGCCATTAAAATATCGATATCTTGGCCAAAAATACACTTACGAACATTTTCATAAGCTCAAATTGTTCCTTTTGAGTTCTTCTATCAGATTATTGTTAATAAAAATATAATTGTTTATAGCTCAAATTTGTTTGAAACCCTTATAAACAAATTAATGTACAATTTTTTAAAGAAAATTTTAACTTCAAACGGGTATAACTTTAAAACAAATAAAGATAAAGTAATTTAACAAACTTTGTTTGAAAGCCTATTAATTAAGCTTTAAAATGAGATCTTCTAAGGCTGAATTCGTAGAAGCCGAGATACGATCGATAAAGCTTCGAAAAATACTTATTTTGCAATTTGCAATTTGTATTGTGCACTAATTTTAGAATATCTTCAGTTCTAATTGTTGGATTTAAGTTTAGTAAACGTTTTTGTTCTTCGTTTTTTATTAAGGGATAAATTTTATTTGAAACATTTTTTTGTCTCTTTTATTTATGAGCCAGAGCCTTATAAACAATTAAATTGTTTATAACAATTTTTTGACCACTCGGATCGAAATCCACCTTCGAAATTCGTAATCCGCAGCCAAAAATCCATAAGAAACCGTTGAGTTTGTCCATCAGAATTGAAAAGGACACGGTGACCCCTCTGACGCCTAGACTAATCTTTAGTTCTCCGGTTCTTTGGTTTTTTTGCTGCTAATTATTACTCGTTATCTATCAATTTATTTTTCGCTTTTATATCTTTCTCAATGTCATAAAAAATAAACAGCAATTACGTGAGTAAAGATGGGCGACACCTAATCATTTTATTAATGTTTCAACCATATAAGGGTATTACACTAAAAGTAATAATTGACGCCATATTTCAATATTATTTAAGTTAAAATAGTTATAACACAGATTAAAATAAAAGGAAACAATACCTAATTGAAAATGGCAGTGGTAAACATTTTTCTTACAAAATTGAAATGAAAAATTTTGTAAATACCCAATCTTTGAAAAATATATCACTTTACATATGTTTACACAAGACATGGTGCTTTATAGGTATAATGGTATTGTCTAACAGGATCATACAATAGTTATAAGTATTTGAAGAAGTTTCCACCTCTTAACCCTTTCAGCTCCGGTAACGCGTACCGTCCAAATATTACTATAGATTAATGCCGTCGACGCGTAACCGCGTCCATTGCACGTAAGTTGAGCTGAGGTAGGAAATATTTCATATTTCAAAATTGTCTTCAAAAACAATAAGAATTGCAAAGCAAAGCCCTTAGGCTGCGTTGACAGATAATTCGAGATTTTTATATAAAAGCAGCGACCAACTGTTTTTTATATAAAAGCAGACTATAAATTTAAAAATTAAAGGAATAACGCGGAAAACACAAAAATCGCCGATATAACTTAATTAATCTATGATATGCTAATAGTGTCAAAATTTCATAAATGCCGATAGTCTCTAAATTTCGTAACAGTGGAGTAAACTTGCCAATTACAAACAAGCATTACGGCGCAGTAAATTTGAATTACTCCTCCTAGTTTAAAAACAGGGTATAGTACCTAGTTTAATCCCTACTCAAAGATAGACATGCAACAGAACATTCATTCTCTTGATTGTTGACCGCCGAAGCCGATAGTTCTCTTCACTGCTTTCTCCGCTTGAATGAAAAAACTAAATTGTTGTCCTTGTGTCACTTCATACTGTTTTTGGCAAACTGAGTAATCATTTGACCTTTTTTTTAATCTGTGCAAAGACTGCTTAAATGTAAAACAGTTGTGAAAAAAACTAGAAGAAAGATGCCATTTTAAATTTCTATTTGATACAACTTTAAATGTAAAAAAAATAATATGGCTTAAGTATGGCTTATACCTAGTGTGACCAACTCCTATTTAGTCAAATTCGGGACACGGCTGAAAAAAATACCTGAAATCCGGGACTTTTCAATCAAAATCGGGCCATTCTTTTTAATATAGAACTTTCATAATATCATCATTTTATTTATTAAACATTTTTATGTTGACAATGATATTTTTAATGGGGTTAAGCCACAATAATTGGTTGTATGTAATGATAATGACGATAAATAAAATACAGAAACGAAAAAAAAGTTCACAGTTTGAGTTTTGTAGAACTATAATACCAAATACCATGATATGCAGCGTTTTGGATGCGGTATTAATATTCTTCTTCTTCTTCGGCCTTCAGAAATCCAACTTTGGACATAGGCCTCCCCCAATTCAATCCAGTGTTGTCTATTTCGCGCCACGTGTTTCCAGTTGTGCCCTCCAAAGTTCTTTATGTCATTAGTCCATCTCGTTTGTGACCTTCCTTTTCCTTTGTTTCTTCTTCCTAACCACGGTCTCCATTGTTGTATTTCATGATTCCATCTTTTATCCTTCAGTCGGGCATTGTGTCCTGCGAAGCTCTATTTTAATTTGGCAGCATGTTCTCCTGCGTCTTTTACTTTGGTTTTGTTTCTAATCCATTTATTTGTTCTTTTATCTATAAGCCTCACCCCGAGCATTGATCTTAATATTACACTGTCGAAACTGTCGACTTTTTTTCGTCCTACCAATTCAGTTTGATGAGATTTTAGAAGAATATTAAAAATTTCAAAATAGAATTTTACCAAAACATTGAAAATTCGGATGGTCCGGGACATGTCCCGGATTTTTCGGGCTAGTTGGTCACACTACTTATACCACACTTGCTCCCCCAATTGCTCAAAATATTTTTGTTCAAATTGCTCAAAGGCTTTTTTCTAAAAAATTGCCTGCAAACTCTTGATCAATAAACTGTAGTAGAGATTATACCCAGCAAACAGACTTGAGCCCAATTACGTGATAATTACGTTAAATTTACGGCAAATTTCAACGAATACGTAACTCGGTGATTTATGACGGGAAAAAAACGTATTTCAGTGCCAAATCATTCACCTATATATTAGTGCTTTCTTTATACATGTTTGACATTAGAATAATATAAAATCATAATGACGAATATAGTACATGTTTTTTATAATATTTGTGAATTTTGGTTACATCGCAAAGGTACGTTTATTTCACGTAATAATCACGAAACAGAAATAACTTCCTTTGGTTTAATTTTGAGAAATATTTTGGAAACAAAATTTTACAACGGTGTTGGTTAAATACGTATCGCTTGAATTTTACTCATTGTATTTTATGGACGTCGAAAAATTAGATATATTTCACGTAAAAGTAATGTAAATAATACCAATATTTAAACAAAAAGTTTATGATTTCGCTTTTAAGAGGAAACAGTAAAGATCAACAGGTAGCAAAAACGCGTTCCAAGATTGCGGCTGTAATTTTGAATATTTTTTCGAGATATTTGGCCCACGTATTCGTAATATAATAAAGAATGGCGGTACAGAGCCCAATTTAAAAAATATATTAATATGTGGAAATTACTATGTAATTAAATACAATATTAAAAAAACGAGCCTGTACCGCCATTAAGAAGAACAAAAAAATACACTTTCTTCAAATAAACTTTTTTATCTGATGCCTAGATTTTGTGTCATTTTGGAACTACTAAAATTGTTTATTTCATTAGTAGTTCCAAAATGACACAAAATCTAGGCATCGGATAAAAAAGTTTATTTGAAGAAAGTGTATTTTTTTGTTCTTCTTAATGGCGGTACAGGCTCTTTTTTTTAAATATTGTATTTAATTACAGAGTAATTTCCACATATTATTATATCTTTCAAATTGGGCTCTGTACCGCCATTCTTTATTATATTACGAATACGTGTGCCAAATATCTCGAAAAAATATTCAAAATTACAGCCGCAATCTTGGAACGCGTTTTCGCTACCTGTTGATCGCTACTGTTTCACCTTAAGATCATTTAGCATAACTATTTCAATCCAACCTTGATTTGAAGCTATTTTTTTCTTTAAAAATATCACAGGAGCTAAAATGATATTGAGTCTTATTTTCAAATCGCGCGCGGTGATGAAGTACTATCAAGCCTTTCTCCTCCTTTAAATACCATCACGTGACTAACATAGTTGGTTCGAAAACTAAATTAATCGATTTATCGAATAATAGATACGTTTCGATAGGATTATTTTTTTATATTATTCTGGTATTGAAATAGATTTTTAGTAAGACCAATTAGTTAATAGTAGAAGAAATTTAAAAACAAAAAGAAAATTCGTAATACTAATTTAAAGTAAGTAGAATAGTTTAACTGTAATTTAAAAATAATCGATTTTTATAATCGATGATCATTACTTCTAATATCAGCTTCTCTGGCTTCTCACATTTCTCACAACAAAACAAAAAGTGAAACGTGAAGAGCTTTATTTGGCTTTATTTCCCTCGTTTTATTTTAGGCGGGTTTATTTATAGTAATGTCTTTCGTATTAACGTTTACCTCACTGCTCGAGGGTTGAAGTGCCTTGATGCAATTAGAAAAAACAAGAAAGTGTCGAATTGTCCTCGAAATTAAAAGTGACCTGTGTTGTGTTTTATGTTGGCAAATTTTTTAATGTGTCTTTAGGTCGGTACCATTTTTGGTTCATTATCTTGTATAATAATTATACAGGACAAATGTTTTAAAATCTCTAAATTCTACTAAATAAATACATTGTTAATACTTTATATGCTTGTTTTATTTATATCATATTATGAGGATAATAATTACGTGATTCATAAGTTAATTAAGGTCGAATTATTTACGTGAACCGAGGACGTATCTTTCACGTGAATACTAATATATACATTCCCTAAAAGATATGTTAATCAACACGTATTTGCAACGTGAATTTCCCGAAAGATTTTATTGTTATTTAAGGTAAATAACACGTCTATTGAAGACAAGTTATTCACGTAATTTAAAGACGTATTTTCAATGTGACATTCCAACCAAATTTTCACGTGAAATTCACGTTATCAATTTACGTATATTGGTGACAAATGTACCCAAAATTCACGTAATTAACACGTCGGTCTGTTTGCTGGGTAGATTATTTAACACTTGCTGCGTTGCCTGATCAGTTGAGTGTTCATTTCCTGTACTTAAAATCCTCTATATCCAGAAGACCGATTAAATTTGTTAATGGAAAGTCCTAACTACTTCTCAAATAGCTAGTCACATTTTCTAACGAAAAACAATTATTTTAACTTTTGCAATAGAAAACACATCTATCGGGACATTGAAGATGATAACGTTACGATTGATAAATATTTTATTTCTATGCACTGGTTTATGACCCGCGCATTTTTTTCTCACTCAGTATTTTCTTCAGTCTCTTGTTTAAGAGATGGAATGTTAACTTCATTCAAATACTTGTAATTACAAATTACAAATTTTCGTTATAAATACATGTATTACGTAATAGGTTTACATTTAACTTTTGTTAAATATGAAATATACCTCTTATGATATAAAATATCTAGTAATTACAAAGTGAATGTTTATAATGTCTGCGTATATTTAAGTTTTTTTCTTCTTGGTTTCTTGAATACAGTAAACATTTACGTTTATTTATATCGATAACATTTGGCGATCTATTTGTTTTTATAAACTCAGTCGACAATGGGGAATTTGGCGAATCTACCGCTATCACTATACACGATTAATGTAAATCTGCGTCGATTTTTTCTCAAGAAGAAATATTTTTCGAAGATGGCGAAGCAAGATTAGTCACCCATAGTAGTAGTGGTAGATTTGACCAATTCCCCACATACATTCATCAAATACCCCATTGTCGAGTGAATTTAAGGAAACAAACAGATCGGCAGGTGTTATAGATACAAATACGCGTAAAGAAGTAAACTACATTTTTATTTTTTCTAAATAGCTGTGATTGGAATGTTTATTTCAAATATGCAAATATACGAACGAATACTATTTATTAACCCTCCGGTGTCCACACTGCGGTACTCCGTGCCGCATTTTAAAGTTTTAATAAGTTTTACCAATATTCTTTCGTACACACCACCATCTATTTAGATATGTGCTAGTGACTATCTTTAAAATACTACCTGCGGCTATTGCAATTTCTGAAGTGTTTTATCAGTTTGATATTATTGAGCGTTGAAGTGAGAGTTGCTCAATAATTTTTTTTTGCAAAAATCAAAGTGAGAAAAAAATTCAGTGCAATGTGTGTTTATAAGACAAATTCAATTATTTTGTATTTAGATATTTTACTTTTGCGATATTTGAAAGTTTTTTTTTTGTAATAATCATTTCGTTGCGGATCGAAACAAGAGCCGTCTTATTTTAGTTAGTTCAGAGAGTGCTCTAACTAAAGATTATGGAGTTTATGGATTACGTGGTGGACAGGCGGGTAGTGAGATGCAAATTTATAGATCTCCCTCGGCCTTCTTTGCTCCGGCGATTCGTTGGCTTGCAAATTTTAGAAGCCACTAATGGTGTAATCAGGAGATTAGTTCTGATAAAGTTTTATTTTTAATATTAAAAGTAAAAGAAGTTTTTTTTGTAGTAAACTTTTCTTTGGTAAGATTACATTGTAAGACTGACTACTGGTTTTTTTATTTTGCGCCTGAGTAGTTACATTATGTTAATGTTAAACTACATGTGTGTTATCGTTATACTAATGTGTTATATTAAACTATAGAAGAGTCACATAATACGCATTGGTTAACTCAGAGATCGTGAAAATCTAAGTAGTTATCTTTAATAAATGTTTATTTATTTTGCATATCATTTCTTATTATTCCTTTATATTTACATTTACTTACTGATTTTATATAGTTTTGACAGCAGTGTAAGATACCTGGGAGATTGGTCGATCCCACCTTCTGGCGCCCGTAACTTAGTCTATTTTATTTATCTCCTATATTCTTCTATTTTTACTATATTATTATATTTATTCTATCTATTTTCTGAGCATCTATTCTTCTTATTATTTCCATTTCTAGTCATCATCACTATCTACTTTGAGCTACCGTCTTCAACAGGCATGCAAATTGGCCGTATCCATCCTTGAGTGTCAAATTGTCGTTCTCTTGCATATATCACTAGCCTAAGTCCATTCAGTGTGCCTCTGTCTATTCATACTTTTATTATCAGTTCGTCTCACTCCTTTCATCTTTTCATTCCCCCATACAAATACTACTGCAAAAGTAGTATTTTGTTACTTCAGCTTCTCCAACGAGAAGCTATTTTCTTTCTATTCTAATTTTTTGTTCCATTAGCTACAATAAGCTTTTTTTTTCTACTTCTGTTGGAGTTTATCATCCTTTTTACTTTCACTCCAACAGAAGTTCTCTTTTTTGTTACACGTCATATAATAAAATGTTAAAAATATCGCTTTTCTTTTGTCATTTTAATAAATTTCTGATATTTTTAACAACTAATACCGTTTTTTATATTATGTGCGGCGTTAGGTACCGCAGTGTGTCCACTCATGTAACTTTACGAGACGTGGCTACCGGAGGGTTAACATTTTTTTACAACATATCGTTGGATAATTAAATGAGTTACTTTATATTTTACTCTATCACTTCTGCAGTGACAACAGTGTAAGGATCAGATCTGTTTTGTATGCAGTCGTTTAGGCAATATTGAATCATTTTGTTTTAGTTATAGCTCAAGAAAATCAGCGTTTGTTGAAGGATGCGTTTGGAACTTACGAATCTCAGGCTTCATTGAAAAAAAAAACAGAAAATAATCGAACTTTTGATGGAAAAACATTTTATGAGACACCTATGACTGCAGTATTTAATACAGATTCAACAATTTAGAAACATAAAAAGATTTATTGTGTTTACTGATGAAACGTATTTACTTTCAGCCATAATCGCAGTAATAGTTGGACTGATGGAATAAACAGTGAGCTTAAAAAAACGTCTTCAAGAGCCAACGTTTAGTCATTGTGGGTGCAGGAAACGAAGCAGGTTTTGTCGGTGGATCTTATGTGAGATGGAAGGCCGAAACAAAATCGGGTGATTACCATGGTAAGAATTGTTACGTAATATACCTCCCAACAGTGTCATCATTGAGAAGCACCAACAGCCCCACCAACAAAGAGTAAAATTTGGCTAAAATCTAGAAAATATTCCTTTTCCTGCTGAGACCAGATATGTGCGCCTTTATAAAATTACACAAACCGAAATATGTTAAATATGCTGTTGATTCCATTATTAGAAATAATGAACATGACGTATTAAAGTTCTCACCGTATGATCCAGATTTAAACCCGATAGAGCTTGTTTGGACAGCACTAAAAAATTCTGTTGGAATACGAAATGTAGATTTCACTTTTAATTATATTCAAAAATTGTCTGATGAGTTCTTTGAAATATTTTTCGTAGAAGAGTGCCCAAAATTTAAGCCCCAAATGAAATCAGCATCCCTCTCAATATCCCCTCATACCATCCCTCGCATCTGCAATAGCTCTCGTCTATTCCTATACCGGTCGGAGTGTAAATAAGTTACAAAATGTATCTTAGAATGTCGATGCATTTTGAGGTATAATTAGGTTAACGTAGGATAAAATAGTAAAATTAGTTAGGATTGTCTTTAACATCACAGAATACAGTTTTGATTCTGTGGCATCAATATCCCATCGATAAATGGCTAACTATTTTTTACTTCATCGTTTAAAAGTTCAAGTTCACATAATAAATAATCTAATTCAATTTGTTAAAATTTTATTTTATATACGCAAAAGAGATTATCCAAAAATAATATTTTTTCATTAAGAGATTAAATACTTCATACTTAACAGATATAAAATTCATAGACGATAATGTGTTTCGAACGTACTGATAAAGACGTTGATATAGTTCTTCCATTCTATCTTTGCACACGCATGAAATTATTTACGAATAACTTTTTATACTAGGTCTCTTTTTTACTCATAGAAACTAGTATCGCAAAATTAAGCCGCGTGTCCATAGAAACCACAATAAGTTAAACAAGAATAAACAATACGGCATGTCTTTGATACCTTGTTTACTATAAATTTTGACGTTTATCATTTGCAGTGACAGTGGCATTAGCGCATTTGTTGTGTTTATTGAAATTACTTCTTATATTGTGTTTATTTTATAAGGTTATATTGTTTTAAATATATTATGACATAGTTAAATAAAAATTTTACAATGTAACTTTATAAAATACGTCCACCAATAATAGCCATTTCCTAATTATTACATTGACAGTACATATCAATGATTTTAGCTATAAACGTATCTTTCACTTAATGTTTTGATTTAACTTGTTTGCAAATGAATCATGACGTCTGTGCAAAGATGTAATGGAACAACTATAATAAAGATGTTCAAATTTTCACTGAGATCTATCTAATTATACATTGTAGCCATAGGCCCTACCTGCTGGAAAACACGTCTAATTTAACATATTTAAAAAAGTAGTTCGACAAACATAAACTACCGAATAACAGATACGACGCTAGTCCAACATCACCTATGGCCGAAGACCCACCTCGAGATGTTCAATCCAGTTTAGATAAGGGGAATAGAAGGGGTTTTAGTGAAAAACAGTGGAGAATTTTTATTATTTCGTAGTTTTATGCTGTTACAAAAATAGTGCAATCTTAGCTTTAATATGGTCTTTGAATCCGTGACCAAACATCTCGTAACGCGACAATTCGTAACCGGACAAGTGGTAACGGACAACTCGTAACGGCGACAGTTCGTAACAGCGACAGTTCGTAACTATACAAATTCGTAACGTCAAATTAAATTAATCTGTTTATTTTTGTTATCGTGAAAACTAACTGTTAATACAGTTATAATTGAAATTATGTTTATCAATTTAACGAATTAGTACCGGGATAAACAAATAAACATGTTTAACACATTTTATATTTCGTGTTTCAGAATATTAAAAGTCTTTAAACACAGACAAATATCTAAATACATACAAACTTTTAACAATATTTTTAAACATTTATCCCTCTTATTGTTCCTTAAATTTGCATATACCTAATTAGACAAAGGAATAATGAAGTAATTCGTGAAATCTTCAGCCAACAACCGTCTTTAGACATTCCCAACTTTCATATATTTACAAAGTAAACATTTTGTAAAGGAAAGATTATAATTACCTGTTATAATAAACCTTGTGATTGGTAATAGCGTTGGGGTATTCTGATACTGATTCGTTAAATTGATAAACATAATTTCATTTATAACTGTAATAACAGTTAGATTCCACGCTAACAAAAATAAACAGAATAATTCAATTTGAACGTTACGAATTTTCCGTTATGAATTTGTATAGTTACGAACTGTCGCTGTTACGAATTGTCCGGTTACGAACTGTCGCGTTACGAGATGTCATAGAACCCTTTGAATCATGTCCTTTGATTGTATTGTATATTTATCTTTCTTATCTTCAAACAAAATGTTAGTGATACAAGGATTATGTATTACGGAAGGGTCATGGTTATTCGGATTTCACTTTATTTAGTTATTGGTTAGTTAAGCCATTATCATTGAAATTTATTAAAAAATTACTTTCAAATTTAAAAGACACGAATTGTTTTGCTCGATTTATTTAAAATTACATTGGAACATATTTCAGTCAAAAATGCACCAAACTTAATCTCAATAATTAAAGAATCTCAATCTAATGTCAAAATTTCAGTCGAATCAGACTAATAGTTTTGTTTTGACCTTGGAAAATCCTACAGCGAAATCAAGGAGCGCTTCGATGCTGTGTACTGTGACTCTTCTTCTTGGATGGCGATTGTTCAAAAATCGGTCCGAATTTAAACGTGCCGATGAGCTGCATGAGCCACGCCCAGGGGCCCCAAAAAACTGGTATCACGGAAGATAACTTGACAAAAATCCTGATTTCGTATTGGCAGACCGCCAACTGAAGATGTGTGAGATAGCTAGATCATGAAGGGCGCATCATTTTGGGAACGAGAAAGCTGCCAGCGCGATGGGTGCTGCGTAGTACATCTCTTGCATGAAGGCCGCATCATTTTGGGCACGAGAAAGCTGCCAGTGCGATGGGTGCTGCGTTTGCTCACTCCGAACAACAAACGCAACCGTGTGACCGATTCAGAGCAGTGTTTGACGTTGTTTAAAGGAGTTTCTGCATCGTTTCGTAATAGTCACCGAAACATAGATCCACTGGTACACACCAGAGACCTAGGAACAGTCGAAACATTTGACTTCAACCGGCGAACTTCGAAGAAGGCGAAGACTTCTTATCAGCAGGAAAGGTGATAACCAGCGCTACCTGGGGTTCAAAAGGTGTGATCGTGATCTACTTCGACTACCTGGAGGAGGCAAAATGTTCATAGGCTCTACTATGGCAAATTATTTGGTTTATTCGGCATAACTGTTCAAAAATTTTCGTTTCTTCTGTAGGCTAAGCATTCATCAGACCACCCTCCTATAAGAATGCACAGAGGTGTTAGATTGCTTTTGCTAGAGCAATATTGGATATTCATAAACATATTCAGTCCGTATTTTGATTACCTAGAGTAAAATGTATACCCATGAGCTTTTTTACTGTTCCAATGGTGGGTGTTACGGAATCAATTAAAATAAGTGTAAACAACGAACAGTAATATTTATTTTATTTTTGGTTAAAAGGCGTGCTTATTCATCTCGTCAGAGGGTTGTTTATTGTTTTAGGGCAGCGAGGGTGCGTCTGAACTGCGTGCCTGCCGTGACGATACTGCAGAGACCACAACACTATTATCATCATGTTTGCGGTTTTACAATATGGCTAGAAAATGCAATAAAGTACTACATCTGGCGTTTTAAAAGCTTAGAACCTTTCTGTAGTTTTAAGAAACGTCTTCGAATGCATTTCCAAAGTGCGTTATTGACATAAGGTCTGATAAGGAAATTCATTTATGGGGAATTCAGTTTGTTAAACTGAACACACCAAAAACATATGGTTAGGGATACATTTCGTTTCGTAAAACTTAACGGCCCTTCTTAGCATCTGGTTTGTATATTAAATGTGAATTTTATATGACCCATATTATTTCGTTTTGAGAAAAGTTATTAAAAAATAAAATTAGCAAAAATAGTAATTAAAGCGTGTCGCCACACTACAAAGAACCAATAACTTTTTGTCAATGTTGGAAAAATGAAAAATAGAATAAGAAAGAAAAGATACAACCGAAAGACAAAAAACGAAGGAATAAGAAATATCCTGAAGGGATGGAGCATGGAATAAACTCAAAGAACCTTAAAAAACTGTAGTTCATTGTGCTTTATCTCGTCAAAAGACATTTACAAAACTGGAATGTGGAAAATACTGACATTTATGTATCTAGAACAAATCTTTTGTAGCAAAGTTGAAATTATTATTCAGTACATTAAAAAATACGAATAACTCGTTTAAAAATGCTCCAAAATTTTCTTACATTTAGTCCCCATATATCTGGATTGCTAGTTGAAATATTCTAGATCTAGATGTATCTCGAGCCGAGTTTGACATAAAACATCGTATTATTTTTATAAAATTCAAGTGATGCATTCTACAGTATATAAATAAAGTCTTTTTTTATAATTTTACGATAGCAATAGCCTAACATCTAGAAAAATATAATTTATATAAAAATAAAATTGGTGTTTTTTACAAATTTATATCTTTATAGATTTTATGTACAATAGATTCTAAAATAAAATAAGCTTGCGTTTATCTATTTTTTCATTTCGACTTTTCCAACGGATTGCTGGCAACAAAAAGTAAAAAGATGGTGTCGTTTGTACCACAAGAGCTGCCGAATGGTAGTATACTAATACACACACCGGAGAAGTCTAGGGATATTTTTATAACATAATAAAATTAATAAAAATAAATTCACGTGGTCGATTAATTTCAATTGAATTTGTACAGTTGCTTATCCTGTAGATTTTTATGAGTAAACTATAACGCAAAAGTGATGACGAATATTTGACAAAGCTTTTTACATGAGAGGAAAAAACTATACGTTCTATACTGCAGTAAATATTCTTCTAGTTTCTTTCTAAAAATATCCCCTGACTTTTCCGATGTGCGTATATAGAGATTTAGTATTTTTGTTAGTAACATAATAAAAAGAAGTGACAATTATTATAATAAGAATTGCATTTTTAGTTTAACTGACATACGAGTACATTAAGTGAAAGTGTATACCTCGTATAATAGGAAAGTGAAAGACTAAAAAAAAACAACAAAATATGATTAAATGATAAAAAACATTAAAGGTACACCAAATACATATAACCAATATTTGTATAAGTATACACCCTAATGCAATTCTATATTAGATATCGTTAGGAAGTTAGTAATTTTGTAAAAAGTTGCCCACTCTCTTCCAGTTTTAGTTACCAACATCCCTATTTCAAAAAAATCGACACAAACTTGACTTAGAACAGAAAACTATTCCTCAATTAAAAATAAAATGAGCATAATCAAAAGTAATTTCTCTTATTTAGTCGAGTTGTACCAACTGGATGGATTGCATATAAATAATTGTGCGTTTTGTCGTGAACTTTTTGTTAAAAATCAGGTCACTTTCTAAAAATAGACCGGAGTTTATGTGATGAAAACTTCACGAAGCAATTATCCAAAAATCAATTTTCTAAAATTAGGCGCCGAAGCGAATCCGGAAATTAGAAATAAATGGGAGTCTACATTACAAACATCGCAATTTTTTACCCTATTACATCATCATCACCGACTACATTTTGGTAATGAATAATGGATATTTCTGGATTTTCTGATCTCATTTTTTTTTAAGTTTTCAATAAAAATACATTTTACGACCGTTTTGAAAATTTAACGCCTTGACGAGGCTAAGAAATTATAGATATTAGAGTTATAACCTTCTGATAGCTTTCTTGAATTAAAAAAAATGATAGCAAAGGCAAAGGGTACCTCCAAACATAGACAAAATGCCCTCACACCCAGAATTCAATTTTTTTCATTTTTTTTTAAGGTCTATGTGATAAAAATAAGGCTCGGCCCAATTCTAGGCCGCCATCAAAAAAACCCTCTACCCCTTCCCCCAAAAGCGTTAGTTTTTTTATGGGTTGTAATCGATTTAAAAATTTCAAAAAAAAAAACACTCATAGTTAACCTTAGATTTAGGTACCTAAAATCATAAAAAGTGATTTTTATTTTCGACAAAGGCGCATAACTTTTTTTTGGAGATAGCTATAGGTGTGATTTTTTACAGATTTTTCGGTCAGATGCGCCACCTTCAAGATCCCGAAAAACTGGTTTTTGGGCACTTGTCCCATTTTAAAGACTTCAAAATAGATCAAATCAAGACTTTTTTATAGGTTGTATATAATTTGAAGTAGCTGGTTCCTTTAGGACATTAAAAAATTGGGCAAAACACATTTGAACCCCCAAAAAAACCATATCATGGTTTTTAAGGTTTTTGCGGGGTTAATCATATTATCATACATGTATTATATTAAGATCGGTTATAGCCTGAATCAATGCGTCTCTAATTCCTATTCAAAGAATATGAAGAATAGTTTTAGTCCTCAAAGAAGCAAATACAATCATCGTTTATGCGAAAAACCAGGGTTTCAAGGGTTATTCTGGGGTTTTACTGGATTTACCACTCTTTTTTTAATTTCTGCATCATCAAACAGTATGTTTTCAAAAATTTTCATAAATTTTCAAAAACCGAGATTTTCATATAAGATGAAATTGCATATTATATTTCTATACAGCTGGAAAATACATGTTTTTCAAGAACACACTTTGAAAGGTGCCATTTAATGGCACAAAAAGACAAAAAAATTAGAAAAATCCAGCAAAAACATCCGAAAACTAGCATATCTTAACTTTTTGACTCAAAATGGAAGAAACATTATTATAACGTTATATCGCTTTCGTGTATGTAGCGCACAGTAATATCTACGATAGAGGCATTCGAAATCGTCCTCTTCTAATAGGTTTGTTCGTAGAACAATCAGCAACCGTTGCCAACCATCAGACGCATGCGCGTTCATAGTCTACGAACGCTAACTGTTAACTGCGCATGTGTCTGATGGTTGGCAACGGTTGCTGATCGTTTGGATCGTACTACGAACAAACCTAATATATTCTCCTTCATAAGGATGAAAGGGCATCATGTACCTAACATGTTTGCTTATTTCTGTCTAATTATTATCTCTCTCCTGCGCGTGTTGTTTTGCTTCTGAGAATGAGTCATGTTTCATGTTCTTTATTTGGTCCGACCATCATGCTGGAGATCTTCCTCTAGATCTTTTGCCCAAAGTTCATGGCATGCGCAACATTCTACGGTATACTCACATTTCAAATGCCATTATGCTCTTCAAATTTGCTTTTTTGGTAGTTCACTTCTGGACTATGTTTATTCAAAAGAGCATAAGATCTTTCCACATGGTTATCCATAAGAGCTCTCTAACCTCTCGGTTGAAGTTGGTCGAAGTGTTTTTTAATGGGAAAATAGGTCTGATGAGAAATATCTCCGTTCCCATATCAGTGGTTAAAACAAAACTATTCAATCCATTTCCAATTCCTCCATTTTTACATGGAGGGTATTTTTGGTATACGAAATATATACACATAGGTTAAAGGAGATACTCTTCGTCTCATCTTTTTTGCAAGACATGTCTGATGAAATCTTCTTCTTGTAATAGGACTATGTCTTGTTTCTTCTGTTACAGTCTCTGCTGCCATCCGGAGATCCAGCTCTCGTATCATCGTTTTTTGGGTCTTCTTATGGGTCGCATGGTGTTAGCCTTCTGTGTATTCGCCCATTTCGTTGGGCGAAGACCAACAGGCTTCGCCCAACAGGCTTCGCCATATGTTCAAGATCCATCCGATCTACGTGGTCTCTCCACATGCGTCGTCGTGCTCTTGTCCATCTCACTACGTCTTGAACGTCTGATGAAATCAAAAGATTTAAATACATATCCTCCAAGTCCATAGATCCAGCCAGCTGGACAATGTTTACTAATTTATTACACGGTGACTATTCGGGTTGGGCATCGCTGCGTCCTATATTGCAGCATATTGGACTTCCTATTTATCAGTCAAAACAGCGTCTACCTCGGTAGTTTGTTGTTACATGTGGTGAAATTTTTTAGGTTATGATGGTGGCTCCACAAAAATACAGTAAGTTGTAGTGTTTTTCTGTACTTTACAGTATTGATTGTTTTAATGTATGTTACTTGATGATTGGACGTATTTGTGGTAAATACATATTTGAAAATAATTACAACTGGACACGCCAGGGGTCCTCTAAACTTTTTGTCCAGCATTTTGGACATTGGAAATTAGTTAGCAAAATATGTTACCATACTCACGTTTTTGAAGTTTAGTAACAAATAGTAAGAGGATATTGATGGAACGTGAATTGGAGGCTATTTTGACAGATAACTAACGATTTTTTAGTCAGTGAAGATAGCCATAATGACCAAAGGAAATGGATTTACAGGAATTTAAGATGAATTTTGGAAGGTCACTAACTCTAGGTGGTAGCACTAGGCCTTCAAGTGGGAGACAAGCTAGTGCGTCTATTTCAAGAGAACCAGAGACATCTGAAGATAAAGTGCCCATAACTCCTGTAAAAAGTCTACAGTTTTCCAGTTACCGCATATAGATGTAAGAAAAAACAAGTAATGACCATTTGACAATATGCTCTCTCAGCAATAGAAATTCTTATCGCGTTGCCTAAACCTCTTGGATGCACTAAGAAGACGAGATTCTTTTGTACAAAATGCAAAATGTATATTATGTGTATTTCTCCTGAACCAGAATGTTTTTTCAGTTTCATACTTAAATTATATAAAACCTAAATCCTGTTGTCCATTATGCTGGACCTGTCATATTATGTGTGTCAAATAATTTTTTTATAGTTTTTATAGATTTTCGTTTATTGTTTTCACAAATGATTAGAGAAAATAGAAAATATTATTAAAATAATAAAAACTTTTTTCTTGGGGCTGAAGAGGATATAACACGGCGACAAATTAACTGAGATATAAATATTTCTATTTGTACATTCTTTGTACATGATTTAATACGAAGAATCAGCAAATTATTTTTACATGGCGGGTGATTTTGGATATTTTTAGGTAGAATATCAGAAGTACACTATGTATTTAGATACAAATCTAATACATTTTTAAGAACAGATTAGTAAAACTTATGTAAAATCTGCTTATTTTAAAGCACTTATGTATAGCATTCCTGCCATTTATTTAGTAGCATTTATTTGAAAAACGTGAGTCTGTAACTTAATTAATTTGTTATACCAACCAACTATTACTCTAATGTGCTGTGTTCCAAAATTAACTAGGTTGACATTGGCTTAATTGATCTGAACACTCCTAATTACTGCATTCTCGATAAAAATAACTCTTACATTATAAAAATTTACATATTAATATTTTCATTTTTTTTTACTTTGAAACCATTGTATTTCTGCAGATAAGTAAATGTTCTTTAATCTTAATCTATCTCGACTGTCTATGATGTCGTCATCGATGTATTTTTGAACTCTTTTGATGATTGTGCATTGCGATAAAAATAGAATTCATTTTAAAATCAAATTTTACAATTTATTATCGAGTGAGAAAAATTGAATAAATGAATAGTGTAAAAGAAAGGACACCGCACACATCTTATGGAAAATATAATGTCGCTCAAATTCAATAAAATGTATCATTGCGCCAACTCTGATTTTTGATTAATTACGGCGCAAATTGTAATTAAAGTTTATAGAAATCACATTTTTGAAGTGCATAAAAATGTCATTCATAAATACTATTAATCTAGGTGCTATTCAAAACAGCTTGAGCTCAGTCGATTAGAGCTTAAGCCGTTGTCATTTATTATTTATAATAAGAATACCTACCTGTAGAAGATTTAGGGAGTAATGAATTATAAAATATTTTTCTCTGTTTAACTTATTCACGTACACATTTGATTTTAGATTTATTTATATCAATATAGTATACTTAGATAGTAACTTCGAGACCAATCTATTCATGTAAATTTTATTGAATTTGAGTGACATTATATTTTCCATAAGATGTGTGCGGTGTCCTTTCTGATATCCCTTTAAAGATCGAATAAAGTTAAACCAAAAACACCTATATTTATTACTAAATTAGACTAGAGCCAATACCTAAATATTTATAAAATATGAGGCAGGACAATGCTTACACACTATTTTCCCCTTAACTCGGAAAATATCGACCATACGAAAAAATTGTCAAAGAAATTGTATGAAATCGCAATTGCAACAACTTAAGTCCTTACCATTTTGTCCAAAAGTTGAAAATGGTCGACATTGAACAGAAACAATTCCTATAAAACCAATCCCAGTCGGCTCTTACGCTCGCGCCTTTACCGCATACGTACTAGACCAGGGTAGAAAAATAAATACGAGCGATTTCAGGGTAAAAATCAATACAGGTATTTGAAGGTGCTAAATGGTAGGATGGATGTAGTTAATTAAAAATACAAACAGAGGTACTCGTAAATCGACCTCATTTTTTTATAAAAAAGGCCAAAATCAGAAAATATGGTTTTTTGCCTATAGCATTTTTAGTATCATATTTACAGCAAAAGTTGTTTTATGAATGTTGTGTATCATGAAAAAGCGATTAATTTGAATTTTTATAAGTTAAAATCCATAAAGAATTAACCGAGATAATTGCAAAAAACCACGTTTTTTGCACTATTTTGTAAATGTTAATAACTTTTAACAAAAAGGCCGTAAGGAACTTATTGTACCTTGATCACGAGACAGTTAAGTGCCTTTATTAGTGTACAAAATCTCAATAAGATCTATTTGTTAGTTTACGAGTTATGTTAAATGTTTATCCCAGACATCGAATGTTTAATTAAACAATCATTGTTGCCCTAGGAGTCTTTTCACAGCTTTTTGGCAAAGTGCAATAAGTTCTCAAAGACTCAAAGTACTAAGAAAGTTAAAAAAAAGAATATATTTGTTTTTTAAATGTTGTTAAACAAGTCGCTAAAAAATGGTGAGTTTTTTCCCTATAAACAATTAGAATATCTTTGTTATTTTTTCTGATAAATAATTATAATTGATTGTATCAAAAATCTGGTAAAAAACACACATTAAGAAAGAAAAACCAACTTCCTAGGACCAATAATATTTAAGTTATATATTTTTTTTTGAAAAATCACATCTCGATTGTTTATAAATATTGAGAGTTGAAATTTTTACAGAATGATAATAAATATCTATATTTTATATTGCAATTGATAAGTACTGAATATCTTCCTTTTAAAAAGAGTAATAACCCTATAAAGTGAAGTTACTCACGCTGACTGAGCTGGGACCATGTGATGGGGAAGATTGTCGGAGTCCAGTTTCGCGCGTCGAGATTTTGCTATAGAATGTTCAATTTGGAGCGCTTGAAAAATTTTATAATATCTCAGCTTCCAGAGAACGTAGAGCCTTCATTTTTTTTAATTGGAGTAGCTCGACGAAAGAATAGCAACTAGCTAACTTTCATTTACCGGAAAAATCGGAAAATTCTGGAAAATGCACTTTTTTATTCAACATGCATTTACAACGTTAACACATATAATTTCATAAATATTGTCATAAAATATTATAAATTTGTAAATAAATATTAAAATAAAATTATAGTATATATTCTATTTATATACAGTGTGGTTCATTTTATTCGCCTTGGTGTCTGTACGGAAAACGACTTGATTTAAAAAAATTTCTTCATAGAAATATTCCGGGCCATTAACACTGCAATCTAAAAAGAATGTGAATTATACAGGGTGCTTCAAAAAAGAGTGGTCTATCAAAGATATATTTTTTATGGAACACCCTACACCTGAAATACACCATACACAATGAAATTTTTAAATTGCCCTTGAAAAAGAAGCTAGACTATACCTTAAGTACAGGGTGTTTTGATTTCTTTCAATTTTTAGAGAAATGTAACGATTTAGAAAAAAATAAATATTTACAAATCTAAGAATCGGTGACAATTTTTTTCTTGGATCTTCATAATAGATGATTCAGCATATTTAAACAGATGTTTATTCTAACAAAATTTATAATTACTTAATCGTACATTTTTACATTTAAAAATTAATTGAAAACAAAAACGTTCTCAAATTAAAAAAATATGTATAGATTATAATTATTCATCTTCGTTAATTCTACACAGTTTTTGTACAGGTTCATTAATTTCTTCCACATTATCCATAATTTCTTGAAATAAATCAATTGTACCCAGTTTTGCATAAATTGCAAAGATGACATTGGCGAAAAAAATGCTACAACGTTTTGACAGTTATTATAGATGACGAAAGTGGAAGTTGAAGAAGATTTGTTTCAAAAAATTATGGATAATGTTGAAGAAATAAGAAATTAATGAACATGTACATAAACTGTGTAGAATTAACGAAGATCAATAATTATAATCTATACACACATTTTTTTTTTCAATTTGAGAAGGTTTTTGTTTTCAATTAGTTTTTAAATCTAAAAATGTACTATTAAGTAATTATAAATTTTGTTACAATAAACATCTGTATAAAAATGCTGAATAGTCTATTATGAAGATCTAAGAAAAAATTTGTCACCGACTTTTAGATTTGCAAATATTTATTTTTTTTCTAAAATTGTATATTTTTGTAAAAATTTAAATGAATCAAAATACCCTGTTCTTTATTGGCAATTTAAAAATTTCATCAATTGTAGGATGTTCCATAAAAAATATATCTTTGATATACTACTCTTTTTTTGTAGCACCCTGTATAATTCACATTATTTTTAGATTGTAGTATTAATTGCCCTGTATTATATGTCTATGAAGAAATTTTTTTAAATCAAGTCGTTTTCCGTACAGACACCGAGGCGAATAAAATGAACCACCCTGTATATAAATAGATATATACTATAATTATATTTTAATATTTATTTACAAATTTATAATATTTTATGAAAATATTTATCAAAATATATTAGTGTTAACATTGTAAATGAATGTTGAATAAAAAAGTCCATTTTCCAGAATTTTCCGATTTTTCCGGTAAATGAAAGTTAGCTAGGCGTTATTCTTTCGTCGAGTTACCCGAATTTAAACAAAAAATGAAGGCTCTACGTTTTCTGGAAGCTGAGATATTATAAAATTTTTCAAGCGTCCAAATTGAACATTCTATAGCAAAATCTCGACGCGCGAAACTGGACTCCGACAATCTTCCCCATCACATGGTCCCAGCTCAGTCAGCGTGAGTAACTTCACTTTATAGGGTTGTTATTACTCTTTTTAAATGGAAGATATTCCGTACTTATCAATTGCAATATAAAATATAGATATTTATTATCATTCTGTAAAAATTTCAACCCTCAATATTATAAACAATCGAGATGTGATTTTTCAAAAAAAAAAGTATAACTTGGCTATTATTTGTCCTAGAAAGTTGTTTTTTCTTGTTTAATGAGTGTTTTTTTTACCAGCATTTTGATACAACCAATTGTAATTAATTTTCTGAAAAAATAACAAAGATATTCTAATTGTTTATAAGGAAAAAACACACCATTTTTTTATCGACTTGTTTAACAACATTTAAAAAACAAATCTATTATTTTTTTTACTTTATTAGTAAGTTGAGTCTTTATGAACTCATTCCACTTTGCCAAAAATTTCTGAAAATACTCCTTGGGCAACAATGATTGTTTAAATATTCGATGTGTGGGATAAACATTTAACATAACTCGTAAACTAACAAACTGATCTTCTTGAAATTTTGTACACTAATAAAGGCACGTAATTGCCTCATGATCAAGGTATAATAAGTTTCTTACGACCTATTTGGTAAAAGGTATTAACATTTAAAAAATAGTGCAAAAAACGTGGTTTTTTGCAATTATCTCGGTTAATTCTTTATAAATTTTAACTTGTAAAAATTTAAAATATTCATTTTTTCATGATACACAACTTTTATAAAACAACTTTTGCTGTAAATATGATACTAAAAATGCTATAGGCAAAAAACAATATTTTCTGACTTTGGCCTTTGTTTATAAAAAAATGATGTCGATTTACGAGTATCTCTGTATGTATTTTTTATTAAGTATATCCCCCCTACGATTTAGCACCTTCAAATACCTGTATTGATTTTTTTCCCGTTTTTATTTTTCGGCCCTGGACTATACGACCTTAAACATTGATTTTACCAAAAAATAAAAGAGATCAAAATTATATAAAATATCATTCTCTCCACTTTTTTAGGTACACTTATATCGTAAAGTTAATAATAAACGAGATAATTCAATAATTTGTCACTATTTCTAACTAATTAGCGAACTAGCTATTTTTTCTAATCTATGATTTATGAAGTGTATCGTCACACAAATCAGTACCTACTTTAAAATGATTTATATTAATCCATCCAGTTTTACATATTTTACATATCGATTGATAAATAGACCGATCAACACATCTGTTTTCAGAACAAATACCTTCAAAAATATGTTTGCAATATTAGATATCTAAAAATGATCAAAGAAAATAATTAAAACTTGTAATGCGTTTTATCAATTATACATTTAAATATATTGTTTTCGATGATGAGTAAGTTCGTTAAGGTAAGGGTAAGTAGTTTTAAACGTAAACACAGATAACGTTTTCACACATAATGTTTCAAATGTTTGTTGAGACTTATTTGAAAAGAATAGGTCAAGAAGAACTGCTAAACTATGTAAAAAGGGCCAGTATGTAGTTATAGTTCATAGGTCGCATTATAATTTTTTCCGTACAATTATGTACTCGAACAAACCTTTATAAATAAATCGTTGGGAAAAATCCTAAAAATATACTGGCCTAATAAATAACAAACGCAGAACTATGGTGAAGAACAAAACAAGAGAAAATAACAGTCATGGTAATAGCTGAACAATAATTGTAACAAGAGATCATGAAAGAATTGACATGAGATGGGGAGAGAACAAACAGAGAGCGAGAAATAGAAGAGGAGTAGAAAAGAAACGCAAGAGGGTCCAATACTCCATAATGAGGGAAGGCAGTACAGATGCACTCGATACTTAAAAAAAATTTAAAAATTCTATTTATTGTTAAATTAGACGTGACACACACCGTACATTACTGTATATTTATTGGTAATGAAGTTATTAAGTATGTACCCTGCGCTTCTTAGGTATTGAATTTCAAAATTTTTGCATTACATTTAGTTTTGTATTGATTTTGACAAGACATGTCAGCTATTTCAGAACGTTTCTTGTCTATAAGGACAACGACATTAACCAAATATATGCACGTTTGTCTATTAATGAGGCCAATAACAGTTCCATGAGAACCACCGCATTTTAAGAAATTAAAATATAAATGTGTTGAGATTATTATTCGTACATAATATTCTCAAAATAACCATGTAACCTTGTCATGCTTCCCCACAGTTTTTATAAATTTGAAAATTGCGACAATAAAATTAGTGAATTATAGAGCGCATATATCTGATGATCTGAAAAATAACCTCCTTTATCCATTGCCACCTGTACACGGTCAATATTATTGAGGAAATATTTTTTTAATGATATTATTGTTTCAATATACTCCTTACACGTTCAATATATTGACCAAAATCGATATTGCTTCAATAATATTGACCGGGTAAAGGTGGCTTTAGGGCTATGCGATCTCCAAAAAAACATGAATTCTAGAAAGTCTAACCTTATGTTAACATATATGTCAAATTTTGACGCGATTAGTATATTTTTTAGAGGTGCATAAAAATGATAGCTGCATAAAGTTGACGTGTTTGGAAAAATAACGCATATAAGAAAAACGATGTTCGATCTCCCATTAAACATTATTATTTGAGAAATAAAACGGCGAGAAACAAAAGAAAAGCTCAAAAAGCTGGATAAATATTATGGGACTAATGCTCCTTCTGACTACAGTGTCAAATTTTGCTCCGTGAATTTTTTAACGGCTAACGGCCGCATATCTACATTGGATGCACCATGTAGTGAACGGCCCACCGATGCCGTCACACCAATAATGTGAAGAAAGTCCACGAAATCTAGCTCATAGTAAAGTGAAGGTGTGTGAATTGTAAGAGGCCACAAGAATTAGTAAAGAGCGCTCTCTCATGTTTTGAACGAACTTTTGAATATAAGTAGGGGGAAAAATTTTTAAAAACACGTTAATTAGTAAAAACTAATATCCATATCACCGAGAATGATATAAAAGGAGCTTCGCCGCAACAGAAGGAGAGTTCTACCGGAGAATTGATCTGGGACGAACGCCACTCACCGAAAGATCTTGTCTGGAGGCCAACCTGGTTCTTAACTTATTCTTATTGAGTTAAAGCCAAACGATCCTTCCGCGGCGACTAAGTATTGATTAATCTCTGAGCCGTTCCTTGCCGGACCGAGTATTGATTGATCTATCCCATCTCCATCATATACTCGTACCGACCGTCTTTCCTATTTGATGTGTGTATATGTACTGAATAATGCATCGTGCTGTCACGTCAACTGTATTTATTTGTTCGGGAGAAGAAGAAGACTGAAGAAGAAGGTCGGCAGTTATCTCAGCGAGTTAACATTTAACCTCTGTTATGTTTGTCCCATACCAACCAACCAAATTGTAGGTGAAAAAGGAATTCTTGCTTTATTCCGCGACGATGAGCTGGCCAAATACCCATGTAGGTGAAGCCCAAGAAACCAAAGAAGAGGAAGAAAAAGAAGAAGAGCTACCTGTTACAGTGTCTACGTTTAAAGCTCCCTACCCTTTTTGTCGCTTTGTGCAAATTTTAAATGGAATATATCCATAACCTGAGAACAAAGTTTTGATTATTGAGGTATGATTAGTTATTTTGATTTTCGTGCTATAACTTCTAGGAAACTACTGTTTTCTCTTGTACAATAACTCCAATTTGAAATATTGTCATTTTAGAAAACAAAACTGACTGTTACTGTAATAAGGTAGATGTTCTCCACTGATATATTGATCTACAACAATCAATCGGTAAGTAAGTAACACCTTTTTTCAAATCACTAAACGTTCTTTACATAAGAACCATAAAATCTGGAAATTTTTTGGCAATTACATTTTTTCCATTTGTTGTGATGGAACTCCGATCGTTGTTTAAAATCTAAGATAAAATGTGATGGCAAAACGAACAAAATCGAATGATTAAAGAAGACAACAGTTCTTTTTGTTTCGCTTGATGTAATTCGGCTTCAAAGGCGGCCTTTCTGACAATTGAAATTTTCGAACGACTCGTACTAATTCGTAGAAGGCATTGTCGACGTTCATCCGCATTTTCGCACTACATTCTATGTACGGGATTTTTAGTTGCCTAGCCAGTTGCTGGGCCTCTTCTTGCCAGACAACTCTTTGGTGTTCAAGATCAACCTATAAACATTAAATTAATAGTAGAGACTAATAAATAAACGGTATAAAAAAAATTTACAAGCTGATGAACTCCGTAAAACTTTATACAGCATGTTTAGTTTTAAATTAGATATAACACCTATAAATGGCAACACTGCGCGCCATCTAGTACCAGCCGATCCCCACTTCCCACGCTGAAGCACCTGATTCTCGCAGATTTTAACTCCTCCGTCATTCGACGATTAAACGTTAGTGGTATAAGCAATGTTGCCGATTTTAGCGCTTCTTTCAGTCGCCTATATCTAATCGAAACCTAAACGTATTGTATAAAAAATTATTTTAATATGGGGTGAGTCATAGAGAGTGGGTCAAATTGTAACTATGTTCATGAGCCAAAAATAACAGTCTTTTACTTGACAATAATGTTGTGAGACAAAAATTTGTAAGATTAAAATTTATGTATTCTTTTTTTTTCTGATTCTGGCCTTGGTTTAGAACTAGAACCTTTAGCCACGTAATTGTATAACTTATCACTGAGGTGTAATGTGTAGTGTGTGTGTTGAGTAAGTGTCTTGTTACTTTGCAAAGTCGACGTCATTGTCTTTGCAAAGAGACGCTAATTGTATCCGAACGTCTGCGGTCCCTCCATTCTGCGGTTCATGTATTCTTGTTCATAAATTATCCATTTTCTGTAGATATCAACTTGAAGATTGAGTATATATGACGTTATCCACCTGGGCATAACGACGTAATCGATTTTTTTTTAAAATGAGACTAGGGGTCGTGCGCTATCTCATTTGAAAGGTTATTCAATTCTCTATTCAGTAATATAAACATTAACATAATAATTATCTATACATGGTGGCCAAAAATATTTGATTGTTAAATTAAATTAATTAACACAACACAATAAGTATGTTTGTACATAATCTATTCACAAAATAATGTTTATTTGCAGTACGAATTTCCAATTTAATTCTGCACTAAGCATCAAAATTAACGCACCACCTTAAAAATGGGAAATTTTTGATGTCTAGAATTTTCTAAACCTCTTGTCCGATTTGAGTGACTTTTTTTTGTATTTTATAGCTTTGTTCTTCAAGAATATCGATGTAATAAATATTGTTGCCAAATAAGTAAGTGTCATTGTATACCGGGTGTATGAATGATAGTGTGTTTTTTCCTCAAAGTTTGGAACACCCTGTGGAATATTTTAGCCTCTAGCGTATATAAAATATTGAAATTAAAACTCAACTGTAGCCTTAGGCTTTCTTAACATTTTTCTTTTCGATTCATTTGCTTATGTTGGATAATAAAAAAGTTAGGTACTTTAACAACTAGCAACGTTCTTTATCAATACAGGGTGTTTCTAAATAAGTGTGACAAGCTTTAAGGGGTAATTCTGCATGAAAAAATAATGACCTTTGGTCTATAAACATATGTCCGCAAAGACTTCGTTTTTGAGATACGGGATGTTGAATTTTTTCCTACAAACGGATGATTTATTTATTGCTCTAAAACCGGTTAAGATATGCAAATAAAATTTAGAAGGTTTTAAGAGGTAGTAATTGCGCACTTTTTGACATACAATTAAGAATTTTATATTCACCACTGGCGTGCATACGAGTCATATTACCCGGTCATTTTACCCGTATCACGACAATGGTGAATATAAAATTCTTATTTGTATGTCAAAAAATGCGCAATAACTACCTCTCAAAACTTACCAAATTTCACTTGCATATCTCAACCGGTTTTAGAGCAATAAATAAATCTTCAGTTTGTAAGAAAAAATCAACATCCCGTATCTCGAAAATGAAGCATTTGCGGACATCTGTTTATAAAGCAAACGGTCATTATTTTTCATGCAGAATTACCCTCTAAAGTTTGTCGCACTTATTTAGAAATACCCTGTATTGATGAAGAACGTTGCTAGTTGTTAAAGTACCTAACTTTTTTATTATCCAACAAAAGCAAATGAATCAAAAAGCAAAATGTTAAGAAAGCCTAAGGCTACAATCGAGTTTTAATTTCAATGTTTTATATATGCTGAAATATTACACAGGGTGTTCCGGACTTTGAGGAAAAAAAACAGTATGATTGTTACACCCGGTATACAATGACATTTACATATCCAGCAACAATATTACTACATCGATATTCCTAAAGAATAAGGCTATAACATACTAAAAAATAACTAAAATCGGACAACACGTTTAGGAAATACGAAACATCAAAAATGTCCCATTTTAAGGTGGTGCGTTAATTTTGATGCTTAGTGTATGTTTTAAATCTTGTAAATTTTGTGATCGATCAATGTAAACTTTTGATTTTAAGTAACTCCATAGGAAAAATCAAGTGGTGTAACATTTGGCCAAAAAAATATTTAGGATTTGAATTATATATATGTAATTTTTTTTAATACAAATATAACTTATTGCTGATAGAAAACATAGAAAACTTGTGTATTTGACTAATTAAAATTTGTTTTTGGCTTATTCGAATGCCTCCCACCTGCTTCTTAGCTGTAATTAAACCGAAGATGACAATGTTCTTGAACGTTTCTGGTGTTATATTTCGAATCTTCTTCTTCTTCTTCAAATGCAAATCCACTAATGGATGTTGGCGATCACGTTTTCCATTAACTCTCTGTTTCTTGCAATGTGTATCAGTGATTGTATGTCGGTAATCCCTGTCCATTGCCTTATGTTTCGGAGCAAGGACATTTTCTTGCGTCCTATTCCTCTCTTGCCTTCAATTTTACCCTGGACCTTTCGAATCTTCAATATAATTATATTTTTTAAATCTTGTAAATTTTGTGGTCGATCGATGTAACTTTCGATTTTAAGTAACCATATAGGAAAAATCAAGTGGTGTAAGATCTGGAGATCTTGGTGGAAGGATGCAATATCTCCAGCTTTGCCGATTTACTGTTCCGTGTAAACACAAGGTTATTTCATCAGAAAAAAAGGATTTAGCGAATGTGCATTATTTCGCAAAACTGCATTCGGCGATCTGGATCATCCTCATTGATATACTGGGTAGTATATAATTTTATACGGATGATATTTCTCTTTTTTAGTACACGTAAAACAGGCATGTTAGAAATGTTTGTATCAGTTGCAATTTGCTCTGAATTAATTTGATGATTCTCTGTCATACTTGGAAATTCTTAATATAACTCCAGAAATGATCGACAATATTCAGGAAGATCATCAATCATCGTTCCAATCACTGCCAAGAGGCAGGAGAGTGACAGTTTCAACATTTAATTTAATTTAAGCGGAATAATTTTTTTCTGTTTTGTGGCAGCAGTGTTTTGAATGTTTTGAATTCAATAAATTACATACATACATAGGTAGGTACTTCTTGTTGTGTAAATGAATTTAATTTAAAAATTATTTTTTTTGCCACCCTGTATAAATAATTATGTTATAGTTTATATTACAGAAGAAAAGAATTTAATAAACTTTCAAATGAGCTAGCCCACGACTCCTATTCTCAAGTTAAAAAAATTATCGATTACGTCATCACGCCCAGATGGATAACGTCACAACGATATATTGGTATTCCAAAAAAGCGTAATTTAAAAATAAAAATCGACCTGCTTCAGGATTTGTCTCCAAAATCGCCCATTCTCGAAAAATTGAACTTATTCCATAATTTTGCCCCTCACTTTATTTAATAAAGGAAACTCAATTAATGTTGTGAAAAAGTGTTTCTTTTTACTTTCAAAATATTGAGTGTTTACTTTTGTTCGACTTTTGCGAGAAATCGCAAGAACGTCTAAATACACTAAGCATCAAAATTAACGCACCACTTTAAAAATGGGACATTTTTGATATCTCGTATTTCCAAAACCTGTTCTTCGATTTTAGTGCTTTTTTTAATATGTTATAGCTTTATTCTTCAAGAATATCGATGTAATAGTATTGTTGCTAAACAGATAAGTGTCAGTGTCATTGTATACCGAGTGTAACAATGATAGTGTGTTTTTTCCTCAAAGTTTGGAAAACCCTGTGGAATATTCTAGCGTATATAAAATATTGCAATTAAAACTCAACTGTAGCCTTAGGCTTTCTTAACATTCTGCTTTTTGATTCATGCATATGTTGGATAATAAAAAAGTTAGGTACTTTAACAACTAGCAACGTTTTATTTATTGCCCTAAAACCGGTTGAGATATGCAAATGGAATTTAGTAGGTTTTAAGAGGAAGTTATTGCGCATTTTTGACATACAATTAAGAATTTTATATTTACCATTGGCGTTCATACCGGTCTTATTACCCATATGCACGCCAATGGTGAATATAAAATTCTTAATTGTATGCCAAAAAATGCGCAATAGCTACCTCTTAAAACCTACCAAATTTCATTTGCATATCGCAACCGGTTTTAGAGCAATAAATAAATCGTCAGTTTGTAAGAAAAAATTCAACATCCCGTATCTCAAAAACGAATGATTTGCGGACATATGTTTATAAAGCAAACGGTCATCATTTTTTCATGCAAAATTACCCCTTAAAGTTTGTCGCACTTATTTAGAAAAACCCTGTATTGATGTAGAACGTTGCTAGTTGTTAAAATACGTAACTTTTTTATTATCAAACATAAGCAAATGAATCAACAAGCAAAATGTTAAGAAAGCTTAAGGCTACAGTTGAGTTTTAATTTCAATATTTTATATACGCTAGAATATTCCACAGGGTGTTCCAAACTTTGAGGAAAAAACACACTATTATTGTTACACCCGGTGTACAATGACACTTGAACTGTTTAGCAACAATATTATTACATAGATATCCTTGAAGAATAAAGCTATAACATATTTAAAAAATCACTAAAATCGGACAACAGGTTTAGGAAATACGAGACATCAAAAATTTCCCATTTTTAAGGTGGTACGTTAATTTTGATGCTTATGTATCTACAGAAATAAATATAAATAATACACTGGGTTTTCCAAAACATTGCTTATCCGAAAAATGAATTTTAGTGATAAGTAAATTATATTTATTTCCTGTAGATATTGCAATTAAATGGAAAACATTCAAAATAATAAAACACTTGTTTATTATACGACGGATAATATAAATTTATAATATAAATGTATTATTATGCGACATGTATTTCATATTTAGTATAATACGAAATTATGCGACAAATTATACTTCTTCGCATTAAACGCCCGTACCATAAAAGCTGTTTGGATTCTATTGTATCTACGGCATTGTAAATCAACGTGGAATGAAGTAAACACTTCTGTTGTATGTAGGCATATGAATTTATTAAATGTATCCACAAGGGAGTGGAAGTACAAAACGTTTTCGGTCAAACTGACCATCATCAGTGTAAACCTGGAAATATGTGAACCACTAAGATTAAAAAGCAAAAGGGTGAAATTTTGACAGTTGAAAAAAATAAGAAAATGTGCTTACTTACGTCCAGTGTACAAGTAATTGTAACTAGCCACTTCAATAGGTGTAAAAACCTCTAAATTGCATTATTGTTACATTCTATATTAAAAAGTAGTCGACATTAAGTCGATGTCTTAAGATTTTAAAGATCATATGTGAATGTATTTCATCCTTGCTCGAAAATTGCACAAGGTACTTGTGTTCTAGTCAGAGATAGTCTGTATAAGCCAACAGACAATAAATGAGTCGATAAATTTCCGGCTCTTCTTTTCTCTATAATTTGTTGAAGTGCAAATGTACTATTAACACAAGACTGCAAACACGGAATCCAGTCTGATCTTATATTTCCTCACACTGATTTTCGATTCGTTCCTTTATCAATCGACCGTACAACGTCCCCAATAAACTAACAACGCTTATACGTCTGTAATTTTTATATTTATTTTTGTTTCTTTGTTTGTGTATAGAGTCTATACACGCCAAGCTCTAATTTTCTGGAATATATTTTCTTGTTTGATTAGACATTTATTAAAGATCTCCGCCAACAATTCTATTAGTATTGACGGTTCGAGTTTTCTTAATTCAATGAGGATGTTTCCAGGTCCTGTGGCTTTCCAGTTTTGTATTTCCCTTTCAGGTTCGTCTTAACTCGTCGAATAATACACTACGGGCCGGTTGTTCGAACGCTAATCAAAAATGATCATTATCAAATATTTAATTACTGTCACCAACTGTCAATGTCAACTTTGTTTGGGCTGCTGAAAACATAATTATGGATTACAATTATGAAATTAGTTAATCAATTATGTTAATAATTGTTAGGTTAATTGATTAACTAATCTCATAATTATAATCAATTATATTTTCAGCAACCCAATCAAAGTTGACATTGACAGTTGGTGACAGTAATTAAATATTTGATAGTGATCATTGTTGATTAGCGTTCGAACAACCGGCCCTACACAACACAAATAAATTACAAATAGAAGATATTCCTTTCTTATCATAACATTTAACTCTGTTTCTTTAATAATTTTGTAGGTGCATGTATATTTTTATAAATATTTTTTAAGTTTTTGTTTACTTAAATTATTTCTTATCTGTTGTGATATCTTATCGAGTTTGCAATAGAAAATTAACAATTAATCTTACCCTAAAAAATGACTTTGTCGATACACAACAATTTAAGCGGTGATAAAAAGTAACAAAATCAAAATTAAAACATGTTTGGGAGTTTAGACAATAGCTTGTGAAAAAAAAATGACACAGTTTTCATTTTATAAGACTAAACAGGAAAAATATTAAAACGTGTAACATAGCACTAAATCATGCGAATACAAAAATGTAGATATAATATTCACATATTCCCTCCATTTAAGTAATGGACAAGAAACCTACAATAACTTTGAATCAAATCAAAAGTATGAAGACTCTATTCGTGTTTAGTTGTCAATGCCTTCTAGTTTAGATCTTATTGTCGTATGTCAATTTTTCTTAAAAAGATAATAATTTTCGTAATAAGACAGACGGGAAGACGTTTTAAGTTTTGAATAAGTACAAAGTTTATTATTAAGAAAAAGAAGACGCAACCTCTCTGTTGTACTTCAATAAAGTCCATTCCCGACTTTACTCCACTTTATTCCGAACTAGTGATGGATCTATTAATTTGTATTGTTTGGTTTCTCTTTATTTTCTAGTTTGCTTTGCACTATTTGTATTTCTCTCTCTTCAATACATTATTAGTACCCTTCGTACTTTTTGAACCAATAGTTTTAAGACATCCCTATATTACAGGTAATAGCCTCATATTTTTGCAACCAGCAGCCTGTTTGTACTCTCTCTCTCTCTCTTAGGACGTTCTTCATGTCCGTCCAATTGTTATGTTGTGGATATTAATTTTAAGCAACAGATGATACGAAAAGCTCAACAAGCATTCAGCATTCTCAACCTTGTTTAGTGGTCTGGCCAGTTTACTACAAAAATAAAGATCCGAAAAATATCTTGTCTGTTCTACTCTACGGATGTGAAACCTTCCTCTTTAAGTGCCATCTCCGCGACGAAGGTTAACAATCAATCATAATAGCTATTTTGACATTCGAGTCAGCTGCTCTGAACAGTTGCCTTGAGCTACAACCAAATCATTCTCTCAGGTTGTTCAACCAGGAAACGCGTCTCCTTCCTACACTTCTTCAACCCTCTATTTTCCCTTGAATTATTGAGTCTCAAGATGTTATATCTTTCGCCTATCATCATATGTCCAAGATACTGCAATTTCCTTTCTTTTATTGTGTTTTAAATTTCCCTCTCTCTACCCATTCTCCTTCACACTTCTATATTCGTGACTCTATCTACCCATGAAATCCGTAACACTCTTCTAAATGACCACATTTCAAACGCGTTAAGTCGATTTATTGCATTTCGATTTATTGTCCATAATTCAGCTCCATAGTAAAGCACACTATGTACGTAACATTTAATTAAACTTATTCTGAGGGCCAATGTTAAATCTTTGCTGCATAAAATCTTTTTCATTTTCACAAGTTGTGAAACCTGGAAAGTCACAAAAACCATTAGAGACAAACTGCAGGTCTTTATTAACAAAAGCCTACGAAGAATTGTTCATATTTTCTGGCCTGATCAGCAACAACATCTACTACACCTGACCGGACAAAAGAGGGTACAAAATGAAATGAAGTCCAGAAAGTGGGGTTAATCGGTCTCAAACTTCAAAAAAATAGCTCCTGTATTGCAAAGGCTGCTCTAGAGTGGAATCCCCAAGGAAAAAAAAGAGGTCGCCCAGCACAAACTTGGAGCAGATCAATCATGGAGCAGATCAATCATGGACGAGATAAGAGGTCAATGGCACATGGTCAACTCGATGGCACATTTTATCTATCCATTTTCCGTATTTTTATTCTTAAGTTCTCGTCATTCTTGATTCCCCTGAATAGTTAGAACGAAGTTTAACACATTAACCGCCAAATTAATTTTTTTTTGACTACAGGCTCCATGTTAATGGAATTATATTTAACTCACATAATCTGGTCCAAACAGGGTGTGAGTTAAATACAAGTCACGTGGCGTTTAATGTGTTAATGGGACAGGCAACAAATGTTTAATCCCTGGAATGAAGAACACAATTTTTCGAACATATTAGTAGAGGAGCAAAGTATGATAAATGTGCAGTCACTCGAGCGCTTTGGGGACCTATTGGGTTGTAAAGAATAGGTCCTAAAACAAAAAAAAAGTTAAGTGAAGTTTTTCATTTTAGTGGGCACTTGCCATTTTTTAATTTAATTTTCAATTTTCAACAATCGTTTTTTCAGATTATAGCGCCATCTATCCATAATTCGAAAAAATGTTTCGAATAAAAGTTGCTTATTTTTACGTAAAGAATCCAAATCTGGAATAAAAATTTGGAGCTCCTATTTAAGATTTTAAAGTTACCCCCCACCCCACCTCCGTGGTGGGTCATGTTTGGTATCATTCGATAGATTTTTGAAAAATATTGAACACGTATTTTTTAGTTTTTCGATCTAACGTTCATTTCGCGAATTATTCGCTTTTTTTGTGAAACTTTTTAACTCACCCGTTTCCTTACGCCCCGCTCAAATCGTCAGATTTTTGAAATATACACTCTTTTGCATGTACTTAACTTACCTTATCTTAATCGAACAATTTCGAGTATTTTTAAGGGTAGATGTTTTTTGGGCCCCCCTTAACGAACTCCCCTGTGATAAGAGCCAATATATGGTAGAGGTACATCTGCAGGGCACCAGGTTTTTCCACATATGATAATCTGACGCGCTCGAGTAACTGCAAAAATCCACGCTTGGGCTCCCCTACCATATCTTTTTAGAAAAGATATTTATAAAAATATTCTTTGCTAATTAGTCGAGGAAATGAAGCTGAAAAAATGGCAAAACCTCGCAATTTTTTCGTCCAGCATCGATTTGTACAAAAATTTGAAATTAGGCTCATTACACCCTCTAGTTCATTTTCTATATTGAGCCGTTGTACGCTTTTGGTTTTTTAAGGGTGAAAACTACTCCTAATTGTAAAAAATTATAAAATAGCATTTTAAACTTTAAGATACACTATCATAATATTTCAACCCTTAAAACCATCCTTGTAGGAGCTATATATAAAAAATAGACTTATCCTAACAGAATAATTTCGGCTTGCATCGATTTACATAAAAATTTGGGATTAGGATCATCTCACCCTGTACTTCATATTCTATATCATGCTTAAGGGCGTTGATTATTTTTAGGGATGTAAACTACCCCTTATTGTCAAAAATTATATAAAAACATTGTAAACTTTAATATGGGTAAAATTTGGTTTTGATTGGTTAAAATAATGATTGTTTTATACTTTAGGATATATCATAATATTTCAACCCTTTAAAACCACCTTTAATAACATTACAGTTTTTATAAGTAGATATTTTAATAGATCTATACAGAAAAAAAGTAGAATTAAAGAATTACAAAAACATTTATTTACACAAAAATACGAATTTACAAATATGTACAAATACAAATAGTTTTTTAGTCATCTTCCAGTATACGAACCGGTTCTGTGGTATTATGCATACATTGAAAATTATCCATAAGAGGACTATCCGAATTTTTCGAAAAAAAAAATTCGTTTTATAAACATAGCTCCTTAATTTTTGGCGATAAAAAGTTTTTTCAAAAATTACTTTGTAGGATTTAAAGAGTTATAAGACTGTGTAAACTAAATTCTGTAAGATCCCTTAGTTTTTAATTAGGGTGGGTTTAAAGGGCTCGAATAAGGGGGTGTTTGCTCGTAAATAGAGGTTTTAAACAGCTATATCTCACTAACTGTTCACTGTAATGAAAATCTATGTACAAAGGAATTTTAGTTATTAAAATTTCGTATCTCCAGTATTTTCGGAGATATTTTGAAGTAAAAGGTGAAAAATGGGAAATTCCAAAAAATTAATTTTTCTTTAAACTACAATTTTTCTAAAATTTACCTTTTAAATAAGTCAAATTTCTTGGGTGTATTGATAATATAAATAAAAAAGGAATTACAGAAAGGCTGAAGACCAATTTTTAATTAGGAGGTTAGTTAGGGGGTTGTTTTCACTGATTTTTTCATAGAGAAAAGCAGGTACCGACCTTTTTTTGATTATAAGTCGCCTAATTTTCAGGCTAGAAACTTTTTATTATTTTTTTTAAGAGTCTGCTGTATACTTGAAAAAAGATAATTTCAGTTTTTTTCTAAAAATGCAAAGTTTTTTCTTTATTTTACTTTGAATATTTCAAATTATGCATTTGACGAAAAAAGCTAACTTTTAACATGCCATATCTCGGTTTGTGTTGGTCTTAAAGATATTACAGAAAAAGAATTTGGTTTGTGTTACTCAAACATACAATTTTGATATCTACAGATTTTTGATTAAATGCATATTTTTCGAGGTATTCTCAAAAAACCCTTTAAAAAAGTCGATTTTTTCATCGAAAAACTGTTACTTTCAAGCTCAAATAACTCGAAAAATATTAGTTTTACGAAGAAAATGTAAAAAACATTTTTTTTCTTAGAATTACTTTTTACATCGATTTACATAATTAAAATTTAATAAAAAATTCCCGCCCCCGAGATGGAGTAGCAACCACCCCCAAGGTTTGAGCGTACAGCGGCATGATATAGAAAATGATCCTTGGACTATTCCCTACCTTCTGTGGAAATTTCAAGTAAATCCAAGCTGGACGAAAAAATTGCGAGCCAAAATGCTTCATTTCCTCGACTAAATACTTCATACATTTCTCGTCTATAAAGCCACACTTCAAACATTGTACATTGTCGTATCGAGTGTACTGATCGTCATCGTACCATAATTTAATAACATATGTTAGATAAAGTCTAATTGATATGCGATGTTATTGGCGTCACAGTCGGATGCATTAATGTAATGTATTACATGTATTCGATATAATGGTTTACATTGCCATAAATTGAAATCCTTATGGGGATATAGAATTATTTTATATCACATTATATCTTCTTGGCCTTATCAAACATTAATAATTATTTAATATTAAAAAAGTGCAATGTGTTTTTCTACTTAGCTGATAAGTTTCTGGGGCTTTTTTGATTTTAAATCTTACTATACATTCTTCAATTTGCCTTTCAGGTCCTTCTTAAAATCGTTTCTAGTCTATCTATCTGTGCAATAGCTCTTAAAGGAAAAGTCCTAGAGTCTTAAGACCTGATACATATATTCGTTAAAAAAGATCAAGGCAGGTTTTGTTTATATTTGATTCAGAGTTGGACCACCATCTCCATATAGCCATTTCAGCATCCTTATGCCTCATCGGTGAAGCTCAGAAGTCTCAACTCTGAAGGAAATACAAACAATTCTGCCAATTTAAGGCAAACCATCGCAATGCAATGAACCCACCTCTGAGACGCAATTCAGCGACATCTCTCGTATTACGAGGAAAACAACGAAAAGCCCCAGATGCAAAGTTTACTACTTTTTAAACAATTAGAATAATTGAAATAAAAATATAATAAACAATATTTTAAATCCAAGACTTTTCGTTAATAAACTGCTTTCTGGCTGCATCCCATATCTCCGGATTTTACAATATATAATCACAAGAGACGACGAAAGTAGGAGAAAGCAAATAGAGGACGCTTAGGCCACGCATTTACCTTCCCTTCGTCAAGGAAAAGGACCGAAAGACAGTTTCTAAATACTCAAACTGAGTAAAAATGAAAAAGATAAAAAAGATCAAGGCAGGTTTTGTTTATATTTGATTCAGAGTTGGACCACCATCTCCATACAGCTATTTCAGCATCCTTATGCCTCATCGGCGAAGCTCAGAAGTCTCAACTTTGAAGGAAATACAAACAATTCTGCAAATTTAAGGCAAACCATCGCAATGCGATGAACCCACCTCTGAGACGCAATTCAGCGACATCTCTCGTATTACGAGGAAAACAACGAAAAGCCCCAGATGCAAAGTTTACTACTTTTTAATACATATATTCGTCTTGGTACTAGGGAGAACCCTATTAAATTTGAGACAATTGATCAAAAGTAACTAAAGTTACAGGTAACCGCGAATACAAATAACGTAGAATTTTGAAATGTGGTATACAGATCCTTCTTCTTCAAATTCCATTTTCTATCGAAGGTTGGGAATTATCATGGCTATGTAGAACCTGCTGACTGCCGCTCTAAATAGTTCTGCATTACTGCATTCAAACCATTCCCTCAAGTTCATAAGTTAGGATATTCTTCGTCTTCCCACACTTCGCTTTTCCCGCATTTTTACTTACAAAGAGTTGTAAGAAAGAGTGTTTGTTTCACGATTAGTTTACCGTGAATATACGATGCTATTAAATATTACTTTAGCAATTAAAATAATATTCGGCGACACTTTTCGATAGAACTCTTTATTGATTGCTAGAGGTGTTTACAGATCAAAGTTTTGTTGGCTACTACTTACTAAAATTACAAAAAGCGCTCGACCAGAAATCCCGTGTGGTGGGGAAAGCAAAAATGTCTTTATCTCTTCTACAAAATTTCACTTTGGAAAAAAAACGTAATTAACAAATCGGCATCACTGTCCTTCTAAGAAGCAGCAACATAGCTTGCCTCGCACAAACTTTCCAAATACCTAACTTTATAAAGAGAATCAGGAATACAATTGACAAATATTACCCAGAACTATCGGTAAGAATGAATGTATTTTAATATATTAAGATATTTCTGGAAAATAATTTATTTATTTTATTTATTTATTTATTTATTACGGGATGTCCCCATTTTTACAAATAACAAAAATAAAGTATCCTAACCATAACACAAATACTAAACTAAGTATTAAATAATTAATAAATATTGTTAAACAAATGATTATAATTTAAGTAAATTAAACTTCCTGAAAATATTATTAAAATGAAAATCTCTGACAATTAAAATCAAATGAAATGAAGACTCCAAGGTAAAGGTCACTTATCTTCGATTCCTTACATACTCAGTCAGGCAGTGCTTAAATCTTACAAATCTTGTATCCACCAGATCATAAGATTGACTAAAGTCATTTCCCAGTGTCTGAATCCTGTTAATTGGAGAGAATTTGCCATAGTTGGTGTGATAGTGTTTTATAGAAAATACGGGCATGTCTCTAAGAATTCTAGTGCTACATCTAAAGTTGATAAGACTTAATAAATCCGAACAGTCAGTGGTATGATCAAGTAGTTTATAGAGAAAAATTAAATCACATTTAGTTCTATAGTCTTCTAAGGAACTGATATTTAGCCTTGACCTTAATTCCACCGAAGACATGTTCTTTAAATTTAATCTATAAGCACAAATCCGGAGAAACTTATTTTGAATATTTTCAAGGGTGTAAATATGGTTAAAATAGTATGGTGACCATACTATAGAAGCATAAGACAGGATGCTACGGACGAAAGTAAGATATAAAATTCTATATGTAGGTACAGAAAGATCTCGAGAGTTTCTTGTGATAAAACCTAGATTACGGTATGCTTTATTTGACAAATTGTTAATGTGTGGGATAAATGACAAGGAACTGTGAAATAACACCCCCAAATCTTTTATTTCAGTCACTCTTGATAGAACGCTTGTATTAATGTGATAGTCAAACACAACATTATTTTTAGATTTGCTAAAGGATATAACAAAACACTTATCTTTATTTAACTGGAGACAATTGGAAAGAGACCAATTTTATAGAGAAGTCAAGTCTTCCTGGATCCTTAGACAATCAGACAAATTTGAAACTTTGAAATATAGCTTAAGGTCATCGGCAAATAGCAAAAACTGACAAACTTTTATTACCTCAGAAATATCATTAATAAACAAGTTAAAGAAAAGAGCCACATGTGAGCCTTGTGGGACCCCTGAACTGACCAGATAGGAATCGAAAGTGAACCCTTTATAAAAACAAACTGAACTCTTTCATCAAGATAACTACTCAACCATGAAAGAAACCATTCAGGAAAACCAATACATCTTAATTTAAAGATGAGTAAAGAACGGATCACTGTGTCAAAGGCCTTCGAAAAATCAGTATAAATAGAGTCCATTTGGTACCCATCTTCGAAAGCCCTGACAATGTAATCATGATATAAGACAAGATTCGTAGACGTAGATTTGCCCTGCCTAAATCCATGTTGCTCATTAATCAAGAGATTTCTACAGTGCCAAGTAAGATATTTGTTTAAAATTAATTCAAAAAGTTTGGGGATGGCAGATAACATAACAACAGGCCTATAATTTTTTATATGAACAGCATGGTTTTAGAGGAGGTCATTCCACAATGACCAACTTGCTTCTATACCATGGTAGGTTGTTGGATGCCTTGGAGAGGGGGTATCAAGTTGATGCTGTGTATACTGACTTCTCCAAGGCATTTGATAAGGTCAATCACTTGTTATTGGTTGAGAAGCTGAGAAATATAGGTTTCTCTGATAGATTGGTGGAATGGTTGCGTAGTTTTTTGTGCGATAGAAGGCTAGTAGTTAAAATCGGTAACTTTATATCTAGAGTGATTGAGGTATGTTCAGGGGTTCCTCAGGGGGGACACTGCTCTCCTTTGTTATTTAACCTGTTTGTTAATGACCTCAAAAAGGTCTTGAAGTATTGTGACTTTCTCATGTTTGCTGATGATCTCAAATTATTTTTAACTATACGTAATGATCTTGACATTAGTTTACTACAAAAAGATTTGGATAGTCTTTCTCAGTGGTGTGAACATAATCTCTTAGACCTTAATATTGATAAATGCTTTCAGATTTCATTTCATAGGAAAAAAAATAGAATACCATCATTCTATTCTATAAATGGGCAAAATCTTAAAATAAATGAGGTAGCTAAAGACTTGGGTATACTATTTGACTCCAAACTGAATTTTAGTGATCATATAGATAAACTAGCAGTAAAAGCGAACAGGATGTTAGGTTTTACACTAAGAAATTGTAAAGGGTTATCTTTGGAGGCAGTGAAGACAGTATATGTTGGGTTGGTCAGATCACAGCTTGAATATGGGTCAATTATCTGGTCTCCTCAGTATAATGTCTATAAGTCGTTACTGGAGAGTGTGCAACATAAATTCCTACGATATTATAATTATATGTTCAATCTGAATATGATTCCTGACCACAACTATTCTCATATTTTAAGGTATCTTAAACTGGATACATTAGAGAAGAGAAGAACCATGTTTGATATTTGCTTTGTTTTCAAACTATTGAATGGAAATATATCATGTTCAGAAATTCTTTCACAAATCAAATTTGCTGTTCCACAGAGAATGCTTCGACAAAATAACTTATTTTTTATTGGCTTTCATGCAACAAATTATGGTAGACACTCATTCATGAATCGATCCCTAGAGTTTATGAATAGAGAAGATAGATTGGATGTGTTTAATAACTCTTTTCAGTCATTTAAGAGAACTCTTTTGGAAATATGTTAATGTTATATTGCTATTACATATGTGCCAGTTTATTAGTGATAACTTATGTACCTAATGGATTTATTATTTAAATAACTTTTTGTTCATTCTGTATGTGATATATTTGTACCTATATGTATCTTTTAAGCTTTTTTTAATAGGATGCTATTTAGATTAGTTTTGATATAGCCTTTAATCAAAAATGTACTATTATTTTTTTTTTGTAATGGGGGTTTCCCGTCTAATAATAATAAATATATTGTCTCTGTCACCGTTTTTAAATACCGGAGATATATAACTGTCACGCCACTTACTAGGGAAGGTATGTAGTCTCAAAGATAAATTAAATAATACATGTAAAGGTTTAGATAAACTGTACACACATCTTTTTAAAAAATATGTTGGAATGTTATCAGGGCCATAACTAAGTTTATCCTTGAGACCATTTATAGACTCAAAGACTTCAGAAAGTGAAAATTGAATAAACGGAATGTCGACTGAATTTTTTAATTTAAAATCGTAGTTACTTAAATTAACTTTGTCTGAGCGATAGACACTGGAGAAATGGCTCGCAAACAAGTTTGCTATTTCCTCATTTGATTCTGCTGACTGATTTACCCAAGCTTTAGGAATGTTCTGATATGCATCTACATGTAAAATAAAATCGAAACAAAAAATAACTAAACCATAAGGAGACGGAACAAAGAGTATTTTGGCCTCTCATCACATGTCCTAAGAACTCAAGTTTTCTTCTTTTGATAGTTAATATAATTTCTGCTTCATTTCCTATCCTTCACGTCACTTTCACGTTTGACATTCTTTGAATCCATGATATTCGTATGATTCTTCTCTAACACCAAAATTCAAAAACGGCCAACTTATTCAGATGCACTTGTTTTATTGTCCACGATTCTAAACCTTAAACAATAGAACACGGAAGCATCCTTAGGCGTAGTTCTAACCTTATAATGAGACAACAAAGAAACTGCTCAAGTTTAATGAATGACATGCTATTTCAATACGCGTCTTCATTTCTTTGGTTTGGTCTACATTTGATGGTTCCCATATTCCACAAGTATTTCCACACTCTCAATTTCAATATTTTTAATAATCAATTGGAGGTTTGCATCTACTGATTCATGACAGCATTCATTTGATCCTTCTGGTGTTTTGCAATCTACAGGTCGTGACTCCCAAAGTCGCGGGTCTCACTCGAGTTCATGGTTGCAAGCTGTGTTAAAGTAAAAAAGTAAGGTTTATAGCTCCTACACACAATCACTTCAGTAAGAAGACTAGATATGTTTATTCCTTAATATATTTTCTAATGTTCTGTTCTATGTTTGACACGCAAGTGATTAAACCATGTTTCATAGGTTTTTAACTGTTGAAGATAATTTTCCCTTCCGCTGTCAGCAGACAAATCCACAAATCTGTAAGATTTTCTTTTATCTTCGGTGGCAGGTTATCCAATTTTACCAACTTATCTTAAAAGGATTTAGTATACATCTATGCTCGTTAGTAACTTGAGATTTAGTTCTGGAAAAATAATCAAATAGTGTTTCTTCCGCATTTTTCAATCTTTCGACTTGTTTACTGCCTTTGTAGTGAATCTAGTATTGGTAGGTTCATCAAAACACATTTATAACTAAAGATCGGATATAGTGAGGAGAAGATGGAGGCTCAGAGCCTGATTTAAGGACCAAGCTGTAGATGACTTATAAGTGTTAAGAGTATGAAATTGGAAAACCAAGTGAGGAATGGAAGCTGATCGCATAACAGGACAAGACCCACTAAGGATTGTAGAGCCAATGATGATCATCCTTTGCCATTAAAATATTTTCTTCTCTTCCTTGAAGGTTTTTATTTAAACTATTTAGGTTGTTGGAAAGGACAGAGAAAAATACTAATTTTAATAGCCTGACAGAGTCATAAAGGCAAATAAATAATATTCAGATTTAGCACCTTTCAATGACAGAACTTGTTTAATACTTTTCCTTTCGACAGCCACCTGATCACCCTGATCTCGGTTTGATAAAAAAGGTTTTGATATTGTGAAGACATGTGAGCTAACCCTTGCTCTTTAGTTCATTAGCCCAAATTTCCATGCCATGTACAAATACCCAAATGTCCTAATCTCCAAGTATGACTTAATTTTGTGATAAGCTAGATTGAAATATTGCAATATTGGTCCCCACAAATCATCAACCACTATGACAAAACACTAGTTTTTAAAGACCTTCCAAATCTATATTCATGTTGGCTATAGTTCATTGGCAAACCGGATGGTCCGGGTTCAATCCCAACAGACTCCAGAGATTTTTCAATTTCTAACTTAACTGAGCCAGCACTATACTCGGGGGCATTGAAGCTGACAACCCCGGCTACATAAGTAGTTGTTAACACTAAAACCTGAGCCAGAAACTTATATGTATGAAAGATAGACAATAAGCCAATTGGCTGCACTATAACTTTGGTTTCCAAGAAAAAATATGTATTACAGTGTAAATAGAGATCAAATACTAGATTAGATCAAATGGGGATTAAACTATACCTTATTGCCTATGAACACATTAATTAATCTCTCTAATGTCTTCATAGCATAGAAAAAACAATATTTCTCTAATGCTACATTCGCCTATCTTATCTTCTAGCATATGTTTCAGATTCTTTCTTCAATTTTCAGGATAGGAGTGATAATTAAATAAGTACTTACCTTATTTCCCACCATAAGCATGGGAAACTCGTCCCTGTCTTTCACTCGAAGTATTTGCCTGTGGAATTTATATATTTCATCAAAACTAGATCTTTCAGTTACTGAAAATACAAGCAAGAATCCTTCCCCAGATCTCATATATTGTTCCCTCATAGCACTAAATTCTTCTTGTCCAGCAGTATCCAAAACTGTAACAAAACATTATTCATAAAAGTTTATTTTAAAAGCAATAACAATCATTAAGCAATGGATAGCAAAAAATGTTTAAGCAATGGAGTATTTCTGCAAATATTATCTAAAGCAGTGATTCTATCGAACTATCTTTTCAAACTTGGGCTCTATATCTGCACTTCCGATATGCAAACAATGATGCCATTTTAACATTCTAAGCAATTTCACAATTTCGTTTTAATAGCAAAAAGTCAACTCTCATAAATAAGATTTTGCAAACGGAACCAAACAGTTAAGAGCTTCACTGGACAATTTTCTGGGTATTCTTGCATTCTTCGGTTCCAAAACTGATCCGGGCTTTAGGGAAAAAGTCTAGTTTTAACATTCCATCGCTTGAATAGGTTTTCCTTTCATTTTTGTTGGAATATTACCTTATCAAAACAAATTGTACAAAAGGGGTTTCAGTACCCATATGTTCTTGTCATGGCTGGTTGCTGGTTTGAATTTATTCGGGGAAATATTCACAGAGTTGTTTTTTTATATTGTCCAAAGTAGCTTACATATCTGTAAAAACTTGCTCAAAGTTTATACTATTATCATACTTGGCTTATTCATCCATGAGTTCTTGAATGTGGTGGAATGAATCAAAATTCTTTTTTCCAATAATTGGAATCTGCCATAATTCAATTTGTTTTTTATAAATCTGTTAACATGGCAAGCCACTATTAAGAATATTTAGGTTTTCGAATAAATCAGCAAGGAAAGCTAGCCTGATAAGCCAAAGGGAATTTGATAATAGATCTTCATAGGGAGCGTTCAAGTATTACGTAAGATTTTTAACCCCCCCGGCCTGCATTACGTAATACTTGAACGGTCCCTTATTCCAAATTATCATCTTTCAAATATGTACATAAAAAATGCTGCTATTAACTAAAAAACTCTTTTCAAGACATTACCCTTTGAAAGCTAAGACTTTTGTGTGGCAAAGAAGATTTACGTATTATAAGAACCCATGTTTTCACAAATTTTTCTGAAAATGCGAGCTTATATCCCTTTTTTAACAATTTGTAAGTATAGTATCTCAAACTTTAGAAGAAGTTTAATCCTGACTACCCGCACAAAGCCAACTGTTTACACTGCAAATGCGCAGAATACCCTAAATACGCCAAGCAGTCCGTAAACTAAAGATAATTGCCGTCGCAAGTACGCTATCCCCTCTCTCCTACCCTCCCCTCCAAGCGCAGACAGAACGCATGCAAATTGTCTTCAAATTTGGTGATTTATTTGGCAATGTAAAGATTTTTTTTGCCGGCACTGTAGATTGTCAAACATAATCAAAAATTTTGGGTGGCGGAATTTTGTGCCGGTGGGTGTAGTTTTCACTGAAGATAGAGGAAAGATTAAGCTTTCAGGTGGTATGTTTAAAATTATAATAAACCGAAAATTTATGTACTATATCGATGGCTTAGTGTGAAAACCTCGTATCTCATTAAATTACAATTTTACAGGAGAGGCTAAAAACTGATTTTCTGATTAATATAACCTTAAAACAAAAATTACGTTACGTATTTTTAATTCGAGGATTACGAGACAAATATCTGATATTGGCTATTAAATTGGAAATACAAATATTAACTATGAAAAACACGTAAATATCCTTGCAGTATACTGCCGTGCTTATCAAAAACGCCGTATCTGCAAAAATGTGAAAAAATGAAATTTTTACTTTTTTCTAACCCAAATGTGCAGATCTATCTTATTTGCTTACTAAAAAGCATGTTAAGTCAAAACACATTGAACACACCGCATATTATGCCGTATCCTGTGTAAATGTATACGAATTCTTAAACTAAAATTGATTTTACTCGAATGTGATGTCTCTGCAGATACGGCGTTTTTGCCTTTGCCCAAGTAACTATACCTCGTATATCTTGATATACGTGTTTTTCATCTCAAATGAGGTTGTGTTTATTATTATTTACAAGGTTTTCATTTTTCACAGCTTATTGCACACCTCCAAATACTAGGTTGATACAATACAAATCTTTTGATTTAAAGTTCATAAAATGTTTCTATATGCCGGACTACCTTTTGTTGTTCAAAAAAAACATTTCTGCAAGTTGAATCTCTCAAACAAACACTCCAAATTAAGTACCAAATTCTTGGTTATAAATATATGTGGTATTCACACCAAATCGAGAGAGCAATTGATATACAGTGGTTTTTTTTTTGGCTGTAGAAAATAGTCTAGTGTATTTGGATTTTTTCTAACAGTTGTAAATCGTGAGATACAAGGTCTTCAAACTAAAACCACCAAAATGTCATTTTAGAAAAAAAAATGAGATAGGAGGTTTTCACACTAAACCATCAATATATCATCACAAAACCTAAAAAAGTGTCACAAAGTAGCCTCATTTTACAGTATAGTATAGTTTCTTATCACTATGACAAATGTTTTACCATAAACAGAGGATAAAATCTAATTTGCAATAGTTTAAATACCAGAACAATGACTCATTAATTATGAAATATAATCAATGTTTATATTTATGAAACAACATGCTGGAGTTCAGGTGTTGAGATTCATAATATTTTTATATGCATGATGGTACACATGTTCGATTATGAAATGAATCCTACTTACTGTCTAATTTTGCTGGAATATCGTCAATGACACATTGTTTGGTATAAGAGTCTTCAATAGTAGGATCATAGTCAGCTGCAAAGTAACTCTAAAAAAGAAAAATAATATTTTTGAGTGTAGGCAATCTTACAAGGTTATGGACTAAATTCGTCCATATAAATAAGGAGATGTAACACATTTTCGGTTTTTTGACAAAACAAAGTAGATTTCGATTCTAATTCAGTTTAAAAATAGTGTTATACTCCTAAAATAATGTAAATCAGACATATTTTTTAAAATACCTGAATGAATTGTAGAGTTATAGCTGATTTTCCTACACCACCTCCTCCAACTATTACCAGTTTGTAAGTTTGGTAATTAGGAACTCGATCTCTATCGTTAATTTTAGACATTTTTGTTACGAACTCTTTTTCTACCAAACTAAAATATAAATTGTGCAAATACGATACCCAAATTTTTATCTAATACAAAGTGTAGTTACACCTACCACTGAAGTTAGCAATAAACATCAGAACAGAGTAGCCAAAGCAGAAAAAAATAATCGCCAATGTCAATAAAAATTTAAACTGTCAATATGGTTTTCTGGTGACAATTCTACGCACACTCATAGGCGACGTTTAGTTAAATCTAAAAAGGTCTAATATAAATATTAATATTATTAAAAACAATAAAATCTTTCATCAGCATTAGCCAAAAGAGTATAAATCAAAGTTAGTTTAAATTGTGATACGTATAATTATCTATTTTTGTTCCAAATTAATTTAAACTCGATGTTACTTGAAGCCACAACTAATTTATGTATCTCCGTCAATGAAAAGCCGGCAAATTGCAAATTTTCAATACCTTTTCTGTTGCTTTTTAAGAAACCTAAAACTTAGTTAAAATAATTGATGGTATGCTAATAATCAAAATTTTCATATATTTGCTTATTTTTTCTGTAATTTCCCCTAATTAGAAATCTATAAATAACTGTTGGACATTCTTGTTTAGTGTCATTGTCACAATTTATAATTTTGGCAGAGTTGCCGTTATACGAAATGTGTATGTTTTAAAAAGGTGGTAAAAATAAATTTGTAGTAATACCAAAAAACTAAATTTTATTTTTTTATAGTCTACAATACATATATAAATAATTAAAAACATTTGTAATGTTTTCTTTAACGATAAAATATTTTATCGTACAGAATGTAAATGAACATCTGTTGTTATTAGAGAGTTATTGCCACCGGCAAATAAAGGATCCTTTATTACAGGATACTTTAATAAAGGACAAATACAGGACGGGTCTAAAAGAGTGGTATTGCAAACGCAGTTAAAGAATCTTTTATTTTGACAAATGACATGAAATATTTTTGTAAATATAAAAATAACCTATAAAATTCCATTTGTCGATATAAATTAAAATAAGATAATTGAAGAGTAAAACGTTAAATTTAATTATTTTGTCATTTAAAGATGTTTAGAGAACAACATAATATATCCCATAATACTCATCGTTCAATAATATGGAAGTGCAATAAATTGGAAATACTATTTTAGGAGTTTTTAAATACTTTTGCATTATGGGTATATGTAATGGGGAATTTCTGGAGAATATATTATTAGGGAATAGTGGATATCCATTCCTCAACTACAACTACCGAATGACACCATTCCAGAATTTTCAGACAGAAGTTGTGTTTTTATAATCCATCACAAATCCCTTCAAGAATTGTTATTGAAAGAACATTTGGTATTGTGAAGAGATTTCCCATTTTACCATATGTAATGAGATGCAAGTTACCTTTTATTCAAAGAATAATATCAGCTTGTTCAGTTTTACATATTGCAGTAGTACATAATAGAGAAAACGTTGAAATACTGGCAAATGAGTGTGCTGTTGATATTGATATAGAAGCTGTGGCAGTACATTTTCAACCAGGAGCTAATCTAATGCGACTAAATTGTGTGTGTGTTTGTTTAAAATTATTGTTCGACATTTAAAGCTAGCGCTTAAACTAATTTTATTTTTATTGGACTGCAGTTTGTTAATAAATTTATAAATAAATATAAATATTATATTGGTGACTGATTTTAAGTATTTTATGATCATTAGCAGGTTTTAAATAATAAATTTATAAATATGTATATACATGCTATTGGCGTTTGATCTTTTATCCATTATGGCCCTCTCTTTCTTTCTTTTCACCTCTGGATAACTAGTTATCAGGAAGTTTATCTGACAGATTAGATACTAATAGATATCTGACAGAGAGAAACTTCCCGTTAACTAGTTATCCGGAGCTGAAGAGACAGATACTAAGGATACTGTTATATAAACTTCCCAATAATTAGTTATCTGAAAATGAAAAGACCTCTAATCTGTCAGATAAACTTCCTGATATACAAAAAGATAATAGAAGAATTAAGCTTTATGCTGGTTTTTATTAATTTTTTTGGCAATGTTTAAATAAACAAATACTGATGGCATGAAATGGATCACGAACAAGGAGGAATGAAGAAGGAATTGGAGATTGTGTTTACCATTAAACGCATAAAACTGCAGTATCTGGGACACATATGATAAATCAGCACCGTTACTCCCTGCTGCAGTACATATTGCAAGGTACAGTCAAAGGTAAGCGAAGACCTGGTAGAGGGAGAATATCAATGGAACTGTTTCGAATCGCAGCTAGCAAGGTTACGATTGCTATATGATTTCCAACATTCGAAACGAATAAGAACCAAAAGAAGAAGATGGCATGAAAATGAAAGTGTATTAATACTTTTGATTAAAAACTTTATAGATTCTAATCTATAAAAGATTAAATTTTCAAAAATAAATACTTGAACCTTTGTTCTATTTTGTTAACCTGTTGTTATATATCTGTTGAATAGAACTCTATTTTGAATCTAGAATTTTAACAAATCCTAACTTTCATTAAAATTTATTGATCTTATATCTTCAATCTCTTATATCTTCAATAAATATTTATTTCTATAGAAAAATGTAAAATATATTGAGTTTAATAAATGAGTTACTGATATTTTAAGTCTGATCATTGTAATTAGTAACAATTTAAAATTATTTACGTAATATTCCTTTTTACAACTTCTTGTAATAACTCAAGCTTCAATAAAATGTTCTTTTCTATATTCGTTTGGGTCAAAACATCAATAATCTATATCTCAGAATATTACTTAGAGTTGTTTTTAATAAATAAAACCCAACATACAACTTTAATGATGAAAGTTTAATCAAATATCAATCCCACAATACATAAATTATCAATCCAAAGAAGCGACAAGATAAATTCAAAATACAAGTGAAGTTCCACCTTTCTTCACATTTTTGACACGTTATGTCAAAATACAGGAACTTTTATTAAAATAAAGGTGTCCTCTAATTTTCCTTAAATACAGGCGGCCTGTATTTTATTAAAAGACAAAAATAAAAGACGCAATACTGCGCATGCTTATATGTCAAAATAAAGGATCTTTTATTACAGGTCGACTTAAAAGACGTTGGCAATAACTCTCTATTGATTAAAAAGTCTTTAGTTTTTAATATTTTCCTTGCAATTGGCAACTCTGTAATAAACCATTCTCCGTGGGGGTAGAATAAAAGTAAGATCTGGATAATGAAATCTAAATTAATTTTACCAGTAAATATTCTAATCATTTTTCTTCTTTTAAAAATCTTCTTCATGTGCCGTGCTCACTTATCGAGCGTTGGCTATAGTAATTTTGTTGACGGCAACTCGGAACAAGGATGCAGAGGATCTGTTAAACCATTCTCTCAGGTTTTTAAGCTACAACGATCTTTTTCGACCTGGTCCTCTTCTTCCCTCTACCTTGCCTTGTATTATTAAATGGAGTATATTATATCTCTGAAAGTGTCGCATAACATGACCAAAATATTCAAGTTTTCGATTTTTAACTGTTCTGACGACTTCCGTGACTTTTCCCATCCGATGCAAAACAACTTCGTTACGAACTCTATCCACCCAACTTATTCGTAGGATTCTGCGATACACCCAGATTTCAAAGGCTTCCAGTTTCTTGAGAAGTGTATCCGTTAAAGTCCAACCTTCGACACCGTACAAAAGAGTAGAGAACACGATAACATATCACTGATCTAATTTTCAGATTCAAAGTACATAATGTTGTTTCCACATAAAAGTTTTTTTATCTTAAAGAATGCAGCTCTGGCCTTCTCTATACGTATTCTAATTTTTTTGCTCATGTCCCAGTTCCCATGTAGATTACAACCAAGGTAGGTGATACTGTTAGTTCTCTCCAGTTGTTCACCATAAGCTGTCACTACTTCCGGTTGTATTGGCGTCTTACTGACAACCACCACCTTGGTCTTTGCGGTGTTTAGCTTGAGTCCATATTCATCACATGTTGTGGTAACCTATAGGGCTTTTCATCGATTGTCATTTGTTTCGAGCTTCTGTCATATGTTGTATAATCTGTGTATAATATTAATATACACGGATTATACGACATATGACAGAAGCTCGAAACAAATGACTGTGAATGAAAAGCCCTATTAATCAGATGTTGAAGTTCTTCGTAATTGCTTGCAATTAACAACTTGTCATCCGCATATCTCAAAATATTAATATTGACGCCATTCACTTTGATACCACTGCTTTATTGAAAACAAACTCAGAATAGATGTTAAATATTAGTGGGGACAAAATGCATCCCTGCCTTACTCCCCTTCGTATTTGAAGTTCTTCTGAAGTGTCCCGGCCATTCCTGATGTTTGCACGTTGATGACAGTAAAGATTTTTAATAATGCGTAGGTCTTTATCATCAATACCCGCCTGCTGAAGAATAGTAATCATTTCAGTAGGTTTTTCTCGATCAAAGACCTTCTCAAAGCCAATGAAACACATATAATTCTGACTGTTTTCGTGTGCTATTTTGTGTTAATTTGTGTATCTAATTTGTATCGTAGATATGATTGTTGAAAAAAATTAAATTTTTAATTTTGGTCGTGGTTGTGTCGTGTGTTGTATGTGTATTGTGTATGAGAATTTCTACAGTATGTTCTTCAACTTCCATTATTCCGCTATTGTTGGCGTGTTCTTGTTTTTGACTTCTTCTTTTAGTGTTGACAACCAAAGCCTACTGTATTCTGCTGATGGGTTTGCTACACATTTTTCTTCGTTAATTTGGATGAGGGTTGCTTCTTTGACTTTTTTCTTTTTCATGTCCGTTTCTTTCATGATTATTGATCCATCTTTCCATTGTACTCCGTACTCGTTGTCCCAGGTATGTTTGCATACCTGGGATTTCTCGAAGTCTCTATCCTCGATATATGTTTCATCCTCGTCTCCCCTAGTCTTGCAGTTTCTCGTTTCTCCCATGTTACATTCACAGGGTTTGTTTTGCTAATTTTGTGACGTGATCATCACGTACTGGAAGCTAAAGACAGCTCAACTCAGAAAACACCAAGGTCTCATTAGCTTTTTGACGTCATGCGAACTCAGCCGGAAGTAACCGTTTGTTTCTTAGCTTCGCCTAGGTCAAAATGGACCAGGAACAAACAAGCAAATCAAACAAAAAAGCGGAACAACGCAGACTCAGTTTTCCAGAAACTATGGCACTGGATTCCGTTACAGTCCATATTTATGAAGATGAAGAGCAAGAGGTCCTGTTAGCAAGCATGAGTGAGCATGAGCAGGAAAATGATTAATCGGAACAAATATCTGTTAAACAAGTCCTCAATCCAAAAGAGGCTCAACAAAAGGCGCTAAAATCTATCGCAGAGCCACATATTGTGCTCAACTTTGTACAGGAGAAAAAGGGTTGCGTAAGTGATAATGGCAGACTTATTATTCAAGAGAAGGTAGAAGGCCAAAGACCACGAGAAAGATATCCAGCGAGATGGATTGACCAGATCACAGGAAGTTTCTAAAGATCTATGCATAAAATAATAGAAATGACCAGAGACTTATCACGAAGAAGAAGTGTACTTTATCATAATCTCACTATTTTTTTTTAATTTTACCTAGTTACTTAATTGTTCTACTTTGTATTTTTTTAATCTTGTTTTTTAATGTTTCAATGCTACCTTGTGACGGGTAGCTCTTTCAGGAATTCAGGACGACAGACTCAGTAAAACGCAGGTTAAAACAAAGTAAATATATTTCCTGATATTTATATACAGTTCAAAATAACTAAACAAAATAAAATGAAATTCTATCTCGCCCCGTTGCGAAGAAGGCTCCCATCAATAGATGTCTGCAAAAGAAAAATAAAATTAATATTATATTATCAAAATGGAATATCCTTACACCTCACTACAGTGTAAGGCACAAACAGTCACGCAATCAAAATAGTAATAATTATACGGGCAGAGAAGTGGGAATTATTCGGAGAAGTGGAAATGAGTGGGGTATCGTGTTGCGAGCACGTTGAAGCGCTAACAGTTCTATTTGTCGACGTGGTGCTCGAGGCATATCATTGCATCCTTGGTTCCTAATTTAAACATCTTGGTATAGGGCTTTTCATCGATTGTCATTTGTTCCGAGCTTCTGTCATGTGTCACATGATATTAATAACTATATCTACAACATAGGTCTTTGGTTTGTATCATTGGTATTACCAATAACGTATGACGTAGATATATGCATATTATGTGACACATGACAGAAGCTCGAAACAAATGACTGTGAATGAAAAGCTCTATTAGATGAGGAAATGATTAATATACATTAATAGACAAAACATGTGTTTACTTCATTTATCAGATTTTATTCTATTACTTAAGTAAAAACGTAATACTTTTTTTAATTTAGCTTAAATGCCTCGACAACTAAGGACATTGGCATGGTACGCTAGATTTCGCAATCAGATTATAGTTTAATGTGTATTGTGTGTTGACTAAATGCCTTGTTACTTAGTAAAGCCGACTTCATTGTCTTTACAAAGAGACGCTAATAATTGTATCCGAACATCTGCGATCCCTCCGGTGAGTACCGATCCCACAAGGATAGAAATTATTATATTAGTTTATAGTAAAAGCTATATCCTACTATGGTCTGTTTTTAAACCAAGAGGAGTAATTCAAATTTACCGCGCCGTAATTCTTGTTTGTAATTGGTACAACCTCAGACAAGTTTACTCTCACGGTTCTTAAACATTACTAATAAAGTCTAATAACCGTGGCATAGAGGTATATATTAACATAGAGGGAGCCTACCTTCCGCGCTTCCTGACGACAAGATCTAATGGACTGGTTTGCTGCATCTCTTTCTAACACATTATATCGAAAATCTATGATGACATTCAGTGTGAATATAGGCACGGAAGAGGAGGACAACTATAGCAGCTTTACTATGCGTAAAAGTGAAACAGCACTAATCCAAATAAAAAAGATGGTGTCGTCACTTCGCTCTGAATGACACTCTCTCTATGCTAATATATAACTCTATGAACCGTGGTTTACTCCCAAGGTTAATAGATTGGACCTTCTATCTATGAACCTTGGTTTACTCCACTGTTTACTTTGACACTAATGACATTTATACAATTTTGACACTACTGGCATTTTATAGGTTAGTTAAGTTATATCGGAGATTTGTTGTGTTTTATGCATTACTCTTTTAATTTTTAGATTTTTAGTCTACTTGTATATAAAAAACAGTTGTTTTTAGAACTCTTTAGGGACGTATTAGTATAACATAATATGTATGGATTACCGTCGAATGCTGATATATGATCAACCAAAAAAGAAGATGTATTTGGTGATTTTTCTAGTAAGTTTCTTGGGTGTAAATCTGTCTTTTTAGTATACTCCTCCTGGTTTAAAAACAAACCATAGTTAAAGTAAAAACATTAATAGGGCTTTTCATTTTTCATCGATTGTCATTTGTTTCGAGCTTCTGTCATTATGTTGTATAATCTGTGTATAATATTAATATACACGGATTATACGACATATGACAGAAGCTCGAAACAAATGACTGTGAATGAAAAGCCCTATTGGGACCGTGCAAGTTCGGCAAAGCGACCCCTATTTCTACGCTCTGTACTATTATTCGCACTTTTAATTATATTGGCCAATTATATTAGTCCTGGTTACTGGATAATTGTCAAGGCCATAGTCCAAAAAAATAATAAGAAGAAAAAATAAGATTCAGGTTATGTTATGAAAACATCAACAATTGTATGTAGTAAATAAAATTAGTTATTAAAATGCAGTACTGCAAGCAAAATACAATTAATTAAATTTACCTTTATATAATAATTGCATATCATATCAATATTGTGGAGCAATATATAATTTTTCTGCTTCATTGACAGAAGGTATGAAATATACGTCAATTTGACAATTTCAATTGACAATATGAATTATTTAAGATAGTTGCAATATTTCTCCGCGACTCGCGCAGGGTCGTTTCTCGTTTCCCTTTCCAAGTACTTGCACACCGCGAATAGATCAAACATGTGTTTATTTCATTTATCAGATTTTATTCATTCGTTAAATGGAAAATTAATTCTTTAAGAAGAGATTATACCTAAGGTGATAAATAATTCATGTACGCCACTGCTAGATATACAGACGAATTTTCTGCGCATGGTCACTCACATACTAGAGCGAGTTGGAGAATAGAGATAGAGGGAACAGTAGGGATGAATCGATACCACTCGGCATTCGATACCAAGTACTCAGGTCGGTATCGAATCAAAGTATCGATACCTCATTCGATACCGGCTTCTGGTATCGATACTTGTGAGTACTCGATACTCATAAGTGACGTGACCTTGACGTGACGTAACTTAACCACAGAATATAACTTCTTGAGCACAATATTCTATGGTGTGACATGCCGTCACAGAACTGACAGCCACAGGCAACCACAGACATAATAAGAATGTCTATGCGAAGTATGCAGATTACAGGACAGGTTTATAAGACAAATGAAAAATGAAGTAAGGAAAAATAAACAAAGACTTTTGTGGAATTAGAATCAATTAATAATTAATCAATCAACTTTATTTTAATTGTATTGTAAATATTAACCATATATTAACTTTAATAGTATCGAATGAAGGTACCGTATGAGTACTTACTAGCATCGAATAACTCTGAACAAGCTGATATTAATGATATCACTCTTGTCACTGGGTATTGAAAATGGTTTGTTTTGATACCAAGTACTCAGTATCCAATGAAGGTATTGATACCATATGAGTACTTGGTAGCATCGAATCATCCCTGACATGTAAAACTGAACAAGCTGTTATTAATATCACTCTACTAGTACTCGGTATCAAATACAGTTTGATTCGATACCAAGTACTCAGTATCCACTGAAGGTATTGATACCATTATGAGTACATAATAGCATCAAATCATCTCTAACATTATGTAAAACTAAACAAGCTGCTATTAATAATATCACTCTATTGGTGCTCAGGATCAAATGCGGTTTGATTCGATACCAAGTACTCAGTATCGAATAAATGTTATTAATACCATATGAGTACTTACTAGCATCAAATAACTACTTCAATATTATGTAAAACTGAACAAGCTGATATTAATGATATCACTCTACTAGTACTGGGTATTGAATATGGATTGTTTTGATACCAAGTACAATCCTACAACCGATAAGCCAATGATGGCACGTGATCTTGAGTGAAAATACACAGAGGCAAGTGCAGAATAAGAGGCCAGCTGCCACTTCTCGCTTGTCGCTCTGTACTAAGTATTGAATGAAGGTGTTAATACCACATGAGTACTTACTAGCATCGAATATCTATTGCAATATTATGTAAAACTGAACAAGCTAATATTAATGATATCACTACTAGTACTGGGTATTGAATACAGCTTGATTCTCGATACCAAGTATCAAACGAAAGTATTGATACCATATAAGTACTTAGTTGCATTTAATAACTACTAACTATTGCAATATTATGTAAAACTGAGCTAGCTGATATTAATGTTATCACTCTACTAGTACTCAGTATAGGGCTTTTCATTCAGTCATTTGTTTCGAGGTTCTGTCATGTGTCACATAATATTAATATATCTACGTCTTACGTTATTGCATATACCAATGGTACAAACCAAAGACGTATGCTGTAGATATATTAATATTATGTGACACATGACAGAAGCTCGAAACAAATGTCAATCGATGAAAAGCCCTATTGAATATGATTTGATTCGATACCGAGTTATCAGTATTGAATGAAGGTATTGATACCATACGAGTACTTAGTAGCATCGAATCATCCCTAGACATTATTCTTTAAACAAAAGGTAACAAGAATCTCATTACATAAGTTAAAAAGGAAAATATCTTCAAAATACCAAATGTTCTTTCAATAAAAATTTTTGAAGCTATTTGTGATTGATTATACAGCATTTCAACTGCTGTCTGAAGATTCTGCAATTAGGTCATTAGGTAGACTGGATATCCACTATTCCCTAATGATACACTGTCCATAAGTTCCCCACTTTATCCTACCCATAATAAGACAAATGAAGCAAAGAAAAATAAACAAAGAATTTTGTGGAATTAAAATCAACTTTATTTTAATTGTAAATAACAGGCAAGATCAAAGTAAACAATATAATAATAACAAAGTTTATTTTCATGAAAAAAAATATGCTCATAAAAATATAAATTACAATAAGAAATATTATTTTGTTCCAACCTCTTGACACTTGGTGCTGTATCTGGTTCTGGGTGTACTTCAATCTTACTTTTTTTATATGCAAGGATATATTGAGCATCTATACCTAGTTGAAGTCGAAGGCAAAATACTTAATAAAAAAAAACTACTGAAAAATACAAAGCTTGTACTGCTATTTGTAAGTTAAGATTATCCAAAATACACAATTTTTGTCTCACCTCACCCTAGTCAAATAGACAGAATAAACGAATGCAGTGTGATTCCTGGGTGTAACAGCACATTTAGTAGAAAATAATGTATATGTAAGTATAGCAACTTGGGCATTAACAAAAAGACATACAGTCGATTACATATGAGAAAACCTGGTTATCAAGAAATGGGACATACCACTAACCAAAATTCATGTAGCAGTAACAGATAATGTTGGCTGCCATAAGTGTCTTTAGGTGGAAATAAACATCTAAGTACCTTGTTTTCCACATACAATAAACCTCATAGCTGAAGAAGTACCTAAATAACCTTCTGTTAAAGCAGCTATAATAGTTCAAGAAATTGTTCAGTGAATTAAAAATAGTGTTGTGCATACGTTACGAAAAATCCAAATGTGTAATAATGTTACAGAAGTATTAGTTTTATTGTATATAATTGTAACTTATTCAGATGTAAAAATTAGATGGAACTCAACCTTTTGATATCCGACCGTCTCCTAAAGTTAAAAGTATAACATCTCCAGCAGACTTGGCAATGCTGTAGAAATAGAAACATTTAATGAACTTGCATCTTTAACTTTCCGTGCCAAAGTCTGGTTTTAGCATACTAACAATTTGTTCCTATATTTGAGCTAGGTCATTCAAATTTATTTACCTGTTGTTAGTTTTAAAATATTGTTGAACTTAAGTTCATATTTCGTTCCTTACAAAAAATCTCAGAGGATGTTAGCTTTTGTGGTCGTACCTACTAAAGGTAAGAATTGTAACTTTTAGCATTGTACCTACTTTAGGTGAATAATAGTACATTATATACCGCGGGACTGAAGTAGTACATTTAATCCTGAAGGTAAAGTTTATGGCCCGACCGCAGGGAGGGCCATAATTTACCTGAAGGATTAAATGTACTTCAGTCGCAAGGTATATACGATACTTTTCGTACTTCCGGTATGATTTTATTAATTATTTCAATAATTTCAATCAGTTTTTTCTCTCTTCAACTCATTTAATAAACTGTCTTTAAAATAAGTTACCATAGTAACATTGCGTTGTGACAGTTATAATTTAGAAACATTGTCATTACTAGTGTCATTGTAAAGAAACATTGTTATTGATAATTATTGGTATCATGAGTGAAGAAGGTGTATCTGATATTGATAAAAGAGCAGCCGAAGTAGGTGAAGAATTGTTACCACCGAAATCTAGAAAACTATACGAGCAGCAGTACGATGCTTTTAAAAAGTGGTGCCGCTTAAAAAATGTGAGACAACCTACTGAAAATGCGCTGTTAGTCTACTTCGATGATAAATCAAAAGCGGTTTGTGCCTCAACTCTCTGGGCACATTACTCAATGCTGAAATCGGTTATTAACATTAGAGAAGATATTGATATAAGTAAATTTCCAAAATTATTAGCTTTTTTGAAGAGAAGAAATGAGGGATTTAAGCCAAAGAAGTCAAGAATTCTCACGTCTGAGCAGGTAGATCAGTTCTTACGGGAGGCTCCGGATGATAAATATTTAATGCTTAAGGTAAATTTGGAAATTTGTTTATATTCAGAAATTTTAAGAAATCAATTTTTTTGTAGGTTGCACTTATTTTGGGCGTTGCGGGAGCTTGTCGTGGAAAAGAGTTGGTTGATTTAGAAATCGACGATGTGAGAGATTTGGGCGATTCCTTCCTAATTGCGATTAGAAACACCAAAAATAAAATTGACCGAAATTTTGTGATCAAAAATTCAGAAAACAGTGCCATCAGTTTTGTGGCGATATTTCGGAAATATGTGGCATTGCGAAAGACAGGGACAACTCATTCAAAATTTTTTGTTCAATACATCAACAAAGAATGTACTACGCGAGTAGTAGGAAAAAACATGTTTGGTACAATTCCACGGCAAATAGCAGCTTTCTTGAAATTAGAAAATGCGACGTCTTATACGGGACATTGTTTTAGACGCACATCTGCGTCTTTGTTAGCTGATTCGGGAGCAACAATAGACGTGCTGAAGAGACATGGAGGATGGAAATCCTCCAACGTGGCCGAGGGATATATTGAATCGTCTATTAAAAATAAACAAAAAATTTCAGATAAAATATTTGGTCAAGTCGCCGATTCGTCCACTATAGTTATGCCACAGTCCTCATTCTCGCTTCCTGTTTCCGCAGGATCTTCGAAACAAACACCAGTTCAATATGAAAAGGACCTATCTGTTACTCGTCAGTTACCTGCTGCATTAACCCAGGAAAGACTGGTCAATATGACGAACTGTCACAATATTAATTTGAATATTAACGTTAATTACCATTCTAATTAATTATATTTTTCAATAAAATATCCCTTAAATTCGTTTGTTTGTGATTTAATCGTTCCGGGAGTTTCGTCAATATTTAATCCCGGAGGGATTAAATGTGACACTTTAGTACCTGTCACAAGGGAGTGAAGTTGTCACTTTAGGCCCGGAAGTACGAAAAATATTTTTTTACTTATTTTTTATTATCTCTTATTTATTATTTAGAAAATTTTGCATGAAGCACAAAATATTTGCTGACGATTTTTTTTGGTAAGGATAAAAAACTAACGATGAAAACATCTTGGTAATAAGCAAATGCATGCAAGAGTAGAAAATTTAGTTAACCAGGTATAAAGGGAGCGTTAGGGAGAAATTACTCTTTAGTGATAATTAGGGCTATAACAGGGCAGATGTTGAAACTTATTGTGATAAATATAAACATAAATATTGAACTCCATGCTGGTCCTCTGAATAGAACCCACAGAAAGACAGATATACATATACTAGATTTGAATATGGTCCTTGTTTTAACTGTGGAAGCCAGAAAAGTCAAAAAACAAAGTACAGTTGTTATTTATGTAATAACTTGATGTGCTTAGAACACATAAAGAGTATTTATGTGTGGGAAATGTTCAGAAAATGATTGACTTTCTTTAATTGTACAGTTACCTAATATTATAAGTGAATAAATTCATCTTTAGTTTAAAAATAATTAAGTGATTTTTTTGTTTATACCTACTTAGTAAGATTTCAAGGTTTTTCCTCACTTTTTAGAATAGTTGTTTGTTTTTTATGTAAGTAATTTTTGTTAAAATAAATGTTTGTTGTAAATAGAATTTTTAAATAAAACTGTACCTATTTAATAATACCCTTGAAGTAATTAAATTTTAAAAATGTCTAAAAATGATAGGACTAGGGAATGTATACATACATAGTCCCAGAGACGGATTTGAATATGTAACAAGGGAAGCATCTGGCTAAAAGTGTATACCAATTTCCAAAATTATACTTACTTACCATTGCTTTACTACAGAAATTTATAGTATAACACCAAACTCAACTACTGTACAAGAATGTAAAAATGTATTAATAAGAGAGCTGAAAAAAAGGACTCTTAGACCCCAGGTTTGAAAGCCTATACATTTACCAGATCCTGTTGCACATGGAAGAGCCATACCAAAACTGAAGACCATGGTTACGCAGAACCAGCAAATAGCCCAATCTCAATTGAATCATATGATGCAGCTTTGATTGAGCAACCTGAATATGATTTATGGAAACACCATAAGGAGTTAGCACTTGGGCACAAAACGAAAAAGAAAATGCATCTTCAGGGTGATGAAGTTTCTCTTTATTTTTTCAATCCGGTAGTATCACTTAAAAAGCAGTCCATTTGCGGAGTGGGATGAAATGAAATTTATATTTTCATGCTTGTACAACTATGCCCTACAATGTTCTGAAACTGTTTCTTGTGGCATGTTTAATTTAGTATTATGTTTATAAAATATGGGATTGAATTAAAATATTGTTGGTGTAATGAAAATTACATTTCTTGGTAATGAAAACTACTGAACGTTTTAATATCCACTTCAGAAAACGTTATCAAAATACAAAACATTAATAAATTAAAGAAATTTTTTATTGCTTGGTAAAAAAAATTCTTCTGACTCATTCAAATGATTTAAGTACCTAATTTTATCTGACTCATTCATATTGACAATTCAGACATATTATACATTTTAACGTAGATGACTTTAAAATGATATTGCCAATATTTATGAGTTGCGTTCTTGGGATGACTTTATTGGAAGATAGTTATTATGAATACCTACATGAAATCAACTTCAACTTAAGAATATTCATCAAAAAATATTATTCCGAAGAGCAACTCGAATTATAAATTTAATGTCAAACTTAGAAATAAAATAGTATCTAAATTGCATAAGATGCCACAAGGAAAGCTTCAGAAATTATAAACATTTAGGCAAAAAACTCTTCGTGAGAGCAACCTCCCAAAAAAAGTAGTTTGTCTAAATGTTTACTGGTAAGCCTATTACGGTTTTTAGTCATGATTGCACCTGCTTTTGAAAACAAACGTTCACATGGAACTGAAGTTGCAACCACAACTAGAAACTGTCTGGCTTGTTTGTACAACATGGGAAACATTAGTTTCATTTCCTCCCATTCTTTCAACGGGCTACTTTTTAAATAAGAAACACTATTTGATAAATATAGAGTCACCTCATCATCATTTGTTGCTCTCTTTCGATTTCTTTGACCCATAGCCAACTGTTTATGAATTTCCCAAAAATCATATTCTTTATTTGTTGAATCGTCGTCCGAGTCACCTCCAGTGCCTGCACCACCATCAGAGCTAGAGGGAGTTGTTGACTTTACCAACTGCTTTAATTTCTGAATGGCAATCCCACAAGCAGTAGCATTTTGGAAGTGAAGTGCCTTGAACCTAGGATCTAACAATGTTGCTATAGCAACATTGGAGTTAAATTCAATTTTTGCAAACCTCTTATCAATTTCTTTAAGTAAAGTTGTTTTGACTTGTTTTACTATATCATTCGCAGTCTGCACTAAATTAATTTGTTTTACCAAACAATTTAGCATGGGAATAACTGACGAAATTGTAACGTATCTCTCTCCAGATGCTTCCTTAGTTACATATTCTAGAGGTCTAAGTATGGGTAATAACTGTTTTAATATCTCAATTTCTTGAGGACTTGGCATGTCTGGGGCATTACTGTTATCAATTAAAATTATGGTAACTGGTCGGACCATTAGCAAAAATCTTTCTATCATATAGAATACTGAATTCCACCTTGTGCTTACATCTAAAATTAGTTTTTTTACTGAGCCTTCCGAAGCCCCACTATCAATTTGGATTTTACGTAATTTGTCAGAATTATTTACACTATTTTTTATAAACTTTACAATATTCCTAACTTTATTTATAATTACTTTTATAACATCATCTTTTAAAGTTGCTTCAGATATTAAGTTAATAGTGTGAGCAAAACACGGAAGGTAGTTACTTTCCCCAACTAGTAATCTTATCCCAGCCACCATATTCGCTCCATTGTCTGCCACTACACATCTCACTTTAGAAATTGGAACATTCCAATTTGAAAGAATAAACCTCATCCTATCAAATATGTATTCTCCTGTATGGTTTGTTTTCAATTCTGTTACCCCAATGTCACGGCTACACATACTAGTACCCTCCAAAAAATGTACAGTTAAGCCCAAAAAACCTTTTTCAGCCATCGTTTCTGTCCAAATGTCACAAGTAACACAAACCCATTCCGCATTCAATAACCTTTGCTTAAAAAGTAGGGACGTTACCTCATATTTTTCAGCTAGTTTTTTTTTTATGAAGGTTGCTGATGGTACTTTGTAGAAAGGTGCCACCTCCTTCATCAAGTTTTTGAAACCTTCACCTTCTATAATGTGAAATGGTCTCAAATCCTTACATATAAAATAAAGCAGTGCCATCGTTATCCTGATGTACCGCAAACCTCCTTCTGAAAAAAAAAGTAAAATATAAACTCATACCAGAATATAGGGAGACAATTTAGATTTTACCCTTTTCAGAAGAAATTCTTCTGAAAGCCTTCCTAATTGGTGAAATTGTTGGGTCATCACTGGCTGACCCCGGAAGTGAGCCAACGCTTGACTCACTTGCACCACTTGGCCCTGGAAGTTCTTGTATTCCACTATTTGGTTCTGGAAGAACACCGCTGGGCCCCGGAAGATCATCTGCACCACTTGGCACGGGAGGGTCATCTACATCACTTGGTCCCGGAAGTGAATTTCTCAGCATATTGCTGATGTCCCTAAAAATAATACAAACTTTCTTTATTTGTTTCCAATCCAAAATCTCTACTACTGGTTTAATTATATCTATATTATACAAAGAATGTGTGTCCAAACTTGTTTTCATCTGCAATAGAAGCGGACCAGCAAACAGGAATGTTCAGTACATTATTTTCCATCTTCTAGTATGCTGGTAGTTGTATTTAGGGATAATTCGATACTATTAGTAAGTACTCATATGGTATCTTTACCTGCATTCGATACTAAGTAGGTACTATATAAATATGCATAAATATGTATCGAATATGGTTTCATTCGATACCAAATACTCAGCATCGAATGACAGTATTGGTACCATATGAGTACTTAGTAGTATCGAATCATCCCTAAATCCACATTTCGAATACAGTTTCATTCGACACCAAGTACTCAGTATTGAATGAAGGTATCGATACCATATAAGTACTTATTAGTATCCAATCATCCCTAAATCCACATTTCGAATACACTTTCATTTGATACCAAGTAGTCAGTATCGAATGATGGTATCAATACCATATGAGTACTTAGTCTTAGTAGTATAAAATCATCCCTAAATGCACTTAAACAAACATTCCCAAATACAACTATGAGCTTACTAGAAGCTGGAAAATAATGTATTTGTTTGCAAAATAATGTACTTAACATTATTATAATATATATCGAACTCTCCCCCATATCACTGGTATTGAGTATGGTTTCATTTTATACCAAGTACTCAGTATCAAATAAAGGTTTCGATACCATATGAGTACTTAGTAGTATCAAATCATCCCTATATGCACTTACACAAACATATATGCATATACTACGTGTCTGCGTAACTTGGAACAATATGGGAAACTTTTTTGTTATCAATTTTACGAAAAAAAGTTATTCTACATAAACTACTCTGCATAGCCTAAAAGCTAAATAATCATCAGATATCAAATTTTATCAACAGTATACGAAGTATGTCAAAAATATAAATTTCGCTCAAGAGTAAATAAAATAATATTTTTCACAATATCGAAAATTGTGATTAAAAAAAGTTTTTTAGAATTAAAAGCTATGTTCCAATACGTAATTACATCCTTCTAATTGAAATATTCTGAACTGTAAATGTACTTTACTCTTGATCGAAATTCATATTTTTTGACATACCTCATATAATATTCATAAAAATAAAAGTAATATCTGATGGCTGAATCTTAGGTTTTAGATCATGCAGAACTTTTTATGAAGAATAACTATTTTTTTGTAAAATCAATAATAAAAAAGTTTTCAAATGGTTCCAACTTACAGGGACATACTGTATATATTTACATATATAAAATTATAGTTATATTCTAATTTTAACACTTTGACTGCCATGTGTTACCTGAATATACAGTGGCTGAGCTCAAACCGTCACGGGTATATTTACATATACACATGATGTGCACAAGGCTTATAATAAAAAAAATGCTTTTCCAGGTCACTTGCGAATATTTTTGTCAAACTACAAAAAATATAATTAAATTATTTAAACAATGTATCTAAGGTATGTTGATAAACAATATATATACATTTACATATAGGCATAGCCTTTAATAAAAAATTGCTTTTTCAGGCCACATGTACATTTTTGTCAAACTTTTTGTTAAAATATAATTAAATTATTTAAACAATGTACCTATCTAAGGTATGCTGATAAACAATTTCACATACATGTGCATAACAGGTGGTGCACACACACGTGACCTTTAATAAAAAATTGCTTTTCCAGGCCAGGTGTATATTTTTGTCAACTTTTTGTTAAAATATAATTAAATTATTTAAACAATGTACCTATCTAAGGTATGTTGATAAACAATTTTACATACATTTACATAGCACGTGGCGCATACACGTGACCTTTAATAAAAAATTGTTTTTCCAGGCCACGTGTATATTTTTGTCAACTTTTTGTTAAAATATAATTAAATTATTTAAACAATGTACCTATCTAAGGTATGTTGATAAACAATTTTACATACATTTACATAGCACGTGGCGCATACACGTGACCTCTAATAAAAAATTGTTTTTCCAGGCCACGTGTATATTTTTGTCAACTGTTTGTTAAAATACAATTAAATTATTTAAACAATGTAGGTACCTATCTAAGGTATGTTGATAAACAATTTTACATGCATTTACATAACACGTGGCGCGAAAACGTGACCTTTAATAAAAAATTGCTTTTCCAGGCCACATATGTATATTTTTATCAAGCTACAAAGAATATAATTAAATTATTTAACCAATGTATCTAAGGTATGTTGGTAAACAATTTTGAAAACATTTTTATAAAATAATTATTTTGGCGCGAATTTGGTGTGGCAGTCAAAGCGTTAAATATTGATTAATATCAAAAATTTACTTACATAAACATTTTAGCTCCAACGCTATTTTTAATTGGTCCTGGTCTTTTGTCTAGTGTAATGCTATGGACGCTGGATAAATGTTTATATAGATTGGAAGTGTTTCCACTATATTTGATTGTTTTTAAACATTTTTTGCACGTTGCTTTTGTGGCATCCATTTTGGTAAAAAATTTCCACACTTTAGATTTCGGAGGAGGCATTTTTATGTTTTACTCACACGCACACGATACCACGAAACAATTAACTTATAAACAAAGTTTAAACTTAAACTTATTTAAACTATACTACACTTTAATTAAACTATACTACTGTAAAACTAAACTTTACTATTATACACTATACTAACTTTAAACTCTAAATTTTTAAACTATAAATAACAACAAAAATTTAAAAATAATATAGAAATAAGACTAAGACCGTTACAACAACATACACATACACCGTTAGTGAACAAAGTTCAACAAACAATGAAAATGAAGTTTTTGGCGGGTTATTTCTTCTGCAAATAACAAAAGAATTTTTATTTATTTGACACAGCAATAAAAGCGGAATCTATTAGGTGAATTGAAAAATTCTAAATAATGTGAGCCAAAATATTGTTCATAAACAGAGATCTACATCTAATGTTGGCATTTACGCTAGTATAAGGTAGATGTCAGATGTGGTCACGAATATTGTTATTTAAAATTTAAATTTAATTTACAATATAATGTATGTTAAAATTTTCCCATTATTGTAACATTTAAAGCGTTTTTATCCTCATATTTTTAATTTTGGTAGCTTAGCGTGTTATGTGAACATCCTGTGAATAACTGATGATCACTATAAAATCGTTATAAATAGGTATTAGATCGAAAATATATTTTATGTATTCCGCATGTAAGACTTTTATTAATATATCTACCTTTTATAAAGAATTCTAATAAAAAATAGGATTCTAATAAATTCTTTCCATGAGGGAAGCTCAGGATAGAAGCCGATGGAAAGAGATAGTTGCTCATATTATAGGGAATCACGACACTCAGCAATGAGGAAACGACTGAGGAATAAAAAATAATTTTTTGTGACATATTATATAGTGCATATGAGATATAGAGTTGTCACCTAAACACTGCCATGTAAGGTTCTACCTACAATTTCCCAACCAATATGGTTGATGTCATGTGATGCCAGGGGTTAATCTGGAAATATTTTTAACATCCTTCAAAATCAGATTATATAATGTAACCCTAACTGTTTAAAATCAATTTAAGGGATTTTACCCATACAATTTGGTGGCTTAAAGATAAAGCATGTAAACCTGTGATAACACTGATGATGAAATATTGATTCCGAAAACGTTTTGTTATAATACAGCCCTTTTTAGGGTTTTTAAATATACCTTTTACAAAATAAGGTTTTTATTTTTTGTGATTTATGGTATACAACCAGTACAGGAATTTTTCCTTGTGATATTAATAAAACAAAGGTGTAAGTATTTATTTTTGAAATTTGAAACCTTTATATATTAAAATCTATAAAGTTTTTAAGCAAAAGTATTACACTTTCATTTTCGTGTCTTCAGCGATTTTGTTCATTTAAAACTACTTATAAAAAAATTTAATAAAAAAATCACCATCAAACTATAAGTCTCCTATTATTATTATTGTCATTTAAAACAATTTGTTTGTTCATACATTTTTGCTAGTTGTCGAACTCCTTTTAGTGGAATGTGATGTAACATATTTTAAAGCATACTTAAAATCAAACAACAATATTATGTATGTATTTATAAATTTATTAAAAAACTGGTAATAATGTAATAATACTAAAATACTCCAAATCAGTCTCCAATAGATATATAATATATTTATTTATAAATTTGTTAACAAACTTCAGTCCAATAAAAGAAAAAATCAACATCAACCATTTAAGCTTATTCCAAATGGAGAATAAATATTTTAAAACAAACACATTCAAAATTTTGTTGTACTAGATTTGCTCCTGGTCCTGGTTGAAAATGTACTGCTACAGCTTCTATATCAACAGCACTCTCATTCACCAGTATATCAATGTTTTCTCTATTAACTACTGCAATATTATGTAAAACTGAACAAGCCGATATTAATATCCCTCTACTAGTACTCGGTATCGAATATTTAGTACTCAGTATCGAATACTTAGCACTCAGTATCGAATAAGGTTTGATTTGATACTGAGTACTCAGTACCAAAATGAAGGTATTGATACCATATGAGTACTCAGTAGCATCAACTCATCCCCAAATATTATGTAATAATGAACAAGCTAATATTAACAATATCACTCTACTAGTACTTGGTATCGAATATGCTTTGATTCGATATCAAGTACTCAGTATCGAATGAAGGTATTGATATCATATGAGTACTTACTAGCATCGAATCATCCCTAACATGAAAAACTGAACAAGCTGCTATTACTAATATTACTCTACTAGTACTTGGTATCAAATACGATTTCATTCGATACCGAGTATTCAGTATTGACTGAAGGTACTGATATCATATGAGTACTTAGTAGCATCAAATATCCCATCACATTATGTAAAATTGAACAAGCTGCTATAATAATATCACTCTACTGGTACTCAGTATCAAATACGGTTTGATTTGATACCGAGCACTCAGTATCGAATGAAAGTATTAATACCATATGAGTACTTAGTAGCATCGAATAACTATTGCAATATTATGTAAAATTGAACAAGCTGATATTAATGATATCACTCTACTAGTACCTGTTATTGAATATGGTTTGATGATTTGATACTGAATACTCAGTATTGAATGAAGGGCTATCGAAGGGGTTGATCCCATACGAGTAGTTGCGAGCATTGAATATCTACTGCAGTATTATGTAAAACTGAACAAGCTGCTATTAAAAATATCACTACTAAGTACTAGTACTTGGTATCGAATACGGTTTGATTCGATACTGAGTACTCAGTATCGAATGAAGGTATTAATACCATATGAGTACTTAGTAGCATCGAATAACTATTGCAATATTATGTAAAATTGAACAAGCTGATATTAATGACATCACTCTACTAGTACTCGTTATTGAATATGGTTTGATGATTTGATACTGAATACTCAGTATTGAATGAAGGGCTATCGAAGGGCTTGATCCCATACGAGTACTTGCTAGCATTGAATATCTACTGCTACTGAACAAGCTGCTATTAAAAATATCACTACTAAGTACTAGTACTCGGTATTGAATACGGTTTGATTCGATACCAAGTACTCAGTATCAACTGAAGGTATTGATACCATATATGTACTTAGTAGCATTAAATCATCCCTTTAATACCTTTATCGAATAAAGGTATTAACACCATATGAGTACTTAGTAGCATCGAATAACTACTGCAATATTATGTAAAACTGAACAAGCTGATATTAATGATATCATTCTACTAGTATTGGGTATTGAAAATGGTTTGTTTTGAGTACCAAATACTCAGTGTCGAATGAAAGTATTGATACCATATTATGAGTACTTAGTAGCATCAAATAACTATTGCAATATTATGTAAAATTGAACAAGCTGATATTAATGATATAACTCTACTAGTACTCGTTATTGAATATGGTTTGATGATTCAATACTGAATACTCAGTATTGAATGAAGGGCTATCGAAGGGGTTGATCCCATATGAGTACTTGCTAGCATCAAATATCTACTGCAGTATTATGTAAAACTAAACAAGCTGCTATTAACAATATCACTACTAGTACTCGGTATCGAATACGGCTTGATTCGATGCCAAGTACTCAGTATTGACTGAAGGTATTGATACAATACTATGTACTTAGTAGCATTAAATCAATCCTAACATTATGTGAAACTGAACAAGCTGCTATTGAATCACTCTACTGGTACTCAGTATCAAATACGGTTTGATGCGATACCGAGTAGTCAGTATCGAATGAAGGTATTAAGACCATATGAGTACTTACTAGCATCCAATAACTACTGCAATATTATGTAAAACTCAACAAGCTGATATTATTGATATTGATATCACTCTACTAGTACTGGGTATTGAAAATGGTTTGTTTTGAGTACCAAGTACATACTCAGTATCGAATGAAGGTATTGATAGCGAATGAGTACTTAGTCTACTTAGTAGCATCAAATAACTACTGTAATATTATGTAAAATTGAACAAGCTGATATTAATTCAATTCTTGAAGCTATTTGTGATTGATTATACAACATTTCAACTGCTGTCTGAAGATTCTGCAATGGTGTCATTATGCATTAAGTAGTTTAGGACTGGATATCCAAATATCCACTATTCCCTAATGACACATTGTCCATAAGTTCCTCATTTTATCCTACCCATAATATGCAAAAAAAAGTAGTTAACAACTACTAAAATAGTATTTCTAATTGCACTTCTAAATTGTGCGATGAGTATTATGGGTTGTGGTGTTCTTTAAATGACAAAATAATTAAATTCAACGTTTCTGTTTCAATGAACTTATTTTCATTTTTCTCTAGTTAGGCTATTTTTTATTTTATACAAAAATTCAAATTTTGAGGTTATTTTTATATTTACGAAAATATTTAAATGTCATCTCCATCTCAGTCATTTGCATCTGTCATCCGTCATTTGTCAAAATAAAAGATTCCTTAAAATCGTCGCGAATTGTTTCGATACTAGTATTTTCATTCGATACTAGTACTCGGTATCGAATACGGTTTCATTCGATACTGAGTACTCAGTATCGAATCAAAGTATCGATACCATATGAGTACTTAGTAGTATCGAATCATCCCTAGGGAACAGACCTTGTCCTTTCGGAGGGACGCAAAAAGGCGGTTGTCAATTGTCAGTCGGTCGAGAAGAGAGTAGTGTGGTCGCTTTAGATTTAGAGGGAATAACATAAACGAGACTTTTTTAAAACAAGCTAGAAACACGGCGTGTGTTTTTCGTGGGTGTTTTGGCCCCCTAGGGGTCCTACAAGGATATGGCAGAATATTACCTTAACACAAACGATCACATGTAAGTACTTTTACATTATGATTTATATTTATCAAGTCAGTGTGTGTTTTGTTTTAATGTATCAGTGGGGGGTCGAAAGCAATAGGAATATGCAGACCAGAAGGGTTCATCAAGGCATATCTGATTTTCGGCAGATAAATAGCATATTTTAATGATTTGACAGCATTTTGATTAATTTGTTTTGACGAATATTGCATGTTTTATCCTATATTCCATATACCGATTTCTTAGAAACAGGTATTTGGGACCTTTCCAGGAAGAGTTTTTATTTACGTCTTCACAAAAATGGCGCCTAAATTTTAATTGTGTTAAGTAATACCAGGAACATGTATTCACGTGTCTGTTATAATTAACACACATTTGCAATGAATACAGATGTAAATAAACTTGCTATAATTTCTGTTTAGTGTTTAAATTTGGAAGAATCCTTTGTAGTGTTTATGACCCATTGATCTATTTTTATCCTAAACAGAATGAAGTTTTGAGTCCTGAATTTGCCTGAATTTTCTATTGATTATTATAGGATAAAACGATAATAGTTTGTTCATGTTGTGCATCCTTTTTGGCTCTCTGTGATAAATATGTAATTCACTAGGATTTTCTGTATGTAGAAAATAATGTTCTCGCTGTTGGTATACTTACTCTATACCTATGAAATTGGATACATTTTATTATATCTATAACTTAAATATTGTTAATTTGCAATATTCTGACATCATTGTTTATCATAATAGGAAGTGGAAAATACCAACACAAGTAGAGATTGTATTATGAACTAAATTAATATTTTCCTTTAGCTTTGATAACCAGGGAAATAATTATTTACTTTTGATGGATTTATAATTAAAATAGGATAACAAAATATAATAATAAAATAGCACCTTTTCTTTTATAAAGAAATATGCATATATTTATTTAGAAACAGGGGAAGGTTACAAAAATGCCATGGTCAGATGACGTGAAGAAACAGGTCTGGTTAAAGTGGATACAAAATGCCCAAGCCTAAGATGGTAAGGCATGGAGCCATGGAAGAAGGAAGAGGAGGCCTATGCCTAAGAATGGATGTTTAGGGTTGATTAGAGATAGATGTATATGTTTCACAATAAGTTGTAAGACTAAGCATGTATGAATGATCATAGAGATATTAGGAAAAATATATCAAAGACCAGAAAATACTCTGATATTCCAGTTAATTATATCAAAGTTAATAAACATTTTTTAATTTCTATAAGGGATAGTGTGGTATATTTATTAGGAAGCAATTCAGTATGTATAAAGTAACATTGAGATTACATGTCTCTGTGAGAAATGATAGGGACCAAACACCTTTCTTTTTTTGACATCATAACCCTGGATGGGTCTTTGATTGTCTAGATATTATGTCCTTCCATTCAAATCTCTTTTGTGCCCTTTTCCTCCATTTTCTTATATTCATGGTTTCAGGTAATCTTCCAGATCATCCAACCATTTTCTTCTGCACCATTCTCTTTTTCGTCTTTTTATAGGTTTCAATTGTATATTTGTTTTGTTGTTGTTGCATCTTCTTGTGTCTGGACATGTCCCAGCCATGACTGACTTTTCACAAATTTTACAATATCATACCCTCCATTCCACTCATTAACCTCATTGTTTTTCCTGATTCTCCATGTGCTGTCTTCCTCTTGCATCAGGTCATATACTTTTCACAGTATCTTTCTCTCGAATGCCCTGAGGTAGGCTTCATAGGGACCAAACATGTACAGCACAAAGTCTTTTAGCAAAAGACATGCTATTTGTGTAAAATGTAAGTAAATTATTTTTAAAATCCAAATTGATGCAATCAAATTTTCTGTGTGTTTATTACAATAGATAATTCTTAGACTATCTTAAGGTTTACAACATGTATGTATGTATAATTGGACTCATTTATTATAATTTTTACTACAAAAAGTTATTCTTAATGTACTTAATTGATAACCATGAAACAAAGTAAGCCATTTCTTGGGTACTTAATTATAGAACAATAAATACATTTTTATCAGAAATTATATATATTTGAATACTTTCAATACTTTTTTGTAAAATACTTTCATGTTATATTTAAATTAGATTTCTTGCATCCAGTTTTATTAAATTCTGAGATTAAGTCATAGCTCTCCTTAATCATTTGATCTCTATTTGAGAAAGGAATACCAATATAATAGTAAATGTACAAGTAATAATAAAACGAGTATCTACTTTTGAATATTTGGGAAATATATAATATCAGATGATGGGAAAACAGACATGGCAGTGGAGTGCAGTGACATTTTCGGAAGAGGAAGCGATTCAATAAGGGTTTAACAAATATTTTCTTACGAGGGTCGAGATCAAAACATATACCTACTTAATAGGTGTATACCTAATGTATTACCTGTTAATGTATATCGACTAAAAACAAGAACTACAAAAAATTAGGTATAGTGTTTAACCCAGTCTGAGAGACATGCACACGCCTTGAGAATGAGATTCGGGTGATACAAATTCATTGAGGCAAGGAGGATTTACTCTTATAAGCGGGCATCACTCCATCCCGCCCCAATGCTTCATACTATCCACTTCCCCTCCGATAGCACTCTGATGCGCTATATGGGCTCTCTATCAGCAAAGTGCTTATTATGTGGGAGTCCTGGATACAAGGACTCACAAACGAAATCCTACCCCGATCAATGCAGGTTAGTGACTCTAGTGACTTAGTATATCTTATATCTAGTGACTTATCATCGATCTGTACTGCTTGCTTAGGGTCGAGTCCCTGCTCCAGGCTTGGTTTCTTTAAACTTAAAAAGAAGAGTTCTATTCAAAATTGTTTTTATATTCCGATTTCGAATCACCTTCCATAACACACAACTTTCAACAATATGACACTTATTTACTTATACTTGAGTCCTATTCTCTTATCAACCAATGCAAATTTTTTGTCGATAACATCGTCGTAAAATTTTGGATTTTCTGATAATTGTTTAATAAATGCACTCTTTTTCAATGGATAATAGGGCTAACTTGGAAAGTCTGTCTTCACTTGTAAAATTTATTGTAAAACTTTTGATGCGTTTTAATACTGAAAAACTTCGTTCAACTGATGCACTTGTAGCTGGCATAGTTAGTATGGTTTGTTCAACAGTAATTGGTTTGAGTTCAATTAGTGCGGTCGTAAATGTTATTAAATTTATCTGACCTGGCCCATTTTAAGACCCACCCAGAGCGATAAGCCACTGAGGTAGACAGAGTTGGTCTTTTGCAATTAACACTGACTAGACGGTACTCCCATAATAAAGCCTAAAATAAATTTTACCTGAAACCGGGCCTTTTATACTATTATCGGTTAATCCAGGCTGTTTATAGTGGTAACTAATTGAACTTAACCATTTACTGTTTAACATACCATACCTACTACTTAATTCACACAACTTGCCCACTTCACACAGAGACTGATTTAAACCAGTAGTATTCAAAAAATTCAACCGATTCCTAAGTATTTCTTTATCACTAATTTCAGGTGTTTTATAAATGACATTTAACTGAGAATGCAAAGCTAGATTATCAAAAAAAATCATAATTTAATCGTACTGAATTAAATAGGTACATACCTCTGTGGGAGATTTTAATGAATTATAATTAGACATATTAAAATTACATAATTCTACATATTTTATTTCTTTAAAGTTTTCAAAGTGATAATTCATTTGTTGTAGAATATTATCAAAAATTTCGATGTATAATCGTCAATAGGTCTCTCTTTCGTCGACAATATCAATCATCATTATTTTTCTTTTAGGTTCGAAGCCCATATTTTCAGCTTTATCCCAAATATTTTTAAACAGCTCATTTTTTTAATCATCATGAGTCATCAAATTGTCTTATACAAAATGCAATGTCACTTGACTTCGTCTGTAAAATGTCGTAGAGGTACTATAAAATATCAGTAAAAGGAAAAATCTCAAAAGGTCAAATAAAATATTAATAAAAATATTAAGCAAAAAATTGAAATCGAGCCATTTGTACCTAAATACCTACTCCTTATAGCAGCAGTAACAGACTCCGCATCTCGTTTTCGAATCGGAAGCGGTCAGGTGAGTGCTTCCAGGCATATCAAAATTCGCGTGAAAGGAACATGACTAGCGAGTGAGGTTATTAAACCCTGACCAATTTTTGAACGGGACAAATGCATGACAAGCAGCGATTTTGAGATGCGCTTCCGTCAGGACCGGACTGAATCGTTGAATTGTGTGCTTATTTGAGACCGTTCATATGCGATCAAATTTTAATAATGTTTCAATGCCTATTAGTTACATAATAGATTACTTAGATTAGGGAAACATTGTTGATAATTAAATACTAATTAATAATATATGTATTTTCTTATATGGAAGTATAGGGAAGCGGTGCTTCCCCTGCTTCCATGGACCACACGCCTCGGAGACATGGCATTAAGTAATAAACTGAAGAAGGCTACCAATGTGTATTACACATTAAATAATACAATTTTTGGGAAATCAGAAATAGACAACAGAACTAAACTCAGAGTATATAACAGTATGTAGTTAATCCGATAATGACATAATTATCGAGCGTAAACATGGATTGTGCAAAAGAAACATGAATCAATGATAAACGCAACTGGATGAAATACATGAGAAAAATGGCTGGAGTTACTTAGTAAGTTTGAAATATTTAGAAATGGAGATGTACTTGATGTACTGGATTTGGCCACATAGACCGAATGGAGCAAAAAAGACTAACAAAAAGTTACATGAAGCCATAATGGGAAACAAGAAAAAAGGGAAGGCAGATATGGATGGACCAAATCCATGATATGGGAAAACAGAGACATAAATGTAAGAGTATGAAGAACTTTGCCACCAATATAAGTGCATGGAAGAAATGGATAAGAGGAGGAACCGTACATCTGATGCCCTGAAGGGAAATACGGATTATGAGAAAGAAGAAGATCTCTATTTGACTCAGTTATGCAAATAATCAGAAACAAAACAATCACTAACACACACATAACACTGACCACACATAAATAAATCATTCAACCCATAGCACTACCACCACTACCAGGCTAAAAATACATGATGAAATGAACAAGATTGCCTTTGTCTTATTTTATTTTTAAATTCTGATCATAGTTCAAAACACTGCTGATAAGCATTCCTTCATTAAAAAGAATTACTCTTATATCTTCTATAATAATCTAAATAATAAATTATTGATAGAAGTTATTGCATAATGAAATGGGTATGTATTTCCTGTAGAAGGAAATGCTTCACCCAGAATAGATATTGGCTTGTTATAAGGTTGCACTGGAGATAATCAATCAAATATTACTTTGGCTATCACTATCACAAAGAGTTTTTTGATTTTACCCTACCTATTTCCTAGTAAGAAACCTGTAGTCTTATCTTAAAGATTAGGAGTGATTGCTCATTTGTGGTGAAATAAATCAAATATTTGTTATTTCTTTGATACTGATACCAGAGAACACCTTGTTCTCTGCTGATACTGTCAATCTGTTAGAGGGCAATTTTAAATCATAGTACAACATTGACTTTTTAAAATTGTGGATATTGTTCATCATAAAAGTATGCAACTATCTAAGAAGATTGTGTTGAAATAAAAATAAAACTAGTGATTAAATTATTGTGCTAAATATTTTAAACATGATACAGTTTATAATCAAGGAATATAGAGCATACATGCATCGCATATGGGTCTATATCTATATTTGTTAGTAGAATCTTGAGAGCCAGATGTCTTTTTTTAGTGGCGGGAGTATTACTTTGTTTACCATTTTTCACTATATTCCATTTGAATATGATTGGTAGCACAGTTTTAGTAATACAGCTGATAATCCACAGTCCCAGGGCCGGCGATAACGGGCCTGTAAGGGATGCACTGCAGGCGGGCGCCCCTGTTTAGGGGGCGCCAAAATGAGCTTTTTTCTGCTGATGCTATACAAAATACTAATTTAAAAGAAACCGAAGGGCGCCTATGCCAGTTTTGCAGGCGGGCGCCTATGCCAGTTTTGCAGGCGGGCGCCTTATACCCTAGCGCCGGTACTGCACAGTCCACAACATATCGCCGCCGCCTACGAAAAGTATAACTCCGAAAAATGCCGTTAAGAGTAGAACTTTCAATGAACGCCGCGAAAAATATTATTTTCGATTATATGATTGTGAAAATTATAATCCCTAATAAAGTGTTAGCGAAAAATTTATTTTTTAAGGAGTATCAGCAAAAAACATCATTTCTGTTTGTGGGTCCACGAAAATTATAATTACTAAAAAGTTCTCAGAAATAATTGTTTTCGTCGGCATCTATTATGAACTAAATCTTTTCATTATAAATATTTTGGGAGCTATAATCTTCGCAGACACGCATATAAAAAAAATTGTAATCGCCAATACTTATCAAAGAGTTATTATTTTCACTGGAAATGTATTAGGAATCACATTAATCCTAGGTACCAGCGATATATCCATCCAATGGCACTACAGTACAAACCTGGCCTTGTCCTCATTCAGCAATCTTCTCCAATCATCTCGATTTACTGTGCTGTTCTTTTCGATGAAAGCGTTTTAAAGAGGTTTTTGTCATCCTCATCTACTTCTTCATCCCATGGCTTTTTTCCTCGCATTCTTGCATTTAGCAATTTCCTGGGGATTCTGTTCTCATGCTCAACTTACTATTATAAAATGTAACAAAGAATATAAAAATTCGAAGTAGTTTTATACGAATAAAAATGGTATACTTACACTTTTATTTTATAGTCGTATTACTCCGTAGATTAACTAGGTGCATTTTTCCGTTGGAACTTTACCAGCTGCAGACGGGGGATGCGAATTGCATAGTGTAGAATTCCTTCCCACTCGTCTTCACTGCAGCATCCATTTGACTTACAAATTGTAGAAGTCTTGGAGGTGTCACCAGGAAAGTGTACCAATAAGTTTTCAATTTAAAAATCTTTTAGTAATATTTTTAATATTTTCAATATTAATAATTTACTATTAGGATTGAAAACTACTTCGTCTTTCAATGCCAGATGGCGCTAGCCACCTACTATCATCACTTCAGTTGCAATGGGTGGGAAAACCTCTCGATACGAATCAGTTAAAATATGGAAAACAGTGCCTACGTTCCTTCTGATGAAGGCTCCAATAAGAGCCGAAAATCGCGATTCAAGGGACTGGACTGCACTCCGTATTCTAATTGAAAAGTAAGATTGTTTTGCCTTCGTATTGCAACTGAATAAAAATGGTATACATTTTTATTTTATATAATATAAAAATTGTTCAAAATATTCTTGTCACAAATGTTGCAGTAATTTTAATAAACCAATAAATACCTACATAATCTACTCTCTAATAATTATGTTATGTAGAAGGGATTAAAATTTTCAGTCAATATAAAATTTCTCATTGTGGATTATTTTAGTTAGGATTTAGGACTTTCTGTCTCTTTAGACCTTTAAACATCAACATCAGCCATGGAAGCCTCCCTCCATTACATGCATGTAATTATAAAGAAAGAGTCGTGAATGGGATATTACAAACATTGCAAGAAAATCTGAGTAACGTGCCAGTTAACTCAGGACATAGTACCTTTATTTTATAAATGAAACATTTGCCTTTCCTAAGTGGATATTTCCCACGAGAGGGATGGGGCAGAGGAAACACTCAACGCAGACTGCAAAAATAACTTGATGTTTTAGAAGATTATGTTGGTCAAATGATATTTTTGATCGTTTTCTCACATACTATTTTCCATTCTACAGATGAAACTTATTCAAAAAAATTCATTGCATCCTTGCATAGTCCTGTCACATCGTTTGATTAAAATGTTTCTTTTCTTGATCCTACATAATTTTTTATGCAACCTAAAATAATAACGTATGGCATTTTTGCCGGGGATATCCTTTCGGACAGGTTCTGGCACCACTTGCATTTTTAACCCTGTTTGAACTAGTTTGAAGTAGCTAGTGTCGATGCTCACGTTAGCCCAGGGTAGAGTTGCAGAAATTTGACTTGAATGTTTGAACTTGACTTGAGTTTGACTTAATTCAAGTCAAACTCAAGTCAATCCTTCTGTCAATTAATTCAAGTCAAGTCAAACTGGTCAATGGTTAGAGGTTTGAAAATTCAAACTGTTTGTCAAACTAGTTTGAAAGGGTTTGAAAATTAATTTATTTAATAGATATACTTTTCTTCGAGATAAAAATGTTTAGTAATTTTTCAGGAACGCAACTCATAAATATTGGCAATATCATTTTAAAGTTTTCTACTTTAAAATGTATAATATTATATGTCTGAATTGCCGATATAAATGAGTCAGATTAAATAAATTATTAGAAGAATTTTTTACTAAGCAACAACATTTTTGTTTAGTTTAGTAATATTTTGTATTTTGGCAACGACACCCGATTTGGGCGTCGAAAGTGTTTGAAATGTGGTGCCTACGTCGAATACATAGAATATCATGGATGGACAGAGTCAGAAAGGAGGAAGTACTAAGAAGAGCCGGTTTACAGGATAGGGAACTTTTTAATTATGTTAAAAGTAAGACTACTTGGGGCACATACTACGAGGACGAGGATACACTTTTCAGTAACTGATACTCGACGGAATGATAGAGCGTAAGAGAGGACTGGGACGTAAAAAGATGTCATGGCTGCATAATCTCCAAAGGAACCCACAGCTATGAAATGCTTCGCAATGCTGCTAAAAACAGAATTATGTAATCCTGACTATCTAACGTTTCACCGTCTATGCAGAAATGCACAGCATCTTAAGAAGAAGAAGAAATATGAATTTATAATTACCAGACATTTTTGCACGTTTTATGCCTGGTTGCACCAACAGATCTTAAGCTCCAGCTTAGCTAAGCTCTACTTATAGATAGGGCCTCCTTGAGTATCAGTTACGTTGCACCATAATTTTAGATTCTTACCTTATTATCAATTATATCTATTATTATACAGGGTGTAACCAAAATACAGGTCATAAATTAAAGTACGTATTCTGGGACCAAAAATAGTTCGAATGAACCTAACTTACCTTAGTACAAATATGCACATAAAAAAAGTTACAGCCCTTTGAAGTTACAAAATCAAAATCGATTTTCTCGAATATATCGAAAACTATTGGAGACTTTTTATTGAAAATAAGCATGTGGCATTCTTATGACAGGATCATTTTAAAAAAAAATTATAGTGAAATTTGTGCACCCCCTAAAAATTTTATGGGGTTTTGTTCCCTTAAACCCCCCAAACTTCTGTGTACGTGACAATTAATGTATTATTGTGGTACCATTACTTAAATTCAATATTTTCAAAACTTTTTTTCCTCTTATTATTTTTTCGATAAGGCAGTTTTTATCGAGATGCGGCTTCATTTTTTAATACGTTTACATACAAAATTTATGGGGGTTTTGTGTCTTTAAACCCCATAAATGTTTATGTGTATGTTCCAATTAAACTATTACTGCGGTACCGTTAGTTTAACACAGTCTATTTAAACATTTTTGTCTCTTTGTATTTTTTCGATAAGGCACCTTTTATCGAGATGTGGCTTCTTTTTTAATATGGTTCAAAATATACCTAAAAATGTAAATCATAAATAAATTTTCATATTATTACCAAGTGTCCATAATCGTACAAAATATGTGGTGGATAATATACAAATATGTGGTGGATTTGACAAATATTCAAAACATCTCGATAAAAACTGTTTATTCGAAAAAGTACTAAGAGGCAAAAAAGTTTTTAAAACATTGTGTTTAACTAATGGTACTATAATAATAATTAAATTGGAACGTATACAAAAGTTTGGGGGGGGGGGGGTTTAAAGGAACAAAACCCCCATAAAATGTTTGAGGGATTTCCAAATTTCACTATAATTTTTTCTTAAGATACTACTGCCATAGTAATGCCACATGTCCATTTTCAATAAAAAAAGCTCTAATAGTTTTCGATATATTGGGAAAAATCGATTTTCATTATGTAACTTCAAAGGGCTGTAACTTTTTTTATGTGCACATTTGTACTAAGGTAAGTTAGGTTCAATCAAACTATTTTGGTCCCAGAATATGTGAATAAATTTATGACCTGTATTTTTGTTACACCCTGTACATATTATGTATTATGGTATTCTTATTGTAATATATTATAATTATATTATATTAATATAATTATTAATATAATTATATTATATTAATAATACCCTGTATTATGGTATTCTTATTGTAATTAATTATAATTATATTATATTAATTCTTATGATATTCTCGACTTAAGCTTTTGCTGTGTTTCATAGATTATAACAAGGCCTTTGATAAAGTGCGGCATGATCATTTAATCAGACTCCTGGCAGAAAAGAATTTAGATAAACGAGACATCCGACTAATAGCAAATATGTACTACAATCAGAAAGCAGTAGTGAGAGAGAGAATAATACCACTGAAGAAATTGAAATAAAGCGAGGTGTGAGACAAGGGTGTATACTGGCACAAACCCTGTTTAATCTCTATTCCGAAGACGTAATGAATAGAACACTCTCTGAGCAATCCATAGGTATTAAAATAAATGGTGTTAGATTAAACAATCTGAGATTTGCCGACGACACCGTTCTGATCGCAGAAACACTTGAAGAGCTACAGACATTGGTGAATAAGATAGCAGACTGCAGCGAAGAATATGGACTGACTATCTTTGAACATAAAGAAAACTAAATTTATGGTAATATCGAAATCAACACGAAATGTCCAAAATTTATATTTACACAATGAAATTATCGATCGAGTTAGCAAATACAAATATTTAGGCACTTTTATAAATGAAGACAACGATAGCTCAGCAGAAATCAAAATAAGAATAGAAAAAGCCAGATCCATATTCACTAAAATGAAGAGAGTGTTCTGTGGAAGAGATTTGAGCCTTGAAATGAAACTTCGCCTGATGAGATGTTACGTACTTTCTGTGCTGTTCTACGGAATAGAGTCGTGGACGCTGAAAAAGATTGATACCAAAAAATTATAGGCATTTGAACTGTGGATGTATTTCAGAATCTTGAGAATATCATGGACGGAGAGAGTCACAAACGTCGAGGTCTTAAGAAGAATGAATAAAGAAAAGGAAGTCATATTTACGATCAAAAAACGAAAACTGCAATACTTAGGACACATACAAAGAAAGATATGAACTGCTTCGAATAATTATACAAGGGAAGATAGCAGGAAATAAAAGGTCCATAGGAAGAAGACGAAACTCCTGGCTAAAGATTCTACGGGAATGGTATAGCTGTAGCAACAACGAATTGTTTCGGTCAGCAGTTTCGAAAATACGTATAGCCCTGATGATCGCCAACCTTCGGAACGAAGATGGCACTTGAAGAAGAAGAAGACTTAAGCTTAAGATCTGTTGGTGCAACCGGGTATTATTTATCACAAACTATTAGTTGATACTGACAGATTTAAATTAAATATTAATAACTAAAATTTATTTTTGTTTTAAATTAAATAATTATAGAATACAGACAGGACAAAATGAAATTGAAGACGTATCAAAATTTATGCTTAAAGAAAATGACATATCTTTATTATTTTCTCATTTTTTTCCTTGCAGAACACACATTGCATTTTTTTAGCTATTATTGTATTAAAATTTCACTTTCACTAACAAGAAACACGACTTTAAACTCAAACAGTGCCTGGCCCATTTTAAATACATGTGCGGGCAATATGCCTTCCCGCATTTGTCGAAACTTGGGTAAAAATGGGTACCTGTAGTAAAAGGTTCTTTGATATTTTACAGTATTTGTTGCTTTATTGTTGTAACTCTAATAAAAAAAAAATCCTACTATTCTTTATTCTATTATGAAAACGAATTGGCAGAACGATGGTCCAGAAATACACTTTGGTAGTTTTATATTTGTTAGATGACTAATAAAACTACTGCCATTAAGAGTATAAAGTACCTGGTATTGATAGTTATAGGAATCGTTACAAATAGTCAAAAATAACGAAAATTTACGTCACTGCTAAATACATATTATTTTTAAGCTTTTAAATTCATCTGGCTGGTGACTAAAACCGAATAAGTCTGGTAGTGCACTTTAATATTAAAATTATAGACCTACAAAAATAATTATTAATTGTTTATTTAAATTTTACCATTAAATATATTTTACATAATTCATTTGTTACTTTCTTAAGTTGAAATTTTGAACAAGTACTTAAGACTTGCATAGAAGTCACCTGTTGCAAGAAAGCGGAGGGTTAGCAGCATTCTTTCTTTAACAGTACAGTAGAACCTCGATTATCCGTCAGGGCACCGGACCAAGGGTATGACGGATAATCGAAAAGACGATTAACAGAACATTAAAAAAAGTTGAGAATTCATAGTACAACTCTCAAATTTCATTTGTATGGTTTGTTTGACAATATAAGAGGGATTTGTGTTCATACAATCGAATCAATTTAAAATATTCTGAAATCTGTATTTGTTTTACTGTTGCTTCACATTTTGCGACGGCTGTATTTCTTAATCGGCATAAGATCATGCAATCTACTTTATCGGCTTCTTCTTGTTGAGAATACCAACTCAATGAATTATTGCATATGCGATGCAGTTTCTCTAGATTATTAACGCATCTTTGTCAGTTACAATAGGTGCATCAACATATCTACAGTCAAAATCCAAGTCTGTGTCAGCTTCTGAATCGGTTTGGTCCGCCTTTGCTGCCATTTCAACAATTTTTTATCTATTAGCAATGGATAGCCGTTTGTGTCCTCATCACAAATCAAATAACTTTTTTTTTATTTTTTTACATTAAAATTTTTGCTTATGTAGTCAATACAACTTCTGTATGTGCCCTAACGGTTAACAGAGGTGACTCCAAATCTTCCATAGACATTCTACAGAAATTTGTAGCCTCCTCCTTCTTTTCCCTTTTGTAACAAACTCGAACAGCACACTCTCTTCTTCCTTTTTTTTTCGGCAAGTCCTGCAATAACTATAAAACTAGCAACGCTAACAATTATATCTTCACCTGTATTCCACATTGGTTCGACAACGTAGTAAATATAAGATACACATCATAGTAAATATAAGTATATAATATTAGATTAGAATAAACATAATATTAGATTTTATTATTCTGTGGTCCTACTTTGTAGCGAACGAATAACCAAGCGAACACCTACGAATTAGTTCCTTCGTTCGTTCGTTCAGATGCACCTTCAGATGTTTTAAAGAACTACCTAGTTCCACTATGTCACTTTTATAACACTGTTTTTATTTTTACATAATCTGCACTTTGCAATTTTCATTGTTTTGGAATCGCCTGCCAAAACATTAAATAAATCAGTATACCTACATATTTATTTTTCTTGTTAATTAATTCTGCTTCGTCTACAGATTTTTTTCTCTTAATTGTTGCAGTGGGGAAATTTTCAAAATCATACTCACTTTGTTCTGGTACGTATTCTGAGCGGAAAAAAGTTCAGGTTCAGACATTATTGCACAAAGCACACCTTTCAAAACTAACGTATTATAACAAACAAGCAAAGCATATGCTTCTAAATATGAATATAACCTATAACCAATATAACTAATTTGCGGACTAGCAGAGTACAGGTAGCAGTGTAGCAGAAAACCAAATCCGCAGAACAGACAACATAGATGAAAAATTGAAGTATATAAACACTATAATAAGAACTACGGGAAAGAAACACCTAACCAAATCTACAAAGAAACATAAGGTGTGGATGACACCAGACATACTAGAACTAATGGATGAAAAACGCAAATTGAAGAATAATTCAGAAAAATACAGAGAGGTTGATAAGAACATAAAGCAAATAATAAAGAAGGCCAAAGAATCATGGATTAAAGAACAATGTGTAGAAATGGAAGACTATGAAAGAAAGTATGACACATTCAATATACATAAAAAAGTAAAAGAACTTACAGGAACCCAAAGAAGACATGAAATAAGTTTGCTTACGGACAAAGACGGAAATATTATTCTAGACTTAACAGAAAAAATTAATAGATGGAGTGAATACATAAGAGAATTGTTTGAGGACAACATAAATAACATTGTCCAGGTAAATGGTGTAACGGGACCTGAAATCCTAACATGTGAAGTAGAAATGGCACTTAGAAATTCCAAAACTGGAAAGGCAAATGGACCCGATGGGGTTCCTACTGAATTACTAAAGCTCTTGAATGATGAATCAATAGGTATAATATTGTACTTATTTAACACAGTATACAATACTGGTATTATACCTCAAGAGTGGCTGCTGTCTACATTCGTTACACTGCCAAAAAAATCCAATGCAAAAGAATGTTCAGAACATCGAACAATATCTTTAATGAGCCATCTACTAAAGATATTTCTAAAAATCATCTACAACCGAGTTTATCAAAAGTTGGAGTCAGATATTAGTAATACACAGATGGGGTTCAGAAAAGGACTAGGTACTCGAGAAGCTCTCTTCGGTTTGAATGTTCTTACACAAAGATGCCTAGACATTAATCAAGAAGTAGATGCATGTTTTATCGATTTTGAAAAAGCGTTTGACAGAGTACGCCACGATAGGCTAAGAGACATTCTTGAAAGAAAAGACATAGATAATAAAGATCTGCGAATAATTCTCAACTTATATTGGAATCAGAAAGCTAACATCAAAATAGAAAATAAGATAGAATAGAATACTTTATTTGTCCTGCAAGATCATTTACATGATATAGGATACGTCAGTTTAAAATACAAATACATATATGCATATATAAAATATCACTTAAAAATTATTATAAGATAAAATACAGACAGTACATAGAATTAATTATTTACATCACCCATATATTCGCTTACACTATAGAAACAATTTTGCAATAGGTACGATTTTAGTTTGCCTCGAAATTTATTTGGGTTTATTTCAGATCTAATACCATTGGGAAGATGATTGAAAAGTCTTATACCCATATAATACTGGGATATCAAAATCAATAGAAATACGTAGAGGAGTAAGACAGGGATGCATTTTGTCACCACTGCTATTTAATGTATATAGTGAAAGCATCTGTCAGGAAGCCCTTTTGCAAGCAAATGAAGGAATCGTAATCAATGGAGAGGTTGTAAATAATATTGGATACGCAGACGACACTGTACTAGTTGCAAGAACAGTAGAAGAATTACAACGATTACTTACAAACATAAATATTACTTGCAACAATTATGGCATAAACATTAATATCAAAAAAACCAAGTATATGGTATTCAGTAAAATCATGACACATATATTAGTATAAACGGCATTCAAATTGAAAAAGTATCAAGTTACAAATACTTGGGAACTTTAATAAACGAAACTGGAGACCAAAACAATAAAATAAAAAGACGTATCGAAATTGCCAGGGCCACCTTCATAAAGATGAGAAAATTCTTCTGCAACAGAGATATAAGCATCCCTCTACGATTAAGAATGCTAAGAGGCTACGTATTTAACACGCTATTATACGGTGTAGAGGCCTGGACTCTCAAACAGAACAACATAAAGAATATTGAAAGTTTCGAGATGTGGTGCTACCGTCAAATGCTGAAGATAAGTTGGGTTGAAAGAATCACAAATCTTGAAGTAATACGAAGGATAGGAAGAGACCCAGAAATTTTGTTAACGATAAAACGACGAAAACTCGAGTATTTGGGTCACCTGATGAGAGGTCATAAATGCGCATTACTTCAAAATATAATGCAAGGAAAAATAGAAGGAAAACGGAATCCAGGCCGTAGAAGAATGTCATGGATGCGGAATTTGAGAGAGTGGTTTGGCTGCACCACTAATGAACTTTTTAGGTCAGCTGTAAACAAAGTCAGGGTAGCCTTGATGATTTCCAATCTCTGATAGGAGTAGCACAAGAAGAAGAAGAGTACAGGTTCAGATCTGTCCAAATAAGTCAAAACAAAAGGCGGTATGCTGTCAATTAGAATTAAAAATAAACACGTTGCACAATATGATATTCAAACTTCAAACTGTTTGAAGAAGTTTGATTTCAAGTCAAACCTAAAGATATCGAAATCAAGTCAAGTCAAACTTTTTTACAAAAAAAGTTTGGTTTTCAAGTCAAGTCAAGTTTGTTGGAAAAAATCAAACTAGTTTGACTTGATGCATCTCTAGCCCAGGGAGACCGACGGCTTAAGGTATCCTCCGAAACACGGTAACGGCTCGTATCGACGTATCATTTTTAGAAATGAAAATGTTGTTAGTGCCGAGATTCGAACTCTTGCGCTCTGGGCTTATGAAGCCAGTATCTTGCCGCTGAGCTACGGTCGTCCACTTTATGCAACCTAAACCAATTCGATTGGATTGAGATCAGGTTGATAAGGTGGCGGTTTTAATACCTCATGGTTCATGGTCATTTTGTCTTGCGAAAGGATTAATCAAGTATTTTGCAAACCTCGTGTTATTGATTTTGATCAAATCGTAAAGGTCAAGTTTTAGCATGTTATTATCCAATGAAATATTTATATGATTTAACCTTGTTTTCATGTTTTTTTTTATTACTTGAAACACGAGCTTTGTCAGCATGTTTGTTGTGATATCGTTCGTTGTTAGATTGCTCGTTTAGGAGATCCTTTCTGATTGTTCCGGCGCCAATTGCATCTTTAACCCGACAATGGACAATTAAAACAATAGGTGGAGTATTTTTACACTAAAGTATCTACACTATAAATTCCTATTCCTGGCAACTAATGATTCAGTACCGCTTGAATGACCAATAAATTAATAAACGGTATGATTTTTCATAGGTTTTTATTTGACATTTTGACAAATACCGTTAATTACGGCAAAATTTTTCGATGTTACATAAAAAACGACAATGTTTATCTAAAAACATTTGACTTTGGTGATATTGTTATCATATCTATAGGGTGTCCCAAAAGTAGCGGAACGGTTGAATATTTCGCAAACTAAACATCGGATCGAAAAACTGAAAAATACGTGTTTAATCATTTTCAAAAATCTGTCCAATGACACCAAACACCAATCCCCTCTACACCCCCTGGAGGTGGGGTGGGGTTAACTTTAAAATCTTAAATGGAAACCCCCAGTTTTTCTTGCAAATTTGGATTCGTTATGTAAAAGTAGGCAACTTTTATTCAAGACATTTTTTCCAACTGTGGATAGATGGCGCTATAATTGGGAAAAACGATTTATCCTGATACCATAGGTAAAATTATAGAAACGGTCTAATATCTCACGACATACACTTCCAAATGAGAAACCAAAAAACAGATTTTTAATCTTTTTCGAAAACCTATCGAATAACACCAAACATGACCCTCCAACCCACCCCCTGGTGGTGGGGTGGGGGGTAACTTTAAAATCTTAAATAGCAACCCCCACTTTTTGCGCAGATTCGGATTCGTCATAAAAAATTAAGTAACATTTATTCCAAACATTTTTTAAAATTTCTGATAGATGGCGCTAATAAATCGTATTTTTCATGGCAGATGTTGCTATAAATGATATTGTTAGATGTTGTTATAATAAATGTTGCTTAATTTTTCATGGCAGATCCGAATCTGTTATAAAAAGTGGGGGTTGCTATTTAAGATTTTAAAGTTACCCCCCACCCCACCTCCAGGGGGTGGGTTGTAGGGTCACGTTTGGTGTTATTCGAAAGGTTTTCGAAAAATATTAAAAATCTGTTTTTTAGTTTTTCATTTGAAAGTGTATTTCGTGAGATATTAGACCGTCTCTATAATTTACCTATGGTATCAGGATAAATTGTTTTTCCCAATTATAGCGCCATCTATCCACAGTTCGAAAAAATGTCTTAAATAAAAGTTGCTTACTTTTACGTAACGAATTAAAATCTGCAAGAAAAACTGGGGGTTTCCATTTGAGATTTTAAAGTTACCCCCCACCCCACCTCCAGGGGGTGTAGTGGGGGTTGTTGTTTGGTGTCATTGGATAGATTTTTGAAAATGATGGAACACCTATTTTTCAGTTTTTCGATCCGATGTTTAGTTCGCAAAATATTCGACCGTTCCACTACTTTTGGGACACCTTGTATAATAACTACTATAGTAGATTACTATTTCTTTCAAATAATTCAACAGCACTTTTATTTAAAAAAACTGTACAGTAAGGGCAAAACCCTTACTGTATAATATAATATGTATCGAAAAAAAGGTATATAATTTTAAGTAATTTAGTTTGTTACAAAATATATTGTTTCTACATACACAAACAAAACTAAGGTTGATTGACGAAGTTTGTTTGTGTAACCTCGCAGAGACTTACGTGTAGCTTACTTCCAAAGTCAGAGTTGGAAGAAGAGATAAATAGCCCACAGAGGGATTAAATTGAGCATTATAGTATTGTCATTATTCATAGTAAGATTAAGATCTTTACTATGCTAGTGAGCCGTCATGCGAGAAGGGTGTCCTGAAGGACGGAAACAACATCTTAGTAACCTTATGTTGATGGATGTTGTAAATCATAAATAAAGTTATAAGTTAGAGTCAGTGTTTCAACTCAACATACCAACCCTGCAACGTATCATGGCAATCTACCGACATAACAAAACAACTCTGAATTAATAATTAATCATTAATCTAATCTAGTCTAAAACTAATATTAATAATTAATCAACAACTTTTCCCCTTCTGTTTTGTAGATTACTCCGCGATTCAAAAATATATTCCATTGTGCATTACTTTACGATTTGACAGACAAATAAGAAGACGACGACGAAGTTGTCAAAACTCTAAACGCCTTTTTCTCAAAACTACTTTTTCAAAGGCGGTGGACATTGTAACTCAAAAACTACTCTACAGATTCACCTGCAATTTTGCATAGATTTTCATTAGACATTTCGTGAGGTAATGCTGTCGAAATATATTTGTTTTTATGCTTATTTTTTGTTTAGCAATAATAAATATGTTGATTTTCACCCTTTTTTATAAAGAATTTTGTTTTTTTTTTGACTTCCCAACAGTGGCGTAGCGTGAGTGTTGGCCGCCCGGGGCGGAAGACAATTTTGCCGCCCTCTTATTTAGGTATTTTAATTTATTGTGTACTATACATACATTACATACATTAATTATAGAGAACTTTTCGGCGAGAACAGTCATCATTATTTTGCATTATACAGGTTGGATTTTAAATAAAAAAGTTTATCTAAGTTTTACAATCACGTTTATTAATACAATTCTTTTACTTTAACCAATTAGATACATTGATATAACTTAGGTATTGTCGAAGCGAAGATCGGTGGAATATGTGCATTTTATCAATGAAATTCGATATTTTTAAGATATTCCAGAAGCCGCTATAGATAAAATGTTTTAACAACCTATTAATCATTCATAATTACACGACGAATATTAGTACAGTTAAAATAATTAACACCATAACCGGACAATAATTATTTAATGAGTGAAATTTAATTTTTTTTACTTTAATGACAAAAAAAGCAAGCCCAGTAGCAGAATCCAATTAAAAATTATTTTTCACATCATATTTGAAACATTATTTGGTTGAAAAATCTCATTTTTGTTGGCAAAAAAATATATTAATTTGTTTGGTCTAAATTACAGTTGTGTTTATCTTAAAAAGGATATGTTACTATCAACATTCACACAGTGTTGCCAAACTGAATTTTGTTATTTTGAGTGTAAATTTTTTCCACGGATCTCCGAGGGTACTATACCTATCACTTAAGATTAGGTACACCTTAACGATCGACAAAATTAAATAAAATCAATTTTTAATTAGAACTAGAACGATACTATGATGTTATATTTTTATCTTTATTGAAAAGTAATACGAGTATTTGTTAGAATTAAAAACAAAACTTCCGTCTTCAATTAAAAATTTATACGTCTACTTTTTTAAGAGCAAAGTCCTTTATTGCACCGTCAATGTCTATCGCATCACACACCTCTTGCTCAATAGACAAAATAGCCAAATTAGTTAGTCTTAGAGTACTCATTGTCGATCTTAAATAATTTTTAATCAATTTCAATTTTGAAAAACTCCTCTCACAGCTGGAATTCCTTATAGCAACTGTGAAAAATATTCGGAATATTATTAAAATATTGGGCAGAGTATCTTCCAGCTTGGATTTAACAATAAATTTAAATAATTCAAGTGAGTCTCTATTAATCAATTTCGTTGCCTGTAGCAGTAACGAAAGTCCGCAGTCAAAGTTTTTATAGCTTGAAACCCTGCTCGTCAATTTCTTCAGATGGGTAGTCTACATTTCTACATTCAGTGTTGTCTGTATCTAATAATATAGCCAGTGTTAGATAAACAAACTTATCCGTTAAATTATGTAGCTGTTGAAAATGCTCACGAATTTCTACAATAACTCTATCTAACGAAGAAAACAGATTTCGTCTCAACTCATTTTCACAAGACAAGTTAGCACCTCTAGTTCCGTCATCAAAAATATGCTTTCTTGTTATACGCCTCCGAGGTTTTATGGAAATTCCAAGTTCTTCACACATATTTTTGCATATCCTACAGCGCCATTTGCCCATTCCTCTCTTTTCTCTGTCAAGATCGTCTGCAAAGCATTTACTTTCTGAGCGCACAATCTTATGTCAAGTTCCCTTGTTTGTAAATATTTTTGTGCATTATTCACTTCATGTAGCACCGGTTGCCATAGGCCCAAAAACCAAAGAAAGGAAAATGATTGCATCGAAACTAGTAAAGCACCTGCATCTGTTCTAGTGTTTAAGCTTTCACCTGCCTCAAGTTTTTCCAAAGTGACGAGAATGTCTTTGTAATGATCCTATGACACATTTACGGCATCGCCTCTTGCACTCCACCGCTTGTTTTGAATTCTTCTTTTGCCTGTAGCTGCTATCAGAACTGCCCAACGATGTGTCGATGAGAGAAAAAAAAAGAATAGCAAGGTTCTAAATTGCCGAAAAAAGTTGTGCTGATTGTTAGTCATAATAAACGGGGAATTCCCACAAGGCAGTATAGACGTTGTTGCCAATCGCTACAAAATATCATTCAAAGAAAAGGAATTCCCCGAATTCGTCACAAAATAAGTAATGAAAAATTCCGTGCTCCTTTTAATCGGTCCGAATTTGTAGTTGCGATAAAAATATAAAATAGTTCAAATATTTACAAAATATATTTATTATTTATTGTTAAATTTTGCCGCCCCCTAAAAAGTGCCGTCCGGGGCGGGCCGCCCCCACTACGCTACGCCACTGCTTCCCAATGATACCGAGAACTCAAAAATCGTTAAAAATAAGAAACTCGACAGCGTTACCTCGAGAAACTCGTAGGCTAATAAAATCTTTTTGAGTTTTTTATTTCACCTAATCCAGTGACGATATCCACCGCAAAATCCATTTTTTTTGAGATATGTATCTGTAAGAAATTACCCCTGTTGGCATATTTTTCCTTGAATTTTTTTTAGTATTCTTTGAATTACATTTAATATTCTTATTTTCTATAAAAATATAATTAAAAAATCACAAAAATTTGCTTGTAATGTTGATTTCAAACCATACATCCCCCCTTAAGAGCCATTAAACAGTCCAATATAAGAGGTAAATTATATCTGCGGAAACCATAAAAGCAATAAAGATAAAGGTAGAGGATATTTTTAAAAGTAGGATCTTTGCTTTTTTGTGAAATACAATCTAATTACAACTTCCTTTGATTTATGAGAAGTTCCTGTCAGACAAGAAATTCCTTTTACTGGCCTAAAATGCCATAAAGTCGTTGAAGGAAGGACGTGGCGAGACCTCTTACGAAATATTTAATTGTAGGGCAGACCAGTTTTTATAAATAGCGCCTTGAGGCATTTACCCGACAGTGAGTTTTTAAAGGACTACCAACCACAACGAAATTAATAATGTTCAAAAATATAATCTCCACACATCACAAATCTCTAAGGAACATCACTATTATTTCTAAAAGTATGCTAGATTTGCAGTCACTCGAGCGTTATGGGGACCTATTGGGTTGTGATTATTAGGTCCTAAAACCAAAAAAAGTTAAGTAAAATTTTTAATTTTAGTGGGGACTTTCCATTTTTTAATTTAATTTTCCATTTCCAACAATCGTTTTTTTTTTCGATTATACCGCCACCTATCCATAATTCGAAAAAAATGTCTCGACGAATAAAATTTTCTTATTTTTACGTAAAGAATCCAAATCTGCAATAAAAAATGGGGGCTCCTATTTAAGATTTAAAGTACCCACACGACCACCCCACCTCCGTGGGGGGTCGTGTTTGGTACCATTCGATACATTTTTCAGCATTATTGAATACGTGTATTTTGCAGTTTTTCGATCTGATGTTCATTTCACGAAATATCGCGGAGTTCGTATTTAAAATTTTAAATTTACCCCCCACCCCTTTCCGTGGGGGGTCGTGTTTAGTATTATTCGATAGATTTTTGAAAAATATTGAACACGTATTTTTTAGTTTTTCGATCTGACGTTCATTTCGCGAAATATTCGCTTTTTTGTGAAACTTTGTGACTCGCCCATTTCCTTACGCCCCGCTCAAATCGTCAGATTTTTGTAGAGGTACATCTGTAGGGTACAAGGTTTGTCCCCATATGATAATCTGACGCGCTCGAGTAACTGCAAAAATCCCCGCTTGGGCTCCCCTACCATTACGTCTGGGGTACAATCGGCGATTATCAAAAAATATTTAGCGATTTTTGCTATTTCGACAATTTTGTTTAAAATATCATTATCCATTAAACTTATCAACTCATCTTGCCTACTGTTGCTTAAATAAGTCACAAACCACTTATTAAGACTCCCGTTAAATTCTCTTGATATGTTCTTCTTCCATTACTGGATCAAACTCAGCTAGCAATTGTACTAACTTTAAAAAGTTTCCATTATTGGAAAGGTTGAAACAAATGATAAGTTGTTCCACAAAAAGCTAAACATTGTGAGGTCAAAAGTCTAATTCTTTTCACAACTTCTCCTCTTGAATTATCCATGATTACATTAGATTTTACTGATTATGCCGCCCCCCTTGTGATGCCGCCTGATGCGACTGCCTCACCGCATCATAGCATGGCACGGCCCTGTATATATTGTCTCTCCTAGGGTCAAATGGAATGTTCATTTTCCGGACATCTGCTTGGATGTTATCTCTCCATCGCATTCTGGGAACCTCCTCCCATACCAGTCTTACAAGTCTCTCGTTATGAAGTCTGTGCACGTGGCCTGTCCATCTTAGTCGCTGTGATTTAATTAGACAATATCGGCGTCATTGTCTTTTAATTCGAAGTTGGTTCTGATCCTATACTGGTTTGTGGTGATGTCGTGGTGAAGTATTTTTCGTTCAAAACGTCTGAGTTTTTCTTCGTTTGCTTTGGTCATGGTCCACGTTTCGCATCCATATGTTACACATAGTGGTCTGTAAGCCACAATTGGTGGTGTAATAAAAATTACATTTCTTACATACTACTACTACTACCGGAAGTCGTCCTCAGCAAATTAAAAAAGTTAAAAGAAAATTAGATGTTGAAAATTCTGGGAAAATTCTCGAAAGTAATGCCATTTATACATTTGAGTAATGTACTGGTTTTCCTCATAATTTACAATGGAATATTGATATTATTAGCATTGTTGGTGATTGTTTTCAAATTTTTCTTTATACATACCATAAGTTCATCCATTTCGATTTTGAAGGAAAGGGATGATTTTACTGAGTTGTATTGTATATGGTATGATAGTTTTGGTATATTAAAACGTTGAACAATGTTATTAACAAATTAAAACATTGAATATATTATTATATTAAGTGCGTAGGTGCAAAATGCTTTTTAAATGCATTAATTTTTTTCGAATTCCGAGAAAATTAATAAGTATTTTTGAAAAATTTAAAAGGAGAATAAAAGATTACATTATTATCGAGGGCCGAAAGTCCCTGAAAACTTCTAAAATGTTTATTTTAATAAGTTACAGGGGTGAAAAAGAACAGAAAATTGAGTGTGATTTTTATTCTAAGGGACTACCAGCCCTCGGTAATAATGAAATCCTTCATCCTGTGTTTAAATTTTTCAAAAATACTTATTAGTTTTCACAGGATTCAAAAAAAATTGAATGTATTTAAAAAGCATTGGCCCGTAATTTTGCGCCTACACTCTTTTAATGCGTTGTTTACTATGCTGTACAGTACAGAATAACATAAAAATGTATTAAGTGTTCATTATTTTATAGATAAATAATAATTATTGGTTTCAAAGGTTTCGAAAACATTTTCGTCTTTTTTTTATTAAATAATGTGAATGGTATAAAATACATTATATACCTAGACACAGGAGAAAGTCAACATAGAAAATTCAAATCAACCATTTTTTCAATTCCTCTTGAAATTAAACACCATCCAACCCCTTGGCCACTCGTTTATTGGGTTAGAAAAAGAAAGGTAGAGTACTTAAACATGTGTGATGTTAGTGTGAGGGGTCATGCGGGCTACGGCAGGTGTCCCTGTGGATCCCCTCTTTCTAGCAGATGGTTCTCGCCGGAGTTTTTGATCGATAACGCATATACACCAGAGCCGCTACAACTATCGCGGTATGGAGTCTACTTCTTCGCCATCGGTGAACGCAATGACATAACTGGCGCGTTAGGATATAGGAAGATGATGGTATTTCCTGTACTTCCGATTAATTACCTCAATTAAAATTTTATTTCTTACCTATACACATACATATACGTTTACATAAAAGAAATATATTAGCAGTTAATTTTAATTAAGGATATTTAAAACATTCTAAAGGATTATAATAACGAGAAACAACGATTTACAATGGCCTGCGTCATTTTTGAGGTCGGTACTTTTCAGGTGATCTTTTACATTTGATGCATGCTGAATTCAAAAATGCAATTCATTTTTCTCAATCAGATGAGGTTTATTTCCTCTTCTTCTTAAAGTGCCCTCTCTCCAATGGAGGTTGGCTACTACAATTTCAAACTCTTCTTTGCCTTCAGCTGTTCTTTTATTATTCTCAGAACTTAGTCCATTGTCGGATGTTTCTTAGCCACGATAGGCTTTTCCTTCCTAGTCCTCTATTTCCCACGGTCTTTCCTTACTATAAGTTGAGCATATTGGTATTTATTATTTCTCAGTATGTGGCCTAGTAGTGTGACCAACTAGCCCGAAAAATCCGGGACATGGCCCGAATTACGAAGTCGTGTCCCGGCGTCCCGGACAAGGCTTCCGGGCCATCCGAATTTTCAACGTTTTGGTAAAATTTTATTTTGAAATTTTGAATACGTTATTCTTTTAAGAATTCACATCAAATTGAATTGGTGGGACGCAAAAAAGTCGACAATTTCTAGAATGTAATACTAATTTTTTTTCTTCTACGGCACTACAGCCCAAATTGAGCCTTGACCTCGTTTATTTTTTGCCTCCACCCTTGTTTGTCTGTGGCTGCTCTTCTACATACACGGACTCCTAAAAGGGCTTGTGCGTCGCTACTTACTGTGTCTTCTCAGTAGTCCAGAGAAATAAGATTTTTCTCGTGACACATCCCCCTCCAGGCCGAAACCAAATTTTTCCTGCTATATGTTTCCTGCAGCCGATTTTGATGATATACATAGTTATAAACAAATGAAGATCAAAAAACGGTAAATTATCGCTTTTTTCGTCTATTACCAAAAAGTTAAGCACTTTAAACAAATTTGAGAGTAAGAAACTCATAAATCGTATAAAAAACTTCAATATGGCGTTCGCTGAATATGTCCATCCTTATTGGTTGCTTAGAAAATTGCAAAATAAATCATAAATTTTGAGTTTTTATAAATATTCATAACTTAGGTAAAAATTAACTTAGAATCTTCTTATTACACGGAATGCCGAGACTTCTTGTACTTAAATTATATTTTAAATTTCAAAGCAATTGGTCAAATAGTTTAAAAGTTATTTAATTTGTTTATCCCAAATTCATTTTTTTTGCAACACTGTAAGTAAAAAAATTATGAGGTTACAATAATACTTCGGACAGTTTATGAAAGAAGAACATTTATACTATTACCTTAATTGAAAATAAATGACAAAAAATAATTTGAAACAGTGTAAAATTATTTTGCAAAAACATGTCGATTTTTTGCTTACTTATAAACAATTAGAATAACTTTTAAACCGTTACCCGTAGAAAAATTATTTTTTCATATTTAGAAAGACTGAATTTTTATACACATTTAGAAAGAAAAACAACTGTCCTAGGACAATTAGGGACAAAGTTAGCCCCCCCATTTTTTTAATTCACATGTTTTTGCAAAATTATTTTGCAATTTTTATAATTATTTTTTGTCATTTTTTTTAAATTAAAGTAATACTGTAAATTTTCTTCTTTCATAAACTATCCAAAATATTACTGTAACTTCATCATTTTCTGACTTACAGTGTTGCAAAAAAAATTAATTTTGGATAAACAAATTAAATAACTTTTAAACTATTTGACCAATTGCTTTGAAATTTAGGGTATGATTTAAGCACCATAAGTCTCAGCATTCCGTCCAATAAGAAGGTTCTAAGTTAATTTTTACATAAGTTATGAATATTTATAAAAACTCAAAATTTATGATTAATTTTGCAATTTTCTAAGCAACCAATAAGGATAGACATATTCAGCGAACTCCATATTGAAGCTTTTTATACTGTTTATGAGTTTATTACTCTCAAATTTGTTTAAAATGCCCAATTTTTTAGTAATAGACGAAAAAAGCGAAAATTTACCGTTTTTTGATCTTCATTTGTTTAGAACTATGTATATCATCAAAATCGGCTGCAGGAAACATATAGGTTATTATTATAGATGACCATACTACTCGAAAAATTTGGTTTCGGCCTGGAGGGGGTTGTGTCACCAACAGGATATTTTTTTCCTTATTTCTCTGAACTACAGCGTTTTCTTGGCTTTCCAACCGGTCTTTTCCCAGCATTCTAGCGTTTAGTGCTCTTTGTAATACTAGTACCACATCAAAAATTTCCTTTTTTTGAGAACGATTTCCGGATTGGGAGTCGAAACGTCAAAAACTAAGAAAAATGTAGTTATCATTACAACCAATTGTCGCTTAATCCGAACAAAAATATCATTGTCAACATAAAAATGTTAAATAATCAATAAAATGAGATTAAAGTTCTATATTTAAAAAAAAAATGGCGCGATTTTCATTAAAAAGTCCCGGATTTCATGTATTTTTTTCACCCGTGTTGAGCTGCCCCCCCCCCCCACTTGCAAAAATTAAAAAACAAATAGCCCTGATTTATGAGCTATTTATGAGCTCTCATATTCCGCAAACTAAAAATTTTGAGCTCGTTCCACTGAGCAGGAATTTAATACCCTAACTTAAAAATAGGAATATTGAATCGGTTCGATTATTGAGCTACAACCCCTTCGCAAGAAAACCACCCTATCTTCCCGGCTTAAGAGAAAGTTGTACTTAAAATGCATTTTAAACTAATTATTTGGCGACTACATATCATTTAATAATTTATAACCTTCCAAATTACGCGCATTTAGATCAGTAAATTGCAATTTATTTTGTATAGTGCAGTCACTGAAGGTAAAAATCAACGATTACCTTCAATTTCGGTGAACCTTTATCGATTTTCACGAAAATTGGTCAGTAGTTAGAGGATACGTCAAGAAACAAAGGTGACATGGTACCACCTTGCACCTTTACCCTGAGGGTGGATACCGCCCCTTCTCGGGGGTGAAAATTATTTTATAAAAAATAAATGCACAAATCAATAAAAGAACAAATTAAAAGCAAAATTTATTATATAAAGTTAATAAAATAAGTCAATATTTTTAAGTTATTAAAGATCAAAGATTTTAATTATTTGTGAAAAAAATGCATGTTTTGAAGAGGTTTTTTGTAAATCACTGAAAAACTTTAAAGTTTTTACAAAAAAGTTAATAGTAGTTTAAATCGTATAGCTTATATTCTAAGAATAAACTCTTAAATCACGCGTCTTTCGATTATAGAGCTACAACCCCTTCGCAAGAAAACGACCCCATATTCCCGGCTTAAGAGAGAGTTGTTCTTAAAATAATTTAAATTAATTATTTGGCGACTACATATCGTTTAATAATTTATGAGCTTGCAAAATATAAGCATCTCAATTATTGAATTGCCATTTTCTTTCTATAGTGCAGTCACTGAAGGTAAAAATCAACTATTACCTTCGATTTCGGTAAATCGGCATTTATTTTCACGAATTGACAATAAGAACTTCTCGGGAGTGAAAATTACTTTATTAAAAATAACCCCACAAATCAAGAGAGGGACAAATTGTAAGCAAAATTTGTTATATAATGTGATTAAAATAAATCAATACTTTTTGAGTTATTAAAGATCAAATATTTTAATTTTTGGAAAGAAAATGCATGCTTTAGAGCGATTTTTCATAAATGACTCAAAAACTGTAAGTTTTTACAAAAAAGTTTTCATCACTAAAATTGAAGCTAATAAAAAATATAATAAAGTGCTTACTTGAAAAACCCTTTAATGTTAATTTAAAGTAAGTTATTGGTAATTAAATGTATATTTTTTCCGCGACTGTTCAAATCTAAGGGTTCAAGCTTAAATAACGGGAAAGAGATGCATTTTATAACACTTAGGTACTAAACACTTGTCAAAGTACTTAGAAATACCTATGAAAAATAAGATCCAGAAAAAGTTGATAGTATCAAAATCCGCTCACCAATTTTCGTGAAAATGAATGGAGATTTACCGAAATCGAGGTCATAGTTGATTTTTACCTTCAGTGACTGCACTATAGAAAGAAAATGGCAATTCAATAATTGAGATGCGTATATTTTGGGAGCTCATAAATTATTAAACAATATATAGTCGACAAATAATTAATTTAAATTATTTTAAGTACAACCCTCTCTTAAGCCGGGAATATGGGATGGTTTTCTTGCGAAGGGGTTGTAGTTCAATAATCGAAAGGCGCGTGATTTTAGAGTTTATTCTTAGAATATAAGCTATACGAATTAAACTACTATTAACTTTTTTGTAAAAACTTACAGTTTTTCAGTGATTTACAAAAAACCTTTTCAAAACATGCATTTTTTTCACAAATAATTAAAATCTTTGATCTTTAATAACTTAAAAAGTATTTACTTATTTTATTAACTTTATATAATAAATTTTGCTTTTAATTTGTTCTTTTATTGATTTGTGCAGTTATTTTTTATAAAATAATTTTCACCCCCGAGAAGGGGCGGTATCCACCCTCAGGGTAAAGGCGCAAGGTGGTACCATGTCACCTTTGTTTCTTGACGTATCCTCTAACCACTGACCAATTTTCGTGAAAATCGATGAAGGTTCACCGAAATTGAAGGTAATCGTTGATTTTTACCTTCAGTGACTGCACTATACAAAATAAATTGCAATTTACTGATCTAAATGCGCGTAATTTGGAAGGCTATAAATTATTAAATGATATGTAGTCGCCAAATAATTAGTTTAACGCATTTTAAGTACAACTTTCTCTTAAGCCGGGAAGATAGGGTGGTTTTCTGGCGAAGGGGTTGTAGCTCAATAATCGAAATGCTCTTGATTTAATAGTTTATTCTTAGAGTATATAAGCTATAGGAATTATATTCGCAATACGATATATTTTAAGTTTTCTCAGCATCTTTCTCTTAAGTTAAATCAATTAAAGGGTTGTTTGGGGGTGAAAAGGATGAGCTCAAAAATCGAAACTATATAATTTCAAGAGCTCATAAATAGCTCGTAATTCTGCCGCAAAAACCGATTCAATATTCCTATTTTTAAGTAGTGGGGGGTATTAAATTCCTGCTCAGTGGAACGAGCTCAAAATTTTTAGTTTGCGGAATATGAGAGCTCATAAATAGCTCATAAATCAGGGCTATTTGTTTTTTAATTTTTGCAAGTGGGGGGGGGGGCAGCTCAACACGGGTATTTTTTTCAGCTTTGTCCCGAGTGCGACTGAATTGGAGTTGGTCACACTAGGTATGATGTTTTTCTAACTTACTCCGTGTTACAAAGTTCTCTTTTCTTGCTTATTCTATGCAGCACTTCTTCGTTTGAGATATGCGATGTCCATGAAATTTTGAGGATTCTTAGGTAAATCCACATTTCAAAGGCCTCCAATTTATTTACGGTTGATGTTTTAAAGGTCCACATCTCAACTACATAGAGAAGAGTCAACCAGACGTAGTATTTTTTGACATCACTTTGATTTTTTTAATGTTTATTTTCATACCAAATTGCTCACAGGTCGTGTTGGTCTTGTCGACGAATCGTTGTAGACCAAAGTCGGAATCCGCAATCAACACCGTATCCTCGGCGTATCTGATGCTGTTGATATTCACGCCATTCACCATGACTCCATCCTTCTTTTTCTTCTTCTTGCAGTACCGTCTCCTATCGGAGGTTGGCTACCATCACAGCAATCTTAACTTTGTTGGCTGCAGCTCTGAACAACTGTATTGAACTGCACCCATACCACTCCCTTATATCCACTCCCTTAAATCCACTCCCTTAAATTTCATCCTTGGAATTCTCCAATGCCAGTACTACAGAAACTCGGAGTAAAGGCGCGTTTACATGTATCCAGTAACTGGCGCCAGTCGCACTGGAACGACAGTGCTGGCATCATGTAAACGCTTTTTTGTTCCAGTCCAGCGCTGTCTGCCAGCGCTGTCTCGAATAGAAGGCTGGTCTATTTTTCGTGCCAGTGGCACTCGTCCGCGTCCCCTCTAACCCCGTGCCAGTGGTTGTAGACACGTGTAAACACAGCGTTCCAGTCGCTGGCGCTGTCGTACCTGTGGTTTCAGTGGCCGTATTAGGATTTTTAATAAGAGTGCCAGTGAGATTGGCGCCAGTTACTGGATACGTGTAAACGAACCTATCTAGCGCTGTCTTAGTCAAGCACTCGCATTCCAGTGAGACTGGCGCCAGTTACTGGATACGTGTAAACGTTACTTAAAGATTAAACAGCAGGGGTGACACAACACATCCTTGTCTAACTCCCCTCATAATTTCTACTTCTGCGGATGTGTAACCTTCGATCCTAACTCTGGCGTTTTGGTTCCAGGGCAAGTTTTTTAGTAATTTGATGTCTTTTCTGTATGATGATTTACTGTATCAAATGCTTTTTCGAATTCTATAAAGCATACAGATATATCTTTCTGTTGAACATGAAAAACATTATTACGATATACGCATTATATTCGTGTTTCCACGAATAAGTTGAGCAAGTACGAAAACTGTTCTATTTTATTTTTAACGAATAAATGTCATTATTGTCAAATTTATGTTCAACAGGTTCGGAAATGTAATAATAATCTAGTGGTTTATGTTTACGTCATTACCTAAGTCATAATATTTAAAATTATCATACAACAAACAGTAAATAAAAAAGAACAACTATCCGACATAACATAAATCCTGCTAAAGAGTTTAAAATTGACTGGAGTTTGAATAGCATAGGTAATTTAGTTAATTTTGAACCAAGATCTTCTTAAGGTGCCGTGTACTTATTTCTGCGTAGGCGTCCACCGTACATTGTCTTGTCAGGTGAGATGTTAAATAGTCAGGATTAAATTATTCTGTTTTTAGCAGCATTGCTAAGCATTTCATAGCTGTGGATTTTTGTTCATTGGCGAATATTATGCAGCCATGACATCTTTTGACATCCTAGACCTCTCTTACCCTCTATCTTTCATTCGAGTACCATTTGCTGAAAAGTATATCGTTCTCCTCGTAATATGTGCCCTAAGTATGTAGTCTTCTTACTTTTTACATAATCAAAAAGTTTCCTTTCCTGGAGGACCGCTCTTCTTAATACTTTCCCATTTATGACTCTGTCCGTCCATGATATTCTAAGCATGTGGCGCAGACACCACATTTCAAAGACTTTGTTAATGTCAAAAGTTTGTTAATGAAGCTGGCCTTTAAAGTCCAGCCTTCCATTTCGTACAAGAGAACGAGCCAAACGTAACACTTTAGCAGACAACTTAAGCAGGCAACCCCAAAGTATTTAAACTCCCTGACTTGTTCGATTTCTTTCTCCATCGACATATATCTTTGCGTTTGGTAATTATTTCTACCTATAATCATCGTTTTTGTCTTCTTGCTATTTATTTTTATTTTATTTATTTTATTGAACCAAAATAACAATCCAAAATTGAGGGTGTAATGTCATACTGATTTGACGTATTCTGGCTTTTGTTTCTACTGACAAATGGATGGTGTTTCATTTAATCATTCAGCCATCCTGGTAATCTTGTTAATTCTTTTAGTGTTCACTTCTTTTTTTTTGCGAATATTCCCGTGAGTCCAGATTGTCGCCCAATTTATTGAACAAAGAACATACGAGAATGAAATGGAACGAGTACAACAAAATAAAAACAAAAAAAGACATAAAATACCAAATAATTCATATCATCAGTCTTTCATTTCACAGTAAAATTGTAAAATTTGCGTAAAGGACACCGCACACATCTTATGGAAAATATAATGTCACTCAAATTAAATAAAATTTACATGAATAGATGCATCCTGAAATTTCAATAATTTGATAACATTGCGCCAACTCTGTATTTTGAGCGAAAATTGATAAAAATAAATCTAAAATCAAATAGGAATGTACTTGTGTCAAAGAGAGAAAAATAATCTTGTGATTCGCTTACTCCATAAATCTTTCTGAGAGATTAAGGCAATGGCTTACTCTTATCTTTTCCTATTATTATTGATAATAAAGTAGGTATAATTTGGTTAGTTGTACCGCCTCTAATCGGCTTAAGCTAGTGGTGAATAGACTGTTTTCAATAGCCTCTAGACTCTAGACTAATATTATTTATGAATTCCAGTTTTATGGACTTCAAAATGCGATTTCGATAAACTTTAATTACAATTAACGCTCTAATTAAGCAAAATTCAGAGTTGGTGCAATGGTATCAAATTATTGAAAATTCAGGACGCATCTATTCATGTAAATTTTATTTCATTTGAGTGACATTATATTTTCCATAAGATGTGTGCGTGTCCTTTCATTGACACATATGTCTGCACAAGTTGTTTTTTGTTGCTAAGCGCATGATTATATTATATGCAGACAATTTGCCACGACGTCTAATCCACATCGAAGGTTACCTTGCGTATTCATAAAAATTCGCCGCTATTTTCACTGGTCCTAATCAAAAATGTCCCCTAAAACAGCTGACTGTCAGTCTACGTCAACAATGTCTCATAAATTTGCAATTGTATATTGTTTGCCCGGTTCAGATCCATACCATCTCCCGAACTTTATACATAGGTACAATTATATTTCCGAATCCCCGATTTCTATTGTAAACAATTTCTCCCAAGTCGTTTTTCTTTCTTTTCCCTTTTGTGAACTGCGATCGTCTGGCGTAGACAATAGCCCAGAAGGCTGTTGTTCGTTCTTAGCAGCTGTCTTCCAATGGCACGCGCTTTTTGCCTTCCTTCCCTATCTCCTTGTATATTTTATGAGGTAAATCCATTGATGCCTTACTTCTCGGTCCCGACATCGTAACATCTTACGGCGCGGCGGTATATCGTCGATACGGGGTGTTGCCCTCGACTTGATTCTTGATTACCCTGCCCTGAGCATATGGTTCGTCGAGTACTTTAATTTGGGCCATTTTGATAAGACTTTTTGTGTAGTATTGCGCCATTGTTTTTTATGACAATGTGTTCGTATTGATTGTTGTACTTCATCTGATAATATCGACAAGCAGATGCTTTATTATGTTTATCTCGCGTGTATCTTAAAATTATGTAACTATGTATCTTTTGGATAAAAATATCATATTATGTCCCATTACAAGCCTAGATTTAAATATAGTCGTAATATTTTTAAGTTAATGATAAGAAAAAATACTTTGTTGACAACCTATACCTGCATAAACTAAAAGCAATATCCAACTGATGGACATAAATAAAAGAAAACTACATTGTCATTGCATCAAATTGTTCGTTTCAATTATAAACCAGAGTAGAGATGGGAAAACCATACCGGTTGTTTTTTGTTGTCCCGGTTATAACCGGTTTTTTCTTTTTAATGTAATAACCGGTGAAAAACCGAATGTTACCTCTGGAAAAAATAAAAATTATTTCAGAGAAAAAATTAAGAGATTTCTATCTTTTTTCGATCCCCATCATATATGTATTATAAAATTTATATTTTCACAGATTATTAATCTGCGAAGTAAGTAACCCAAACATAATTCACAAGTTTTATTTACTAACAAAGAACTGGACGAAAGTGCACATCAGCTTTTATGAAACAATTAAGTTTTATGATAGTTTGGGTTTTGGGAATAATTTTAAAATTGTAAGTGATCTGCTTGAAATCGATATTCCAACCATCATAATAGAGAGATATCGAAACCCCATTTAACATCGTCCTTTAATAAAAGATCCTTTATTTTGACATATACGCAAGCGCAGTATCACATCCTTTATTTTTGTCCTGTAATAAAATACAGGCCGCCTGTATTTAAGGAAAAATAAAGGACAAAAATCTTTTAATAAAGGATCCTGTATTTTGACGTAACGTGTCAAAAATGTGACATATTTGTCAAATTATGTGAAGAAACAAGAAAAGAAAGTCGTCTAACTTCACTTCTATTTATGTTTTTATCACATCTGGATATTTTTGATCTAAGTTGAAGTTTTATTTATTAAAAAGAACTCCTAAATAAAGGAATAACAGTTTATTCTCAGATATAGATTATTAATGTTTTGACCCAAATCAATATAAAAAAGAATATTTAAGACCATTGAGTTATTAGAAAAAGTTTGTAAACAGGAATTTAAATATAATTTTTGTAAATAATTTTAGTGTTTAATAATTAGGTACAATAATCAGACATAGAATTTCTTTACAACTCATTTAAACTCCAGACATTTTTGTATATAAATAAATATTTTTATTACAGATATATAAGATGTACCTACCTAATTTCAATTAATTTGAATGCACAAGTATCATACTTGATACATTGTGGAAAAGTTTAGGATTTGTTCAAATTCTGCATTCAAAGGTAGAGTTGAATTCAACAGATATATAACATAAATGGTATTAAAATATAAACGGGTTCATACAATAAAACAAAGATTTAAGTGGTTTAAGTATTTATTTTTTAAATTTTTTATCCTTGATGTATTAGAATCTATATCGTTTTGAACCAAAAGTATTACACTTTCGTGCCATCAGCTTTTGTTTATTTAAATATACTGTCAAAATAATTCATCCACCATAAAGCTAATTCATCTATTATTTTTGTCCTTTAAAACACTTACTTTAGTTTTGGGCTATGTCGGCTCCATCTTTGTTGCCGAGCCACAAATCTTCGAGGGTACAAGGATAGTTTCTGCATGGAAGAAGATGTTCCATATTCTGTATTTTTCCATAGTCACAGTTCACATCAGCTTGGTCTATTTTCCTCCATTTTATAATGTTTGATTTTACTGGAGCGACACCTGGTCTTATCCTATTTATATTTTTCTGTGTTTTAAAGTCTAGGTCTAGAGATTGTCTGGTTCATTGAACCTAGGGAAGAGGAAAATACTCATCCTGCACTGTTCCAAGGAAGCTTTTCCTGGATTTTAGTCGCTTTTGTGGCGTTCAAGCTTTGTATAGGGCATTCCACTCATCCACAATCTGTTTAATTTTCTATATGTGCTCTGCAACGCATCTGTGTATCAACGGTTCTACAAAACCCGTTAAAACAAATTGTTCATACATTTTTGCTAGTTGTGGAAGTCCTTTTAACGGAAAGTGATATAACATATTTTAAAGGATACGTAAAATCAAACATTAATATGTATTTATAAATTTATTAAAAAACTGCTAATAATAAAATACTTAAAATCAGACACCAATATTAAACTATATATATACTATACCTATTTATTTATAACTTTACTAGCAAACTGCAGTCCAATAAAAATAAAATTATCAACATTAACCATTTAAACTTGCCTTAAATTGCGAATAATTTTACCACAAACAAACACACACAAAATGTAGTTGCACTAGATTTGCTCCTGTTTGAAAATGTACTGCCACAGCATGTTCGATTTGGCGAATGGATTTAGTGTCGGCAGTCATAAATATAAACCCAAATAAACAACAAAGCTTGTTCGATTAAATCGCACCACCTTCATATTTGTTAGTGCAAATTTCAATGAAACTGTAAAACTAGTAAAACTGAACAAGCTCATATTATTCTTTAAATATAACTTGCATCTTATTTCACATATTAATATTGGAAATCTTCTCTTCAAAATACAAAATGTTCTTTCAATAACAGCTCTTGAAGCAATTTGTGATTAATTACACAGCACTTCAACTGCTCCCTAACAGATACATTGTCCATAAATTCTCCATTTCGTATACCCATAATATGCAAAAGTATTTAACAACTCCTTAACTCCCTTATAACATAGTATTTCTAATTTCACTTTCATGTTGTACTATGGTTTATGTTAAGTATTATGGGTTATGTTGTTCTTTAAATGACAAAATAATTAAATTCAACGTTTTACTATTTTCAATGATCTTATTCTTAATTGTCTTGTTCTTACTCTTATTTTAATTTTTATCTCTATAATAAGGTCTTATTCACTCTTCTATGGTCTTATTTATACGAGATTACGATTACAAATAGAATTTTATAGGTTATAAGGTTATTTTTATATTTACAAAAATATTTAATGTCATTTGTCAAAATAAAAGATCCCTTAAAACTGCTTTTCGATAACTCTCATTACACATGTCCTGTATTTGTCCTTTATTAAAAGATCCTGTAATAAAGGAACTTTTAACTCCGAGTTTCGATATCTCTCTAATATAATTGTTTATACTTGAGACCTACCTTACTTGAGTACTTGAGACTCTTGTATGTTATGATTGTGAATACCGAAATACGATTAGGAATGTCCATTATGTAATTTTTAAACAATAGATAATTCTTAGAAATATAAAGGTATGTATTATACAAACGTATTAAATATACTACTGAAATTTTTTTGATGGTAATAGAAATAAAAGATGAATTGGGTTATAGAATTTATTTTTAAGTAAAATATAAGTGCATTTGGATATTTTTTTAAACTCTGTAGATCCAAGGGACATTTCGGTAGATGGGTAGGATCATTACTTTTGGAAATACATATCCCAATATTAACAACACAATACACGCCGACCACGTCTACAGAGAGCGACGAATCAGAGTTGCCAGATTTGGGGTACTTTCGCCCAATTTTAGGGTAATTTGAAAGCGCCTCTGGAAAATTTTTAGGTTGAACTGGTTGGGGAATTTTTCGGGAGGAAAATTGAACAAAATAAAGGGCAATATAAATGTAGCTTTTTAACCTATTGAGTGTTTGCTATTGATTAAAAAACCGAAAACCGGTTTTTGGAATAACCGGTTTTTTTGACCGGTTATAACCGCAAGGTTAAACCGTAAGTAAAAAAATCCGGTATAACCGAAAACTGGTTTTTTTGTCAACAACCGCCATCCCTAAACAAGAGCAATAATAGAATCACTTCAAACTTGCGGTGTAGCCACTGTTACACCTTCCTAATTGGATTTTATAATCATTCATTTTTCTGCTACTAGATCACTTGTCTGTTCATTTTATTGAATCGATTCGTATTTCAGATTACTTCTTTCTATTGTGTTGTATTTGCGTATTTTGCGATAATCTTAATCATACTTTTTTGTACCTGTAACACAAGTCATAACTTAAAATAAACATATATTAATAACTAATTACAGACGAAACAAACAGAAAAGGCGGTTTATATTGTTTTTGACCCCTGAGAGGACAAAAGGATATAAGAAGAAGAATAAGATAGGAAATATCGTCCTATTAGAGGTAAAACTCACTAACTACACTTTTCAGAAAGTGGAGAAAAATCGATTTAAAGGTACAACTTGTTTTTTAAATTCACCTGACTTCTATATTGGAATTTTTTTAATGTAACTTTAAAGAATAAATAAAAACAGATATATTAAGCCATATTTCGTCACAGGAACTATGATACAATCAATATTAGATCAATTTTTGTACTTAATGAGTTTTTCCATGAACACAATTATTGGATATTGATATCCTATTAGAGGTGTAAAACTCACTAACTACACTTTGTACTTGATGAGTTTTTCCTTGAATACAATTACCTATTGGTATTGGATATTGAGAAGTTAATGAATTTGTCTCTATAAAATTTCTCTGACTTACAACAAACAAACTATCAAAAATAACAGTCTATTATTTAAAAAATGAACAATAAGTTTTGTTCTTCAAAAATAAATTAATGCAATTCTTTCGACATTTATGACAGCCGCAAAAGTCGCCTGCTTAATTGTAAAATAGATTATGTTACCCTTTATGTAAGCTATCACGGTTATAAAGAAATTTAATCTCATGTTTCTTTACTCAATCGCCGAACAAATAATGCACACAACTATCATGTACAGTTTGTACAGTTTCAACAATACAATGTAACACACAAGTCGCCTGCTTAATCGCAAAATAGGTTATGTTATCTAATGTATTGTTTGAAAGATCACTAAGTACCGATTCGGCATTCCAGATGGTAAGGAAAAATTCACTAAGTGCAATAATAAGTTTTATGAGCTTTACCCTGAAAACGAAATTCACAATATTACATTCCATATTGGAAGGAAAAATTCACTAAGTGCATTAACACGTTTTAATGAGTTTTGCCCTGAAACCGAAATTCACAATAACTCACTTAGTGAATTGTACTATAAATTATCTCAGCAATTAGAAGGGTTAGAGCCCCAGGTGACTTCTCCAGAACTGGGCAGTAGCGTATTGAGTTCAAATTGATGAAAATGTCAAAATCTCAAAAAAGTGCACTTAGTGAGTTTTACCTCTAATATGTCCTCATTTGGCTTTTATAACTTCTTGAACGCATTTTGGCATTTATCAACATCAGTTTCCTGATATTTGCTGGTCTCGAAATTATACCTGGATTACAGCCTCAATCAGTTTTTTTTTGTGTGCAATATATTTTATCGATAGTAGTCGAGCAGGCTAGATTTTGAAAACATTTTTATACCATAGACCACTTGCACAACGTAAGAACACTCATAGAGAAATGTATGTACTCGGTATAACGTTCAAATTCATATGGCGTTTGTAGATTTTCAAAAAGCATTCGACTCCATCGAATTATGAGCTGTGAATCTCTAGAAAACGTACGTATAGATTCAAAATCCAGTAATAATTAAAACATAATATATGAAAATTCCACCATGCAAATAAAGTTGGACGAAAGCACAAAAACGAATCACATAAAACTATCAAGGGGAGTGACACAAGGAGACACCATGTCTCCCAAACTATTCACCCTTGCGCTAGAAGACATTTTTAAGAAATTAGAATGGAACAACAAGGATATAAACACCGACGGATCGTACTTAAACCATTTGAGATTTGCAGGTAATAGCTTTAAGAGCAGATAGTATCCAAGACCTAAACGAAATGTTAATGGAATTAGCTACAGTTTTCGGAGCGATAGGTTTAAAAATGAACTAGGTACAGTAAAACAAAAATGATGAGTCAGGTCCAGACAAATATAACAATATATAAAACCATGACATAGAAAATGTTGAATATGTCTGGGCCATGTCATCAAACTGGGAAAAGCAAATCAAGATGCTGGCATCAAAAGAACACAACTGGCATGAGCCGCTCTCGGTAAACTAGCATATATCTTAAAAACACCTCCATTCCTATAAACGTAAAGAAAAATGTATTGTTGGAAATCCCATAAAATTGATATGGTTGTTTAAATACTTCGAAATCATGTCTCTTTTTTTCCCTTGTCGACGCCGGTGTTGTTCCTTGCTAGCATGTTATCGAAATTCGCATGTGTCGCGAAGAAGAGGAGAAATCCAAAAATTCTTCCCCTACGAGATAAGGGACGAGATGCCTTCAAAACTCGAATGTGTACAGACGTGTAATAGTTAGTGAATTCGTTTGTTTGTTTTTTCGATCGTTGTGTCTCCAGCCAGACGGGGTAAGCTTAACCTAAATTTAATTACCTTTATTATCCTTTATTGTTTTTTGAAATATTTGTCAACCAATTTAATTTGAAGTTGTGTATTATTATTGTATTGCGCTTATGGAGAAATTCCGCTTTCTCTCAATATTGGCTATCAGAAGGGATAAACTTTATAAGCAGGTGTTGTAATTAGTGTTTATTGTTTGTTTTTGATTTTATTACTTGTTTCGTTCAATACCTGCTAGTAATCATACAGGTATATAAAACATGCGTACTACCAGTTTGTTCTTACGGCTTGGAGACCGTAGCCCTTACCAGAAAATCTGCTAAAAAAAACTAAAAACAACGCAAAAGGCAATGGAACGAAGCATGCTGGGAATATCAGTAAGAGCTAAGATTAGAAACACCGAGATAAGACGTAGAACAAAAATTACGGATATCGTAGAAGAAAGTACAAAAATGAAATGGTGCTTGACAAGGACGACGACAAGAAGCATGGAGAGTCCTCAAGCGAGATGGGTAGATGACATACGAGCAGTGTCAGGCAAACAGTGGATTAGATTGGCACAAAATAGAAACAGATTGGGAGATACCTACATTAACCCTGCGGTGGTAACGCCTATTTTGAAAAAATTTGTTGCGCCGTGTTCACCAGATCCGATATATAAATATAATATAAATATATATTTTTGTACATTTTTAAATATTTTCTTTCCATTCATTAATTAACTATATTCTTATAAATGGGTCTGTGTGAAAATGATATTAAATAATATATTATTTCAATATTTATTGACATTTCTTTACAACCCTACATTTTGATACAAAAAAAAACGTTTTATTATAAAAAAAAATTATTTACTCCCTAATAAAATATTACATTTTTATTTTAAAGAAACATAAAAAGTAATAATGAAACAAACTAAAAATCATAAAATAATCGATTAAGTTGAACATTCATCACAGTAAATATTGACATGTTTGAGGCATAAAAATGCATGGCAATTTTGCAATAGTATTTTGACTTATTGTATTTTTAAATTGAAGTTGTCGGTCTCAGAACAATCATCTTCTGAATCAAATCTCTATTTCACTGCCAGGCGATACTTCTTCCAGTAGACTAAGAAGTCTGTCTTGCTGGGTCTCGTAATCTATTATCTGCAAATAATTATTGTTATAAGTTATAAAATACAATATAAAGAAATTATTCAAATACATAGCATACTATTATCAAGTTGTAACAGTAAACGAATAAATAAATTTAAAATACTTACCAAAAAAATTACTGTCGGATTTTGTAGCTCTGGGTCTCCTGAACCCGACGTATCCACTATACAAAAAACAAAAGATCATAGTAACTTATTCGAACGCATGACTTGTATGTACTGCCGGCGAAGATAGAAACATAGCCGCATGGTTTTGTTTACAGCGTTGTTGCCAACGGAGTTCTGTGCAGTTAAAGGTAGGTTCGGGTTTCACAGACCCCCCGCTACCACCGCAGGGTTAAGGAGTGGATGGAAAATGGTTGACGAAGAAGAAGAGTGACGAAGGTTGATTACATGGTATCAAGCAAGACATCAAAAAGTAGATAAATACAAAACACAGAAGAGATTGGCCGTTGAAAATTACACTATTTTTGCAATAGAGCCGCAAGCCCCCAGCATCTATTGCCGTACTAAATACTAATCCATGGGTCGACCCGGTGTACCAGTTTATTATACTCTAAGTATCAGATCCATTTATTAGACAAGGCGAAATCGGCTGGTTCGTTAGAAAAAATATTCCCATGAGATTTTTTTGCATATTCACATTCGTGAAACATCCCAGAATAAGGTTCAAGAAGTCGCCCACGTGAAAACTGGTCCAACTTTTTTTTAACAATTTTTTTAATCAAATTGCAAAAATCAATATTTTTGACCCGGAAAATTTTTTTAAGGTTTTTTGGACCATTCTGGACAAAAAAGATCTCTTGTAATTTTTCTCTAAAGTGGATCGTTTTCGACGAAACAATTTAAAATTGAAAAAAAAACGAAAAATGACGATTTTCAAGGCTTAATAACTCGGTTAAAAGTTATTATTATGAAAGTCATAAAGTGATTAAATCAAAGTTTAAAGCCCCCCTATAAGATCCTGAAGAAATTTTTGTCATTATTTTATTACTAAGCTGTTATTTTTAAGTAATAATAATGAGCGCCTGCACGTATTAGGCGGCCGTCTATGGTGAGTGAGAGAGATGCCATTCCGGCAGTCCAATGGGGCATCTTACTCGCACTCACATTTACAGCCGCGTCAATACGATCTTACGGCTTATTGTTAATAATTAAAAATAACAGCTTAGTTGTAAATCAATGACATAAATTTCTTCCGGATCATGTAGCATTAAACTTTGATTTAGTCACTTTCTGACTTTCATAATAATAATTTTTAACCGAGTTTTAAAAATGGCCATTTTCGCGTTTTTCAAATTTTAAATTGTTTATAACTCAAAAACCATCAACTTTAGAGAAAAATTACAAGAGACCTTTTTCGTCCTGAATGATTCAAAAAACCTAAAAAAAATTTATCCGGATCAATAATACTAATTTTTGCAGTTAGATTAAAAAAAATGTTAAAAAAATTGGACCACTTTTCGCGTGGGCGACTTCTTACTTCTTGAACCTCTTCTGGGGTGTATTACAAATGTGATTATGCAAAAATATCTCATGGGAGTATTTTTCCCAACGAACTCGCTGTTTTCGCCTTCTCTATATACAGGGTGTAACAAAAATACAGGTCATAAATTAAATCACATATTATGGGACCAAAAATAGTTCAAATGAACCTAATTTACCTTAGTACAAATATGCACATAAAAAAGTTATAGCCCTTTGAAATTACAAAATGAAAATCGATTTTTTCGAATATATCGAAAACTATTAGAGATTTTTTATTGAAAATGATCTTGAATCTTAAAAAAAAATTATAGTGAAATTTGTGCTCCCCATAAAAATTTTATGGGGGTTTTGTCCCCCTAAACCCCCCCAAACTTTTCTGTACGTTCCAATTAAATTATTATTGTAGTACCATTAGTTAAATTTAATATTTTTAAAACTTTTTTGGCTCTTAGTATTTTTTCGATAAGGCAGTTTTTATCGAGTTCGGCTTCTTTTTTAATATGTTTACATAAAAATTTTATGGGGGTTTTGTTCCTTTAAACCCCCCAAATGTTTGTGTACGCTCCAATTAAACTATTACTGCGATACCATTAGTTAAACACAATGTTTTTAAAACTTTTTTGCCTCTTTGTATTTTTTCGAGAAAGCACCTTTTATCGAGATATGGCTTCTTTTTTAATACGGTTCAAAATATACCTAAAAATGTAAATCATACATAAATTTTCATATTATTGACCATTCCAGGTCACGTGACTTTCGACACCGTTGCTGAGGGGCAAAAATTGTGTTTTTGGTGTTATTTTTGCTATTTTCTCGCCTTATTATAAAAAATTTGTGGTTTTAACTACAAAAATTTCAAATATTGGATATAGGACACCCTCGTAGGGGATGCAAAAACCCGGTATAATCAGAAAATCAGTTTTCTTGGCCCATATCGTCGCGTCGTTCTGTTTACAGTGTATTGTGATTATAGTGATTTAAAACATTTCGGTCTTTAAAAGCGGCTGGTATTATAAAAAAAAATTACTTTATCTCTTTTACCTTTACTGGAACACTTTCAAACTGAACAAAACGCTGGTATTTTAATCATATTCTTAAATTAAACAATGGTTTTCTACACTTAACCTAGTTTGTTTACAATATTTTGCCCACCAGTCGCTGTCAAATGACGTCACCCTGGAATGGTCTATTACAAAGTCTCCATAATCGTACTTAACCATATACAAATATGTGGTGGATTTGACAAATATTCAAAATATCTGGATAAAGACTGACTTTTCGAAAAAATACTAAGAGCCAAAAAAGTTTTAAAAATACTGTATTTAAGTAATGGTACTACAATAATAATTTAATTGGAACGTACACAAAAGTTTGGGGGGGTTTAAAGGAACTAAACCCCCATAAAATTTTTATAAGGTGTCCAAATTTCACTATAATTTTTTCTTAAGATGCTAGTGTCATAATAATGCCATATGTCCATTTTCAATAAAAAATCTTAAATAGTTTTCGATATATTGGAAAAAATCGATTTTCATTTTGTAACTTCAAAGGGTTGTAACTTTTTTATATGCACATTTGTACTAAGGTAAGTTAGGTTCAATCAAACTATTTTTGATCCCAGAATATGTGATTAAATTTATGACCTGTATTTTCGTTACACCCTGTATATTTTATACTGTTACTTTCGCTTTTTTGTTTTCTGACCAGTCGTTGCCGATCGATTGACGATTCACTACATCATTTACCATAAAGTGAATGTGTTTTGTCCATCTAGGCCGCTTGGTTATCGGACTCAGTAGCTCACTATCTCTAAAATGAATATCCTTTGATGTACATACTTCAAAGATGATGGACCTTCCCCACTATGTTTAAGTAAAAACCTCGTATAATTCCATGTCATTGCAAAGCCATCGATCATACATTAAAATGGAATTTTTATTTTAATATTCAATACGTATTACATTGAGCTCCTCCCGACTTAATAAATATAATTACAAAAACGACGTAAAATTGGATCTTGCTGCGTTATAATAGTGCGTCTGGTGATTGTATTTAAGATCGATTGTGTTATTGTAGCGTGACTAATTTTTGCACCTGCTATTTTTTACACGATGTGGCTGCATTTTAATTGAAAAAGAGTGAAAATGGAGTTTTATAAGGAGCTAAATGACTTTTGCACACTTTAGGTATTTAATTATTACGCAAATTCAAATTTTAAAAATGTAAAGTTATGTGATAGATTCAGGGAGATACAGACAGGCTGCATGATATTCGTGTCTCGAGAACTTTATCAAAGCATTTAATAAAGTTATGGCTTCTAAATTATCCCATTTTACAGGTTTAACTAAAATATTTCATTTCAAGTTTGACTGAAACAAAAAAGTTAGATTCTTCTTTTTCTTAGGAAAGTATACGCTTGTCCAAATTGAGATCCATCTTTGGCCGGGTTAGCTAGAAAAAAGCTATTCTCTTGTGTCATTTTTGCAATTAACTATTTTAATTGCGAAATAAGCCACAATTTTACTAAAAAAATGATTTTATTAACATTTCGACGTCCAAATCGGATGCCGTTGTCAAAATACAAAAAATATTAATATTAAACTAAAATGTTGTTGCTTAGTAAAAAATTCTTCTAATAATTTATTTAATCTGACTTTTATATCAGCAATTCCGACATATATTATACATTTTAAAGTAGAAGACTTTAAAATGATTTTGCCAATATTCATGAGTTGCGTTCCTGGGACGACTCGACTGAAAGATAGTTTATTCGATTACATGAAATCAACCCCAACTCAAGAATATCCGTCACAAAAAAATCACAGCATGTGATTTGTCTTTAAAAAGACAACCATATGCAACGGTGACAGTAAAATTGTCGCTTTAGACATTACATAGTAAATCACGAGGGAAACCAGGAAAAAAACCTCGTGATACTATCCCGACAACGTAAGTATTAGGTCTTACTTTAATTTACTCTCAAAACTAATACCAAATTCTGACCTTAATATGTAGATATATTATTTTAAATTATAATTAATATTAATAATACATAGATATATAAATACATAATACTAAAATATAAAAATGTACTCGATATGCTATTGACTTACTAATCGTGGTATCTTCTTTCTATTGACTTCCTCTTTTAGTATTGGTAACCACATCCTACTGCATGCATTCTACCGAGGAATTTGCGCACAATTGGTTTCATTTAGCATAATTAGAGCCGCTTCTTTGATTTTTCTCTTTTTACTATCTGTTTCTTTCACGACTATACTTGAATCTCTCTACTGAACTCTATGTTCATTATCCCATGCGTGTTGACATATTTGAGATCTATCAAATTCTCTATTTTTAATATAAGACTGATGTTCACTTATTCTAACGTTTAATGGTCTTGATGTTTCACCTAAATAAAATTGTTCGCATTCACAAGGTCTTTTATAAATACAATTCTTTGTTCTTTCTTGTTCACTGTTAGGTTTAGTTTTAGATAGAATAGATCTCAATCTCAATTTATTTCCTATTGTTTTAAGTTTCTCGGATAGACCTTTTATATGGTTTTGATATTTTCCTCGTATTATTTCTCGTGATTGTTATAGGATCCCGTTCTAAGTTGTTCTGTTCCATTCGATCCAATCTTGATAATTCCTTATTTATAAACGATAAAGGATAATCATTTTTTAATAAAACAGATATTAACAATTGTTTTTCTTCTAAGAATGAATTTTACTGAAATCATCTTTTTAGTAAAATTGTGGCTTATTTCCCATTAAATATAGTTAATAGCTAGAAAGAATTATAATCCCTCAACTGACGTTCTGCAATGTTAGTTATGTTTGTAAACGTCAAAATATCGTTTGTTTTTAACGATCCGTCCAAATCTTATCAGCGTGAAGTCATTCAATGGTAGTGTGCTGAAGGTTTGCTACTATTGCAAATTCATACGTTAATTGCAAGAAGTGTATAGTAAAATCCATGGTAAAGAAATGTCGACCAATTGAGTACTGGATCAACAGACAGGAACTTGGCATGTGTGTGGAGTAGAGAAAATCTTCGAATATGATTTAGAGCAATTTTAGAATATGTTGACGTGAGTATTAGATCTGACGTGAGTATTAGCTTTGAAGAAGCTGCATTAAACATCGGTCTAAAAATAAATGAAGACAAAACTAAATACATATGGTCATCTCAAAACAAGAACGACGGCGAATAAGACAAAATATTACTATAAACGATCATAACTTCGAAGTGGTTAAAGAATTTAAATATCTAAGAGCAACAATCACAAATGACAACAAATTAGAGCGAGAAGTTGAAACGCGAATAATGGCAGGAAACAGATCTTTCTTTGCAGTGAAACATCTATTGAAGTCAAAACTTCTTTCACGAGGTGCAAAAATCCAGATACATAAGGCCATAATACGACCAGCAGTCGCGTATGGAAGCGAAACATGGACGCTAACAAAAAGAGAAGTAAATAAATTGCTGGTGTGGGAACGTAAAATCCTTCGAATGATATTATATGGCCCTTGCAGAGACAGCGTGACAAACGAATGGAGGAGCAGATACAATAACGAGCTAGAGTCTCTATTCGGAAAAGAAAATCTAGTCAGATATATAAAGGCTAATAGACTCAGATGGGCAGGGCATGTGATACGCAGTAACACAATCGCCGTATAAACAATGTGTTCTGGGAAAGGCCAGATGGAAGAAGGTCTGTAGGGCGGCCTAGAAAAAGGTGGAAAGATGCAGTCAAAGAAGATCTAGAGAAAATGGGAGTGCGACAATGGGAATTAGTGGCACAGGACCGACAAACATGGAAGGCAATAGTAAACGTGGCAAAGACTCACGAAGAGTTGTAACGCCATTGATGATGATGATGATGATAGTATTGTACACAAATTATGTTTTAGCAGAGTTTTTGCGCAATGGGATCCCCGTCTTTTGTCAGAGGACCAAATAGCTTGCGAATGGGTCCATCTTTGCAATATTTTTTGTAGTTATTGTGCGTTGTGTCCTATCAGGATATCGATCTTGATTTAATCTTGGATCTCTTCTAATGCTTCTCTGAATATAGACTCCGAAAATAGATAAATTAAATAATAGCAGTGATAAAACACAACCCTACCATATTCCTCGTCTGATTCGTATATCTTCGGATGTTGTATCTTCTATTTCGATTGTTGCCGTTTGGTCCCAATATAGTTCTGAGATCATTCACAAGTCTTGTTTGACCTGTGTCGTATATGCAGATTTTATATATTTTATATACCTGTGTCGTATATGCAAATTCTCACTTCCAGAATTTTGATATCTCTCATGACCTGATCCTCCCATCTCTCTCAGGGTCTTCCCCTTGGTCTTTCAGTTTCTAGTTTCCATCTGGTGATCTTAATCACTAGGTCGTTTTTCCTTCTCTCTATGTGTCCCAGCCATCTCAGCCTCTGTGCTTTAATAAATCTAACTATATCTTCTCCCTTCATTATGTCTCTTAGTTCATGGTTCATTCTTCTTTTCAATTCTCCGTTGTCCATTCTTATCGGGCCCAAATCCGTCTGAGGTTTTTCCTTTCGAATATTCTCAATTTTTCTTCATCTTTTTCCGTGAGGCACATTGTCTCAGCTGCGTACGTAACTACTGGTCTGGTTGCAACTCTGTATATTTTCAGTTTTGTATTTCTGGATAAGTTCTTGTCCTTCAGAAGCCTATGATATCGCCAGTATGTTTTGTTGCCTGCTAGTATTCGTTCCGTTACTTCTTCACTTCTCTTGTTTTGGCCAGTCACTATTACACCCAAATATTTAAATTGTTGGACTCTTTCAAAAGTGTAGTTTTCTATTTTGATTTCTCTCGTCCTGTTATCTTCTCTTCTAGAGCAGAATAGATATTTTGTTTTTCCTTCATTAATTTCTAGATCTCTTTTCCGTGCTTCTTTTGCCAGGATTGTTACTGCTTCTTTTAATCTGTCTTTGTCTCTTCCCATAAGTTGTGTTGAGGAGTGGGCTATAGTTCCTTTAATTTTGCTGGCCTTGACTGTTCCTTCTACTGCTATGTAGAATAATGTGGTTGACACGGAATCGCCTTGTCGCACTCCTGTTTCTATTGCAATTGATTTTGTGCTACCTTTTTCTGTTGTTACTTTAGCTCGAGATTGATCCATGGTCATTTTTGTTAATCTGATTAATTTTGCTGGTATATCTTGATTTTTCATTTCAATAAATAATTTATTTCTTCCAATACAGTCAAAGGCTTGTCTGAAGTCTACGAAGAGGATGTGGAGTTCTATGTTGTGTTCGTGGCGTTGTTTGTGTAACTATGTGGATCGCATCTGTAGTGGATCTGCCTTCTCTGAATCCTTGCTGGTAGTTCCCAATTTTTTTCTCTGTGAATTGAGTGAGTTTTTGTTTGATGAGGGCTGTTAGAATTTTATATTTTGTACTCAGTAGAGATATTCCTCTATAGTTGTTAAAGTTTGTTACCTCTCTTTTCTTAAATATTGGTATAATTCTGCCTTGTTTCCAATCCTCGGGCATTTCTTCTGCTTCCCATATTCTAACTATTAGGTTATAGATGCTTGTTAATAACTTTACCCATCCGTTTTTAATTAGCTCATTGGGAATTTCATCTGGGCCAGGTGTTCTTTTCTGTTTTATTTTTTGAATGATGTCTAAATATTCATCATATTCATCAAAGGACGGAATATCAAACGAATTACTGAAATACTGTGGAGCAGCAATGACAGAACAATTAACAACATTAATTACAACATTAATTAACAAAATCATAAAACACAATAAAATACCGGAAGAATGGAGAACGAGCGAACTATTTCTTCTATTCAAAAAAAGGAGATAAAAAGCAGCCAGAAAACTACAGAGGTATTAACTTCCACAACACAAGGACTACTGGAAACAGTAGAGATGAGAGTACTGAGAAGAATTACACGAAATACACTAAGAGATCAAAATAGAAGTGAAAACCTTAGAAGACAATTAACGTACAGTGAAGAAACGAATGGACACTAAATAGAAAAAATGGATGGAATACCCACATAAGCAGAATGGGGGTAGAGCTTCACGATATTCGATAAAAATACGATGAAAACCAATACAATACCGATACAATACATACCTTAGCAATATTAATGTCGATACGATACTTATTATCCGAAATCAATACAATATTCTTGTATTGTCGATACGCTTGCCTCGATATTATTGAAAATAGCGATATCGAGAAAAAAAAATGAAGCGCTACAGTTGTTTGATTATATTTTGTGGAATAGATATTTAGATCATAATTATTTAGATACATAAAAGTATATGTGATATGCAACCAAGCATCAGCTGTTATAATATTTTACACTCGAGGGCCTGAACTTTAAACTCTTGAGAGTGAGTAAATTACTTATGATTACACTGTTTATACCGTGTGGCATTTGTGGTAATATATGTCTTCAACAAATACTATTTCCCTCTCTTTTCAAAAGTAGTTTTTAAACAATAGATAGGTAATTAGTAAGTATTAGTCGACTTTCAAAGAAGCATTCAGCCATATTCAATTTTTATAAGAATCTATTCATAAGTTATAAGAAATATTCGTAATATTTTTAGAATCCATTTTTAGTGTCCATTTTTTTTTATTAATTTAATGTCCTTTTAATTATGTCAAGGATTATTATATTTAATAATCCTTTTTACGTCGATATTTTATCGAGTATTGTATCGATATCGTATCGAAATCAATATCAATACGATATTTTTTTAAGAAAGTATTGCTGATATCGATACTCGATACGGTACTTCATTGGCATAACCAATACAATAACTCAATACTTAAAAAGTATCGATATTGTATCGTATCGTGAAGCTCTAAATGGGGGAGACACTTTTGGTCAAAATAGCAAAAGATAAATCACTAATTGATCGGTAGAAGAAGTATCAGCCGACCACGCAAAAGATGGAATGACAACCTTTCATAGAGGTATCAATCCGCCAATTAACAAGCAGAATTGCTTATAAAGAGGAAAAAGAAGTCTGTGGCATTATGGCAAAAGTTGATTATGTCCAAATTGCTATTTGTTGGCAAATGATAAAAACAACTTGTCCTGTAAATATTAAATCGTTGCACTCGAATATGTGAACCAAATGGTATTAGACAAAAATATATGGACAGCATTATATAAAGTTTATACTTTTAAATAAAATTTATTACATAGGAAGGGGAAAACATATCAACTTTTGCCATCTTTTTTTATTTTGGTAGGACATATCAAAATAAAGAGATTGGTAACAATTACAAAATTATTTGCAAACTTAAGAAAACAATATATGTATTGCATTGGTACACAGTGAGTAAATAGTATAAAAGATAAAACTAATTAGTATCAATATTTACAAATTATTCATTATTTCTATCACTTAATATGTAACATATCACGTTCTGGCTACTTAAACTTTTCTTAATTTTGACATATCAACTTATGCCACTGCATATAACACCTTCATTTTTCACTTAGGTACATTATCTACTTATGCCACCTTGTTAAACATCCTTTTTAGAGTATGTACATATCAATTGAAAACCAAAAACACGATTTTTTGGACATATCAACTTCTGCCATAACACCACAGAAGTATACGTCTTCTGGTTCTGGATAAAAAAATATTGCTTAAATTAAACTTGCTAATTAACTACAGATTAACACAAAATATCTTGGCACTACAACTACCTTAATATTGAATGGTTGTGGCTGATTAAGTTTTTTATATTGCTTTTTTATTGTATTGTACATATGTAAAAACCACCTGCTAAGTTTTTATAGTAAACAGAACAATAAAAGTTTCATCCATATTATGAATTATTTAACATCAATACTAGGAATCTTAGTCAGAATTTATGAAGTGAACGAATAAAACAAATATTTATTTGTTCTTTACCGAGACAGGAAGTTTTTCGCATATCTCGCTAATGAGTAAATGATTAAATAATATCAAACAAATTTATTAAGTAAGAAAAGGAAGTGATTCGATAAAAGGAGTATATTTAATTTGCTAATCTTCTGTGCCATTTATGTAAACATAACAAACACAAAAAGAACCGTGATTTTTGTATATCTCATCATCATCATCATCATCAATGGTGCTACAGCCCTAAGAAAGAGCCTCGACCTTCCCAAGTCTATTACACCAGTCAGTCCTATCCAATGCCAACCGTTGCCAGTTTGCTGGGCCTATTTTTCTCCCATCCTCATTTACACCATCCTTCCATCTAAGTTTTGGCCTACCCCTATTTCTACTTCCCACAGGTTGTGACATAAGGATTCTTCTAGGAGGGTTGTTATGCTGTGATCTGGCTAGATGTCCTGCCCATCTTAGTCTTCTGATTCTTATAAGAGATACTACGTCTTTACCACCAAATACACATTTATATCTGTGGTATACCTCGTAGTTGTACCTCCTCCTCCAAATACCATTTTCACAGATGCCACCGAATATTCCTCTCAGGATCCTTCATTTAGATATAAGCAGAAGGTTTTCATCTGCCTTGGAGATGGTCCAGGTCTCCGATCCATATGTCAACACTGGTTGTATAAGGGTTTTGTATATGGTTATTTTTGTTTTTTGGCTTAAGTTTCTGCTTCTCATATGTCTACTCAGTCCAAAATAGCATTTGTTCGCTAGGATTATCCTTCGCTTGATTTCTTCCGTCATGACGTTCTCCTTGGTGATCAGGGAGCCTAAGTATGTGAATTTGTCCACCACTTCAAAGGTAGAGTTACCAACAGTGAATTGGTGACCGATGTTTCTGGCTCTATTGTTGGATGTTGATGCCATCATCTTAGTTTTCTCCTTGTTTACTTTCAGGCCCATATTTTTTGAGGCATTTGAGTAGGTGGTATACATTTCTTCTAGTTTGCGTGTTGTGCGGGTAACTAGGTCCACTTCATTTGCATATGCCAACATTTGGGATGATTTATTAAAAATATTTCCTCTGTTGTCTATTCGGGCATCTCTGACCGCCTTTTCCAGAGCTATGTTGAAGAGGAGACACGCCAGCACATCTCCCTGTCGCAGCCAAACATTCGTTTCAAACGCCTGTGATTGTTCGCCCTGTATTTCGACTTTGCAAACGACTTTACGCATTCTAGTCTTAACCAATCTTATTAGTTTATCCGGGATGTGGAATTCATCCATAGCTTCATACAATTTATTTCTTAGGACACTATCATAGGCCGATTTAAAATCTACGAAAAGATGGTATGTGTCGATATTGAATTCATTGGTTTTTCCAGTATTTGTTTTAGTACAACGATCTGGTCTGTTGTTGATCGACCAGGCCTAAAACCACTTTGATATTCTCCAAGAAGCTCCTCTGAATGTACACTTAGGCGACCATATAAGATACTCGAAAATATTTTGTAAGCTGTATTAAGGAGGGTTATTTTTGTATATCTAGGGATAAAGGGGATTTTTGTATACATATCTAGGAGACACTAAATTTTTCTGAAATGGTGACTGTTTACGTAAAAACATTCCATTAGGCAATCATCGAGCAAGCACATCGAAGAGCAAGTGGACAAAATGAAATACTTACGAGTCTAAATTACGGAAGATCTAAATCCGAAATCAAAAATTCGTTCAAGAATAGAGCAATCAAGAGCAGTTTTTTTGAAGATGAGAAAAATTTCTGAGTAACCAAGACTCAATCTGCAAATCCGATATTGGATGGTAAAATGGTATATCCACTCTATTTTTATTAATGGTGTCGAAGCCTGCACTGTTAATGTTGACTTAATGAGAAAACTGGAAGCTTTTGAGATAAGTCTTTTTAGGAGAATTTTGAAAATAGCATGGACCGATCATATTACGAACAAAGTGGTGTTGCACAGAATGGGAAGAGAGAAAGAGAGAACTTCTGACCACAATTAAAAGATGAAAGACAGCATATTTGCACTCCAGTTCAGTCACGATCAAGTCACAGTCTTGATAGCTGGTAGATCGATCGGACGGGCAGTGATTGTGACTATACCGTGCCCGTGCGTGGAAATTACTTCATTGGAAACTCACAGAAGCGATCTTGACTGTACCATATCTGACTGTGACTTGACTGTTGGTCTGACTCAACCTTTACGCTGGATTGTACCTTCATTGGCTGGACTATTGGTGAGAGCAGCAAAAATGAAATGTTGGAATAAACAGAAAATATTTGAGAAAAAAGTGGGAAATGTGTGTTTTTCCTTTATAATCCTAAGTCTCAAAAAATAAAAATGACGAAATATGAATTTGTATACGAAATCTGTATTTTGATGAAAACTTGGCGGTTCGGAGGGCTACTACATCGGAAGCACGCTTCAATGCGCAAGTAGGCTCGCTGTACACCCTCCTCCTAATTATTTTTCAAGGGTTTTATTACAATTGTAGTGAGTGAGAGACGTAATTTTATATTGCTGCCGGATGTAAGACAATCTTCGTGACGATCAGACAATGCATTATTTTATTACCGTTTCGTCTGCGCCGTAATTTGTTAAGGTTGAGTCGAAAAGTGGAGGAAATACTCAATCTTCTTTTACCTATCGATGAAATGTCAAGTTTTCGTATTGTTTTTGTTAAATGAGGAAATATCTAGGATGACTGATGGAAGATTCAGATCGTAATATGAAAAGTAGCTTCACGGAACTATAGCATTTATCGTTTCCTTTGGAGCATATTTTTGACTGAAACAAATATAAGAAAATATCGAGGTAAAGCTTTACTTCAAATATGACCTAATTTACATCATTGTACTAGGTTTTTCTAAAGTTTTGATAAAGGATACCATACACATCTTACGGAAAATGTAATGTCACTCAAATACAATAAATTTTACATTAATAGATTCGTCTCGAAATTCCAATCATTTCATATCATTGCGCCAGCTCTGAATTTCGATTAATAATGGCGTAAACTGATATAAACATTTTTTTAAAATAAATGAGTATGTACAGTTACGATCACTGAATAGTTTACACCTTAATTTTTATATTGTAATACTGTAAAGTTGCAGTGTCTATCTACTCTATCTACATAGATAGAGTTAGAAAAAAGATTTTATGAAAAGTCAGTTTATAAATCTTTCGGCAGGTATTAAGGTCTCTTATCTTTTAGATAATAAATAACAATGCACTTCCAGTGACGCACCGCAAAATAAGGTTCAGCCTCACGCAGGGTTAAGCTGTTTTCAATAGCGATAATATATTTGAGACTAACAGTGTTTATCAATAGAACAATTTCAACTTTGTTCAATTTGTTTCAATTTGTAAAGATTGTATTATGAAAACAGCGTCCAGAATGTGGTTAAATATTTTCTATTATAGTGTGCTTTTGCGTTTACTCTTCATAAATTTTTACTCTATCTGCAATTTTAGTTTTGTCAATTATTACTTCTTCCCATTCTTCCGTTACTTTTCACATAAATATTTTTGTTCAATACAAGTTTTAACAAGGATAGTATTTGCCAATAATATTACTGGAAAATACTTAATAAGTGAAGAGCAACAAGCCTTTCGACAAGCCTTTCCAACATTCATAGCCAGATAAATCAAGTGAGAAATCAATGGAATACGGCAAACATGTCTATGCCTATACTGCCGTCCTCAATTAAAACGCGGTATCTGCAAAAAATTGAAAATCGAGTTTTTGCTATATGTGGCTTTCTGTGACCTTATTTATGCTTCTGCAATGTCTTAAAGCCGTATCATTTTATTTACTACCAAAATAAACAAATTGGAATATGCCGTATGTGCTAAATTTCAATAGTTGCTTAATTAAAATGCGGTATCTAAAGAGTACTCAACTAAAAAGCGGTATGTGCTAGCGAGTATCATGTACTTACCGCGTCTTAATTGAGCACAGCGCACTTACCGCGTTTTTATCGAGACTCGTGTTGCGACCTCATATTTTGAACATTTATGACATGTTTTGCGTATATAATAAACAATTATAAGCTATTTATTTTTCTTTTTTGGTAACTATTTTTCCTTGTAAAAATCCAATTTGTAAATAAAATGCAGATACGGCACTATTTCTGATTCAGTAATATGTCCGCTGCTCAATTAAAACGCGGCATATGACTTTTTATTTACAGCTTTGATAAAAACATTTCTTTTTAAGATTATATTTTTAAACAATGTTCAACTATCATTAGAACATGTTTTGCGTTAAAAAGTTGTCAAAACATATAGAGTCCTGAGAAAAAACTTTGAGAGCTGATTTCTCGGTTTTAAGTTCGCTGCACATACTGCGTTTTATTCGAGGACGGCAGTATAACTGTTTTATAGATCTGACTTACAACTTTGACTGCGTTCGGTTAAAAGATGTGTTATTAAAAGAAAAACCAGTTCAACACAGTGATAAAGATAAAGACATTACCAACTTCTTATTCTTCTTCATACTTTTCTCTATAGGCATAAATAGTTGTTCATACTTCAAATTATACCTACAAATAACCTTTGAAGTCTTTAAAATGGGGAAATACCCAAAAACCTGTAAAGTATTTCGGGTTTTTGAAGGTGAAGCATCTTAAGGATAAATCTGGAAAAAGTCAGAAATATATTTTTTGATAAAATACACAATAAATGACCTGCAGCCATCTCAAAAAAAAGTTATACGCTTTTTTCGAAAAAGAAAAATCATTTTTTAGAAATTTTTAAATTACATAATTAGGTACAAACAACCGAGAAAAAAACGAAAAAATGATGTTTGGGGGTAGAGGGAGGGGTGATATATTTTTTAATCACATAGCAGATAAAAAAAAATGAAAAATATTGAATTCTGGGAGTGCCTATCTTAACGTGGAGTTAACCTTTGTGTATTGATCTTTTTAAACAGAATAATACGTTTGAATAGTAACATTCTTGTTCAGCAATTTTGAAACATTAATAACGATATTATTGAATGATCAGATTATAAAAAAAATATGATTTTTTTTAAACTGCTTTGGTAATAAGTTCGTATCAATATCGTAAATATTTGACCACATAAATTTTCCCTATGATGAAATACTTATCAATAAAGAGTTTTATTAACTTATTTACTATCTACATAGCAGATATTAATCGGAAGTGAATACTTTGGCTTCAATTAGTTTCGATATTACCAATATTGACTAAAATTAGGTAATAGCTGTTTGCTCAAGATAAAAAACCGATTTGATCCATCTTAACAAGTCCTCGAGTAATCCCTTTGATGCCAAATAATTTCAAGACGAATTTCTACATTGAGATGAAGCCTTAAAGGTTAGTGACTTCGGTTAAACGTTTCTTGTACAAACATATCATGAGATAGGAATCTTGTTTGGATGATAAACAATGTTTCTTAAAAATTTTGAATTTTTATTAGCCTTAAGTCTATTAGCGAATTGAAAGGCAATGAATAACTGTAAAAATTGATTTGTAATACGTGGAATTAATTATGGAGATTTTAAAAAAATCGTACTTCATTTATTAACGCACTTTTAGCACACACACTTAACGGTGAATAAACTGAGAACAGGTTCTTTAATTTTTTTACACGCATCAATTTTATTGCCATTTTTCTTAATGAAACTTTTTATCTTGAATGGTTCTCAGAAGATCGTTGATCCTTCATATTAACAAATAAAAAAGGCTGTAAAGACAATTTGAATTTTAGTATGTACATATCTATAAATTTTTGAGGTTAATGCAGTCAGCATTTATTATTTATGTAAACATAAGTGAGGTATTGTTTTGTAGGTTAAGGGGTGAGTTTAGAAAATCTTGATACGAATCGCAAGGAAAAAGCTAAATCAATACATGAAAAAGATATCGGGCAAGTATCAGGCAGGATTTAGAAACAATAGGTCAGCAGTATTAGTCCTGTCGCCAGGGGGGGGGTACAACGGCCTCCTGTATTCAGATGGACTTACCCAAGTTTTTATTATGTATTTTGGCCCGTAGAACACGAATTTTTTGGGTAACAGTTGATCCGGATGTCGATAAGATTGTTATAAACAAAGAAGTTGAGGAATTACATAACAGCGATTTCTCGCAAAACAAAACACGTTTTTGTATTTTTTGGGCCATTCTAACCAAAAAATGTTCCTACAAGTTTTTTCGTAGGATGCATAGTTTTCGAGATAAACGCGGTTGAACTTTCAAAAAATCGATAAATTGCAATTTTTGAACCCGAATAACTTTTGATTAAAAAATAAAATAGCAATTCTGCTTACCGCATTTGAAAGTTCAAGTCAAAGTCTATCGGTTTCGAATATATACATTGCTAAAAATTTATGTGTTTATTGCTAAAAAAGCTATAAACACATAGTGTTTCCCGTGCCTAATACATGCGTTTACATGCATGCTACGTAGAAATAGCCTCGCTTGCACTTGTACCTACTCTACCTACTCGTTCGATTTTAAATGAGAAATCATTGAAAACATCACTCCAGCACTAGGTGTTTATACTTTTGTTTAACAATAAAATAATAAATTTTTAGCAATGCAAATAACTAAAATACTTTGACTTGAACTTTCAAATGCGGTAAGCAGAATTGCTATTTTATTTTTTAATCAAAAGTTATTCGGGTACAAAAATTGCAATTTTTCGATTTTTTGAAAGTTCCACCGCGTTTATCTCGAAAGCTATGCATCCTACGAAAAAATTTGTAGGAACACTTTTTGGTTAGAATGGCCCAAAAAATCCAAAAACATGTTTTGTTTTGCGAGAAATCGCTGTTATGTAATTCCTCAACTTTTTTGTTTATAACAATCTTATCGACATCCGGATCAACTGTTACCCAAAAAATTCGTGTTCTACGGGTCAAAATACATAAAAAAAACTTGGGTAAGTCCATCTGAATACAGGAGGCCGTTGTACCCCCCCTGGCGACAGGACTATATGTCTTGTTCGTCGACTTTAATCAAGCTTACGATAGGGTAAAGAGAAAACAGATCTAATGAAAGATATGAGCCTACCAAGTAAAATCGTCAGAATGGTAAAAATATCTATGGATAACTCAACAAACGAAATGGCATGGAAGGGTCATAGACCAATAAATTTTGAAACAAAAGAAATATTACGACAAGGAGACCCTTTATCAACAACTCGTTTTAATCTAATACTGAAGGAATAATCAGAAAAAGCAAAATAAATATGCAGGAAACAATCTTTAAAAATGGCCATTAAGGTTGGCAGACGGTTAAACACTATATTAACGACAAGTAAGATAGAACTAAAAAGAACATACAACAGAAGATGAACAATATAATAAAAGAGGCAACAAAATTTGGACTTACAATAAATAAGGAAAAGACAAAATACACGATAATGGGAGAAAAAAATAAAGAAAAAGAAGATAATTTCACATTAGATATAGGAGAAAATACATGCATGTTTAGAAGAGTATCAGAATTTACTAACTTGTGTGTAAAATTAGATAAAAAGGGACATGAGGACGGAGAGATAAAAGCAAGAATAGCAGAAGAGAACAAAAAGTATGGAGCATTACGATCACTAATGACATCGAAAATAACAATTATTAGGCCTACACCTACATGAGCATGCGAAACATGGGTGCTTATAAAAACAGAAACAGACCTTTTAGAAAGATGGCAGAGGAACAGACAAAAACCAATATATGGAGGTGTAACAATGGAGAAGGAATAATAAAGAACTTAAAGAAGTACCTAATATAACGAACCAAAAATAATGACGGTAATCAAAGCACAGGGAATACGATATTTACGACACATTGAAACAATGGGAAAGGAAATAATGCCGAAAATGATACTATGACGGAAAGTCAATACAAAAAAGAAGAAAAGGTAGACCAATAAAAAAATGGAAGGACACCTTTCATTGAGAATTGGAAAGAAGAACCATCGGACAGAGATCAATGGAAGGATGGAAGGAAGAGGTTAAGGAATGTATGGAAAGACTATAAGAAATACTTTATATAAAAAATTAAACTTTTCAGTCCTGTTGAGCTTTATTTATTTAATTATAGTACAATACAGCAACACTGCAGCTATTTTCGAGAGTCACAAATTTGAATCAAAACAAAATTTTGAAGATTCAAAATTAGATACGTATCTAAGAGAGCTCCCCAAAAATTCTACACATACTTTTCTTATTCAGCGAGCTTTTCAAAAAATTTCCAAATAAAAAAAAACCTATCAAATCTGCACTGATGCATCCAAATGTGATGTGATGAAGGACATGCTGCAGCCTAAATCTGGGAAAACATCAAGTCCAGCCTACAAATTCCAACAAATTGTTGTATATATCCCGGAAAACTTACGGCAATTCACCAGGCCAGGAAAAAGTGTGGTTTTATCCATGAAAGCAAATTTGTTATATATTTACCCGATTCAATGAGTGCATTATTTGAAATATAACAGATATACACAACTCACGATATACTTCTCAGGATCAAAGAAGAATTATCTTATCTACAGGCCCAACAAAAAGATATTCCCTTCATCTGGGTACCTTCCCATATGGGAATAAGTGCTAATGAGGAAGTGGACTCACTTGCAAGCAATGCAATAACCTACCAAAATATTGGTATCATAAATCAATTACCTTGGACCAATCACCAAGTAAACATCAAAAGCCACATCTAGAGAGCGTGCCAAAGTACTTGGGATCGCCCTGCCACCAAACTCAGAATGCCTAGATCAAGTAGGAACCACACTCATCTTACCAAGTAATAGAGAAGACCATGTCATCATCAACCGATGATGACTCCGAAGAGGATATATTTTACTTACGTACAAGCATACCTTCAACAAGGAGTGTTCTCAGATTTTTGCCAAACGCAATACTCAATTATCAGTGAAGTATATAATTATCGAGTACCAGAATGAAAGGATCGCGTGTGCTCTTTGTGACAATTTAAAAAACGTGGTAGCTTCAAGTTTAACATCTTACTTCAATTATCTCAAATTAACTAAACTATATACCAAATTGTAAAGTAGTGTATGTAATAATATATGTATCTTACTGCCTGTGCAATTTGTACATGTCCCCCGCTAATAACCCTTAGTGGTTGATGCGAGTATATTTGTGTAAAAAAAATTGGCATAATCTATATAAATATAGCTATTGAATTGCGTAGGTGATTTTAAAAATACTAATTTTTATCTGATTGACAAGCATATGAAATAAACAATTTCATTTTTGGATAACAAGAAGCAATATTTTGTTAATAAATAAACCAATATAACGGAGTATTAAGTGCCCCCACAACTGTTTCAAACGTAATAATGTAAGAACAGCAAAAAAGTCCGATTGCACCCAAATTCAGTTCATCCTTGGATTAAGAACAACCTACATAGATATTTTTATTTGGGATTAAGCCACAACTGGTTGTAATGAGAATTACATTTTATATTGGACGTTTTAATTTTCAATCTTGAACTAGTTTTAAAAAAGTCTGAAATAAACATTATGAACAATTTTTAAATGAAAAAAATAAGTCATGGACGACAAACCAATAGATATGAAGAAGAAAAGGCGAAAGTTTAAAGATCAGAACATACCATCATACAGAAAGATAGACAAAGCTATAATAAGGCAATTAAAATAGCTAAGGACCAATTTTTATTTATTTATTTATTTATTTTTAATTTATTTATTTATTGTTTATACATAACGGCGTGGCCTCTAGTGACTAATCCAGGTCGTTTTTTCCTGATGGGATTACAGATATTTTTTTATATTTTTACATTTTTTACTAAACTACTAAATCTATTTTTACAATTTATTAATTAATTTGCCATAATCTATTAATTACATTTAACAAATACATTTAACAAATTTAAATAAACAATATACATTTGTTAAAATATTTTTGGTACCATCAACTCCCTTCTAAGTTATAAAGACAGTCCCTCTATTTTCAGAAGAGAGTTGGTAGTCTTTTTTTTTATAAATTTAATAAATTATTTATTGAATTATTATTTTTATTTATTTATTTTATATTGAATTATTATTATTATAATTGTAAATATATCTATTTTTGAATTTATATTTTATTTTATTTATTTTAACTTTATCTTACTCAACTTCATCAGGGTTGGTTTATTTGTTGTCTTCTTCTATTATTATAGATTTCTTGTTGTTTTTTAGATATTATTTCTGTTAGATTGTTTAATATTCCAAAATATTCTTCATTTTGTAATATATCTCTTATTTCAATTCTTTCTAATCTTCTTCTCATTTCTCTATGTTCTTCATTTTCTATTGTATTTTCACAATGTAACACTATATGTTCTGGTGTACCTAGTTCTCCACATTCACAATATGCATCGTCTTTTAAGTTAAATCTTTCCAAATATGTTGGGTACGGTCCATGTCCTGTTAAAAAGTGTACTAAACCTTGTTTTGGATTAAAATAATTTGGAATGTTTTCTAATGGTATAAAATTGTATGAACGTCTAGATTTTGTTGAATTTTCCCATTCATTTTGTCTTTTTCTATTTATTATTTCTTTTAATTCTCTTTTATTTCTTATATCTAATCCTATTATTTGTATTATTTTTTCGTATTTTTCTTTTTTTAGCCAATAATTACATGCTCTTTTTTGTGTTTCTAAATGCATTGGCATTACTCCAGTTAAAACTGTGAGTGCCTGTGTTGCAGTTGTTCCAAATGCTCCCGTCATTCTTACAAGAAATCCTCTCTGAGCTCTATTTAATTTTTCTGCATTTTTTTTTATTTATTAATCTATGTGCCCATACACTTGAACCGTACCCTACAATATTGATGCAAGTATTATACTTAGGTATATTCTCATCTGTCGGAACGAAATTCTATATTCCTTCTGTGCTAGACTAGCAATGCTATGCATGGTCTTTGTTGCCTTTTCACAGACACAACTCATGTGTTTTGTAAATAATTTTTGTTCGTCTATTATAATACCTAAATATCTTGTTTCCATTTTCCTTTTTTAATGTTTTCCCTCTAATTTTTATAATTGGATCTCTTTCTAAATTTCCTTTTATTAAACTATATGTTGTTTTTGAATCTGATATTGTTAATTTTACTTTATTCATCCAATCATTTACTCTTATTAATACTTCATTTGATTTATTTTCTAATTCTCTTCTTGAGTTTGCATCTATGATCAACAACAAATCATCTGCATATGCTATGCTTCCAAGCACTTCAGGATCTATAGTCAATTGTTCCAACAGTTCCTCTAGCATTACATCCCAGAACATAGGTCCACATACTGATCCTTGTGGACATCCTTTTGTGATGTTTTGTCTTTTTTCTTGTTGGACAGCTTGGACCAATGAAGAATGAACCAAAAACCAGGGGATATGAGCGCGCATAGTAAAAGCTAGATTCACCTTCAGCTGGATGGAGGACTTCTTCAAGAGCCACAACTTCTGTCTTGGTCTAAAAGTAAGAATGCTGCTACATCTTCTTTGTCCTTTTTTTATAGTGTTGAAAAGTGGACGTTGAACGAAGATATGTGCAAAAGATTGGAAGCTTTTTAGATGCGGCTAGATCCCATGGACTGACCGAGTCACAAATGAGAAGGACCGCAGAAGAATGAACAAGAACCCAGAGGTACCGACCGCCATAAAATGACAAAAGCTACAATACTTCGGATACATTATGCGAAATGAATCCAGATATGTCCTCCTACAAGCCGTCATGTTTAAAGAACTTAAGAATCTATTTCAACACAACATATGTGCAGTTTTTCCGCACTGCTACAGACAAGATAATGATTGCCATGTGTTAAATATCAAATATTCAGAATTAATATCCGTATATCACATCAACCAATTTTTTATTATATTTAAACATGTGCGGGTTATTTATTGTTTAATTATTGCAAGTCATAAACAATATTTTGGCAATAGACATTAATTTAGCTGACTAAGTAAAAACCTTTGTTCTTTTGTCGTGTGGGCTATGACCCAATTCATGTTGCCAACAAGAGAGAACATACTTTTAGAATCATTCATTAGAATCAACTCAACCAGGCCAGATGTGCCTTTAACTTCATTCCTTCGAGTAACTTCAACGAGTCAATATGTAACATTATAACAGACTAAAACTAATTCGCGTACGAGTCACATAATATCAGTACAACTACGTTCTCCCGGGGTTGGTTCTACTACCCTGGTGTCAGTCGCTATCAATAAATTATCAAAGTGCTATTGGTGTTTCAATAACTGACGATCAGCCTCCACTCTGAGCCCGAAGATTAGACACCATGATCATCGCCAACATTCGTCACGAATAGACAAATCAAGAACAAGAAGGACCACTGGCTAACAGAACAATGCTCGGAAATACAGTTACTGCAATAAAACATGATTAGTTCAACATTCACAAAAATAAATAAAGAAGCTGCAAGCTCAGGCAAGCCTAGAAGACTCGAGGGTTTGACTATCTAGGCAAGCTACTATTTGGTGTAGAAGAAAGACTAGACACGTGACTACACGTAAACACTAGGACTAAGTAGAGATACTAACTACGACGTATATATTTCTTTTGTAGATTACAGCACAACGTTTGATAGATAAAAACCAGAGAGATTCAGGAGTGCATACTCCAGTTGTTATTTAACATAATGTACACTGAACATATCTTCGTCAAAGCGTTGGAGGAACTGCCGAAGATCATGAGGAAGACCCCAATAAGATGGATCGACCAAATTACAGGAAAATGCAAAAGATATATGCATGAGTTAAAAGAAATGGCCAGAGACAGATATCTTTGAAGACGGACAATACACATCACGATAACCAATACACTCACTCCAGGGGGTCAAAACTGAAGAGAGAGAGAGAGAGAGAGAGAGAGAGAGAGAGAGAGAGACCCAAGCATCGATTGTTTTATTCCAGATTAAGGATACCTTTCCTTAAGAGGAAACAGTAGCGATCAACAGGTAGCGAAAACGCGTTCCAAGATTGCGGCTGTAATTTTGAATATTTTTTCGAGATATTTGGCACACGTATTCGTAATATAATAAATAATGGCGGTACAGAGCCCAATTTGAAAAATATATTAATATGTGGAAATTACTCTGTAATTAAATACAATATTAAAAAAACGAGCCTGTACCGCCATTAAGAAGAACAAAAAAATACACTTTCTTCAAATAAACTTTTTTATCCGATGCCTAGAATTTGTGTCATTTTGGAACTACTAAAATTTTTTATTTCATTAGTAGTTCCAAAATGACACAAAATCTAGGCATCGGATAAAAAAGTTTATTTGAAGAAAGTGTATTTTTTTGTTCTTCTTAATGGCGGTACATGCTCGTTTTTTTAATATTGTATTTAATTACAGAGTAATTTCCACATATTAATATATTTTTCAAATTGGGCTCTGTACCGCCATTCTTTATTATATTACGAATACGTGTGCCAAATATCTCGAAAAAATATTCAAAATTATAGCCGCAATCTTGGAACGCGTTTTGGCTACCTGTTGATCGCTACTGTATCACCTTAATAACTCTTTTCGAGTTCAAAATTGTTTCGGGCCATTTTTTTCATAGATATACCATTCGATGAAAAAAGTTATACATATTCCAATCTTTACTACTGTATGGAAACTGCGCATAGTCATATTTTTTTATATTTCAGGAAAATTTTGCTTTTTGAAGTTATACTTCTTTACGATCGAGAGTGAAATTTTATAATGCCGGGCGCATGCGCACACAGACAGTATGTATTTCGTTGCTAATCTTTCAAGATATGTATGTATCAGCGCTGTCAGCGCAAATAAGTCATATATCATATAAAAGGATATACATATTAGTGTTCTTAGTAAATGTATTATTTATTTTAATTTTTGTGTCTTTGGATTTGTCTTCCTCGGGAATAAGATATTTTATAATAATAGTAAGTATATTTAAAGTATTTTTGTATATTCACTTGGTCTATTAAATTTGTCAGTATGTATGAGAAATCTTGTAACCTGTCAAAGCAAAAGGGATATAGCTCAGTGGTAGAGCGTGTGACCGGAGATCGAGAGGTCCCGGGTTCAAATCCCGGACGATTCATATTCTTTTTTTTTATATTTTTGGTATCGTTTTAATAAAAAAATTTTAAAAGTGGTAGGTAAAGAAAGTTACTTTATTATTTAAATAAAATACAAATAACCTGTTAAGTATATCTATGTATTAATTTCGTTGAAATCATAATAATAGAAGTATAACTTCTTACGTGCGTACAGAGTACACACCCATTCTTTTTGTTACATTTTTTTAAAAAAAATTTTAACATTCCAAATAATTTTCATTCTTTTGTTACGGTTCTTTCCCACCCTCTCAATTTATCTAGGAAATAACACCTTATTTAGTGTTCATAGGTGGACAAAAGTCATTGAAAATTTCACCTGGACCTGTCCTCACTTCTTCCCCCATCCCGATCTAATTTCTCCGACACTAGTTCTCACCGTGCTCCAATCAAAACACCACCGCCGCTTCCCCCACTCCACGCCCCTCGAACAGGTAATTGTAAATTAGGTATCGCTTATAAATTACCTTTTGTACAATGAAACAAATCGCGTAGTTTGGCCCCTTCTTAAAAAATTCCCACACGTAAGTACTGTCATTTGCAAACCAGTCCCCTCTTGCCTAGTCGAAAATCTACGGCAAACATCGCAGTTTTGAGTTTTGAGCCTAGATTTCCCACGAATAAACAGGACAAGAATCCGAATCTATTGCATAAGGCGAGACCCTACTTAAAATATTTAATCATTCTTCTCGTCCCTTTACGAAAAAAGGGTGAGGCTACCTACCCTATGTGCTAGTGGCTAGAAAATGCATTCGCTTAGTTTTGTTTGAAAATAAAGAAGAAAGTTATCTAGTAGACGCGCTGGGTAATGGATGGAAGGCATTTAAATTAGTAGTTTTAAATCGTCGTCACACATTCGTAGAGACAAAAATACAATGCTCTCCTTTATTTAATCTTTAATATCTATTTTAATATTAGGTATATTTAAAGTGGCGTTTAGACGCCGCGATAAATGCGAGCAATTTATTGTGACGATAAATTGCCACGATTTATCGTCGTATATTAGTACCTGTCTACAAAAACAAGGGAGATATACAACAAACTACAGGACTATAAAACTACTTGGCCACACCATGAAAATATGGGAGAGAGTAATTGATAGACGGATACGTGAAGAAACGGAAATATCCGATAATCAATTTGGCTTTATGCAGGGCAGATCAACAACAGATGCAATTTTCATTGTAAGGCAACTGATGAAAAAATACAGGAATAAAGAGACCAACGCTCATATGGTATTCATTGGTCTTGAGAAAGCATATGATAGAGTTCCTCGAGAGATTCTGTGGTGGGCACTCAATAAGAAATGAGTCCCTGGCGAATATGTAAAGATTGTGAGAGATATGTATGAGGGAGTAACGACTAGTGTTAGGACAGGTGTGGGAGAGACATACATTTCAGGTGAAAGTAGGATTGCACCAAGGCTCGGTGCTTAGTCCTTATTTATTCTCATTAGTTCTGGACCAGATAACAGCGAAACTACAGGGTAGCATTCCATGGTGCCTAATGTATGCTGATGATGTAGTGTTAGTAGGAAATAGTGAAAGAGACTTAGAACAAAAACTGAAACAGTTTAGATAAGCTCTGGAGGAAAAAGGTTTAAAACTTAGTAGGGCAAAAACAAAGTGTTTGGAATGTTCATTTAAAGATGGAGTTACTATAAATAAAATGGTACCTTTGGATGGTGAAATGATTGTGAAAAGCAATAGTTTTAAGTACCTAGGGTCGGTATTACAGAGTAATGGAGAAATAGATGGAGATGCATGCAGTAGAATTAGGGCTGGATGGATGAAGTGGAAAGAAGCGAGTGGTGTGTTGTGTGACAGAAAAATGTCAATGAAACTGAAAGGAAAATTCTATAAAACAGCCATAAGACCGGCTATGATGTACGGAACTGAATGTTGCGCAGTGAAAAAGAAAGAGGAACAACGATTGCATGTGGCGGAAATGAGAATGCTTAGATGGATGAGTGGAGTGACAAAGAAGGATAAAATTAGAAATGAGTATATTAGGGGAAGTCTAGGTGTGGCACCAATTGATGCCAAAATGAGAGAGCATAGGTTAAGATGGTTTGGTCATGTTCAACGTCGAGACGTTAATCACTCAATACGAAGAATAGCTGAAGTGCAGATTCCTGGAAGGAGTAGGAGAGGAAGACCAAAGAAGACCTGGGGGGAGACGATAAGGCAGGACATGTTGGTAAAGGGGATTGACATTGATATGACCCAAGATAGAATTGTGTGGAGAAATGCAATTAGGGCAGCCGGCACCGCATAGGGATAAGGTAAAGAGAATGATGATGATAAATTGCTACGATTTAGTGATTTTTTTTAAAGCTGTTTAGACGCTGCTATTAATTGTCGCGATTGATTATAAACTGAAACAACTCGATCGTAATCCAATCCAATACCAACTCCAATTCGATCAAACAACTCGATCGATATCGATAAACTGCTCGGATTTATCGCGGTGTCTAAACGCTGCCTAGATTTAGCGTTATTTCTGCTGTATACATAATACAAATATTAATGAAGTAACATCATCATCATCAATGGTGCTACAGCCCTATGAAAGAGCCTCGACCTTCCCAAGTCTATTACGTCAGTCAGTCCTATCCATTGCCAACCGTTGCCAGTTTACTGCGCCTATTTTTCTCCCATCCTTATCTACACCATCCTTCCATCTAAGTTTTGGCCTACCCCTATTTCTACTTCCCACAGGTTGTGACATAAGGATTCTTCTACGAGGGTTGTTATGCTGTGATCTTGCTAGATGTCCTGCCCATCTTAGTCTTCCTATTCTTATAAGAGATACTACGTCTTTACCACCAAATATATGTTTATATCTGTGGTATACCTCGTAGTTGTACCTCCTCCTCCAAATACCATTTTCACAGATGCCACCGAATATTCCTCTCAGGATCCTTCGTTCAAATATAAGCAGAAGGTTTTCATCTGCCTTGGAGATGGTCCATGTCTCCGATCCATATGTCAACACTGGCTGTATAAGGGTTTTGTATATGGTTATTTTTGTTTTTTGGCTTAAGTTTCTGCTTCTCATATGTCGACTCAGTCCAAAATAGCATTTGTTCGCTAGGATTATCCTTCGCTTGATTTCTTCCGTCATGACGTTCTCCTTGGTGATCAGGAAGCCTAAGTATGTGAATTTGTCCACCACTTCAAAGGTAGAGTTATCAACAGTGAATTGGTGACCGATGTTTCTGGCTCTATTGTTGGGTGTTGATGCCACATCTTAGTTTTCTCCTCGTTTTCTTTCAGGTCCATATTTTTTGAGGCATTTGAGAAGGTGGTATACATTTCTTCTAGTTTGCGTGTTGTACGGGCAACCAGGTCCACGTCATCTGCGTATGCCAAAATTTGGGATGATTTATTACAAATATTTCGTCTATTGTCTATTCATGCATCTCTGGCCGCCTTTTCCAGAGCTATGTTGAAGAGGAGACACGCCAGCGCATCTCCCTGTCGCAGCCCAACATTTGTTTCAAACGCCTGTGATTGGTCGCCCTGTATTTCGACTTTGCAAACGACTTTACGCATTGTAGCCTTAACCAATCTTATCAGTTTATCAGGGATGTGGAATTCATCCATGGCTCTTACAATTTATTTCTTAGGACACTATCATAGGCCAATTTAAAATCTACGAAAAGATGGTATGTGTCGATATTAAATTCATTGGTTTTTTCCAGTATTTGCCTTAGCACAAAGATCTGGTCTGTTGTTGATCGACCAGGCCTAAAACCACTTTGATATTCTCCAAGCAGCACCTCTGAATGTGCGCTTAGGCGACCTTATAAGATACTCGAATATATTTTGTAAGCTGTATTAAGGAGGGTTATTCCCCTATAGTTTCTACATTCCAATTGATCACCCTTTTTGTGTAGCGGAATGAAGTAACATACAGGCCAGAATTAATAACAATCTAACACAACTGATACCAGTGGAAAGAGGCATACGTCAAGGAGACTCATTGAGCCCGCTGCTGTTTAACCTCATCATGGATGAAATTATTCATGAAGTCAAAATCCTGAGTATACAGAGGGTACAGAATGGGCGAAGAAACTATATAGTATGCTATGCAGATGATGGCATACTTATTGCAGAGAGTGAAGATGATCTTCAGAGACTTTTATTTCAATTTAATATAACAGCAATAAAGTTCAACATGATATCACCAAATAAAACAAAAAGTATGGTAATCTCTAAAGATCCAGTAAGGTGCAAGCTGGAAGTGAATAGCAAAATAATCCAGCAAGAAAGAAGTAATCCAGCAAGAAATAATCCAGAGATACAGAAGCGGAAGTTGCCTAACAAATAAACAAAGGCCAAGATTTGTAGGACAGTAGTTAGGCCAATTATGACTTACACTGCGGAAACAAGACCACAAGATCAAAAAGACTGATGGAAACGTGTGAAATGAAAATAGTCCGAGATATCACAGGAAAATCATTATAGGACAGACAACGTAGCACAGACCTCAGCCAAATTTGTAATATAGAGAACATAAATGACTGGATACTGAAAAGAAAAAAAAAAGAATGGTATAGCCATATAAGCAGAATGAGAGAAGGAAGACTGGTAAAGATAGCACGAGACAGATCACCAAACGGCCGAGGGAGTGTAGGAAGGCCAAGGAAGAGATGGAGTGACAACCTGGATATCTGGTGAGGAGGCATCCGAGGATGGAACAGGCTCGATCCTATTAAGGAAGCAGGAAGAAGAAAGAGATTTAGTGTATGCATAATTAAATAGATCATTGATATTACACAAAACATTATCTCTTTTTTTTCCTCTTTAGAAGCAATTCTGCTTGTTCATTGGCGGATTGATACCTCTAGGGAAGGTTGTCACTCCATCTTTTGCGCTGTCGTCCGATACTTCTATCGATTGATGATTGATCTCTTGCTATTTTGACCACACGAGTCTCCCTCATTTTACATAATAATATGTGGTTATTCCATTATTTTTTTCTATTTAGTATTCACTCGTTCATACACTGTGGGTACGTTACATTTTCCTCTAATGCAGGGGTCGGCAACCTGAGGCCCGCGGGCCGCATGCGGCCCTTTCCAAGTTTGCGCGGCCCCCAAAGCACCAATATAATTTTAGGAAAAATCAACAAACTTGGAATTTGTGCCTCTAAGTATGTTGATTTGTCGTTTTCAAAATTTTTATGCGAAATAAATGGACAGTATTTGAAAATTATTTAAAATTAAATATTTTAAAAGCACTAGATAATTTACAACTAGAGTTATTGACCTTAAGCCCACACTTAAAAAATTTATTGCCTGTCTCATAAGACTTTTTTCAGTTATTAATGTCGAGTCGGAAAACTTTTCTATTTCGGAAAATTTTTGGGAGGGTGGCGTTTCGTAAATATAGAGGTTTCTAAACTTTGGTGCGTCTGACAACTGGAGCACCCTTAAAAATTTGTTGGAGTAGTAGTAGTAGTTGGAGTTGTTAGCAGTAAATAATTGTAAGTACTTTTATCAAACAATCCTGCAAAAAATTCATCATTTATGACTCCATAGTGCGCCCCCATTTGAGGGGGGGGGGTTGGAGCACGCATCATAAAGAGTCATACAAATTATACCCTCACGGATTATTTTTGCAGGATTGTTTGATAAAAAGATTTACAATTAACTGGTAATATTGTCCCCGACAAATGTTAAGGATATTTCAGTTGTCGGACGTACCAAAGTTTAGAAGCCTCTATATTTATGAAACGCGCTCTTCTCGAAAATTTTCCTTAGAAAAGTTGTCGACTGGACATGAATAACTGGATAAAATCAATCTCATTAGGGAGGCAATAAATTTTTTTAAGTGTGAAAGTGTCAGCTCAGAGACCTTTTAGTTGCGTTGCAATCTAACAATGTACATAAAAATAATTTTAAAGAAAATAATTGCACTTTATTAAAATCTATCAGAAAACAAATTTTCCAATTTAAGAAATTTTACAAAATCAATTATTTGTATTTTTCCAGCACATTTTTATAGACCAGGATCACGCGTACCAAAAAAAAGTTGATTAATAGCAAGTTGAAAATTTGTTAATAGGTTAACGGTGTCTAGCCGGACAACCTTTGATGTATGGGAAAACTGGAACAGGGGAAGTTTTAATTGTGGAACAGGTTATAAAAATTTGGAACGTCAGACTACGAATAAAAATTTGGAACGTCAGACTACGGAAACGTTCCATGTATTTTGTCGGACAGAACTTCCAATAATTGATTTGTTACCTTTTCCTTAAATTCTCATGCAAAAATCAGTCTGATGTTTATCACCAACTGGTCATTTTAGTGAGTGGAACACGAAGAACATGTCAAATGACAGGAATCGTGTTGGTTGGTAATAGCAGTCTGATTTTTGGATGAGAATTTAATGAAAGGGTAACAAATCAATTGGATGTTCTGTCCGACAAAATACATGGGACGTTTTCGTAATCTGATGTTCCAAATTTTTAAACAGTTCCACAATTAAAATTTCCCCTGTTCCAGTGTTCCCGTACATCAAAGTTTGTCCGACTAGACACCGTTAAGCTATTAACAAATTTTCAGCTTGCTATTAATCAACTTTGTTTTGGTACGCGGGATCCATGCCTATTATGCGAACAAACATTTTCAAAAACAAATCAAAATATAGAACGACACTGGACAGATGAAAATTTACAGAATTTTTTGATGATCTCAGTGTCCCAAGCAGAAATGGACTTACCAACAATAGTCAAGAAAAAAAAGCAAAAAGCGCTTTGAATTTTAATGAATGAATAAAATGAAAAATCAACTATTTTTCTTAATTTTGATATATTTTATATTTACATATATTTAACATATGTAATTGGAATTCTATGCTGTTCTTTTCCGTTTTAAGATTTGTACTATTTTTTTTCTCTGAAAATATTGATATTATGGCATGTCAATAAAAAATTATTTTTTTCCATATTTATTTCTAATAATATTTATACGCATATATGTTACAAAAGCACGATTTAATTTACATTTGTATGTGCGGCCCGTATAAAAAAATTTATTTTGAAAATGGCCCACCTCTTTCGATCTCTCAGCGTATTAGGTACCTATAAATCTTCTCATTACTCTCATCTATGCCATTTTCATTAGTTTTTGTGTTGTGGCTGTGTCGGGTCTTGTTTCTGCTTGATGATATTATTAGTACCTAATACACTTGATTTATAAATTATTGACTTCATCTCAGTGTTAATATGTGGGTTTTGCCATATTCATAGTGTTATTAAGGAAACCTGCCAATCTATTTTCTTCTTGTTGTATTCGATCTCGGTTAACTTTTTTGTCCAGGTCGCCATAGCTCTACCTAGCGTTACCAGGTGTCCCGATTTGCGCGGGACGTCCCGATTTTCAGGGGTCTACGGACGCGTACCGATTTGTACCTGATCGGGACACTAAATGTCCCGATTTTCACTCACGAAAACCAATTTCAGAATGAAATATAACTATGTTATAAAAACAAGGCAAAATCGAATGAAAATATAATTTTAATAAAAAATAAATAATTTATTTAATCTACGATTTTTGTTTGTAATTTCGTCTAATTATTATCATTATGTAGGATTAAATACAGATTATAGAAGCACCTTGTAGTCCAGTAAATGAACGGAAAATACAGCGATACCGTGTAATTTTCAGGATCAACTCCGAATTGCATGAAAATTTGGACGGCTTGTGCAGTTGGTTGCTTTTACTTGGGGGATGACAGTCACCCCTAGTTGGGGGTGAAAAACCGCGCGTTTAAAATAAGTCTGGAGATGGATAAATTTACTAATTCTAAGCAATTTTAGTTCTATAGAATTTTAACTTAGTTGATACTTTTCGATTTATTTACGATTGAAAATGTTTATTTTTCGACAAAAATATCACGTTTTTAGGGGATTCTCACAAATAACTCAAAAAGTAAGTATTTGATCGAAAAAAATATTCTTAGCAAAAATGTAACGTAATATGAAAAAATGAAAATAAATTGTGAACTTGTAAAGTCTATAGACCCAGCAAAAGCAGAGTTGTAGCTCATGAAATACGTTCTTATTCGTCAAATTCCAAATCAAATATTTCAGCGTGAAATAACCAAGAAATCAAACACTTTTCGGGAAAATTAAAAGTTTTTTAATAAAGCTTTATTTTTATGTTTTAAGAAAATTTCTAGTATCAAAACTAAGCGAGTTATGCTCAAAATCAAGTTGACTCCTTTTTTTTTTGGTAAAAAAATAGTGAAAATCTCACTTACTTAGCAACTCAAATGAAATTAAATCGTTACCGCTTTACAAACAATTTACTTATGTATTTTTTACATGATTGAAAGGGCCTGATCACGAGTGTATGCCAAATATGAACAGCCATATTTTAACCAATTTTTGTCTTACATAAAAACACAATGAATCTATCATATTTATAAAAGCAAAACCTACCTACTTTTTTCTCCTTGAGATTTTTAATATCCCTAATACTATTTAAGTTATTTTGAACAAAGGGTATTTTCCAATATTTTAGGAAAATTTTTTTTTACTATAAATCCAATTTTTTTCAAAACTAAGCACTCCTAACCGGTAAAAACCTTACAGATCGTAAACAATACACATAATATATTATAAAGTAATTGGTAAAGCGGTAATGATTAATTTTATTTACGTTGCTAAATACGGGGAGCCAACTTTATTTTGAGCGTAACTCGCTTCGTTTTAATGCTAGGGACTTTTATATAAAACAGAATTAAAGATTTTTTAAATATTTTAAAAAATTTTAATGGATTTTGTCCGAAAATTGCTTAATTTTTTGGTTATTTCAAGTTGAAAAATTCGATTTGGAATTGGACGAATAAGAACGTATTTTTGATGAGCTAGGTACAACTTTGCTTTTACTGGTTTTGTAGACTTTCTAACATACAATTTTTTTTTGCTTTTTTAAAAGCTACATTTTTGCTAAGAATATTTTTTCGATAAAATTACTCGAAAAGTATTGACTTAATTTAAAAATTATATAGAACCAAGGTTTTTTTTATAGTTAGTCAGTTGATCCATTTTGGGGCTTACTTTAAACGCGCGTTTTTTACCCCCGAGAAGAGGTAACTGTAACTGTCACCCCCCAAGTAAAAGCAACCAATAGTACAAGTTCAACTTTGAAGTAGACAGTAAATAGAACCTAAAACCAGATTTTCATGCAATTCAGAGTTGACTCTGAAAATTATACTTCAAAACGGTCGTTTACTGGGCTATTGTTTATTTGTCCCGATCTACAACTCTAAATCCCGATTTGTTTTTGCTTATGTACCGATTAAAAACAAATCGGACCTGGCAACACTAGCTCTACCTACAGTGTAATTTCAAGGTATTTTATTTCCATTACTTGTTCAATACTGATACCATCAATTTATATTTTACATCTGATTGTTTCTTAGCTGATTACTAATGTTTTCTTCTGAGATGAGGTTGTCATATTAAATTCTTTTACTCTTGTGTCAAATGTCAAATATATGGACTAGTCTTTGCAGACTATCTTCATCTTGGACTATCGATATTATTTCCTCTGTCTAACAGAGTATTTTTACTTCTTTGTTTCTCATTCTGTATTCTCTCCTTTGTTGACTCTTTGATGATTTCATCCATGATTAAATTGAAGAGCATAGGGCTCAATGAGTCTTCCTGTCTTATTCCGCTGCCTGTGTCTATGTCTATAGATTCTGTAAGTTGTCCATCTATTCTGACTTCCATTTTGTTGTTTTGGTAGATGTTTTCAATAGTTTATATGACATTTAAGGAAAATTTTCTGTGAAATGAAAACAAAATACATGAATGTCACCATATAAACAGGAATAAAAGACTTCCGAAATCTAACCATAAAAGAATACAACATTGAAAGTGTTAACAATTTTTTTACATACCTAGGCTCACTAGTCATCGTAGATACCAGGGTTAGCGAAGTGGTTAAAAGAAGGATACATATTTCACCAGGAAGGATACAAAACCCTGATAAGATCGTTCCTTGACATGTATAACAAGTGAATGTATAACATTAGCATTTTTTAAATGTTTATTTGATGTAGTGTTCAAGTCTCTGTTTTCCTCTGGTTCATTATCTCGTTGGGTTACCTTTTTTGTTAAAATCTTCACTATTTACACTGCCGTATGTACACTAAAGAGTTGCACTAGCTTGTTTCTTTTCATCTCAATCTCCATAGAGCTTTAATCATTGCTACCAAAAAATTGAGTACATATTAACTGATATCATTGTACATAGAAATTCTTGAGTATACCCTTTCTCAAGAAGCAATTGCTTCCATGAATGATATTCTGAGGAGAATATTACGTTTTGAATCATTCCTTTCGCTCTAAAACATCATAGACATTCTCTACTGGTTCTTATACGATGGACTATTACTATTGACTATATAATAATATCCCCTTTGAAAAAAGTTCAGTTCTACATGTAGGTCACAAAATTAGCGCTTTACATAGAAATTAATTTTTTTATGTGTGTTTGATTGGAGAACATCCACATTAGTTTTTATAATTGGTTTTGTCCTTGTAGTTTCTATGTGTAAGTGTAGTCCTAGTGATTTGTCTTTTTCAGGTATCATAATATATTTTCTCTCAGACCTTTTTTTACACATTTTTAGGCTTCTTTTACTTTTTTTACTTTTCTTCTTAAAAATCTAATAAATCGTTTAATACTGTTCAACTGCGACAGCACGAAAAAATTTGCCACTTCTGCAACAGTGCAGATAACTACATCATCTATCTCGCATCATTTGAATTTATTATTGTTTATGACATTAATGGGAATTGGCAACCATTAATAAAAATAAATTTATTAAAACATTCTATTCGGTCATATCTATGAAGCAATAATTGAGATATAAAAAATTGGGTCATGGTATTTTGATAAATAATTAACATTAAAACATCGACTGTGTACAACTTTTTATTTTTTAGCAGTTAAATGAATGAGAGGTTAATATGTGCCAAAGGGATTTTGATAATTGCACTTGGATTCACATTTTTATCATATATCTGTAGCATCTGTTTTCAAAAATTACATTTTTTTTGAGACGTCGTATCATTTGAATAAAAAGTTTGAGATTTTTTTTTAATGAAACATCGTTTAGTACGATGTTTTAAAAGGCATTTGTGTAAGTTCGAGATTTTTATAGGTAAATTTGTATTAGTAACACATTTTTCAATAATTTTTAAACAGAATTTATGTAAGTCTCAATTTCTGCCCACACTGTCCGTACGCACATATTTTTTTGTCTTTGTAATATAACCATAAGATAGCTTTTATGTCCTTCTTTCATTTTTTAGAATTTGTAAAATTTCACTTCCTCAATTCATTAAAAAATTATGTTAAATTTAGTCAACCGTGCGCCCTGCCGACCGCTCTCATACATTGCGCCAATACCTGTGACAGGTATGACCCCCGCGTTATAAATAAAAATTATAGAAGCTGTAGATTTAATTTTAGAAAAATCTTTTTATGTCGTTTTTTGTGTGTAAAATTTTCTGAATTTTTTAATGGTTACGCCAGTTTTTTCTAAAATTTATATTTTTGTAGGTATTTTAAAAAACAACTAATTGTGCAGTTAATTTGTTTTAAAAAATTAAGCACCCAATTTTGGAGTAGAATTTTTTGATACGTTGTTTATTATAAATTTCTTAATGAATTTATAAAATGTTCTATCTTGTTTGATTTTTTCTGTAAGTAAAAACTACACTTTTGTTTGATTTTCTACATGATTGATGTGAACAACCAAACATAGGGGCGGTTTTTAAGCAAAAAATCTCTCAAAAACTATCTTGTCAGTAATTGAAACAATTTATTAAAAAAATGTCATTAAAATTAACAAGACTCTTAATTAATTAAGGTTATTAAAGAATATAACGAATAAAGAAAACCATCTCGTTTATTGCGTCATAGCTATATTTATGTTTCAGCTGTCGGTCAATATCACTACCACCTTTATAATGATTCGAATCATTAAACTATTTTATTTGATTTAAATAACATTTTGTAAAATAAGTTATTAAGTAGATATTTTTCTATATTACTGATATGATCAAGACTTTCTTCCGGTAACATTCACAAACGTTATAATATAAATATTGTCTTCTTTCTCTAAACGAGAAAGAATCAAAATAGTCAGGAGTACGTTCTTCAAAATTCTTCTTCTACGTCTTCCTCTTTATAAGCAATTCTGCTTTTTCATTGGCAGAATGATACCTCTATTGAAAATATTGCCCAAATAACGCTTGGAAATATTGTCCAAAAGGTTATAATATAAAAAATAGTCTAGAAAATTGTTTTTTGAAGATTTTGTAATAAAAATTTATGTCGGAAAAAGAACTTTTTCTTGCGTAAATCATGCGCTTAGGATTTCTTATAAAACAAAAAGATTATGGGTTATATAGGTTAAAAATTCTTTTATCTTTCGCCCGTCTATGTCGGTAGCTGTAAGTTAAGTCTTCTATAAACCTTTTAGTGCCAACAACTGTCGTGTCAAGGAACTTGTATTAAAAAGTAGTAGGTACCTATCAAACAAGGAAGCATAATTATTTTCGAATAAGGGAAAGTGTACGACCGTAGGTTGTTTTATTTTTCCGGAAAGGATTAATTTCTATTTTGTAATTAAAGATGACTAGAAACTGCATGAATTCATATTTATGTACGTAACCACTTCTTCTTTTTGCTTATTCAACCCCAGTGGCTCTGTCTTTCGCGAGTTGTTCGATTGAACGCCATTTCTGATCTAAACGTATTTATTGTTTCAAATGTTGCTGAAATGTTTAATTTGCTTCTGAGACTATATTCTTGTCGCTTTTTATCTTTGGCGTTGTCTTTAATGGTAATTGACCAGACTTTTAGTAGAAAATACGTTTATGTTGATTTCGAAGCTTCAATTTTCGAAGTAGAAATGACAAGTTCGTCAATGATATTGTTCTCACAGGATATGTAGTAAGATTTGCAGTTATTTATAAGAGTGTCCCATATTTGGAGAATATGAGTAAACTTATGTACTAATTTTCTAGCTTCTGTTTTTTTATCGTCAAAACACGATAAATAGCTTTAACTGGAATTTTAGCTGCAGCATGATTGCCCGAAATAGTTCATTGCCGTATTTTATCGACCAAAATTCATCTGAATTACAATTTGAAACTCGCAAGGTACCAGCGAGATACAGCAAACCAATAAATGCTTTCACTTCTATTGTGTTTGTTGACAAAAACGCAAAGATATATGTATGGTGCTGGAGAAAAAATCGAACAAGTCAGGCAGTTTAAATACTTGGGTTGTTTGCTGAACTAAAGTTAATGCTTTTTTGAGCCTTTCTCAATTTCTGATCGCAATTTGGATTTCAACCTGAGATACAAGATACTGAAGTGTTACGTTTGGTCTGTTCTCTTGTAAGGAATGGAAGCATGGACGTTAAAGCATCCATTAACAAACTTGAAGTCTTTGAAATGTGGTGCCTGCGCCGAATGCTTGGAACATCATGGACGGACCGAGTCAGAAATAAGGAAGTATTAAGAAGACCGGGCTTCCAGGATACGGAACTTTTTTATTATGTAAAAAGTAAGAAGACTGTATACTTAGGGCACATATTACGAGGAAAACGATACGCAACTGGTACGCAAAGAAAATATAGAGAGTAAGAGAGGTCTAGACGTAAAAATGTCACAGCTATGAAGTGCTTCGCAATGCTGCTAAAAACAGAATCATTTAATCCTGGCTATATAACATATCACCTGACAAGACAATGTACGATGGACGCCTACGCAGAAATGAGGCCATAAGAGCCAGAGTGGCCTAACTGATTTGAACATTACTTTACATAATAAAAGAAAATGATCAGAAGCTATTATCAATGTCCGATTGTTTTAGTAATTGTATGTTTACAAATAATGATTCTTGGTCAACATACAATTACTAAAACAATCGTACATTGTTAGCTTCTGATCATTTTCTTTGATTATGTAAAGTAATGTTAAAAGCAGTTAGGCCACTCTGGCTCTCATAGGCGTAACCAGGGGGTGGTTTTGGGGGTTATAACCCCTCCCCTCCTTTTGGATGTACTTTGAGCTCTATACGCTTAACACCATTTACTATTCAATACCTCCCAGATACCATCAAGTAGTTGTAACCCCCCCCCCCCCTCCTTAGGATCATCCTGGTTACACCTCTGCTGGCTCTCATGGCCTCAAATGCACGGTACCTTAAGAAAAAGAAGGGTTTGTTGATTTCTGATAACTTGGAGGGAAGCTACTCTGATACTTCCGAAGGATTTAGCAGCACAATAATGCCCAAAATTCCTTCGTTAAACAGTGAAGCCCATTCTTGGAAGTCTTTGGCGTGTTGGTGTATACATATATTATGGTTCATTGCTTTTTATGCTTTTTATCACATTTCTTTGAGGGGTACAGGGGTCTCTTTGTTCTTCGTCACAATGTCCATTATCAGTGTCAGAATATTCTTCAGGAATATAATTTTCGTCTTCATCTGATGAGTCTCCAAAAGTATCTTCGATGATTTCAGGTTGATCTTCATTCGCCCACACCCCACACATCGTTAACTTCCCATTGTAACTCTTTTCCCGTCAATGGATGAGGACTTTTTCAACAAAAAGTCACCTTACCAGAAATCTTATTAACATTTGACTGCACACTGTGGTCTGAAGTACCCACAGATCTACTCAATCAAGTCGACTCTAAACCGGATTTTACATTGACCGGATTTATGCGCCTGGGTTTCTCAGATTCCACTGTGCAGTTCTAGGGTTTTAAATATGTTGTCATTTCATTCAAAGAGGTGTCAGACAAGGTTGTGTGTTATCCTCAACTTTGTTTAACGTGTACTCTGAAATAATATTTAATGAAGCCTTGGAAGGGCAATGTGGAGTTCGAATTGGGGGAGAAATTATTAATAACATCAGATGTGCAGTTGACACAGAGCTCATGGCTGAAAGTATCGAAGATGTTAAATTCCATATAGATCTAGTCACTGGAGAATGCTCCAATAACGGACTTGGCATAAATACATCAAAGACAAAGTTACTTGTAATGAGCCGATTACAAAAGGTAACTATTTTAAGTACCTATGATGTTGATAAACGAGACACTAAATCCTGATGAAGAAATTAAAACTCGTATAGAAATTGCAAGAGGAGCATTTATGAAACTTAGATCCATACTAGGCAATTCTTGGCTGAACTTTCAACAAAGAAATTTCTAAAATGTTACCTTTATCCTGTATTACTATATGCTTGTGAAACCTGGATCATGAAGATATGATGAAAAAATTAGAAGTCTTCTACATAGATGTGGTCATATCGTAGAATGATCAAAATATCATGGGTTCAACGCATTTCAAACATTATAGAAGCCTTAAACAGATTTGGTCAAGGTGAAGGTGACTTGACAAAGATGATAAAAAAGAGAAAACTTAATATGTGGGGCATATATAATGAGAGGCTGAATATTGCAGTTAATACTCAACGGAAAGATCGACGGAAAAAGAGGAATTGGTCGGAAGAAATATTCATGGCTCCGAAACCTTCGTCAATGGACTGGCTTATCAGCAGATGAATTGTTACATACGTCCCAAGATCGAGAACAATATCGGCAAAGTGTCATGGAAGCTACACACACCTAAAATTTTTAACACAGTATTCAAGGAAGAAGAAGTATGTTGCATGACTCATACAACTTGTTCACAATGTTGTGAATATTAAAATGTAGCTTGGGCTACTCATATCCTGATATGCTTATGTTCTGATGTAGTAATACAAAAGTTGGCAATGAAAAATACAGTATAGATCAGGGCGCATCTGTAAAAATATTAGTACATTTGGACGTTGAGAGGTGACTCAAATTTTTTTGCAGAAATTGCTTGCAAATAACTCAAATAATAATATTTGAGTTATCCTCCCTCTCAAAAAGGTCCGGAACATTGTTTAAATAATCAAAATGTCAAAAAATGAAGGAAAAATTCGATTTTTTTCTTCGTTTTTTGATTATAACTTTAAAAGTATTCATTTCCGAGAAAAGTTGTACTGACATAAAAGTTGCGTAATTAAAGTTCCTACAATATAGAATTGGTTAAAAATTTAGAAAAATAGTCACACTTGTTGCAAAATAGCAATAATTGCGAAAAAAACCATACAAAAACAAGTACATATTCGCATTTTACGTTTTTCAACCATTATTATGCTACACATAGGACCTTCATATTTCACCCAGAAAAACTTTATGATACAGTAAAACAATACTGTAAATTTCATTAGGATCGGTTAAATAGATTTTGCAAAATAAATTTTGCAATCCAGCTTTCGCAAAGAAAATTCATTTTTTCAAAATGTTACAGGACTCAAAAAATAAAGCAGATACCAGGTTGAAATTTTTTTGCTTATAGAAGTGTACTGTACCTTTCATTTCCAATTTGCAAAACTAAAATCGATTAACTATCACGGCGTCAGGAATTTTTTTAAATAAACATTAATTATTGGTGCTACGCGCAGGACAGCGGATAGTTTGCTCTGATTGGGCATTCCAATGACCTTTGATAATGATTGATACATTTTAATTTTTATTACATTTCGATATAAATAAATAAATTTGTTCATTGCAAAATAAAAACACATACTCTATCCTTTGAAATACCACTTTTTTTAGCAAAAAATTTCTTTGTTTATATATTTTAACAAAAGTTTATTATTTTAAAACATATGCAATTGTTTAAACAATATTTCACAAACAATAATAAAATTAGTTTGATTTTTGTGGAATTAGAATATTAAAATACAACAAAATATAGAGTAAGAAAATAATATATTAGATAAAGATTGGAAGAAATTTTGGTGGAAATCAACTTGTGTGAATCGAACACCGCTGTCCTAAGCGTTGCACCAAAAATTAATGTTTATTTAAAACATTTCCTGACGCCGTGGTAATTAATCGATTTTAGATTTGCAAATCGCAAATAAAAGGTACAGTACACTTCTATAAGCAAAAAAAAATTCAACTTGCTATCTGCTTTATTTTCAGTCCTGCAACATTAAAAAAAAATGATTTTTTTTTTGCGAAAGCTGGATTGCAAAATCTATTAAACCGATCTTAATGAAATTTACAGTGTTGTTTCACTATATCATAAAGTTTTATTGGGTAAAATATGAAGGTCCTAAGTGTAGCATAAATGGTTGAAAAACGTAAAATGCGAATACTTGTTTTTGTATGGTTTTTTTTCGCAATTATTGCTATTTTGAAACAAGGGTGACTATTTTTTAAATTTTTAACCAATTCTATATTGTAGGAAATTTAATTACGCAACTTTTATGTCAGTACAACTTTTCTCAGAGATGAACAGTTTTAAAGTTATAATCAAAAAACCAATAAAAAAATCGAATTTTTCCTTTATATTTTGACATTTTGATTATTTAAACAATGTTCCGGACCATTTTGAGTGGGAGGATAACTCAAATATTATTATTTGAGTTATGTTCAAGCAATTTTTACAAAAAATGAGTACAAACAGGCAAATATACCAGTAAATTAACTCTTATCGAAAGATCTTGTCTTATTCTTCGATGAATAAAAATATCCCTTTTGTACCCTTTCGGGCACGTCCTTGTCTAATTCACAGCACGTGTAGGAAACTACTTACTTTACTATGCTCACGACATATGCAGTTCATATTATGGAGCACCTGTCTTTGCGAGGGATGTGGGAGCCGTCTATTCTTTCTTTTTTTTTTCCTACCCCGGTCTGGACGTTGAACTAGTAGTACTGTTAGATCTCGGGATTAATGAACGCTTGCGAAAGGTGCACCTGATACCGTACCGATGGTACCGGATAGGTATCCAAGATATTTTGCGATAATAGAATGCGAGAAATGCCTCGATCTTATCGAACAGTCGTAGGTCGTCAAAGGCACGTGCTGCAGAAGTTGTTGATTAACTTGTATAGGGATGTTATTTTCAAATGGATTTATAGTGATTAGTTTGATACATTTAGATTTGGCGAGGAGGCATAATAAATTGTGTCTCAAATTTAATTATGTAGTATTTACAATATTTATAATATTGTTTTAGGAACTGCTTTCTAATAAATGTCTATCTAGCTATCTTAAATAAAAACCCAACGATAAATTTTGTACAATTAGTCTAATGAGTAATTATACTAATTTTGTGCAAAATAGAGATAGCCTTACAAGGCTTTATCAAAACGAAAAGCTTCTTTTGTAACAGTAGTATTAATATCAGTCTTAACTATCTGTATTGCTATGTAGGACCAATTCTCTTGTATGGAAGGAAGGCCTGGACGCCCAACATAACGCTGATAAATAAGTGAGAAGCCTTTGAACTCTGCCTGTGTAGAAGGATCTGGAAAATACCTGGGATTACCCACACCAGCAACAAAAATGTCCTGAGGAGAACAGGTACAGGTAGGGAGCTGTTAAAGATCATGAAAGATAGAAAAGTTAGGTACTTAAGACACATAATGAGAAACGAAACGTACCGCCTCGCGCAACTGACCATCCAGGAAAAGATTGAAGGAAATCGAGGTCCCGGTAGGCGCCAGATTTCATGGCTTAAAAATATCAGGAACTGGACAGGTCTTGATTCAGCATCTTTGTTTAGAGCCACTTTGGACAGAGAAATATTTGCCAGTGTAGTCGCTAACCTCCACTAAAGAAGGCTCAAATGGGTTCAGAATTGGTCTTGGAACACGGGAAGCTGTGTCCGTGGTGTGACACTTCAGAGATGTAGAGACGTTAATTGTGACGTATATTTGTTGTCTAGACTACGCCAAAGACATATGCAATCACTAAAAGATGGTTGATACTTTGAGATGCGCACGAGTTGATGAAAAGGATATAAGAATAATAATCAAATAATCAATGTATATTGGGGGCCAAAGCTCTTCACTTTTCGAGTGCCTGACTCTCTATGCTATTAGGTTTCTGGACGTCAGTTTCTGTAATTACTATTTTTGTCACCGTACCTACTACTTCCCTGCTTCGCTGTCTTAAGCAACCAACTGGTTGGATTCTGAATAGATGATTAATAAGTTTGTGGGTTTCGCGATATATTCTATGCATCGTGTTTTTGCTGAGGATTTCCCTGATCTTAAGGAATCTTTTTGTTGTCTGCTGGAAGAATTTTTCAGGTCCTATTCTCGGCCACCTCCCTCAGTGGTATGTACTGGTGCCTTTCTTGGATGGTTACACTTTATATACTCTCTCTTGCCATTACGATCTATTTATTAATCTGTAGCATGCCTTTTTTGTCCTTACAAGCTTCGTCCAGTTGGTCTCTGATATTGAACTCCATACTGGGTCTCCATATAACACAGCTCTAACGTAGTTCTGCTATAATTTAATCTTCTTTGCCTGTGATTAAGGGCTGGTCCTGAATATGTATGCTTGGATCAATCTCTTCGCTACTGATGTTTTTTTCTTGATTTCTTGGGTGTTTCTTGTGAAGATTAGTTTTTTTGTCGAGGTGGACTCTAAAGAATAATAAGTTGAAGGCAACGTAGCGGGCAAAAGATCCAGAGGAAGATCTACAACACGATGAGATTATATCGGACCAAATAAAGGACATGACTGGCTACTCATTCTCCGAAGCAAAACAACACGAACAGGAGAGAACTAATTGGACAGAAATACATGAGAAATCTCAGAGAATGGTTTGGATGCAGCTCAACTGAACTCTTTCGGGCTGTAGTGTCGAAAGTAAGAATAGCAATGATGATTGCCAACCTTCGTCGCGGAGATGGCACGTAAAGAAGAAGACACGTCAAAATTACATGACGCCATTACATCCTTACAAAGGAGAAAATATAGAGGGGATGAGGACTCCAAGAAGGTACTTCCAAGGTATGAATTTGTCTTCCTGAAGTCTGTTTCCTCTCATCCTTAATTCTTCTTCGGGTGGTTCATACTGCTGTGATTCTTTCTAGGTGGTCTTCAAGTCTCTCGATGATTCTTCTGTTGTCATGGTCAGTCTGAGTTGTAGTGTGAATTTATATTTTCCGAGTTGCGAGGGATGTGGGAGCCGTCTATTATTCTTTAGTTTTTTCGTACCCCGGTGTGGACGTTGAACTAGTAGTACTGTTAGATCTCGGGATTAATGAACGCTTGCGAAAGGTGCACCTGATACCGTACCGATGGTACCGGATAGGTATCCACGATATTTTGCGATAATAGAATGCGAGAAATGCCTCGATCTTATCGAACAGTCGTAGGTCGTCAGAGGCACGTGCTGCAGAAGTTGTTGATTAACTTGTATAGGGATGTTATTTTCAAATGGATTTATAGTGATTAGCTTGATACATTTAGATTTGGTTAGGAGGTATAATAAATTGTGTTCAAATTTAATTATGTAGTATTTACAATATTGTTTTAGGAACTGTTTTCTAATAATGTCTATCTAGCTATCTTAAATAAAAACCGAACGATAAATTTCGTACAATTAGTCTAATGAGTCTTCTTTTTCTTCTTCCTTCTTGTATGTAGGCTTTAAAGCATGTTTCTTCTTCAATATTAGCCTCCTAAATTGGTTGTTATCGCACCATCTTTTTCTTGGTCTGCCAATACTTCTTCGTCCATTTGGCGACTGTACTATCCTATCCTCTGCCATTCTACTAATGTGTTCGTTCCACCCCGTTTCCGTTTTGTCACCCATCCATTTAGTCTTCTACATCGCATGATCTTATGTTTTCGCTTCTCTCCCTATCCAACAGACTTTTTCCTGATATTCGTCGGAGTATTTCCATCTCTGTTGTTTCTAGTAGTCGTATCGTTTTAGATGTGTCAGGTCTTGTCTCGACCGTGTATGTCAATATAGGTCTAATTGCTGCTTTATAGATTATTGCTTTTGTGTCTTGTCTTAGGTGTTTGTTCTTCCAGATTATGTCATTAAGAGATCCCGCCGCTTTACTTGCTTTTCAGCTTTGTTGTCGTACTTCCTCTTCAACATCTCCGTAACTGGTTATATCTATTCCCAGATATCTAAACCTTGCTTCCTGCTTTATTATTTTCCCATCAATTTCGATTTTACATCGTAGTGGGTATTTGGAGATCGTCTTCTGTCTCGGCGATTAATGCGGCGTCGTCTGCATAACATAATATTTGGATTTCTTTGTTCCCCATTCTGTAACCATGACCTTTACGTACTGCTTTTATTATTTCGTCCATTATTATATTAAAGAGCAGTGGGCTTAACGAGTTACCTTGTCTGACTCCGCTTTGTACTAGTATAAACTGCGTTAGTTTTCCATTTATCTTTGCCTGTATTCGATTATGAAAGTAGATGTTTTCGATGGTTTGTATAATATTGATTGGTATGTTTCTTCTATACAGTAAATGTAAGACATCTTCGACTTGGATGCGATCGAAAGCCTTTGTCAGGTCTATAAAACATGGATATGCTGATTTATTGTACTCAACGGCCTTTTCTGTGATTTGTCTCAGTACAAATACGGCGTCTACGCAGGATCTTCCGGATCTGAATCCTTGTTGTTCATCTGATAAAGTTGTTAGTTTATTGACCACCGAATACGGAGAAATAGAAGCAAACAGAAAAATAAGACGCCCAAGACAAACCTGGCAACAAAGAATAGCAAAGACCAAATCTGGACCTCGGAGGTAAACTACACTATGTCATTTCGAGCAACTGTGTTTAGCCTGTGTTTGCAACAAGGTTTAGAGCACTTAGAATGTTAATAAAAATCTAATATATCCCATAATTGGTTGAAAGACAATATGACAATAAAATAAGTGGATTAAAGGAACTTGTTCAAAATAACATGTCGAAATAGTGTAGTTTACCTCCGAGGCATAGGCGTAACTAGGGGGCGGTTTTGGGGGTTATAACCCCCCCCCCCATTTGGATGTATGTACTTTGAGCTATATACGTTTAACACCATTACTATTCCATACCCCCCGGAGACCATCAAGTAGTTGTACCCCCCTTAGGATCATCCTGGTTACACCTCTGCTCTGAGGTCCAAAAATAGATCCGATAGAAGGCGGCAACATTCGCTATAAACTTGTGTAGGGCTTTTCATCGCTTCTCATTTGTTTCGTGTACTTGCCATGTCTCATATGAATGTATTATATGACACATGACAAGTAACGACGAAACAAATGAGAAGCGATGAAAAGCCCTATTGTATAGTTATAATATTATTTAAACACTTTATAATAGCGTCTCGTAACTTTGTCCGCAAAACTATTTTTTAGATCTACCAAAGTTATCTTTGGTCCAGTGTTGCCAATCGCATTTGTCACGAAAAGGAACGCCAGGTCAAAAATTATTCTGTTATTAAAATCAATGTTGCCAATGTTATTCTTTTAGTCCCCTTAAAAACCATCAAATAACAAAATCAAAATCCGTTGATTGTAATCAATTATCATTATGATAATTAACATAATTTATTAATTAATTAATTATCAATTAACTTAACAATTATTAACATAATTGATTAATTAATGAACCTTAACATATTTTATTAACCATTTATCCATTATAAAAAAGTATTTTCACAAACCAAAACTTATTTCAACAGACGAGACGTTTACTTAAGCACTGCACTACATAAAATGAAAATAAAACTAAATCGTGCGTGAATTAGCTTTCATTAGTTTAAAGACTAAAAACTAAAAACTCATAAATAACATCGGACAGCAGACGGTTTTTGAAATTTGAATTGGATTAGTATGCCTTAAGTGGATGCACTTGTGCATTTAAATTCTAAACAAAAGAATCGGCACATGTCCCTTTTGTCAAAAGATGAAAAGTATCGGATGTCACTAACATTCATCCAGTATCCAGTATAGGCTATTTATAAAAATTTGGGTGGAACCAAACAAAATTAATGTGTTGTTGGTGTTGGGAATATATGGATGAGAAAGTTTTAGTCGATGGTAGATACACTGAAAAATATCCGCAAATATCCGATTTATTTAAAGATACGAAGAAGATACGACAACTCTCAAAAAGGTACGCAAATCGGATAATTATCCGCCGATTGGCAACACTGCTTTGGTCACTATTTTTATCAAACGTATAAAATAAAACTTATCTTTTGCAGGTGTTTAAATTAGAAACATTTTTGTTTTTTTCTATTTATTGTTTTAATGAAGAATAATAATCTCGTAGTTTTTGTTGTAAAAATGACATTAAATGCATTTCAAGATTTCGAGGCATTTAGTATATAGCAGTGGTGCTCAGACTTACACTGCATGGGATCTACCACATAAACTGCAAACGTCCAGCGATCGACTGCTAGTAAAAAAAATTGAAAATAAAAAACTTTATTTCACATTTCTATTTGATAAAACGTTGTAACTACAAAGAGTTGTAATTAAAGATGATTTTCATCTTAATTTTACTTGGATGTTAATGCACTTCATGAAGTGCATGGCATTTCATATCATTCACAAGTGAGTGCAGTCTCCACCTTTTCCATGTGTATTTTTTCCGTGAATCGCGATCGACTTCAAAAACTTTGGCGATCGACCGGTCGATCGCGATCGACCGTTTGAGCACCGCTGGTATATAGTATATTATAAAACAGGCGACCAAAGTATGGAAGGTATCCAAGATATGAAAAAAAGATATAAAGGCACCATTAATAATTATAATAATATTGTTAGCAAACCATGATTGGTTCTGCTGCAGTTCTTCACATAGTCCCAGTATTGTATTATCTACTATATATCAGCAAATATAAATCAAAAATTTGTTCCAGCTAGTGCTTAGTTTTAAAAGTTTGATTCTACCCCGAAAAATTATCGACATTTGTCACAGACTTGTGTAAGCCTGCCGAAGAGGCAGCTGCAAAGGGGCATAGCTCTCGATGCACTCCCCCTCTATCCGATTAGAGTAGAGCCACAGCCAACGTGGTGAGTGCAACAATGAGAGGGTAAATGTCATGCACTTTGTGTTCCGATCGTGAAAATAATTATTATTTTATGCAGATTGGCTAGAGCAATCCTTAATTTGCATTCCCAGTTTCTCATTGAACTGGCTAGTTCATTATCAGAGGTATTGTGCGAATTTACAAAGGGTGAAATCAAAGTGATACTTGGTTTGAATTATTAATTCTATAATACAAAGTGTAGTTTGAATGTTGTATCATTCTATGGGATTATGGTGTCTTAAAGTTAGTCTAATCAATAAAAGCATAATTTGTTAATTTTGTTTAATATTAAATCTTTTAGTTCTTGCTGGTTTACGTTAATTAGATATCTACGAAAAAAGAAAAAACATCAATCAAAATTGAGCGCAATAGGAAATATAAATGTAACCATAATCAAAATAAATATGTGACAACGAAAAAGTTTTAACAATAGTTTGCTCAAAGGTTTGAACGCTTAGAAAAAAATAAAAGAGAAATACCTACACAATATTTGGAATGGAAACGAAGCGATCAGAAATTCCGTCCTCAGAATTTGCATTTTTTAACTCTAGAATCACATGTTCCAAAACGAAACAAATGCGTTATATAAGGGCCAAACCAGACGGGCCTCTCTGCAGCGCTACTCTGTGGATTCACAGAGTGGCTGAAACAGGCGATTTTCTAGGGCCGGCGACTACGCTGCGAAGTGGATCGTTTGGAAGGGTGCGACGTTTCAAAAGTTCAAATGATTAAAAACTTGCCGGCTAATAATCTTTTAAAAAAGTGTGTTCGTCAAAGTCAGTGTTTGTAATATCCATAGTTTTAAATATTTTATAAAATTTCTACCCTTTTGAAAAAATACCAATAAACTCCATAAATGGAATTAAGAAGAACCAGACAAAAGCAGCTATATCACAGAAAGAAGCACATAAAAAATTAACCAGTACATCTGGTATTCTACAGCCGTAAAATAGTTTGATACAATTTTCAACACAAAAAACACACAAATAGTAAGATTCCCATTACAACTGAGTGAACGAGGTCCTGTTTTTAAGGAGGTGATGACATTAAATATATGTAAACATGGTAACTTGCAACCCTCTTTTAACTGATATCTTATCGTTTTGTTTTCTACAACAAACAATAAAACCTTTTTTTGGCAAAGGATGGGACCCCACTATTTAACATAAATAAACAAACAAGATTGTGAGTATTTGTTTTGTTCAGTTCAATGATGGATTCAGACGAGGAAAGTCTTATTTCTCGTCAGAATGTATAAGAAAATGTAAATATAAATAGAGAAAATATTGCTTACCGGATTTATTCTTTTCGATAGGGCTACCTTCTTTAAAATCAGGAACAAATAATTCAAAGATCCCGTCCCACGTTTTTCCTTTCAATGCCCTATAACTATACCCTCGGGTTCTTATATCCCATCTAGCCGGTCTGTTTTGGAATTCAATTAAAAATCCTTCGGAATCAAAATTCATTTTACGTGCTCACCGTATAAACTCTCGTCAATATTTGTGGCAGCTACAAAAGTGGTCCGTTTGAATGGATTTTGCCACTAGTGGACGCCACTAGCAGTGAGGCTCGGCGACTGTGGCTGGCCACAGTCGCTCGTCTGGGGTGCGACGTCCACTTTCATAAGAACCCATGGTCAATCATCGGAAGCTGCTTTGTGGATCCACAGAGTAGCGCTGCAGAGTGGCCCATCTGGTTTGGCCCTAACGGTTATATTAATCAGTTCTATGCACTCGTTAAACAAAGTTGATGTTTTGAAAGCATTTTTTGACAAATAAGTTTGAAAAACATTTAAATGTATTTTATTTTGAAAAATATTTTCGGGTCGCCAGTGACCCCACCTTAGGAAAATCGTTCCACCAATTTCACCTCGTGGTTCTAGGGTTAAGGCAATGAACTTCACGTATTTATTTAAGTTTTTCTCTCCAAATATAGCTAAATCGTTCCCAGAAGCTACATATTTTTAAATTATAAGATAATGTAGCTGTGGTAGAAAGAAATTTATAATCTGATACTAATCACCTGAGACATAATTCTTATCCTTGAACCCCGAAGAAGTTGTGCTAACCGGCCTACGCATATCAAGCGGCTTGCTTAGGTATTTTATGAATGTATGAATTTATTTCTATTTGTATGCCAGTCTCGTTTGTTCTCAACTCGTTAACTTGTTATGCTGATTCCTGGTGTTCGGAATTATACATTGGCGGATGTAAATATCACACATGGCGATTTAGATCGTATTTTTTATTACTTAAAAGGAATGTTAAGGAAATATTTTTATTATTACTTAATTTCATGCATGTAGATTAAAACGCGTTAATTAAATTTAGTATTTAGTAACAATTTGACCTATTACCTAATAATAATATTACACCCGATGTGAGATTAAATCGCAAAAGCTCCTAAGATCCTAATAGTCTCTAGTTTTTCCCTGCCATTCTCTTACTCCTGCGTTTTGTTAGTATTCTTCAACTTCTTGCAGCCATATCTTGGTCTTTCCCTGTATTTTCTTCCATTTGAGTTCCATTCTATGCGTATGTCACTGCTTCATCTCCTGGTCGCTAGATGTGACCTAGCCATATACATTTACACATAGTTCTACATTTCTTTATTTTGGCCACGATATCTTTTTCATTACACATAGTTCTACATTTCCTTATTTTGGTCACGATATCTTTTTCATTACTTTATTAATCTCTACATTTGTGCTGCTTCTATATTCATTTTGATCTTTAATTTTTGGTTAGTTCCAGTATGGTCCTTATGACCTTTGTTTCCATTCTTTTTCATCTGTTTTAGTCATTGTGTCTGCTGAGCAGGGCCGCGGAGAGGGATGAGCAGGCCCCGGTAAAAAGTGAAAAGTGGGCCCCCTGCAAAAAGTGAAGAGCGAAAAAATTGTTTAATTTTTATAGAAATAAAATTATCAATAATAAATAATAAGAACCATTTCAAATATAAATTTTAGTAAATTTTGATTATAATAATGATTATTTCATTCATAGAAGATTCTGACCAAGAGAAAGTTACAGAAATAAAAATCACATCGATAATTTTTGATAATATCCCGTCGTCAAGCATTACGTCAGATGCCCTTCGTTACCACACAAAAATGAACATTCAGTGATATTAATGACAATAATGTTTTACAACTTGTCACAGAGAACACCAAGAAACAGGTTTAGCAAATATTCAGGTGAAGATATCAATAAAATATTAGTTAAAATGATTTAAAAAGACAATTTTATTCATGAAATAATCTCTGCGAATTACACTAGATCTCTAAAATTATTATCGAATTGTTGCATTCGTGACACTTTGACATAATTTCACTCCCCTTCGGGTCGTGAAATTAAAACTGTCAAAGTGTCACACGGGAAACAAATCGATAATTTTAGAGCTCTCGTGTAATTACTACTGAAAATTTTTATAATAAAGGTGCTTTTCGAGTTTCGTAATTGGCCAAGATGTCTATAATTTTCGAAAAATCGCATGATTTTACCAAATAATTCTTAATGCACAGTCGCTGGGCCAGTTAATCGAACTTGTTTCATTGTAGATAGTAAATGTTCAAAATATTCTTAACGCAATAACGACGTTAGGAATAATAATTACGAAGCGAAGAGAAAAAAAACGGGAAAAATTACGTCTTTGGTCTGGTCGACGCCGGGCCCCTTACATCGCCGGGCCCCGGTAAAATGTACCGGCTGTACCCCCCTCTCGGCGGGCCTGCTGCTGAGCATAATAATATCGGTCTAATTATTGTTTTATTATGGTATATACCTTAGTTTTCTTAAGTTGTGCTCACTACGGAGAGCAATGGATTGTATCCTCGCTCCGACCCTTGCTCCCTGGTATTTATATTCGTTATATTCGTGAATTCTCGCATTTAAAATAATGTATTTATTTTAAATGCGAGAATTCACGAATATAATAAATACCAGGGAGCAAGGGTCGGAGCGAGGATACAATCCATTGCTCTCCGTAGTGAGCACACCCTTAGTAATTTTCCCAGTCACTCCTAGATATTTGAAGTGTTCCACTTTTTCAAATTCTTAACTCGCTATTTTGATTTTTTTTTGTTTTTCCCATTGTCTCCCCAATTGTTGAATTTACGTTTAACCATATTGATTCTTTATATTAAGATTTTATCTGTTTTATTATTTCATTAAGATTTTATTATATTAAGATATTCGTGTAGACTTCACAACATTGCACAATAAAAATTAAAAGAAGTCTCGTAAGGTTTCTGGGTGCATTGATGCTTGAATGATCAAGCGGAAAAACCAGAAGACTGGAAGAAATATGAATTATTACCAGATCACAGGACCACAAAGATGTAAACTTTGACACTTAAAAAAGTTGTAAATAAAAATTAGTAGAATTTTTGTCTGTTATAAAAGAAATAGTAAATGCAGCAATTTAAGTAACTATCGAGCTATCGAAAAAAAAAAAATGTAATTACAGAAGTCTGTTCAATTAAAACTTCGATGGTTGGAACGTTAGTCATTTCCACACAATAACCTGCTGCTTTTTCATTCCAGGGATTGGGCATTTTTCTCTGCATATTTCTTCGTTTTAATGTCTTGCACCTACTTCTGGTAGCTTTCTTTTTATCTAATATATAATTTGTCATTTGTTGATTCCATTGTCGTTATCCTTTCCTGTTCTTTACTTTTCTTTTTCTTGTCCAGGGTTCTCCTATAAGATGATTTTCTAGTACATTTTCTCAAATTCCACTAAAGTTTTGTAGATTGTAGGTTGTCAAATCATTCGTAGATTGTTAGGCTAAGGCTCCACGGGCGACAAATTTAAGCTAGCAGTAGCCGTAAAACGAACTTAAGGTTCCGCGGAACGGAATAGGAATAGCCGAACTGAACCGACTACGCACAAGTCCTGTAGTAGGTCGTGACCAGACACCTCGTAACGCTACAGTTCGTAACCGGACAGTTGGTAACGGACATTTCGTAACCGCGACAGTTCGTAACGGCGACAGTTCGTAACTATACAAATTCGTAACGGACAGTTCGTAACGTCCAAATTGAATTATATTATATTTATTTTTGTTAACGTGGAAACTAACTGTTATTACAGTTATAATTGAAAATATGTTTATCAGTTTAACGAATCAGTACGGATAAACATGTTTAACACATTTTATATTTCGTGTTTCAGAATATTTAAAAGTCTTTAAACACAAACAAATATATTTAAATACATAGAAACTTTTAACATTACTATTTTTAAAATTTTATTACTCTTATTGTTCCTTAAATTTGCATATACCTAGACAAAGGAACAATGAAGTACTTAATTCCTGAAATCTTTAATCTGACAACCGTCTATATAGACATTCCAAACTTTTTAAATAAACATTTTATAAAGGAAAGATTATAATTACCTGTTATTATAATAAACCTTGTGATTGGTAATAGCTTTGGGGCATTCAATCAACGGTTATAGTTGATAAGAGGGATGGCTTGTAATACTTTAATACTTGGTTTAACTACTTTGATTATATTCTGAAACACGAAATATGAAATGCCTTAAAAATGTTTATCCTGATACTGATTCATTAAATTGATAAACATAATTTCATTTATAACTGTAATAACAACGTTATGGTCCAAGAGCTGTGAGACATTTTTGAGTAGGTATTTTAGGCAACCTGAAAATTTTTCAGGTGACTCTTCCATGATAGCCTAATACAAAAATGCCGGTCTGGCTGGAGGGTAGCGGTTATTTTCCCCAAAAATCCCCCCAAAGTTAAACAAAAGGGTAAAAATTGTTATTACAAAAAATATGATTGACGTGACTTTAAAGTAAATTTAAATATTCAAATATAAAGAAAATAAACAGGCCAGGCGATTTGAGGGCGATATTAACTCTGCAAGATACTTGCATGGGCGCCCCAGGAATATTTTCAGGGGATGCATCTGAACTTCAGAAGATTCTATCTGATTCTTTACATACTATTAATGAGTATAAAATATACAACTATACATGCATAGCTATGTACATTCCTTCCGGACAGGGAGGTGCAATTGTTATTTTGACAGGGAATTTTTTAATATCAAAAATAAATATTCAAAAAAGACAGGTTTTTCTTGGTGAAATTTTCCAACTGCCAGGTGATTAAACAAATTACGCGTGCATATAAATGAAAAGCGCTATAGGTAAGCAGCAGTGTGAGAAAGATCGTATACCGATAGCTGTTTGCGTCCTCTGTTGTAGCTGAGCGAGTCCGTTCGCTCGAGAAAATCACGTGACCTGGCGATATCCATGTTGTTGTTCCTCGAAACGTTAGAGTAATTATTATTATAGTTATTATAGTTTTTTAAGTTACTTTTCTTAATTAAAGAAAAATAATACGTACTATAAAATAGATTTTGCAAATATGATAGAAAAAGGCAAATTTATTATTATAAATATATAGGTAGAAAAGTATAAAACTATAAACTAAATTACTTCTGTCCGAATCTTGTACTTCTTCTTCAAACTGCTCATCTGAACTTAAATATTTATTCTCTTATTTTTCGTCAGACTCCCCTCGAGACCCAGATTCCTCTTCTACATGATCTGCAAATAGTTGTAATATGTATATAGAACTAATTAAAAATTAATTAGTCATTAATTAGTTGAGTTGCTACGTATTCTCCGTCCTGAAGAAAGACTTGCCGTTGTTGAGATATGAAGTTATCGAATAATGTTAAGTATATCATGGACACCCGTAACAAACACGGAAACATTAAGAAAGATGAAAAAGGCAAAAGAAATACTCAACAATGTGAAGGAAAGAAAGCTACTTTGGTCATATACTAAGAAATAAAAAATGTGATATGCTTGATTATATAAGGAAAAGTATTAGTGATTGGTTATATAAGCAAGAATACGTAGCAACTCAATCAATTAAACACTAATTAATTTTTCATTAATTCTAAATACATATTACAACTATTTACAGATCAGGTAGAAGAATATGAGTCTCTAGGGGAGTCTGACGAAGAAGAAGGGAATGTATATTTATTTTAGCTCATTTTTCCTCCCTTCATAGTGTTGAGTATTTCTTTTGCCACTTTCATCTTTCTTAATGTTTCCCTGTTTGTTAAGTGTTGTGTCCACGATATTTTTTACATTATTCGATAACACCACATCTCAACAATGGCAAGTCTTTCTTCAGATGCGCCCGTGATTGTCCAGGCTTTGACTCCGTATAAAAGGACAGAAAATACGTGGCAACTCAATTAATTTATCACTGATTAATTTTTAATTAATGCTAAATACGTATTACAACTATTTACATATCATGTAGAATAGGAATCAGAGTCTCGATGGGAGTCTGACAAAGAAGAAGAGAATGAACATTTAAGCTCAGATGAGGAGTTTGAAAAAGAAGTACAAGATTCGGACAGAGAATTAATTTAGTTTATATTTTCATACTTTTCTACCTATATATAATAATAAATTTGTCTTCTTCTATCATATTTGCAAAATATATTGTATAGTACGTATCATTTTCCTTTAATTAAGAAAAATTACTTAAAAAACTATAATATATATAATAATTACTGTAACGTTTCGAGGCACAACAACATGGATATCGCCAGGTCACGTGATTTTCTCGAGCGAACGGACTCGCTCAGCTACAACAGAGGACGCAAACAGCTATCGGTATACGCTCTTTCACACACTGGTGCTTACCTATAGCGCTTTTCATTTATATGCACGCGTAATTTGTTTGATCACATGACAATTGAAAAATTTCACCAAAAAAAACCTGTCTTTTTTAGAATATTTTTTTAATTAAAAAATACCCTGTGAAAATAACAATTGCACCTCCCTGTCCGGAAGGAATGTACATAGCTATGAATGTATAGTTGTATATTTTATACTTGTTAATAGTATGTACAGATTCAGATGAAATCTTCTGAAGTTCAGATGCACCCCCTGAAAATAATCCTGGGGCGCCCATGCAAGTATCTTGCAGAGTTAAAATCGCCCTCAAATCGCCTGGCTTGTTTATTTTCTTTATATTTAAATATTTAAATTTACTTTTAAGTCATATCAATAATATTTTTTGTAATAACAATTTTTACCCTTTTTTAACTTTGGGGGGGGGGGGGGATTTTTGGGGAAAATAACCGCTACTCTCCAGCCAGACCGGTATTTTTGTATTAGGCTATCATAGAAGAGTCACCTGAAAAATTTTCAGGTTGCCTAAAATACCTACTCAAAAATGTCTCACAGCTCTTATACTATTAACAACAATAAACAGAATAATTCAATTTGGAGGTTACGAATTGTCCCTTAGGAATTTGTATAGTTACGAAGTGTCGCGTTACGAGATGTCATGGAACCGTAGTAGGTACAGTTCGGCTAGTCCTACTCCGTTCCTCGGAACCGGCTACTGCTAGCGTAAATTTGTTGCCCGTGGAGTTAGTTATGCCAAATATTGATCTAAGCGTTTTTGGTGAAGATCTGTGACAAAGACCGTAGATAGAACTATAAGTAAGAGCTCAGAGATGTTATGTCACGGATACGCACATCAAAAAGAAGATTGATAATAAAGGACAACATAATTAGAAGAAGAGTGTCATGATTAAATATTTAAGGTACTAGTTAAATGTAGTTCAATAGAACTTTTCCGAAGTGCGATAGATAGAGTGAAGATAGTGATAATGATATTCAACGTTCGATTGGGAGGCGGGGCATTTAAAGTAGGTAAAGATCTTGTAGCAAATTAACTAAATAATATAAAAACGCTTCCAAAAACTCAATTCTTCCTATATCTCATTTGCCTCTTGGAAACCAATACTATTCTGTCAAAAATTTGCTGCCTGTAATACTAAGACTATCTCTCTAGTTCCATACCTCCTTGTGGAATATTGGACGTTTATGCGTTTCTTGGCCAATAGTGGAAGATTGCAGACTGGCCGGGTCAGCGCAAATACTAGTACATATTGTACCCTCGGAGGTCGCTGGGAAAATTTACACTCAAAATAATAAAATTCAGTTTGGCAACACTGTGTGAATGTTGATAGTAACATATCCCTTTTAAAATAAACAGAACTTTAATGTAGTCCAGACAAATTAATATATTTTTTTGCCAACAAAAATGAGATTTTTCAACCAAATAATGTTTCAAATATGATGTTCAAAATAATTTTTAATTGGGTTCTGCTAATGAGCTTGCTTTTTTTTGTCATTAAAGTAGAAAAAAATTAATTTCACTCATTAAATCATTATCGTCCAGTTATCGTCTTAATTATTTTAAGTGTACTAATATCCGTCGACTAATTCTGAATGATTAATGGCTTGTTAAAATATTTTATCTGTAGCGGCTTCTGGAATGTCCTAAGAATATCGAATTTCATTGATAAAATGCGCATATCCCACCGATCTTCGCTTCGACCATACTATCCTACGTTCGTTCCCAAGCAAAGCTCGAGGCCACACTGATCTGTGGATGTGTCGTGTCGTCGCTGCTTGTCATTGGATAGAAATTAATTTCTAACCAATGACAAGCTACGACAGCACAACACCCACCAGCCACTTGTCTCTCAAGCTTATCTTGGGAATGAACGTAGTATATTTCCACAGTAATTGCTACTTATCAGCTAGTGGTAGACTGAGTATAAGTTCGGATGCAAGATTCTTAGGATGGGTTAGATAAAATTGGTAGGCGCTGACTACCTTGATGGCAAAGTTAAAAATAACCTAGTTGCATTATTTATAATATACACAATATTCTTCTAGATCTTAATATCTCTTATTTTTATCTTTTTAATAAAATGGATTCTACAAGCACTCCAGAAAGAAGAAAACTATGTTGGTATCTGTTATGGCATTTTATTTATTGCTTCTTATATTTGTGTCATTTTTAAACAATAGAAGATAGTCTATGTATAATTTTCTAAAATCTTTCAAAATATGGGTATTGAAATACAATATGTACCAATAAAATACAATACTTTAAAAATATTGTAAAATACCTATTTATACATATTATATCCGGTATCCGATATCTTCTGTAAAGCCATAACGTAAAAGCACCGTATACCGTCCGGTCTCCCAATTCCGTCCGACAAAGAAATTGCGCTCTATACCTCAGAGTTTCGTCGCAATCAGACGGCCGAGTAGAATTTTTGATAGGTTATTCCCACTCATTCTACTTTTAGCACGCAGACATTTTACGTTTACTGTTGTCAGTGCGATTCAGTTCATTGCAAGTGCATGTCTTGTTTTAAGCTATACTGATTCCAAAAAAACATAAAGGTAAGGAATACTTATTTTCCATATTTTATAGATACTACGTTTAACAGTTATGTTTTTACTTATTTATTAGAATCTTTCATATTTATTTATTGTAAATATACATATATTTTTGTAATTTTTTTCGAACAATAGATTTTATTACCGAAATTAAAGTGGACGGAATAGGGTAATGCAGAATATCAAGGGGTTCTTGATACCGTCCTAGCGGACGGTATTAGGGATTAACTCCTTCAGTTTCAAACGCTTTGTAAATATAAGTCTTAGTTAAATAATATAATCCGACATATTTTAACCATAATATATATTTTGCTCCGTTTAAAAACCTAAATACGACCTATTATAGGTACAACTCATTTTAAGAAAATTAGTGTCAACTATTAAGTGAATTCGAAAATTCAATTTAAAATTTAACCCAAGAATGATGCATTTATTACCTATTCTAGATTTAATGTGTAAGTTTGGTTTAGTTTTTATTTGTAAAAAATGTTTATGGTAGTTCTTCCTCTCAGTTTGTATTATCAAGTATGATAAAAATGACTATCTAATTAGTAAAACTCATTTAAAGGAATTGGACGGACACAGGAACCTTCTGTCCTATATCCGTCCATGGTGGACGGACAGAGCTACCTCAAACTCCTGTTACCGACCCCATAAAATAAAAACTAATAAAATATTTTTTTTTCAGTTTTTTATTATCTGCAACTATGGTATACAAAAAGCGGATGAAGTATCCCCGAGAGAATATCCAAAAAGCTATAGAAGATATTAATTTGAAACGTTTAAGTATTCGACAAGCCTCCAAAATATACAATGTGCCTAAAAGTACTTTGTTAGATACTATGAAAGAAAAGTACAAAACTCCGGGCAATATTGGAGGGCCAACAGTTTTGTCCAGTTCCGAAGAAGACTTGATTATAAAATGGATAATCGAAATGGGTAACGTGGGATTCCCGGTAACAAGATCTCAACTTGTTGATTCTGTTTCAAAACTAATTCAAAATTTGAAACGAAAAACCCCATTTAAAAATTACATACCTGGTAAAAAATGGTACAATGGTTTTCTCGCTCGTCATCCAGAAATTTCAAAACGTGTTCCACAATCACTATCTTCTTGTAGAGCCGCAGTTACGGAACAAAATATAAGAAATTGGTTTACCCAAGTTCGGGATTATATGACAAAAATGAATTTTTTACACATTCTTGAAAACCCCAAGAGAATATTCAATTGTGATGAAAGTGGTTTCTATTTATCCCCTCAAGAAAAACAAGTGTTGGTTAGAAAAGGTGCAAAAAAGGTATACAGTCGCATAGCTAATGACGAAAAAGAATGTCTTACAGTTTTGCTAACTGTTGGAGCTGATGGTTCTGTACCTCCGCCATTAGTTTTGTATCCCTACAAACGGTATGTGTCAGCTGCAATAATAACGAACATGCCAAACCAGTGGGGAGTTGGGCACTCTGAATCTGGTTGGATGACAAGTGAGACATTTTATGAATACGTTACAAATGTATTTTTTCCCTGGTTGGAAAAGAACAGTGTTCCACTCCCAGTGATATTGTTTCTGGATGGACACTCTTCCCACATCAATCTGCCTATTACTGAATTCTGCAAAGAAAAAGGTATTATTTTAACAGCATTTTACCCCAACGCAACTCACCGATTACAGCCGTTAGATGTTGGTGTTTTTTATCCCATTAAAAATAACTGGCGAAAAGATGTTCGATCTTGGCGTATGGAGAATAACGGAAGAAAACTTCAACGGGCTGAGTTTGCAAAACTCTTAGACAAAACTTTGAAGGCTACAGTCTGTACATCGATAATAAAAAGTGCATTTGAATCATGTGGACTCTTTCCGTTTAACGAAAATCGCATTGATTATTCAAAATTAATAAAACCAATAGAACAAAAAGATTCTGATGATAAAATAACTGAATCAACATCCACTACAACTGTTAATGTTTATGATTCTAAACTACTTCGAGAGGTAGAGATACGTTTAAAGCCAGAGGTTGTTAACCGTTTTAGGATTGCTGAATCAGCGGCCCAACTAGAAGAAAAATATGTAGCATTGTATGATTTCTGGAAGAGTCTTCATCCACAAAATGTCGATCATGATAAAACTTTGGAAAACAATTTGCCAATTAATGCTGCTAACGAGACCATTGTTGACATACACTTCGATGAAAACTTTTGGTTTTGCAATAATGATACAATTGAAGCTACAGTCAAAGCAGATGGAGCATTGGTCTTAATTCCTTCACAGAATAGCAATTCTAGTTCGCCAAAACCTGGTCCATCAGCATCCAAGAACAATGATTGTGAGAATATAGACTATTATTTAGCAGTAAGTTCACCCCAAGAAAAAACACCACCTAAGAACAAAATAGTAAACACAACTCCTTGTAATAGCCCATTAAAAGATGATTCAATAGGTATAGTTTATTCTGATCAAAAAAGACAAGTACAAAATCAAGAAAAAACCCCACTTAAGCAAATTACAACAACATCAGAGAATAATAGTAAATATCCAACACCTTTCAAAAAAGCACTATTTTGGCCGGAAAGTTCTGCAAAGAAAAAAAATAATAGCACAGAAGACACCAAGGAAAGGAAAAAACCAAAGATTTATCCTACAGTAGCTATAAGTGATGAATTTATGGAACATCAACGAAGACTCAAAAAAGAAAAAGAGGAAAAAGAAAATGAGAAATGTGAACGAATCCGAAAGAGGAAAGCAAAAACAGAGATTCAACAAGCAAAAAAGAAAAAGTGTCCTCCAAAACACACACCAGGCATAGATACTGGTAATAATAATACGGAAAACATAAATAAAAAGAATATAGAAATATATTCAAAGGACGATTTTGTGTTGGTTCAGTACGACAGTGAATATTTCCCTGGTGTAGTTCTGGAACGAAGCAATGATACTTTGAGAGTTAAAAGTATGACTATGAATGGAAAGTACTGGAAATGGCCAGATAGAGATGACATTTTAAATTATGACTTTGATGATGTAGTTTGTAAGATTGCGAGACCTTCACTCATAAATAAACGCGGCGCCTATGAAGTTCCAGAAATTGAAAACCTAAAAAAATGAAGTCTTTTTTTTTTATTATTTAATTCATTTGCAGTCATTAAGTTCGTTTCAAAACTTTGTACTTAAATAAAACTTATTTTTAAATTATTTGTTTTGTTTTTTGGCCATTTTTTTGCAAATTTATTTAAAAATTATTCATAATGGGTTTTTTTTGTCATAACTAAATAAATAGGACGGATAACGGTACTCTTGTGGACGGAATTGGGAAAAAATCATTAATGTGGACGGAAAACGGCTATTTGCGAAATTTTTGCATTTGGTTTCTTAAATAAGCAATTTTGTTGAAATGACTACTGTTATTATTATAAATTTGGCTCTAGTAAGAATTAATAATGCATAATAGCTTATAGACAGAATTACTTTAAATTTCAATGATTCGGAATTGATCTTTCAAACAATTTTATATATACCACTTATAACCGGTCGGAATTCGGTGCTCTTACGTTAATTATTGATTAAAGATGCCGCGTTTATGGATGACTTAAAAAAAGATTCTCTATCGAATTACTGCAAATAAGAAATGGGCGTAAATATCAACATTTAACATTCAGATAAGTTGTTGATTACGAAAGTAGCCATATATTTTTTGTTCCTTCCTATAAATATCAAATATCTGGCCTTGTAGGACTGGATTCTACGCGTAATATTTTAGACGATAAAGTCATTCAAGTGTTTCGTTTTCAGTTCCCTGTAGACTACCGGCTGTTCTGTTGGGTGGCTGGTCTGGTGTTGGTGATAATTTAAGCATGAATTCAACTGGCTGACATACATATGGTGTTTTTATAGTTTCTTATTAATACCGCCTTTTTCAACAAATCATGATTGATAAATATGTAATGTTGGGTAATATATGTGCTAACACATGGCTTAATTTAATAGTGGTTGATTGGCTTCTCAATAGCTGTTTAGTGACTGTGTAAAGTGGTTGGAAGTTCTCTTCAAGTTGGATACATTTATTTGTCATACTCACCAATTATGGTGAAGAGAGACGAAATGTGCAATTCTTAAACATATTGGTGAAACAAAAATGTTGAGGTAAATTTAAAAATATTTTTTTGCTAAATATGTAAGTGTTGACATTTGGTTATGGATTATAAAATTGAAAACAGGTATTGTAAAATTGTCGATTATTCTAAAATCAGAAAAATATTAGTATATTTTAAAAGATATTTGATTTGTGAACTAAGTTAATATCAATAAAATTTCCTCAGTATTTTTATTAAAATGTGTAGAAATTAATACTGCATTCACCTTTATAGACCTTCATTTTTTAAACATTGTTGACTTAACCGACTAAGTAAATATCCATCAGAAAGAAATATTTATGTATGTAATAAGAAATTGTTTAATCGTCAAACTTTTTAGCTTTTACAGCTTTATTATGATTTAAGAAAAGATTGTTTTTTATTCTTTGTAAAAGTATCTGTGATACCAGGTTTTATTTACGATTTTGTTAGGTCTGCAGCTTACGAGAAGAATCATATTATCCGTTCCAGCACGTAGCGTTTCGTTTCCGAAAAATATTGATTTTAATGGTTTTAAATATGAACAATTCATACTGTCCGGAGCGTATAGTATCAGACAACTACTCTTTGTAAAATCAGGTTTTTCGGAGACTACGCTACGTGCCGGAACGGTGCGGGCATGATAATATGATTCTTCCTTAAGTCTCCATAAAACAGCCCAATTGTATACAGGTGTCTCTTGACTGGTGCAAGCATGTCAAGTAAGGAAGATCGTTATGAGTCTGAGCTGATTTCTGCTTGTCTTCAGCAGTACTTCAGTCCTATTTAGCACATGTTCGTCCAATATACGTTTTGTCATGCGTTTGACCAAGTATGTTTTCCCAGGGAGAGTTCTGTTGCTTAGAATACACTTGAGAAATAGTCTAAGAAACGAGGAACGTCGTAGATGAAACGAAGAGGAGGATATTATCGAACGTTCCTACTACGAGGCAAAAATTGAGATGGGCGGGACATGTTGCCGGAATGAAAGACGGCAGGTGGACAAAAAAATTGTTTAAGACCACAGGCAGACGAGCGAAGCCGCGGAAGACCCCCAACAAAATGGACCGATGACCTCTAAAGAATTGCGACCAATTGGATAGCAAAGGCGTAGAATAGGAACAGGTGGAAGTATCTAGAGGAAACCTATGTTCAACAATGGATAGAACTGATCAGGACTGATGATGTCCTGTTCTAATCAGTACGTTGCTCTGATTTTCTCGCAGTTTAATATCTCATTCTTGCTTCTCCCTGTATAACTATGTTTAAAGGAGGGAGGTTCAATAGGGCCTCCATAGCTACGGTTGGTGTTCCCCTCATAGCGTCTGCGTTTCCGAGGCAAGCAAGCCGTTGCTCTGTGCTTAGTTTGAGGATCGTACTATTTTGCTGCTCCTGTGACCACCATACCATTGATGCATAATTATTGGTTTTACCACCATGTTATAAAGTGAAAATAATATGTCTGGCTGTAAACCCAACATTCTTCCAGAAAAATTGTGCGTCTGGCTACTATTAACCTAGTCACCGCTCTCTTAGTTATTCAATTTTTGCTGCACCTTTGACCACGATCCCATCGATGCATAATTATTGCTTTTACCACCATGTTATAAAGTGAATATAAGATGTCTGGCTGTAAACCCAACTTTCTTCCAGAAAAATTGTGTGTGGCTACTATTAACCTAGTCACCACTCTCTTAGTTATTCATTCTAGCTGCTGATTTCAAGTAAGCCTTGGGTCTAATATTACTCCAAGATACTTTACTTCATTCACCAGATTTAGAAGTGTACCATTTAAGCTTAGAGAACCCAATTCCTCTAAATTTCTCCTTCTGGTAAATTTCATAATTTTGGACTCTACAGTAGGGTGGAACGAAAAAAATGTTTTTATAATTTTAAAGTGTAATAGTGATATAAAGTTGCGTATAGCCATTGTTAAGCGACAAATAAAATATTTTTCAAAACAAAATATTTTTAGAGGTGCCGCAAAAGGGTTGAAAATTAGAATTTTTAGTTAAATTTTGCGAATTTTGATGATTTTATTTTGGTCAAAAATAGCTATTGTAATGTCCTAATTCCTATTTTAAATGAGAAATACACACTCTAAAACTACTCTTTAAAGATAATTTTAGTTTTAACTTACAATAATCCAATATTTATTTTTACTAAAACTGACAAAGTTTGAACTAGAATTCCACATTTAAAGAAATATTTAGTATTCAATATTTATTTCATTTTTTAATATAATTTAACATTCTTCGTAGCAGATGAAAGCCAAGACGTGAGAAAAATGTGTATTGATAGAGTTGACAAGATAGTTTCAAAGGTTCTGGCAACGAGGGAGGAAAGGAGGCAAAACTAGTACAGCAGCATTTGAATTACAGACAATCAGTAGCTGATGGTAACACAGCTGTGAATATTACATTACTGATGATCACGATCAAAGTTACCTGCCAACAGTAGCTTCTATCTGTGACAGGACTGGTGTCTCAGACAGAATAGCAGCAGCAATCACCAGTGCTGTTCAAGATGTTGGCATTATTATGAAAGATAATAAAAGTAAGGTAATTACACAGGATAAAAATACATCGAGCATGGTTGAAAAATCGTTCAAATGCCACAAAAATTAGCTTCACTCAAAAAAAGAAAAGACAAAACAATTAATCAAGAAAAACGAGGGCACAAATTTTATTAAAAGACTTATACTCTAAGAGCACATTTCAATAGTAGAGGAACCTGGATCAACCTTCCTGTGGCATATAACTTCTGCTTCCGGAACAGGTGAAGCTATAAAAGAAAGTATAGTAGAGCATTTTCAAGTAGGCAATCCTTTGAATATTTCCAATATAACAGCTATCGGATGTGATGGAACTGCCACTATCACCGGTGTTAACAATGGTGTAATTGCTTTAAAAGAAAAAAACCTAAATAAGCCGCTGCAGTGGCTGATTTGTTTGTTCCATGCCAATGAATTGCCTTTGCGTCATTTGCCATGGAAAAACTAAAAACCCTAATGAATTTGAAGATGTTTTAAGCAAAGAACTTGAAATCTGTAACCAGCTTCCTGTGGTTAATTTCGCTCCCATACAAAACAACCTCCCTATTCTAGAGATTAAAGATGATCTAAGCACAGATCGACAATATTTACTTGATATGTGCAAAACAATCTCCAGTAGTGTATGTCCTTCTGAACTTTCATTAAAAACCCCTGGGAAATTAGCTCATTCACGATGGCTTACGTTGGCCAATCACATTCTTCGGTTATGTGTTGCAACAGAGAATCCTTCAGATAATCTGAAAACTTTAACTATGAATGTGAGAAGGTGTATGCCCCAGTCTTGTCTCATATCAAACTAAAACCATCTTGTGTAAATAGATCAAAATTTATATGGGGACTCATCAAATTTTCACGTTATCTTTGTGAGGAACATCTCCAAATAACTGATCCAGTAATTCAAAGGAATGATTACTTCTCTCACCCAAAAAATATGCTTCTCTCCATGTTATGTGACAAGAGAAAACACATAAGAGAGAAAACACATAAGAGAGAAAACACATATGTCGTCTACGACGACTTTTGAAGGCAAGATCGGAACTCATAAATTGTGTAAGGAACTTTGTTGTCCCAAAGCTTAACTTTAATGCCAATGACTACATTGATGTAATTAACTGGACGGAAGAAGTAATTACTGAACCTCATATGATAAAACATATAACTGACGAGGACTTAAAGTATTTAAGTGAAGCAAGATAACGTCTTTGTGAGGAACATCTCCAAATAACTGATCCAGTAATTCAAAGGAATGATTACTTCTCTCACCCAAAAAATATGCTTCTCTCCATGTTATTTGACAAGAGAAAACACATATGTCGTCTATGACGACTTTTGAAGGCAAGATCGGAACTCATAAATTGTGTAATGAACTTTGTTGTCCCAAAGCTTAACTTTAATTCCAATGACTACATTGATGTAATTAACTGGACGGAAGAAGTAATTACTGAACCTCATATGATAAAACATATAACTGACGAGGACTTAAAGTATATAAGTGAAGCAAGATACCCTAGTTGTTGCAGTGTGTGGATTTTCAGTGTTTTCCCTGTCATACAAAGGCAGTGGAAAGAGTCACAAAGCTCGTGACTGAGTCATCTCTTAGTGTCTGTGGTCTAGAAGCAAGAAATGGCTTTGCTAGGGCAAATATTGCTTCCCACAAGATTATTCTTAAGTTTGAAATAAATAACAATGTTTTGAGTATCAAGCGGAATACTGTAACTGAAGAAATCTTATAGCAATGTGTACATATAGCAATGATAGCAATGTTAACTGTTATTATAAACAATATTTGACTAAGAAATGTTAGCTATGGCACCAGGTTAAATATATAAAATATTTGAAAATGTCTGTATTTTTTTGTTAAAAACCTATATTTTCAATGCTCTTGCGGCACCTCAAGATGTAAACCTAGAACAACAATATTTTGTAGTTTTATTGTAGACATGAAAAGGCAACTTTCGAGTGCTATTAGAAAGTTCTTTGAAACAAAATTTTTTTTTCCTATCCTTTCGTTCCACCCTACTCTACAGTCAGAGCTCGTTCATTATGTCTCTGACCGTGCGATTAAATCTAGCTATCAGCATATCCATGATGAGATTCCACAAAAGAGTAGACAAAGCTCCTTCCTGCAGACAACCTCTGGCTACTTATGCCGACATTGTATCCCCCAGTAATGTTGCGTATATCACACAATCACACGGCTCTTCAGCATGCATATCCATCTGCAGATTGTTTCATCTTTTCCTTTTAGACGAATTGCCCTTGTGATTGCTTCATATGAGTTGTCGGATGTTGCCTCTATACCGAAAAAACACCCTACATCTCCTCTTGGTTGTATCGAACTTTCAATCAATACATCATCTCTAATATACCTATCAAGCAGTTGCTCTAGAATCTTAAGTACGAATGACTTTAGTACGAACTTAGCTTTTTCCTGTCGGGTTTTGCCAGGCTTGTATACAAAAGTCACTCTTATTGACCTGCATGCTTTTGGTATGTACCACAGTCCTAATGTACCTTTGGTATTGTATATAATTTTTGTGCAGAAGGTGATCGCCAGTTTTTATGGCTCAGACATGCATATTATTGGCTTTTAGTAACACTGATAATTAATTTTTTAATCCGAAAACGTTCTATTATTTAATATAACCCTTATTTAGGGAATTTTAAATATACCTTTTACAAAGATCCAGTATCTTCTTTTGTGATTTATGGTCCATCTACAGGAATTTTATTTTCCACTTGGATTTTTGTTAATTTTAAATTTTCCTGCCACTACTTTTACTATACTGAATATTGAACATTGTCCAGATGATCAATGACCTGCAGTGAAAATATCCTAAGTATAGTATAGTTTATTAAATTAATATAGCATTGGAAACTGTATCTTTATGGTATTGTATCACAACTTCAAGAATCGGTTTAATATTTCAAACAACAGTCATAATATAACTACAAAAAACAGCTGATTTATAGTATTGAATGAAATAAAAGTATTAAATAGATTCTACTCCGATGTTTTCCTGATTTGCTCGTCTCAACTAATTTGAGAACTGAAATCGTAGTTTGTTCCCACGAAGACTACGGCGCATTCTATACTACCATCATGAGTGCGTTTCCGATAACCGCACGTAATTCTGGAATATAATAATAATTGTGGGGTCTCTGGTCGGTAGCCTTTGCCTTTACGGCGACAAAACCTTTATTCTACAATAAAAATTTGTAGAAAAACGCTAAAACGGCTCCAGGTGTGATGGTGATGGTGGCGTGTTGAATACTTGTCGCTAGAAGTTATACAAAATCATTTCGATGGGGTGTAATTTTCGAATACGAATAATTTTGTTTTTTATGAGAAATTTATTGTATTTAATTTGCATATTTTGAAAGGTAACTCATGTATTTTTTTCTCTTAGCAATCTGTGTCGGTAAAATTAAAGTAATAAAAAGCTATTTTAGACTGCGGCAATTCAATGTTCAATGCAATTATTCCTGGGAGGTACTTCTTGGTGTCTTGCCAATTCCGTTTGCGTTGAGACAATGCAAGGCAATATAATTGATGGATTCGACCGTTACTTGATGGAAATTCATTTTATCTAACAATAAAACAATGAAAACTTTTGTTTTCAACACTTCCACAAAATTTTCTTTTTAGCAGAGTGCATTTCTTAAGGGATGTGTTTTTACTATGTGTCTACACTTTAAAATCTAATTGAATAGGTTAATGAATGGGGAGCCTCAAATTTGTCATTCAGAATTATATTTGTATTTTTTAATTTATTAATTTCTATAGATTATAATAAAGATAGCTTTGATAGGATTTGATACTGTTCATTAAAAGAATGATTATGACCTAGAAGGTGACGTCCATACATAGAATCTGTTTTCCTTGTTGAAAGCCCTTTTGTGTTCTGCTATGCGTTTGTCAAAGGTTCTGCCAGTTCGACCGAAGTAAGTTTTTAGACAGTCACCACATGGCAGTTTGTATACACCACTCTGTAATTACTTTTTCACATCTTTTTCATAGATTTCAAGCAAACCTTTGACGGCTTAACAAGACCCGACCTAATAGAACACATGAAAAACCTAGATATACCAATGAAACTTATAAAGCTGATGGAAGCTGATTAAATGAAAATGACAATGGAAGGATCGACTGCAGCAATAACAGATAACGGAATCACCAAAAATTTAGAAATAGCAAGTGGAGTACTACGACAAGGCAACTCTCAACGTCACTTATTTATGTCGCTATAGAAGGAACAATAAGAGCTACAGAAATAAAAGGTACAATTATTATAACATCGACATCGCAACTTGTGGCGTATGCTGACGACATAGCATTAATTAGCAGAAACCTAAACAGTTGAAAGGAAGGATTTACGAAGTTATGTAAGGAAGCGTCCAAAAGAGGTTTAGCAATAAATCAAAACAAAACAAAATACCTACTATGCTCAAGAAAAAATCCAATTAATATCATCATTCTCTTTGCCTTATCCCTATGCGGGGTCGGCTTCCCTAATTGCATTTCTCCACACAATTCTATCTTGGGTCATATCAATGTCAATCCCCTTTACCAACATGTCCTGCCTTATCGTCACCCCCAGGTCTTCTTTGGTCTTACTCTCCTACTCCTTCCAGGAATCTGCACTTCAGCAATTCTTCGTATTGGGTGATTAACGTCTCGACGTTGAACATGACCAAACCTTAACCTATAAAAAATCCGATTAAAATGACAAGTTTAAATATTGGTGAATATGAGTTTGAAAAGGTAGAATACTTTAGATATCTTAGGTCTTAGGGTCTTAGTTAATGGAACTAATGATGGAGATGGAAGCATCGTAATTAATGAAAGAATCCAGGCAGGAAACAGAACCTACTGGAAATACAACAACTTTCTCAAAGATAAGAAGCTTACTCAGAATACTAAACTAAAAATTTACAGAGCAGCAATTAGACCAGTAATCATATATTATGGTGCTGAAGTAATGTGTCTGACTCAGATAGAGGAAGAAATATTGAGGAGCCTAGAGAGGAAAATAATTCAGAGGATAGCAGGCCCACTAAACTTAGGTATAATAATGAATTTAGAAACCTCATGAACCACTAAGTAAGAGAACTTCTAAAAGGAGAAGACATCGTCAGATTTATCAAGGCACAGAGACTCAGATGGATGGGAGATATAGAAAGGAGAAATCCAGAAGCCGTTATCAAGAAAATTACCAAATGGAGATCTGTATCAGGCAGACCCCGAGGAAGACCCAAAACCAGATGGGAGAACCAGATAGCCGAGGACCTTAAGAAGATGGGAGTTGGGTAACCACAAGTAAAATCAGGACAAATGGAGAAAAATTGTAGAAGATGCCAAGTCATACAACCAATTGTAAAAAAATGTTAATGCGGATTGATTCATCGCGACAAATGAATCAGAAGAGACCAAAGAGGTAGTGTGCAAAGGGAGTGTAGGTGCCATGATGATGATGAATGGGATGGGACATATTTTTTTCAGTAAGGAATTGGGAGTTAACATGTCTTAGATACATTTAATTTTCGATTAGAGATACGCAACTGAAGGAAACGCTAAAATCGGCAACTAGAATGAGTTGCATTGCCACTGTAGAATCGACGAATGACTGAATAAATCCGCGCGATTGGGAAGTGGAAACGGGGAAGCGGAAAAGCAGTGTTGCCACGTATTGGGTGTACTTCTATATCTAATTTAAAAGTAAACACACGGTATAAGAATCTGGTGTAGTTGCTGGTCATCATATTTTGCATTCTCAACTTGCTTTAACGGCTACCCAAATTTGACGTTACTGCTTCATCTAGAACTGTTTTTAACTTCATCTTCTTCTTCTTCTTGTGCCACTCCTATCGGAGATTGGAAATCATCAAGGCTACCCTGACTTTGTTTACAGCTGACCTAAAAAGTTCATTAGTGGTGCAGCCAAACCACTCTCTCAAATTCCGCATCCACGACATTCTTCTACGGCCTGGATTCCGTTTTCCTTCTATTTTTCCTTGCATTTCTTTTGAAGTAATGCGTATTTATGACCTCTCATCAGGTGACCCAAATACTCGAGTTTTCTTCGTTTTATCGTTAATAAAATTTCTGGGTCTCTTCCTATCCTTCGTATTACTTCAAGATTTGTGATTCTTTCAACCCAACTTATCTTCAGCATTCGACGGTAGCACCACATCTCGAAACTTTCAATATTTTTTATGTTGTTCTGTTTGAGAGTCCAGGCCTCTACACCGTATAATAGCGTGTTAAATACGTAGCCACTTAGCATTCTTAATCGTAGAGGGATGCTTATATCTCTGTTGCAGAAGAATTTTCTCATCTTTATGAAGGTGGCCCTGGCAATTTTGATACGTCTCTTTATTTCATTGTTTTGGTCTCCAGTCTCCAATTTGAATGCCGTTTATACTAATATGTGCTGGTTGTGTCATGATTTTACTGAAGACCATATACTTGGTTTTTTTGATATTAATGTTTATGCCATAATTGTTGCAAGCAATATTTATGTTTGTAAGTAATCGTTGTAATTCTTCTACTGTTCTTGCAACTAGTACAGTGTCGTCTGCGTATCGAATATTATTTACAACCTCTCCATTGATTACGATTCCTTCATTTGCTTGCAAAAGGGCTTCCTGACAGATGCTTTCACTATATACATTAAATAGTAGTGGTGACAAAATGCATCCCTGTCTTACTCCTCTACGTATTTCTATTGCTTTTGATATCTCGTTTTCTATTTTGATGTTAGCTTTCTGATTCCAATATAAGTTGAGAATTATTCGCAGATCTTTATTATCTATGTCTTTTCTTTCAACAATGTCTCTTAGCCTATCGTGGCGTACTCTGTCAAACGCTTTTTCAAAATCGATAAAACATGCATGTACTTCTTGATTAACGTCTAGGCATCTTTGTGTAAGAACATTCAAACCGAAGAGAGCTTCTCGAGTACCTAGTACTTTTCTGAACCCCATCTGTGTATTACTAATATCTGACTCCAACTTTTGATAAACTCGGTTGTGGATGATTTTTAGAAATATCTTTAGTAGATGGCTCATTAAAGATATTGTTCGATGTTCTGAACATTCTTTTGCATTGGATTTCTTTGGCAGTGTAACGAATGTAGACAGCAGCCACTCTTGAGGTATAATACCAGTATTGTATACTGTGTTAAATAAGTGCAATATTATACCTATTGATTCATCATTCAAGAGCTTTAGTAATTCAGTAGGAACCTCATCGGGTCCATTTGCCTTTCCAGTTTTGGAATTTCTAAGTGCCATTTCTACTTCACATTTTAGGATTTCAGGTCCCGTTTCACCATTTACCTTGTCAATGATATTTCTGTTGTCCTCAAACAATTCTCTTATGTATTCACTCCATCTATTAATTTTTTCTGTTAAGTCTACAATAATATTTCCGTCTTTGTCCTTAAGCAAACTTATTTGATGTCTTCTTTGGGTTCCTGTAAGTTCTTTTACTTTTTTATGTATATTGAATGTGTCATACTTTCTTTCATAGTCTTCCATTTCTACACATTGTTCTTTAATCCATGATTCTTTGGCCTTCTTTATTATTTGCTTTATGTTCTTATCAACCTCTCTGTATTTTTCTGAATTATTCTTCAATTTGCGTCTTTCATCCATTAGTTCTAGTATGTCTGGTGTCATCCACACCTTATGTTTCTTTGGAGATTTGGTTAGGTGTTTCTTTCCCGTAGTTCTTATTATAGTGTTTATATACTTCAGTTTTTCATCTATGTTGTCTGTTCTGCGGATTTGGTTTTCTGCTACACTGAGGTCGGTGTTGATTTCTTCGCGCACTGTTTGTCGTCGGTGTTCACTTTTAAGCTGACTTAAGTCTAACGTTGGGATGATGATTTTTCTCATTTTCTTTGGTCTAGCTTCTAACACAGATACTACTGGATTATTATCCGAACCGATATCAGTTCCAGGGTAAGTTTTAGTAGATTTCACGGCATTACGGTATCTTTTTGTCACCATTATGTAATCTATTTGGTTTCTGATTACTTTTTATTGTGTGTGTTGAGGTGACGTCCACGTGTACAGTCTCCTTGGGGGTAATTTAAAGAATGTATTAGTTATTATTAAATCTTCGCTTTGACAAAACTGAACTAAACGATCACCCCTTTCATTTCTATTACCTAAGCCGTATTCACCGACATGTTCTCCAACTTTACCCTGACCTACCTTTGCGTTCAGATCGCCCATTACTATGTTAATGTGTTGTCTCTTTGTTGTTCTCATCACCTCTTCTAAGTTATTATAGAATTGTTCTATTTCCTCTTCGTCTTTGTCTGCTGTAGGAGCGTACACTTGTATGATGTTTATTATGTTCTTCTTATCTTTCAGTTGTATTGACATCACGCGCTCTGAGAATGGAGTAAAATTTGCTACAGCATCTTTCCATTTTTTTGAGATGATGACTCCAACTCCGTATCGATGGGTTGTGGTGTCACTTCCGGCATAATAAAACATACCATGATTAGTTGTGGGGCATTTGCCATTTCCTGGCCATTGTGTATCGCTTATGCCTAATATGTCTATACCCAAACGATCCATTTCCAACACGGCGTTATCTAATTTTCCCGAAGAGAATAAGCTCCTCACATTCCACGTAGCAATTTTTATGGCTGTCTTTTTCTTATTACAAGGGTTTCGCAGGTTTACGACCGAGGAAGCCTTGTACTTATCTATTTGTCTTCCTCTGCCGGATCTTGGTATCCGATGTCCATGATCAGTACTTCTCCTTTGCATGTCCACCATGATGATTACTACTAGGGGTACTCTATGAGTCCTTAATGCAGTGGTTCCCCGTTGCCTTCTGCATACTTATGCCGTTGACCATTCTGTAGGGTTCATCCGCCTTCGAGACCGATTTCTCAGTCTCAGGACAAAAGAGTGCCCTAACACTTACTAGCTCATCCACCCGAAGCTGTTGGCTAGTAAGTGAAGATTGCTTATACCGGCAATCGCTCGGTGGTTACCCTCACTTAGTTTAGCCTACAGACCAATGCAGTTGCCCAGGGTGTGGCACGTGGAGCCATAAGTGACAGTTGGATGTCTTATGAGAACCAGTTACTTCGAACCATCTCCCGTATATTACGCTCGATGTGGCCGTTCTCATAAAAGGTACTACCGCTATAAAACACCCCAACACCCCTTTAACTTCATATTTATTGCGTATTACATTATACTGCTTCTAGATTTACTAATGGAATCTTATTTTATTGTATTTCATGCAGTTTATTCACAAGTCGGCAATATTGACTATCTATAGTATACTTATTTCTTAAGTTAGTGTTAACACTGCTGCTTGATAATATATGCTTGATGAACCCTCATAAGAGGTCACTTCCTGTGAGTTAGTTATTACATCCGGCACTTGATCAAAAAGGGTTGAAACATTTATAAGTAATCTATGCCGTAAATAAGGCGTAGATAAGGCATTACAAGGATGAATATTTAATTGTGTTCTTTGTAATTGCAAAATAATGTGGGTCTTTTAGACGTTAACATCTGAGAACCTACATGTATGTAACATATCGCCCATTCGGAAAAAGAGTGTCACAATTCAAAAAAAACTTTTTCAGGGAGACAAAAATGGTTTTTTTAGATTTTAATTCAAGTGTAAGTTTTAAACGGTAACTGCTAAAATTTATAAATTAAAAACGAAGAGCATGGATAAGTGAATGCTTCTAATAATTATTGTGTAAGAAGCAACACCAAAAAAATTATGACACCTGATTTAACAAAGAAAAAAATCAATATTTTGAGTTATGTCACTTTTCTTTTAAAATATTTAAAAAATTAACAAAAAATACATAGGACACTTCTCGAAATACAACTGTTTTCCTGATAAATAACGATACGTTAGAGTCAAACGTCAGAGCATAACTGAAAAGTGTCATTGTTCCGGAATAAAAATATTCATTTTACCGCCAAATGAATAATGACACTACCGCCATCTTACGAAGTTGGAAGCAAACATATATGTGATACTTTCTCTGGTAATAGCCCAGTCGGGATAGCATTTGACCTTGCATTAGGAGCTGCCCCAAATTTTATTTTTCTAATCTTTAGGGAGGGTCAATATTAGTATAAATTTAAAATCTCGACTTAATTCCGCCGTTGCGTTAGCCGCCATCTTGATTTTAAACGAGAACCGTTTTTGCTCAATATCTCCGCCATTTTCAATTTTTTCACAAAAAGTGTAGAAACTTAAATTGTTGAAAATGTGATTTTCTATAATTTCATATATTATAATTTTTTTCGTGCGGTCGATATTTTCCGAGTTATGAGGGGAAAATAGTGACAGTTGTAGCATAATTATTGAATTATCTCGTTTATTATTAGTTTTACAACAAATATATACCTATACAAAAATGAAGAGAATTAAATTTTGTACAATTTTGATGCCATACATTTTTTTGATAAAATTAATATTTAAGGTAGTACGTATGTGGTAAAGGTGCGAGCGTAAGACCTGATTGATTTTGTAGCAATTGTTTTTGTTCAATATCTCCGCCATTTTCAACTTTTCGACAAAAAGTGTAAGAACTGAAATTGTTGCAATTACGATTTACTACAATTTTTCGAGAGAACCAGTGGCGCTACAAGGGGGGGGGAATGGGAAAATTCCCCCCAACAGGGTCCAAAATTAAAAAAAAATTGTTGAAACATCACGATATATTAGCTGACATAAAACTTAAAATACCGACAGACAAATTCAACCAATAAAACCCGCTAGTTAATAAAATTAAGTGAACTTAATGTATATAATGTCTTTTTATGTCTTTTATATATTTAGTTTGGTTGATGTTTCATTGGAAGTTTCAAAAATTGTATAAAATATAATTCTCTTTATTTTTTTTATGTACAGTTATGTCGTAAAGTTAATAATAAATGAGACAATTCAATAATTATGCTTCCCCTCCGCTTCCATTATTTTCCCCCTTAACTCGGAGAATATTGATCGTATAAAAAAATTGTGCCAAAGAAATTGTAGGAAATTGCATTTCCAACAATTTTCTTTCCCACCCTTTATGTCGGAAAGTTGAAAATGGCGGAGATGTTAAGCAACAACAGTTCTCATTTAAAATCAATATGGCGGCTAATGCAACCGCGGAATTCAGTTGAGATTTTAAATTTGCACTACTATTGATCTCTCCTAAAGGATATAATTATAAAATTTGGGGCCGCTCGGAAACAAAATTCAATTCAATAATTATGCTCCCCCCACCACTTTTTGCTATTTTCTCATGTAACTCGGAAAATATCAACCGCATGAAAAAAATTGTTAAAAAGAAATTGTAGGAAATTATATTTTGAACAATTTTAGTTGAAAATGGCGTAGATATTGAACAAAAACAATTGCTATAAAATCAATCCGGTCTTACGCTCGCGCCATTACCGCATACGTACTACCTTAAATATTAATTTTAGCAAAAAATGAAGGAGACGAAAATTGTGTAGAATTTAATTCTCTTCATTTTTGTATAGGTACATATTTGTTGTAAAACTAATAATAAACGAGATAATTCAATAATTATACTCCAACTCTCACTATTTTCCCCTCATAACTCGGAAAATATCGACCGCACGAAAAAAATTATAATAAATGAAATTATAGAAAATCGCATTTTCAACAATTTCAGTTTTTACACTTTTTGTCAAAAAATGGAAAATGGCGGAGATATTGAGCAAAAACGGTTCTCGTTTAAAATCAAGATGGCGGCTAACGCAACGGTGGAATTCAGTCGAGATTTTAAATTTATACTAATATTGACCCTCCCTAAAGATTAGAAAAATAAAATTTGGGGCAACTCCTAATGCAAGGTTAGGCCTGTTATTCGTCTAACCCGACTGGACTATAAAAGCATAGGATTTTTGGAGTCAATTTAACAAGATAACTGGAATTCCTTTGTTTTCGTCTCAGTTCTTGTTAGTTTTCGCGCCAAGTAGTTTACTATAATACATACCACAATTATTTGGCATTGTGATACATTTTGTACAAACACCTTCTCTAAAAGTAATTTTTTGTTACAGATATAAACAAGAAATAGACTCGGATATAGATATTAGTGGTAACGAAGATTCTGACGATTCTGCCGGAGCTGAACCCACCAGGTTGATCAAATCTATTAATAAAGGCCGGTGGAGCAAAGAAGAGGTAAGTCGAATTAAATTCCAAGTTATTTTAAAAAGTATGAGCTCTTATGTATCACATTACAAACAAGGGATTTTTGATACCTCACGAATTACAATGAGGGTAACAAGTATAAAAAGGTAGAGGGGTTGGAGTCATTACACCCCACCAAATTTATTAAGCCTAGTGAATGTACAGTAGAATCAGAATGTAGTAAGACTGAGTATTGAGTATACAAACATTACATGGTGAAGTTATAAATTATGGTGAATACAAAAATAAATTGGTACCACTACAATCATTCTAACAATTTTTTTTAGAAATTAAAGCAAATATATCAGCTTTGAGTAACACAAAAGTATAAATATTTTCTTCACACTTATTGACAATTACATACATCGACTGGAAAGACAAACATTTTAATGAATAAAGTTGAATCCTTACGAAAAATAATACAGGGTAGCTAGAAAGTATGGAAACACGGTAATTTCTCGGAAACCGCTTGAACGATTTTTATAAATTTTGGTGGGTAAGGGTTGTTCTAATGCGGCCGATATTCTAGTGGTAATTACATTGTTGTCAAAATATTCTGTATATTTATTGGCTATGTAATTTAGCATGTAAACAATTACAAAAAACAAGGGTTGCCCGATCTAATCTTGTTCTAACTATAATTAATTAATAATTAAAAACTGACATTTTTTTTATAAATTAAAAAAAAAATTTCGACCCGGGCAGATATTGTTTCAGATTTTTTAGGTCATTCTAAACAAAAAAGGTCTTTTGTAATTTTTCTCTAAAGTTGATCGTTTTCTAGTTATAAACAATTTAAAACTGAAAAAGAACGAAAGATAACGATTTTCAAGGCTCAAAAACATAAGTATTAAATATCATTTTTGAAATTACGAAGTACTTAAATTCAAGTTCAAACCTTATTCTATCAGTTCTTGATGTCTTTTGGACTTATTTCATTCTGAAACATTGTTTTTTAGTTGTTAATGCCCGCCTCCCCATAAAGAACCTTCCTCATTAACAATTAAAAAAATATGTTTTAGAATAAAACATGGCTAAAAGCTAAAATTCTTATCGAGACCTGATAGAAAAAGGTTTGAACTTGAATTTATGTAGGTACATAATATATGTACTTGATGATTACAAAAATGATATTTTTACTTGTGTTTTTGAGCCTTGAAAATTGTCATCTTTCGTTCTTTTTTCAGTTTTAAATTGTTTATAATTCGAAAACGATCAACTTTAGAGAAAAATTACAAAAGACCTTTTTTGTTTAGAATGATCCAAAAATCTGATATAAAATTAGGCCGCGTCGAATTTTTTTTTAAATTCATAAAAAAAGTGTCATTTTTTAATTATTTATTAATTATAGTTAGAACAAGATTAGATCGGACAACCCTTGTTTTTTTTTTAATTGTTAACATGCTAAATTACATATCCAATAATTTTTATCCATTAAACAGATCGGTGCAAATCGATAATGTTGAACAAACAATTACCAAAATTTTAAACCAAAAATTCCATAAGATAGCCCTGAAATTAGTCTATCCACCAACACAGAGAGAACCCAGTACCTTCTGCTCTATCACATATACTGGCAAGATAACAACAAAAATAGCCAGATACATAAAAAAGAAAGGAATAACACCAGCTTTCAGAACTAACAACAACTTAAGCAAATATATTAAGAACAATAAGAGCCGAAAGAGAAAACAACTACAGAGTGGTGTTTACAAACTAACTTGTGGTGACTGTCCGAAAACTTACATCGGTCAAACTGGCAGAACCTTTGACAAACGGATAGCAGAACACAAAAGGGCTTTCAACAATAGAAAAACAGACACTTCTACATACGTACTTCACCTTCTAGATCATAATCATTCTTTTAATAAACAGTTTCAAATTCTGCATATTCAAAATAAAGGCCTTAAGCTATCTTTATTAGAATATATGGAAATTAATAAATTGAAAAATACAGATATAATTCTGAATGACCAACTCGAGACAAACAGCTCCCCACTCCTCAACCTCTTCAGTTAAACACTTTAAAAAGGCAAACCCATAGTAATCTAAATCACTTGAGAAAGGCACTCTGCCGAAACAGCTGTAGTTGTAATAAATTTTGTGGAAGTATAGAAAACAACCGTTTTCAGTGTTTTATTGTTAGATAAAATGAACTTCCATCAAGTAACGGTCGAATCCATCAATTAGAAAATAGTTTATTATGACATTTGCATTGAATTATTATAACAGCGCCTGTGCAAGGTTGCCAATTTTTGTATGTATAAGTTTCAAACATGTTAAAATATTGTACAACTTTTTAACAATGTGAAAAAAAAAATTTAAAACAAGTTTAGTTTATGTTTTGCTTATATTCTGACAAAATGGCAGTACTTTCTACTATTGATTACACCAACGATCGGGAATTAAGAGTAAACAGTAGCGATCAACAGGTAGCAACAAAATATAACTTCGGGAGATAGTATCATAAACTTTGGCAACAGTGGTAATCTTTGACATATCTAAGATTAATATTTTGACAATATCATAGTCGCGCTAAATGGAAGTAATAGAAAACGATTTTATTATTAATAAATAGATATTTATAAAAATAAACCAAAATAGGTGAAAATTTTATGTTAAGATAGGTATTTAGAAAGGTATTTGCATGAAATACTAATAATAAAACAATAATAAATATTCATTTTTTGTGGTGAAGCGAAACAAATTTCGATTTTCGCATAATTTTGGCACGGTTTTTAATGGACTTTTTCTTAAAAGGTTTCACTTTATTTTTCGTTTGATTTACTTTTTCCATTTTGTTAAACTATTGATAATATTTTTAGAATAAAAAATCCTCCTAAAACTTAATATACCTACTCGCATTAGAATTCGAAATATTTTTACGTAAAATATACTTACCTACCTACATATAACTAAAACTCACAATTAACAACAATCTATTCTTTCAAAGAAGTCAACAGCTTATACAACAACAAATATATATAATAAATTAACTATCAATAAACACTACTTTCCTATAAAACAACAATAGGACTTTTCATCGATTGTCATTTGTTTCGAGCTTCTGTCATGTGTCACATAATATTAATATATCTACGTCATGCGTCTTTGGTTTCTATCATTGGTATTTACCAATAACGTACGACGTAGATATATTAATATTATGTGACACATGACAGAAGCTCGAAACAAATGACTGTGAATGAAAAGCCCTATAACGAATTCTTAAATTAACACACTACTGCACTGAACAGATATTGATAAAGATGACAGAACAGATTAGAGAAAATGACAGTGATAATTTCCTTATGTTGCCTAATTAGTTATTTAGTTATAATATGTTCGATTTCTTGTTAAAAATAAAAAATTTTAGTAGTTCCAAGATTACACAAAATCTAGGCATGAGATAAAAAGTTTATTTGAAGAAAGTTTATTTTTTTTCTTCTTAATGGCGGTACAGGCTCCTTTTTTCAATATTTTATTTAGTTATAGAGTATTTTCCACGTACTAACATATTTCTGAAATTGTACCGCCATTCTTTATTATATTACGAATATGTGTGCCAAATATCTTGACAAAATATTCAAAATTAGAGCCGCAATCTTGGAACACGTTTGTTGCTACCTGTTGATCGCTACTGTAGCCTCTTAATGTATTTTCAAAATGATGGATTAATTGAAGAACAATTTAAATGTAAAATTCGAAATTGTTGACATTTATTTTATGTGCAGTCAGACAAAAAGACGGGTACAAATTACACCATGGTAATTCAGGCTGACTCCTCTAATGATCCGGTTTTTCCTTCCAGGACGCAAGGTTGAAGCAATTAGTGGAAGAATATAGTGAAAAGTGGGATGTCATAGCCGAACACTTCCCTGACAGGTCTGACGTACAGTGTCAACAGCGATGGACGAAAGTCGTCAATCCTGATTTAGTGAAGGGTCCTTGGACGAAAGAGGTGAGTTCTGGGCAAAACCAGTTTTCCTAGACTCTTGGGTGACATTATTCAAATGACACAAATGATAAGACCTTTTTGTAGTAAATAGTATTAACTATCATTACATAAAAAACTAGTTTGTATTGTATGCTCTTTTCATATTTGATCTGGGGTAAGAATTAAAAAAAATCTTGGTTTGATAATGGGTCTTAATAGGGAACTTGCACATTTTTTTTATTACATAATAATGTTCAGTTTTGTTTAAAAATGATATTTCCAAAATTTCACGCTTCAAAAACTCGTAATAACTTAGAAATACATATTTAAAGTCTTCTGCGGTATAAAATAGTTCAAATGACCCGTGACGTCACATAGTTTTACATTTTAGTTATTATTATGGTTATACAGGGTGAGTCATGAGGAACTGTACATACTCCTACCTCGTATAGAGGCTCCTATGGGGAATAACAAATGACCATTAAAAAGTGTCTGCTCCCATTGTTTAATAATATACAGGGCGAGTTTCGCATTTTGACAGAAATTTGTATTCGTCATAATTTTTGAACGGTCAGGTCGATGTGTCTCTTATTTTATCCAATCGTTACACTATTACCACCTAATCAACTAATTTATTCAAACTAATAAAAATCAGATCCGGCTTTAAAAAAATTAGTTCGTTTTGGTCTTAGAAAAAATTTCACCCTGTATACGCTTTTTGAAAACTCTAATATGAATTTTACAAATTAGACAAATAGGCAATTAAAATGGCATATTTATTTTTTTCCGCACACGATTACTTAATTTTTTATAAAAAAATCAAATTTCACTATGAATTAAAAGTTTGGTAAAGTGAAGCATAGATTAAAAAAAATAACTTATATTACAAAAATTAATTTTTTTTGCACAAATAAGTAATTTATGTTACCATCCAAACAACTGATTTATTCAAACTAGAGAAAAATCAGATCCGGATTTAAAAAATTAGTTCGTTTTGGTCTTAGAAAAAATTTCACCATGTATACGCTTTTTGAAAACTCTAATATGAATTTTACAAATAAGACAAATAGGCAGTTAAAATGGCATATTTATTTTTTTCCCCACACGATTACTTAATTTTTTATTAAAAAATCAAATTTGTCAAAATCGGAATTTTAACCTAAAAATGAAAAAAAAAATGAACTCACGGTTTAACTCGCTACAACTCTGTTCCATTTTAATATTTTTGTTCTGAAATATTTACAGCACATACCTCTTACCATTGTGAAGACTATGAAAGTTGTTGTAGACTTTCAGTCTTCTTCTTCTAAAAGTTGCAAACTTGTAAATCGCAAAAATTAGGTGGAAAAATTTAAAATTTATCAATTTGATCACGTCTATGTTAAACTATAGAGTACAAAAGAAGTGTTATGGGAAGTTTTAGATCTAGACGTGTTATAGAAAAAAAAATGGTAAAACTTTTAATTTTAAGAAAAACGTTGTTTTTGTAAATTAATTTTTGTAAAAAAAGTTATTTTTTTTAAATCTATGCAAAAACTTTGCCAAACTTTTTATGCATAGTCAAATTTGATTTTTTAATAAAAAAATAAGTAATCGTGTGAGGAAAAAATAAATATGCCGTTTTAATTGCCTACTTGTCTTATTTGTAAAATTCATATTAGAGTTTTCAAAAAACGTATACAAGGTGAAATTTTTTCTAAGACCCAAACAAACTAATTTTTTAAATCCGGGCCTGATTTTTTTCTAGTTTGAATAAATCAGTTGATTGGGTGATAACATAAATTAAATATTTGTTCAAAAAAAATTCATTTTTGTAATAAAAGCTATTTTTTTTAAATCTATGGTTCATTTTACCAAACTTGTAATCGTGTGGGGAAAAAATAAATATGCCATTTTAATTGCCTATTTGTCTAATTTGTAAAAATCATATTAGAGTTTTCAAAAAGCGTATACAGGGTGAAATTTTTTCTAAGACCAAAACGAACTTATTTTTTAAATCCGGGCCTGATTTTTTTCTTGTTTGAATAAATCAGTTGATTGGTGGTAACATAAATTAAATATTTGTTAAAAAAAATTAATTTTGGTAATAAAAGTTATTTTTGTTAAATCTATAGTTCACTTTACCAAACTTTTAATTCATAATCAAATTTGATTTTTTTATAAAAAATTAAGCAATCGTGTGCGGAAAAAAATAAATATGTTATTTTAATTGCCTATTTGTCTAATTTGTAAAATTCATATTAGAGTTTTCAAAAAGCGTATACAGGGTGAAATTTTTTCTAAGACCCAAACGAACTAATTTTTTAAAGCCGGACCTGATTTTTTTCTAGTTTGAATAAATCAGTTGATTAGGTGGCAATAGTGTAACGATTGACCAAAATAAGAGACACATCTATCTGACCGTTCAAAAATTATGACGAATACAAATTTCTGTCAAAATGCGAAACTCGCCCTGTATATTATTAAACAATGGGAGCAGACATTTTTTAATGGTCATTTGTTATTCCCCATAGGGGCCTCTATAGGAGGTAGGAGTATGTACAGTTCCTCATGACTCACCCTGTATTTCGCTGTTTCTAGGTACACGCTAACGTGTATGCAAATAAAAAAGTTAGGTACACGCGAATTAAACTTCATCAAGCCAGTGACGTCATTATTTAGCGTGCGCAGTGACTGTATATAATATTTTGGTACATGCTATTTTGATATGTTTAGTGTTTGTTTGATAGAAAAATATTTGTTAAGGGAAGGGAAGCAGAACTATTCAGATGCTTCAAACTTAATTGTAATAAATCAATGTAGGTATATATAAAAGTATATATTTAGGTTAGCAAAATAAATATATGTATTTAGTTGACATGACACGTACAAAATATTGTTAAAATAATTTTTATACGTAAGTTAATTATTATAATCAACTATTCTAAATGGGAAATAAGCCACAATTTAACTAAAAAAATGATTTTATTAACGTTTCGACGTCCAAATCGGATGTCATTGTCAAAATACAAAAATTAGTCAGATTAAATAAATTATTAGAAAAAATTTTTTAGTAAGCAACAACATTTTTGTTTAATTTAATAATATTTTGTATTTTGACAACGACGTCCGATTTAGACGTCGAAACGTTAATAAAATCATTTTTTTAGTTAAATTGTGGCTTAGTTCCCATTTAGAATAGTTCATTACAAAAATGCCAGAAGGAAATAGCTTGGGAATAAAGGAAAAATATGTATATTCTAATGACATTTATCGTATGTCGTTGTAATAATATATACCAGTTTGTTGTGATTGGAGTTTGATACAATTTTTGAAGGAAAGGAAAGAAGGTTTACTATTGAAAATAAAACCATTTTGTAAAAGTGTGTACAAATTTTCTATGAATAGTTCAAACGATCAAAATCACTTTTAACGTCAAATAACTGTATTTTTTACTGACGTTTATAATGTCTAATTTAAAATTATATATACAATTGGTGTAGAATGTAAACATACAACGTTGTGACGTCACGACGCGTTTTGGAGTGGCTGGTATAAGTTAAATTTTAGTCGTCTTTAGGGGCCAAACGAAAGACAAACAAAACTTTTTTATCTTTGATACAGGTTCTAAATTATGTTCTGTTGTGATTTATAACATTTTTTTCGAATTTAAAATTTTATGCAAGTTCCCTATTCTTAATAAATCGCTGGTTTTGTTAAGTATGATTTATTGTATTTATGATTTTTTCTGGGAATTGACTAATCGGAAAGCCATAGCAACAGAAATTGCGCACCATATTGAACTTTGCTATCAATTTATATAGATACATATCGCATTAAAACATGCGCCAAAGTCTTGTGATTGCTAATCTCCATTCCTCTCTGTTTTTTCACAGGTGGTCTTTCAGGCCACTCTCATCTCTATGTCAACGCCTCCTTTCCAACTTTTCTATACCTAGTCTTAATTCTCTACCCAAGTAGCACCGAACGGGTTTATTAAGTCTTTTAAGGATGCTTTAAAACTGTAGAATAAAACTTAAATTAAAAACAAATGGTTTTTAAGTAAACCTTAAGGTTGCAATAAAACCGCTTTCAGCATAAAAGGGCCCACACTGAAAGAGGTCAATAAAACCAAAAATAAAAATCTTCTTAAAACTTTATTTTCTTAAGTAACTGGTTTTAAAGCTGCTGTGAAGGTGCTTTTAAAACCATGTTAAAAGACACTTTAAGTGCAGACAGTTTTATAGCAAACTTCTTAAAAAGGTTTCTTAAATGGAGACTTTTAAAGACAATTTACCATATTAAATAATTCTTTAAACCCATATACTCCATATAGGCCAACAAATTTTTACATGTGTTATCATAGGTAGATACGTATTTGTAACCATAAAATAATAAAAAGTACTTGGTTATTTCGAACTGTCAAGGTAGAAAAACACTTGCGCAGCCAACTTTATTGATAATGTTAACAGAAATAGGTCTAAATAACTCACGCGCCCTAAAATTTCTGACTTTTGACGATTAAAAAATAATAATAAGAAAACAATTTAAATCCGAAAAATATTAATTTGAAAGAAAAATAATTTTATCTACAATTTTAATGTTTTAATGTTAAAATAAATCGAATATTATGTCTTCAAGTCGCTTATTAATAATTTTTATGTAAGCCTTATATTGTAATCTATCATGGCTTTCAGCATATCCAGAAAGCAATATGGCCGAAAACCAAATAAAACTATTAAGCCTATCGACAGAGAATTGTTAGGATGGAATGGTTTTATTTTATACCTTTCCAAGAGCATAATATATATCCTACATAAAAGCAAGGTTGGCTTGGAATTAAAACCGTTTAGTTTTAATGTTGCTGTCAATAATGTTGCTGTCGTAGTCGTAGTGCTGTGTGTGTTGTATTTTTTGAAAAATAAGCCTTAATGACCAGTTCGTTTATATTTTAAGTACTTGCGACTTATGTCTTCCATACTAACTGTACTTCCACTTTTTACAACACACTACACCACTGTTTCTCTCTAAAACAAATGGCCGACCATTTTGGACATGAAAGAAGAGGGGATGATTTTAGTTTTATTGTTTCTGAGAGTATTATAATACTCTCATAGCCGTAAAAGAGATAACCCGGAAAGGTATAGCCGGTAAAACCATAATAATCTGCACGGGGCAGTAATGGAGTGCCAGGAGTCACTAACCCAAGCTTCGGATGGTAGCAACATCATCCTGAGGTGGGTTAAAGGATACAATGGAAATAAAGGCAACCGCATTGCTGACCAGCTAGCTAGGAATGCAGCAGGTCTAAGACTCTTCGGACCCGGTGATTTTTCGCTGGTTAAATGCAACAATCGCGGAAATTGACAAATATCACTCCCACACGCAAACCGTGAAAAGATGGGAAGAAGGGCCAGGATGTGGACTTGCCAAGGTAACACTAAGGAACCTTGGGAAGTCAGCATCAGAAAAGTACTTGAGAATGACCAGGAAAAACCTTCGCTTTACAGTTGGTTTTTTAACTGGCCATTGTCAACTAAGCAAACACCTCCACATAGTGATGTTGATTATAGTTACTTTTGAGTATTCGTTAGAAATCGTTACTTTTGTATAAAGTACCTAATCATTTACAGTATTCGTTACTTTGATTACTATGATTACTTTTGTTACTTTTGAATGTGAGTACCGGTAATCATATCGAGAATCGTATTTCGCAGTAGGTAGGTATTTTGTATAGGTATTCCGATATAATCAACGACCTTCACCGATCTGTTTAAGGGATAAAAATGATTTGATTACTGTAAGTACTTTTGTATTTGTGTACCGGTAATCATATCAACTAGATCCAAGCCGCACAAAACAGAGAAAGATGGAAAGAGCTGAGGGAGACCTATGTCCAGTAGTGGACGAGTACGGGTTGATGATGATGAATGATATCGAGAATCGTATTTCTCAGTAGGTAGGTATTTTGTATAGGTATTACGATATAACAACGACCTTCACCGATCTGTTTAAGGGATAAAAATGATTTGATTACTATGATTACTTTTGTTACTTTTTATTTGAGTATCGGTAATCATATCGAGAATCGTATTTCTCAGTAGGTAGGTATTTTGTATAGGTATTCCGATATATCAACGACCTTCACCGATCTGTTTTTACTCGCTGGGATACGATTGGTAGAAAGTAATCAATTGGTACGAAGTAACGAAGTAGTCAAAGTAATCAAAGTAGATACAATAGTCGTTACTCGCTCTGATACGATTGGTACGAAGTAATCAGAGTAATCAAAGTAACGATTTGCCTCTCTGTATAGTAATTGTTACTTTCGGTATTCGTAAGTAACGAGTAATTTGTAACGAATAGATACTTTTTCAACATGTCTACCACACACTGGGGCTAGTAGACACACCTCTGTTCAGGAAATGTGAACGAGATGACTAAACTGTCGAGCATGTCCTATGTGAATGTCCGGAGTTATCGTCAATACGAGAGTATGCGTTCAGCTAGCCTTGGCCTACACCTGCCGACATAGGGGAGATGTAAAATGGTGATTTGACCACCTTCCTGGAAATGGCAGGATGGACAATGAGCTATGGACGACAACCCCCTGGGAGGATGCACAATGTGTCAATTGTGGCCTAAGTGCTGTGGGACTTGACTCTCCCTCCCTACTCTACAGATACAGAGACAGCTTCCAATACTTTCTTTGGAATTAAGATTGGTCATACAATAATAATTAAAAATGAATAACAATTTTCAATTTCGTTGCAAAACGAAAACACAGCCGAACCATATTCTAGTCCAATCAGAGAGTGCTGCAAGCACCCCTACCGGTTTCGAAACTTATTAGTCTCTCATCAGGAGGCACATATGCTGCTCTCCCTGATCCAACCAAAACAAACCCCAGCGTGCAGTCCCGGATTGCAACGAACGAAATGGCATAGATGCCCTAGCGGCAACTGCTAGCAAAAAGACTAAGCTTTCACCCTAATGGCATATAAAACAACATAATGCTATTCTACAACCACCAGAATGAAAACAATGGGAACCTTCTCTGGTTACACCTCCGAGGCTTCTACAATTTGCAAGCCATACGGATGCTGAGACTAAGGAAGATGAGGGAATTCTACAATTTACAATTCCCGTCCCATCTGCTCAGCGCGGTAAAGTTCCAACGAGAATGGTTCCCTTCATACTCCACACAGAGTAAATGTAAATCAAAAATTAATAACCATTTTCAATTTCGTTGCAAAACGAAAACACAGCCGAACCATATTCTAGTCCAGTCAGAGAGTGCTGCAAGCACCCCTACCGGTTTCGAAACTTATTAGTCTCTCATCGGGAGGCACATATGCTGCTCTCCCTGATCCAACCAAAACAAACCCCAGCGTGCAGTCCCGGATTGCAACGAACGAAATGGCATAGATGCCCCAGCGGCAACTGCTAGCAAAAAGACTAAGTTTTCACCCTAATGGCATATAAAACAACATAATGCTATTCTACACCCCACCAGAATGAAAACAATGGGAACCTTCTCTGGTTACACCTCCGAGGCTTCTACAGTTTGCAAGCCATACGGATGCTGAGACTAAGGAAGATGAGGGAATTCTACAATTATTTGAATTGTAAATTGTAAGGAGGTATAACCAGAGAAGGTTCCCATTGTTTTCATTCTGGTGGGGTGTAGAATAGCATTATGTTGTTTTATATGCCATTAGGGTGAAAACTTAGTCTTTTTACAATAATAATTGTTTGGTTCGTATTTCGTCTGTGAGGTCATGTTTTACCTCCAAAATTTGTCTGATTTTTATTTTTTGTCTTCATTTTCCTGCTGCTCGTCTCCAGTACATCTCTGTTGCTCGTTCTCTTTTTTCGGTCCGTTCTTTTAAAGACCACACTATTTTCTCCATTCCGCTTTTTCAAGGCCAAACATATTCTATTTTTTATAGATATTTCCCAAAACCACAACAATTGCGTAACAATGACGTTCATTGAGTCTTATCGGCTAGTTTCTTTGAATTGTTTCTTTTTCAGCAAATATGTTATCTTCAAAATAGTAGGCTGATTTTGATAAATTGCTGATTGTGGTACGAAAATATAGAACACCTACTAGTTTGTGTGGATTAGTTTTTGATTATAAATACCGATTAGACACCGCCGGACATTCCATTTTGTTTACATCTAAATTCAGAATTTTCGGGCTTTGCATCAATTATAGTCAGGGATCCCAGGCCTATTTTCACCACTTACTACTAATAAGCTAATTTTTCGTGAGTAGCTTCATTTTGAAAATCTTCGTATATCTTTTTAAGATATACGAAGTAACACTGGCATCACAACAGACACCAATTGCGAAAATGGACCTCCACTTACAGTTGAAGAAGTAACGTATGCCATCAAAAGTACCAAAGATGGTAAAGCAGTAGGCCCTGATCATTTTCATTTCGAATTCTTAAAACTTATGGATTACGACGGCATAAAATGGTTGACAAATATATTTAACAAAATATATGACACAGACACAGGCATAATTCCAAAAAAAAAATGGCTAAAATCAACTTTTATAAATCTTCCAAAAAAACTCAATGCGAGAAAGTGCGAAGAATATAGAATTATAAGCCTTATGAGCCATTTACTTTACGTGAACTAACAAGAACACAATTCGGATTTCGTGATGCTCTGGGAACACGGGAGGCCCTTTTTGCTGTGCAAGTGCTATTTCAAAGATGCAGGGATGTAAATTGTGATATATACGTATGCTTTATAGATTACCAGAAAGCATTTGACAGAGTAAAACATGACAAATTATTAACTCTAATGCAAGAAATTGGAATTGACAACAAAGATCTAAGAATTATCAGAAACATTTATTACAATTAAACGGCAAAAATCAAAATAGAAGACCAGTTAACTGATAAAATTGCAATAGAACGAGGAGTACGAAAGGGCTGTATTTTATCTCCACTACTATTCAATATTTATTCTGAATGGATATTTAAGGAAGCTTTAGACGGTTGTGCGAAGGGAGTATTAATAAATGGTGAATGGTTGAATAACATTAGATATTATGCAGATGACACCATAGTTTTCACCGATAATCTGAATGATTTACAGATATTAACAAATTGTATAACAGAAGTCAGCAACAGATATGGACTAGCTCTTAACATAAAAAAGACCAAATTTATGACAATTAGTAAAAAACCAATATTAAACGCTCAACTTACAGTCAACCAACAGAATATCGAAAGAGTTGAGCAATATACATATCTGGGTACGAATTTAAATAGCCAATGGGACCACTCGACAGAAATTAAACAGCGAATAATAAAAGCGAAAGCAGCATACGTTAGAATGAGACCCATTTTCAACAGTCGAGACATATCATTAAAAACATAATACCGTCTGTTGAAAAGCTACATATTCACAGTTCTGCTCTACGGAATGGAAGCGTGGACACTAACTGTTGCATCTATGAATCGGCTCGAAGCTTTTGAAATGTGGTGTTATAGGCGCATCTTACGTATATCCTAGGTTGACCGAATTACTAATGTGGAAGTCCTGCGTAGAATGGGGAAAGAGTGTGAAATTCTCATAACCATCAAAACAAAAAAATTAGAATATCTAGGACATGTAATGAGAAATCAAGAACGTTACGGCCTTCTCCAACTAATTCTCCAAGGGAAGGTAAATGGTAAAAGAGGACCGGGAAGAAGACGCATTTCCTGGCTTCAAAATTTACGAAAGTGGTATAACACCACTACCACTGAACTGTTCTGCGCTGCGGTAAACAAAGTCAAGATAGCCATGATGATCGCCAACATCCAGAACGGATAGCCACTGTAAGAAGAAGAGGAGCTTCATTTTGACGAGACGATCAACTTTTTTCCTTACAATTTCCGTATGTGGTAGATAACAAAAATTGCAGGGGTAGTCCAGTCGGGTTAGACAAATAACAGGCCTAACCTTGTATGCCGAGCTACCCCAAATTTTATTTATTCTAATCTTTAGGGAGGGTCAATAGTAGTGTTAATTTAAAATCTCGACTGAATTCCGCCGTTGCGTTAGCCGTCATTTTGATTTTAAACTGGAACCGTTTTTGCTCAATATCTCCGCTATTTTCAACTTCTCGACAAAAAGTATGAGAACTAAAATTTTTGAAAACGTTATTTTCTATAATTTTTTTCATTACAATTTTTTTCGTGCGGTCGATATTTTCAGAGTTATGGGGGAAAATAATAACTCATTATTTACAAATGGCATGACGACCAATACTCATCAATTACGCAATGGTAGCAAAAATAATGAAAAACTATAGGTCTGGATCCCGCGTATGAAAAAAAAGTTGATTAATAGCAAGCTGAAAATTTGTTACTAGCTTAAGGGTGTCTAGTCGGATAAACTTTGATATATGGGAACACTGGAACAGGGGCAGTTTTAATTGTGGAACAGGTTAAAAATTTTGAACGGTCAGACCACGAAAACGGCACATTTATTTTGTTCGACAGAATAGACTTAAACTCTCCGAACAGAGATTAAACTCTCATGCAAAAATCAGACTGCTATTTATCACCTGTCATAATTCCTGTCATTTGACATATTCTACATGTTCCACTCATTAAAACGCCCATTTGGTGATAAATAGCAGTCTGATTTTTGCATGAGAGTTTAATCTCTGTTCGGAGAGTTTAAGTCTATTCTGTCGAACAAAATAAATGTGCCGTTTTCGTGGTCTGACCGTTCCAAATTTTTAACCTGTTCCACAATTAAAACTGCCCCTGTTCCAATGTTCCCATATATAAAAGTTTATCCGACTAGACACCCTTAAGCTATTAACAAATTTTCAGCTTGCTATTAATCAACTTTTTTTTCATACGCGGGATCCAGACCTACTAGTTACTAGTGTAACTAATAAAAAGTGCCAACTATAAATTTTTACGATCATGAGAATATTTCTGCATTTGCATAGATAAACAAGTTTCCTTGCTTATCTAGAAATCTTTGGATGTTGGCGACAAACTCTACATGGAAGTATTTCACTAACCTGTTTACAAAGACCATATGCTCGTGACTTATGCCGCTCTGCATCCTTAATGAATACTTCCGGTGGACGAAACGTAGCTTTTGTGGGAATAAGGCGTTCAACCAAATCAACTCATGTCTCTTCCCTAGGTAAAAACATAAAAACAAGCATCGTCGCAACTGTTCTTTGTTTTTCTGGATTCGTGAACAATATGCTGCAATTTTTATTAGAAAAAGTTTTGTTAGTTAAGTAGCGTGTCCGAGTAAGGTACAACTAAGCCTGGGAATGTTTGGGAAATTTGTTCAGCACATACTTATGTAAACATTTTGGTGCATAAATTTAGTCCAGAGAAATAAGGATTTTCTCAGGACACTCAAAGATCCAGGTAGCTAATTACTTTTTTAGTTATTGTAGACCTATAGGATGAAAACCTACCTGTTTCCTGCCTAGAGTTCGCGTCCGTTTTTAATTATTAAAAATTTAGTGCAAAAAACGCGATTTTTTCGATTTTTTTGCACCCATTAAAAAGCTAAATAGTTGACATAAAATTACAAAATTTGATTTTTAGAACATTAACAAAGTTTCAAAATACCGATTTATGAATGTTAAAAAATCAGTTTGTTGCTTCGCAAATTGCAAAATAAATGAAAATCGATTTTTGTTAATAACTTTTACTAAATTTAACTTAGAATTTTAGAGTTTCACATAAAGTTGGGTATTCAAAAGTTGTTGGTACTTAACAAACTCTCAAAATTTGAGACCGATCCATTAATTAGTTTAAAAGTTATAAAAAGCAATTTCAAGCTAATACAATTTTCTGTATCTCCGGATAAACTCAATGGATTTTGATCTTTCTTTTTTGAATTTGTACGTAATTTCTACGTACATTACAAATATGCAATTTGTTTATAAATTTATTAATTAATAAACAGTCTAATTTGCTTAAACAATACTTAAATAAATATTTTTTTACAAAAATCTATTTTTTAATCATAGTATCATTAATGATCATAGAAAAAGTTAAAGTACACTTTAATAAATAAATTATTTTAATGTCCGACTGGTATATTATTTGACAAATAATGACATGATTTCGAAGTCAGTTAAATATGATACAATGCCCTAGGGCATTATTTTGAAAAATAACGCCCTTGGCCGTTAAATTTAAACAACTAGTTAAATACTGTCAAGTTGACAAATAAAAACCTAAGTGAAACTATGGTTACCACAATTACGTTAAGACTATTGCTGCGAAATGGACTTATTTGAAAACTAATTAATTCAAAATTCATTCAAATTTTTTGCATATAAAGAAGAATTTAGTCGGACATTAAACGTTGAAGGCACCACGGGTATTATAGATAATAACGCTTTCCGTCAACGTATATACTTCAAGCGTTATTATCCTTATCCCTTACGCTCCATACACTCACAATTGTGAGCGTCTTATTTATAAGTGATATTAGGTTTAAAATATCATTTTGCACCAGTTGCTGCTCTACGACACGATAGTGGGTGCACGTGTCTATCATATTGTCGCGGGAGATTCCCGAAAATTTGCTTAGATCCGTATGATATTGTTCAGTGAATGGTAACGACTTTTTGTCAAGTGTGTTAATATGGCTTTTAGACGTAAGTACACATTTTTATTTGTTTTAAAATATTTATTTTGGTGGATAGTCGTCACAAATTGTGTATGTTTACCTATTTAGACAAAATCATTCAATACTAATTTGAGGTTACAAATCCACAAACGTGTTTTGAAGAACAACACGTTTGTGAGGGTCAGGAGTGAGCGGTGTCAATGTAAGTTTTGAAGTGTTTCACGTTTATGTAGGCCGGGAGTAAATGGTGTAACAATGTAAAAAAAATAAATAATGATTCAGTAAACAAAACTGATAACAAGGGTTTCTTTTTCAGGAACAACTAGAAAAGTTGACATGGCGAGACTGGCTGCTCATCCAGATGAAATCTACGAACTGCTGGATGAAATTGATTCCGATTTGGAAATTGAACTCGAAGATGATGATGATGATTGGGTACCGTCTGAAGAGGAGAATTTGTGTGTACAAGATGATGAAATTGAAGAAAGTGATAAATCTGATGAAAGTGGAGACGAAAATGATTCAGCAGTTCCCAGTACTGTACAAAATCTCCAAAAATCATCAATGCTAAATTGGGGTAGAACTAATCCATTTAAAAATGAAAATATACCCGAAAAAATACTTCCAGATCCCACTGAAGTTTTAACACCATGGTGTTACTTTGAAAAGTATTTAGGAAACTCATTTTTTCAACTGTGTGCAGAACGTACTGCACAATTTTATTTACAAAAACACGGAAGGGAACTTAAACCCAAAGTAACTCCTGAAGAAATAAAAAAATTTTTTGGAATCCATGCAGTGATGGGTTGTTTAAAATTCCCTCGAATTCGTTTATATTGGAGCAGTCGCTTTAAACTTCCTGTAATTGCGGATGCGATTCCAAGAGATAGGTTGTACCTCTTGAGAGTCAATCTTCATATTGTGGATGTATGCACGGTAACAGAAGAAATTAAAAAAAATAATCGTCTGCGGAGAGTTCAGCCAATGATCGATTTAGTCAGAAGCCGATGTCGGGAATTAAAGAGAGAATCTGAAGCTGCATTCTCAATAGACGAACAGATGATTCCGTTTCTTGGTCGATGTGCTCTTCGGCAATATGTAAAAAATAAACCAGACCTGTGGGTTTAAAAAATTTCGTTTTATCAAAAAGTGATGGTACTGTCCTAGATTTTGAAATATATCAAGGAACAAGTACCAATTTAAGAAATAAAGAACTGGGACTCGGACCGTCAGTCATCCTTAGGCTAGTGGAAACGTTACCGGTTAATAGCTTTGCATTCTTCGACAGATATTTTTCGACGATACCTTTGTTGCTCAAATTATCTGAGCTACAAATACATGGCACAGGAACTATTATGAACAATCGTTTTAAAGGATTTACATTTAAAACAGATAATCAGATGAAAAGAGGCGATTCTGAGCAGGTTGTTAGCAGTGATCAGAAGATATGTATCACTAAATGGAAAGATAATAAATCCGTTTTAATGGCATCTACGGCTTTTGGCCAAGAACCCACACATTTAGTCAAACGATGGGATAAAGCTAGTGCTAGTCGTGTAGAGGTTCCATGTCCAAACGTAATTAAAATTTACAACGAAAAGATGGGTGGAGTCGATATCTGCGATCAGATGATGGAGTGTTATAGAACTTTCTTCAAAACTCGCAAATGGACATTAAAGGTAATCCTACATCTATTTGATTTAGCTATTGTTAACAGTTGGATGGAATACCGTCGCGACTGCCGAAGTAACCAATACAAATCAAAAGATATTAAAGATTTATTATCCTTTCGCTTAGAACTAGCAGATTATTTGTTATGTGGAACGAAAAGTCCAAATACAGAAAACGTGGACACAGAAGATGAACATGAAGACCCTCGTCCAAAGAAAATGAGACCGTCACCTTTACCTTGCACTGACAAAAGATATGATGGTTTTAATCACTGGCCTGTCTTGGAAGATCTAAAAAATCCTTTATGTTGCAGATTGGAATCCTGTAAGAGTAGGTCAAGAGTTTCATGTAGCAAATGTAAAGTTTATCTCTGTATGAGCAAAAATCAAAATTGTTTTTTAACTTTCACAACAAATAATGTGTTAAAAATATACTAGTTATTAACATTTGTAATAAATGACAATATTATGTGTACTTAATATTACTAATAAATGTTGTAAAATGTTATAATTTATTTGTTTTGTTTTCTAGGGGGAGTAGTCATACACTCCCAGTACTCACAAATGTGTCAGTCACACAATTGTGCATGTCATGCATATACTCCTGGAAAACACAATCGTGAGTATCAATAAAATCTGTCAAAGTGACATACCAAAATTCTGAAAAAAATTAGTATATCTCTTTGTTCCCATATAAATTGAAAAATAGACTGAACAACTTTATATGTCAACTTACATAGTTTCGGGAGTGTAAGGGATATAATACCCTTGGTACCTTAATAACTATTATTAGATAATTACTTATTGAAGATAATTTATTTTTACAAGTATACCTTAACTTTTTCTATGATTAATAGTGATAGTATGATTAAAAACATGAATTTTTCGGAAAAAATATTTTTTCAAAAATTGTTTATTTAAACAAATTAGATTGTTTATTAATTTATAAATGTCTAGACAAATTGAATATTTGTAAAGTACAGAAAAATTACATGCAAATTAAACAAAAAGAAAGATCCAAATGTATTCCGTAGATCCCGAGATATAAAAAATTTATAGTAGTTTTAAGTTGCCTTTTTTAGTTTTTGAACTCGTGCATTTGTCGGCTCCCAGCTCCCCCTTCACTTACCACGATTAGTCACCAATTGAACTACATTTTTAAAAATTCGTGTAAAATACCAGCATTTTGAATATGTAAAATGATTTTTTTTATGGATCATATTTTTAAAGTTATTCTAAATGTTCTAGAATACAAAATTTCAAAAACTTGGCATTAGGATTTTTGACTATATTAGATAATTTTTGTATCTTTTTTTAGTACATTTTGATAGTATCACTTTTCTACTTTCATTTGGCATACGCATAATTGTCATATCTTTATTATTTTCTGTCTTATGTTATTGCAAAATAAAGGTCTCTGGGATAAACAAATAGAGTAACTTTTAAACTAATTAGTGGATCGGTCTCAAATTTTGAGGGTTTGTTAAGTACCATAATACCCAACTTTGGGTGAAACACTAAAATTCTAAGGGAGTTTTAGTAAAAGTTATTAACAAATAACGATTTTCACTTACAACTTTCAAAAATCGACATTTTGAAGGTTTTTCAATATTCTAAAAAATTAAATTTTGAAATTTTATGTCAACTATTTATCTTTTAAATGGGGTGCAAAAAATCGAAAAAATCGCGATTTTTGCACTAAATTTTTAATAATTAAAAAACGGACAATATACAATAACTAAAAAAATAGTCAGCTACCTGGATCTTTGAGTGTCCCGAACATGGTCTATTTCTAGCCTATTTCCCTGGAGTAATTGGACTAAATAATTATTTGCTCTATTCTCAAAGGTTGTAGTTGTTTAGAAGTTAAATTGTCTTGTAGATACTACAGGGTGTAACAAAAATACAGGTCATAAATTTAATCAGATATTCTGGGACCAAAAATAGTTCGACTGAACCTAACTTACCTTAGTACAAATATGCACATAAAAAAGTTACAGCCCTTTGAAGTTACCAAATTAAAATCGATTATTTCCAATATATCGAAAACTATTAGAGATTTTTTATTGAAAATGGACATGTGGCATTCTTATGGCAGTAGGATCTTAAGAAAAAATTATAGTGAAATTTGGACACCCCTTAAAAATTTTATAGCGGTTTTGTTCCTTTAAACCCCCCCCCCCCCCCCCAACTTTTGTGTACGTTCCAATTTAATTATTATTGTAGTACCATTAATTAAACACACTGTTTTAAAAACTTTTTTGCGTCTTAGTACTTTTTCGAAAAAAAGTCAGTTTTTATCGAGATATTTTGAATATTTATTTGTCAAATCCACCACATATTTGTATATGGTTAAGTACGATTATGGAGACTTGGTAATAATATGAAAATTTATTTATGATTTACATTTTTGGGTATACTTTGAACCATGTTAAAAAAGAAGCCACATCTCGATAAAAGGTGCCTAATCTAAAAAATACAAAGAGGCAAAAAAGTTTTAAAAATACTGTGTTTAAATAATAGTACCGCAGTAATACTTTAATTGGAACGTACATAAACATTTGGGGGGTTTAAAGGCACAAAACCCCCATAAATTTTTTATGTAAACATATTCAAAAAGAAGCTGCATCTCGATAAAAACTGCCTTATTGAAAAAATACTAAGAGGCAAAAGAGTTTTGAAAATGTTGAATTTAACTAATGGTACCACAATAATAATTTAATTCGCACTTACACAAAAGTTTGGGGGGGGGGGGTTTAAGGGAATAAAACCCCTTAAAATTTTTAGGGTGTGCACAAATTTCACTATAATTTTTCTTCAAGATGTTCCTGCTATAAAAATGCCACATGTCCATTTTCAATAAAATATCTCTAATAGTTTTCGATATATTCGAGAAAAGCGATTTTCATTTTGTAACTTCAAAGGGCTGTAACTTTTTTTATGTGCACATTGGTACAAAGGTAAGTTAGGTTAATTCGAACTAATTTTGGTCCCAGAATATGTACTTTAATTTATGACCTGTATTTTTGTTACAGCCTGTATAATTGTACCCATAAAATTGAAGGAAGGTAAATATAGGGTGTTCCAAAATTTACAAAAAAATTGAATTTAATGGAAGATAGGTAATAGGTACTGTGCTTTTTCTTTAGATTGTAATTTTTTTATTGAATCATAAAGTACATAGGATAGGGATGTAAGGAATATCACATCAGGCAAATGGTCCCCACGGCTCTGCTGGCACATAAGCACCTTTGTGTCGAAACTTTTCTTGACTATTCTGGATAAATGTAGCTGAGTTTTTCGTTGATGCAGCGTTGAACTTCCTCCTTCAATGCACGGGTGGTTTTAGGCTTGTTGGCATAGACCTTTGAATTCAAAACCCAAAGAAATCCAATGGTGTTAAATCACACGATCCATGGGGGTAATTCTGATTAGCGAAACTAGAGATTACACGTCCAGATAATGTCTCATGAAAGCACACCTCGTCCACACCAGTATCATCCAATTTAGACAACAAGAACACGCTTCTCATGTTTCGTTATCGAGCAACAGTAACAGTCGTTGCTTGACCAGCCTCATCTTCAAAGAAATATGGTATGATGATGCCTTCAGCCCAAAATCCGCACCAAAGAGTGACACGTGGATGCAATTTTTTTCGGCTGTCAATGTGGGATCTCCGAACCTCAAATGCGGCAATTTTGACGATTACATAACAAAGTCAATAAGGTGAAAATGTGCTTTATCCCTTAGGATTTTGCTTAAAAAATCAGCATTGATGTTCACTATTTGACGTTCAATAATCCATTTAAGGGTCCTAGTGTAAAAGTACGAAATTCATTCTTTTTTGGGAATTTCTAAAATAAAAAGTACTGTATCAATGGTTTTGAAAATTTGCATGAGCATTTATTATAAAAATAAGTATATGTAAAACAATTTTCATAAAAATATTGAAAATTAAACGATTTATGCGCCATCTACTGGCACCGTGAAAAGAAAAACGTAGCTCCACTGCCGTGCTATTGGGACTAATAGAGATCCTGAAACATAAAATTTCAAAGTTATTATTGAAATATAAGTTATTTTCTATACCGACAAGTAGGGGTTTTTGATCGGATAAAAAATGTCAATTTGGCGGTTTTTGAAACTGAAAATGTTTTAGCTAATTTTAAAAAAAATTCAACACTTCGTCATTTTTCCAAATTTTAATATTTTTCAAAAATCCTATTTGATGGTAGGGGAGACCGGGGTTGGTTGTCATACGGGGTACGTTGACATTGTGCATTTAAATTAGGCGCCGTCCACAGGAAAACATAGCGCGTCGGCCTGTGCATGCACAAACCATTGGCGCTTGTGTTACCATACTATCAGTCAAAGTTGTAACGTTTGCTGATTTGTGATTTTAAATTTGGTGAGTAATTTTTCGTTGTCGTACACTTTTTTTAATATAGTCTAGTCTAGTAGAAACATTTATGTTATTTTCTGTGATGAAGGTGTGAAAGTATATTGATAGCTCTTTAATCTGAGGTAAACAAATTTATAGTTTATGAATTCGTAAACACGTGTTAGCCATTTTAGTTGAAAAACCGTCATCGGGGTTGGTTGGCATTTTATGAATGGGGCTGGTTGTCACGTTGTGCCAACCTGTCCCGTATATCACTAGGAAATCGATTGATTTTAACAAAAGTATTATATAATTATATTATCTAATTATTTGCAGATGTAACCATGTGAACCTATAAAAGAAAAACAGCGAGGAAAAACACCTACTGACGTTATGGAACGAGCTGTACGTGCTCATATTTCCAGCAACAATTTACTAATAAACTTAAGACCATTTCTTAAAGCTTGCGACAGAAAAACAAATACCAAAGGAGGAAGAAAGAGACGTTCCACTGCAATTCTCAGACACATCAATCAAAAAAGCTTTAGAATAGAAAAAAATTCAACACAGAAGAAGAAGGCAGCAGTTACTGCTAGAAAAGAGAAAAGAATTGCAAGAAACTCTGCTTACACTTCAACCAAAACGACGGTTGATAATGCCAAAAATGATTTAATTATGAGAAAACTAAAGAAGAAGCGTCCATTAACAGTATCTTCAGATAAAGACTCAGACCAGGATAATGCTTTCTGTCTAGTTTGCATGGAGCCACATTCCAATAGTCGCCCTGGAGAACAGTGAATCGAATTCATTGAATGCACCTTTTCAGCACACTTTAAATGCACTGATGGCAATATTGTGCCGTATAGATGTCAAAACTGCCATTGTGATGAATACTAACAGTATTTCTAAATACAGATTTCTAATTATTTTATTAATTAAAGAAAATTAAAGTTGAATTGCCGTTCCTTTTCATCTTTTTCAAGTGTAGTTATGTTTTATACCTATATGCCAACCTACCCCAAGGGCTATGACAATTTGCCCCAATCACGGGGTAAATTGACATAGGTTGTAGAGCTACTCTTATTATTTTATTTGAGTATGTTGGAATACATCTAGAGATCTAGAAAAAAAGGTAGTATTGAAGTAATGTTCATTTTATCTTACGGTAATGCGCAATTTTCAAAACAAGTAATACTAATCTCAAAAAAAATGTAAAAGGCGAATCTATGACAACCAAGCCCGGTCTCCCCTATTAGCGGTGTGCAAGTACTTGGAAGGGGAAACGAGAAACGACCCTGCGCGAGTCGCGGAGAAATATTGCAACTATCTTAAATAATTCATATTGTCAATTGAAATTGTCAAATTGACGTATATTTCATACCTTCTGTCAATGAAGCAGAAAAATTATATATTGCTCCACAATATTGATATGATATGCAATTATTATATAAAGGTAAATTTAATTAATTTTATTTTGCTTGAAGTACTGCAGTTTAATAACTAATTTTATTTACTACATACAATTGTTGACGTTTTCATAACATAACCTGAATCTTATTTTTTCTTCTTATTATTTTTTTGGACTATGGCCTTGACAATTATCCAGTAACCAGGACTAATATAATTGGCCAATATAATTAAAAGTGCGAATTTTAGTATAGAGCGTAGAAATAGGGGTCGCTTTGCCGAACTTGCACGGTCCCAATAGGAAATTACTTATATTTCAGTAATTTCAGTAAATTTAATGTTTCAGGATCTCTATTAGTCCCAATCACTGCAGCAGTGGAGCTATGTATTTATTTTCACAGTGCCAGTAGATCGCGCATAAATCGTTTAATTTTCAATATTTTTTTATGAAAATTGTTTTACATATACATACTTCTTTTTATAATAAATGATCATGCAAATTTTCATAATGATTGATACAGTACTTTTTATTTTAAAAATTCCAAAAAAAAGTATATGAATTTCGCACTTTTACTCTAGGATAGCCCCTTAATGAACTCTCTTCGCTGTGCATGGTCATTAGGCTTCTTATACCGTTTTACCGCTTTTATACTGCCATTGATTTCAATGCAGCAAATGACGATACCAAAAAAATTAACAGGTTATACTTGACTTGAAAATGTGTCATTTATGTACAGAAAAATGAATAATTAGAAAAGACAAGTAATTAACACGAGAAAAATATAAATAATAATTTTACAGGTACCTCATCACCGGTACCCGATTCTTCTATAATTTGCAAGAAAAAAGTTGGTGAAAAGCAATGTTTATTTGTCAAATAAACATTTTTTTCTATTTTCTGACAGCAGCAAAATGTATCTTGAATTAAATAAATTAAATATATTCCTCTTTTTGTGTCAATTAATTTAATTAAAAAAAAACTTTTTGACATCCTTTATAAGTAATTATGCTAATGTTTATATTACTGAATTGATAATTAAACAATCTTTCAAATGAGCTATCACATGACCCCTATTATCATTTCAAAAATCATCGATTACGTCATCACTCCCAGATGGATGACGTCACTAGTATGATGTATATGCCAAAAAATCATAATTTAAAAATAGAAACCAACCTGTTTCGGCATTTATTTCCAAAATTTCTCATTTACAAAAAAATTAATTTATTCCTTACATTTTCACCATACTGTATTAACTGAATAAGTTACTTTTTGTAAGTCGAAAGCCTTTTGCCTCTTTGTTGTATTTAACAATCTTTAGTAATTCTATGTGGGTGGCTTTAATGCCAGAATAATTTTTTGTGTCTATAAATTTATTTTATATGACACAGCTGTTGTTGCATTATCTTCTAAAATGCCAACATTGTGTATTTTCTAGTGTCGTTGGGTGTCCCGAAAAGATTGGTCATAAATTATACCACACATTCTGGATTCAAAAATAGTTCCATTGAACATAACTTACCTTAGTACAAATGTGCCCATAAAAAAAGTTATAGCCCTTTGAAGTTACAAAATTAAAATCGATTTTTTTCAATAGATCGAAAACTATTAAAGATTTTTTATTGAAAATGGAGATGTATCATTATTATGGCAGGATCATCTTAAAACAAAATTATAGTGAGATTTGTCCACCCCATAAAAATTTTATGGGGGTTTTTATCCCTTAAACCCCCCCAAACTTTTGTGTACGTTCCAATTAATTCATTATTGTGGTACCATTAGTTATACACAACGTTTATAAAACTTTTTTGCCTCTTAGTATTTTTTCGATAAGCGAGTTTTTATCGAGATGTAGCTTCTTTTTTAATATATTTACATAAAATTTGTATGGGAGTTTTGTTCCTTTAAACCCCCCAAATGTTTGTGTACGTTCCAATTAAACTATTATTGTGGTACCATTAGTTAAACACAGTGATTTTAAAACTTTTTTGTCTCTTAGTCTTTTTTTGATAAGTCACCTTTTATCGAGATGTGGCTCCTTTTTCAAAATATACCTAAAAATGTAAATTATAAATACATTTTCAGATTATTAACAGGTCCCTATAATCGTACTTAACCATATACAAATATGTGGTGGACTTGATAAATATTCAAAATATCTCGATAAACACTTGCTTCTCGAAAAAGTCCTAAGAGGCAAAAATGTTTTAAAAATAGTGTGTTTAACTAATGGTGCCACAATAATAATTAAATTGGAACGTACACAAAAGTTTGGGGGGGTTTAAGGGAACAAAACTCCCATAAAATTTTTATGGGGTGGACAAATTTCACTATAATTTTGTTTTAAGATGCTCCTGCCGTGACAATGATACATGCTCATTTTCAACAAAAAATCTCTAATGGTTTTCGATATATTGAAAAAAATCGATTTTCATTTTGTAACTTCAAAGGGCTGTAACTTTTTTTATGAGCACATTTGTACTAAGGTAAGTTAGGTTCAATCGAACTATTTTTGACCCCAGAATGTGTGGTATAATTTATGACCAATCTTTTCGGGACACCCTGTATAGTTATGTGAATGTTAATTGTTCCGCGAATAAATTACTACTTGTTAATTGTTTGATCACGATCGTTATGTCATATTCCAAGTAGAGAATTAAATTTACTCACCTGTTACTATAGACGTTTTTTAATTCATGTTTTTTTCTTTCGTATTGGATGCGTGACAATGCTGTAGCTTTTGATTTCTATAAAAATTCTTATTAAACTTTTACCGTTCGCTTTTACTCTTTTTTTCTGGCTTCAAAGCTTTGGGTGTCTCTTTGCCTGCCTGACCATTTGCTTCCATTTAGACCATTCATTGCTTTAAGGTTGTCCTCCACGCCATCCAATCCTATTCTTTTCTCCTTCGTCGGTTTCTATTGTAAAATTTTCTTTGTTTGTATGTAGGTATAATCTACAAGAATAAAAACGCTGAACGCTGTAAAAATTAGTAGCGCACACAATATTCAACATTCAAAATTAGCGGTGCAAAAATTATTTTTACTTTGATTGATAAATAAAATTGTTGTTTTATGATTTTATGAAAAATATTTTTTTGTTAAAAAAACAATAAATGCTGTATAAAAGGTATATTTAAAAAACCCTCAAAAGGGCCACATCAATTCACATAACTAGTTTTCAACTGGTTTACCAGTCATCTCAATAATCTCTCAATGCATCACCAGTCATCTCTCAATGCATCAATAATAACGTTTATCCAAAATTTTGCATCATCAAAACACCTAGAAATATTCCAGTTAACTTAAAGAACACATTCCAACGGAAAATTTTGAAAAAGGAGATTTGTAACCACTATAGCAAGCTCAACTTCATCAATTGTAAGCTCAAGGTAAGCACTGATGATGACTGGTAAACCAGTCGAAAACTAGTTATGTGAATTGATGTGGCCCTTTTGAGGGTTTTTTAAATATACCTTTTATACAGCATTTATTGTTTTTGTATCACATGGTATACAGCCAACTACAGGAAAACTTTTTTCCTTGTGGATTTTTTTGTTATTTATTTTGAGAAACCAATTTACAACAGTTTATATAAAAGTAAAAACAAAAGTTTGTTTTTTAATTCAAATTGCAATAAAATATCACTTTTATAACAAGTGCACATTTGGCTAGCACAACCCTAGCAGCTGTCAGATTTGTCTCAAATTTCACGCAATAATTTTCTATATGCCTTATGGCGGTCCGCATTGGTAAATTTTTCGTGTTTATTGAACTAATGGTTCGTCGCAAATTTTTACCAGTGAGGACGCGGTGCTCTAATCATTTTTTGATTTTGGCTCGAAAACGATAACCGATGGAGCGTGTGCGTTGTATGCGTCGAAAATTATTGCGTCCGATTTACCTATGCGACGAACACGTCCACACTAGCACAATTTACTTCGAGCACGCAAATATTTGCGACGAACAGCTGGTACGCACGAAAAATTTACCAATGCGGACGCGGCATAAAACACAAAAATACCTTGCTATTGAAAAACGTTCTCAGAAAAACCATACGAGCAATCCGAAGTAAAGAGAAAAAGAAACATTTGAAATAGATTAAGAGAGAGTCGTCTTTACTACATACGTGATACAATTGGCGGAATAAATGGGAGATATAGTCTAGTTTTAGATTAAAAAACACTGTTTTTAATCAGTGAACCAAAAATTAGCAAACTGGGTAGACCCCATAACTAAAGCAAATATAAATTTACCATCTGTTATGCAAAACCCTATTTACATACATTCAGAAATACATAGTTTGTTTTCTTGGAAAATAACTCTTTTACTCAAATCCCTATGTAGATGATGTAACTAGTGTGTTTAAATATTGAACTTAGTTGTTTAAACATGAGGTAATATCTAAGATTAGTTCTTGTTCTATAGTTCTATTATGATACCGAATGTTATATTTTAAACTAAATACATAATTGCAATATGTATCTTAAAATGTTGTTCTTGATAGCACTTTATAATCTAGTTGTTTATAAATATAACACTAATCTGTAACGGACGTTATTATGTTGTGTCAAACAGCATATTATTTTCTCTACTATCACATTGGGGTTTTAAGCATGTTTTTTTCTAGGAAAGACAAAGTTTCGAAATATAAAATATTTTAGGTTAAAAAGGTCTGTAGAAACTGTGCAACACCTCTATATAAAAAAACCAAAGTGGTTCATAAATAAAAAATTGTCTAAATCTAAAAATTTTCATAATAATTGTATATAATAGAATAAACATAGACAGAGCAAAATTCAAAAAACAATATACATACTTTGAAACGTTAAACAGTTCAGTTGAATAAACATTAAATAACTATATTCCTTGAACCGGCATCAGTTTAAGTTGACCTTACCGGAAATCTGAAGATGGACAGTTTTTGTAGTATTCGAAACCGGTCGTCCTATGGTTAAATAGGATCGGCAGCCTTATGCTGGCCACTCACTTGAGGATATCGAAGAGGCCGGGCGACTGACAGGCGGTTAATTGAAGGCCAAAATCACCACATACACGCAGTTTTCGTAAAGGCGTTGGCACGCTCGATCACAAAACTGCATGTGTGCTGCGTCTCAACTCCAGTTCATTAACTTAACTACTCAAATTACGGCCTTCAGTCCTGGCCTGAATGCCATGGCCTCTTCGATATCCGTAAGTGAGCGGCCAGCATTTGAGGTGATGCTGAACCTTCCTCCCCTACAGTTCTGCATAAAGAGGGAGGCAGTAACCACGGCCTTAAAGCTGCGACAAACACAAATAATGAAACCTGGCGATCTAGTAGGCCATCTTAAAATCTTGAAAGAAATTCCTTTGAATTCTAAGGATTAGCCGACGGAAGGTTCACTCGTATGGTATACGGATGGATCTAAGATAGATGAAAGGGCAGGAGTGGGAGTTACTGGGCCGAATTTCAGGCCATCCAAATCTCTTGGAACGCCCCAACTATCTTTCAGGCAGAAATACATGCCATACAGATTAGTGCCCAAGAATGTCTCAATGGAGACACTCGTAGGGCAAAAGTCTTCATTTTATCAGACAGTTAAGCTGCCTTAACCGCTCTAAAGTCATTTGCTTGTGAGTCAAAGTTGGTTTGGGAATGTAAACAATCCCTTTAGAAGCTGGCGGAACGCAACAAAGTAACTTTGATGTGGGTGCCAGGTCACAAGGGAATTGCAGGAAATGAGGAAGCTTATAGCCTCGCAAAAGAAGGGGCCAATACCCCATTCCAAGGTCCAGAACCCTTCTGTGGACTACCAAAAAGCCACATCAGAGAGGAACTCCGGACCTGGAACTCAATCAACTACAACTATACTGGTCCAACACACCAGGACAAAGGCAAGCAAAGAAGCTCATAAAGGTGTCGCCTAGTGCAACAAACCGCCTTCTCGAAATGAGTAAAAAAGATATAAAAATGGTCACTGGCCTTCTCACTGGTCACTGCCCTCTGAGATTTTTTTTTTTATTTGTGACTTTAGCACTTAGCTATTTAGCCAGATACAACTTGATAATAATTAATACTAATACAAAAAAACTATTAAACCTAATACAAATTATTAAAAAGAAAAACATAATATTCTAATTTACTTAATACTAAATAAAAAAGTGTCTATCTATACCTACTATTGCAAACAGATCAAAATAGTCAAAAGAAAAAAAAACCTCTTAAAAATTACTAAAAGACATTACTATAAATAGGGAAAAGGAGGGAAAATAAACAATTGGGTAAAAAAAAGGTTAACGAGATTGGCTAAAATTGATTACAGACATACATTTGTACTATGTATAAATTTGATTAGACAATCATATACTCTTTTGTCATTAGTAGCCAATAGGTTATTTATTTGGTACGGAGGAAATATTTGCAGCGTTTGCAAGCTGCTTAAAAGAGTTCCTGTATGCTGAATATATTTGGAACAGTTAAAAAAGATATGATTAAGATCTCCTTGTTCTTGACATGTTTCACATAAGTCTGAATTGTAAATTTTGATTTTAGCAAGATGAGTAGGATAACAAGCATGACCAAATCTCAATCTTATTAAGGTTGTTATATATTTACGGATGTTACTAAATTTCTTAAACCATCTCGAATTTGGAATTTGTGGTTGTATATAAATATATTGTGTTGTTGAGTGGTTACAAAAAGTTTGCCAATAAGTTTTCCAACGATCTATTTGATTTCTTTTAGAGATACAAAAAGTGTCAGGAATACAAATTCTCTCTGAGATATCATCTCAAAAAAATGGGCAAATCCGATAGTGAGAACTGTCGTTTCTGTGACAACGAAAAGGAAACAGCAGAACACATTCTATGCAGTTGCGTAGCGCTGTTCTGCAAACGACTAAAATTCCTAGAAGAGGTCACCCTAACGCCCTCTGACATAGGAAACAAGTCCCCTAGGATGCTAATCAATTGCATCAGAAGTATTGGCATCCTAGAGTTTAACTAGATTAAGGTATACACAAAAGATCTTTATAGGTCGAAGTGCTGAGAGGCTCCATAGCCTTAACGACCTCACATAATCTAATCTAATCTAAGTCTAAATTTTATTTCTACAACCCATTTGAAATACTCACATGTGCAACCCATTCATCATTTTAAAAATATCTATTGAAAAGTAACTAAAAAAATAAACAGGGTCACCATCTACTGGCGCACTGGCGCCCCACGGCACGTGTAGAGTCGCTGAACTTCCCTGAGACTTCCTGCAACACGATTTTTGAATCGTCTCGGCTCTAGGTTTCGCATCCTCATCTCACACATTACTAATTATCATCATATTTACATCTCAGATATTTACTTGGTAATTTACTAATTACTTACTGACAACTCACCTTAATATCGTGCGGTAGATTATATTTTTTTTTCAACTATATTTGGTAATTAACAGCATAATACTTTTTTTCAATTCTCTCGATCCTAGGTGAAAATTATAACCTAGGTCGGGAAGATCATGCACCGGCTGTATTTATAATGTGTGGCAAGTTCAAAAGAAATCTTTAGAATACAATAAACCGGTATATTTATGATTCGTGTTCCTTAGAACTTAAGAAGGCATTTGGCAGGGTCAAATTAAAAGACATTATCCATTTATCAGACGTTATCCAGAAGAATAAGTAAACTTGTTAATGACAATGGAGAGATAATCGTGGACAAAGAGAGTAAATAATACCTGGAAAAATTACATACGAAATTTATTTTTTGATGAGAGAGAGAACCAGTCCCCAATACCTACGGAAACAGGACCACCTGTACTAGTGGCAGAAATAAGAGCAGCCATAATATCACTAAAAGAAGGTAGAGCCTCAGGACCAGACGGAGTACAATCTGAATTTCTTAAACTTCTTGATGATGAATCTTTAAGAATACTATGTAAAATCTTCAATAATATCTATGACACATGCAATATCCCAAAAGATTGGCTAGTTTCAGAATTTATTACCTTACCAAAGAAAGCGGAAGCAAAAAAGTGCGGAGAATATAGGCTAATAAGTCTAATGAGCTTTTAAAACTTTTTCTTAAAATTATACATCGTAGAATATACAAGCTATGCGAAGAGAGAATACAAGACACACAGTTTGGATTCATGAAAGGCGTAGGTACAAGAGATGCACTGTTTAGTCTACAGGTGTTATTTCAAAGATGCAGAGATATGACTTGCGATATTTACACCTGCTTTGTGGACTACCAAAAAGCATTTGATACAGTTCAACACCGAAAAATGATGGATGTTCTAACAAAAGCCCAAATGGATGATAAAGATTGGCGTATAATGCAAAATTTATACTGGAACCAATCAGCCACAATAAGAACGAATCTTGGAGGTAAACCAACGGAAGCGATCCAGATTCTACGAGGCGTTATTCAAGGTTGTATACTTTCACCTATATTATTTAATCTATATTCAGAGGAAATATTTAGTGAAGCTTTGGAAAATTGCGAACATGGAATACTTCTAAATGGAGAACGCCTAAACAACATCCGCTATGCAGACGACGCCGTTATTTTTGCAGACAGTTTGAACAGTTTACAGCAACTAATAAACAAAGTAAATGAAGTAAGTGAAAGATTTCGACTTCAAGTAAATACAACAAAAACTAAATTTATGATCATCAGCAAAAATAAAATTAGAGACGCCCAACTACTTATCAACGATACACCAGTGGACCGAGTAAAACAGTATAACTATCTTGGAACAACAGTAAATGAACAATGCGATCACTCATAGGAACTAAAATGTAGAATAGAGAAGGCGATGAGTGCATTCAATAACATGGCCAAACTCTTTAAAAGCCACAACCTTAATCTGGGGATAAAAGTAAGGCTCCTATGATGTTATATCTTCTCAATATTGTATTACGGAGTTGAATCCTGGACACTAACTGAAGCAATGGAGAAAAAATTTGAAGCCTTCGAGATGTGGCTATACAGGCGAATCCTAAGGATATCATGGACGGACAAGATAACCAACGAGACCGTATTATGAAGAGTGGGCAAAGAAAGAGAGGTGATGTATACCATTAAAAGGAGAAAGTTAGAATATCCCGGACATATAATGAGAAACGGCACTAAATACAGATTACTGAAGGTAATCCTTCAAGGTAAAGTATTCGGAAAGCGAGGAATTGGGAGAAGAAGAATATCATGGTTAAAGAACCTGAGGAAATGGTTCTCCACAACAACAACTAATCTATTTAAAGCATCAGTTAATAAAATAATGATAGCCAGAATGATCGCCAATATTCGAAACGAACAGGCACTAAAAGAAGAAGATCCATTTATTGTACTCAAGAGAAATACCCCTACGATAAAACGATACCAGAACAACACAGTAAATGTAAAAGAAGAACTAACTGATCCAATGACATTGGGATAAGTTAGAGGGATTCCCTGAGTCCTTTATTGTTCAACCTCAAGGATACCAATGGGAGAACAACAACTCAAAATAATCTGCTATGGAGACGATGCAATACTAATCTCTCAAAGTGAAGATGATTTACAACGTATGCTGCACCAATTCAATACAAACACCATAAAATTTAACATGTTAATATCCCCAAAAAAGACAAAATACATAGTTATAACAGCAAATCTACAATCAGCAAGATGTAAATTAAACCTGGAGGATCAGATAGTAGAACAAAGGATGGAGTTTAAATATCTGGGCATCACACTATCTAGCTACGGAAAGCTCGAAACAGAAGTGGAAGATCAAGTGAAGAGAGAAAACAGAGTCGCAGATGGCGTGAATGGAACAATATGGAGAAATATCAATATCGGGAAAGAAATGAAAGACAGAATTTACAAAACTGTCATCAGACCAACTAATGATGACATACGCGGCAGAAACACGACCTTACACAGATTGCTAGAAACAGCAGAGATGAAAACCCTTCGAAAATCGATGGTATAAGACACTATGAGACAGAGCTATACGTATAGGTAGGTATACGACTGAGAAGCAAGGTGGAGAACATTAAGAACTAGTAATAAACGGAAGAGTAAGCAAATAAGCCGAATTACAGCGAGGGTAGGTAGAGTAGAGCAGCGACATAAAGTAGGAATGACGGCAAGAGAAGGTTCCCAATAGGAAGATGATTAATGGGAAGACCACGAAAACGATTGACCGACAACTTACTGAAGACACATTGAAAAAAAAAGACAGAATCATATCTACACAAAAAGAAGACGAAAAGAGCTCAGTATTGACAAAAATAAGGATTAGAAAAGATCTGCGTCCAGTACTGGACTAAAAGTGTGCGTATATTTTATGAAAGTGTACGGAAAATAGCAAGGACTCGTATGCAAAAGAACACATTAAAAATGTTTATTGTTAATATTTAGAACTACAATTTTTTTTAGCACACATTACCAAGGTTTGTGTAAAAGCGTTTTAATTTGAAATAGACCCGGCAGATATTTGCTCACAGATAGTGGTCGACTGGATTACACAAACAACTTAGAAATTATATAACATTTCATGGTCGTAAATCTTAATAAGCTTGTGGAGTGTCAAGAGTCGAAGCGAAAGCCTTGGGTTATTCCGGAGCGTTTGTCATTCATAAGTTGGTGCGTGACATACACAAGAATGTCACCGCCAAAGCGACTTGTTAGTTTGAGAATAATAATTAATAAGTGTAAAGTACATTAACTTATTTCATTTTATATGTTCTGTTTCACTTTACTGAAGTGAACTGGAGCTTTATATTTTCTGCTTATTTAAGCTTGTCACGCACGGGGAGCAGTACTTGTATATTATATCTCAAATATTACAGAAATATCGCTCATTAGAGTAATGAGTGAGCCTGCATACCGAATTTTCGATTTTTTCCTGCCGAATTGATTTCTGTCCTGAGATTCTAGCATGGATTAGTTTTATATGTGTACCTAAGATTTTCGCCACTTGTTTCGTAAATAAATGAATATTGTGAACCTTGGTCTTTTAGTGCTCTCATTGTCTGAGAGCCTCCTTTGGAATCCTTTAGGCGCACTATTGCTTTATGCTGTGGCAAATAAGGCTTTTCCATCCTTATGACTTGCACAGTTCCGAGTTCTGTCCTCGCTGTTGTGTGTTGCCATTTCTGTACCCATTATTTTCTTAAGTATGCTCTCGTCTTCTGTTATTCGGATCTCTTCCATTGTCCGAATAACCATTTCTTCCCTTGTTCCTCTCACGGTTCCATTTCTTCTGTTGTTCGGATCTCTTCCATTGCTCGAACCTCCGAAGTCTCTCCCGTTTCTTTCATGTATATTTTCTTTTCTTCTCTCATTTGGGTTTCTTCTATGGCCCAAATATCCTGTTTCAAAATGTAACAGTTTGTGGTGCTCTCCACTACATTGTCTACATCTCTGTTGGGAAAAACATTGTGATTCCTTCCTATGCGATAAGCAATTTGTGCACCCTTTTTTTTCCTTTATTATTTTGTTTCTGTCTCTTGTACTGAGATCCACTCACTGTGTTACACTGTGTTCTCGTTTGAATATTACACAGATACACACTGCATTCTTGGTTTCCTTTACATTCCTTCTTGATATTCCTGTTTCCTTTCTGATTACAACATCTCGAATGTTTATTTCAATCAACAAACATGTTTCTTTCATACAATCTCCTTGTTTCGTTATCTCATTTTGTTATACTTATTCTGGCTATTAATGGGCTCCAGGATTCTGTGTCGGTTCCTAGACCTCCGATGGCTTCTAGACTACAAGTACATTGTAAGTGTCTTTTTGATGCTGCCAGTACATTCTCCTTTTAAGGCTCTGTTATAAATGGCGATATCAGGAACAACTTCCCAGTCCAGTCAGTGTAACAGTAAATTTTTAGTTATTATTTATAAAAGATTTGTGGTTATTGTGTTGAACCACGTACGTAGATTTTTTAGCCAGGAAATCCTTCGTCTTCCTTGTTCCCGTTTTCCTTCTACTTTTCCCTGTAAAATTAGTTGCAGCAGTCCATATATCTCACTGTTCCTCATGATGTGACCGCGGTATTCGATTTTAGCTGTTTTTGCAAGAACAGCCCAGCGTCGGCAAGAACATCTAGACATTTTTAAAATGTCTATAGGCCCCAGGTCAACTCAGCCTGAATAAAAATGAGTACCTTGGGTAAAACCAGGGGTAATAATAGGCGGTTGAAGCCGCCTTTGTTACCTTCCTTGTATACCGTAGGCCCTAGATATAGCAGACTACCCTGTCATAATCCCAAAGCCGCGTTAGCGGTATAAAACGGGAGACCATTATATTATTATACAGAGTGGGCCAAAGAAAACAGTCCACCTCGACATTTGGCAGTATTTATTAGATTTTAAGGAAATGACGAAACACGTCGATTTTTGATCTGAGGGGGACACATTTTACGGTACATACATCTGTCATTTGTCAACCCCCTCCCTTCCATTTCCTCCACCCCTTATTTTTAAATAGGGAATAGGGGTCGTGTGCTAGCTCATTTAAAAGGTTATTCAATTCTCTATTCCGTAATATAAACATTAACATAATTATTTATACAGGATGTCCAAGAAAAAAATATTTTAATTAAATTAATTGACACAAAAAGAAGAATGCATGTAATTTATTTAATTCAAAATACATTCTTTTTTTGTCAATTAATTTAATCCAAAATAATTTTTCTTGTACACCCTGTACAAACAATTATGTCAATGTTAATATTACTGAATAGAGAATTGAATAACCTTTCAAATGATGTAGTACACGACCCCTATTCTCTATTTAAAAATAAGGGGTGGGGGAAATGGAAGGGAGGGGGTTGACAAATGACAGATGTATGTACCGTAAAAATGTGTCCCCCTTAGATCAAAAATCGACCTGTTTCTTCATTTCCTTAAAATCTAATAAATACTGACAAATATCGAGATGGACTGTTTTCTTTGGCCCACTCTGTATATTACGAGTATATTATGTATATTAATATACTCAAAAACACACAAGAAATGGTGAATGCGCACAAAGTCTGTAAAGGTAAAAATATTAGGTGTCGTTGAATAGAAGTCCTAACAATCATCAGAGGAATTTCTCTTAAGAGAAACTGGAGTCCAGGATGTGGTGAGATGAGAAAGACATGGAGAGTCACTCAAGGGCAAATGGAGACTAAGAAAATAATCAAGAATATTGATAAAAAACTTTCGGACAATGTGGCGAACCTCAAGAAACGAGAGATTAATTAAAACGGTCACCGAAATGGTGACTGGACATTGTCGTTTAGAAAATACTGTAACAAAATAATTATTGACCTACCCTCGTATACCAGCTCCCGTCTTAGCACAGACAGAACACTATCGATGTTTCGAGATACGCCGATGCAGCGCCGATGACGTGCAAGCGGTCACATGGACATAGCTGGAGATATATAGATATTTCTGGAATATCTGTATCGCATATATAAATAGGACATATTTGTAAATAGAGTTAGTCTTAAGCTAAAGTTTGTAAAGTAAACTTGTATAAATAAAAAATAAAGTCGTATATAAATTACGAACCGCTAGTTTTATTGTAATTAGAAGTAATTACACTAATCACGCTGCAGTGGTGTTAACGGTGTGGAGTGTAAATAAATGAAAAGTGAAAAAAAAAGACTTTTGAACTTTATTCGTCGAGAATAATCGGAGTGCGTTAATTGTTCGGTATTCGGAAAGACTTTTAAAAGACTTTTGAACTTTATTCGTCGTTAATAATTGAAGTGCGTTGATTGTTCGGTATTCGGAAAGACTTAGACATTTTGAAAAGTACGTGTGTGCCGACCAAAGATGTTGCTACAAGAACTGACCATAAAACAGCTCCGTGAACAATTAGAAGAGTACGAATTAGACAGCAGTGGGTGCAAGATAGTCCTACAAGCACGACTCAAGGATGTCCTCACGAAGAACGGAGATGACCCAGAGACGTTCCACTTCCAGTCAGCAGAGCAAGTAATCTTATCGAAATTAAAAACTGTTTCTGAAACGATCGATGAAACTTCTAGAAAAAACAACGAAAAACTTGAAGAAGTTAGTAGAAAAAGCGACGATAAATTCGAAAATGTTGCTAAAAGATTCGACGAGACTTCTCAAAAGATCGATGAAACTTCTAGACAGAACAACGAGAAATTTGAAAGTGTTTCTCAAAAGATCGATGAGAAATTTGAAAGTGTTTCTCAAGTAATAAAAGACGTTTGTAGACAGACCGACGAGAAATTTGAAGAAGTTTCCAGAACATTCGATAAGATACAGAAAAGTGTAGACGACAATAAAGAAATGCTAGAAGAGAAGATCAAACAACTAGAGAGCATGATAACTGATACAAAAGTACAACCATCAGTTAATGCAGTAGCTTTAGATCTTGTAGTGAAGGATGAAACACCGAGAGACGAAACATCGCATCATATGAGATTTAAATTACCACCATTCGATGGGAAGTCCTCTTGGTCCATATACCTTAGACAATTCGAAGCTATTGCGACCGCCAACCATTGGACCGAACAAGAAAAGGCTGTTTCCTTGACTGCTGCTTTGCGAGGTGATGCTGCAGATATATTAAGATCAATTCCTAAGGGTCAAGAAAAATGTTACCAGACCTTGTTCACTCGTCTAGAAAAACGCTATGGAGATGCCCATCTACAACAAGTATACAAAGCACAACTGCGAAGTAGAAGTCAACGAGCAAGTGAGAATCTGCAAGAATTTGAAGCAGATGTGGCTCGTGTGGTGCGGTTGGCTTATCCAGAGGTGCCAGACAGCGTTTTAGAAGAAATTGCAGTAGATACCTTCGTCAATGGGCTGAAAGATAATGAACTACAGAAAGCTTTACGACTAGCAAGACCGAAAGTTTTAGATGAAGCACTTGCTATTGCATTGGAACACGAAACGGCTAGTCAAACTTCACGAGGCCATAGAGTAAGAACCATTGAAGAAAGTGACGAACACAACGATGAACGTCTGGAGGAAATGATACGGAGAGTATTAAGTAATCAGATGCCAAAGAGACGCGAGCCTAGATGTTGGAATTGTGGAGACGTAGGCCACATTCGTCGTAATTGTAAGAAGATCGTACAGCCGTCGGAAAACTAGAGCGGGTCGACACCAAGGGGCAACTGCCGACCTCGAGAACTAGAGCCCCCATAGTAACTGTCAACCTTACGTCCTCCGGTGGAATCCACAACTTATACATCGAAGGTCGTATCAGTAATAGATGTAGATCATTTTTGGTGGATACAGGTGCAACGAGAACTATCGCACGTCCAGATGTAGTACGAGACCATAATAAATTATCACCTGCAACAGTAAAGCTTAGAACAGCGACTGGTGAGCTAATTAATACATATGGCGAGGCTAATATGTCAGTATCCATTGGCCAGACCACAGTTGAACATCAAGTATTAATTGCCGAGATCTCCGACGAGTTCATATTGGGGATGGACGTACTACGAAAAGTGGGGGCAATATTGGATGTTCAAAATGGAGTTCTCAGGATCAACGGTGAAGAGTTGCCCTTTCACGACGACAAAGAAGATGTCATCCGCTTACTAACTACATGCGACGTAACCATACCCGGTAATAGTGAGAAAATTCTGATGACCATGCTTGATGGACACTGCCGAGAGGGAAGTTTAAGGATGGTCGAAGATGTAGAAAATGTCGAGTTCCTAACGGCGAAAACTTTGGTAAAAGTTCGAGATGTCATCCCTGTAAGAGTTATGAATTTAAGGGAAACTGCTATTAAGTTAAGTAGAGGAGCTTTGATCGGACAGTGTGTTCCCGTGGCTTCAATTTGCTCTATGAATACCAATGAGAAATCATCAAAGTCAAAGTATCCAAAAGACCTTGTCGAGATGATCATTGAAAGATGCCAAGACCTTGACTATGAACGAACGGAAAAAGTAAGGTCTATGCTGATAGAGTATCAAGATGTTTTTGCTATTGATAAGAAGGATAAGGGAAAAACAAGCATAGTGACGCATAAAATAAATACCGGAGACGCTCAGCCAATCAGACAACGGCCTAGATGACTTCCATTTGCGAAAAGAGATGAAGCCGAAGAGATTATCAAGGATATGGACAAACAAGGGGTAATTGAACCATCGAACAGTCCATGGACATCACCAGTAGTTCTGGTAAAGAAGAAAGATGGTTCAACGCGTTTTTGTATCGACTACCGCCAGCTCAATGCGGTAACAAAAAAAGATAGTTATCCTTTGCCCAGAATAGACGATACATTGGATACTCTCTCCGGTTCTCGTTGGTTTTCCACACTCGATTTAAAAAGTGGATATTGGCAAGTAGACATGGAGCCAGCCGATCGGGAGAAAACCGCATTTTCGATAGGATCAGGGCTTTGGCAGTTTACGGCTATGCCGTTTGGTTTATGTAATGCCCCTGCCACATTTGAAAGATTAATGGAGGCAGTTTTAAGAGGTCTAACATGGAAAACATGCCTGGTTTACTTGGATGATGTAATTGTGGTTGGAAGGTCCTTTGATGAACATGCCAAGAATCTAATAGAAGTCTTTCAACGATTGAGGGCAGCGAACTTGAAGTTAAGTCCGAAGAAATGTCACATGTTTCGACGAGAAGTTAAGTATTTGGGACATATTGTATCGAGTAATGGTGTAACAGCTGATCCCGAAAAGATTGAAGCAATTAAAGATTGGCCAGTACCAAAAGATAAACATGAAATTAGAAGTTTCCTTGGCCTATGTACATATTACCGACGATTTGTCAAAGGATTTGCCAATATCTCCAAGCCCCTAACAAAGTTGACGGAGGAGGGCAAAGAATATACATGGAGTGAAGAGTGCCAAAAAGCTTTCGAACAACTACAAATGGCTCTGATCAGTGCACCGATATTAAGCTACCCGGGACAGGCAGGAAAATTTGTTTTGGATACCGATGCTAGCAACAGTGCTATAGGAGCTGTTCTCTCCCAAATCCAGGACGGACAGGAAAAAGTCATCGCTTATTTCAGCAAAGTCCTGTCGAAACCGGAAAGAAACTATTGCGTTACCAGAAGAGAACTGCTGGGTGTAGTGAAGGCTTGCGAACATTTCCATAAATACTTGTATGGCAGAAAGTTCCTTCTTCGCACCGATCACGCTGCTCTAAAATGGCTCATACAATTCCGTAATCCAGAGGGCCAGATGGCAAGATGGTTAGAACGATTACAAGAATATGATTACGAGATAGAACACAGGGCCGGAAGAGTTCACTCAAATGCTGATGCCCTTTCGAGACGACCATGCAGTGCGAATTGTAATCACTGTGCCAAATTAGAGGAACGATTTTGCCCCGTGAGACGAACCACCGTAATTAATGAGCAATGGCAGCCCCAACAGTTACAAGACGCCCAAGAAGATGATCCATGTATAAAAAGAGTATTGGATTGGATGCGGCAAGGTGAGAGACCTAGTTGGCAGAACATTAGTGCATGTAGTCCAGAAGTCAAGGCCTACTGGAGCCAATGGAATTGCCTGGTACTAAAAGATGATCTTCTGTACAGAACCTTTGAGAACGATGATGGTACAGAATCTAAGCTTCAGTTGATTGTACCTAAAAGTAAAGTGTCAGAAGTATTGCGTCAGTTGCATGACGGTACATCAGGTGGACACTTTGGTATTACGAAGACTCTGCAAAAGGTTCGAGAACGGTTCTATTGGGTGAACTGTAAAGATGATGTAAGAAGATGGTGCCGAAAATGTGAACCGTGTGCATCCGGTAATGGTCCGGTTGGTAAAAAGAGAGCACCCATGAGACAGTACAATGTTGGAAGTCCTATGGAAAGAGTAGCTATCGACATTGCAGGTCCATTTCCAGAAACCGATGCTGGAAATAAATACATTCTGGTAGCCATGGACTATTTTACGAAATGGACCGAGGCCTATGCATTACCGAATCAAGAAGCTGCTACCGTTGCAGAGGTACTTGTTAAAGAATTCTTCAGCCGATTTGGTGTTCCCTTGGAGATCCACTCCGACCAAGGGCGAAACTTTGAGTCAGCTCTTTTCCAAAACGTTTGTAAATTGATTGGTGCCAATAAGACCAGAACAACACCCCTGCATCCTCAATCAGATGGAATGGTCGAGAGGATGAACCGAACGATGGGTAAACACTTGTCCAAAGTTGTATCTGAACATCAGCGAGATTGGGACCAACACATTCATTTATTCCTGATGGCCTACCGCTCGGCCGTGAATGAAACTACAGGTCAAACACCAACCTGCCTGATGTTGGGTCGTGAAGTTCGTTTGCCCTGCGACCTAGAGTTTGGCTGCAGACCTTCCGAGGAATATGTTGCAGGCGAAGAATACGTAGACCGCCTGAAGTTACGAATGAACAACATTCATGAACTTGCCCGACAACACATCCAGATAGCCAGTGACAGAATGAAAGATCAATATGATTCTCGCTGCAAGAATGAAAGCTTCGAAGTAGGTGATCTTGTCTGGCTTTATAATCCACAACGTCGTCGAGGCCTGTGTCCTAAACTGCAAAGACAATGGGAAGGTCCGTATGAAGTTAAGAAGAAAATAAATGACGTAATATACAGAATTAAGAAGTTACCAAACGGTAAACCAAAAGTTATTCACATAAATCGTCTTGCACCATATGCTGGCTCAAATGAAACAGAGGAAGCCCGAGTCCTCCAACAGGAGATGAAAGATGCACCACAGCCAAGTTTTAAGGAATTTATGTCAAATTACGCAGAAAGAAAGAGTGCTAGATTCGGCGTGACCACAGAAGTTCAGCAAGATCTGTTTGGTGTTCCAGAAAACGTCTCTCTAGCCCACTGTGTTGCACAAGACCTCGAGATGACTAAAGGAATCTCGTCCGTATTCAATAGAAAGTTCGGCCGCCTGGACGAGTTAAGGAATCAACAACCTAAAATTGGAAGAGTATTGCGATTGGAAGATGGTCCTCGATCTTTGCTGTATATAGTGACCAGGAAGTTTATACGGACACGCCAAGCTACGAGAACATATGGCGTGCTCTAACTAATTTGAAGAAAATGGTCTGTAATTATGACATCAAAGATTTGGCTTTACCAAAAATTGGCCATGCAGTAGAAAATCTGGATTGGAAGATTGTGAGAAGCATGCTGGAAGTGATCTTCAGAGAAACTGGCGTACGGATTACTGTGTGTTGCATGAACCCGAAGATGTCATACCCTTCAAAGACAGTAGACTGTTACTTCTTTTCTAGGGGTGTATGCAGAGCTGGAGAATCCTGTAGATTCCGCCATCCTGGGCCATCTAGAGTTGCTGATCGGGACGCTCAGATCTTAAGAGGGGAGCAGTGTAACAAAATAATTATTGACCTACCCTCGTATACCAGCTCCCGTCTTAGCACAGACAGAACACTATCGATGTTTCGAGATACGCCGATGCAGCGCCGATGACGTGCAAGCGGTCACATGGACATAGCTGGAGATATATAGATATTTCTGGAATATCTGTATCGCATATATAAATAGGACATATTTGTAAATAGAGTTAGTCTTAAGCTAAAGTTTGTAAAGTAAACTTGTATAAATAAAAAATAAAGTCGTATATAAATTACGAACCGCTAGTTTTATTGTAATTAGAAGTAATTACACTAATCACGCTGCAATACTTTTACAAAATAGGTAAGGTGAATGAAACATGGTGCAATCAAGCGATGTAGAACCTAAATATGTAGGTACGCAGTAGTAATTTGCAATTTATGCACGAGAAAAATTCGTAATTAACTCTTTGCACTCAACCAGAATTTGCTTTATAATTTTATCTTCTTGTATACTGTCTCCTTTAGTGGAGGTTAGCGACTACACTGACAAAATATGTCTCTGTCCAAGGCGGCTCTAAACAATGATGTTGAATCAAGGCCGGTCCAGTATCTGATATTTTTAAGCCATGAAGTGTGGCGCCTACCGGGACCACTCTTTCCTTCAATCTTCCACTGGATGATCAGTTGCACGAGGCAGTACTTTTCGTTTCTCATTATGTATCCTAACTAACTTTTCTAACTTTGATGATCTTTCTCTCTCTCTCCTATGGCGCTACACCCCAAGTCGGGCCCTGGCCTCCCCTAGCATCCGCCTCCAAGTATCGCATTGATGATCTTTAACAGCTCCTTATCTGTACCTATTCTTCTCATAGGATTTTCCTTGGTGGTGTGGGTATGGGTTGTCCAAGGTATTTTCAAGATCCTTCTATAAGGCCAGAGTTCAAAGGTTTCTAACTTGTTCATCAGCGTTATGTTGAGCGTTTAGGTATCCGTTCCATTCAATAGTATTGACCATACATAAGCAAACAAGCAATTTGATTTGACCTTATCTTCGGTTTTAATTTACTTTTCTTTCCTGTGAGTCCTCTTAGTGTTGCTCTTGCCATACTGGCCTTCTGGACTGTGGCTTCTACATGTTTTTTGAAGGTTAATCCTTTGTCCATAATGACTCCCAGGTATTTGGCTTCTTCTTTCCACTCGATGGGGTTGTTCTGCACCGTCAGTTGTTCTTTTACCTGTTGTCTCCCTTTCTTATATAACACCGCTTGCGTCTTCTCGGAGTTGATGGCTATCTTCCATTTTATGCTCCATTCCTCGATGTCTTCTAACGCTGTTTCAGGTTGGTCACTGCTATGTCTACAATTCGGTGTTTGGCCGCTATCGCAGTGTCGTCGGCATAAAGACTCAATAGGGCACCTGGTGTTCTGGTACATCGGCGGTGTATATTGTGTACAGCAGTGGTGACAGGACTGCTCCCTGCGGCACTCCAGCCTCCGGGTTTCCAAGCTCGGACAGAACTTGTCCTATCCGAACCCTGAACCTCCGGCCGCCCAAGTACGAAGAGATCAGCCTCGTCATTTCCCCGCTGTACCCGTATCCTCGCATTTTGTAAATGAGCCCTTAATGCCATACTCTGTCGAAAGCTTTGCTTACGTTAAGGAAAGCTGCTCCAGTGTACTGTTTATCGTTGAATCCAGATGCTATGTACTCAGTTAGTCTGAGTACTTGTAGCTCGCTGGAATGCTCTGCTCTAAATCCGAATTGAGATTCTGGAATTATTTATAATCTGTTCGTTTCTGCTTGTAGTCTGCTGAAGCTTGTATCGTAGCTTGTGCGTGTAGTTCTGCTTGACCATACATAACAATGCAGAAAATGACATCTCAGACTGATATTAACACATCCTCTAAATAAAGCTTTAGAAATCTCGCACCGTCAAAATAAACAAAGCTATTGGGTTGGCATCTGTTTTGGCAAGAGTCAAAACATTTTTTAATTGCTCTGATTCTACTTTAGTGAACGACACAAACATTTTATTTTTTCATTTGACTCCGCCTCGTATACAGTATACCATAATTAATTTAAGTTTTTTCACTATTCTACCAATCCACTCAAGTATAAAAGTTATGACTTGGTTGTATACTTTTGCAACAGTGTTACACAATAGTATCCCCTTCTTACATCATTCGAGCTCCCTTTAGTATTAAGACAATACCCACCGGTAATCAACCATGCATGAATTCCTCGCAATTTAATCTTCCCTTCCCATCTTCCCCTCGTATTTTTACCTAGCCAAGCATGTAGGTACATAGACAAAGACTTCATCAAACCCTTCTTGAGTTCACCCGATAAATGAGCGCGTAAGAAGCACGAAACTTGAGGGCCTTACCGTATAGGCGCATAAGATCGAAATTGGAGGTCTTTGTCATCTTTCTATGTTAAAACCACTACTTTAGTGCACCATCTAGTTTAATTTTCGTCTTTTCAATGCACCGAGAAAGGGCTTTGACCTCTTTAGAAGAGTTAACACGTGAGCATATGCAGCAGGATGCGTTTATTTTAAAAAGGATGTAGTTGTCGATTAAGACTGTAATTTTATTTCAATTGAAGGATGGCTATAAACTTGGGGAAGTAATATCGTAAAACTGTAATCAAACTATCAATACTAAAATTCTAAATTTGCAGTTACTCGAGCGTTATGGGGACCTATTGGGTTGTGAAGATTAGGTCATAAAACCAGAGAAAGTTAAGTAAAGTTTTCCATAAAGTGGCAAACAATCGTTTTTCCGATTATATCGTCATCTATCCATAATTCGAAAAAATGTCTCGAATAAAAGTTAGTTATTTTTATGTAAAGAATCCTAATCTGCAATAAAAAATGAGGGCGGCTATTTAAAATTTTAAAGGAACCACCCACCACTCCTTCGTGGGGGGTCGTGTTTGGTGCCATTCGATAGATTTTTCAAAAATATTGAATACGTGTATTTTCAGTTTTTCGATCTGATGTTCATTTTGCGAAATATCGCGGGGTTCGTGTTTAAAATCTTAAATTTACCCCCCACCCCTCTCCGTGGGGGATCGTGTTTGGTATCATTCGATAGATTTTTGAAAAATATTGAACACGTATTTTTTAGTTTTTCGATCTGACGTTAATTTCTTGAAATATTCGCTTTTTGTGAAACTTTGTGACTCACCCATTTCCTTACGCCCCGCTTAAATCGTCAGATTGTTGAAATATACACTCTTTAGCATGTACTTAACTTACATTATCTTGTGTGTGTGTGTGTGTGTGAGTTTTTCTAAGGACAGATTTTTTTTCGGGCCCCCCTTAACGAACTCCCCTGTATTAAGAGCCAATATATGGTAGAGGTACATTTACAGGGTACAAGGTTCCTACCCATGTGATAATCTGACATGCTCGAGTAACTGCAATAACTCGCACGACGTGTACAATTTACAAGTACGCGAGCGCAAACATTTGACTTAAAAACGTTGACAATTTTTCCTTTGACTCGGCCATTTTTTACCGACCACAAATAATGGAAAACCAACGAGTGACACATAATTGTACTAGTAACCCACTTACAAGACATGGCAAGTATACGCAAGTAACGATTATATGCCAAGTACACGAGTCGTTTGAGTCCGGCTTTAGTCGTGCGGTCGTGCACAATTCGGTGGTAAAAACGTTCAAAATCTTATTTATTTAATCGTGTTTAAAGGTCTTCTTCTTCTTCTTCTTCTTTGTCTAGCCATTCACGTCCACATCTGAACATAAGCCTCTTCAAGTCTTCCTTTCCATTGTTTTTGTTGTACTCTACTTGTAGCCAATTTTTCCCGGCAGTCCGTTTCAGATCATCTGTCCATCTCATAGGAGGTCTGCCTCTAGGTCTTTTGTGTTGGTATGCTCTCCAGGTTAGAATTGTTCTGTGCCATTTGTTTAGATCGCTCCTAGCTACATGTCCAGCGTATTCCCATTTCAATTTTAATGATTTTTCTACCACATCGGTGACTTTGGTTTTCTGTCTTATCCATGTGTTTGTTTTCCTGTCCTTAAGTGATATGCCAAGCATTGCTCTTTCCATCGCATGTTGAGTGACTCTGAGTATGTTCATATCCTTTTTTGTGATTGTCCATGTTTGTGCCCCATATGTTAATATCGGAATAATGCATGCATCAAAATTTTTAGATCTAAGATGTAGTTGAATTTACTGATTTCTGAGTATATAGTTTAGATTGCCGAATGCTGCCCATGCTAACTTTCTTCTTCTTTTTATTTCTTCCGTTTGAATTTCCCTATTTAGTATTATTTTTTGTCCTAAGTATACATATTCTTCAACTTTTTCTATAACGTTGTCGACAAAAACGACAAAGTTATAGTGTGTAAAGGTAAAGGTACTAGCCCAGATATGTCTTGATGTAAATCAAGATGTATGTTTTATAGACTTTGAAAAAACATTTGACAAGATTTAACATCAAAAACTCGTGGAAATACTTACCGGTAAATGTCTCGACATTCGAGACATTAGAATTATAGCAAATCTTTAATGGAAACAAATAAGAGTTAGAAAAGAAGATATGGTCAAGTTTTAAACAACGCGCGATTCGCAGATGGCACTATAATTAAGACAGATAATCTTGAAGATATACAAACACTCCTTCAAAAATGATGCTTGCAAGGCCTACGGTCTAAAGATGATCTATAAGACTTACGATAATTACAAAAAAAAGGTCATGTACCAGGAACTCTAAAGTATAGAATACACTTAAAGAGAAATAAAAGAACGCATAAAGGTTACAAAGTTCGCATTCATGATGGTATGTCTCTGTGATAAAAATATGAATCTAAGAACAATAATGATGGTTTTCATTTTCTCAATCTAGCTAGCCTGGATTCTAAAAAAGATGCCAATCAGATGAAAACTATAGAGTTAAGGGAAAATAATAAATCAAGTTATAACAATTATTTGTGAGTGGATATGATAAACCATCGAGGCACCTATAAAGATTCAGCTAATCAGCTCTAGGATTGAAAAAAAAAACAACTAGGATTGAAAATATACGTCAAACCAATACAAATGTGAGTAACAAGAGCTGATAAAAAGACAACAAAACAGGCGCTAAGAACAATTATTGAGAGTAAGAAACGAATATATGGGGCAAAAATATTGTGTATAAGATGCAGTGAGATGGAAAAGAGAACAAATGCAGTGAGGTGGGAAAGAGAACAACAGAAAATGGCAGAAGACAGAATTACAAAAAATGTAGGATATGGGAAACCAAACGCAAGAAGAGTCCCTCGAAGATATGGCAAGACAGGTGGTCTTCAGAATCACAAATAAGACCAAATTAATGTTACCTAGTAAACACATATCATAGACCTAACCTGTGAAAAAGAAGAAATCGAACGTATGTCCTGTAACGGCACCCAGCTCTATAGTTTTCAGATGACGGATGCTGTTACTCTTCTTTGTTTGATCGTGGTCCAGTGTCCGTATAAGAGACAAGTGATTTATAATGATACTGAATAAGTTATCCATTAGCCACACAACATAGTTGCTCTATCCAGATTGATGGCCGCTATCCATAACCAAAACTGTTAATGAATTTTTGTGGAGTCTTTTAATGTGATATCTTTTTAATGACTTTTTTGGAAACAAGTTTTGTTCAGCCTTTTGAACAATGCGATCCTTCTTTTGTAGTGGTACTTTTTAAATCTTGCTCATAGCTCTGTTTTATAAGTCGAAAGCTCTCAGGTGAATTAAATCCTTTTTTTGTGTCTTAGATTTCTTTTGTTTACTTTTTATACATTATTAGGGTTACTTCATTGCATAAGATTTGCATTATATTGATTATATCCTTTTCTCCCTATTTTACCCTTTCTACAGTAAATCTATCTTTTTTGGCTGCCTTATTTTTTGTCATATCCAGTAAAGCTTTCTTTATTTCGGCCTTACTTATCTCAGGATGTAATTTCGAATTGATATTTTTTATTTTCCATTGAAAATGAGACATAAAATCCACACTTAGTGCATGAAATAATGCGAAATCATGCATAAAATCGTGTTATGTTTTATTCTTTTTTATATTGTGGAGGAATTCTAAATTAATATTAAGATCAAGCTTAACCAAGTTGAATAACAAAGCTATTTTTGTTACCTGAAAATAAAAGCGGCTGTCGACTTTTTGCCCTTGTAAATAAGTTAATTCATAGAATTATTTATTATTAGATCAAAAATTAAGATGAATGCCGCGTTTATATAAGTTATTTTTCTCGGGTTAGATAAGCAAGTTGAATTTTAATATGGCCATTTATAATAATATATCTCTGACTAAGCTGTAAACATAGTTCAGTTAATTTTAGATGGAGTCCTTGGTATGTCGATTAAGTGTGGATCTTATGAGATTCTAAGAACTTCCTCAGGTAAAAGATGAGTTGCATAAGTCATTTTATGATGCGGTGAAAATGCAACTGCAACAGTAAAACAATATGTGTATGTAAAATCGATGACGAAATATCTAAAAAGGAGACACAATTATTAAACTCCCTGTAATGAAGTTGCTTCTCCCTGACAAAGGATTACATACATCCATTCTATCTGTGTCGCTGTTTGGAATTCAGAAAAATGGCCATCTGATTGGTGTACCTCAATTATTTATATCCCACTACACAAAAAACTAACTATGGGCCATTCCACGAACATACGCCTGTTTTGGATTACTTCGACAACGAATATTTTACTGTGTAACATAAGAAGTACGAAAGTAAATGGCGCTAATAATTATTCCAATAAACAACAATGTAATTTGCAATTTACTTTCGTTCTTCTTATTTTGCACAGTAAAATATTCGTTGTCGAAGTAATCCAAAACAGGCGTATCTTCGTGGAATAGGGCTACCAGATGTGAAAACTACCGCACACTGTCACTAATAACACATCCTAGTAAAATCTTGTTGCTATCATCAAAAACAGATTAAAAACCTATCTACATTACCAAATACCTCAGGAACAAGCAGGGTTTGTAAAGGTAAAAGGTACAAGGGAACAAATCCTGAACCTGAGACAATTCATTGAAAAGTCTAGAGAATTTCAAGTACCTATGATTATATGCTTCTTGACTACCAAAAAGCATTTGCTTGTGTAAGTTGGATAAATCTGTGGTCAATTTTAATAGAAATGGGCGCACCAATGCACCTGGTGACACTTATTAAAAATATGTACCAGTCTAATATAGCGACAGTACGACTAGATCAGAAGTTCTCAAACCAATTCAAGACCGAGAGAGGTGTTAGACAAGGATGCGTGTTGTCACCTGACTTATTTAACATTTATGGTGAACATGTCATGAAGATGGTTTTAGAAGGATGGGCCGGTGGAGTAATAGGTGGTAGGAAAATCTCCAATTTAAGATTTGCTGATGACACTACACTAATAGCAGCAAATGAGCAAGAAATGGTTGATCTTCTGCGAAGAGTTGAGTACGAAAGCAATAAAGTTGTCTGAAAATCAATAAAGCTAAGACAAAAATAATGGTGGTCGACAGATTCCACACTGTTCAACTGACTAACATGTTACAGGAATACCAGATAGTAAACACCTTTGTCTATCTCGGGTCTAATATAACTAACGATGGTAACTGTGAAACAGAAGTTCGGAGACGTATTGGTATGGCAAAAAATGCGATGAGTCGCCTAACTAAAGTTTGGAAAGACATATCAAGATGAGACTGATGAATGCCCTTGTATTCTCAATATTTCTATACGGAGCAGAGACTTGGACTCTTCTCGCATGCGAGCGCCAAAAAATTAATGCCTTTGAGATGTCGTGCTGGAGAAGAATGCTACGCATACCTTGGATAGCTCATAGGACAAACGTTTCCATTCTAAAGCAACTGAATATTAAAAAAATGCTGTCCACAATATGTCTGCAACGTATTCTGCAATTATTTGGTCACGTGACGATACACGTCATTGATTGACGATACACGTCATGATTGGTCACGTGACAGAGGTGACGATAGTTTAGAGAGATTAATTGTTTCTGGAAACGTTCCGGGGAGAAGATCAAGAGGACGATCACCAACTAGATGGTCCAATCAAATAAAGAATTCAGCTGGAAGCTCATTCTGCGAAGCTCTTAGAGCAGCTGAAGATAGAGACCAATGGAGATATACATTGTTAGGAATACTGGAAGAAATCACGATCCTCAGTAATGGGGAAACGACAAGAGAGAGAGAGAGAGAGAATAAAGTTGCTGACTTTTATCAAAAGCGCACACCTTCTCCTTCTTCTTCTTCTTCTTCTGTTGGCATCATAACCCTGGATATGTCTGTGCCTATCTCGCTATGTCCTTCCATTCAGGTCGTCTTCCACATCATCCATCCATCTCGTTCTGGCCTTTCCTTGTTTTTTCGTCTTCCTATCGGCTTTCATTGTAATATTTTATATTGTTGTTTTTGTATCTTGTCTCTTGACATGTCCCAGCCGTGGCAGTCTTTGACTTTTCACAAATCATACAATACCGTACCCTTCGTTTAATTCATTAATTTCGTCGTTTCTCCTGATTGTCCATGTTCCGTCTTCCTCTTGCACTGGGCCGTATACTTTTCTCACTATCTTTCTCTCGAATCTAAGAAGGCGACCTTCTTGCTTAAGTCAAAGGACATGGTTTCATACAAGATCCCACGATCATAGGCCGAATTTGTATATTTCGTGCATTAGAATTAGTCTATGTGTATATGTGTAACTTATACCAAGTCTACCAAGTCCAATGCTGTGGGGGTTATGGAGGCCAGTGTCAATGTTTTAACTAAAATTAAACATCAATTAGTCATGAGCCGACATTATAGACATGCAAAAAAGTTTATGGTCTAAGAGAACGTTTTCGAGAAAGTATTTTAAGACAGCTGATTCTTTAATATATTGTTCCCTATGCTTCCTCGAACACCGTACCGGCCATCTGGCTGCTGATACAGGTTACGTTCATTACTGCGCAGCACACCTGTACAGGTAAACACAATCCGCTATAGTAATAGATATAGATAGCAATAAAAGTTAATAATAAAAATTATAGCCAACTTTGAGCTTCACATTACAAAATTAGTTAGAATGTTACAGGGTGTTCGATAACATAGTGGCAGACCAAACTTTTGTTTTTTTAAATGGAACACCCTATATTTTATTTTATATTCGAAATCTTCTTAACTTCCCGATCACAAAAATATAAAGGTTTGTTATGTTATACAGGGTATTTACAAAGTTATAACCAATGTTCTATGAAAATCGTAATAAGTTCAGCTCCCTGTATAAATAAAAATAAGTACAGCAGCAATGGTTTATTGGTGCCATATTTTTTTGTTGATTGCCAGAATTTATAAAAATGGTTGATATTGCTAATTTTCTTTATATCGAATACAGGGTGAGTAAAAATGCAAGTACATTATTTTCTCAGTAATTTTAAATAGAACACCCTAATTAATAACTTGCTCTGAAAAATGAAAATATCTAGAAAACTAACAAATTTAGACATAGGGAATATTATACAAAAATTAAAGTACGGTAATGGTACTTTTCGATGGTGATATAAAATACAGGGTGTTCCATTTAAAATTTTTGAGAAAAAAATGTACTTGCGTTTTGACTCACCCTGTATTCTATATAAAGAAAATTAGCAATACCAACATTTCTTAAAAATTTTCACAATCAACAAAAAATATGGTACCAATAAACCATTGCTGTTGTGCTTATTTTTATTTATACAGGGAACTGAACTTGTTACGATTTTCATAGAAAATTTGTTATAACTTTGTAAAATTCGTATATAACATAACAAATCTTTATATTTTTGTGATGGGGAAGTTAAGAACATTTCGAATATAAAATAAAATATAGGGTGTTCCATTAAAAAAAAACATAAGTTTGGTTTGCCACTATGTTATCGAACACCCTGTAACATTCTAACTAATTTTGTAATGTGAAGCTCAAAGTTGGCTACAATTTTTGTTATTAACTTTTATTGCTATCTATTACTATAGCGGATTTACTGAGCTTTATCGCACTAATCAATCACCCTGTATTTTGAATTTAAAATCATTTAGGGCCGAAAAATGATTTTGTCATTACTTTTTAAACCACAAAAATGGCTGGCAAGTATAATTCATATTTCTAATAATGTTTAAAAAGTAATGACAAAAAAATTTTTTGTCTTAAAATAATTTTAAATTCGATATGTTTACCTGCATAGGTGTGCTGCGCAGTAATGAACGCAACCTGTATCAGTAGCCAGATGGCCGGTACAGTGTTCGAGGAAGCATAGGGAATAATATATTAAAGATCCAGTTGTCTTAAAATACTTTTTTTTTCCGACGTTGCTAGCTCTTGGTCCATTATCTGTGATGTTTACTAATTCTTTATCTCTATGTTACGAAAGTAACGTATTTTAAATGTTCCTATACATTTTAAAACTCTTGTCATATACATAACTCTAAAATGGTAGTATTCTATACATAATAAAGACGAACATCATTCGATACAAAAACAAAGCTTCGTGCCTTTTTAGGGGATTATTCGTCTTTACTTAAAGTACGGATCGTGAACGTGCAATACCTCCAATGAGACCTATCAGCAATATCCCTGAAGGCATGAAAATTACGGAACGTGAATAGCCCTTCTAATGTACCACAATCTATAAAAATCTTATGTAAAGCAGCATCTAACTGCGTGTTAACAGCAATTGCTTTTCCTTTGATGTATACTTCATAGGGCCATTGAAGTCATGATTTTTTTCTATTTCCTGTCTTAACAGTTTCATATAACATTCGAATCTTTGAGTCATTTTACTGTATGACGCACTAACACTGTTTTTGCGATCAATTTTCTTTTGTTCTGTTTGTTTCGATTTTTTTTTAAAGTTGCGTTTTCGTATGTTGGCGACCATCATGGCAATCTGTACTTTGCACACTGCTGCTCTATAAAGATTTGTGGTTGTTGTGTTGAACCTCGTACCTACGTAGATTTTTCAGCCAGGAATTCCTTCGCCTTCCTGGTCCACGTTATTCTTCTACCTTTCCCTGTAAAATTGATTGCAGCAGTCAATACCTCTCGCTCTTCCTCATGATGTGATCGAGGAATTCTATTTTGGCTGTTTTTATTGTGGTTAACAGCTCTTTTTCTTTTTGCATTCTTAATCAAACACCTTGATTAGTAACGTGGTGGGTAAAAGATATCTTCAGGTTTCGACGATAAAGCCACATTTTGAAAGCCTCAATTTTCTTGCAGGTGGCGTCTGTGAGAGTCCACGACTCAACTCCGTACAACAGTAAAGGAAAGATATAACATCGTAGTAACCTGATTTTTATGGGTATTGATAAATCATACATTTGAATAGCTTAGCCATTTTTTGAAATGCAGATCATGCTTTCTTTATCCTACATTTGATTTCTATGAATGGCCCCAATTTTCATTGACGTTCGTACCAAGGTAGGTGTATGTTTTTACTGTTTCTATTCGTTGACCGTTAGTGAAAGTCGATATCTCTGACTTACTTCTGTGATTATATTCCTGGAGGGCTTCAGAACTAAAGTGTACCGTCTGCGTATCTTATGTTATTGATACATTCTCTGTTAATTCGAATTTCGGCTTCAACATCAGCTACTGCTACTGCTTCTTGAAAGATCACGTAAACAGAAATAGCAGTGGTGATAGTATAATACATCCCTGTCGGACCCCATGTTTGATTCTGATATCGGATTCTCCTGCCTCTGTCCGGATAGACGATGTTTGATTCCAGTTAAGATTGCTAATGATTCGTCGATTACAGGTATTTATTCCAATATTGCTTAATATCTCCATCAGTTTGTCGTGCTTAACTTTACCTAACGCATTATGGTAATCAATGAAACATGCATAAATATCGCAACTTACGTCTCTAAATTGTTGAAATTAGCACATGTATACTAAAGAAAGCTTCTCTCGTACCCACTGCATTCCGAAAACCAAATTGTACGGCTGATTTTTTATCATATCGTGTCTATAATACACAACTGACATACTGTATAACCAACAAAAAAATACTCGTCGCCAATATTGTTCTTTCTCCAAGACAAATTCGACCTGACTATGAATAGATATGAAAGAATAAAACAGGTAAACATTTTATGCAAATCTATCGATTACTAGTCCACCTGGTTTCCGGTCGACGAAAACTCCTTCAAGGAGAATATCAAATAGACGAAAATATTCAATAGAATTAGATTATAGATTCCTTACATGGAAAACGCATCAATAGGATGAGTGTATTAAATAGAGCACCGGATATAACCGCGACCTCTTTCCAACACTACTATAAGTTCGATATTTTTATCATGTAAAGCTCACATCAATAGGTACCAAAGTAAAGGGTTTAGAATGTCTAGTAGTTATTTTCAACGTTGGAGTATGAGGTTTCGCAAGAATGGTTAATAAACTTAGCTTAACGATTTACTCGAAACCTGTTTAATGGTCACTGGTAACCAGTTTATGTGCGTGCGTCAATATGCAGAGATAAAATTAAAATTAAACCAATTGCGGCTAAATTTGAAAATTTATCATTTTATCAAGCATACACGACACCATTCGCGACATTGTCAACTGCTTATTAAAAACTACCGCCAATGTATTTCACATATCGAATACAATTAAGCATATTTTTCTTTCTTCCTCGTGTGTGGCTAAGCAATAAACACATTGTGTTTTTATATTTATTATTTATTATGCATTTTGAGTAGTCACGTTACAGTGCAACATGATAATAATTATTATTATATCTCCTTTTCTTGCAGCTTTCATTTAACTACACAGTGTTTTTTGTGCTACCCATTAATTCTTTACTTTCACAAAATATTAAAATCTGCGCCTAATGCCAGGTTGCACAAACAGCTCTTAAGGTGATACAGTAGCGATAAACAGGTAGCAAAAACGCGTTCCAAGATTGCGGCTGTAATTTTGAATATTTTTTCGAGATATTTGGCACACGTATTCGTAATATAATAAAGAATGGCGGTACAGAGCCCAATTTAAAAAATTTATTAATATGTGGAAATTACTCTGTAATTAAATACAATATTAAAAACACGAGCCTGTACCGCCATTAAGAACAAAAAATACACTTTCTTCAAATAAACTTTTTTATCCGATGCCTAGATTTTGTGTCATTTTGGAACTACTAAAATTTTTATTTCATTAGTAGTTCCAAAATGACACAAAATCTAGACATCGGATAAAAAAGTTTATTTGAAGAAAGTGTATTTTTTTGTTCTTAATGGCGGTACAGGCTCGTTTTTTAATATTGTATTTAATTAAAGGGTAATTTCCACATGTTAATATATTTTTCAAATTGGGCTCTGTACCGCCATTCTTTATTATATTACGAATACGTGTGCCAAATATCTCGAAAAAATATTCAAAATTATAGCCGCAATCTTGGAACGCGTTTTCGCTACCTGTTGATCGCTATTGTTTCCTCTTAAGCTTAAGACGTGCTTTAAGTTCAGATTACGAAACATACTCGTTGCATTATTCAGTCTTAGATCAATTTTCAGCTTGCCATAATCATAGGCGTAACCAGGGGGTGGTTTTGGGAGTTTTTACCCCCCACCCTTTTGGATGTACTTTGAGCTCTATACGCTTAACAGCATTTTTATTCCAAACCCCCCAGAGACTTTCAAGTAGACGTAACCCCCCCTTAGGATCATCCTGGTTACACCTCTGGGCACAATGGATTGCCACGTGAATGGACCATGATGGTCGTGACGTCAATTCAATGTTGGCTACTCTGGAAAGTTTCCAAACAAAGCAAAAATGCACACGTGGTGTTTGTTTTGGTGTTTATAATTGGAATATATTGTTTGTAAGATGTTTATATTTCCCACCATATTTCCATATAGGACTGGTTATGAACCTGAAGAAACGCAGTAAATACTATGTAGTGTGTAAATCCTTGATTTTGTGTAAGGACATTTATAAAATTAAAAGCAATATGATTTATATATGACTAGCAAGGATTGTGTCTTTATAAAAAATGTGCAGATGATTGTTAAAACAAAATAAAATTAAAAATGATTACACAAATCACGTGTATAAACAATTCACAGACGTCAAACTTTTGCTTTGTTAGGGAACCTTTTTGACGTCACACTATCACGGTCCATTGCATCTTAAACTTCGTCTCGGTTAAGACGTGCTTAGATAAGAATCGAAAATTATGGTGTAACGTAAATGAGACTTTATCTATAAGCTGAGCTGGGCTAAGCTGGAGCTTAAGATTTGTTGGTGCAACCGTGCAACCAGACTTAATGCCTTGTTGTACCAACATATCTTAAGCTTAAGACGCGGCTTAAGCTCAGCTTACGAAACATACGCGCTACGCTTTGTTTACATGGGCGGTTTGCCAACGTTTGACGCCGCGGTTTACCTGAAAAACCCAACCGCCGCGGTTCAAGTCTAACATAGAAACAAATGCAACCGCTCAACATCGTACACATGCAACCTTTCCGTCGTCAAATCGCGGCGGTTGTAAGTTTACTAGGGGAGGAATGAGACCGCCAGTAAATCGCTCTCATGTGTATGAACCGCGGCGGTTGGGTTTTTCAGGTAAACCGCGGCGTCAAACGTTGGCAAACCGCCCATGTAAACAAAGCGTTACACTATTAGGGTTTAGATCAATTTTCAGCTTGCCACAATGGATTTCCGCGTGGACTGAGATGATAAGAATCGAAAATTATGGTGCAACGTAAGTGAGAGTTAAAGCGGTCCTATCTATAAGCTGAGCTGGGCTAAGCTGGAGCTTAAAATTTGTTGGTGCAACTAGGCATAAATCTCTGATACGAAAGCCTTGCGTTTTTTAAATCTACATTCATCTCGGTTGCCTATGTTTCATGTTCCAGACCTTCCTCTATACTCTACATGTTTGTCGATGCCTTCTCTCCATCTCTTTCGTGGTCTTTCTCTTCTTTTCATTCCTTTTGGATTCCATTCTTAACACTTTTTTGGGTTTCTATGATTGGTCGTTATGTATATGTCTGTACCATATTAATCGATTGATCTATATTTGGTCTGTCATGTCATCAATTCTATTAATACTGCCCCGTTTTCAGCTTAATTTTCGCATTGTTTGTATTCAGTATTCCATCGCTGTTATAAGCTGACACTTTTTTTTTCATCCGTTTCTTTAATGACAGCATTTATCTGTTCTACATTGTTACGCTCTTTACTTTAATATCATGCCATACCACATATTCTTCATGTTGTAGTTGTTGTATTACTCTATCCCATAAAATCCCATTTAACATTAATATTGCTTTTCTTGCGTTTGTGTTCTCCTGCAGCAGTGTTCTTCTTCCTGGATGTCGCATTCTAAATATTTTTCCTTGCAAAATGGCTTCTAGGAGGGCATATCTGGATTTGTTTCGCATAATGTAACCGAAGTATTTTAACTTTCGAGATTTGATCGTAGTCAGTACCTCTCGGTTTTTCTTCATTCTTCCGAGGACCTCGTCATTTGTGACTCGGTCAGTCCAAGTGATCTTAACTATTCTCTGATATAGCCACATCTCAAATGCTTACAATGTTCTGCACCTTTCGTCGTTCAAGGTCCTCGATTCAAAAAAGTTAAGAGAATACGTAGCATCGTAGGTTTCTTATTTTTATACCAAGAGAGAGGTGGCTCTTGAAAAAGGCTCCCATCCGGTTGAAGGTGGATCTAGCGTTTTTCCGATGTGCGCCCTTATAGTCGTCGCCAGTTAACTTGGCGAGACGCACAAACCCAAAATTGCAGAGTGGCTTAGGGGATGGTCATCAGTCTCTGTGACGTTGTGCGTATTCTGTCGCCAAGTTAACTGGCGATTGCAGTAACTCTTGGTGGTTGGTCCATTCTTCATTTGTTATGGTGCCGAGGTAGTTTTAGTGCGTCACTCTTTCTGCTGGGGTGTGGTTGATAGAGTTGACCTTTTTGGTTATCTTCTTTTTAATTACCATGAGCTTTGTTTTCTTTACGTTTATATTGAGTCTGTAATGCTGACTAATATGTGATTTTGTTCTTAAGAACTTGTAGGTCTTTTAGGTTGTCCACAAATACTGTGGTGTCATCTTAGTCTGGGCTGATTATCGGAGAATAGGCCATTTTTGGGAAAAGTTATTTATCAGCAATTTTATTGCTGGAATCGAATTATAAGATCCTATATATTAATAATATAGGTATGCAAAGTCCTCAGATAGTGTGCTACTTTTTTTATAAACAAAATGGCGCCCGAAAATCGTGTTTTTTTCAATTATTGCTCTATAACTCCGAAGATTTAAACTTTACGACAAAAACACTCAAATAAAAATTCACCGTGATTAAATTCTGCATAGAGACGTGTTTTTCTCGATCTGCTCCGACGAAAATTTTCCTCGGAAAACGCGGGTTTTCCCAACAAAATCTTTAATTTTCAAATAAAGTTTTAGATAAGTAATTATCTACCAATAATTAAATAATTTGGTGACTTAAAACCCTTCTTGGTTTAGATTATAGTTCCAGAAGCTGGTGAAAACTAAACGAATATTTTAGCAACAATTCAATTGTTAATTAATAATTTACAGTCGCAATAATAACCAAAATAATTATGATACACTGATCAAACTTTGAAATCTTATAAAGATGAGATGCCTATTTAATATTTTGTCGACAAAATATTATTTTTTTGCATAATCTTTAAATGTTTAAAAAATAGTTATAAACAAATTAACGTTTCTCAAAAAGTCTCTATTTTATTATAATTTTAAAAAATAGCTAAAATGCGCATTTCAAATATCTTGAAAATGAATGCATTAAAACTTTTTTGCAGCCATTTGCAAAAAAGTTATGAAACAGCAAAGTAAACATACGATTACTACGGTGTTTATAATTTTTTTTAATTCTTTCAAAGCGTAGAAGTGAGTTTAAAGTACAAGCTAATTATTTACAAAAAAATAACGATTATCAGTTTAATGGTTATATTTTAATTAAAGATTAAAAATATATTTTTTTGCAATTTACACGCGCGAAAGTGGAGTAATACAGTACTGTAGCTATAATTTTCACTCGGAGCGACGATCGGCCGCGCAACGTACACTTTTAATACACTACCTATGCTGCGTGTCAGTCGCTTCGAGTGAACATTTCAGCTCCGACTCTGTATCAGGCCTACTTTTGCGCTAAAAATTACAAAAAAAGTATTTTTAATCTTTGATTAAAATATAACCATTGCACTAATTTTTGACATTCTTTGTGAGTAATTAGATTGTACCATAGACTCACTTTTAAGCTTTGAAACAATTAAAACAAATTATAAACAACGGAGAAAACGTATATTTACTTTGCTGTTTCATAACTATTTTGCAAATGGTTGGAAAATTTTCTTAAAGCATTCATTTTCAAGACCTACGAAATACGCATTTTAAGTGTTTTTTAAAATTAGAATATAATAAACAACTTCTGAGAAATGTTAATTTGTTTATAACAATTTTTTTTAAATATTTAAAGATTATGCAAAAAAATGAAAAAATTATATTTTGTCGACAAAATATTAAATAGACATCACACCTTTATAATCTTTCTAAGTTTGATCAATGTCTAATGATTATTTTGGTTGTTATTGCGACTGTAAATTGTTAATTAACAATTTGCTAAAATATTCGTTTCATTTTCACCGGCTTCTGAATTTATAATCTATACCAAGAAAGCTTTTATTTCACCAAGCTATATAATTATTGATAAATAATTACTGGCCCAAAAAAATTATTTGAAAATTCGAGATTTTGTTGGGAAAACCCACATTTTCCGAGGAAAATTTTCGTCGGAGCAAATCCGGAAAAACATGCCTCTATGTAGAATTAAATTGGGGTGAATTTTTATTTGAGTGTTTTTGGTGTAAAATTAAAATCTTCGGAGTTATAGAGCAATAATTGAAAAAAGTACGATTTGTCGGCGCCATTTTGTTTATAAAAAAAGTAGCACACTATCTGCGGACTTTGCATACCTATACTAATAATAAATAGGATCTTAAAATTTTATTCCAGCAATAAAATTGCTGGTAAATAACTTTTCTTTGTACTTTACTAATTAGACTAGCGTATTATAACTATTTTTTTTTCAAAATTTAAAGATTATGCAAAAAAAAAGAAAAATTTATATTTTGTCGATAAAATATTAAATAAGCATCTCAACTTTATAATCTTTAAAAGTTTGATCAATGCATCATGATTATTTTGGTTATTATTGCGATCGTAAATTGTTAATTAACAATTGAATTGTTGCTAAAATATCCGTTTAATTTTCACCGGCTTCTGGAATTACAATCTGTTCCAAGAAAGATTTGATGTCACTAAGTTATTTAATTATTGATTAATAATTACTTACCTAAAACTTTATTTGAAAATTAGAGTTTTTGTTAGGAAAACCCGCATTTTCCGAGGAAAATTTTCGTCGGAGCAAATCGGGAAAAGCATATATCTATGCAGAATTTAATTGCGGTGAATTTTTATTTGGGTGTTTTTGTTGTAAAGTTAAAATCTTCGAAGTTATAGAGCAATAATTGAAAAAAATACGATTTGTCGACGCCATTTTGTTTATAAAAAAAGTAGCACACTATCTGCGGACTTTGCATACCTATATTATTAATATATAGGATCTTATAATTCGATTCCAGCAATAAAATTGCTGGTAAATAACTTTTCCATGAATTTTGCTAATTAGCCCAGAGTATCTGCATATATGATGTTGTTTCGCCGGTACCTGTTTAGTAGAATGCCTTTTTTAGTTTCGTGCAAAGCTTCGATAAATATTATTTCATAGTAGAGATTGAAGATTAGAGGAGGCAAAATACAACCTTGTCCCACTCCACGCATGATTTTCACCTATTCATTGTGTTCATCAACTCTGAAACTTGCGGCCTGATTCCAGTAAAGGTTTCTAATTATTTTTTCTTTTTCTCGTAATCAACCAGACATGAGTACCTATACGTTGTAATTGACGTATCTGCATCTCTGGAATAAAACTTATACTGAGTGGAGTGCCTCTCGCACCAAGAGCATTTATGAACCCAAACTGGTTGGGGGAACTTTGACGTTCATACAGCTAAATTCTCGTATGGGTTATCTTTAGGAACAATATAAGCGTGTTGATGTTACAAAATAGACATATTTTATTTGTATTCGTTGAAAATACTTTATTCATTTTGTTTTTATTTATTTCAGGAGGACGAAAAAGTCATCGAATTAGTAAACAAATACGGAGCCAAAAAATGGACTCTCATAGCCCGGCATCTCAAAGGCCGAATCGGCAAGCAATGTCGAGAACGATGGCACAACCACCTAAACCCGAAAATAAAGAAGAGCGCCTGGACCGAGCAAGAAGACGACATCATCTACAAGGCACATCAAGTCTTAGGTAACCAATGGGCCCGAATAGCGAAGCTATTGCCCGGACGGACCGACAATGCCATCAAGAACCATTGGAATTCCACAATGAGGAGGAAATACGAGTCGGAGAACCGCGATCATGGGGAGTCCAAGCGTGGGAGACAACGGAGGAATATGAGGCCCTCAGAGAACTTCTATTCCCATTATGGCCACCAAAGGACCCAAGAGACGCAGGTGGGGCAGGAAGGTTTTCCTGTAAAGAAAGAAAATTTAATCCTGAATCTACAGGATGAGGTATTTATAAGTAGTTGGAAAATGTGTGTAGAATACTTGAAATATGGAAATATTACATGCCTGATAGAAACAAATTATGTGACTGTTGCTACTTCACTAAATTCAATAGATTCTGTAGACATATATAGTTATTTTGCTAACTAGTGCGGAAAGTCATACTTTTCGGCACGCGATTGCAGTTTGCCGAACGACGCGAAGCGGAGTTCGGCAAGCAGTCGAGTTCGGAAAAGAGACTTTCCGCAAGGGTTAGGAACAATATTTTTTCTACGATCGTTTAAAAAATGACCAAATCTTAATCAATTAATTGAATTAAAAAATAACGCTAATAAGTTATAATAATCCCGAATTAAAGTCAATGCGGTGCCTAAATACCTGTTATGCAGTAATGAATGGTGTATATCAATACAGGTTTTAATATTTTAAAGTCATAGCAACGATGTCAAACAAAGCAATTATGTATTGTCAAAAAGCACGTCACACACTTTATCACACACGTATCTTTACTTACGAATTTTAAAATAATTCAGTGATTTAGATAGCATCAAGTGACGAAAAACTACCCCCATCTATTCTCGACGTTGTCAATAATCTTGATCTGTTACTGGAAAAATCAGTAAACAAGTACAAGAAAGAATACAAAAGTTTTATGAGTTGGTGTAAAGAAAAAAGTGTAAATAGCTTAAAAGAAGAAGTGTTTTTAGCTTATTTTATTAGTCTATCCAAAATCTGCAAACCAAATACTTTGTAGTCTCGCTATTCCATCCTTAAAGCAGTATTAAAAATTGAAAAAATGTCAATATAGGCGATTATTTTAAGTTAACAGCATATTTGAAGAAAAAAAAAAACGTAGAATTCACGCCAAAAAAGCAAATATTTTCACCAAAGAAGAAATTTCAAAATTTTTAAACTTACCTAATATTTAGTAATTTTGAGTTATACGTTATCTTCGAACTAAGACATGCGAAGCAATTGGGCATTAAAAGCACAATACAGTCGGAAAAATGAAAGAATACCCATGAACGAACATATAAAACACGCTGTATTTTCCTGTCACCGTGTCACGCAAAAAATTGGCCAGTGCAAGTACATATAATAATTATTGTTACATGTACTTGCACTGGACAACTTTTTTGTGACACGGTGACAGGAAAATACAGCGTGTTTTATATGTTCGTTCATGGGTATTCTTTCATTTTTCCGACTGTATGTATCTAAATTCAGTGCGGAAATGTAAAACTTTCCAAACTAAAACGCGTTCGGAAAAGTAGACTTTTTTGTACGCTCGTAGAAAAAAATGTTTTGCCGTGCCCTCTATAAAATAAAAAAGGTCGAAAGCTTTTTACCTTTCTCTTATATTTCTCCCTACCTGCTTCTCTCTAAATAATAATGCTTAAAACAGTGCTTATTCATTCACTGAGTGATCTACAAGGGGTGGGACGTTTAACAACTGTTCACTTCTCTTTCGTAAGTTACTCCGCAATTCAAAAACATATTCCGGTGTGCGCCACTTCTTTTTCAAAGGCGGTGGACATTGTAACTCAAAAACTACTCGACCAATCCACCTGAAATTTTGCTTAGATTTTCTTTAGACATTTCGTCAGGTAATAATAAATATTTTGATTTTCACCGTTTTGTTACAACGAATTTGTGATGTCCACCGCAAAATCCATTTTTTTTATGTCTGTAAAAAATTTGTCACCGTTCTCTATTTTTCAATAATTTTCCGTGAAATTTTTTTGAGTATTCTTTGAATTGTACTTGTATGCCTATTGAATTTAAAAATAAAATAATTGTACAATAGTTTAAAAAAATCACAAAAATGTGCTTGAAATGTTGATTTCAAACCATACCTTCCCCTTAAAAGAGAATAAAGTTCAGATACAAAATTTAACTACCCATCTAAATACCACTGCTGAAATCTGAATAAAAATATAATATTCATTAAAATATGTGAATACAAAGAGATATAGCGTGTTTTATATCATCATAAATAATTAATGATACGTGTATAGAAAAATTCTGTTCTTGCCATTAATCAACAAAACGTTAATTTAAAATTAATAACTATTTAGACAATATCTAATTTATATAGCGCTAAGTTGTTTATGATGAAGTCTACAAATAAACTAATTATCTCATAAGAATAATTATGCAAACACTGATCTTCAACATTAAATTAATATTTATTGACGGAAAACTCCATTTTACAATTAAAATTAAAAGTCAAAATTAAACATTGAACACAAGTTAACTTACATTACTTACAATTAAACTAACGACATCAAAAAATTAAAATCAAATTAAAATAATTCACGTGAAATAGTCCTTTTAAAAGCATTTAGTGTGACTCCCATAAAGTCTATATTTGGAAACTCATTTACACTAGAAACAATTCTATTTAAAGGCATATTTTCTGCATGACGTGTATTGCACGATCTAGCGGATAGCAAGGGACATCTTCTCAAATTCCTAGCTGGAACATAAAAATCTATGAACATCAACATGAGAACGTTTTTAATAATATATTAACAGTTTAAATAAAAAGTAATAGTTAATAAGCCGGTCTTATATCTTACACAAAATAGGTTCTTTAGTTAAAATGTTGACTTTAGAGTAGAAGATTAAAAAGTATTAGACCAATTACTTGCTATGTTTCCTGATTTACAACGAATTTACTAACATGCGGCGATATAATTTCGAACAGTACAAGACGTATAAAGAAGAAATAATAAAAGGTAGATATACAGTATCTTCCATTATAGGTAGGCTTTAGATGAACTGGTAATGTGTCAAGAGCAAATGAAAACTACCCACCAGACAGACAGACCCTATTAGAGCTACCAGTAGCAAATAGGAGGGGACCAAGACTGGTGGATGGTGTGGACGATAATACGAGGAAGATCGGTTCAGCAATGACTGGAGAAATATATTGCTGAAGGTCGAATTAAAATTGCTATGATGATAGCCAACGTCCGCAACGGACAAGGCACATGAAGAAGAGGAAGAAGAAGGTCGAAGCTCATCTAGGGCTGTGATATTACTGATGGTGTCGAACTTTGAAGACATGATTAATATTATTAGTATCAATAGGCACAAAGCTTATGGTCATTATTAAAAAAAAAAAAGATAACAGAAGATCATAACCAAATCCCTGTAAAAATAGTGACGCACTACAACTATCTTGGTACCATAATAAATGAAGAGTGGGCCAATAACAAAAGCTAGATCCACCTTTAACCGGATGGGAGCCTTCTTCAAGTGCCACAACCTCTTTCGTTGCCTCTACTAATAATTTGCAATCATAAAGTATCTAGTACTACAATTCAGAAATTTTTACACCCATTTCTAATGCTTCTACATGCTACCGACAATGCATGGAATACTTCTTATTTGAAATTACAAACTCTATTAAAAGCCTTATTCATATCAACAATTACCCGTTTACCCAGTTACACAACGTTGACGGCAGTATCATTTCCATATTTCACTGCTTGATTGATCATTTATTTTTGATTTTATTCAAATTCCATTAGCTTACTAGTTTTTAAACATTCTTTGTGGCAATTCTAAAAAGCATGAATGTAGTATTAGCATTAGTTTACAATAAAAAACAGGTTTTTGTTAAAAATTCTAACTGCTTATAAATACCTCCAGAAAGGGTATTGTCTTATATTTTTAAGAACCAAATTGGCAATAAATCTAGCTGATACAAATCGAATCAATAAACCTGAGTTTATTAGGTATCATGAGTTATATTTTACTGAAACTTTTCAAAAATTTCATTTAATAATAAACAAATCAATGGGGCTTCCTTCTCTTTAGGTTATTTCTATTCTTCAGGTTTTTATCCTGCCTCATGACACTATTAATGCCCTTTATTAATATTTGTCCGCACCGCAATAGTCCGGAATTAAACATATTTACCGGCAAAATCACGTCACTGTCACTAGATTTACATATTTTATGGAAGATAAACTCAGCAATTATTATTGTTAGTGTGTTGTGCGGAGAAAATGAACAAAATAAATTTCCAAAAAAGAAACGTAATAAATGGGTGAATTAGTTACTTTATTTGCTGCTACAAGTGCGTGCGTAACTTAATTCTCTCCAGCCATATATTTAATAGTACTAACTTCCATAGTTTTTCCTATGGCGGCCTTAGAAAATTTTCCTTTCAGTTTTACTGCACTATTTCTATCACACATTATACACTAGTCACTTCTTTCCACTGCGCCCATTCTTCTCTATATCTGTTGGAGATGTTACTATATATTTCCTATTGTACTGATACCAGTGGGAGACCTTGGGACTACAAAAGAGGAAGAGGCAGACCACAGATGAGATGGTCGGATGACCTAAAAAGATACGCAGGGACCAGATGGACAGCATTAGCACTGAACCGAGAAGAGTGGAAAAAGAAGGGGGAGGCCTACGTTCAACTTTGGACAAATGAAGGTCAATAGATAGATAGATCGATAGACTGATACCAGTAGCAGCACTGTTTAAATAATTATACGAGTTTTAAATCTTTCTCTTTAAGACCCCTTTGCGATTCTATTATTTTGGTTGCTAATTGTCTAAATGGGTTATCCTCTCATAATTCTTTTCATTTCCTTATTTGCAACTTTTGGGCATTATAGTTCTCGATATAATTTTTCATCTTTACTATGTACATCGTATTGTACAGTTTTGTGCTGTATTTAATAAATTTTAATTGGTTTGTTTTTCGATATATCGCAGCAGATATTCTAATTCCATTTATTTCAACGCTTTACTTTTGGCTTGTAACCAATTTCCCCTTTTTATATAACGTGTAACCCATTTAGGGAAACAATTCTATAAAATTTTAAGTTGTTAACCGATTTTAACCAATTTTATCTTTCGTTCATGTAACGACAACACTTTTTCTTCGTCAAAAATTGAGAATTTTTATTCGCGATTTTTTTTAATTCCCACGCCACTGGATTTTTAGAGGTTTTCAAATAGCTATGACAAAACCCGCACCCATCCAGTGGCGTACGCGTTTTTAATAAAAAATCGTTAATAAAAATTCTCAATTTCCAACTAACATAAAGTATTGTGTGACTAAGTGTGTCCTGGAAATTTGAATAAACCTTTTACATTATGTTCCGAAATAGACCTTGTATTACATGATATTTAAAGAAAAAATTAGTCAAAGTCGGTCAAGAACTTCAAATTTTCTAGAGGTTTTCTAATGTAAATGGGTCACACTATAATATATTGGTGTATCATAACAATTGCTTGCATGATGTACATAGTAGATGTTCATTTTTAATGTCTACATATGTGAAATTTTGTGTTTCTCTGTTAGTAATGTTTTTTAAGTTATATATGGATCATATTCTTATTTTAATTCTATGTTTTAGGATTGGACGGTTGAAATGTTTGACCATGCCAGCAGCCAGTCGAGTTATTCGACAGGGGCTCCAACGCCTAGCCCTACGCCGCAGATGTCTAGTGTCTACGAACGAATCAACCCTTCCCCACCTCAACAAGCTCAAAATTCTAACGAGCCCGTGTCTTTCAACTTCATCAGTATGTATGGAAACCAAACTTCACCTGTCAAATTGACGCCCATGAATGACGATGCTTTGTCAGACTTCGATATGGGCTTCTACCAATCACCTGGTGTCACTCCGTTGAAAACGACGAATAGGCACTTTATCAAATCAAGTAAGTTTGTTCTTAAATTATTTATTGTTTCAAATTAAGTACTTAGTGCAGTCTAAGGGCCTGCGCGCACTAGGCAGACAGGCTGCTTTCATTACAATCAATTATTGTGGTTAGACATGCCATAAGAAAACAGCTTCAGAACCTTTTTAAACCGTTTTATGGTTCTGAATCTATTTTCTTGTACCATTTGTTTGTGTACTATTAAGGAATTAATTAATTTGAATTTTAATTGATAATGCGTTAAAGGATATCGCATACATCTTATGGAAAATATAATGTCACTCAAATTCAATAAAATTTATACGAATAGATAGTTTTAAATTAACGGTCAAATCTTATCATTGCGCCAACTCTATATTTTCAATAATAAGAGCAGAAATTGATATAAATAAATCTGAAATCAAATGGGTACGTACATAAGTTAGAGAGAGAAAAAATATTTTAAAATACCCAAATTGTCGGTACTCCATAAATCAGCGGATTAGTTTCACTAATCCGCTTAGGCCCAGCGGGGTTTAAGCTCCTTTTGAATAGCACCCAGAGCAATAGTGACACTTTTACTGACCTCCAAAAATGTGATTTCGATAAACTTTAATTGCAATTTGCGCCGTAATTAATCATAATCAAGAGTTGGCGCAATGATAAGATTTGACCGTTAATTTAAAACGAATCTATTCGTATAAATTTTATTGAATTTGAGTGACATTATATTTTCCATAAGATGTGTGCGATGTCCTTTCGCGTTTCGAATTACCATTTCAGAAATCATACTAAAAAACGTACGGAAAAAGTACCAAAGGAAAACATCAAAATCAATATTATAGCTTGTATAAATGAATTCAAGTGTGCCCCTCAGCAAAATATGGTCAACCCTACATCAAACCAACATTAAACATGGTCTTATCAAAGCAGTCCAAAGTCTGTATAATAGAACCACTGCAAAAATTAAAACTGGATCAAGGATGTCTGAGGGATTTAAGGTCACGAAAGGATTGAAGCAGGGTTGTTGTATTTCGCCTACCCTCTTTAAAATTTATTTGGAGCAAGCACTCAAGCTGTGGAAAAGAAAATGTAATGGCATGGGAATCCACGTATTTTTTAAATTCCACTTAAATACGCAGTTTATTTTCGTCCTGGTTCAGAGGTGTTCACGTGGCCCACTGAAGACGTTTAGACACAGAAACAGCTGTCTAAGGGATGGTGGACATCGTCTGAATCGAAAGGAAACATAAACTGCCGTTCACTTTTATGTTTTAAGTAATTTTTATTTATTAATATTTATTTATTTATTCTACAGTCACAGTTTTTTGATTTCATTCTAACGCATTAAATTGTATGTGACAGAAAAAAACGCACGTCGGTGATTTCATTTCATCGGTGACATAACATTTATTCTAGTTGTCAATAGATGCCGCTATAATCGAAAAAAAAATTATTTACGAATTATATAATATATCTACGAATATAATCTGTACAATTTATAAAACTATACAAATCAAAGAAAATACCATTTTATAAATGCAATAAACACAATTTAAAACATGTATCAAGGATAAAAAAGTTTTGCATGTCTTTCGTTTGGCCTCTAAAGACGATTAAAAATTCAAATTATACCAGCCAGCCCAAAACGCGTTGTGGCGTCATCCGGTTATATGTTTACATTCTGTACCAACAAAGTAAACAAAAGTGTATATAATTTTAAATTGGACATTATAAACGTCAGTAGAAAATACAGTTATGTGACGTCACAAGTATTTTTGATCGTTTGAACTATTCATAGAAAACTTTTACTTTTACAAAATGGTTTTATTTTCCATAGTAAACCTTCTTTCCTTTCCTTCAAAAACTGTATCAAACTCCAATCTCAACAAACTGGTATATATATTATTACAATGACATACGATAAATGTCATTAGAATATAAATATTTTTTCTTTATTCTGCGCCGATGAGCTGGCCAAATATCCAAGTAGGTGGAGGCCAATAAACTAAAGAAGGAGAAGAAGAATATACCTAAATATAACCATAATCATAACTATATAATAAAACTATGTGACGTTACGGGTCGTTTGAACTATGTATTTTATACCGCAGAAGACTTTCGTCACAAGTGTTTTTGATCGTTTGAACTATTCATAGAAAAGTTTTACTTTTACAAAATGGTTTTATTTTCCATAGTAAACCTTCTTTCCTTTCCTTCAAAAACTGTATCAAACTCCAATCTCAACAAACTGGTATATATTATTACAATGACATACGATAAATCTCATTAGAATATAAATATTTTTTCTTTATTCCGCGCCGATGAGCTGGCCAAATACCCAAGTAGGTGGAGGCCAATAAACTAAAGAAGGAGAAGAAAAATATACCTAAATATAACCATAATCATAACTATATCATAAAACTATGTGACGTCACGGGTCGTTTGAACTATTTTATACCGCAGAAGACTTTAGATTTGTATTTCTAAGTTATTACGAGTTCTTGAAGCGTGAAATTTTGGAAATCTCATTAAACAAAACTGAACATTATTCTGTAATAAAAAAATGTGCAAGTTCCCTATTATATTAAAGGACACAAAATAAAAGGATTTTTCTTTAATTTCCAATGTTTATTTTTTTAGGGGGACCTGCTTCAACTTTAACCCAAAATACAATTGTACCTGTAACCAGCACCGTGAGCGTCTCACGTTCTACAACGCCTCCCATTTTGAGAAGAGGAAAATCTCGCAAACGAAGGGACAGCTCTGAAACCGAAGAAGTGGACGTCACCGAGCAACCTAATCCTCAGAAATTCGAAGTGGATTTCCTCGACACCGCCAAATCGTCATTCTTCAGTCCGTTAAGGAATGGAGCTTCCCCTATTAAGCAGCTACCTTTCAGCCCTTCACAGTTTTTAAATAGTCCTAACATCCAGAACCTTACCTTTGACGTAACGATGTCGTCGACACCCAAAGGACCTCAGAGTGCGCTGGTTTCGACACCGGTGAAGGATAGAGCGAGGCCTGTAAGTAAATCTTACATTATTCAACTAAATAGTTAAGGCTATGGGTACATAAATTCACAAATATTTTACGGCTATCCCTACTTTTTCTGTCTTTACACGGCAAATTACGTGTAGTAAAATTCTCACTGGTATGGAAACTGCAGATGTAAACATGAGGTGGACAGTGACATTGTCATTAGAAAGGTAGAGATGGCTATTTCGGTTTCGTTCAGTTTTTGAATGTTCTTGGATAACCTTTACTTGTATAAATGATAGGATTATTTTTTCACTAATTATGTATTCAGTGGTTACCATTATTTATATACTATACAAATAGTCGAAAAAGAAAAAAAGTTTATTAGCGGAAACAGAAGACCAACTTAAGATATGGATGAACATATTATCAGAAGAAAGTCACATGCTGTTAAAGTCATTCTTCAGAGTTCCCAAAGCTTCATATACCTGGGCAGAGAGCTAAATACTCAACTAGACCACTGAAAAGAAATCATAAGACGCATTGAAATAGCAAGGTCTGGTTTCATGAACATGCGTAAAATGCTCTGTAACCCCAAGCTATCAGAACATATTATCAGAAGAAAGTCACAGGCTGTTAAAGTCATTCTTCAGAGTTCCCAAAGCTTCGTATACCTGAGCAGAGAGCTAAATACTCAACTAGACCACTGAAAAGAAATCATAATGAAATAGCAAGGTCTGGTTTCATGAACATGCGTAAAATGCTCTGTAACCCCAAGCTATCAGTCACAAAAAGATTGAGAAAACTAAAGTGTTATGTGTGAATGTGTGGTCTCTATTACTATATGGTTGCGAGACCTGAACATTAAAACAGTATGACGTTAACAAATTGAATGTATTCGAAATGTGGATGAACCGCCGAATGTTAAGAATAAGATGGGCCAGCAGAACCACGAATGAAAAATTACTGAGAATAATAAACACACGTCCTCATCTGGTCAATACTATAAAAATTAGATAGACGTCATATCTAGGACACATAATGCGCCATAGGGAATTTGAGCAGCTCCAGGTAATATTAAATGGCAAGATCGAAGGTAAAAGGGGTTAAAGAAGAAAGAAAAAATCTTGGCTCCGAAACATCAGAGATTGGACCCACACAACAGTAAATGACTTAATTCATCAAGCCCAGAATAGAGAGAAATTTGCCATATTGACCGCCAACCTCAATAGAGAAGTCACTTAGGAAAATGAGCCGAAAATATCATTTTATTATTTTTCTTCGAGAACAAAAGGGTTAAAACCCTCCGTAAAAAGCGAAGCCTTTAATTATAAAATCTTAAAAGCATCTTTATTAAAATATGAAGCCAACATTTAATAATTCACTCAAGAAAATGGGCGGAATGCATGCATAAAACGTAGTAGATGCTATTGCTTCAGCAAATAGTACTACTTTGTAGCATTTTCTTTTACATAAAAGTAGGTGCGTTTGTTGAGAAGAACTTACTACACAACAGAAGTACCTACTACTGACCAGAAGTATCTACTAAAAAGCATAGCGCCAGCCGTGTCTTCATTACACCAATCGTGATGGAATTAGTTTTCCATGTGCTTGTGATTTGTGAATTCACATGTTTACATACCAAATTATTGGAATTGTACATGAGTAAAACAATTGTTATTTGTTAATCTTCTTCACAATTATTAAATTTTATTTGATAAAAGAATGACCCAAAAATAAAGAATCTTCTTCTTAGTTTGTAAATTTTTCTATGACACACATTCATAAATTCTGTCATATGGTAACAAAACAATACCTACGCCGAAGACGTCCACCCACCAACTTCACTTAAACTGAAGCAAAATACTACTAGACAAGCACATACTTCAAAAGCGTAGTACATTCTTCTATGTAGGCTGGTAAATAGTAGCAAATATTACGGAGAAAAGCAAATGCTTTTTAAGTGTAGTGAAATCTTCAAAAATGTAGTACGTACTTGAAGCATTAGCATTTACTACATTTTATGCCACCATGGGCACTTTACTTTATAGCTAAACTCATACCTATTTGCGGTTATCGGAACAAACTCTTATAAAATAATACTTTTTTTTTTAACTTTAATGACTTGAAATACTTGAATTTTCCATAAATAATATATAAACAATAACTTTTTATTAATTGTACGCCTTAAATCAATTATTATTTTTCAAATACACTATCAATACTATTTAATAAACAACTCTTTGATTGATTTTATTATCATCGTAAAAGCGTTAAAAAGCAGTAGCAGAATGAACTGCTATATCAAAATAGCAGGTCGGACACATCTCTACTTGTCACTGTCTTGAGTCTTGTCATAACATTATATTCGAATGAGTGCGTTGTATGACAAAGATAGCGAATGTTCGATTTCCACGGACATGGTCATTTTTTTCGAATCCTGAAAAAACTAATAAATATTTTTAAAAAATTTAAACACAAAATGAAAGACTAAATTATTATCGAGGGCCGAAAGTCCCTTAGAATATGTAAGAAGTTTCTTTCGAATGAGATATTTGAAATTAAAAATCACACTAAATTTTCTCTTAGTTTTTCACCCCTGTAACTTATTAAAATAAACATTATAGAAGTTCTCAGGGACTTTCGGCCCTCGCTAATAACATAATATTTCATTCTGCGTTTAAATTTTTGAAAAATACTTATTAGTTTTCTCAGGATTCGAAAAAAATGAATCCTCATTTGAATAGCATTGCAACCGAAAATACGTACCGATCCTCTTAATGTATTTTTGTGTTAGTTTCTCTTGAATGGTCGACTTGGACCAGTACTGGTCGGAAGGTTTAGGAGATGCACCGCCTGGATCTTTTTCCCGTTTTTGGTGTCAGTAAGGACAAAATTCACATATCTTCACAGTCGGAAAAGGAGTTAGACAGGGTTGCATACGGTCACCAGCATTATTTAACATAACATATTGTAGCGTGATTAGTGTAATTACTTCTAATTACAATAAAACTAGCGGTTCGTAATTTATATACGACTTTATTATTTATTTATACAAGTTTACTTTACAAACTTTAGCTTAAGACTAACTCTATTTACAAATATGTCCTATTTATATATGCGATACAGATATTCCAGAAATATCTATATATCTCCAGCTATGTCCATGTGACCGCTTGCACGTCATCGTCGCTGCATCGGCGTATCTCGAAACATCGATAGTGTTCTGTCTGTCCGGAGACGGGAGCTGGTATACGAGGGTAGGTCAATAATTATTTTGTTACACTGCTCCCCTCTTAAGATCTGAGCGTCCCGATCAGCAACTCTAGATGGCCCAGGATGGCGGAATCTACAGGATTCTCCAGCTCTGCATACACCCCTAGAAAAGAAGTAACAGTCTACTGTCTTTGAAGGGTATGACATCTTCGGGTTCATGCAACACACAGTAATCCGTACGCCAGTTTCTCTGAAGATCACTTCCAGCATGCTTCTCACAATCTTCCAATCCAGATTTTCTACTGCATGGCCAATTTTTGGTAAAGCCAAATCTTTGATGTCATAATTACAGACCATTTTCTTCAAATTAGTTAGAGCACGCCATATGTTCTCGTAGCTTGGCGTGTCCGTATAAGACTTCCTGGTCACTATATACAGCAAAGATCGAGGACCATCTTCCAATCGCAATACTCTTCCAATTTTAGGTTGTTGATTCCTTAACTCGTCCAGGCGGCCGAACTTTCTATTGAATACGGACGAGATTCCTTTAGTCATCTCGAGGTCTTGTGCAACACAGTGGGCTAGAGAGACGTTTTCTGGAACACCAAACAGATATTGCTGAACTTCTGTGGTCACGCCGAATCTAGCACTCTTTCTTTCTGCGTAATTTGACATAAATTGATTAAAACTTGGCTGTGCGACATCTTTCATCTCCTGTTGGAGGACTCGTGCTTCTTCTGTTTCATTTGAGCCAGCATATGGTGCAAGACGATTTATGTGAATAACTTTTGGTTTACCGTTTGGCAACTTCTTAATTCTATATATTACGTCATTTATTTTCTTCTTAACTTCATACGGACCTTCCCATTGTCTTTGCAGTTTAGGACACAAGCCTCGACGACGTTGCGGATTATAAAGCCAGACAAGATCACCTACTTCGAAGCTTTCATTCTTGCATCGAGAATCATATTGATCTTTCATTCTGTCACTGGCTATCTGGATGTGTTGTCGGGCAAGTTCATGAATGTTGTTCATTCGTAATTTCAGGCGGTCAACGTAGTCTTCGCCTGCAACATGTTCCTCGGAAGGTCCGCAGCCAAACTCTAGGTCGCAGGGCAACCGAACTTCACGACCCAACATCAGGCAGGTTGGTGTTTGACCTGTAGTTTCATTTACGGCCGAGCGGTAGGCCATCAGGAATAAATGAATGTGTTGGTCCCAATCTCGCTGATGTTCAGATACAACTTTGGACAAGTGTTTACCCATCGTTCGGTTCATCCTCTCGACCATCCCATCTGATTGAGGATGCAGGGGTGTTGTTCTGGTCTTATTGGCACCAATCAATTTACAAACGTTTTGGAAAAGAGCTGACTCAAAGTTTCGCCCTTGGTCGGAGTGGATCTCCAAGGGAACACCAAATCGGCTAAAGAATTCTTTAACAAGTACCTCTGCAACGGTAGCAGCTTCTTGATTTGGTAATGCATAGGCCTCAGTCCATTTTGTAAAATAATCCATGGCTACCAGGATGTATTTATTTCCAGCATCGGTTTCTGGAAATGGACCTGCAATGTCGATAGCTACTCTTTCCATAGGACTTCCAACATTGTACTGTCTCATGGGTGCTCTCTTTTTACCAACCGGACCATTACCGGATGCACACGGTTCACATTTTCGGCACCATCTCCTTACATCATCTTTACAGTTCACCCAATAGAACCGTTCTCGAACCTTTTGCAGAGTCTTCGTAATACCAAAGTGTCCACCTGATGTACCGTCATGCAACTGACGCAATACTTCTGACACTTTACTTTTAGGTACAATTAACTGAAGCTTAGATTCTGTACCATCATCGTTCTCAAAGGTTCTGTACAGAAGATCATCTTTTAGTACCAGGCAATTCCATTGGCTCCAGTAGGCCTTGACTTCTGGACTACATGCACTAATGTTCTGCCAACTAGGTCTCTCACCTTGCCGCATCCAATCCAATACTCTTTTTATACATGGATCATCTTCTTGGGCGTCTTGTAACTGTTGGGGCTGCCATTGCTCATTAATTACGGTGGTTCGTCTCACGGGGCAAAATCGTTCCTCTAATTTGGCACAGTGATTACAATTCGCACTGCATGGTCGTCTCGAAAGGGCATCAGCATTTGAGTGAACTCTTCCGGCCCTGTGTTCTATCTCGTAATCATATTCTTGTAATCGTTCTAACCATCTTGCCATCTGGCCCTCTGGATTACGGAATTGTATGAGCCATTTTAGAGCAGCGTGATCGGTGCGAAGAAGGAACTTTCTGCCATACAAGTATTTATGGAAATGTTCGCAAGCCTTCACTACACCCAGCAGTTCTCTTCTGGTAACGCAATAGTTTCTTTCCGGTTTCGACAGGACTTTGCTGAAATAAGCGATGACTTTTTCCTGTCCGTCCTGGATTTGGGAGAGAACAGCTCCTATAGCACTGTTGCTAGCATCGGTATCCAAAACAAATTTTCCTGCCTGTCCCGGGTAGCTTAATATCGGTGCACTGATCAGAGCCATTTGTAGTTGTTCGAAAGCTTTTTGGCACTCTTCACTCCATGTATATTCTTTGCCCTCCTCCGTCAACTTTGTTAGGGGCTTGGAGATATTGGCAAATCCTTTGACAAATCGTCGGTAATATGTACATAGGCCAAGGAAACTTCTAATTTCATGTTTATCTTTTGGTACTGGCCAATCTTTAATTGCTTCAATCTTTTCGGGATCAGCTGTTACACCATTACTCGATACAATATGTCCCAAATACTTAACTTCTCGTCGAAACATGTGACATTTCTTCGGACTTAACTTCAAGTTCGCTGCCCTCAATCGTTGAAAGACTTCTATTAGATTCTTGGCATGTTCATCAAAGGACCTTCCAACCACAATTACATCATCCAAGTAAACCAGGCATGTTTTCCATGTTAGACCTCTTAAAACTGCCTCCATTAATCTTTCAAATGTGGCAGGGGCATTACATAAACCAAACGGCATAGCCGTAAACTGCCAAAGCCCTGATCCTATCGAAAATGCGGTTTTCTCCCGATCGGCTGGCTCCATGTCTACTTGCCAATATCCACTTTTTAAATCGAGTGTGGAAAACCAACGAGAACCGGAGAGAGTATCCAATGTATCGTCTATTCTGGGCAAAGGATAACTATCTTTTTTTGTTACCGCATTGAGCTGGCGGTAGTCGATACAAAAACGCGTTGAACCATCTTTCTTCTTTACCAGAACTACTGGTGATGTCCATGGACTGTTCGATGGTTCAATTACCCCTTGTTTGTCCATATCCTTGATAATCTCTTCGGCTTCATCTCTTTTCGCAAATGGAAGTCGTCTAGGCCGTTGTCTGATTGGCTGAGCGTCTCCGGTATTTATTTTATGCGTTACTATGCTTGTTTTGCCCTTATCCTTCTTATCAATAGCAAAAACATCTTGATACTCTATCAGCATAGACCTTACTTTTTCCGTTCGTTCATAGTCAAGGTCTTGGCATCTTTCAATGATCATCTCGACAAGGTCTTTTGGATACTTTGACTTTGATGATTTCTCATTGGTATTCATAGAGCAAATTGAAGCCACGGGAACACACTGTCCGATCAAAGCTCCTCTACTTAACTTAATAGCAGTTTCCCTTAAATTCATAACTCTTACAGGGATGACATCTCGAACTTTTACCAAAGTTTTCGCCGTTAGGAACTCGACATTTTCTACATCTTCGACCATCCTTAAACTTCCCTCTCGGCAGTGTCCATCAAGCATGGTCATCAGAATTTTCTCACTATTACCGGGTATGGTTACGTCGCATGTAGTTAGTAAGCGGATGACATCTTCTTTGTCGTCGTGAAAGGGCAACTCTTCACCGTTGATCCTGAGAACTCCATTTTGAACATCCAATATTGCCCCCACTTTTCGTAGTACGTCCATCCCCAATATGAACTCGTCGGAGATCTCGGGAATTAATACTTGATGTTCAACTGTGGTCTGGCCAATGGATACTGACATATTAGCCTCGCCATATGTATTAATTAGCTCACCAGTCGCTGTTCTAAGCTTTACTGTTGCAGGTGATAATTTATTATGGTCTCGTACTACATCTGGACGTGCGATAGTTCTCGTTGCACCTGTATCCACCAAAAATGATCTACATCTATTACTGATACGACCTTCGATGTATAAGTTGTGGATTCCACCGGAGGACGTAAGGTTGACAGTTACTATGGGGGCTCTAGTTCTCGAGGTCGGCAGTTGCCCCTTGGTGTCGACCCGCTCTAGTTTTCCGACGGCTGTACGATCTTCTTACAATTACGACGAATGTGGCCTACGTCTCCACAATTCCAACATCTAGGCTCGCGTCTCTTTGGCATCTGATTACTTAATACTCTCCGTATCATTTCCTCCAGACGTTCATCGTTGTGTTCGTCACTTTCTTCAATGGTTCTTACTCTATGGCCTCGTGAAGTTTGACTAGCCGTTTCGTGTTCCAATGCAATAGCAAGTGCTTCATCTAAAACTTTCGGTCTTGCTAGTCGTAAAGCTTTCTGTAGTTCATTATCTTTCAGCCCATTGACGAAGGTATCTACTGCAATTTCTTCTAAAACGCTGTCTGGCACCTCTGGATAAGCCAACCGCACCACACGAGCCACATCTGCTTCAAATTCTTGCAGATTCTCACTTGCTCGTTGACTTCTACTTCGCAGTTGTGCTTTGTATACTTGTTGTAGATGGGCATCTCCATAGCGTTTTTCTAGACGAGTGAACAAGGTCTGGTAACATTTTTCTTGACCCTTAGGAATTGATCTTAATATATCTGCAGCATCACCTCGCAAAGCAGCAGTCAAGGAAACAGCCTTTTCTTGTTCGGTCCAATGGTTGGCGGTCGCAATAGCTTCGAATTGTCTAAGGTATATGGACCAAGAGGACTTCCCATCGAATGGTGGTAATTTAAATCTCATATGATGCGATGTTTCGTCTCTCGGTGTTTCATCCTTCACTACAAGATCTAAAGCTACTGCATTAACTGATGGTTGTACTTTTGTATCAGTTATCATGCTCTCTAGTTGTTTGATCTTCTCTTCTAGCATTTCTTTATTGTCGTCTACACTTTTCTGTATATTATCGAATGTTCTGGAAACTTCTTCAAATTTCTCGTCGGTCTGTCTACAAACGTCTTTTATTACTTGAGAAACACTTTCAAATTTCTCATCGATCTTTTGAGAAACACTTTCAAATTTCTCGTTGTTCTGTCTAGAAGTTTCATCGATCTTTTGAGAAGTCTCCTCGATCGTTTCAGAAACAGTTTTTAATTTCGATAAGATTACTTGTTCTGCTGACTGGAAGTGGAACGTCTCTGGGTCATCTCCGTTCTTCGTGAGGACATCCTTGAGTCGTGCTTGTAGGACTATCTTGCACCCACTGCTGTCTAATTCGTACTCTTCTAATTGTTCACGGAGCTGTTTTATGGTCAGTTCTTGTAGCAACATCTTTGGTCGGCACACACGTACTTTTCAAAATGTCTAAGTCTTTCCGAATACCGAACAATCAACGCACTTCAATTATTAACGACGAATAAAGTTCAAAAGTCTTTTAAAAGTCTTTCCGAATACCGAACAATTAACGCACTCCGATTATTCTCGACGAATAAAGTTCAAAAGTCTTTTTTTTACTTTTCATTTATTTACACTCCACACCGTTAACACCACTGTAGCGTGATTAGTGTAATTACTTCTAATTACAATAAAACTAGCGGTTCGTAATTTATATACGACTTTATTATTTATTTATACAAGTTTACTTTACAAACTTTAGCTTAAGACTAACTCTATTTACAAATATGTCCTATTTATATATGCGATACAGATATTCCAGAAATATCTATATATCTCCAGCTATGTCCATGTGACCGCTTGCACGTCATCGTCGCTGCATCGGCGTATCTCGAAACATCGATAGTGTTCTGTCTGTCCGGAGACGGGAGCTGGTATACGAGGGTAGGTCAATAATTATTTTGTTACAATATACTCTGAGAACGAAAGGCTTCATGACATAGAACTGGAAGGTGTCGACACCTTCATATAGTTAGGCTCGCTGCTAACTAAAGATAACAATGTCAGTGAAGAAATTAAAAGAAGAATAGTGCTCGCCAATAAGTGTTACTATGGCTTAAGAAGGCAGATGGCCTCAAAAATACCTAGAAAAATTAAATTGACTGTATCCAAAACACTAATAAGACCAGTGCTAACATATGGTTCAGAAACTTGGTCACTTACACAGAATGACCAAGAACTGCTCAAACGTTTTGAGCGAAAAATCCCAAGACGAATATATGGAGGCATAAAAGAACAAGGTTTGTGGCGCAGGCGTTACAACGTTGAGTTGTATAGAAGTTTTGGAGAACTGACGTTGTAAAATTCGTTAACGTAGCACGCCTTAGATGGATAGGTCATGTAGTCAGACGAGAGGAAGATGCCGTAGTTAGAAAACTTTTTGACCGAGGAGGACCGATAGGACAACGAGCAAGAGGAAGATCGAGACTTAGGTACCAAGACAACCTAGAAAATGATTTGAAATCTATTGTAATTAGAGCATGGAGAAGAGTTGCCAGAGACAGGGGCGAATGGAGGATTCTTCTGAAGAAGGCTTTGGCTCATAAAGAGCTGTAACGCCACTGATGATGACGATACTCTGAAAACATCTTTAGAGAAACCTTGGACGAATCAGAAGATGGTATTGCAGCAATTGGTCGACTTATAAATAATATTAGATATGCAGACGATACAGTGCTGGCAGACAGTGAGCAAGGGCTCCAAAGAAGGATAATGTTGTAGGAACGTGTAACAAATATGTATGGCCTAAAACTAAATTGTAAGACGACAAAAATAATGATCATGCCGTTAGATAGAGTGGAGTAAATATGCTATTTGGGCTGCAATATTAAGGATATTTGGGATCATAGTTACGAAATAAAAACTCGCATTGAAAATGCCAGAAGCTTCTTTAACGGTCTTAGGAGTATGTCCTACAACTTGTCCCGAAACAGGTCGATTTTTATTTTTAAATTACGATATTTTCGCATATATTTCATAAGAGTGACGTCATGCATATGGACGTGATGACGTAATCAATGTTTTTTTTAATGAGACTAGGGATCGTGTGATAGCTCATTTGAAAGGGTATTCAATTCTGTATTTAGTAATATAAATATTAACATAATTGTTTATACAGTGTACATTTGAAATGTGGTACTAACGTCGTATGTTACGGGTCTCATATACAGGGTGAGTCATGAGGAACTGTACATACTCCTACCTCGTATAGAGGTCCCTATGGGGAATAACAAATGACCATTAAAAAGTGTCTGCTCCCATTGTTTAATAATATACAGGGTGAGTTTCGCATTTTGACAGAAATTTATATTCGTCATAATTTTTGAACGGTCAGATCGATGTGTCTCTTATTTTGGTCAATCGTTACACTATTACCACCTAATCAACTGATTTATTCAAACTAGAAAAATATCAGGTCCGGCTTTAAAAAAAAATTAGTTCGTTTGGGTCTTAGAAAAAATTTCACCCTGTATACGCTTTTTGAAAACTCTAATATGAATTTTACAAATTAGACAAATAGGCAATTAAAATGGCATATTTATTTTTTTCCGCACACGATTGCTTAATTTTTTATAAATAAATCAAATTTGATTATGAATTAAAAGTTTGGTAAAGTCAACCATAGATTTAACAAAATTAACTTTTATTACCAAAATTAATTTTTTTTGAACAAATATTTAATTTATGTTACCACCCAATCAACTGATTTATTCAAACAAGAAAAAAAATCAGGCCCGGATTTAAAAAATAAGTTCGTTTTGGTCTTAGAAAAAATTTCACCCTGTATACCCTTTTTTAAAACTCTAATACCTATGAATTTTACAAATTAGACAAATAGGCAATTAAAATGGCATATTAATTTTTTCCCCACACGATTACTTAATTTTTTATAAAAAAAAAATCAAATTTACCTATGAATAATTAAAAGTTTGGTAAAGTGAACCATAGATTAAAAAAAAATAACTTTTATTACAAAAATGAATTTTTTTTGAACAAATATTTAATTTATGTCACCACCCAATCAACTGATTTATTCAAACTAGAAAAGAAATATTTAATTTATGTCACCACCCAATCAACTGATTTATTCAAACTAGAAAAGAAATCAGGATTGGCATATTTATTTTTTTCCGCACACGATTGCTTAATTTTTTATAAATAAATCAAATTTGATTATGAATTAAAAGTTTGGTAAAGTCAACCATAGATTTAACAAAATTAACTTTTATTACCAAAATTAATTTTTTTTGAACAAATATTTAATTTATGTTACCACCCAATCAACTGATTTATTCAAACAAGAAAAAAATCAGGCCCGGATTTAAAAAATAAGTTCGTTTTGGTCTTAGAAAAAATTTCACCCTGTATACCCTTTTTTAAAACTCTAACATGAATTTTACAAATTAGACAAGTAGGCAATTAAAATGGCATATTAATTTTTTCCCCACACGATTACTTAATTTTTTATAAAAAAAAATCAAATTTAACTATGAATAATTAAAAGTTTGGTAAAGTGAACCATAGATTAAAAAAAAATAACTTTTATTACAAAAATGAATTTTTTTTGAACAAATATTTAATTTATGTCACCACCCAATCAACTGATTTATTCAAACTAGAAAAGAAATCAGGCGGATTTAAAAAATTTGTTCGTTTGGATCTTAGAAAAAATTTCACCTTGCATACGTTTTTTGAAAACTCTACTATGAATTTTACAAATAAGACAATTGTAGGCAATGAAAATGGCATATTTATTTTTCCCCACACGATTACTTAATTTTTTATTAAAAAAACAAATTTGACTAATCATAAAAAGTTTGGCAAAGTTTTTGCATAGATTTAAAAAAATTAACTTTTTTTACAAAAATTAATTTACAAAAACAACGTTTTTCTTAAAATTAAAAGTTTTACAATTTTTTTTTACTATAAAACGTCTAGATCTAAAACTCCCCATAACACTTCTTTTGGACTCTATAGTTTAACATAGACGTGATCAAATTGATAAATTTTAAATTTTTCCACCTCATTTTTGCGATTTACAAGTTTGCAACTTTTACAAGAAGAAGACTGAAAGTCTACAACAATTTTCATAGTTTTCAAAATGGTAAGAGATATGTGCTGTAATAATTTCAGAAAAAAAAAATATTAAAATGGAACAGAGTTGTAGCGAGTTAAACAGTGAGTTCATTTTTTTTCATTTTTAGGTTAAAATTCCGATTTTGACAAATTTTATTTTTTAATAAAAAATTAAGTAATCGTGTGGGGAAAAAATAAATATGCCATTTTAATTGCCTATTTGTCTAATTTGTAAAATTCATATTAGAGTTTTCAAAAAGGGTATACAGGGTGAAATTTTTTCTAAGACCAAAACGAACTAATTTTTTAAATCCGGACCTGATTTTTCTCTAGTTTGAATAAATCAGTTGATTTGATGGTAACATAAATTACTTATTTGTGCAAAAAAAATAATTTTTGCAATAAAAGTTAATTTTTTTAAATCTATGGTTCACTTTACCAAACTTTTAATTCATAGTGAAATTTGATTTTTTTATAAAAAATTAAGTAATCGTGTGCGGAAAAAAATAAATATGCCATTTTAATTGCCTATTTGTCCAATTTGTAAAATTCATATTAGAGTTTTCAAAAAGCGTATACAGGGTGAAATTTTTTCTAATGCCCAAACGAACTAATTTTTTTAAAGCCGGACCTGATTTTTTTCTAGTTTGAATAAATCAGTTGAGTAAATGGCAATAGTGTAACGATTGACCAAAATAAGAGACACATCGATCTGACTGTTCAAAAATTATGACGAATACAAATTGCTGTCAAAATGCGAAACTCGCCCTGTATATTATTAAACAATGGGAGCAGACACTTTTTAATGGTCATTTGTTATTCCCCATAGGAGCCTCTATACGAGGTAGGAGTATGTACAGTTCCTCATGACTCACCCTGTATACACCACACAACTAATATTACTATTCTCCAGAGGCTAAGAAAAGACAAAGAAATTATTTGCAATTTAACCAATAATGAACAAAATAGAAGATCCGATTTTAACTATATGGGGTAGTCCACTTAAGTAAATTTTTGATTAAAAACAATTTACAACATAATTTTTTTGAAATAATTTGAATTCTTCAATTATTTGTTTCGATGCCAGTGACAACTGCAGAAACAGAACGATGTGTCTCTGCATTGAAACGTATCAAAACATGTTTTCAATTAAAAAAAAAATTATTCAAAAAATTCCAAATTTTACTGAATTGGTTATCGAAAAATTTTTCTAAAAAAAAAACAGGCAACTTGACTTTCGTTACCAAACTTTCTTGTAATATTATTTAAACACTAATTTATAATTTTAAGTCAAACAAATACATTATTTATTGTAATTTTTTAATAATATTCTTTGATTTTTACAATTTGACGACACTCAAAAAATTTTACCTAGGGCCTCAAGGGCTTTTTCTATCATAATATTATGTGTTCACCCCCCGTACTTTACACCAGGCGCCGCCACTGGTTATACAGCATCGTCAGGCCTACAAGAAACAGGCTAAAACAGTATTGTGTGTAAATAACAAAGATACTGAAAAGTTTATATAACGATACAAACAGTTATTAAGGTAGTAGAGGACTTTATTAGTTAACAATAGGTGTACTTTAAGTTAAATTAGATTTCAAAGTTAGAGTTGGTACAAAACCTCGTGAACCTTGAAAATGCGTATGTATAACCGAAATAAAATGAAGCCAAAAACATACGACTATTTTATTTGCTGCGAATTGCGCGACAGGGTCCCATCTGCACCCTGATATTTTCAGTAATGTCGGATTCAATCGTTTCGTTCGTATATTGACGTCACCAAATGAATGAATTAGGTTCACGAGATTTTGTAACAGCAATAACTTATAAATTTTAAGAGTTGACCAGGTTCACTCTGATGTTGACTGTCCGTGTTGTTGTAAAATAATGTATTTGACAGTTGAAAAATTGAACAATTGAATAATTGTAATTTTTCAACTGTCAAATACATCAGTTTACAAAAACAACTCAGACAGTCAACGTTAAAGTGGAGCTGGTCAACACTTAAAATTTATAAGTTAACTTCTAAATCTAATTTAACTTAAAGTACACATATTGTTAACTAATAAAGTCCTCTCTACTACCTTAATAACTGTTTGTATCGTTATACACACTTTTCAGTATCATTGTTATTTACCCTACACACAATACTTATATGTTTTTTAGCCTAAGTTTCTTGTGAGCCTAACGATGCAGTATAACTTGTCTTCTTCTTCTTCATGTGCCTTGTCCGCTGCGGACGTTGGCTATCATCATAGCAATTTTAATTTTGTTTGCGGCGTTTCTAAATAACTCTATAGATGTTAGTCCAAACTTGTAAATAGCGAAATCGGTCACCCCATCTTACTTTAAATGTAATAAAACCAATTTAAAGGATTGTGAGTAGAGAACCTTTCTTTCCCTACCATACATGAATATGTGCTCACACCAACAACAGTTTCATCATCAACAGAAAATTGGCTTACTTCGGCCACATTATGCATAATAATAAATACCGACTTCTACAGTTGATTCTACAAGGCAAAATTGAGGACAAGAGAGACCTTAGATGTAGACGTGTAACCCGGCTGACCATTCTTAGGAAATGGACTGGTGTCTAACGTCAACTGATCTATTTCGTACTGTTTTGAATAAAATAAGATGGGTCAATGTGGTCGCCAACATCTCTAGAAGATAGGCACCTTTACAAGAAGGACAAATCAGAACAGAAAAAAGCTTGCTACATTTCTTAAAAATAATATTTTTTGTTGTTGCAGGATCGAGATTACAGCCCACTTAGCACGCCGCGAGGTCCATCATCGATATTAAAGGCCGAACCCACCGCTTCCTGCTCGACGACGGATGTCACCGCGACGCCAAATAAACGCTTCACCAGTGATACTCCTCGAACACCCACACCCTTCAAGAAAGCCCTAGCGGATTTGGAAATGAAGTCCGGGCCGATCAAAAACCTTCCTGACACCCCATCCTCAAGATTGGAAGACATCACGGAGATCATGAAGAAAGATCAAGACAGTTCCCACTACGAAACGGACACCAGCGTCATGGTCACTGTAAGTTTTTCATTGATTTTTGTGTGTATGTGTGTCTTACTAAAATACGGGTGGTTAAACCAAAAGATATTTGCTTTTTTATGGTTTATAGTAAATATTAAGATTTTATACAGATCAACATTTCATTTTGGTTTATTTTCTTTACAGTTTTGCAAATATTCAATATATTTTAAAATGTTGGTTAAAATCCCAGAATAATATATTAGTACGTTTAAGATTTAGTCAAATATTGAAATATTTTTGGGAAATAAATTATTTCTATGTTCTTACTAATCTTAATAAAAATCCAAATGAGGAGAATTATAAGCCGCTAAACAACTTTTAGTTATAATAACAGCTTTTTAAAATAATCTTTTTTGAACTTTCAATTGTGGCTTTATGAAAAATTAATACATGAAAATAATTTCTATCCTTGTGGGATCGGTACTCACCGAAGGCATCTAAACATCCCGTATATGTATTTGGAACCTAGAAGTTTTCTATTGGTTCTTTGCAGCACGCGGTCATATTTTAACCAATAGGCGGCGAGGTTCCAAACGCATATACGGAATGTTATTCGGTGCCAAATTCATATACGGAATGTTAAATATTCGTACACCGAAAAAGATAAGTTTTTATTAGAGTCTGTTAAAAGGAGATTAATTTTAAAATACTTGTTACTGTATTATTAAATAAAAATAAAACAATTATAGTATTTGGAATGTTATTTTGTGTAAATTTATATGCGGAACGTTAAATATTCGTAGACCAAGAAATAGGACTTTTTATTAATCAGTTAAAGAAGACTGATTTTAAAATACCTATTTTGTTAATGTATTATTAAAGAAAACTAAAACAATGATTACCTATATGGAATGTTATTTGGTGCGAAATTCATAAATGGGATGGTATAGATTTGAGAGATATATTTATTTATTTGACTAAGCTTTCGCTTTCTCAGAATTTTTAATGACTTGCACGTGTTATTTAGTATGTTTAATTCTTTAATAATACAAAAAACGAATAAAGTCCTTTATAAAAGGTATATATTTAAAATCCCTAAAAAGGGCTACATTACAGAACCAGTTTTCGATTGGTTGACCAATCATCAACAGTGCATTCCTAAAATGAATATAACCTGATAAAATGATGCAAAGGTTTTAAAAGTTTGACTACGGTTAGAAAAAGTTGTAGGTTATACTCACGTGACCTTACCTTGCTAACCACCAAAATATAGTATTACAAATTTTATTTACATATATTACATAATTACAAATATTTTGTTTTATTTTTATTTAATAATACAGTAACAAGTATTTTAAAATTAATCTCCTTTTAACAGACTCTAATAAAAACTTATTTTTTTCGGTGTACGAATATTTAACATTCCGTATATGAATTTGGCACCGAATAACATTCCGTATATGCGTTTGGAACCTCGCCGCCTATTGGTTAAAATATGACCGCGTGCTGCAAAGAACCAATAGAAAACTCCTAGGTTCCAAATACATATACGGAATGTTTAGATGCTCACCGGAGGGACCGCAGACGTTCGGATACAATTAGCATCTCTTTGTAAAGACAAGGAAATCGACTTTACTAAGTAACAAGATATTTACTCAACACACACTACACGTTACACTATAACCTGATTGCTAAATCAACTGTACCATGCCAATAGAGTTGTCGAGGCATCTAAACTAAAAACAATTGTGGCGTAATCCCATATAAACATATTTAACTTAGACAGGCCACAAGAAAAGGATTATGAGACGACTTTTGAATATTACCTATCAAATACTTCAAAAGATGCACGCCAATTACTCATCTGTTGACGTCAGGGATTGTAGTACTTCACTAAGGCACCAATAACGAATTTGGAGATATTTTATATAGTAAACATGTAGAACGTTCTTTTTAAAGCAATGTTATCATCAAAAAGATTATAGACTATTAGTGTTAAATGAGTTACAACAGACAATTATTTAATGTTTGAAATTTAGTGTTCACCAAAGGACACCGCGCACATCTTATGGAAAATATAATGTCACTCAAATGAAATAAAATTTAAATGATTAGATTGGTATCGAAATTACAATTATTTCATATCATTGCGTCGACTCTGAATTTTGATTAATAACGGCGTAAATTGATATAACTAAATCTAAAATCAAATGGAAATATAAATGAGTTACAGAGAGAAGATATTCTGTGAATCGCCAGTTCATAAAACTGGCAGAGGGTTATTGTTATTTTATAGATAATAAAGTAGGTATAATTTGGTCAGTCGTACAAAAGTATATAGTTCCTCTAATCGCCTTAGTTCCCGCTGGGTTTCAATAGCCAGTAGATTATAGTATTTTTCAATGAAAGTTTTATGGACTTCAAAAATGGGATTTCGATAAGCTTTAATTAAAATTTACCCCGTTATTAATAAAAATTCAGAGTTAGCGCTTTAAGAGGAAACAGTAGCGATCAACAGGTAGCGAAAACGCGTTCCAAGATTGCGGCTGTATTTTGAATATTTTTTCGAGATATTTGGCATACGTATTCGTAATATAATAAATAATGGCGGTACAGAGCCCAATTTGAAAAATATATTAATACGTGGAAATTACTCTGTAATTAAATACAATATTAAAAAAAGGAGCCTGTACCGCCATTAAGAAGAACAAAAAAATACACTTTCTTCAAATAGACTTTTTTATCCGATGCCTAGATTTTGTGTCATTTTGGAACTACTAAAAATTTTTATTTCATTAGTAGTTCCAAAATGACACAAAATCTAGGCATCGGATAAAAAAGTCTATTTTAAGAAAGTGTATTTTTTTGTTCTTCTTAATGGCGGCACAGGCTCGTTTTTTTAATACTGTATTTAATTACAGAGTAATTTCCACATATTAATATATTTTTCAAATTGGGCTCTGTACCGCCATTCTTTATTATATTACGAATACGTGTGCCAAATATCTCGAAAAAATATTCAAAATTACAGCCGCAATCTTGGAACGCGTTTTTGCTACCTGTTGATCGCTACTGTTTCCTCTTAATAAGAAATGTTTGTAATTTCGAGAGGAATCTATTCATGTAAATTTTATTACATTTGAGTGACATTTTATTTTCCATAAAATGTGTGCGATGTCCTTTAACATAGATATTAAAATCCAATAAGTTTTTATAGCGAAATTTAACTTTTGGGTTACTTCGTATAGCATTATGATCATACAGGGTTGAAAAAGTCTGGCAACACGTTATTTTCTCGGAAACCGCTAAAACGATTTTTATAGATTTTGGTGGGTAAGCGTCTTTTAATGCGGCCGATATTATAGTGGTAATTACATTGTTGTCAAATCTTCCAGTTTTCTGGAAATCTAATGAAATTTCTTATTTCAAATAGAACACCCTGTATATTTTTTAAGTTTTGGAATCGTCACTGATTATCTTTCATATGATATTCCCTATACCTCAATGCCATAATTTCGGAGTTATTGCTACATTTATTAAAAAAAAATTAACAATTTATAAAAATTAATATTTTCAGCCCGGGTAGACATTATTTTAGGTTCTTTGGATCATTGGAAGCAAAAAAGCTCTTTTGTAATTTCTCTCTAAAGTTAATCGTTTTCGAGTTATAAACAATTTAAAACTGAAATAAACGAAAAATGACGATTTTCAAGGTTCAAAAACACAAGTAAATAAAATAATTTTTGAAATTACAAGACCTAAATTTAAGATCAAACCTTCAAAATATTGTTTTTTTTTAATTATTAATGAAACGCATATGAGAGAACGGGCAATCGGGCATTAACAACTAAAAAATAATATTTTAAAATGAAACAAGAAAAAATTGCTTATCGGTAACTGATAAAATAAGGCTTGAACTTGAATTTAGGCACTTCGTAGTGTAATATTTTTTACTTGTGTTTTTGAACCTAAAAAATCGTCATTTTTTGATTTTTTTTTTCAGTTTTAAATTGTTTATAACTCGGAAACGATTAATAGAGGAAAATTACAAAAGTTCTTTTTTGTTCACAATGATCCAAGGAACCTAAAATAATGTCTACCCGGGCCGAAAAAATTGATTTTTATAAATTGTTTAAAAATTTTTTAAATATATGTCGCAATAACTCCGAAATTATGGCATTTAGGAATAGGGAATATCATATGAAAAATAATCAGTATCCCTTAAAATTCCAAAACGCAAAAAATATTCCATTTGAAATAAGAAAGTTCATTAGATTTCCAGAAAAAACGGAAGATTTGACAACAATGTAATTACCACTAAAATATCGGCCGCATTAAAAGACCCTTACCCACCAAAATACATAAAAATCGTTCTAGCGGTTTCCGAGAAATTACCGTGTTGCCAGATTTTTCGCAACCCTGTTTAAACATTTATAAGTAAATGAAGTGTTAACACTGTAGCAGACAAATAAATTGGAGCAAACTGAGCATTGTTAATGAGCTAGTTACGATCTTTTTTTGTTTAGAACGATAGTGGCTATATGACCGGCAAACGAAAAGGAGCTGCGTCTTCTGCAGCCGGCAAAGAAAACGTACTTCCTAGCAAGAGGGTGCGTAAAGCGTTGGCCCCCTCATGGGCTTCGTCCTCCTCCCAAATGAGCTCCTCGGATATCTCATTCGCAGTCGAGACTCCTGTAAGTAAAATAGAATCGCATGCTTATCAAACAGTATTTAAATGATTAAATTAGACAGATATCTGATATTTGTGTACGTTGAAATACATTTTCATTACAGTATATTTACGTTACAGTTTGTCTAACATAGGAACAAGTTTGAAAATCTTATAATCGTCATAAAGTCACATGGCGATTGTAAGATTTTTAAACTTGTTCCTACGTTTGACAAACTGTAACAATGAAGTGATATGTAAGGGTGATATGTACCGTTTGTCAAACATATGAAAAAGTTTGAAAATCTTACAATCGCCAAGTGGCATTTTCTCTTTCCTACGTTTGACAGACTGAAGCAATGTTGCCAAAATTTATAAAATTTTCTAGATTTCATTGAATATATTTTCCTGTATATATTTTGATGTTGGTAGTTATTAGACATTTAAATTTAAACAATTTCATCAAAAATGAATAACCCTTTTCAATTTCGTTGCAACACGAAACTACAGCCGCATCATATTCTAGTTCAATCAGAGAGTGCAGCAAGCACCTCTACCGGTTTCGAAACTTATTAGTCTCTCATCAGGAGGCACATATGCTGCTCTCTCTGACGGATTGCAACGAACGAAATGGCAGGGATGCCCTAGCGGCAACTGCTAGCAAAAGACTAAGTTTTCAATCTAATAGCACATAAAACAACACCAAAAAGGTGCTAGTCTTTTGCAAGCAGTTGCCGCTAGGGCATCCCTGCCATTTCGTTCGTTGCAATCCGTGACTGCACGCCGGGGTTTGTTCTGGTTGGGTCAGAGAGAGCAGCATATGTGCCTCCTGATGAGAGACTAATAAGTTTCGAAACCGGTAGAGGTGCTTGCTGCACTCTCTGATTGAACTAGAATATGATGCGGCTGTAGTTTCGTGTTGCAACGAAATTGAAAATGGTTATTCATTTTTGATTTACATGTTTACTCTGATTGGAGTACGAAGGGAACCATTCTCGTTGGAACTTTACCGCGCTGAGCAGATGGAACGTGAATTATAAATTGTAAAATTTACTCATCTTCTTTAGTCTCAGCATCCGTTATGGCTTGCAAATTGTAGAAGCCTCGGAGGTGTAACCAGAGAAGGTTCCCATTGTTTTCAATCTGGTGGGATGTAGAGTAATATTTTGGTATTGTTTCATGTGTTATTAGATTGAAAACTTAGTTTTTTTTAAACAATTTCATCTTTATTGACTTATATTTTAATTTTTTGCTAATTCTTAAATCCGAGCGAAATATGTAATACAATACGCTTCATAAAAAAGTGCCTGTCAATTATTTGATATATCTTATTTTTTAACAAAATTAAAACACGTCGAAAGTTACATCACTGTTACATCTATTGATATAGAGTGGAGACACCACATTCGAATGTAAAGATAATATTGAAAAAAAGCTGTCTCTAGGAGCCTTACTAATCCTAATACTAACGAGTTCACTAAAATAAAAAGGTTACAAGTTAGATAAGGTTCAATATGAGTAGGCGCTTAATTATCCTTCCACTCGACCTAAGAGATCTATTGTGCCTCATCTCTAGGTTAAAGTTGTTCTTTCAGTCCAGATTTTCTAACAAAGTCTATTATAGCCTTTGGTGACACTTCAACGAAGTCGTAATGTTAGATGGCTTTTACGGACAAAGTTTCGTGTTCAACCTAAAAATCCAGTTTCTATCAGTCATGTGCCCCTTGAGGCGACAGTGCCCTGTTAGAAGAACTATGCTAATTCGCAGATCATTCCTATTCATAAATTTTTGGATAGCTTCTTTGAGGATTCATGTACAAAAGACTTCGAACGTTTAAAAACCCGTTTGTTCACACCATTGGTTAAGTTTTATTTGTTCCACCCCGTATGATAGCGTCCTTTTGGCTGTGCCTATTGCTATTCCAAAGCTTCTGGGCATATGAATGTTTCTTTTGTCCCTCCCCTTTTTTTGACCTCATTCTCCTCTTTGACACTTTCTTATTTCTCTCTTTGACAGTTTCAACTCGGCACTGTCCGCTAAAACGCGTCAGCAGATACCTTACGCGGCAATAGTATTCTCCACCGCCATGATAAAAATGGTGAACGACCCGAACGATAACCTATTTAAGAGTCAATCTTAAATTTAGGATTTGCTGATCTTCATAGGCAACGAACACCCTAACAACTACTTTGATGTCTTGAAAAATACTGTTTGATACTCCTTGAGTGCCGAACAATTCAATTACAAATAAAACAGAAAGGAATTGGTTTTTCGTGGTTCCCACTTTCATTGTACAACGCTACCTATCCTAGGTGAATCGATAGGCACCATCCTTCATGTGCTTGTTTAATGATATATTCCAAGTAATTCTGAAGAACTGTACAGAAAACTAATATTGATTGAACATCTGACCGTCCCAGTAAAAGCATCTCAGCCCACCACCTCCCTGCGCCAAACCAATAGCCAAAAAAAAGACTGCCAGCTAATTTCGGTTACTCGACCACTCTATCACGATGTCTACAAACCTAGATATTCCACCCTTGAAGAAGCTACAGGAGCCTAAAGCAAGGATCTTCTCTCGAAAAACCACATCGCATACCTTTCAAGGAAGAGAAAATTACCATAGTCTCATTCATTTTTTTATTTACCATAATCAGTAGCTTTATAATATAGATTTATATTATAAAAATGTACACAAATATTAGATGACTTATTTGGCAATGCTTTATTTTGAAGGGATAATCTTATTGATGACGTAGCTTGGTAGTATGTATTTTAGTTTACACATCTAATGAAGTTTATTGATACTTAGCTTTTGGATTTTTTTGGTACTCATTCAATGTATACTTCGTAGTTATGTTTTGTTATTTTTAATATCTGTGCATATCTTTTTTTCGTGAGAAATTAATATGCTGTAAAACGTATATGAAAGAAATGCTTAACATGAGGTTTCATACAAACCATAATGTACGTTGATCCAGAAAAAGTTACAAAAGAAAAATAATTATAAACAGCTGTGGGTTTAGTGTTGAAGTGAGCAAAAGCATTTTCCAGTATGTACTGTTAACCTTTTGGGAAATCCTACCAAATAGTGCAACGTGAACTTATCCTCGTATGAACCTCTATCGAACTTAATATTGGTACTGGCAGTGTTGCCATGTCATTATAATGTAAAGCTTTTAGAAAGTATATTTTTATTATAATCTTTTATAGATTTTGCAATTTTTTAAATTACATAAAACACGAACGATTAATGGTTTGTTTCTTTCGATATTAAAATCCCAAAATGATAAAGAAATTCTCATAAAATTTTCATGTGCTGAACATCGGTTGCAATCTGACAACTGTGGGTTTGAGAGTTGCCAAATCTAACCTCTAATCTGTCAAAGGGGAATTGCCAAAAAATTCGAATAACTTATTGCAATAATAATTAACGTCGAAAGAATAAAGAAAGAAAAAATTGCAGATTCCATAAAATAATCATCATTCTCTTTGCCTTATCACTATGAGGGGTCGGCTTCCTAATTGCATTTCTCCACACAATTCTATCTTGGGTCATATCAATGTTAATCCCCTTTACCAACATGTCCTGCTTTATCGTCTCCCCCCAGGTCTTCTTTGGTCTTCCTCTCCTACTCCTTCCAGGAATCTGCACTTCAGCTATTCTTCGTATTGGGTGATTAACGTCTCGACGTTGAACATGACCAAACCATCTTAACCTATGCTCTCTCATTTTGGCATCAATTGGTGCCACACCTAGACTTCCCCTAATATACTCATTTCTAAGTTTATCCTTCTTTGCCACTCCACTCATCCATCTAAGCATTCTCATTTCCGCCACATGCATTCGTTGTTCCTCTTTCTTTTTCACTGCCCAACATTCAGTTCCGTACATTATAGCCGGTCTTATGGCTGTTTTATAGAATTTTCCCTTCAGCTTCATTGGAATTTTTCTGTCACAACACACCACTTGCTTCTTTCCACTTCATCCATCCAGCCCTAATTCTACTGCATGCATCTTCATTACTCTGTAATACCGATCCTAGGTACTTAAAACTATTGCTTTTCACAATCATTTCACCATCCAAACATACCATTTTATTTGTAGTAGCTCCATCTTTAAATGAACATTCCAAATACTCTGTTTTTGTCCTACTAAGTTTTAAACCTTTTTCCTCCAGAGCTTGCCTCCACTGTTCCAGTTTTTGTTCTAAGTCTCTTTCACTATTTCCTACTAACACGACATCATCAGCATACATTAAGCACCATGGAATGATACCCTGTAGTTTCGCTGTTATCTGGTCCAAAACTAATGAGAATAAATACGGACTAAGCACAGAGCTTTGGTGCAATCCTACTTTCACATGAAATTTATCAGTCTCTTCCACACCTGTCCTAACACTAGTCGTTACTCCCTCATACATTTCCCTCACAATCTTTACATATTCACCAGGGACTCCTTTCTTATTGAGTGCCCACCACAGAATCTCTCGAGGAACTCTATCGTATGCTTTCTCAAGATCAATGAATACCATATGAGCGTTTGTTTCTTTACTCCTGTATTTTTCCATCAACTGCCTTATAATGAAAATTGCATCTGTTGTTGATCTACCCTGCATAAAGCCAAAATGATTCTCGGATATTTCGGTCTCTTCACGTATCCGTCTATCAATTACTCTTTTCCATATTTTCATGGTGTGGCTAAGCAGTTTTATAGCCCTGTAGTTTGTACATTGTTGTATGCCTCCTTTGTTTTTGTAAACAGGTACCAGTATACTGCTTCTCCATTCGTCTGGCATTTGTCCGACTTCCATAATTCTATTAAATAGACCTGCTAGCCACCTTGTTCCTGTCTCTCCCAATACTCTTCATACTTCCCCAGGAATATCATCTGGTCCTACCGCTTTTCATTTCTTTATTTTTTGAAGCGCTTGAGCCACTTCCTCGTTGGTTATTTTGGTGACCATTGCTGCTACTGTCTCCGTTGACTCTACAGGCTGTCTGTCAAATTTTTCATTTAATAAGCTGTCAAAGTACTTTCTCCATCTCTTTTTGACATCCCTTTCGTGAACTAGTATTTTATTATTTTCATCTCGGATACATCTAATCTGATTAAAATCTTTTGCTTTCTTTGCTCTCTGTTTGGCTATTTTATATATCTTCGTTTCGCCTTCCCTGGTATCAAGTTGATCTTTGGCTTTTGCTACTGCTACTTTCGCTTCCTTTTTCGCCACCATATAGTTTTGAAGATCTGTGTCGGAAGATCTGTGATGATCTGTATTCCATAAAATAATGTACTTTCTAAAACGCCTTCTCTTTTTACATTTGTGGCATACAACATATACATTATAAGGAGATGGCAACACTGCCAAGCACCCATATTAAGCTCTATGGAAGTTCCTACGAGGTTAAGTTCACATTGCATTAATTTTTAGGATGTCCACGTTCTGTATTACATTTTTCACTTTATATCTAACAATAAAACACTGAGAATTTTTGTTTCCAATATTTCCACAAAATTTATTAAAAATTATTGTCACTACAGCCTACAGCTGTTTCGGCAGAGTGCCTTTCTCAAGTGATGAAGGGTTTTATATAATGTGTCTACACTTTAAAGTCTCTAGCTTAATAAGTTGAGGAGTGGGGAACTGTCTGTCTCAAGTTGGTCCTTCAGAATTATATCTCAATTTTTAATTTAATAATTTCCATAGATTCTAATAAAGATAGCTGGCTGTTGAGTATAGAGAATTTGATAATGTTCATTAAAAGAATGATGATTGTGATCTAGAAGGTGAAGTGTGTACATAGATTCTGATTTTCTATTATTGAAAGCCCACTTGTGTTTTGCTATGCGTTTGTCAAAGGTTCTGTCAGTTTGACCGATGTACTGACAGAACCTTTAACAAACGCATAGCAGAACGCAAAAGGGCTTTCAATAATAGAAAATCAGAATCTACGTACGCACTTTACCTTTTAGATCATAATCATTCTTTTAATGAACAGTATCAAATTCTCCATATTCAAAATATAGGCATATTTCAAAAAATCCAGATATAATTCTGAATAACCAACTTGAGACAAACAGTATATAAAAATAGTGACATTAATTTTTAATAAACTTTGTGAAAATATTGAAAACAAAAGTTCTCATTTTTTATTTTTAGATAAAATAAATTTCTATCAAGTATATTTTATTAATTATTATTAACTGATAAACATATTTTATGGTTCATTCCACGAATATACGGCTGTTTTGGATTATCGCGACAACGAATATTTTAGTGTACAACATAAGAAGTACGAAAGTAAATGGCTCTAATAATTATTCCAATAAACAACAATGTAATTTGCAATTTAATTTCGTTCTTCATATTTTGCACAATAAAATAATCGTTGTAGAGATAATCCAACACAGTCGTATGTTCGTGGAATAGGGTATAGTTGGAATAATTGTAGTTAGTGATTACTAGGCATATTCTGTAGATTATCCTTTCAAAATATATTTGGTAAAATCGACGTGGAGGTTACTATAAAAATTCTATTTTACTTCCAGAGTAAGTCATTGGGAGGGGACACCTCGATATTATTTTCAACTCCGTCATCGATAATGAAAGATTCCTTAGGAGTGACAGGAATGATGGACTATCACCCTCAGGCAGGATCCTCCAAGGTACTTGGATGGTTTCATTTTGGAGATAATTTCCTTTCCTAATCCTGTTACCCCTACAATTTCACACCGTTTCCCTGTTTTGTTACCTTTTTTAATTTGTTTTGGGGTACCGTAGTTTCGGTTTTTGGTCTCTCTCTAGCTTGAAGTCGTCTTGCGATTCTATAGTAGAGATACGTGCGCGATATTTCGGGGCCAGTGTTGAAACAATTTTTGATATTGATTTTTTATTCTGTGTCAAATTTGAAACTCATTGATTTTCTATACTGGGTGGTGAATTGGAAAACGGGCCATAGGAAGCTCAATGTAAAATTCTAAACTGTTGAATTCCTGCTTCCCTAATTATTCTACATCAAAAGACATGAGGAACTATTTGTAGAGAATTGAAATCTTTATTGAAAACAATTGTTAAAATTGTTCTACGAATTAAACACATTCCAAAATTTTGTAAAATATAATAAATTTTATCAAAGTATTTGCCAAATTTAGGCCACACACAGTGCAAGAATGTGTATAAGGTTGCCTTCGATCACAATGAAATTATTATAATAACATTATTTTGAACTGTCAGTATTTTCATTATATCGTTTTTATTGTTTAAAAAACAATAAAGTCGAAAAGATGTCCTCAGTTGAGGAGAAAGTAGTAATAATAAAGATGTTTTATTCAGTCAATAGTTTGCGTACTGTCAAAAATAGTAACGTGTGGCCTTACTTTTACGCACTTACTTAGGTATGGCAAATGTATTCTATTTTTCAAAATTTTAGACTCTGTTTAAATCGTAGAACAATTTTAACTTTTGTTTTTAATACAGATTTTAATCCTCTACTAATAGTTTCTCATGACTTTTGATGTAAAATAATTAGGGAAGCAGGAATTCAACAATTTAGAATTTTACATTGAGTTTCCTATGGCCCGTTTTCCAATTCACCACCCGGTATATATTTTGAACAGAAACAAACTTCCAGAAAAGCAGTCATTTTAATTATTTTAGCCTATTCTTTTTATGAATGCAAGTCATATATTTAACTCGATGGTATAAAACTATATAGTTAAAATTTGGATATAGTTAAAAGACAAAAAAGAAAAATATGTATTGTTGCATTCGAAGACCAGGGTTTATGTAATAGGTACAGTTCTTTTTGTGTAAGAAAGGAAGACAAAATATGTTATTGAATTCTTGTCTTTATATAGTTTTCATGACATCTCTTAACGCGACAGTTCGTAACCCGACAAATGGTAACGGACAATTCGTAACGGCGTCAGTTCGTAACGGCGACACCACTTCGTAACGGCGACACCACTTCGTAACAGTTCGTAACGGCGACATTTGGTAACTACACTGAATTTATATAAAAATGCATTTTGCATACGTTTCTATACTGAAAGTAATGGTACTTTTTTTAAGACCACTTCTTTTTAAATATACATATTTCACATATATTTTTGCATATTATGTTCTTGTTAATATGACAACTAAAGATTTTTTTTTAATTTAAATTTTTATCTTCAATTATCACTTGAAAGTAGTAAAACTAAGTGTGAAAAATAATGAATCAAATAAGAACAGTTTAATAATATTTTATTTACTACATAATTAATACAATTTACATTGCTAGATTGTACTTAATTTAAGACATAATTTTAAAAATTTATTTGTCCACAAAATATGAGAAGTGTCAAAAATGTTTATCCTGATGCTGGTTCGTTAAATGATAAAACGTAATTTGAATTGTAACTCTAATAAAAGTTAGTTTATATAATACATAATTCAATTTTGACGTTACGAATTGTACTGTTACGAATATGTATAGTTACGAACTGTCGCCGTTACAAATTATCCGTTACCATTTATGAGGTTACGAACTGTCGCGTAACGAGATGTCATGTCACGAATTTTACTATATATAGGATTTATGGTTCATTCGTTTTACTTAGAGCAGGTACTCACATACGAAGCAACAATAATAATTAATAATTATATTAACATTTTTATCTCCAGGTGGAAACCATAGATAAAAATTTGTTGCAAACATACTTTGCAAAGTTATAAAAAAATTCAATTGTGGGGCATTCTTCTCATTTCCATAGAAGTCTCATTTATTTCATTCATATGAAAGTAAATAAGCGATCCTGCTTAGATATCGATACGTTTAAAATAATATTTTACCAAATTATGGTCTGAGTTGTATCAACGAATATAATCGCTTATAAAAGGTTACATACCTCTTGATGAAACCGATGTCCTTGGTTTCAAACGTAAATAAACAAGGTTTAGAGTTCGGTCGATTAAGGAGCTGACAACCAAATTGTTCCAACCAGTTGGAGAGTCCATTTACGCGACGAGGGGAGTCCGTTATACAAACTTTTGAAATTAAAATTTATAAAAAAATAGATAAAATAAATGGGCTGAAGAAATTCAGACTTACAATCTGTATATGATAACAATTAATTTAATCAATTTTAAAAATATTATTTATATTTAAAATATACAGAAAACAGTATAAACCTTCACGCTAGTCTACAGTATCGCTTAATGTACAACTTTTTTTAGTAGATTAAGCCAAGTTTTGCTTTTTTTTTTTTAAATGTGATGTAAAATTTAATGACGATCCTCTAGGAAATAACGAAAAGAAATTAAAAGTATAGTAGATTAGGAAATCGGCTAGAAAATTTAAACCGAATATAACAAAATTTAGTTTGGCAACATTGTGTGAAGACCAAGCCTTCTCGGATATCAACAGAATCGTAATTTAATCCAGACAAATTAATGTATTTTTTACCTACAAAAATGAGATGTTTTAACCAAATAATGTTTCAAATATGTGCAAAATAATTTTGAATTCGGTTTCGCTAATGAATTTTGCTTTTTTGGTTCTTAAAAGTAGAAAAAACGTTTAATTTCTTTTGCTTAATATTTATCGCCTAATTACATATTTTAACTGTAGATAAATGCAAGTGTTTACTGTAAGTTCTAAAATAACTAATTTAAAATGATAAATGAGATGTTAAAATACCGACAGGTGCTTATCTTTAAAGCGGCTACTCGAATTTCTTAAACATTTGTACCAAACATCGAGACCGCCACTTTTTTGCGCATTCTGACCGAATTCCGTTTCTACTGCTTATACAGACCTGAATGTAAATGTGAACAGGAGGATATTATATCGAAGCGAGAGATAGGCAATGGTGTAGTTAGCTTCTTAAAGCTGTTTTTCAGTAAGAAATTCACTAAAAATAGACTCTGCACATTTTGAATAATATGTGTAAATCGGTTATTCCTAGTGAAATATAATTAAGAAATTTCAAACAAAAGTTATAACACCTCCCATAATACACTATTGCCCGATTTCACCAACGATACCTAAACATTTAAGAATTACCTAAGTGGGTTTAGGTACTTCCTAACTCTAAAACGGATTTCACCATACGATAAGAATTGCCTAAACCGCTTAAGCATTACCTTACGTTAGGATACGGATTTCGATCTTCCTAAACTTTAGGTATTACTTATCGTTGACAGTCAGGTTATATTTTTACAATTTTGACTAATGTACTTGTGACGTTTGTCAATAATTTGCTTCTTACCTTAATTTTTCTGTTATTCTGTAATATTAGGTATATTAGTTGTAATTTTGTTGTATTTTCTTTTATATTATTAATATAAGATGTGTTGGAAAATATACAAAATCCTTTGGAGTTTTTTACAGGTCTGTTGACAAAATTATGTAGTGTACCTACTACCTAACAAACTAGTATTGTGTTTCAAAAACCCATTCATGATATAACTAAAAGTGTGTCATTAAAAAATTAATAATAAAAAGCAATTTTCAACATATTATTTATTTTAAAATTATTTCATTAATGACAATTAAACTAACTTCAATTTTTCGTCGTATGTGAAATTTACAACTCTTCTTTTCCTCCATTTCACTGTAAATATGATACAAATAACATATAAGACTATTTTATTATATAGAAACTTAATGCACAAATAACTAACTACTAAATAAAATAACTATAACAGTACAAAACTGAATAAAACCAAATTGGCAAACAAACAATAATGACAAATAATCGAAAAGGTAAGGAAATGTCATCTTATTCTTCTTTTAATTTATCAAAAATAGTTCAAACGTACCTAGGTAATACCTAGAAAAGCATTTCCTAGATAAGCAGTTCTTTCAGTTGTGAAATGCAATTGTTCCTAAGTATTGACTTAAGAAGTTCCTATCGATAAGAATTACTTAATAAGGCAACTGTTTAGGTATCGTTGGTGAAATCGGGCATATAACAGATACGAAATCCAATTATAGAATTTCCATAAAAATATATTTATTGCAGCCCTATTGTATGCAAAGTTTCTTTAAAAATTAAAGGAAGTTAAATCTGGGTGTTCAGCGTGCGTGTATAAGGCGATCTTGTCAAAAATTACCAATAATATTTACACATTCTAACTTCGCTGTTTTTCTTGAAGCTTTCTTATTCTCACATTTACTAATTAAGCTTAACTTAGTAAGAAACTGGCTCTGAACGTGTTTCATCTAGAATTAATAATCTGCATGACATAAATAAAATAATAGTTAATAGAGAGGAATGCCATAAGAATTAAGTCTGAAGCTAATATAAGAATAATCGTGACATATTTAGTAGAATATTGACATATCGTCGGTAACAAATAATGTTTGCTTGTACTTATTAACATTATAAAAACTTAAGGATATTTTTTTATTGGAAACTAATATGTGGTGGGAAAAACTAACATAACAAATTTCTTACTTTTATAATTATAATTGCGACAAAAAATATATTTATTGTACACTTAATGTATGCGATATGTCCAAACCAGGTTTCCGATTCTTTTTTTGATTTCATTTTGCAGTCATTTTTCAAGCTTTCATTTTATCCTCTCTATGATTTTCTGACTCTGCCATTAATTTCATTTTTTAAAGTCCACTGTAAGAATGAGTTGATATTTTAAATTGTTTATTGTACTATATTTTCTTTTCGTGTCTGTCTAGCGGGAAATAATGCTCTATCAGACGTGGCAAAGCTTTCAACGAGATTAAATTTGTTGGTGATCTGAAAAGGTCTTGGTCTAAGCTTTTTCATGTTTAATTGTTGTGCCCAACACGTTTCTTCTATATCCTTAGAACATTAATATATTTATGTACCTTTATACCCTGCTTTTCTAAAACCATTGACGGTGGTTTCCGACATGAATGCGGTTTTTGGATGTGCTTCGCGCGAGTCATATCGACACTCACTTCACTTTTCCTTGTTAGAGGTCGCTAAGTGTATACTTTGGTATATTATTTTACTACATATAATTGCCAACCAGCCGGCGCGTTTTGATTCAGTTCAGTCTTCTTACAACCCTCTCTGATGACGGGTAGACCTAGAAACACGCGTCAGAGGATGGTAAGAGGCCCGAATTGAATTGAAGCATAACCGTCTATATTTATCTTAAATAATTTCAAGATCACGTTTAAACTCGGGCACCCGATTCTTCACGTTTAGAAATTATATATGAAGAGTCACCACATACATTCTTCTTCTTCTTAAAGTGTCTATCCGTTCCTGATGTTGGCGATCATCATGGCTATTTTGACTTTGTTTGCCGCAGCGCGGAACAGTTCAGTGGTAGTCGTGTTATACCACTTTCGTAAATTTTGAAGCCAGGAAATGCGTCTTATTCCCGGTCCTCTTTTACCATTTATTACCTTTCCTTGGAGAATCAGTTGGACAAGGCCGTAACGTTCTTGATTTCTCATTACATGTCCTAGATATTCTAATTTTTTGTTTTAATGGTTATGAGAATTTCACACTTTTTTCCCATTCTACGCAGGACTTCCACATTAGTAATTCGGTCAACCTAGGATATACGTAAGATGCGCCTATAACACCACATTTCGAAAGCTTCGAGCCGATTCATAGATGCAGCAGTTAGTGTCCACGCTTCCATTCCGTAGAGCAGAACTGTGAATATGTAGCATTTCAACAGACGTTATTTTGTTTTTAATGATATGTTCCGACTGTTGAAAATGGGTCTCATTCTAACGTATGCTGCTTTCGCTTTTATTATTCGCTGTTTAATTTCTGTTGAGTGGTCCCATTGGCTATTTAAATTAGTGCCCAGATATGTATATTGCTCAGCTCTTTCGATATTTTGTTGGTTGATTGTAAGTTGAGCGTTTAGTATTGGTTTTTTACTAATTGTCATAAATTTGGTCTTCTTTATGTTAAGAGCTTTATGTTTAGTCCGTATCTGTTGCTGACTTCTGTTATACGATTTGTTAATATCTGTAAATCATTCAGATTCAAATCGGCAAAAACTATGGTGTCATCTGCATATCTAATATTATTCAACCATTCACCGTTTATTAATACTCCTTTCGCATAACCGTCTAAAGCATCCTTAAATACCCATTTAGAGTAAATATTGAATAGTAGTGGAAATAAAATACAGCCCTGTCGTACTCCTCGTTCTATTGCAATTTTATCAGTTAACTGGTCGTGTTGTCGTGTTTTACTCTGTCATACCACATACATTACTACATACCAACCAAAAACGAATTTCGGTCGATGTTAAACATTCTTTCATGAAGAACTTTTTCACTTTGTGGTCTAGTCAAGAGCTTCCTGGATTGACTTGTTATTTTACATGGAGTCTACTAACACGTAGACCAACGTAAGAGGAAGAAATAGCACAAGTAGTGCTGCGATGTCTGTGTGAGGCTTATAATTTATTAGACCACCTTAGTAGCTAATTTATTCATCCATTACCCAGCATTCCTGTGATATTCTCGCTTGCCGTCGTTTTATTTTACTCTTTGAGTTTGTTTTTTATTCTTTAGTATTTCACATAGACATATAATGCCTAGACTGCACGCCGCAATCTAAAACTATTCCCCCAGTGCGACAGAGATAAATGATGTAAGCAGGGTATGTATCTCTTTCTAATCGGCGGGGTTTATCGACCACGTAACTTTCGGTCCATAAAGAAACAGAAGAATAGAATGGAATGACCACCTATGCAGAATGACAACAAATAGGGTAGTCAGGACAGCGAGAGACGGTTCCCCAATAGGAAGACGATCAGTGGGAAGACCACGAAAACGATGGAATGACAACTTACTAGAGGCACATTGAAAAAACAGTCATGTCTATACAAAAAGAAGAAGAAGAAGATTAGAAAGAGGTGCATACCCTGCTCACAACAGTTTTCTCTGTCGCACTGGGGAAAAGTTTAGAGTGCAGCGTGAAATTAAGGTATATGTCTATGTCTACGGTATTTCGTTTGTTGTCTTGTTGCTAACATCACACTTATTATTTCCTTTATTGATATTTTTTAATAACATCTACGTACGTATTTTCCTTATTTTTTCCTGTTTTGCTAATTGTTTAGTAATTTCAATTGAATTATAAAAGTAGGTATTTAATTGTTCGAATATTCTACATAATCACTATTAACATCAGAGTAAAAATGTAGCTTTAACTTTTTTTACTAAATAGCTTGATCTAAATATGAAAAAAAAAACCGAATCACTTACTGGGTGTCTCACAATGTAGATTATGGTGCATCTGTGTAATTCTAACAATATTGCAGTTAAAAACAAATAATAAAATTACATGTGCTTGCTTATTTGTGTAATTTTTTTTCATCCAAGCTCAGGATCTATTCAAATACTGTTAGGTTAGGAAGCAATTTGCGCGTGTGTACTGGTCACAAGTGGAATTTCGGCAAAACTGAAACAACACAAATCCCAGTTCTGATCAGGTACATTCGTACAAATTGGACGAGTATCAACAATCTGATGAGTAGATGTTTGGTCCTTTGTTTAAAAAGTTATTACTAAAAAAATGTTGACGTCACTAGTGCCATGTCAAACTATCATTTTTTGAGGTTATTTTATTTTCTAACCTATAGCAATTCTATTCAAATCAAATTCTTCATCCTAGGGGAATTATTTACTTTGAGGTTTCACTGATTATGGTCTGATATGACCGAAAACGTTTTGAAAAATGTAATCCTTTTGGGCATTTTCATTATTGAAGTTATACTTCCTTAGGCGCTATTGGGAAACATGTTAAGAGTGATTAACATAATACATCACTAATTTTTATCAATGCCATCTATGAGCCAGACGTAGAACTTTTTACCGTTGTTTGTTTTATAACTTGCAATAATTATGGCTATACCACGTTATAAAGAGGGACAGTAAAACCTCTTCTATGTCGACACTTTGATCTCAAAAAGTAATACCGGCAGCACGCAATTGGTAATTCACCAACGGTGGATGCGGGTTTTCCCTGTTAAAACCCGTACGTTTCTACGCGACTAGCAATGCAAGAGGGGTGGTTTAGCGACTGGAAACATTGCGCGGTCGCAATGCGCGTTGAAAGATTTTACTTCAAATTTTTCGGAGAGTAGTTCTACTGTCCCTCTTTATACTGTGGCTATACTCTTAATGGGTCGCCGACGTTTTCTCAACTGTCATCAATACGACTAACTTGACGCGTAACTTTGATACGAGAATTATAAAAAAAATATGCATTGAAATCCAGATCCTGTAATCTTTTGAGCATTATAAAGTGAGTACAAAGACAAACATAATTCTTTTTTTGTAATTACATCTTCAATTCACCGTGCACTTCTCGTAGACCCTGCCGAAAAGGTAGAGTCCTGTTGAGAAAAAGTAGCGTGCCCACTCTTAATTGGGTCGACCTCAATTCCTCAACTGTCATCAACACGCCTAACTTCACGCGCAGCTTTGACACGAGAATTATAAAAAAATATGCATTGAAATCCAGATCCCGTAATTTTTTGAGCATTATAAAGTGAGCACAAAGACATACATAATTTTTTTTGTAATTACACGTCAAATTTACCGTGCACTTCTCGTAGGTTCTACCGATAAGGTAGAGTCGTTGATGATTTGCAGCGCGTCCCTCTTAATTACTTCATCGTGAAAATGATGCACTATAATTAATGGTACTTACAATATATTCAATCAAGAAAAGCGCGCAAAATGCATGATCACCGTTCTGACAGAATATTCATTGACTGAAAATGGTAAAATAGCGCTAGAGGGAGTAGAGCGCAAGTCATATTTTACCTGTATATGTGGGCGTGTTTTTTCTTTGTTGTGAATAGATTATACTAACATATTTTTATGGTTTTGGTGGGATTTTTATGAAAACTGAAAAAATTGATAGTTTAAAAACTTCAACATTCGGTACTTTATGTGCCTGCAGTTTAGTTACAAGAACCATTTAATCTACTTCCCAGATGTTGAAAATAATATTCTTGAGCTTGGACAGTATATTTTTGTGTACCTTTTATGTATCCCCGGTCTAGTCCAATAATAAACGTCAGAACCAAAGTAAACCTTACCTTTTTCTTACCCCTGTATCCCCCGCAGCTTATGCCAACGCACAGAAACGCAAGTATACCATTATGTGCTTTTTTTAAATAACAATCTTTTTATATAACAATTTTTTTACATAACTGCAAGAACGTCTAATATATTTTATTTTTGTTATTTGTGTTGTTAACAGATTTATTAGTTTATAAACATTCTACTGCTCATGGAACATTTTATTTAAGTATTAAATTAATTAGTGTAGGTTATGATTATTTTGTTTTAAAAAAGATATACGTACATATTTTTATATGAAACATTAAGATGGCGTTACTGTAGAGGAACTTACACCATTTTCGAGAGGAAAAACTATACCAAATGGTATTTTTAGTTATGGGATTTATGAATGGTTCGATCTATTAGTTGTTTAACAACACTATCCAAAATATATGAATTATTTGCTGACGTTTTTCTCAATATGCTTTGATATCTTTAGGGACTGAAAGTGGAAGCATTCCCTAGACTAGACGGTAGAAGCTGGCCGATGCCATCCGTCTGCTTATGGCTTGATTTGAATGAATCGTTTATCGGCAGTCTAGTAGCAACACGTGCTTGAGAGTTTTGGCAACACTGATCTGCATAAGTCAAATATTCCGTTCTTAACGTGAAATTAAGTATATAACAGCAGAAATGGATACCTGTTGGTTTGAATGATAGACCTGCATTTCTGTCTCTCGTGAGTTTTTCTTCGACCTATCACTATCGGAGAGTAAAAATATGGCGAAACATGCCATAGTGTATACAGTAAGAAAAATGAAAGAATACCCATGAACGAACATATAAAACACGCTGTATTTTCCTGTCACTGTGTCACACAAAAAATTGGCCAGCGCAAGTACATGTAATAATTATTGTTACATGTACTTGCACTGGACAATTTTCTGTGTGACACGGTGACAGGAAAATACAGCGTGTTTTATATGTTCGTTCATGGGTATTCTTTCATTTTTCCGACTGTATACAGACCAGAAGATATTAGACAGAAATCACATGCGAATGAATACTCTCTATACTCTCCCTTTTTGCGCTGACCCGGCTAGTCAGCAATCCGTCCAAGAAAAGCATAAGACTCATTACTCCACAAGGAGGGATGGAACTAGGCTCCCGTTCTATAAAGAATTTTCTTTTATGGAGATTTGACACATGTCAAATTTTAGCGGTCGGTATGTTCAGAGTTCGGAGATACTCAGTTGTAGATGGCGATTACACTACATTGTACCACAGTATATACTACATAGCTATCTTACTAAGTTTACATTTTTTCCCAAATCTAAGTTGAGAAGTGAGAAGCAAGTATTTTAACGACAAACCTGGGTGGATAAAATATAGACCCAGAAGTTGGGCGCTATTTTATTGCGCTGGGCGCTGAATTTAAATTAAACTAAGAAACCCAGGTTTCTTACACAACGACGAGCGTTGTTAGATCTAGACTGCGAATACTGAAATGGATTATTTCAGAACAGAAATAAAGTAAATAAAGAGAATCTTACTAACTGAAAGGAAAGTAAAAAAATTGAACTGAATAAAAAGGGGCGCACCCTTTCTTTTCCATGAGTGGCAAAGAAAGCTCAAGATCCTAGATGTTAGAGGATTCGTTTAAAGAAGGAAAGAAATATAAAAAAATGGAACAAATAAATAAATAAACCAGTGTCCAATGAAAAATTATTGTTTTTCACCATACACTTTGCTTCTGGTTTATAATATGGTCCATTTAATGGTGAATAAATGGATGAACTGCTTTTTTAGGAAACCATGAAATTGAGAGGCGCTGTGTTAGCTCGATCATCATCTTGATAACAACACATAAACCAGAAATTTTGAAAACCGTAATAGCTCCGTCAAAAAAAATTGCCGGAGAAACACGTATGTCGGCAATGGTGTTCTTGCAGATGACTTGCCCTTGACGCCGCCAAAATTAGAATCAATCCCTTAATCGCAAATTTCTTCGACTTCGGATATTAGCGGCTTATATAAATAAGCATGTGGATTATGCTTATTCTCTATGGAAATTTTAAGATGCAATTCTTAAACGTTTATTAAATAGAGCCTAGGAAATTTTTATGATATAAAAAGTGGAAAATATTTTACAGTATGATGTATTCAAGCTTATAGTGAAAGGAAAGAGTAGAGTAACAGAGCAAACGGCTCATTGGGCTCTAAAAGGATTTATGAATAAATATATACAATTAGTACGAGAATGCAATACCTAGGACTATAAGCACTATTTGCATCTTGTACTTCGAAATCTCAAGCATCTGTCGATAGAATTTCGATATGAAAAACTTGTATTGATGAGGTCAGTAATCCTGATTAAATGTCAAACTCAAAAAAGAAAAATTACTGAATTTCGTATGTCTCGATGTTACATTTTCTCTTACCATAAATATGGTGCAAAGTTTATAATACAGTAACGCTGTTATTCGAGAACAAAATCCTATTGAATCAGTAGATAGTCAATTCAATCTAGTTGGCAAAGCCTTTATTATTTATTAATATTGTGACTGAGTCAAAAATATATCACCTGAGTCTCAGATTCGTAAAAATTAGCTCTTAAGTTTATTTATTTCTTATTTTTAGCCGTTGATGTACTTCTTGAGCAGTAGAATGCCGGAATTATTTTCCGCGAGCCAAAAATTAGCACAGGCTACATTTGTTGTTTATTTTTTATTTGTAGTATATAGCACTTTATTCTCTTAGGTGTTTTATTTTGTAGTTCTCTTTTTTGTTGCACAAGAATTTATACATTTTTTCATGTTCTTGCACTAGTTTTTAAGTTACCACAAATGATTTGCTTTTCAAATTAACAGGAAACATTTCTGTGTGTATATACGTTTGTAACTAAAAAAATTAATTGTGTGTCTAAAGTTAACGCTTTTATTACGCCAGTGAATGAGAGGAAAAACAGGATATTACCTCCGAATTCTATCCTACTGCATGGATTTTAATGAAATTTTGGGAATAGTCTCTACTTACCTCCTAATTCAAAGTCTACCCTATGCCGATGTGCGATTTTATCATGGGGGTGGTTCCCACCCCTTCTCGGGGGCGGAAAATTTTGTGGTCAAAATAACCACGGAAGTGGCTAGAGAACCTAATTCTAAGCAAAAACTATTCTATAATTTTTTTTTGAAAACTCCATACTTTTTGAGAAATTCATGGTTGAAAATAACACCTTTGGTGGTGGTTAAAAAGACTTTTAAAATGAGCACTGTTAAATGTCGATTACATTCCAACTAAGCGAGATATGGTGCAAAAAAAAAATTGATGACTAATGTATTTTAAGGAAAAATGAGAAGTATATTTTTTAATCCCTGATCCACCAGAATTTAAATGTATCGTTTTCCTTCTACAATACCTTTTATTATAGTGTTATTTCTATGTTCAAAAGGTTGGACGGGTTTAAAATAAATGGTTTTTGAAAAAAATAAGATTAAAGTATAGAGCGTATTTTTAGAGTTTCTTAAAAATCTTTCGTTTTTCCATGTAACTCGAAAATGAAAAATGAAAACCGCTACATTTTTGTACTGTATCTTTTATTCGTATCTCTTATCATTTTCGAGTTACATGGAGAAAAAGGAAGATTTAAAAATTAAAAATGCGCTCTATAATTTAATCTTAGTTTTTTTAAAGAACCATTCATTTTAAACCCGTCCAACTTTTTGAACATATAAATAACACTATAATAAAAGATATTGTAGAAGGAACGCGATGCATTTAAATTCTGGTGGATGAGGGGTTAAATATACTTCTCATTTTTTCTTAAAATACATTAGTCATAATTTTTTTGCAGCATATCTCGCTTAATTTGAATGTAATCGACATTTAATATTGCTCATTTTAAAGGTCTTTTCAAGCACTACAAAAGTTATTGGTAGCATTATACAATACACCTAAAATTTACCGTTTCTCTATTATTTCAAGTTGAATACACCGATTTGAGCATGCACCAAATAAACAAATTCCTTTCACCTACCATATCTTTTTTTATATTATAACTAGAATGTTTATGAAGAAACGAATCTCTGTTTCTTTATAAGCTACAAAAATGTTTTATATAGTTTTTTAGTTAGATGCATAGTTTTTAAGTTATTCGCAAAAAACCGTCGTTTCAACGTTTTCAACCACTAATAACTCAAAAAGTATTGAGTTTTCAAAAAAAATTATAGAACAGTTTTTGCTTAGAAGTTCTCTAGCCACTTTCGTGGTTATTTTGACCAAAAAATTTTCCACCCCCTTGAAGGGGGACTTTGTTTCTTGAGCTATTCCCTACTTACTGTGAAAATATTAAGTAAATCAATGTAGTAGGATGGAATTCAGAGCCAAATACCCTCATTGACTGCCCTATATAGAATTTTGTGAGTTCACACTTAAAAGTACGAAATAAAATATCCATTTATGCTATTTTTAGCAGATTGGACTTTTACTAAAGGATAATCAGTGATTTTGATTATAGTAATTAACTTTAACTTTTATATTTTTGTATTTTTTTTATTCTTTATTCTTTAGAATTGGCCATACAAATCTTAAAAATAGCATATTGGTAAGTAAGAAAGATTTGGGTTGTCAGAATCTTAAGTGTGCTGCATTTTTGAAAATTTTGTGTTAATATAATTTGAATTTACATACCAAACACTGTGTTATGAAAAACATTGAATAAAATCTGAATAACACAAATGTGCATCATTTTAAATACCCACCATTTCTAAGAACATTCAAAGCAGACCTGCTAAGGCAATTCTTGTCGGGATCAAAGATATACCAATTAAGTCAGTATTAACTGAACGATATCAAAAAATTGTGGAATTTTTCTCTATCTATCTTCCATATTCATTTTCAGATGGCTTAGTATAAAAACCTCGTGCCTCATTTTACAGACAATTTTACAGGAGAGACTTTAAACTGAATTTCTGCATACTGCAACCTAAAATATGTGTGAAAAATTTATGTGTAATGATCTAAACTACGCGTTTAGATCGTTACACATAATAAATACGTGAAGAGAGTTTTTTGTTTTTGAGTTATAGAGCATGCAAAAATTCAGTTTAAAGTCTCTCCTGTAAAATTTCTGTAAAATGAGATACGAGGTTTTCATACTAAGCCATCGATATACTAACATATTGATTAGATGAAGTAAACTGGAAATGACATATAAGGAAAACCGAGAGTTTTTACTAGTTTTGTCATATATTTAAGTTGGTAATTTTTCTTGAAACATTTCTATAAAGTTCATTCTTTATCTATGCGTAATATTTCCGGGAACAGAAGAGAAACAAGATATTTTCTATTAAAAGTAAGGTATATTTGAGAAATGTATCGCAATGTTTTAATATTATAGATTAATACAGATTTTGAAATCTGTAAATTATCGATAAAATTAAAACAATAAAACAGATACCCTTCTCAGAAGAAAGATCCATAGCATTGAAGGTTAGGAAAATATTTTAAATTGGAAATGATCATTGGACAAAATCGGTATTAAAAAAACTTATACTTGATTAATATAGTTTTGTCTTCCAAACAGTTTTTTAGGTCAAAATTCTTAAAAAGTTATATCCGGCTCTGAAGGACCAAATATTTTTATCTAAAATCGCCCGTACTAGATCTGTAAGAGTTCATGGTGGGTATTATAATGGACTTTTAAGGCTTTAATGGCTTTAGAAGTTTTGATGCATCTCAAGAAATACACACGTCGAAATGTTTCCTGTGTCTCGTCGTCGGGATAATTGACATTTGCAAGGCTTGGGTTGTAGTTATAAATGGTATGTGTGTGGTGGTATAATGTAGCATAATGTCCTTGTCCCGGCAGCGCCCGCTTCCTGTCAGTGTTCCAACAACAACCCGAGCAGTTCCGTCCGGCCAAAGTGTTCCGCGAAGTTCGGCTGCGAAGCGGATCACCTTCGATGAACCGAGCAGATCTGTACCAAAGGTGAGAGCCAAACAAAAGGCTGATTATTGTACCTTTACAAAAAGAATGAATGAGTGGAATAGGCTCCACTCATTTTTATTATTCAAATTAGTTAGAGCAAGTTCAATTTAATTGATTTTAAGCGAAAATAGGTTAAAATATGGTATGTCTTGATCGTTATCTCTTTCTCTATATTAAATAAGTTGCTCTAGGAATTTAACACACGCATTAAATAAGTTTGGGTAAAAGGTGTGAGAAGAAGTCTGGGCAAAACACTGTACAATCTCATCTTGGCCTCATTCAAGACAGGTCATTTAAGCCTCGTTTAGGCTTAAGCCTTTTCAAGGTGAAGTATCTCCCTTTTTTGCGGGAATGTAGGAGGGGGACTTGCAAGAGTTTGGAAGCAATCAAGCTAAGCTTGAATTTTACCAGCAGACCAGCATAGTACTTTGGAAACTGCTCTAGATTAGCGTTTGTGGGATGCAGCTTATATTATCTGCTATGTCTAAGGGGATTTTCTCTCAAGATATCGTAATACTCATCAGGAAGTTCGTTTCTGACCAAATGAAGACTGGCTGGAGGGTATGGAACTTTGTTCTTAGGAGGCCTGGCGTGTATGTAACCTAGTCGGTGGCGGTGTTTTGAAGGTCTCTTTAGCCCTGCTGTTATCGTACATAGTACGTATTTTTTGCTAAGAGAATGCATCTGGTCTTGTTCAAATTGATAAACGATCAAAAGTTTTAAGTTTGACGTTTTCGTTTACACAAATGTTGAACTAAAATTCTCACCAATTTGACCTTCGTGAAAACCACACAACAAAGCAACAAGTGCATAGGATATTTAACGGAATTGCGAATAGCCTTAACACTAAATATAATATAATAACACTAAATCCAATATTTACACCATTGAGGCATGTGCTGCAGCATCCTGTGACCACTGCTTTTCCTGATCTTTATAACAGACGTACCTAAAAACGCAGAAAACCACAATTGATTTCTTCTAAACTGGTACAGCCGTATTATTATCGTCTAGTGAAAAGTAAAAGCACGGTAGATGCATCTTATCATTTCCAAATCCACGCAAATTTACTTGCAAAATGGTACAACCCAATGGTAAAATTGCAGGTAGTACGGAGGATAGTCGAAAAAATTTTTATTACTTACCTATAACTTGGCGTTGCATTTTAAATCAAAGAGCAATAGAACCATTTCCAAAATTTTAATATAAGAATGAGACCACATAAAGTCGCTGGATTTGATTTAAAAAAATAATGCAAAATACCTATTTATAACTGATTAAACAGTAAAATAACAGTACAATAAGCAAAATACTGGCTATATCAAGTAAAATGTCTGTTTTATTAGTTTCAAGTTAGTAATCTTTTAGTTTTAAGTTAGTACGCTTAACGATACACAACACATACTCACATGCAGGGGAGCTGTCTACGTTCAAAATTTTGATTATGACGCACTAAGAAGAAGAGGTAATAAATACATATATACTAGGTAATATACACCTAAAATATTAAACTGGATGATTCCATTATCTCCATTATATACCGGGTGTCCACTTATATTTTCCCCCATTTTAACTGCCTATAACTTCTAAACGACTCAAGATAGAAATATGCGGCTTTCGCTGAAATGTTTTATTTTAGTAAAAGTTTTGTTTGAATGGATTGAATTTTTTATATCGCTTTTAAATAAAAAATGGCGCTATTTGAAAAAAAACGTTGTTGACTTTTTTTTTATTGAAACACCCAGTATATTTTTTTGTAAATTGAAAGAACGGTCATTTACCTATCCAGCGATATAAAGTTTTTTAAAATCGGTTGTCAAATGACAGCAATTAATTTTTAAAATGAGGAGTGCAATATGGAAATCACATAACATAATATCAATTTGCTTTATTATGCTATTTAGTTATGTGATATCCACGTTGCACCTCTCATTTTAAAATTAATTACTCAGTCATTTGACAACCGATTTAAAAAAAACTTTTTATCGCTGGATAGGTGAATGACCGTTCTTTCAATTTACAAAAAAATATACTGGGTGTGCCATTAAAAAAAGTCAACAAAGATTTTTTTCAAAAATCCGCCTTTTTTTTCGTAATTGAAAGCGATATAAAAAATCTCAATCCATTCAGACAAAACTTTTACTAAAACATTTCAGCGAAAACCGCATATTTCCATCTTGAGCCGTTTAAAAGTTATAGGTAGTAAAAATGGGGGAAAATATAAGTGGACACCCGGTATTTTGTATAGATATATATATCTTGTATAGATTCCATTATATATTTTGTATGAAATACTCTTACAATTCTTAATAATACTCTTACAATTGTACCTTAATTTAAAAGTGCATACTCCAAAAGAATTCGTTGTATATTCATTTCTTGAACTACTATCTCTTGAACAAGAATATGCATGTGGTTCAATTTGATCCAGTGAATAAGAAACTCTCCACTACTGAAGCATTATAGTGTTTTGGCTAACTAGAGCATCGAATTGGTTTGTACCAACAGAAACTGTAACGTATATACATGAGAAAGGACGAAAACAAACTATAGCTTATGCTGAATACAGTTCAATAGTCATGAATTTTGGTTGCAAAAAGAATGAGACGATGTCTTGTACTCTTTCAAGAATAAATATGTTTTCGGGCAAGCTCCTAGAAAAGTAGTCATTGAACACACTGTCCGAAAGTTCATTTTCATAAATGGTTCCACAACCCTTTTTGGGTCTTGGTCTGTACAATGATTCTTCTCCAACTTAATAAGTCAATAAGAAAGAGAATAATACAAAATATCAGTGACAACAATACCGAAAATATGAGATAAACAAGAGTATGAAAGTGTTAAAAGCACAGATAAAAGACAAGAATAGATTCACTATAAACGACAAAAACCAGATATGTAATAAATATTGTTGAAGATAGAGTTATACTCGTCCAGTATAGCAAAACCTGAACGATATAGAACGAAAAATCCTAAATGTAGAATCTAAAACACTACCAGAAACCACCATCAAGGAAGTTAAAAATGCGTACTAACGGAATAATAAAAGAGATGATTACTTTTGGAGCTCAGACTACTTTTGAGTTAGTTAAAATATTAATGAACACGTGCCTCTTTGTGGGTGCTAGTCCAACCTGTTGTCAAAATGCGCAGGTATTTTTACTACACAAGAAATGAGACAAACACAAACTAAAAAATTACAAACCAATAAGCCTGTTACCTCATCCGTACAAACTGTTCAACAAAGTAATTACCAACAGACTATCAAATACGTTCGATAGTTACCAGCCTGTTGAACAAGCGGAATTTCGCAAATATTATAGTACCATAGAATATAGAACATCTACAGACAATACGGACGCTTATCAAAAAGTGTATTGAGTACAATGAACTCCAAACTGATTCCAGGTATAAAATACTTCTAAAATCCGTAATCTGTGTCACCCTGTATTAAAGTACGTCAATGTTTGCGGAGTTATAGAAAATTTAAAAATATCTGCCCATATTTACTTTTAGGAATTTCACTGATGCTTAGCAATCACAAAGTTAATAATAGGTATTTGGTGTTACTTTGGGGATTTCAATTTATTGTAAAGTTTGTTTAGCAGAAAATGGTTGACTTCATTTAGTGCGGTCGTAAATATTATTAAATTTATCTGACTTGGCCCATTGTTAAGGCCAGTCCGGAGCGATAAGCGAACGAGGTTGACAGAGTTGGTTTTTTGACAATTAACACTGACTAGGCGGTACTCCTATAATAAAGCAAAGGATCCACAAAATTTTTACCCGAAATATGTAAATGAAACATATTTAAATTTTACCTGAAACCGGGCCTTTTATACTATTATCGGTTAACCCAGGATGTTTTAATTGAAGTTAACCATTTACTGATAAACAAACTTTACATTAAAAATGATTTTCTATAACATTAATTTTATTTGGCAACTTCGGGAAAGGTATGTATATTAATATATTTTATATTAGATTACTTACCCAGCGGAAGAGCACTGTATATTTTCCAATATTTGGTTTAACCACCGATATTTGTGTGGATCTAACAAAACATTACTAACACAACCCTATACAATATTTATCGTTTTCACCAATCAGCTATTTTGTATAAATATTTATAACAATTATAATTTCGGTGAATAATGAATTATATTTATCTGGATTTGCTTAGTTTTTAGTGAATTATTTATAAGAAATGTATAAAATAAAAACAGCGTACATTTTAAAAGCAGTATAACTCCATATTTTTGCAATAGATCATTATTTAATCATGAGTTTCGTTATAGAGTTGAATCAATCCCATCATTTACACTATATGCCTATAGAGAGCGTTGCTTAATGAACTGAAACTATTAAGTATTTCTTATTAACGAATATTTGCGACGACTTAAACTTGAAAATGTCAAAAGAGTGAAGAGCAAACAGAAAAATACCATAAACGTTTATAATAAAATAATAACATTTATTTTGCAGAAAGCTTAGCCTGCCCAAAAATTTAACTATAAGTAGGAACCCTTTTATAAAAAAATCGACAAGGAAGAAAAATTTCCTGTAGTTGGCTATATACCATGTATTACAAAAAACCATGAAATCCTTTTACCAAATATACCAAATATACAAAGGTATATTTAACAAATATACCTTTTATAAAGGATTTCATGGTTTTTTTTACCCTTTTATAGTTCAGTAGCGGTATACTGTTTTGATAATGATACGGCATAGGTATTGTAAAAATAATAAGCATAATTCAAGAAAAATTATTAACACATAGATTTTAATTTCAAATAAAAATTGTAATTTTTTCGTAAAATTTATTGCTAAAAGATATTCATAACTATAATACATAAATATTAAAGTTACCTATTATTTCACAACCGTTTTACTAATAATATGAAAAAAGTAAAATTTTGCAAAATAAATATTTATTTAAAATTATTTTAGCAAATTACTCGGTTAAATAAATAATTCATAAATTACCCCAAATTAAAAAGAATCATGAATTTTCGTTGATTGGAACCGGAGATACCGCGACTTTTATTTTTAAGTTATGAATTCACTTTTTGATATAGTAAAGTCGTAAATAAAATTAAAATCACAGTACTTTTTTGTAAACCTATTTTACAATACTTAACATAAACTTTTTAAATGTTAAAGGATTTAATTTGATAATAGGTCTGTATCTTCAATGTGGTGCTTCCAGAATTATTCATGTAGACCTAATAGTTTACACATAATAACGTTATAGATAAAAGGTTTCTGGGATTTAAACAATTTCAATTTTGCAGTGACTATTAAGTGAAACTTCTAGAAATTTTTATAGCTGAATAATTACGCAACAAATACAACAAAAGTAACTTTACAAGTAAAGGATTTTCTTTGCTCTTTCAGTAAAATTGTGTCAGTTTTCCATATAATTTACCTACTATGCTACTAGTTTTAACTTTTAGTGTTTAAGATCAAATAGCGATTTTAGATTGTTCATATATTGAATAGAATATAAGGACAAAACTACATCTAATCGTTTGCATATTTTGTTTATTACTTATTTTTATCACTAAATTTATCAAAAGCAGTTGCTACATACCTGTATCAAAGATATCTTTTATAGAAACATTCATAGTAAAAAATTATAGAAATTACATGATATATTTATTGTTGTTTGATTCCTAGTACATACTAGGTAAAAACTATTTTGGTATAATTTTAACAAAAACTATTTGAAAAATCTGATTTTATCTATAAAAAGTTTATTTTAAAGGTACCAGCCATCGGAACATCGGTGAATTTAAACAAAGCAGCACCAAACATTAACAATGCAGTACCAAATGCTTTATTGATTTTCGGAACACATGTCAGATGCTTACAGTATTAGACATATACATAAGCCCCACGCTAGTATACACACGGATACCTTGCTAAGCTTAGGGGCTAATCTGGCCCGTTCTCACATGTGAATTTAATGTCTGTCATGTATGCCATGTATCTTAATAACTTTTACAACTTGTAACACAATGAAAACTATAAACTTCAAATACAACTGTTCTATATATAAACTGTCAACTCGCTATGTTTATAGTCGGTTCGCTAAAAGACACAATTGAGTCGAAATTAATTTCACTTATTCCCCGTTAGAGGGCGTTCTAACCATACTACGATATAAATAGTTTTAATTTATATTGAGAAACTACGGTCGTGTTGGTGTAAAGTCTTTCTGAGAGCCTCCTTGACAACAGGTAGACCTAGAAATAGTACTATCGGAGGATGGAGGGAGACAGATTTAAATCAAAACGAAACCGTAGATTTTCTTATTTTACTAATGCCATACTGTGTATTAGAGTACACAGACTCGTTTCATACGGGTTCTCTGAACCGCAAATTGGAATATTTTCCTAGCGGTGCTTTTGGTATTGTCATACCTGGGTTAAACAGAGAACTTGAATCGAGTCGAAATTCATTTCAAAGACACAACTGGGTAGTGATTTTAGTAAGTAATTTTGCCAATTTGGTGAAATTGGCAAAAAATAATTACTAAATAGTTAGCAATTTTGCCAATTTTGGCAAAATTGGCCAAAAACAAAAAAAATTCCTACTAAAATCACTAGCCAGTTGTGTCTGAGTTTAGCGGACCGACTATATATACTTTTTTGACGTTCTACACGCCACTAGACATTTATACGTCTCAAATATTCTCCAACTTAATACTTCTTCTTTAACATCAAGGGGATTTTTCTATGTAGAATCAACCTGTTTTTGCATAAAAGTAAATAGTGCAACAAATGAACGGTCCTAGACTGTATTAGCTCAATGTACCCGTGTGTCTCCTAGCGTGGCGGTTATTGCATGTAAACAAAGAAATATAATTTGTTTTTTTTTTTAATTTCAGCTGGACTATCTCTGGGTCATGATAGCTTGCGGCCAAACGAAGGACCAGCTTGAGCTTACTGAACAAGCACATAAATTTCTTAAAACGTCTGGTTTAAAACCAAGATCTTTAAATTTTTAGCGTCTTAAATATTGTATATATGATTTACATTCGTTATTTGAATGTAGAAAAAACAAATACAAAAAAAATAATTTAATATAAATACAGTATGTTTTTTACGTCTACAGAATTTTGTTATGGGTAGATTTATTTTATAATTGAATTCTATTTACAATATTCATGTGCACAATATGTAATATAAGTACTATAGAACGTTTCACGTTAAGCACGGAACGTTGCATAGGTATTTCTTATGGACGATAGAAGCGCGCCTATGCCTCTTTTATCGTATCGAGAATGAATAGTTTATCGACAGTCTAGTAGAAACACGTGCCTGATAGTTTTGGCAACACTGAACTGTATAAGCCAAACGTTCCGTTCTTAACGTGAAATAAAGTATAATATTGTACATTTTTTTAAGAAGTCAGTAAATGTAACACTGTTTTTAAATAAAGTTGTTAGTGTTTATTAGATACCTTTTATTGCAAGTATGTTTCCCACAATCCTGAAAAGACATTATTTTAAGCATCATCACTCCATCTTATCTGTGGTCTTCTTTCATGTCTTGTATTACCATCCCAGATAGCAATATAAACTTGTTTCAAACTTGCAACAAGTTTGATACATCAAACTTAAAGGCTTGCTGCAAGTTTGCCATGGCAACTCTGCAAACTAGCAGCAAGTTTAAATCAAACTTTCTAGTTACAGTGTGACAAACTTGCATGAAGTTTGTTTTTTCAAACCTGATACAAACTTGATATATCTAACAAACTTGCTGAAGGTTTGTTTTGTTTTGTTGCATGAAGTTTGTTTTTTCAAAGTTCATACAGACTTGATTAAGGTTTGTTTTGACATATTAGCCACAATTTGAATAATTGTTTTATTTGAATAAAAAATAGAATACCATTTTATATAACTATTTATTAATTAATCAACTAAAATACAATCTATTGTATAAAATTATTCATTGGAACTTACATTAAACACCCTAGCTTCAGATTCCGATGTTTGGTTTTGTCTAATAGCTCTGAAACAAATAACAAATAGAAATTGTTAAAAACTCTTGCTGTGTGAACAGAATTAATCGATGTTATTAAAGAGGGAAAAAGATGTTAAAGTAACAATTTTACAATAAAACCTAAAATTTATTTATTATACCTATTGTATAATATATAATTTATTTTAAATAGTATGTGAGTACAGTTAGAAGCTACAAAAAAAAACATAAAAAGACTTACCTCAATGCCACCAGAGCAAAATGAGTAGGAGTACTAGTTTGTAATGCAGTAAGCATGCAGTTTGGTCTATTAACAATGAAGAAAATAGGCTTCAGCTTAGTAATAATAATTAAGGTAAGGTAATAGTCTCGGAGAATTGTACGGAAAATTTAAGTTGTAAAAAACTTTTTAAGAAAAATATCAACATTCAACATAAAACATAACCAGAACAAATCACCGCGTACGGCGCGTAGCAGATTATTTTTCCGGTGTTGCCAGCCGTCGAGTAAACTTTTTCCCTCAACTTTCCTTAAAAATTCTCACTTTTATGAAAAAATTCACTCCTATTTACAAAATCTGCGAAAATATGTTGAATTATTGTCAAATATTTTGATTTTTTTTTTAAATTGTGCAATTTGGACTGGAGCAAAAATTCCCTTTTGAGATAACTTTTTCAATTATATGTTGAAAATTCTCGCAAACACGGAAATTTCCCTCCGGGTGGCAGCACTTTCGTTGTCGTGGGCGGGACATCAGTCGGGGCGCCGAACGAAAACCGAATCGAACCGGGCTGTGCAAAACTAAGCTTGCAGCAAAGTTGCTACAAACTTGAATACTCATCTTTGTCATAACAATATTGCAGCAAACTTATCACAAACTTGCCTCGTCATATTTGACGCGGCAATGAAAAATCAAAGAAGAATCAAACTTGCTACAAGTTTACATGCTATCTGGGATGGTCTCCTATTTATTATATGCTTATTCTATCTTTTATCCCTCTATCAATTTGATAATTTTTAATCATTTAAAAATATGTGTGATGGACACTGTTATATGACTCGCAATACACACTCAAAGTCACTTTTAGTTGGTGTTCCATTTCCTTCCATGTGTAATACATAAACTATTGTATTAAACAATTATATTATTAAACTGTGCTATTCCAACAACCCGATTTTGCCACCCAAAATCTGTCTGGTCGGGACGTGTGTAGTGTTGTTGTCCGTCCGACCTCCGACTTCAACACGGACGTCTTAAATAAATTGAATTTTTTTCCAGTTTCGAATTGAACCAATAACTTATCCACAAAACGTGACGTGACATTTGTGTGGGAATGTTTTAAAAAATAAAAAAACCTTTACTTTTTTATGTGTGTAATTTCGAGTATAAACACGAATGCCCTATATCCCAAGCTATCGATGGACGATGTGTAATAATTCGAATCAATACATTCGATGTAACTTCAAACAATGATTTAATGATCCTAAGTGGGGTAAATATTCCAATAGACTGCATACGCAAAAGCGTTCAACCCCAATTTATAAGCTCACAAATAAAACATCAATTCATCAAAAAGGCCATTGCCTTGCCATCGTGTAACTTGTACCTATTATAAGTGGTTACACAAATGTAATTCGTGAAATTATCGTAACAGAATTTAGCATCTGATCTAATTCTATCGGAAGGTAAATAACCTCGTAGTTAAAGTATTGGTATTACCATTAAATACAGTCGGAAAAATGAAAGAATAGGCGGCTATAATTCGTACACAATTATTATTTCTTGAAATAAAATGGGAAGTCGCGGTAAAATGATGGTTGGTTTGGATTATGACAAAATGAAAAGATACTGTAAAGATTGTTATAAAGAGAAGATTCGGGGAAATATAACAAAAAATCGGGTCAAAAAAGTAGTAACTTACTGTGGTACTTGTGAAGGCCAACCACACCTTTGTTTAGGTTGTTTCAACAAACATTCCAAATAAGTGATAATTTTTAATTTCTTTCATGTTCTTATTTACCTTTTGTATGTTATTTAGTTTAGAATGAATAGTTTTTACATTTTTATATTTTTTACTCAAAATAAAGACATGTCAAAATTTCGATATCATTTCAGTCTCCCCTATTCTGCCAAAATGAAAACTGATATGTATATGTGACGGCTGTATGCCATAGCGGTCGAATACTGCAATAATTTATCTTCTCTACACACCTGGCAAAACAGGAATTATATCACAGACCATATCAAATCGGTCGTATACGACCGCCGTGGCATGTAGTACTTATTGAACTGGCGGTCGGATACGACCGCCTGGCAGTCAACCTGTTAATAAAACTGTACGAAAAACACGCAGTTTTGTGGGAGAGTACTAATAAATTTTATAAAATCCTAAATAAAAAGAACGATGCATGGAAGGAAATATCCCAGGAACTGAATAAAGACGTGCAAGAGATTAACAATTTAAATTATCAGTTCTTCAAACTTACTAGGCGACATTCTACATAAGGACAGAAGGTATGAAAGTGAAGATTTTCAACATTAAGGTCACTAAGTAAGTTACTTCCACTGTATTCGCTTCGACTTTTAAATAGTGACGTCATCCACCACCGTCTTTTTTTTTCTCATTTTCGATTTTTTTAACAGAGAATATATCACAATAAAAGCCGCACTGGCTGCCGCAAGCTCGTCCCCTTTTCCTTTTATCCGTCGGAGTATAAGTATTTTTCCAACTGAACAAGTCTACGTGGACAGTAGAGTGAAAGAAGGACAAGTACAACAAGCTTCACGAGTTCCAAGTAGAAGTACCAGTAGTCTGGACTCACCTTTATGGGTGTATAAATGTGTTTTACCTTTTTATGTAATACTGGTGTAAATGAGTTTATTGTGCACTGTGTATGTTGAGTAATCTTATTACTCAATGAAGTTAGCTTCATTTACGAAAAATCGCTTATTATATTCGAATGACTGCGGTACCTAGTATATTAGTATATGTATACTTTACTAATGATGATATGAATATGAAGCATTATAAACTGTCCTAGTCATACCTTGAAATGGTCTGGGCATTCCTTTCTGCATCATAATCTTACGCTCGTCTGTCGAGAGTCCTGCTTTTAGTATTTTTAATTAGATTTACTGGGATATTCAGGGCCACAATGAATTTCTTTCGATCAAAGTCCACAAACAGAAGGTGGGTTCCAATTCCATCTTCATAAGGCTTTTCGTAAAAGAAATCTTTATACTCTGGGTTGTGCCTATTAGATTTACACAGTACACAAAGAGACGATCATAAAGAATATAGACCAATATTTTGTATGCCCCGTTTAGGAAAGTAATTCCCCTGTCATGGTCATTATCATCATGTAGCGCTGTGTAACCCGGAGTTTGTCTTGGCTCAACTTTTTTTAAGCTGTAGTCAAGTAGGAGTGTTCATTTTTTGTAGATTTGATCTGATTATGATCTAATTCACTTGTAGTTGTCACAAATAGAGCTTTTCATTCAATCATTTATGAAAAGCCCTATTGTTTGATCTTATTTGTGAATAGGTATAATATACCTTCTTACTTTCCGAGCCATGTTTTATGGCCTTTTTAATTGCTTTTTTAATCGCCTTAGTCGCTCGTTCCTCTATTGGATGTAATTTTCTTTCTTCCATCTCCCATGTCCTCGAGCCGTATTTCTGCTTCTTTTATAATACATACTTGAAATAAGAGGTATTATTATACTAATGGCATTATTATTGTAACATCAATACCTGTTTTTTTTATATTCAAGAAAAGTTTTAAACATTCTATAGAATTTGCTTATAAAGCCTCGTCACTATTTTAATCTAGAGAATATTTTTGCATTTGTACTGCAGTAAAACCTCCGTTAAGCGAAATAATTGGGGGAGGCCGTTTCGGATAACAAGAATTTCGGTTAAAAATAAATTGTTTTTGTATTCTGCTTGTATCGAATTACATAGTATTCTTGGTCAAAGTTGGTATTAAAAAATACTATATGAGATGATTTCGTAATGTATATGTATATTTTATTGCGTTCGCGTTCTTTAGTTGTATGAAAGCGATGTTGACAAATTATCATCGAATTGTTTCCGTTTTGCGATAAAAAATTACTTTTATTGACGAAATTATTGAAACTGTCAGCCGTTTCGGTAAACGGAGGTGTGAAGGTACTTATCCATACAATGGTGAACCCCGCTCTGTGTAGCAGCTCCCCATAGTGGATACCTTAGTGAACCCCTCTCGGCGCTCACCCTCTTCGATTCAACCTGTTTGCGGTTTATATGTAGGGGAGCGCATGCCGTATCCATTAGAGCTGCTACACAAAGCGGGGTTCACCCTTGTATGGATAGGTACCTTTACTGTACATATCTATAACGCTAACAACAGTTATGATTTCTAGATATTGTGGAATAACCATGGATTGATAATGGGTGGAATGCATAAAACGTAGTACCTGCTAATGCTTCAAATATGTACTACATTTTTGAAGATTTTACTACACTTACAAATGCTTTGTAAGTATTTTACTACACTTACAAAGCATTTAATGCTTTTTAAGTGTAGTAAAATCTTCAAAAATGGAGTACATACTTAAAGCATTGGCAGGTACTACGTTTTATGCATTCCACCCAATATATTATAAATGTAAAATTTAGTAAATTATTTTCACTGAATAAATCTGGATAACGTAGGTATTGCAGAACAAAATTAAATAAACGAATTCGTCCTTTATGTTGTTTAATAAAGAAAGTCACAGTGTTCTGATTTCATCCATGTGAGTTGGTTTTTTTGTTTTGTGTTATGGTTAATTTTACAATTGTGGTGTTTTTGTATTGTTTTCACCCATTTTACAACATTAAAATGTGAAGATCTTGAAATATTCATGTCTGTTTGTCCATCCGTAAACACAACTCCTCCGTTATTACAATTTGTATTTAACGCATATCTACTGCAAAACGGCATAGGAAAGCCCTGAAATTATGGTCTAAGAGCTAGCAACGTTTTCGAGAAACTATTTTAAGACAGTTGATTCTTTCATATATTGTTCCCTATGCTTCCTCGAACACCGTACCGGCCATCTGGCTGCTGATACAGGTTGCGTTCATTACTGCGCAGCACACCTGTACAGGTAAACACAAAATCAGGGTGATTGATTAGTGTGATAAAGCTTAGTAGATCCGCTATAGTAATAGATAGCAATGAAAGTTAGTAACAAAACGTATAGCCAACTTTGAGCTTCACATTACAAAATTAGTTAGTGTTACAGGGTGTTCGATATCATAGTGGCAGACCAAACTTATGTTTTTTTTTAAATGGAACACCCTATATTTTATTTTATATTCGAAATGCTGTTAACTTCTCCATCACAAGAATATAAAGGTTTGTTATGTTATACAGGGTATTTACAAAGTTATAACCAATGTTTTACGAAAATCGTAATAAGTTCAGCTCCCTGTATAAATAAAAATAAGCACAACAGCAATGGTTTATTGGTGCCATATTTTTTTTGATTGTCAAAATTTATAAAAATGGTTGATATTGCTAATTTTCTTTATATCGAATACAGGATGAGTCAAAACGGAAGTACATTATTTTCTCAGTAATTTTAAATAGAACACCTTAATTAATAACTTGCTCTGAAAAATGAAAATATCTCGAAAAGTAACAAATTTAGGCATAGGGAATATTATACAAAAATTAAAGTACGGTAATGATACTTTTCGATGGTGATATAAAATGCAGGGTGTTCCATTTAAAATTTCTGAGAAAAGAATGTACTTGTGTTTTGACTCACCCTGTATTCGATATAAGGAAAATTAGCAATATCAACCATTTTTATAAATTTTGACAATCAACAAAAAATATAGCACCAATACACCATTGCTGTTGTGCTTATTTTTATTTATACAGGGAGCTGAACTTGTTACGTTTTTCATAAAAAATTGGTTATAACTTTGTAAAAGAACTATATAACATAACAAACCTTTATATTTTTGTGATGGGAAAGTTAAGAGAATTTCGAATATAAAATAAAATATAGGGTGTTCCATTTAAAAAAACATAAGTTTGGTTTGCCACTATGTTATCGAACACCCTGTAACATTCTAACTAATTTCGTAATGTAAAGCTGAAAGTTGGCTACAATTTTTGTTATCAACTTTTATTGCTATCTATTACTATAGTGGATCTACTGAGCTTTATCACACTCATCAATCACCCTGTATATTGAATTTCAATTATTTTAGGACGAAACATTTTTTTGTCATCACTTTTTAAACCACAAAAATTTCTGGCGATTATAGTTCATATTTCTAATAATGTTTAAAAAGTAATGACAAAATAATTTTTCGTCTTACAATAATTTTAAATTCGATATGTTTACCTGTACAAATGTGCTGCGTAATGAACGCAACCTGTATCAGCAGCCAGATGGCCGGTACGGTGTTCGAGGAAGCATAGGGAATAATATATTAAAGAACCAGTTGTCTTAAAATAATTTTTTTCCGACGTTGCTAGCTCTTGGTCCATTAGACTTCCCACCACCAGAGAAAATACCCAGTTCTGCTCGATTACATATACAGCCAAGATGTGAACAAAAACAGCCAAACACAAAAAGAAAGGAATAACATCACCTTTCAGGACAAACAACAACTTGAGCAAATTTATTAACAACAAGAGCCAAAAAAAAGCACTTGCACGCAGTGGTATAGTTATACAAACTTACATGTGGTGATTGTCCAAAAGCTTATGTCGGTCAAGCTGGCAGAACCTTTAACAAACGTATAGCATAACACAAAAGGGGTTTTCAATAATAGAAAGACAGAGTCTACATACGCACCCCACCTTCACATCATAATCATTATTTTAATGACCAGTGTCAAATTCTCCATATTCAAAATAAAGGCCTTAAGGAGGGGGTATGGTTTGAAATCAACATATCAAGCACATTTTTGTGAATTTTTTTCGAAACTATGGTAGAATTATTTTATTTTTAAATTAAATAAACACATTAAGTACAATTCAAAGAATATTTAAGAAAAAATTCAATCCAAAATATTGAAAATTAGCCATTGGTGACAAATTTTGGCAGGCAGCTCAAAAAAAATGGATTTTGCGGTGGACATCAGAACTCATCACTGGATTATACGAAACAAAAAATTCAAAAAGATTTTATTAGGTTATGAGTTTCACGAGGTAACAACGTCGAGTTTTTTTATTTTTAATGATTTTTGAATTTTTGGTATCACGCAAAATTCAAAAATACGAAATTTTTGATAAAAATTTTGTGAAAACCAGCAGATTTAATATTGTTGAACAAAAAATAAGCACAAAACGAAAAATATCTCGACGTTATTACCTCATGAAATGTCTAAAGAAAATCTGTGCAAAATATGAGGTAGATCGGCCGAGTAGTTTTTCAGTTACAATGTCCACCGCATTTGAAAAAGCAGTTTTGAGAAAAATGCGTTTAAAGTTTTGACAATTGCATCTTCATCTTCTTATTTGTCTGCCAAATCGTAAAGTGATGAACATTGGAATATGGTTTTTAAATTGGGGAGTAATCTACAAAAGAGAAGGCGAACAGTTGTTTAACGTTTCTCACTACGCTCCGGCGTGCTGGCGCGAAGCCGCGGCAAAGCGAGTCGAAGGTAGGGATATTCAGCACCCTGTATCTCTGGTAATTTTACTCCGATTATTTTGAAATTTTCAGAGAGTATTCTTGAAAGTATGCACTTTTATTTGAAATAATAAAAAAATTTAAATATTTCAAACCATACCCCCTCCTTAAGCTGTCTTTATTATAGAATCAATGTAAATGAATAAATCAAAATATACAGATATAATTCTGAATGACCAACTAAAGACAAACAGCTTCCCATCCTCAACCTATTCAATGAAAGACTACAGAGTGTAGGTGACACACAGTAAAATACACTGAGCGGCACAAAAAATGGCCACCCCACAAAATGGGTAATTTTTGATGTCGTGAATTTTCTAAATCTGTTGTCCGATTTAAGTGATTTTTTTAACATTTTATAGCCTTATTTTTTAACAATATCGCTGTAATAAAATTATTGCTAGGCAGGTAAATGATCATTGTATACCGGGTGTACCAATCAAACTGTGTTTTATTCTCAAAGTTACCACACCCTATATATGTAATATTCTAGCATTTATAAACTATTGAAATTAAAACCCAACTATAGCCGCAGGTTTTATTAACATTCTGTTTTTTGATTCATTCGCTTATGTTGGATAATAAAAAAGTTAGGTACTTTAACAACTAGCCATGTTCTTCATTAATACAGGGTGTTTCTAAATAAGTGCGACAAACTTTAAGGGGCAAATCTGCATAAAAAATAATGGCGGCTTGCTTTATAAACCCATGTCGGCAAATGCTTCGTTTCCGAGATACTGGATGTTGAATTATTTTCTTACAAACTGACGATTTATTCATTGCTCTAAAACCAGTTGAGATATGAAAATGAAATTTGGTAGTTTTTAAGATACAGTTATTGCACATTTTTTGACATACAACTAAGAATTTTACATTCCCCATTGGCGTGCAAGCGGGTAATATTGCCCGTCATATTACCCGTATGCGGGCCAATGGAGAATATAAAATCCTTAATTGCATGTCAAAAAATGTGCAATAACTGTATCTTAAAACCTACCAAATTTCATTTTCATATCTCAACCGGTTTTAGAGCAATAAATAAATCGTCAGTTTGTAAGAAAATAATTCAACATCCAGTATCTCGGAAACGAAGCATTTGCCGACATGGGTTTATAAAGCAAACGGCCATTATTTTTTTATGCAGATTTGCCCCTTAAAGTTTGTCGCACTTATTTAGAAACACCCTGTATTGATAAAGAACATGGCTAGTTGTTAAAGTACCTAACGTTTTTATTATCCAACATAAGCGAATGAATCAAAAAACATAATGTTAATAAAACCTGCGGCTATAGTTGGGTTTTAATTTCAATAGTTTATAAATGCTAGAATATTACACAGGGTGTGGTGAACTTTGAGAATAAAACACAGTTTGATTGGTACACACACGGTATACAATGATCATTTACCTGTCTAGCAATAATTTAATAAAAAATCACCTAAATCGGACAACAGATTTAGAAAATTCACGACATCAAAAATTACCCATTTTGTGGGGTGGCCATTTTTTGTGCCGCTCAGTGTATATCACTTGGCAAAGGCACTCGGTCGAAACAGCTGTAGTGACATTAATTTGTAATAAATTTTGTGGAAGTACTGAAAACAAAAGTTTCTAGTGTTTTATTGTTAGATAAAATGAACTCCCATCACAATAACGGTCGAATCCACCACTTATTTTCCTTTTATTCGAAAGGAAACATGTAAATATGTATAGAAAAGCAGAGGAGGCACATTTCAGAATTATTCAGTAAAAATAATATATATTTCAAGCCTTAGTAAGCAATAACTTCACATATTGTAAATGAAGAGAGTCTAAAAAACCAGTTGTTAAAACATGTAGAACTTTTATTGTGTTTTGTATTTATCTTAGCTTAAAGTTACAAACTTAAATTATTTATTTCATTAAAATTGTAATAAAAGTGTGCAGTCTATAAAAAATTTATTTCATTTCTTTGTACCTTAGTCACCCTAGTTTTCACGAAGTTTTACATAAATATTTAGTATACTATCAACTGATGGTATTCACTATAAGGTCAAAGCGATATAGTAGGTATGTTGCAGTCCAACAAAAAAATTCTTATAACTAATATAAACTGACCATCTATAAAACAATACTCAAACCAGTGTGGACATACGGAATCGAGCTGTGGGGCTGAAGCAAACCATCCAACACCAAAATACTACAGACATTCCAGTCAAAAACTATTTGTATGTTAGCTAAAGCCTCATGGTATGTGTCAAACCAAACCCTTCATGCAGACCTCAACATCCCCTTCATCAATGATGTGATTGCTGACCACTCCAGAAGATACATGAATCGCAGCGCAGACCATCGAAACCATCTCATAGACGAATTATTCAACCCCCCACTGTATCATCCTTCCACCTCAATTTTTGCCCGCAGCTACTCACTATTTATCGCAGGTGGTGATAATATTTACCTGGAATCTGGAAGAATAGTTTGTTTCCATTCGTTCTTTGTCCATATTAGTGACACCTGCTGACTATTTTTTTTATTTCACCTGTATAGTCACTGCTTTTGAAGAAACCTAGGCTCGGGCAATCATAACAAAAGTATGTATTCTTTTTCTCATGATTATCTTTCAGTGCGTATCACAGTTTTTCGATTTCTTTCTAACGCATTAAATTGTATGTGACAGAAAAAAGGCACGTCCGTGATTACAGACATTTACAACATTTATTCTAGTTGTCGATAGATGGCGCCATAATAAAAAAATATTTTTAATTAGATAATAATATTACAAATATAATCTGTATAATTTATAAGACTATACAAATCAAAGAAAATACCATTTTATAAATGCAAGAAACACATTTGATTTGTTTTTATTCCAAATTGAAAATAAAATGTGACAACTGTCAGATTTAACTAAAATGTCATGTTAGAATAAATGTCATAAATGTGTATTATCACGGACTTACCCTTTTTCCTATCATTTGTTACGCACTGAAAAATGCTCATGAAAAGGACAATACTTGTTTGTATTTCACCAGTTGTATAAGGGAACTGTGTTGTCAGGTACCATTAAACAAAAACTCCATATAGTACCTGATTCAGTTTGAAGCATTGTATAAGTATTATTTCCGATTGCCATTGGTAGTCTATTGTTAGGACCACTAACCATTAATACTACTAGTTCATGTGTTTTACTCGTCAGCACAGTGGCGAATCTAAACAATTGCCTGGGGGACTTCAAATGAAACAGCAACCAAAAGACATAAAAAAGTTAAACCCAAACTACACAAAAGACATAAATAATAACTTATATGCATTAAGTTCTCTTAATATTGTCCTAACTGGTAGCTTATTTGTCTATCTAGGGTTTAAGTTTCACTTCAGCTATATATTTTAGTTTCAACAATTTTTTGTAGGGAACTCGCCCACCCCCTGTAGATCCGCCACTGCATCAATAACTCCTCTAATTTGTAAGGAAACTCCTCACTCAAATAAGAAAAGCCAAAAGTACAAAAAATATACCATTAAATATAATTAACAAAAAAACGATGTTTAAAAAAGTCCATATATATAGTCCTGTCGCCCGGGGGGTTATAACGGCCTCCTTAATTCAGATGGACTTACCCAAAAAAATTTTATGTATTTTGACCCGTAGAACACGAATTTTTTGGGTAACAGTTGATCCGGATGTGGATAAGATTGTTATAAACAAAGAACTTGAGGAGTTACATATAACAGCGATTTTTCGCAAAACAAAATTCTGTAATTTTTGGGCGATTCTCAGCAAAAAATGGTCTTACAAGTTTTTTCGTAGGATGCATAATTTTCGAGATAAACGCGGTTGAACTTTAAAAAAATCGAAAAAGTTCAATTTTTGAACCTGAAGAACTTTTGATTAAAAAATAAAATAGCAATTCTGCTTATTGCATTTGAAAGTTCAAGTCAAATTCTATCGGTTTTGATTATTTGCATTGCTAAAAATTAAGTTTTTATTTGTTAAAAAAAGCCATAACCACATAGTGTTTCCCGTGCCCAATGCATGCGTTTTAATGTACGTAATCTACGTAGAAATTGTCCGTAATTGTCTACGTAGAAAACATCATTCAATCACTATGTGTTTATAGCTTTGTTTAACAATAAAAAAAATCATTTTTAGCAATGAAAGTAATCAAAACCGATAGAGTTTGACTTGAACTTTCAAATGCGGTAAGCAGAATTGCTATTTTATTTTTCAATCAAAAGTTATTCGGGTTCAAAAATTGCAATTTTTCGATTTTTTGTAAGTTCAACTGCGTTTATGTCGAAAACTATACATCCTACGAAAAAACTTGTAAAAACATTTTTTGCTAAGAATGACCCAAAAATGTTGTTTTGCGAAAAATCCTGTTATGTGATTCCTCAAGTTCTTTGTTTATAACAATCTTATCGACGTCCGGATCGACTGTTACCCAAAAAATTCGTGTTCTACGGGTCAAAATACATAAAAAAACTTGGGTAAGTCCATCTGAATTAAGGAGGCCATTGTACCCCCACTGGCGACAGGACTAATACAGAAAATATTGGTATTGGTAATCAAATTCGGTCATCACATTCCCTGCAACACTCTTAGTTAATACATACAATACACAGCAAATTACAAAAATGTTGTTCTGCAACATTTTGCAAGAATCTCTTTTATCTGGAGCAGGTATTGGGTGAAGCATTTTCGAAAGAATTTCGAAAGAATATTTTGCAGCTGTTATAACATGCTTGTTTCCTGCCTCATAAGATACACCTTTGTTGTATGTGCAACTAAAAGCTAAATGTACATACGATGTAACATATTTTACTCAATTTTGGAGAATTATAGAGGTAACTTTCTATCAAGTAGTTGAAAGACTGATATCTATAAAGTGTATACAGATGGAGCATAAAGTTATTTAAAAAGAATACACATTCAGTCAAGTGTGGTTTGGGAGTATTAGTGATATATTTCCAGTTTTGTGTAAATTTTTTTCCAAAATGTACAGAGAAATTATATTTGTATGTGTGGAAAAAATATACTTACAGCATTTCAATTTTAACAATAAAAATTACGAAGTTTATGGTGTAGTTTCATGTGGGAGTGGAGTGACCTGTCTCACCTGTCCGCTCTAGAGGGTTAGGCACAGTATAATATATCCTTGTTTAAATCCACTTTGTATAGCTATATCTTCTACCAGTTCTCCTTTATCTTCCAGTCTGGCTTCTCCCTTGTAGAATCATCTGATCAGGTTGATGTATTTCATCTGTAGTCCATGTAGTTTCAGAATATTTCACAGCTGCTATCCATTTATACTATCTAAGTCAATAAACAGTATATTTTTTGCCATTCGCTAGCTTGTTCCAATATAATTCTTAGAGTACAAATGTTGTCAATAGTGGAGCGTTCAGCTCCAAAGCCTGCTTAGTTGCATTTTAGTTTTATGTCTAGCTCTGGCTTCATTCTGTTCAATATAGTCTTGGACACAATTTTGGATGTGGCGCTCAACAGTGTTATCTCTTGCCATTTCTTGCATCTACTTAGATCTCCCTTTCTTTTGGTATTGTAATGACTACACCATCATTCCATTACTTTGGTAGCTTCTCCTATATCTTGTTAAAATAACTTTATTGGTATTAAATTTTTAAGAAAAAACAAAATAAAAACTATTACTATATAATTCATTACTATATAAAATAAAAACTGTTTTAAAATGCATATATTTAACAATATACTGAATGTTAACACATTTGTAACAGTTATGGAAAATAACACTTATGTAGTTATAAATTATTTAAGGATTTCTGCTAACATCTGTTCATCTTTATTCCCTTTGTTTTTATTTAGAGAGTTCTTCCATTCTTCTTTGTTTCTTTTGAAAGTTACAAAATTAACTTTTTGTGCTATAATTTTTCCAAAATCTGAGTGTACCCAACTGCCATCTTTGTGTGATAATTCTTCCATAATTTGCAACTTGAATTTTACACTTGCAGCATTCCATAAAGCCTCAAAACTCCTAGAACCAAATTTACTAACAGCCAAGTCTCTGTACATACCCATCATTTTTCTAACCAACTTTTCTCTACTTTTCTCCCCAACAAACAAACCCTTGACATAGGCATCTATAATATGGCTTCCCATAGTATTCGAAAACAAATCTTTGAGAGTATTTTGTTCTAAGCTTAACAAGGCATTTACAATTTTGATCGGTTTGTTAAAATCCAGGAATTTCTGTAGAATCAATGTTCCATGTAAATTCAGTTTTTCTTTTTGTAGATTGTCCACACTCATTTTAAGATTAGCTTCATACATTACAAATCTACTTAAACACAAAACAAAACTATTTTGTCTCTCCTCTGGCTCAAAACAGTCAAATGCTTTCATTAAATTCTGGACAAAACTTCCTTGTTTGGTACAAAGTCTTTTACATGCTTCTGCCAAAGCTAGGATCACTCCTGAATGGCCTACTTTTATAATTTCTGGAAAATGATCTACAAGTTCATCAAAAATAGACTCAAATTCCTCCTTTTGCTCACTATGTTGTATTAATTTTTGTACAGCAAAATTTGTAATCCTTTTAGTAGCCAGTTTAGAGAGGTGACCAGCAAAACAAGAAGTATATAGTTGTGTGAATAACTTTTTGTTTGATAGTAGTAAAGCAGTTTCTATAAGCATGATAATAGATTGTGAACCAAATGCAGGTGGTAATATTTTAGTTGATTCTTCTGTTTGTTCACTATTAATAAAAACTTCGGTAGTTAACTTTTTTAAATATAATTTTAACATTTTGGAATCCACTCTTTTTAAGCATTTCATCAAGACTTGTAAGAATCCTGACGTTAAATCAGACATACACATTTCTTTAAATTGAGGCCAACTAATAATTCTTTGACCACATTCTTTCACAATCTCAGAAAATTCATCTGGAACTTCAACTTTTACCACTGTTTCGTTCTTTTTATCAACAGGCATCTGTATTAAATGTGTAAGACAACTTCGTATAACATGATTCCCATAAGTATCCCAAATATAATCCTCTAGATTGTTTAACAAGAACTTACTAACTTTAATAGCAAATTTCTGATACTCTGTTCTTGATTCTTCTGGCACTTTGTTATTTAAAGTCCTTTTACAACTTTCCGAAACAAGACATTCTAATACATGGCTTGCAAATCTATCACTGATTAGAGGCCTCATATCTTCACTAAAGGCAACCATGAATTTCTTCAATATGTCATCATTGGCAAAAGGTAATAGCATTTCCACAACTCTGCATCCTACTTGGTTACAAGAACAATTCACTTCTTGATCTTCGGTTTGTGCAAACACATTATTAGCAAAAACTTGTTTATCTTCATCTGTATCAAAACCTTCTTTATATGTTTCTAATATTTTTACGAAATAATGATATGTATCAGAATCCAATTGGGAACCTCTTCCAAAATGTCCTTTTTTGGCATATTTTCTTGCATTTTTTAGAAAAGACTTCTTCCTTTTTCTGTTATTTCTTTTTTGTGAACTTTCAGATGAATGTGTTTCCATTTTGTATTACTGATCTAAAATAAATAAATTAGCTTTATTCAAGTTTAAAGATTAAATTAGCCCTTTTAAAATTACCTTTCAAAAATTTAAATTAAAACAAAAACATGCAGTTTATTCTTAACCTACAAATTCTTCCGCATATATGTCAATGTCAATGTCAAATGTTAAAGTTCGTATTCTTTGCATAGAGGTATATATTAACATAGAGGGAGCCTACCTTCCGCGCTTCCTGACGACAAGATCTCATTGACTGGTTTGCTGCATCTCTTTCTAACACATTGTATCGAAAATCTATGATGACATTCAGTGTGAATATAGGCACGGAAGAGGAGGACAACTATAGCAGCTTTACTATGCGTAAGAGTGAAACAGCACTAATCCAAATAAAAAAGATGGTGTCGTCACTTCGCTCTGAAAGACACTCTCTCTATGCTAATATATAACTCTATGATTCTTTGCGATGTTTTAGCGTTTTTTTTAAATGTTCAGCAAAGAGCGAACTTCAGAAATATGTAGTGTCTAAAACTACAACCCCCGTTAAGCAGATAATTAAAGTGCACTTTACATCAACAATAAATTCAATAAGAAATTGACAAGTTATTCAAGGTCAAATTTGACTTATACAAAACACCCAATTTTGCCGTGAATAAAAAGAAAATAAAGAAATTTGACAAAATAAAACATATCCAATTGTTCTATTTCATCAAATTCCTTCATTTTCTTTTACAAACCATACATTTCGTACACGTTAAATTTGGCCTTGAATAAAACTTTGTCAATTTCTTGTTCAATTTATTGTTGATGTAAAGTGGACATAAGATTTTCCTCACTCTATTTTCAGTTAAGAATATGAAAATATTAATTTTCAGTTAAAAATATGAAAATAGTATGTATTGTAAAACCTCGACACCTTCCGGTATAAGAGGAACATCGATTAGGTTATGATATGTTATATATTGTACAAGTGAGATAATAGTACATTATTCAACGAGCATGTAATGATGGCTATTACTCACGATGATGAAGTTTGCGACACGAGCCGTAGGCGAGTGTCATAATTCATCAGAGTGAGTAATAGCCATTACATGCGAGTATAGTATTTTTACTACAAAAACGTTATTACGTAGGTCAAAATTTTTGACGTAAGAGAACTGTCAAAACATTAGAATGTGACTTTTCATTATTGCTATGTTTATTATAAACACGGCAATAATGAAAAGTCACATTCTAATGTTTTGACAGTTCTCTTACGTCAAAAATTTTGACCTACGTAATAACGTTTTTGTAGTAAAAATACTATAGAATAGGTACTATACTTTTTCTACGACCTTTTTTATTTTAATTAGTAAAAAAATTATTTATCAACTACTCGAGATTTAAATTATAATAATTTACAAAAATACCTAAATGATATTTACCCCTAGTACGTGGCTGAATAATTGGTTGCCTACTATTATCAAATTCTTATTTATTGTAAAAATACAACTAGAAATAGTCAATATAAGTTCTATTCGTTTCCGAAAAATTATAAGCTTAAATTTGTACCCACTGCCAGTGAATCTAATAAATAGGAAATGGCTGTTGTCGGTGGACGTATTCCATATATTTTATAGTTGTATATTATACAGTACGTAAATCGTTCAGCTGGACATAGGGAACATACAATGTATATATTTAGATACTTAAATACATACATTGTATTATATTAAGATGATTGTGGCAACTTCGCTCTCTCAATGACAATAATAGTTGTTAGCATTAAGGGGCAATAACCTCAAAATTGACAATTAATTTCGGGTGACACAAATAAACGTCAAAACATTTCATTGTAGTAGAACTATTTTTGACCTAATGGGAAAACTGTGTCTGTTTATTTTGGAAATAAATTTTTAAATAACAGATATTTTAAAAATCAAAGTAAAATTATTAATTCACCAGTAATAATCTTTGTTTTTGATTTATTTATGGACTGCCTTGCATTCAAAATCACTCATTCTTTCGTTCTAATAGCTCTATTGCACCACAGTAAAGGACAGGATTGTCCTTTTGTCCTTCAGGATTGTCCTTCTGTCATGTACTGTGTATTGCACCAGAAACTCGTACTCGAACAGAAGTTTCAATTAACACAGGTTAGCGCAGTTGCCACAATGATCTCAATGTATATTCCCTATGTCCAGAAGAACGATTTACGTACTGGTATGTATTACGTAAATCGTTCAGCTGGACATAGGGAACGTACATTGTATATATTTAGATACATAAATACGTACATTGTATTATATTGAGATACTTGTGGCAACTGAGCTCTCTCGAGCATCGACTGACACAGACACAAATAAACGTCAAAATATGACAATGTAATAGCTAAATATTTTTGGCCTAAGGGAACAAGAAAACTGTAGTTTTGAAATGAGTTTAAAAAATATAAAAATTAAAGTAAAATTATTAACTTATTAATTATAAACTTTGTTTTTGATTTATTTATGGACAGCCTTGCTTCAAAAGTCACTCATTCTATTCGTTCTAACAACTCTATTGCACCAAAAACTGGTACTCGAACCATAGATATAACACTCAAACAGAAGCTTCAACGAACACAGGTTAGCGCAGTTGCCACAATTCTCTCAATGTATATTCTCTATGTCCAGCCGAACGATTTACGTACTGTATACTTACATGAACATTTTTGTAACATTTTAGCTTAGTTTTCTATTTATCTTCCGTACACGGCTTGTCGGACAGTATACATTTCGTAGGACACGAACTACCAAGTTTGTGAAATTTCATAGACATAATAAGTATGCCTATGAATTTTGTGAATTTACCACAAGCACATAAAATTTGATTTTAAAGGTTATGTAAAACTGCGTACGTGTTTATTGTTTGAATTAAAAGTGGCCAATTCAACAAATATTTAAATAATTTATTACTTGTTCAACGTGATAGCGGTATTAGTTTAACCATCTGGTACGCTTTCGTGCAATTTTAACGAAAACTATGTCAAGTCCAAAGCAAGATTCTGCCCTAAAAGCAGGTCACCCTCCTGCAGGTAAAATATGTTACTGTTTATTTAAATTGTATTTACTTTTGGCAACATTTTTAATAAAGGCAGATTTTTTATCAGACTTTTCCTAAACTGTTGTTGCTAGGAAAGATTATCAACGTAAAAATAGCAATTGACAAACTATTAGCACTTTCCAATAAAAAATATAAAATTTGTATTTAAAATATGTTATACTTATTATATAATATTCTTTCAAGATATTTACCATAAGAGAATTAACTAAATTACATTTTACTTACACTTTTATGATTTTCTATAAATTTGAGCCCTTGAAAAGTTTGAATTTCTGGAGGTTGGAATTTTTATTATTTTATACTAATTTATTACTACAGTATACTTTCTCTATAACGAACACGGGTATTACGAAGTTTCGCTTATAACGAGGTACACTAGATGTCCCATGAAATTCCTATTGAACTATAATACCTCTATAAGGAGGCATATTTGGTTATAACGAATAACGAGGAAAAATGAAATCAAAGAATATGTTTCTTGACCTATTTTTTGCATGGTGATGGCCATAAATAAATACCATAACTGCCTGCATACAGGAATGCCCAACATCTGTGTGCTTATTGAGACAAGTGCTGTAATAAAATTCCACCTCCAGTAATAAACTTCTTCCTTCTTGTTTATCTATCGACCGATATTGAATATTGTTGGAACTTTACAATTTACGATGGTCAGCTTTCATCGTTGAGGTTGACCATTGACACCTAATAAACTACGTAAGAGGCATCAAAACATTTCAGTGGTGGTGGTATGCACAATATTATTGTTGTCTTATACAGTATGTCCCTGTAAGTTGTATCCATATGGAAAACGTTTTTATTATTAATGTTACGAAAAAAAGTTATTCTTTATAAAAAGCTCTGCATGGTCCAAAACCTAAGATTTAACCATCAAATATCAAATTTTGTGAATATTATATGAGGTATGTCAAAATTTTCAGATTTTCATTAACGTTTTTTGACTCCCAAACAATGAACTGTCAATACGGATGGAATGGCCCTGTCCCATTCAAATAGTGAAGCGAGATTACCACCAACATACAAGAAAGAGGTTCTAGAGAGAAACGGACAAGGTGCTGGAGAATTTGACAGGCCGTGTAATTTGAGTTGGACCCGATTAAATCAGTATTGACATTTCGTTGAATGGACCTCATATTTTAACTTTCAGGGCTGATTGGCAGTACATATTTCAAAATTTAAATACTTTTTGTATTTACAGAGTAAATAGAGTACAGATTACCATATTTGGTGTTTAAATCAGTTTAAATACTTTTCAGAATTGTTATTTGTATTTATCAAAACAAATACCTACTTTCCTAAAGTATTTGGGAGTTAAATAATTTTAAAACTATTTAAATACTAAATTACTGACTGTTTTATATAAAGTGAAGAAGTCCTTGATTATGTTTTTATGTTACTTTTTTTATATTTCCCCGTTTAAGTTGATATAGGCAACTCAAATTACACGGCCTGTCAAAGTCTCCAGCACCTTGCCTGTCTCTCTCTAGGACCTCTCTCTTGTATCGTGGCTGCATTAATTGTCTTCCTGCCTATTCCATCCGTATTGACAGTTCATTGCTCCCAAATCGGGTGCCGTTGTCAAAATACAAAATACTACTAATATAAACAAAAATGTTGTTGCTTAGTAAAAAAATTCTTCTAATAATTTATTTAATTTGACTCATTTATATCGGCAATTCAGATACATATGATACATTTTAAAGTAGAAAACTTTAAAATGATATTGCCAATATTTATGAGTTGCGTTCCTGGGACGACTTTACTGAAAGATAGTTCATTCGATTACATGAAATCAACCCCAACTCAAGAATATCCGTCACAAAAAAATTCATAGCATGTGATCTGTGTTTAAAAAGACAACCACATGCAATGGTGACATTAAAATTCTCGTGTTAGAGATCTCATAGTAAATCACGAGGGAAAACCAGGAAAAAATATTGGCTAATATATTTATGGAGGATTTCGAAACTAATATCATTTCTAAACAAAATTTAAAACCCACTGTATGGTGGAGATATGTAGATGATGTGTTTTCAATATGGCCTCATAGATCAGAATTGTTGGCTACATTCCTGAATATTATAAACGATCAAGAAGAGACAATAAAATTTACAATGGAAAAGGAATATAATAACACCCTGCCTTTCCTCGATGTTTTAGTCTCAAAGAAGGATACTGGATATGAGACTCAAGTGTATAGAAAACCAACACATACCAACAGATATCTCAATTACAAATCAAATCACAACATCAACGTTAAAAAGGGAATCATAAAATCCTTATATGATAGAGCCAAAATTACTTGTTCTAACGAAAATTCATTTTTAGAAGAAAAACAATTCTTAACATCTGTTTTATTAAAAAATGATTATCCTTTATCGTTTATAAATAAGGAATTGTCAAGATTGGATCGAATGGAACAGAACAACATAGAACGGGATCCTACAACATTCACAAGAAATAATACGAGGAAAATATCAATACCATACATAAAAGGACTATCCGAGAAACTTAAAACAATAGGAAATAAATTCAACATTTCAACAACATTCAAAACAACCAACACATTGAGATCTATTCTATCTAAAACTAAACCTAACAATGAACAAGAAAGGACAAATAATTGTATTTATAAAATACCTTGTGAATGCGAACAGTTTTATATGGGTGAAACATCAAGACCATTAAACGTTAGAATAAGTGAACATCAATCTTATATTAAAAAAGAGAATTTGATAGATCTCAAATATGTCAACACGCATGGGATAATGAACATAGAGTTCAGTGGAGAGATTCAAGTATAGTCCTGAAAGAAACAGATAGTAAAAAGAGAAAAATCAAAGAAGCGGCTCTAATTATGCTAAACGAAACCAATTGTGTCGCAAATTCCTCGGTGGAATGCAGTAGGATGTGGATACCCATACTGAAAGAGGAAGTCAATAGAAAGAAAATACCACAATTAGTAAGTCAATAGTCGAGTTAGTACATATTTTATATTTTAGTATTACTTATATATCCATGTATTATTGATATTATTTATAATTTAAACAAAATTATAGTAAAGTCAGAATTTGGTATTAATTTTGAGAGTAAATTAAATGTAAGACCAAATACTTACGATGTCGGGATAGTATCACAAGGTTTTTCCTGGTTTTCCCTCGTGATTTACTATGAGATCTCTAACGCGAGAATTTTAATGTCACCGTTGCATGTGGTTGTCTTTTTAAACACAGATCACATGCTATGAATTTTTTTGTGACGGATATTCTTGAGTTGGGGTTGATTTCATGTAATCGAATGAACTATCTTTCAGTAAAGTCGTCCCAGGAACGCAACTCATAAATATTGGCAATATCATTTTAAAGTCTTCTACTTTAAAATGTATCATATGTATCTGAATTGCCGATATAAATGAGTCAAATTAAATAAATTATTAGAAGAATTTTTTTACTAAGCAACAACATTTTTGTTTATATTAGTAGTATTTTGTATTTTGACAACGGCACCCGATTTGGGAGTGGAAACGTTAATAAAAATCAATTTTTAATAATATTGTGGCTTATTTCCCATTCTAAATAGTTAAAATTGTAAAAATGCCACAAGAAAATAGCTTCAGAACAACATATGGATAACTAACATTATTTTCAGTTATTTTAATTTAGATAACTCTTTTATTATTAATTTTACGAAAAAAAGTGATTCTTAATAAAAAGTTCTGCATAATCTAAAATCTAAAATACAAGCATCTTATGTCAAATTTTATCAATTTTATACGACGTATGTCAAAAAATATGAATTTCGCTCAAGAGTAAAATACGTTTATTTTTCACAATATCGAAAATTGTTATTATGAAAAGTTATTTAGAATTAAAAACTATGTTTCAGTATGTAATTACATCCTTCTAATTGAAATATTCTGAAGTATAAAGGTACTTTACTTTTGATCTAAATTTATCTTTTTTGACATACCTCGTATAAAATTGATAATATTTGATATAAGATGTTTGTATTTTAAGTTTTAGACCATCCAGAACTTTTTATTAAGAATCACTTTTTTTCGTAAAATTAATAATAAAAGAGTTATCAGAATTGAAATAACTGAAAAAATGATAGTTATCCGTGATTTTTCAAAAAAAAAATTTTTCAATTAGAAGGATGTAATTGCATATTAGAATACAGTTTTTAATTCCAAACAACTTTTCATAATAGCAATTTCCAATATTACGAAAAATAAAGCTACTTTACTCTTGAGTGAAATTCAAACTTTTTGACATGCCTCGTATAATATTCAAAAAATTTGATATTTGATGGTTAAATCTTAGGTTTTGGACCATGCAGAGCTTTTTATAAAGAATAACTTTTTTTCGTAAAATTAATAATAAAAAAGTTTTCCATATGGATACAACTTACAGGGACATACTGTATAACAAGATCTGCTTATAACGAGGTAATTAGTCCGCCATTTCAGTTCTCATTATAGAGGGAGTCTACTGTATTACCTTACTATTATTCAAGACTGGCTTCCAAATCTAGGAAGAACAAGTTGAGAATGTGAGCATTATAATAAAGCAAACTTTGTTTACAGTTATCAAACATCATTTCTATAGGGGAGATATGCCTGAGACGGCATACTCTTTTTTTAATGTTTTGTAATCGATAACCGATAGAGTTAGACATGTAATAAAAATCAAAGTCAGTGCTAGGACCATTTACATAAATATAATATTATTTTTTAACAACCTACACATTATAGTTTTTTTCTGAAAAAATAAATTGTAAAGTATTACATGTGCCATCTCACCCACATACATGTGGGTAAGATGGCATACCCTTGAAATAAAGGCACTAATCTCGACATAAGTCACAAATAATTTTTTTGTAGTCTTGGGTACACCGGCACATTCGGAATATGACCACTTGCCACAAATTTGGTATCTTAGTCAGGTTTCTCGAGAACGAGATAATGAAAAGAGGTCATTACAAAAAATGCAAGCAGCATCTTCCTCGTCACTTGCCTCAACATCGACGGAATCAATTTTGTCGGTTCGAATTCCTCTTAAAACGACTCATAACTGTAACGATAAACTTCAATCATATAACAAAATTAATGCAGTGTAAAAACGCATAAGGGTGAGATGGCATACCTATGCCATCTAATCCACATGCTTACTATGCCATCTCAGGCAACATTGCAATCATACCGTTTTTTTAACCTAATTTTTCTTAAGCGTATTTTTAAGATATAAATCGATACAGGCGTGATAGGCATAAGGTAAAAGAACATCACAAAATTTAAAAACTTAACTCAGGTGTAAAGACTCGCGAATTATAATGTGATACAAAAAAAAGTGAATAAATATTTTGTCCTACTTAATTAACATTCCAAAGGCTACTGCTGTCAAAATAAAACTAACATGCATAAGTTCAACAATGTTGACAAATTTTAATTTAAGGAACTGAAAACTATCACACTAGGCACCAAATTTGGAATAGTTTACGAAAAACGCGTGATATGCCATCTCAGCCAGTACCTATGCCGTCTCAGGCATACTTCCCCTACTAAATATCTGAAATGTTTTAATGTTCTGCTAGTGGAGTATCTGTAGTATGGTGCTTCTCAGAGACTTTTTTCAGTGCGACACAATTGACAGAAAAAAAGGTATGTCCGTGATACATACACATTTATAACATTTATTCCAGTTGTTGATAGATGGCGCTATAATCGGAAAAAAAAAGATTAGGTATTTACCCATTATTTACCTATTGCATATCTATATGACTATAATTTAAAGTTCTTCTCAGTCTTTCAGTGTGTCATTAATGACGTAATACTTATATGATTTTAAGAAGTTTTAAGAAGACATTTTAGTTAAATCTGACACTTGTCAGAATCGTAATCGTAATTTGGTATAAAGACAAATAAATTGTGTTTATTTCATTTATAAAAAGGTATGTTCTTTGATTTGTACAGTCTTATAAATTTTACAGATTATAGTCATGTAGATAATACATAAATCATTTTTTGTTCGATTATAGCGCCATCTATCAACAACTAGAATAAATGTTATAAATGACTTTAACCACAGACATACTTTTTTTTCTGTCGCTTCCAACTTAATGCGTTAGAAATAAATCGAAAAACTGTGATTCACGAAAGATGCCTCTGAGACGGAGTATAATAACTCCTTCAGCTCCTTCAACAGTTCCATCAGTGGCTGAAAATGCATAATCAGGAATTATGTCATAAATTAGCTGAAAAATTCCTGTTGTTCTAAAACTTCCTGTCTCATTGCCTGGAGTCGCACAACCCCAAGCTTCTGCAAGTAATGAACCGAATTGCATCCGAGTTATTCTTTGTGATGGATTGTTTTTTATCCAATTCTCCTAAGCTCCATAGAAATATATGATTTTAATGATTTAAAGAATGCTCAGTCCAGAGGTTGCAGATAGGGAGTTGTATGGCTGGGAAGACATGGCAGTAGTATTTTGGTTCCTTCAAAAAACCCTTTCAGGCCATTCACGGAAAATATTGGCGTTGATGTAACCTAACTTTTCTGACATGAATACTACAGTTCCAGGCAGAATCTTGTCTTCCCACTCTTTTTTTTTATTTTTTCATTTCATAATAACCGAAGGTGTCATAAAATTGAGTTCTGTATTAAGGACTCTCAATTATCTCTCTAAGGACTCTTCTGTACTATCAAGGATTAAGTTTCTCCTTTTTCCGAACTTATGATACTCGAGACACTCTTAGAGCCTTTCTCAGCAATTATGAAACCTGGCTTTTTTAATTATAGCCCTGTTTCGTCCGTTATATATCGATCCAGGTTTATTACTTAAATAAATTATTTGAACAGATGGTATCTTCGAGAAGTTCAAAATAAGATTGATCTTCATCTCTATCCATTGCCGGATTTCTTGCGACTGATACTCCTTCCGCCTTTCTGATTGAAAGAGTTGATTGGTTGGTTTTCTCTATTAAATGAGTGATTCAAATCCAACCCTTCTATAAAGCTATAGGCGATTTTCCTTAGTTCGGTTCTGGTAACCGGGAATCAATTTTTCTGCATTTTCTTAATATGCTGAACAAGTCTCTGCTCACACATTTTTTTGACCAGACATCGAGCCCATGCGTGTATAAGCAGAAGAATTTTCAGTTAAAAAAAATACCAAGTTTCTTGTAAAAGGTATATGTTAAAATACCCTAAATAAGGGTCACAATACAAAACGTTTTCGGATTAAGGAATCCATCATCAGTGTTTAAAAGCCCTAAAATTAAGCATAACCTAATTAAATGAGATAAAAGTTAAAATTGACAGAGGTTTTCAAGAACAAGAGGCCATACTTACAAATTTTGCATGCCTGAGCCACCAAAATGTATAGGGTAAAAACCCTATTTGGTAAACCCTATTGGGTAAAATTTGGTGGCTCAGGCATGCAAAATTTGTAAGTATGGCCTCTTGTTCTTGAAAACCTCTGTCAATTTTAACTTTTATCTCATTTAATTAGGTTATACTTAATTTTAGGGCTTTTAAACACTGATGATGGATTCCTTGATCCGAAAACGTTTTGTATTGTGACCCTTATTTAGGGTATTTTAATATATACCTTTTACAAGAAACTTGGTATTTTTGTGATTTATGGTATACAGCCAGCTACAGGAAGTTTATTTTCCTCGTGAATTTTCAGTTCTTATTCTTCGTTCTCTTTTTTTGATTCATCGCTTTTAATCCACAAGCAGGAAAATCCACCTAACCCTGGAATAGCAAAATTATTTTTAATCCCTAGAGACCGCCCTATCAACCACATAATAACCTAAAAATGGCCAAAAACCGCTATTTTTGCACTTTTAGTTTAGAGTTTCTCAGAAATGAGAGCCAATTCGACTATTTAGAGCTTAGATTCGTATTCAGCGCACCAAAAACCTTCGGAAAAGTATACTCCGTTTTCTGGGTCTGTTTGTCGGCCTGTATAATTTATTATTTTTTTATTATTTCATTGTTTAAAGTTATTTCTACTTGGGCGTTTAATAACTAAAATTTATACTGCAAATATTTGAAATAGTTCACGGAACAAATTTCTATTATTAAGAAACGAGAAAAATCCATAAAACTGACATAAAATGTATTATAAATTACTATTTATTACAAATATTATTGGATTCGTGAGATTATTGAAAGTTTTTCCACTATTTATAGTTAATTCCTAACCGTTATCAGTAAAGATTATTTTAAATACTGCATATATGTTATTAAGCGAGATTAATTTGTTGTATCATTGAACTTGATTGATAATTAGCAAAGCGATGTCAAGACCAAGAAATTTATAGGTCACGAGCTGATCTTGTTATAATTTTTATCAGATGTGGATATTGCTAGTAAAGCAAATTTGAATAGGGCTTTTCATTCACAGTCATTTGTTTCGAGCTTCTGTCATGTGTCACATAATATTAATATATCTCCGTCGTACGTTATTGGTATCTACAATAATACAAACCAAAGACGTATGACGTAGATATATTAATATTATGTGACACATGACAGAAGCTCGAAACAATTGACAGTCGATGAAAAGCCCTATTAAACAGGATATTGTTATCTTATATGGACTTAGAACCAGATAGGAAAAATTGGCTAATCATTTTAGGCACCATAAGAATCCATAACTTAAATAGTAGAACCTAAAATAAAATGTATGAGGACTATGCCGTCAATTTTCAGTGGCACCTAGGTCAAAGATGGAAAATTCAAACTTTCCACTTATGGACCGGATAAATAAATTAAAGGATTTCCCCCGTTAAGATAGGCAAAATGCCCACACTCCCAGAATTTAATTTTTTTTACATTCTATGTGATTAAAAAATAAGACTCAGCGCTATTTTAACGCACCAACCCCCTTCCCTCTCACCCACCATCACAAACGTGATTTTTTCGTTTTTATTTTTTTAGGTGGGATGCAATAAATTTTAAAATTTCAAAAAATTCAAACGCATGGTTGAGGCTTTTACAAAACATATCTATTTTAATAGACCCGTATAGGTCTGGATCGCGCGTATGAAAAAAAGTTGATTAATAGCAAGCTGAAAATTTGTTAATAGCTTAAGGGTGTCTAGTCGGATAAACTTTGATATAGGGGAACACTGGAACAGGGGCAGTTTTAATTGTGGAACAGGTTAAAAATTTGGACTGGTCAGACCACGAAAACCGCACATTTATTTTGTCCGACAGAATAGACTTAAACTCTCCGAACAGAGATTAAACTCTCATGCAAAAATCAGACTGCTATTTATCACCTGTCATAATTCCTGTCATTTGACATATTCTACATGTTCCACTCATTATTAAAACGCCCATTTGGTGATAAATAGCAGTCTGATTTTTGCATGAGAGTTTAATCTCTGTTCGGAGAGTTTAAGTTTGTTCTGTCGGACAAAATACATGTGCCGTTTTCGTGGTCTGACCGTTCCAAATTTTTAACCTGTTCCACAATTAAAACTTCCCCTGTTCCAGTGTTCCCATATATCAAAGTTTGTCCGACTAGACACCCTTAAGTTATTAACAAATTTTCAGCTTGCTACGAGTCCCAGTTGCAGTCGTTTGTTCCAAGTATGCTTTTGCCATGTTAGGCGGCTGTCTAGGTAAATCCCCAAGTATTTGACGTCACTTCTTATTGGCAGTGGTGTGTTGTGGTTGTACTATTTAAGTTATATACTCTTGCGTCGCCTAAAATAATTAGCAAATTTTTGCTATACGGCTCTTAGTCTATTATGGTTCCAAAACCATATATTCGGCGAGATACCATTCTTTAAATATAACGCTCTAAAGCAGAGGTCGGCAACGCGGCGCCCGCGGGCGCCACTGCGCCTTCAATAAATTTTAATGCGCCCTTAAACTATTGTTAATTTAGACAAGAAATTCAAAACGTATATTTTTTATACGTTTATATTAATAAATTTGTTAGGTCAAAAAATAGTTGGCGCCCGCCATGAATTTTTAATTTAGTATTTCACTCTTTACATTAAAAATGTTGCCGACCTCTGCTCTAAAGTATTACCATGTATTACTAAGAGAAAAAAAAATGAACAAGCACGTGTCAAAAATATCGATGTTGTACCGCCAAAAACATCGAGGTATTTCTAATAAAATTCAAATGTGGAGCCGATTGCGACAGCATACCATAACCTTGGATCTTCATGTCAACAACTCGCGGTATCTTTTATAGCGAAATATTTTTGGAACGGTCGCGACAAAATAATAAATATAATATAATTTAAATTTCCATTAGGCGGAAGTTATTGTTAGGTTTTTTTTCAAGATTGCGGAAACACACATTTTCGAGGCTTAAAAACTCATTTAAATTATTATTTTTGAGGTTGCCAAGTGCGTAAATAATTGAAATTTATACATTAATTAAGCCGCCGTGCCACCGCGGCGTAGCGCCTCGTAGTATAAGGTGCGTTTCTGTCGCACTATATGATTGACGAATTTAATTAGCACATTGGCAATAATTAATTGAATAAATAAAGAAATAAATTATTAAAAAACTTTAAAATTAAAATTACTATTAAAATTGTTTAAATAATTTGAATAAATGTCAAATATGTACATATTTGTTTTTTTTATACGTACTAAACGCGCATAATAATTAAAAAACAACCGTCTATATGGAAATAAGCTTATTACATACTCGTCAGAATCGTGAAGTTGAATGTTTAAACTTCAATTTAGGCACATAACAATCTCAAAAATAATAATTTACATGTTCAAGCCTCGAAAAAGCGTATTTTTGCATTTTCAGATTATAAATCGCTTATAACTCGAAAACTATAAACTTTTGAGAAAAATGAAAACACATTTTTTTGTTTCAAATGACCCACGAAACATAAAAAATATTTTCCGGAGCAAAAAAGTGATCTTTTGAATTTGTTTATAAAAATTGCCCGATATCCTTCTGATTTATTTAAGGGGGACATTTTTGAACAGAAACCGAATCAGAAAATTTTTCATACGGGAACAGCCCCACAATATGAACTAATCCGACTAATCGTTACGATTATTTATATTCTTTTTACTGTTCTTAAAAATTTTGGTATAAGAACAGTTAAACCACGAGTTTGTCGATAGTTTAAACGATAGTTTGTCCACAACATTATTCAACATGGCAATAGAATATATTACCAGAAAAACGAACAAAGGAACACTCAGAAATAGAGGAGGTCAAATTGTAGCATATGCCGATGACGTCGTGATAATGGCAAAGAGAAGAGATATATTAACGCAAATGGTAGAGGAACTCATTCAAGAAGGAAAAACAGTTGGTTTGAGTATTAACGAAAACAAAACAAAAATGTTAAGATTAGGAAAAAAACCTACCAATAGTGAGGTCAAAGTGGGAAGATACAAATTTGAAGAAGTAAGTAAATATAAGTATCTAGGAGTCATGCTGTCAAATGATGGAACAAGAGAAAACGAAATAAAAGAGAAATCATTGGCAATAAATAGAGCATTCCAAGCCAACAAAAAAATGATAAAAAGCAAGATATTAACAAAAACAACTAAATTAAGGCTCTATGAAACATAATTAGACCGACATTAATGTATGGAGCAGAAGTGATTACAATGACCAAGACAGACGAAGAAAATTTGAGAAGAACTGAGAGAAAAATAATTCGGGCAATATTAGGACCAATAAAAACAGCAGAAGGTGAATACAGGAGTCGAAGAAATAACGAAATAAATGAGGAATTGAAGGGGCAAGATATAGTCAGGAGAATAAAGAGACAAAGATTGAGATGGCTTGGGCATGTATGGAGAGCAGGAGAAGAAGCGATAATAAACATAGTAACAAAGTGGTCTCCGGCCGGTAGGAGACGAAGAGGAAGACCGAGGTCCAAATGGCTGAAAGAGGTGAAGCGAGATCTAGAGGACATGGGAATTAGAAATGCAGAAGAAAGAGCAAGAGACAGAAGGAGCTGGAACCGGATATGTAATGCAGTCTAATAAAAAGAAGAATGGAGGACTGATCCACCTCGAAAACATGGATCTAGAGAGCCTGTAAAGGCGGCGCTACCCCCACGGGGGTGTTTTAGCCACTATATATATATATATATATATATATATATATATATATATATATATATATATATATATATATATATATATATATATATATATATATATATATATATATATATATATATATTGTTATATTTCTATTTGATATGAAAATTGAATTTTAATAATTATAAACAAAATTCAATTTAATATAAAATATTTTCAATTTTCTCAACCACGGGCATATAAATTTAGAACAACCTGTATACAACAAATTGTTATATTTAATTTTAAGAAGTGATTAAACGAAACTCGGGAAAATGCGCTTAGAATAAACAAAGTGAATGGCGTACCATTATCGTTGTTCGCGGAAGGTTCGATCATTAGCCTATGCTAAATAAAACTCAAGTGAAATCGATAATAGGTCATTATCGTAGTTCGCGGAAGGTTCGATCATTAGCTTATGCTAAATAAGCCTCAGTTGAAGTAGATAATAGATCATTAAATTTTGTAATTAGTAGAAAGTAATTTTAGAATGGGAATTAACTATTTTTCTTTTGAAATCCATTAAGCATATTTAGAAAGATTAAAAATTGGTTTTTAGGAATACTGCGAATGAGAGTTGGTGGTGGAAGTTTGATTTGTGAATCTGGAAGGGATATTTAGAAAGTAGGGGAATGAATGACAAATAGAGATCAGAATGTTTTGAGCTGTCGAGAAGTGAAGTCCAGTAGTAGACGGTAGTGTACGGAGAGTGAGAAAGCCGGTGTAGTTCCGTGAGTGTGGAGTATCTATCGTGGAACGAGAGGTAGGCCAGATTGAGAGTAAAAGAACCTCCTTGAGCCAAGAGTTCCCGGTAGCTGATTGCAGTTTCGAAAAAGGTAGAACACAGCATCACGACAGAAGCAGGAAACGAGAGCTATACGAGCTAGTTTCAGAGGAGAACATTACTGGAAGCCAGGACGAGGTTTTGATTCCGCCAAGGATAGCAGGAAACGGGTCTTGTGTGAAGACATTCTCAGTTCACCAGAAAAAGGTCAGTCTCATTTGTTTGGACATGAATGTATGGGTTTTTCTTATTAAATACCACATTTAAAATTGAAGAAACATAATCAATAATATCAGAAAAGCTTCATCAAACTTAAATAGAATTGTTGCTAATAAATCATAATAGTTAAATGTTAATAAAAACTTTCAATTGGAAACCAAAAGGAAATAAGATTCCCATGTGTAAATGTTATGTTTAAGAATAATAAGATATAGCAAATATTAAGCAGTGATTGCCATTTAAATAAAATAAACAATATTTTGATTACAATTGTAACCCATATGTGTTATTATTTTACTCTTTTCTTTCCTATCCCGATTAGGAACCATTGAGAAATACTTAGAAGCCACGTATGTAAGTAATTAATTTTATAAAAAGCCCTGAGATTGAAAACATATTGATATGTGATCTGGTAAATTAATTAGATTATTATTAATGCATTGATTAAATTAAATGACATATAAAAATATTATCTCATATCAATAATCAAGATCACATCAATATATAACAAAAGATGTAGTTCTTTGAAACACACTCAGTGATCAAAAGATCCACAGACAGTTTAACGACCACTCGTACGAAATCAAACAAATGAATAGAGAATGTGGAAAAATCCCCTTACGAATAATTCACACATCCACCATTTAGGGCTGGGAAAAATTTTTTGAATAGAATCAAAGATCCAAACACCAGTTCTTAGAAATGTGTTTCGTCCTCTTCAACCTCTCTGGGTTGAAGCCAAAAATGTATGTAAGGATGGGGCCAAGCAGGAAAAATGTAAATGTAAAATTAGTAATAAAAGATTATTATTCTAAGTTTTGTACATATTTCATGTCATGGGACATGAAATAACGATTGGCAGGGATAACCAGACACATGAACTAAAAAGAAGAATCGTTCTTGGGTGGGCAGCATTTGGAAAACTGAGAGAAACTTTTAAGAGTGCCTAAAGAGAAAGGTATTTGATCAGTGCGTCCTCCCAGTCTTGACGTACGGATCAGAAACACTTACCTTACTTAAAGCCTCGGTTACCAAACTAAGAGTAACGCAGAGAAGAATGGAGCGGTCAATGTTAGGAATAACTCTGCGAGACAAAATCAGAAACGAAGAAATCAGGAGAAGAACAAAGGTGACTGACGTCATCAAAAGGATAGCTAACTTGAAGTGGAGATGGGCAGGACACATAGCGAGAATGACACATGGGCGATGGACAAAAAGGTTATTGGAATGGAGGCCAAGAGAAGACAAGAGAAGTGCCGGTTGACCGCCTACAAGATGGACAGACGACGTAAGAAAGCTAAATAAAAACTGGATGAGAGCCTCGCAGGATAGACGTGGTTGGAAATGAGGGGAGGAGGCCTATGTTCAGCAGTGGACTTTTGAGGCTGGATGATGATTGTAAGTTTTTATTATTACCTCAAATGCGATTAAAATAATAATTCCGGTACTTTTCGCAACCTAGTTTTCCATTTAGGTTCAAATGGTGACTTGGGTGTTACGTAACGTTTAGGTAGGGGGAGGGGGGTCAAAAATCTTCAAAAATTGCGTTACGTAATACTTGAACGCTCCCTAAAAAGTGACGGCACAGTGTTCATACGTTTTCTTTTAGGTTCTACTATTTAAATTGTAGGGTCTTATCGTGCCTAAAATGATGAGCAAAGTTCACCTATAGCGGCTTAGTCTATATTATAAAGGAAGATCTAAATTTTATGATTCATTTTATAGATGACATGCCTAGAAGGAGTAAAAATGTATAACCGATGGTATAAAAAATATATATAGCGATGTTATACTTGTATAATACCGCCTGCCCGAGGTCCGTTTTTTAGAATATAACTTTAAATTAGAGCACGCTGAAAAAATTTGCAATATCTCTGTTTCTATAGTACGCAGAAGCTTGATTTTTTGTAATTGCTGTAGCTCGATAAAATAATCTAAATATTATTTATCCTATTTTCACCTACCGGAAAATCGGAAAATCCCGGAAAAATAATACCCGGAAAGTTAAATTTTTTCATAAAAAGTTGAATTTTACTATTATTTTCTAAGAAGTGTTTAAATTTTATTGATTAATGTTGATTATTTATATAAATATAAAATAATTATTATTAATTCTTCTTGTAAAGTTGAAAAAGATACGCTTAAAAATTTATTTTAAAACAATTTATTCAGAGGGTTTAAAAACTTATTACTAAAAAAATCATTCGTTTTATATTTTAATTTAAATTAAACACATTTGGAGTATGTATTAATTTATAATTAATATTACATACTTATATAAATAATATAAATTAATTATTAAAATTTAAATGTTTCTTACGAAATAATTGTAAAATTCAATAACTTTTTTATGGAAAAATTAATGAATCTGTTTTTCCGGGATTTCAAAGTTAAATTGAAAGCGATGATTTTTTAAGCATAAATCTTGTATATATTTGTATCTACCACAATATTATTAACATTTTTTATTTTAGTGAAAGCAGGCGGTATGAGGATAACTCAACACAAAACAAGAAAAGATTCCGGAGGCATAACTGAAGATGTCACCGGTATCACAGTCTCCGGCAGTCCACCGAAGACGACTACCGTTTCTGGCGCGGTCGTCAAGGGACACGCCGATTTTCCTGCGGAAGCAGTGCAAAGTTTTCACAAAGAAAAGCCCCCAGCAATCCATCCTAACAAGCCAGTGGCTCACATCCAACAACCCAGGAAATAGATTAGATAGTTGCCAAATTATTCCTAAAAGAACTTATGTAAGATCCAAGATTTCCATAACGACATAGTCTATTAATATTTGTTTAAATGAAAGTACTTAGTAATAGTTTGTTAAAAATGTTACACGTACTTCAATATTTTATAATTATTATTTTTATGTACATATAGTCAGTCATAATGAGTTTAATTGACGAAGAAGAAGTAGATACATAATATTACTTTGTTTTTTTGATATAATACTTCGTTGTTGATGTTTTCTTTGTCTTTATTACTATCAGAACGTCTTTTTGACAAATAATATAGACTAACTCACAAACTATGTCTATTATTGTTAATTTAGTATGTAAATTTGATAAAATCTATTACACTTGTTAAATGTCTATATTATCAAATTAACAAAAATGAATTATTAAATTATTTTTTGTAATGAAATGTCGTTATGGAATTCAGTACATACTTTAAAATGCATTTTTTATTCTTAATATTCTTATGATTGAGTCTTTCAACATTCAGCACATTTGACACTCCAAATTATGCCTTAGATATTAATCAAAATTGAGATTTTCGACCTCGAGTTTAAATATTGGCGAAACATAGTGTCTGCTTCAAAGAAGTAATTGACCATTGATTTAAAAATGTGTGATATTTTATACCATTGCTGACTCCGAGCGAAATTTTTGTTTTTTTACTTATAAGTCACTCAGATTTTTTACTAAACAGATACATTTTTTAATGTAACTTCATTTTTTTCTAAGATATTTTCGTTCTTGAGTGAGCAGTAATATACAATTAATGTTGTAACAACTTACTTGCTGTAACTAGAGGAAAATGTTTGTATAAGTTTTGGTAAATTTTAAAACTTGAGGTACTTAAACGATTATAATAAGTTTTCATTAGACACACCGACAAAAAGCGGACAACTTTGATAAAATAAAAAATTTTAAAATGCTGCCCTTATAATTATTCTTCCGTTGAATTTTTCGTCTTCAGTAAGTGACCACGGAGTTTGATTTTATCATAGAAAAATATTCAGTGGGACTTAGATCTGTAATTAAGGCGGGCCAGTCTGGTAGTGTCGATTATATTCAGATATTTAGTTATTGAATACACAAAGTTCAACGCATTTAACACCGTGTGCATGAGGGTGGTCCGATAAAACTTTTGCAAACGTGCGACAGTTTGGAAACAAAACTAAACCGCACGGGGCCAATTCTGGAGAATAAGGTGGAAGAGCACTTTTTCTTCTACAAATCGAGTCGTTTTTTCCGCAAATCGTTGTCAAATCGGTCCAATAATTTGTCATAGCAGAACTCTATGACCATTTTGTCCTTCTCCGGGTAGCACACCTTGCAAGTCCCAGAAAACAATAGCATCGAAAAGCGCTGAAGTGGTCTCACAATTGGGCTTGCCCGGTATGAGCAAGCAAAGGCTTTCTCATGCCCAAAATGTCATGCAGGATATGACGTACGCGATCTTAAGAGACTACTGACTCATTTATCTCACGCACCTTTAATCGGCGGTCTGCCAATACGTGATCGGATATCGTGGATTTGACACGTTATCCACGTTATTGGTCTGCCAATACGTGGATTTTGACACGTTATCCTCCGTGATAACCATTTTCGGGGCACCTGGGCGTGGTTCATCAAAAATAGACGTGTAACCTCGTTGAAACTCATTAAACCAATAATTTTTGACGGTCGCCATCGAAGGAAAGAAATCACTATATATACCATCCAGTCGCTTTTTGGTTCCACTTCGCGATTTCCTGCATTTATAAATTATGTAAGGTTGCGTGACAAACTTGAAAGTAGAATGAAATAATCTAAATTATAGATCCATATTTATTCAATGATTTGTTTAATGGTAGCCAGTATTTGTCAATGTGTGTTCCGTATATATTTTTAAATATATTTTTGATTTCATTAAACGTTTCCCAAAGATAATTGATTTTATAAAATGTGTACTCGAAGGCAGAAAAAGTTTTTTAAATTTTTATAAAATGTGCAATTGAATTTATTATGTAATAATTAGATGTGGAATTTTGCATGAGTTATTATAGATTTACCTCTTAAGGAAAGGAAAATAATTCGGGATTCAAGAATGTTCTAAATAAAAGCAAATTGAAAGAAAATTTCATTTCTGATTTCAAAATTTGTCTTTTATTAACTAAAATTCAGATCAATTACGACAAAAAAGTTCCGTTGGATTTATAATTATTATAAAATGAAAATACTCTGATCATTTATATCGAATATTTTACCATGTGTTAAATATGTATATCGATCAACGAAATGTCAATACTAATGGAATGGGCATGAAGCGAATTTAATGCGGCCAGGATGAGATAGCGTAGTCAGGAAGATAATCGCCATCTTTCGTAAACAAAAAAATTGATAGTGGTAGTCAGGGTTGCCAGATTGGTGTATTTTCCCACAATTTTGGAGTAATTTGAAAGTGTCTAGGTGAATTTTTCTAAGCAAAAATGGTTGGGAGATTTTTTTGGGGGGACAATTATAGACGATTTTAAGAAGTCATGGTAAATTAAATTTGCGAATATACATAGAACTGTATATTATACTCTCATATAACCGAAGACGATAGGACCTATGAATTATTTCCAGGGCCCTCTGTTGATAAGTACATAGTATAATTTTGTTTTACTGTTCTCTACATTTGACTACTAATTTGAGCTTCAATTTGAGGGAATTTCAGTTTCTAAGTGGGGGATTTATAAAATCACATCTGGCAACTCTGGTGGTAGTTGTAGAAAATTTTCTCTGGCATTCTCTGTCTCTCTCTTGTATGTTGGCCGCAATCTCGCTTCACTGTTTGAATGGGACGGGGCCATTCGGGACGTTGTATTGACAGTTCGTTGATATTGATAGATATTTTTAAAATGTCTTAATTTTTTTTATATATTCATCAAGTAATGACTTATGCATTATTCCATTCAAATACTTTAAATTTTCACTTTTTTAAAGATCATATTCAGTGAGTGTTTAAAAGTTGTTATATTTTTTATTGCTTTTGTAATACTTAACATAGCTATTTTGTTTTTCAATTTAAATTTGAAGTTTAACGGTTTGGGTTTTTAATTTAAGTCTAAAATGGAAAGAAAAAAAATTTATTTGATGTCAGAATAAATAGTTTTTATTATACGTGTTTTTGATTTTAGATTTTATTTACGTACTTATAGTCCAAGTAATGAAGCTTAGAATAGGACAAAACCTCGCAATTTTTACAGAATGGATCGATTTGCTTGAAAATTTGAGAATAAGTAGTGGATAGTCCAAGGATCAAAAATCTATATGATGCCGAATGCATTTACCATGGGGGTGGTTGCCACCCCATCACGGGGGTGAAATTTTTTTTTATATTTTGACCACAAAAGTTGGTAAAAATATACATTGTAAGCAAAAAACGTTCTATACATTTTTTTGATAAAATTAATAGTTTTCGATTTATTCGCTATCGAAAGTGTTAGTTTTATATCGAAAAAATCAATGTTTTTAATAAGTTTTCTGCTAATAACTCAAAAAGTTATCGTTTTATCAAAACAACATTACTGAACAAAAATGTACCTTTTGAAAAATAAACAGAACTATTTTTTTTTTAATTTTCTTTAAGGCCAATGGTATTCGAGCTATACTTTATTATATGTTAGCTCTTCTTCGTCAAATGCTAAATATTGTAGTTTCAAAGTCAAAGGACAGGAAAACTATGCATTTTTCGAGGATTACTTGTTTAAACTTGTCTAAACTAATAAGTATTTAAAAATATCTATCTCCAGAAATAAAAAAGTCTCTAGCTCAAAAATTAAGTGACTTATAATGAAAAGAATGTCAGTCCCTATTTTTTTCAGCGATAAAGTGATGGGAAGCACCCTCTAATCACCACCCTAATTAAAATTAGTCATTGACCTTATTTGGTCTTCTTTATTTATGTATTATTAATTGGTTCTAGAAGGTTGACCGGCTTCGAATGATTAGTTTTTAAAAAAATGAAGTTAAAAGCGAATAACGAATTTTTGTAGTTTGGAAAAAAATGGATTTTTCTTCAGAATAGAAAGATTAGCATCAGAGATACGAAAAAATGTTTAAATATGAAATTGTAGCTTATTTAATTCCCAAGAAACTGATTTGAAAAAAATTTTTCTACGGCAAAAATTGAGTGAGCTATTGACAATTAAAACTTGTAATAACATGCAAAACCACCTTTACCAACCCATTCAAAGTCACCTCTTTTTGCGACTGAGGATTTTAAAAAGATTTAATATTAATAGGCTTATAGATCTTGTAAAAACTTATAAAATTATTTTTTAACAAACTTTCTAAGATAAAACATAAAAAAGTTACGGTTAAAAAATCAATATATTTTTGTGAAAAAAAAGGAGAAATCCAATTGGAAGCATAATAATGTAAGTTGGCGATGTTTTTAGTCATTGGCCTTATTTATTCTTCTTTGTTTATGTATTATTAATAGATTCTAGAAGTTTGACTGGCTTAGAATGATTAGTTTTTAAAAAACTGGAGGTAAAAGCGAATAACGAATTTTTGTAGTTTGGTAAAAAATGCCATTTTCCTCAGAATAGAAAGATTAGCATCAGAGATACGAAAAATCGTTTAAGCATGAAATTGTAGATTATTTAATTCCCAAGAACTAGGTTTGAATTTTTTTTTTCTACGGCAAAAATTGAGTGAATCGTAAATGAGTATATCGAAAAACATTGATTTTTTCGATAGGTATAAAACTAACACTTTCGATAGCGAATAAATCGAAAACTATTAATGTTATCAAAAAAATGTATATGGCACGTTTTGCTTAGAATAAACGTTTTTATCATCTTTTGCAGTCAACATATAATAAAAAATTTCCACTCCCGAGATGGGGTGGCAACCACCCCCATGGTAAAAGCGCATTTCGGCATCATATAGATTTTGATCCTTGCACTATCCACTGCTTATTCTCAAATTTTCAAGCAAATCGATCCATTCTGTAAAAATTGCGAGGTGAAAAGCTTCGGTTCCTGGACTATTACTTAAGCTGTCCTTTTATACTTTACGGCAGGGGTCACCAATTAGCGGTCCGCATCCGGACCGTATGCTAGTTTTTTGCGGACCGCGATTAAATTCAGAAATATAGTGTTTTGCAATTTTAAAAATGTTTGGCTATGAAATTGTGTACTATGTTTGGCTTAACTTATATGCGCAAAGCCGCTTTTTCATGAATTAACTTTAATAAAAATCGATACAGATCTCAGCTAACAGATGAATCTCAACTCCCTACCTAATGAAAATCAGTTGCACTAAATTCATTCCAGATTTCATAGACAGGTTGTAACATTTTTTTACACAGAAATCTTTTTTAAATCAATCAAAATTATCTGTTTGTTCCAAAAATGTATTTTTAGGTTTTGGGTGATTTTAAACAAAAATCGTTTCTTGTCATTTTTCTCAAAAGTTGAAGTTTTTGAGTTATAAGCGATTTAAAATGTGAAAAATGCGAAAATACGCACACACATTCTCGAGGCTTGAAAACTCATGGGTAAATTATTAGATTTCCGGTTGACTAGTGCCTAAATTGAGCTTATACATTCAATTTCAAGATTCTAGCGAGTAGTCGGCGCTTATTTTAATAGAGATCGTTATTTTTTTTTTAATCGCCGGGCGTCGCACTTTATGAGGCGTCTCTGTCGCATGTATACATTATTATACGTACTTATGCGAAAAATTCCTAACGAATACTGGACATTTATTAAAATTTTATAATATATTATTAACATAGTTTTTTTCAGATAATTTGTTCATTTATTCAATTAATTATTATTGCCAATGTGCTAATTAATACGCCAATCATATAGTGCGATACGCACCACGTAGTGCGACGCGCCGCCGCAGCGGAAAAGGGTCGAAAGACGCGTATAATTAACAATTAAAAACAACGGTCTAAATTGAAATATGGCCCGATTACTCATCAGAATCTTAAAATTGAATGTTTAAACCTCACTTTAGGCACTTGACAACCTCAAAAAGAATAAACTGGAACATGAAGTAAAACCACTTCTATGTAAAAGGTATATTTACTAAAATTTTTTAAAATCCCAATGGATTGAATAAAATGTGTTCTAATCTAATCTAATTAGATTCACTGACGATGGACCGATAGGTTCGAAAACGTTCTGATGAACACATTTTATTCAATCCATTGGGATTTTTAAAAATTTTAGTAAATACCTTTTACATAGAAGTGGTTTTACTTCATGTTCCAGTTTGTTTAACTATAAGGTATACAGCCAACCCAGGGAACTACCCCTTTTAGTTTTAGGTCAAAAATAATAATTTACACATGAGTTTTCAAGTTTCTAAAATGCTTATTTTCGCATTTTTCAGATTTTAAATCGCTTAAAACTAGAAATCTATCAAATTTTAAGAAAAAAGGTCTTTTTTGTTTAAGATGACCCAAAAATGTTAAAAACATATTTGCTGGGGCAAAAAACGTGATGTTTTGAATTTATTAAAAAAGCGTTTAACAATTTTCGACTATAGTTGTCATTTATATGGGTCTGCGTCAACAGGATATCTTAATAAAGTTGAAATCCAAAGGAATAAATGTTTAAGACTCTGTCTCGGTTACTTAAAATCTACTCCTATTGCTATTATTGAGATTGAAGCTAAGGAACCACCACTTACTCTACGTAGACAGTTTTGTACAGATAAGTTTGTAGCTAGAGCTATTTCAAAAAACGTCAGCTACTTAAGGACTATTCGTAACTTGAATATATTAGATTTAAGCCACAAATATTGGTGTACTAAAAGAACCCCCATATACGTTGAAAGCTATAGGAAATTGACATTGTATGAACACCAAATGTACAAAAATAAATTACCTCCAATTTACACTAAACCTCCTGAAACTCTCTTTTCCAAGATAATACAAACAAATTACATGGATTCAAATCTTCCAGGCAGTATTATCAACAAAATAATTAAAGACAAGTGGCCTATGTTTCAATATATTTTTACTGACGGCTCCAAAATGCAAAATAGAACCGGAAGTGCAATATATCACTGGAATTCTGAATACAAAGAATCATGCCGATTGCCTAATGAAGCTTCAATATATACTGCCGAATTATCAGCTTTATTACTTGCGCTAAAATATATAGCCTCTGTTGGTATGGACAATTATATCATTTTCACCGATTGTAGAAGTATTGTGGACAAACTCACTTCTATCCAATCGACAAAAAGTCTAAACCACATTGAGATAGAAATTAAGAGTCTATATTATGATATTACTTCCTCGGGCAGTTCAATTATTATTTGTTGGGTTAGAGGACATTCTGGAATATTTGGAAATGAAGAAGTCGACAAATTAGCTAAATCTGCAGCTTTAACGTGTATATAACCAAAGTACAACGGGAATAAATTTTAGAAATTGCCAACCACTAATTCCCAATGAGAGATGGTTTAAACAAGAATCAAATAGGCTATTTATAAAAACAATAAACAGAATGAGGTCAAATCACGCACTAACCCCAGCATACAAACACAGCATAGGTATCAGTGATAACCCATATTGCGCCTGTGGTGGAATGGGAGATCTACAGCACCTCATATTGGAGTGTGGACAGTACAGACAAAATATTAAAGTGATGTATGAAAAGTTAATTGATCTAAATTGTCCTTTACCTGTCAATTTAAAGGAAATTCTTTTTCCAAAAAATAAGCAGACGTTAAAATGTCTTTACGAATATGTAACGTCCTGTAAATTTAAATTTTAAATGGGCTTAGATAATAAAATTAAAAATTGTAAAATTATCACACAAAATTGAAAAATGTATCCATTAATATATTATAACACCCTGTAAATTTAGATAATAAGTAGGCTAGATATTAACTTAAAATTGTTATTGTAGTACCATAAAAAAACAAATAGTCTGGCTAATTGGCTATGTCAAAGCCATTAATAAAAAAAAAATTAAAAAAAAACAATTTCTGCCTAAAAATTTCGCCCGACACCCTTCTGATTTGTTATTTTGATGGATATGATATTTTTTACAAGTATCCGCAAAGAAACCTAATCAGAATAACCGGACATAGGTCATTAGGTCCGGACCCCGGAAGTGTCAAAGGTTTTCGAAACGGACCCCCAGGGAACATAATTGGTGACCCCTGCTTTACGGTGTCGAGTTAAGTAGAGTAATCGCTAGGCCGTCTAGGGCTTTTTCTGATAGCTATCTCACCGTGAATATGAAGCCGGTTGTACCTCACCCAGGTCTGAAGCCGCATTGACTGCCATCCAGTGTGGTCTCGGCATTTTCTCTAAGCTTTTTGTCTAGTATCATTTCGTAGATTTTACAAGCAACTACCAAAAATGATATTCCCCTTCATTGTAAACATTTATGTTTATCACCTTTTTTTTTACAATGGGAAAATTTTTGCAAGAGTCCAATGTCTAGGTATACCAACAGATCGTCATGATCTTCTATAGAAGTTGTAATTTCTGCCGCCTCTTCCGTTCTGATAGATCGGAAAGAGGTATAATGCTGATGTCATCGGCATAGGCGGCAATCTGTATTTATTTATTTGTTAGCTCTTCCTATATTCAACTGTCTTACCGCATATTCGAGAATCAGGTTGATAGTGTCTTTGCCAATCAGCTTTCTTGCTTTAATCCTTTGCCCATTGAAAAGGTCTTAGTGAGCTCATTTTGTATTTTGATAGTTGCTGTGGACGAGTCCATTATTGCTTTTACTAGTCGAATACATTTTTGGGGGATAAAGCTACGCAATATTTGATGTAACTATTAATAGTCAGACCTGTTTGAAACTTATTAATATGTTGTGGACGTCAATGTCCTATTCCCACGATATGTATATAATTTGTTTCAGTTATTTTTTCTATTAAGTCTTACCACTTGATCCAATTTTGTACATTGAGAGCGTAGGCGGAAAATTTGGGAGCAATGCTTTTTAAATGCCATTTTTTTTCGAATCCTGTAAAAACTAATAAGTATATTTCAAAAATTTAAACGCAGAATTTAAGATTATATTATTACCGAAGGCCGAAAGTCCCTGAAAACCCCTATATTGTTTATTTTAATAAGTTACATTGGTGAAAAAAAAAAGAAAATTCGGTGTGATTTTTAATTTCAAATATAAACTTTTTGTTTATTCTAAGGGACTTTCTGCCCTCTTTCATTCTGCGTTTAAATTTTTCAAAAATATTTATTAGTTTTTTCAGGATTCGAAACAAATGAATGCATTTGAAAAGGCAAAATTTTGCGCCTACGCTCTTAAAATCGTTTTGATTCTTTTAATTTCATATGTAACATCTTTTTATTTCTATCTAGTCATATTGCCTGTTTTTCTTCACCACTCATTTAACATCATTCTTAAACACTTCTTTGGTCAGTAATCAGTAACGATTTTCATCAAGTTTAGAATTCAGAATTATGTGTATCTTCATTGGTCATTCCATATATCGTACATCCCGTTCAAAAGTATTCAAAAAAATTAATATTTGTGTTTGTCTCACAAACAAATTACATTATCCTACCACAGCTATTTCTCAGTCGGAATTATTATTTTTAATTAGTTGGTTTGATTTAGATGAGCATGAGACATGACAGTTCAAATAAAACACTAGATAACTATAGAGAATATAATGTCAACAAAATTTTAAGTCCCTTTTTACATACAAATATTAATTTTGATTTCAATAGTTTATAAGAACAAAAGTAAGTAATTAATTAAAAAAAAATAAACCAGAACCAGCTGTTTCCTTCACATAAATATAAAAATCATTGTATTTTAGTCCCCTTTTTAGACCCCTTAACCCAATCTAAATTGTACCTTGTTCTTTCTTGTTTTCTCCCATAAAATAAAATAAAATCTATTACCGTCCTTATTTCCTTCAATAAAAAAATCATTTGCCTGGATAAACACACTGCAATCTTCCTTAAATTTTGTCAAAATGTCACGTCAAATATCGAACTTCTAAATAAATCTGCCAAATTTATTATTTCCAATATACTGAATAAATGTAAATCTGGTAAATAAATGTACTTCTATTACTTCTTTAAAGCCTCAGGATCGATAAATACAATTACTGAATACCGGAACACCCTTTAACATACAAAAGGGTCTATTACACGACTCTCAGCCTGGCCATTAATAAACATCGAATTAATCTCTAGAGGATTTTCCAAGACAAATCTTTACGTGCCCAAATTTCCAGCGCACCAACGGATACCTCAATAAGAGAATTCCCAGTACATCCCACCAAAGGATTGAAAAAGTACCATTTCAATTAAAAAAACTAGGAATCCAAATCGCCGACCAGGCTTCAAGTGCTTTCTCAAAAATGTTTATTGAAAAAGAATGAACGTTGTTGATTTGCTAACAAGGCGTTTAAAACAAAAAAACTCTACAACAAAAATCTTCTCTCACTGACTCACACAAAAAGCATATACATCCAAACATACAAATTATACATCCTCCAAGGACAAAATAATCGGTTATAAACAACCAAAACTCAACAAACGTTACTACTAAATTTTCAACCGTAATAACTCCACCTTTCCTTCCGGAAAGAAAATTAAGTTTCTTTGAATTGAATCCCAAAGAAACTTGTTAAAAATACATACTATGTTACACTATCTACATCAGAATCCGATTCAACGTGGCTATCAGAGTTCTGTGGGTGAGGTTTCAAGTCTTTCACATGCCAGTGACCAATAGACTTACCATTATCATTTATTAATTCATATGTACAATAACCAACCTTACGCTTTACTCTAAAAGGTCCAACAAATCTATCAGCAAACTTAGATGTAAAATAATTAGCTTTATCAGAAAGAACATAGTTCTTTTTCCAAACTAAATCATTTTCCTTAAAATGAACATCCCTTCTTCTTAAATTATATCTTTCTCTGGTGTTATCTGAAGCTTTATCAATCCGCTTCTTAACCCAGTCTCTCAACCTATTCATATTTTTAGAACGATCATACACACGTTGTTTATTTTCTTCATTCCCTATTTTTAGATGATATTCACTTCCATGAGTCATCATCTCACAACCAAAATTAATGAAGTATGGTGTTTGACCTGTCACCTCATGTTTGGCAGTTCTAATAGCACAACCTAGTTCAGGTAAATTAACATCCCACAACCTATGATTATCTTTAACATAAGCCATCAACATGGTTTTCATGATACGATTAATTCGTTCAGTAGGGTTTGGATGAGGGGTAAAATTTGGAGTAAAAAGAAATCTGATTCCAAACTCTTGACAAAAAGATCTTAAAATATTACCTTTGAACTGACTTCCATTATCACATTTTAAGACTCTGGGAACACCAAACAAAAGAAATACATTTTCTTTTAAAATTTTACTTATAGAAGTGGCAGTTGCCTTTCTCAGAGGGAATAAAAGAGGAAATTTACTGAACTTATCAGTAACTACCAAAATCCAAGTATTACCAGCTGAACTTCTGGGCAATGGTCCAAATAAGTCCATACTGATGATCTCCCAAGGTTTTGTGGGTTCGACAGCCTGTCCCATATGTCCTGCAGGACTTTTCTGTTCAGGCTTCGTCCTTAAACAAACCTCACATTTCCTTATATATTTCGTAATGTCCATTTTCATAAAAGGCCAATAGAAAAGGCGAGATACACGATGAAATGTTTTGTAGATACCTAAATGACCTGAAACGCAAGAATCATGACACCTCTGAAGTATCTTATCTCGAAAATCTTTTGGAACTACAAGTTTCCAATATTCACAATCATCTCTTAAACTCGGAAAATCTTGATCAATATATTTATACAACTTATTATTTGCTAGTCTCCATCTGACAAATTTTAAAGGATTTTTATTTACATTATTACACATTTTCTTATACCATTTATCACTGGTAGAAGAAAAATCATATTCGTCACATTCGGGGTTTATTGCTTGAACATTACTTATTTCTACAGAATTTATCATATGTACACTATCAACAGGTAGTTCTAAAGCTCGCGAAAGGGTGTCAGGAACTATGTGATCCTTACCTTTGCGATGCAGTACTTCATAGTCAAACTGTTGCAGACGTAAGGCCCATCTACCAAGTCGTCCTTGAGGGTCCTTCAAATTGTCCAACCATAAAGGGTCGTTTAAACACAGCGATAAATCAAACAACTTATCAAGGTCAATCGAGTTGTTGCAACTTATCATTGTGTGTAAACGGTGCATCGCACAACTTATCAAAGTTGGAGTTGGGTTGAAGGTGGTATCGCATTGAATCGCAGCGTCTAAACAGCGTTTCAACTTGTCATCACAACTAGTTGCTGTGACTTATCGTTGTGTTTAAACGACGCTTTACAACGAGTAGCAATCAGTGATTACGTAGAACTTATAACCATCTAGATAAGCTCGTAAAGTTTCACACGCCCACAAAACACAGAGGCATTCACGCTCAACACTGCTATAGTTTCTCTCGGCTCTATTTAGAGTTCTAGACAAATAACAAATTACATGTTCAGTTTCATCATACTTTTGAGTAAGGACAGCTCCAAGACCATACGCTGACGCATCAGTTTGTACGTAAAAAGGTTTGTCAAAATTAGGACTAGACAAAATAGGTGCTGAGACAAGAGCGTCTTTAATACTCTGAAAAGCTTCCTCACAAGCTTTGTCCCAAACGAACTTCTTGTTCTTTTGTAATAATCTACACAAAGGTGAAATAAGATCTGAATAACTATTTACAAACTTACGATACCATCCTATAACTCCAAGGACTCTTCTGACTTCAGTGACATTGGTGGGTCGTGGAAGATTCACAATGGCCTCTACTTTTGCCGGATCTACAGACAGACCACTAGAGTTAACAACATAACCCAAGTATTTAAGTTCTGACACACAGAAAGAACATTTTTCTTTATTAAGGGTCAAATTGGCTTTTTTCAATCTGGCAAAGATTTCTGTCAAGACTTTGACATGTTTATCGTAAGTTGACGTAGCCAGACATATATCATCTAAGTACACAAAAACATACTCAGAGAGTTCAGGACCTAATAGATTATCTACTAATCTTTGAAACGTAGCTGGAGCGTTGTGCAATCCGAAAGGCATACGACAATACTGGAAAAGTCCACGCCCTGGCACAGTAAACGCCGTGTACTGCTTGCTCTCTTCAGTAAGACCCACCTGCCAATAGGCACTCTTAATGTCCATTGTTGACAAATATCTAGCTCCACCTAACTTACTTAAAATGCTATTTATATAGGGTAAAGGATAAGCATCACGCTCAGTAACACGATTTACTTTCCTAAAATCAACGCAAAAACGCCATTCCCCATTCTTTTTAGGTACCAGCAACACTGGTGAAGACCATCCGCTGTGTGACTGTTCGACAACACCAAGCTTCAGCATTTTCTCCAGCTCCTTGTTGATCATACCCTGCTTAATTGGTGATACCGGATAAAACCTCTGCTTGATTGGTTCTTGTTGACTAACTACAATTTTGTGTTGAACTACATTAGTACAAGTTAATTTGTCTGGGTCGATACTAGAAAAATAAGAATCAACGAGTTCGTTAAGCTGTTTACGTTGCTCTGGTAGAAGTTCAGATTCCGATTGTATCGAATTAACCACTGGAACACTCATAACTTCCGAAGAGAAAAACCACTCTCCTTTTCGTAAATCTGGTACAATACCCATTCGCACCCAGAAATCTACACCTAGTACTAAAGAGTGTCTACACTGTGGCCAAACGAAAACATCAATTACCTTAACAACATCACGAAGTTTTATAGGCACCGAAGCTACACCTAATAAAGGACTCTGACTACCATCCGCAACTCTGCAAGACCCATCTGGAACAGTTTTTAAATGTACACCTAAACTACGTAAAATCTCCCATGTAGGCATATTTACAAAAACTTTATTGGCTCCACAATCCAATAAACCGAATACTGTCTTACCTAAGATATCAACTTCTACATAAGGACATTCACTGTCATTACTCTGTGCTAAAATATAATCTAAAACTAACTTAAATGAATAAAAATTATCACTACCTTCTTCCTTATCGACCGTTAACTGTCCGTTCCGATTCGAGATAGCCCGGTCGTCCACTATCTCCGGTTGCCGTTTCCCGAATTATTTCCAGAATTGTTTCCAGTTCTAGAATTATTATTGTTACGATTCTGTGAATTACATTGAGGACAAGTATTTTTAGTAAAACCTTCCTTGTTACAACCAAAGCATCTAAACACACGTTTTGGCCTCTTACAGTCCTTAACCACGTGACCATACTCATTACAGCGCCAGCATTTAGGTACAAACGCCTCTACTTCTTGTACAACGTGATGACGAGAAGAATTAGCTCTACTACTAGAAGAAGGCTTAAACGACTCAATATTAATTCGAGTTTGCTCAATTTTTCGACACAAGTCAATTAAATCAAAAGGACTCTTTACTTCGACTAAAGTTAATCTTTCCTGATAAAAAGGTAAAATGTTTTTAAGTAACACCTGCATTTTTAAACTGTCCGGAACTGGTGTTGGCATTTGTTCGAACTTACTGGTCATCTTGGCAACAAACATACCAATAGATTCGTTAGATTCCTGAGTAGTATGAAGAATATCCTGCCAGATCTCATCTGCAGAAAGGGTAAATTCTTCCTTCATTAAGCTCACTAAACTATCCCAGTTGCTAGCATAGTTCCTATACAATTTATAAAAACCTAAAGCGTTACCAGTAAATAAATCTCTAGCACAAGAAAATAACTGAATTTTATTTACATTACGTGACCTACAATACTCCTCAACTTCTTCAAGAAAAACAGAAAAATTTTGTGGTTTACCAGAATACTTAATTCCCCACTTATATACAGGTTCTGAAGGAAAGTCACTATTAGATGGCAAGAAAACAATGGGATTAACTGTTGAATTCGAAGTTTGATTTGTTTGGTTACTCACATTCGGTGCAGAAATATTTCGAGTAGGGGTAGAATTACCATTAGGGTCATTTAAATTAAGACCTGATAAATCAATATGATGATAAAAATTAGGATCAGTAGGCATCTCTACAGAAACAACATTACTAGTTTTCAAAACATTAGACTTAGTAGTATATTCACCTATCAAATCCATCAATTTCTTTAACAATGCAGAACGCTTTGACATTTCATCAGTGTCTGTACTGTGAATACGGTTCAATCTACCTGAAAGATGTGCAAACTTAGTCTCAATCCTTCTTATTTGGTTTGCAGTACCTGTAGAAGCATTAATAATATTCAGAATCTCTTTTAATTTATTTTCACAACTTGTCAACTCAGCAGGAATATCAGGAGGTAAATCAAAGTTAGGGATTTTGCCAAATTTTTCTAAAACAAGGCAACTACGCAAAGTACTCTTTAACTCTTCTACCTTACAATTAGTCAAAATAATACCTCTCATTTGCAACTCAACTTCAAGTTCGTCTTTGACAAAACGGTCAACATCAAGTTTACACGACATTTTCTTTTAGAGAAATTAAAATACACAAAAAAAATAAGACAAGAAAACCTCTACCTCACTTTAAATAAAAGTACATTTAACTTTTGATTATTAATTTTCAACTTCTGTAACTCTACGTAACCTATGTCTTACTTGAACTATCTAAAAAAAAAATAAAAATCTCGGGTGGTTGAAAAGCCCCTTAAGTTGGCCGCCAAAAATGTACCACAGCTATTTCTCAGTCGGAATTATTATTTTTAATTAGTTGGTTTGATTTAGATGAGCATGAGACATGACAGTTCAAATAAAACACTAGATAACTATAGAGAATATAATGTCAACAAAATTTTAAGTCCCTTTTTACATACAAATATTAATTTTGATTTCAATAGTTTATAAGAACAAAAGTAAGTAATTAATTAAAAAAAAAATAAACCAGAACCAGCTGTTTCCTTCACATAAATATAAAAATCATTGTATTTTAGTCCCCTTTTTAGACCCCTTAACCCAATCTAAATTGTACCTTGTTCTTTCTTGTTTTCTCCCATAAAATAAAATAAAATCTATTACCGTCCTTATTTCCTTCAATAAAAAAATCATTTGCCTGGATAAACACACTGCAATCTTCCTTAAATTTTGTCAAAATGTCACGTCAAATATCGAACTTCTAAATAAATCTGCCAAATTTATTATTTCCAATATACTGAATAAATGTAAATCTGGTAAATAAATGTACTTCTATTACTTCTTTAAAGCCTCAGGATCGATAAATACAATTACTGAATACCGGAACACCCTTTAACATACAAAAGGGTCTATTACACGACTCTCAGCCTGGCCATTAATAAACATCGAATTAATCTCTAGAGGATTTTCCAAGACAAATCTTTACGTGCCCAAATTTCCAGCACACCAACGGATACCTCAATAAGAGAATTCCCAGTACATCCCACCAAAGGATTGAAAAAGTACCATTTCAATTAAAAAAACTAGGAATCCAAATCGCCGACCAGGCTTCAAGTGCTTTCTCAAAAATGTTTATTGAAAAAGAATGAACGTTGTTGATTTGTTAACAAGGCGTTTAAAACAAAAAAACTCTACAACAAAAATCTTCTCTCACTGACTCACACAAAAAGCATATACATCCAAACATACAAATTATACATCCTCCAAGGACAAAATAATCGGTTATAAACAACCAAAACTCAACAAACGTTACTACTAAATTTTCAACCGTAATAATCCATAATCTATTTCCTTAGAAAACTGTAATATCTCAACCTTATATTATTTTTATTTGTAAAAATATTTTAGTAGATGGAGCAAAACGATATGTCAATTAAAAATCAAAGCTCATGGTCCGGTAAAAACAGTCATTCAAACTTGTGACAAGAAGGTTCGCTAGTTTCCGGTGAAAAACGGATTAAAAAAAGTATTAAGTAATCCAAAAAGTGACCATATTATAACACCAATGTGTTTTAACGTTTTTTTCGGGAAAAAAGTCGTAAATCAAATTACGAGAAAAAATATATTAGGAAATAAAGCAAATATTTTGTTTTTGCTATCCTGTAAAATTTTGATATTTTGAGTTGTTAAGGTATAGAAAGGGATGTGCGGTATGGATCTTACAGTGAAAGACTATGATACATAAACATAGGGACTAGGCTAGAGAACATTAAAACTAAATCAAGAGGTATTTATTAAGTTTTATACATTTAAAGCTATCTCATTGATTTATTCCAGTTCACAGGCTTCCTTTCTGTCATTTCCTTTCTTGTTATAGGTGATAGATGAGCTGCAGCTACATAATCCCTGCAAAAAAGTTTATACTTGTTTTTAAATACAATTTGGGATATATAAATTGATGTTAAACATTTTTTGGACACCCTGTATAACCTATATAAATGTTTATATTACTGAATAGAAAATTAAATAACCTTTCAAATGAGCTAGCACACGACCCCTATTCTCATTAAAAAAAAGAATGTGGGGACCTACTTTGTACGCACATAAGAAGTTATACTTCTATTATATGATTTCAACGATATAAATATACTTTAAACAGTTTATTTATAATTAATTTATATATTAAACTAATTTTAATACACAAAATTTTTTATTAAAACAATACCAAAAAATAAAAGAATAAAACACACACAAACACATTGAGAAATGCCACAAAGAAATGATTTCTGAATTGTTGTCAAAATTTTAATTAAACACGTATTTTCTGAAAAAAAATTATAATATACTTACAACCATAAAATGTATAAAAAAAAATAAAAAAATAGTAACTTTGTACCGGGTCCGAAAGTCATTATTATTTTGCTCCACCCTGTATATTCAGTCCGTTAATCATGTGTTGTGTTTCAGAGTATTGCGTAATTCGTTTTCTCACAATGTTAGATTGATTTTATGTTCTCAGAAATTCGGCGGAGATAAGTACCTCGACTGTTTACTAAACTGAGAAAAACGGTCTGTCTTTATGCAGAATATGACGTGATTATCTTTGATTGTCTCAGTGATACTTTATGGGAGCTCGCCGACAAAGAGCTAATTGATTTTGGGGACTGAAATATGCCAGGATGTCGCTGTTATGTTTATTTTATAGAGATTAAATCACTCTGAGTTGTTTATATAATATATGTACTTGTTGGTATCTTAGTGGGCCAGCTGTGCGAGAAGCTGGATCAGCGAAAAACGTGAGAATGTATTGAGCTGAGATATGAATATCAGAATTTCGCGAGTGAATCCTATTTGACGGAGAATGAGTTATTACCTTTAAAGGCGTGGTTGAAATTTGCTTAAACCTTTTCTATTCGTTTTGAGATAAGAGTGGAAATTGGCGAATTTTTTTGATTGGTAAAACCGGTAGTAGGATAGAGAAATGGGAAGATGGAGTGAGTTTTGGGTGTTAGAGGAGTTGGAAGTATAATCGAGATCAGTTCGAAGTAGTCGAGAAGAGCGATCAGTTCTAGAGAGCTAGAATAAGAAGTTTGTGCCCTTCCGTCAGCAGGCTTTGCCTTGCTGACGGAGAAAATTGTTGAAAATAGTTCAATGGAGCAAATTAGTTGTTTGTATTTAGTACAGTTTCTTTGAGTTTTTGTTCCAGAGCCGAAGTAGGCTTAAGTGGCTGCTGTGGTCGTAGGGAATGTAAATTCTCGACCGTATTTTGTGTTTTTAGTGATGGATTAAACACATCCATTAGTTTTCTTTTGTCGAACAATTCTTCATTTCTTTCAATCAAGTTTAATTAATAACAATAATAATAATATAGTATACCAGTGTTACATACAATAAACGAACAATGGAATTTCATCTCTAATATAATTAATACCTGTACTTTGTCTGTAAAATTGAGTTACGTGCGTGACAAAAATTGAGTTACGTGTCGTTATGTGCGTGACAAAAAATGTGCCGTAACATCAGGACAATGTTTAACACCGTAACTGCCGCATGGATGGACTATGGATAAAGAACACATCAAGGTACTTGCGCTATTTTTTTATTGTTGAACTCTTACGTTTTCTCGCGAATCGATGAAACTTTATTTTTTTTGTTGATAACAACTTTGCTAAATTTTTATTTGTTTCAATAAAGTAAGAATTATGTTTAATTATTAGATTTTCTTTACCAATCTCTATCGTCCTTATAAAAGTAATCACACATGAAAGTAGCCTACGGTAAGTACAGATATTTCAAGTAGCCGGCATTCTTAGTTTTATATTATTTTTATAAGTAAATATATATGATATTTCTTTTTTTAATTATGGCGCCCCCCGAGCAATTGAGTTTCAATTTAATTTAACATCTATTGTCTATTAAGAATCCACACCCCTAGGTCTCTGAAGACTTAGCAGCTACCGAGGTATATCAAAAAGTTAAGTAGCACCAATGATATTTCTATATTTTGTTTAATTTGACATTTAACGTGTCGAGCTCTTTTTCTTTCTAATAAATTAATGCTACAAAGATAGCGCCCTTTCTTGGGACTGCTACAAACTGTCGCCGGCAACGTGCTGGGCTTTTCTTCTATTCTTTATTACGTTTAGTGCTACAACTTGCATTGGGATCGAACCCGCTTCCCGCCGATCGAAAATCGAAGTGCTTTCCCATTGCGATACCTTCGCTTATCTGTCATGTTGGAATATACACCAACTGAACGTTTACATCATAAACTTTTGACAGTTGTTTATTCTATGAATTTAATCAAATTAGTTTGATTTTTGTGGAATTAAAGGAATATTTTGTGGAATAACAATATATTAGGTGAATATTGCTAGAAATTTTGATGGTAATCAAATTAGGTAAATCAAAGCATTCATACTGTTTTGGTAGGTTCATTTTAAATTTTCCAAATAGGTAGGTAGGTACCTATGTAATTTTTTATTAGGATACTGAAGCATTTACAATTATTACGTACCTTTTGCTTTTAAAAACTATTTAAAAAGTCACTACAATTATAAACTTGCTTTTTTCTCTGCCATCACAACAATAAAAACTAATATACACAACATTTGTTTATCCATAATCTCCATATTAGGTCTGGATCCCGCGTATGAAAAAAAAGTTAATTAATAGCAAGCTGAAAATTTGTTAATAGCTTAAGGGTGTCTAGTCGGATAAACTTTAATATATGGGAACACTGGAACAGGGGCAATTTTAATTGTGGAACAGGTTAAAAATTTGGAACGGTCAGACCACGAAAACGGCACATTTATTTTGTCCGACAGAACAGACTTAAACTCTCCGAACAGAGATTAAACTCTCATGCAAAAATCAGACTGCTATTTATCACCTGTCATAATTCCTGTCATTTGACATATTCTACATGTTCCACTCATTCAAACGCCCATTTGGTGATAAATAGCAGTCTGATTTTTGCATGAGAGTTTAATCTCTGTTCGGAGAGTTTAAGTCTATTCTGTCGGACAAAATACATGTGCTGTTTTCGTGGTCTGACCGTTCCAAATTTTTAACCTGTTCCACAATTAAAACTTCCCCTGTTCCAGTGTTCCCATATATCAAAGTTTGTCCGACTAGACACCCTTAAGCTATTAACAAATTTTCAGCTTGCTATTAATCAACTTTTTTTTCATACGCGGGATCCAGACCTATATTGAACAATTATTGACAGATGAATTTAACACCCAATCAAATCCCGTATAACGTTTGAGCGACTAATACCATACATTGCCGGTGTGTGCATGCGCCCGGGAAAATAAAAATTCACCCTCGTGCCTAAAGAAGTATAACTTCAAAAATCGTCGATTACGTCATCACGCACAGTTGGATGACGCCACCAGTATGACATATATGCATTAAAAATAAAAGTCGACCTGTTTCGGGATTTTTCCTTAAAGTCGCCAGTTTACGAAGTAACGAATTTATTGCTTTCATTTGCACCATACTGTATAAAACAGTGATTAGACCGGTGTTTATGTATGGGTGTGGGACGTTGTCCACAGCAATTGAAAGACAACTTAGATGTTTTGAGAGAAGAATCTTTGGGCCTTATCTCGACCCTAATAGCAACCAATACCGAATGAGAACAAATGCTGAGATCAAGCAGATGTATGGGGCGTACGACGTAGTCCAAGAAATTAAATCTCAACGTCTAAGATGGACTGCCATGTCCATAGACTCCACAGGAAGAAGGTCCTTAGGACGCCAACGAATGCGATGGAGAGACAATATATGGTCAGACTTAATAACAATGGGACTACCCACTGACCCAACTATCATGGACTATGGACGGCCGTTCGAGATGGAAGCGAGTTGTGCAGTCAGTCAAGACTCACCCCGGGTTATAGTGCTACGAGAAGAAGAAGAATAAAACACCACAAATATAACTGTAGAAGGTAATATGAAAAATAAGGTCAATAATATATCTTCTTAATGTACCTTCTCCATTACTGAAGGTTGCTAAAACTACAGCAAATTGCTTTCTATCTTGAGATGTTCTTAGTATCGAATGTGTGTCAATGCCTGTCCAGTCTCTTACATTCTTCTGCCATAAGCATTTTCTTCTTCCTGGACTTTTTTCCTTCCACTTTCCCCTCTATTATGAATCGTAGAAAGTGTTTTTCGTCTCTGTAATCTCTAAATATGTCATAGATAACTCGTTTTTCTGTTTTTTACAATATTTAGGAGTTCTCTCTCAGTTCTCATTCTTCTCAGCACCTCGTTGTTGGTCACGTGCTCTGTCCAAGAGATCTTCAGCATCCTTCGAAAAACCCACATCTCAATACGCCTCATATTGGTCCTAGAGTCCATTTTTCCACTCCGTATAGCCCAGTAAATGAACGGGAGATTCGGCGATACCGTGTAATTTCCAGGGGCAACTCCGAATTGCATGAAAATTTGAATTTAGATTCTACTTACCCTCCACTTCAAAGTTGAAATTGTGCCGTTGGTTGCTTTTACTTGGGGGGTGACAGTCACCCCTTCTCGGGGGGTGAAAAAACATACGTTCAAGATAAGACCGGAAATGGATAAATTGACTGATTTTAAGCAACTTTTGTTCTATAGAGTTTTTTACGTAAGTCAATACTTTTTGAGTTATTTGCCATTGAAAATGTTGATTTTTCGACAAAAAAACTACGTTTTCAGACGGTTTTTCGCAAATAACTCAAAAAGTAAATATTTTATCGAAAAAAATATCTTTATCAAAAGTGTATCTTATAAAAAACTCAAAAAAATGGTGTATCAGTAAAGTCTATCAATCAAATAAAAACAAAGTTGTAGCTTATGAAAAATACGTTCTTATTCGTCTAATTCCAAATCGAATATTTCAAGGTGAAATCACCGAAAAATTAAGCACTTTTCGGAAAAAACCCATTTAAACTTTTTTTAAAGTATTTATAAAAAGATTTGTTTTAATTGTTAACAAAAGTTTTAGCATTAAAAATAAGCCAGTTACGCTCAAAATAAAGTTGGCCCTCTTTTTTTTTTGTAAAAAATCATGAAATACTCGCCGTGTTTAGCTCCCCAAATGAAATTAATCGCTACCGCTTTACAAACAATTTACTTACCTATCTATTTTTATATGATCTGTCAGTCTCACCGGTTTAAAGTGTTTATTTTTGAAAGGGTTATAATTAAGAAAGCTTGAATGGGTCACTAATCACGAGTGTATGCAAATTTTGAACAGCCATATCTTAACCAATTTTTGTCTTACGGAGAAACAAAATGAAACTAGCATATTTATAATAGCAAAACCTACATTTTTTTACTCTTTAAGATTTTTCTTATTACTAATACTTTTAAGTTATTTTGAAAAAAATGAAATTTTTCAAAAATTTTTAGAAAAATTTTTTTTACTATAAAACCAAATGTTTTCAAAAATAAGCATTTCAAACCAATCAAACTTACAGATCATATAATCAATACACATACAGTTAAAATAGATGGTATAGCCAAACGATTAATTTCATGTAGGGTGCTAAATAGAGGGAAGTTTTCACGATTTTTTTTACCAAAAAAAAGGGGCCAACTTTCTTTTTGGTGTAACTCGTTTATTTTTGATTTGTAAAACTTTTGTAAAAAACAAATAATAAGCTTTTTTTCGATACTTTAAAAATGTTAAAAAGGTTTTCCCGATACACGCTTCTTATTCGGTGATTTCGCGTTGAATTATTCGATTTGGAATTAGACGAATAAGAACGTATTTTTTATGAGCTACAACTTTGCTTCTACTCAATTTGTAGACTTTACTGGTACAGCATTTTTTTCGTTTTTTTATAGGCTACACTTTTGCTAAATATATTTTTTCCGATAAAATATTTACTTTTTGAGTTATTTGGGAAAAACGGTCTGAAAACGTAGTTTTTTTGTCGAAAAATTTTAAATCGCGAATAACTCGAAAAGTATTGACTTCCGTAAAAAGCTTTATAGAACAAAAGGTGCTTAAAATAAGTAAATTTATCCATTTCCGGCCTTATTTTAAACACGCGTTTTTCACCCCCCCGAGAAGGGGTAAATGTCACCCCCCAAATAAAAGCAACCAACGGCACAAATTCAACTTTGAAGTGGAGGGTAAGTAGAAAATAAATCCAAATTTTCATGCAATTCGGAGTTGCCCCTGGAAATTACACTCCAAAACGGTCATTTATTGGGCTAGTAGAGCAATACGGAATAAATGTACGTATTGTCGAAGCGAAGATCGGTGGAATATGCGCATTTTATCAATGAAATTCGATATTTTTAAGATATTCCAGAAGCCGCTATAGATAAAATGTTTTAACGACCTATTAATCATTCATAATTACTCAACGGATATTAGTACAGTTAAAATAATTAAGACGATAACCGGACAACATTGATTTAATGAGTAAAATTTAGTTTTTTTTTATTTTAATGACAAAAAAAGCAAGCCCAGTAGCAGAACCCAATTAAAAATTATTTTGCACGTCATATTTGAAACATTATTTGGTTGAAAAATCTCATTTTTGTTGGCAAAAAAAATATATTAATTTGTTTGGACTAAATTAACGTTGTGCTTATCTTAAAAAGGATATGTTAGTATCAACATTCGCACATTGTTGCCAAACTGAATTTTGTTATTTTGGGTGTAAATTTTTTCCACGGATCTCCGAGGGTACTATACTTTGTACGGGTTCTATCTGTTTGTCATAGGTAGCTAAACAAAATTATACCTAGTTTTTTTATTTCAGTATTGAAATATAAGTACTTACTTGAATTCGTCGTAACTTTTAGAAGTTACTACAGCTCTTAATTTGGCATCGTTTTTTAACCAATACATTTTATCGTCCTGTATGCAAGATTGAAGCTCTCTATAAATATCTGCTTGTTTAGAAGACATTGTAATTAGATAAATAACTCGAGTTTTAAATTCTAATTTCTAGTTTGATCAATGTCACTGTTACTATGGTGATTTGGTTAATGGCGTTAATACCAAAGATATCTACATTCTACATACAGTGGGGACTTCTTCTTCTTACTCTCTTTCTTGGCTTGCACACTTGTGCATCTGCCAGTACATTTGATTATATTGCAGCTCGTCTTGCTCTAAGCAATGCTGCAACACTGAAATGAAAACCTAAAAATGTTGCCTTGATTTAACAAGTAACCAGGGGAATATTGGGGGACATAAGTGCGGGTCGAAGTTCATAAATTCATTTTGTATTAAATGAATAATCACTGCCTCTAGTTGTTCATGAGTACCTAAGATGTTGCAATATATTTTGAACATTGGAATTCTTTGGTACTCCTAATTTTGTAAGTTCGGTTCTCAGATTAAACTGCTTGGATACTCTTATTGGACACTGTAGAAGAATATGATCTAGATCCTCAATTTTTCCGCATTCACAGTAAGGATGTTCTTTTACTTTTAATCAATGTAGGTGTGAGCTTGTGCAACAATGTCCTGTTCTCATTCTTATTGTATTTGTCAAATGCCTTCTATCTATGTATGGGAATTTGTGAAACCAGGGTTTTTCTGGAAATGTTACTTGTATTTCTGAATATACAGTGGGGACGTAAGGTTTACATTAATTCATTTCTTTACAATTTTTTATAGGAAATAAATCCCGAAACAGGTAGATTTTTATTTTTAAATTATGATTTTTTGGCATAATAATTTATATTATACTAGTGACGTCATCCATCTGGGCATGATGACGTAATCGATGATTTTTTAAATGGGAATAAGGGTGTGTGCTAGCTCATTTGGAAGGTTATTCAATTATTTATACAGTAATATAAGCATGAAGATAATTTATACAAGGTGCAAAAATTTTTTGAAGTTATACTTCTTTACCGGCGATATGAGGGTGCATTTTTATATGTTAAAACCTATGATCCCGGCGCATGCGCATTATAACTTTGTTCTGATTGGATGTTCAAATGACATGTCAAAAATTATTCAATGTGGCGGCTGTGGCACAGCTGTAGTTAGATTATTTATGGTTGTTGCGTTTTAAAATTTGTGTGAAAAGAAACGACAAACAAAAGTTAGTTAATAGTTATACTGCCTTTTTAAATAGTTTTCATATACCTATATTTTTGGACTATTTTGGACAAGGAAAACTCATTCTAATTTGGTAAGTAGTTTTTATTATAATCATATTGTAATTATACATTTGGATTAGGTTGAAATACAGTAGAGCGTCGATTATCCGAACTAATTGGGGGACATAGGTGTTCGGAAAACCGATTTGTTCGGATAATCGAACTACAATATATTGATACATATTTATAGTCATACATATTTATCCACAATTGAATAAAAGCCATATTTATATACCTACATATTTATTTATATCTTGATAATGACAACTAGCAACTAAACAAAAAAGTGCAGTCTTTGCAACAACATAATTATTTTTGGATACAATATTGAAGAAAATTGATGATATTTTAAGCGTCAATTACTAACGCTTGCTCGGTATTCGAGTGCGGGACGCGGGAGTCGATAGTTCGAATAAGCGGTCGTTCGGTTGATCGACGTTCGGATAATCAACGCTCTACTGTACATTTATTTTCTCAAGAATGGGGATTTTAGAGAGAAATCCCAAATTAGGTCCGATTATTATTTTTAAATTATGATTTTTTGGCGTAGATTTATTTATCTAGTAGGTATGTAATGCTTTGATTTACATACTTAATTTGATTACCAACAAAAGTTCTACCAATCTTCATCTAATATATTGTTTTCTTACTGTTTTGTTATATTTTAATATTTTCTTCTACAAAATTTAAACTGCATAATTTAATTATATTCAAAACAACTGTCAAACAGTAAAACGTTCAGTTACCCTATTTTTCCACATGACAAATAATGTGGAATTGGACGAGTGAGTCTAGGCTTCGATTACGAATCAAAGCGCCACGAAATTCACGGGTTCGATTCCCGATGCAAGATTTTATTTTTTTATGCATTTTATGATTGTAAGTATATTTGTTATATAATTTTTTTCAGAAAATGCGTATTTAAAATTTTTGCCAACAATTATTATCGTTCAGAAATCATTTTTTCTTTGTGGCATTTTTCAATGTGTTTGTGTGCGTTTTATTCTTTTATTTTTTTAAATTTTTGGTATTGTCTTAAAAATCACATAATATGTAGTAGAAGTATAACTTCTTACGTGCGTACAAAGTACACACACATTCTTTTTTTTTTAATTAAATTAATTGACACAAAAAAGTAGAATGTATGTAATTTATTTAATTCAAAATACATTTTACTGTTGTCAGAAAAAAAAAATGTTTATTTCACAAATAAACATTATTCTTCGCTTAAATTAAATGCCATGAGCAAGAGGCAGTTTGAACATGTAAACACAATTCTTGGAGCTGATTTAAAACGTATCAACTATTTATAAATTCTAAGGAATTATATTATTAACTAGAAGAAACAAATATGGCAAGAATTATGCAGAAATACCAAACAAGTAGATACTATATAATTTTCTCGTAGCTTTTCTAGAGGCACTTTGACTTAATAGGGGATTATTTTGAAACCTAATATTATCAGAGTAGGCTTGAAAATTCAATAAGAATTGAGCGAGCACAACAGAAGTGAGTTGACTGCTCCCGGGTTAAAATATAATAATTGAAAAATAAATATTTTGAGTGGAATTATTTAAAATGATTATTAAGCAGAGATAATAATTGTATCAGAATCATTTATTCATTGTGAGTTAGTAATATCTCCGCACATAATTTAAAATAAAAGATTTTAAAATCCCGGGAAATCTGTAAAAATTCCCGAGAATCGGGATTTCCATTTTTTACTGATGTCCCGGGAAATGTGTCCCGGGAGTGCAGCTCTACAAACGATGCATTGCGTTTCCAATCCTTCTTACAGTTCTCCATAGTTATGGCCACTGTATTTTGGGAGTGCAAAGACATAATTCAAATTGAATATCTTAGAGAGGTAAAGCTATCAGTATCCAATATTATTGTGCATTATTGGACAAACTAAAGCGTTGAAAACAGTGTTGTTTCTCCAAGACAATGCACCGACTCGTAAGAGCATTACGACAATGACAAACATTTTATGAGTTAGGCTTCAAATTGCTTCCTCCTTCAGCTTATTCTCCCTATTTGGCCCCGTCCGATTATTAGATATGTGTTTCCAAATCGGAAAAGATCGCTCTTAATTAAAAAAATCATCTCAAACGAAAAGATAATTGACGACAAAACACCTATTTTGCAGAGCTTCCATATCGTATTGTAGCGGAAGAGAAATCTTGGCCGATCCCCGTATAACAGTAAACACCTCGAGAATGACGTAATCGGATGTGCTAGGCCTCGCCGGAGAATTCTGGAAGGTACGTCACGTAGGCGGAACAAGCCGATAGCTCGAGATGGGAGTCGATTGTTCCAGAATAACAACTGGGTATAAATACGGGCATATTTTGTGAATAAGTTTAGTGTATAAGATAAATTCGTCTGTAACTTATATAAATAAAGTCGTATATAAATTACGAACCGCTAGTTTTATTGTAATTAGAAGTAATTACACTAATCACGCTACAGTTGGTGTCGGTGTTCGGTTAACTTAGTGCGATATAAATAAGTGAATTACAGAGAGACTTTAAAAGACTTTTGAACTTTATTCGTCGGGAACAACTGGAGTGCGTTAATTGTTCGGTATTCGGAAAGACTTTAAAATACTTTTGGACTTTATTCGTCGGGAATAGTTAAAGTGCGTTGATTGTTCGGTATTCGGAAAGACTGTTAAAAGACATTTTGGAAAGTACGTGTGTGCCGACCAAAGATGTTGCTACAAGAACTTACAGTAAAACAGCTCCGTGAACAGCTCGAGGAACGGGATCTGGACAGCAGTGGGCTCAAGATAGTCCTACAAGCACGACTCGAGGATGTCCTCACGAAGAACGGAGAAGACCCAAAGACGTTCCACTTCCAGTCAGCAGAACAAGTAATCTTATCGAAATTAAAAACTGTTTCTGAAACGATCGATGAAACTTCTAGAAGAAGCGACGAGAAACTTGAAGAAGTTAGTAGACAGAACAACGAGAAATTTGAAAGTGTTTCTCAAAAGATCGATGAAACTTCTAGAAGAAGCGACGAGAAACTTGAAGAAGTTAGTAGAAGAAGCGACGAGAAACTTGAAGAAGTTAGTAGAAAAAGCGACGAGAAATTCTAAAATGTTGCTAAAAGATTCGATGAGACTTCTCAAATAATTAAAGAGGTCTGTAGGCAAAACAACGAAAAACTAGAAGAAGTTTGTAAACAGAACAATGAGAAATTTGAAGAAGTTTCTAGAACATTCGATAAGATGCAGAAAAGTGTAGAGACCGTAGAAGAAAAGATCAAACAGCTAGAGAGCAGGATAACCGATACAAAAGTACAACCATCAGTTAATGCAGTAGCTTTAGATCTTGTAGTGAAGGATGGAACACCGAGAGACGAAACATCGCATCATATGAGATTTAAATTACCACCATTCGATGGGAAGTCCTCTTGGTCCATATACCTTAGACAATTCGAAGCTATTGCGACCGCCAACCATTGGACCGAACAAGAAAAGGCTGTTTCCTTGACTGCTGCTTTGCGAGGTGATGCTGCAGATATATTAAGATCAATTCCTAAGGGTCAAGAAAAATGTTACCAGACCTTGTTCACTCGTCTAGAAAAACGCTATGGAGATGCCCATCTACAACAAGTATACAAAGCACAACTGAGAAATAGAAGTCAACGAGCAAGTGAGAATCTGCAAGAATTTGAAGCAGATGTGGCTCGTGTGGTGCGGTTGGCTTATCCGGAGGTGCCAGACAGCGTTTTAGAAGAAATTGCGGTAGATACCTTTGTCAATGGGCTGAAAGATAGTGAACTACAGAAAGCTTTACGACTAGCAAGACCGAAAGTTTTAGATGAAGCACTTGCTATTGCCTTGGAACACGAAGCAGCTAGCCAAGCTTCACGAAACAATCGAGTAATAACCGTGGAAAAAGGCGATAAGAGAAAAGATGAACGTTTGGTGGAAATGGTACGGAGGGTGATTCGTGACACGATGCCGAAGAGACGCATGAAGAGGGCTGGAAGAGTTGGTTCAAATACAGATGCTTCCTCGATACGGCCATGCAGTGAAAGTTGTAATCACCGGCTTAAAGTAGATGAACAGCTTTGCCCTGTGAGACGAACTACCGTCGTTAATGAGCAATGGCAGCCACAACAGTTACAAGAAGCCCAAGAAGACGATCCATGTATAAAAAGAGTATTGGATTGGATGCGTCGAGGTGAGAGACCTAGTTGGCAAAACATTAGTGCGTGTAGTCCGGAAGTCAAGGCCTACTGGAGCCAATGGAATTACCTGATACTAAAAGATGATCTTCTGTACAGAACCTTTGAGAACGATGATGGTACAGAATCTAAGCTTCAGTTGATTGTACCTAAAAGTAAAGTGTCAGAAGTATTGCGTCAGTTGCATGACGGTACATCAGGTGGACACTTTGGTATTACGAAGACTCTGCAAAAGGTTCGAGAACGGTTCTATTGGGTGAACTGTAAAGATGATGTAAGAAGATGGTGCCAGAAATGTGAACTGTGTGCATCCGGTAATGGTCCAGTTGGTAAAAAGAGAGCACCCATGAGACAGTACAATGTTGGCAGTCCTATGGAAAGAGTAGCAATCGACATTGCAGGTCCATTTCCAGAAACTGATGCTGGAAATAAATACATCCTGGTAGCCATGGATTATTTTACGAAATGGACCGAGGCCTATGCATTACCAAATCAAGAAGCTGCTACCGTTGCAGAGGTACTTGTTAAAGAATTCTTCAGCCGATTTGGTGTTCCCTTGGAGATCCACTCCGACCAAGGGCGAAACTTTGAGTCAGCTCTTTTCCAAAACGTTTGTAAATTGATTGGTGTCAATAAGACCAGAACAACACCCCTGCATCCTCAATCAGATGGGATGGTCGAGAGGATGAACCGAACGATGGGTAAACACTTGTCCAAAGTTGTATCTGAACATCAGCGAGATTGGGACCAACACATTCATTTATTCCTGATGGCCTACCGCTCGGCCGTGAATGAAACTACAGGTCAAACACCAACCTGCCTGATGTTGGGTCGTGAAGTTCGTTTGCCCTGCGACCTAGAGTTTGGCTGCAGACCTTCCGAGGAATATGTTGCAGGCGAAGACTACGTTGACCGCCTGAAATTACGAATGAACAACATTCATGAACTTGCCCGACAACACATCCAGATAGCCAGTGACAGAATGAAAGATCAATATGATTCTCGATGCAAGAATGAAAGCTTCGAAGTAGGTGATCTTGTCTGGCTTTATAATCCGCAACGTCGTCGAGGCTTATGTCCTAAACTGCAAAGACAATGGGAAGGTCCATATGAAGTTAAGAAGAAAATAAATGACGTAATATATAGAATTAAGAAGTTGCCAAACGGTAAACCAAAAGTTATTCACATAAATCGTCTTGCACCATATGCTGGCTCAAATGAAACAGAAGAAGCATGAGTCCTCCAACAGGAGATGAAAGATGTCGCACAGCCAAGTTTTAATCAATTTATGTCAAATTACGCAGCGAGAAAGAGTGCTAGATTCGGCGTGACCACAGAAGTTCAGCAAGATCTGTTTGGTGTTCCAGAAAACGTCTCTCTGGCCCACTGTGTTGCCCAAGACCTCGAGATGACTAAAGGAATATCGTCCGTATTCAATAGAAAGTTCGGCCGCCTGGACGAGTTAAGAAATCAGCAGCCTAAAATTGGAAGAGTACTGCGATTGGAAGATGGTCCTCGATCTTTACTGTATATGGTGACCAGAAAGTCTTATACGGACACGCCAAGCTACGAGAACATATGGCGTGCTCTAACTAATTTGAAGAAAATCGTGTGTAATTATGACATCAAAAATTTGGCTTTACCAAAAATAGGCCATGCAGTAGAAAATCTGGATTGGAAGATTGTGAGAAGCATGCTTGAAGTGGTCTTCAGAGGAACTGGTGTACAAATCACTGTGTGTTGCATGAACCCGAAGATGTCGTACCCTTCAAAGACAGTAGACTGTTATTTCTTCTTGAAGGGTGTATGCAGAGCTGGAGAGTCGTGTAGATTCCGCCATCCTGGGCCTTCATTTAGAGTTGCTGATCGAGACGCTCAGATCTTAAGAGGGGAGCAGTGTAGCGGAAGAGAAATCTTGGCCGATCCCCGTATAACAGTAAACACCTCGAGAATGACGTAATCGGATGTGCTAGGCCTCGCCGGAGAATTCTGGAAGGTACGTCACGTAGGCGGAACAAGCCGATAGCTCGAGATGGGAGTCGATTGTTCCAGAATAACAACTGGGTATAAATACGGGCATATTTTGTGAATAAGTTTAGTGTATAAGATAAATTCGTCTGTAACTTATATAAATAAAGTCGTATATAAATTACGAACCGCTAGTTTTATTGTAATTAGAAGTAATTACACTAATCACGCTACAGTATTATACAGACGGCATAAAAAATGTGAAAAATCGCTGGAATCGTTGTATTGAACTAAAAGGAGACAATCAAATAAAATAAAAGAATTTTCTGGAAAAACATGTTTTTCATTTCAATGAAGGTTACTTATCAGACGAACACTAGTATCGGTTCTTTACCCGACTTTAACGGTTTATTCAGAGACAACCCCTTACTACAATTCTGTGTGAAAGGAAATTGTCTATTATTATTTATGTTTTAGTTTCTGTAATAATCTATGATTTACTTCTTATTTAACTGTTATAGATGCACACAGGGCTCACAGTTCTTAAAGCACCGAAAAATGCAGCTAAAGAGTTCTTTCTTTATATTAACAATATATTTAAAATTATCTTATCAACGTAATACAGAAATGATAGAGTTAATAACGGATCTGGTTGTCAAATTGAATTATCCTTTTAAATATACAGCCTACATTTGTTGGTCAGAAGGTAAGATATATTTTTCTTACTAATCCCTGTCTCCGTAAGAAAAATAATATGTAAGTGGTCTTTGGATCTTCTCTAATATTTCAATTAAGGTTGATATGAACCCTCAATTAATTTGTTTCTGATCCTAGAGATGGCTCTACTGTAGCATGCCATTTTGGTAACATTTTCAACTTAATTGTAGATTTCTACATGATGACTCAGTAATATGTAGAAACCTGAACACTTTTTTATCGTTACACCCATCGGCTCTATTGGCTATGATGCCAAATTGTTTAAACAGTAATTTTATCAACGCCTAATAACAATGTTAATAGCAAGAAACATTTAGTCCATGTTGTGAGGCCGCTCCCGTCTGAAAGAAAATTATGTTTCGGTTTCTTTGCGGAAGGAAATCTGAGGGCGAAATTTTTGGCCAGAAATTGGAAAGAAAGGTATCTTGTCATTTTTCTCAAAAGTTGATAGTTTTCGAGTTGGGGGCGATTTAAAATCTGAAAAATGCGATAATACGCATTTTCGAAGCTTAAAAGCTCATTTATCTTAATATATCGCACATCCCATTCAATACCGATACAACTGCGGTTTTCTTCTTCTACAAAATAGATATTTTAAGACAAGTAATGGAATATTAGAATATTAGTAATTCAATAGCACACGAATGGATATCTTTTTTGAAAAACAAGCAATATTTAACCATTATAAATATTTGTAAGATATGGCGGTATTGCATTATATTTTTAAATAACTCATCAACCATAACTGCTACGATTATACAGATTAACAATGAAAAACCAGACAAAGTTGTAAATGGTAGTTTACTAGATAAATTTATCTAATAATTATAATTATTGTATATTATAAATCACAACAAAGTGAAATTAACTCAACAAATTGAAATAAAATGATTGATGTACATTTGCAATAAGATTTTTTTTTGCATAATTCCAGTAAATGCTCTTTTGTATTCTCTCCTACAGTAGGAGGCTTTTCGTAGGCTGGTTTTGAGTTATATTGCTCTAAAATATTATTATTATCAGAAAAACGACGAGTAGAAAGGTCAATAGTTTTATAGGTTGTATAGTCAAAGTTAACTTTGTAAAAAAATTTTGTAGGAAAACACTTTTCTACTTTAAGAATTTGTATATTATTCCATATTACTTTCTCGTTATCCGAATTTTTGGTGAATTTTTGCCCAAAAATTTTTGAAAGGTACTTGAAGTCAAAAAAGTCTTCAGCGTCCATTTCATTCCCTTTATAGGGCCTACCGTTTTTCTTTTTGCAGTACTTATTAGAGGTGGCCACTGACATGAATTGAGTTAAACTGTGTTTTTGCTTTCTCGATTACTGCATGCATCGAATCACCCTCATTTTGGGTATGACAAACAGTAAAAAATTTGTGAGTAATGTTATTTATTTCAGCATGCGTAACTGCATATAAGTACATAAGTACCACCAAAACCGCCTTATTCTTATTCGGAATAAAAAATAATATCTTTTCCTGCAGGTAAAGTAGATAGATAGCTAGAGAGGCATGTTGCAATTTAATTTGCTCCTCGCATAGCAATGGCCTCGTGCCAAAAACAGCAGGAACTGTTTGCGATGCTACTTCGAAAATCGTAAAATTAAAGCAATTGAGACAGGACTTATAAAAAAATGTAGAAATATCTCCGCAATGTGTAGGTAATACTGCTTGCAAATCGAAGCAAGCTACTATGAGTTTATTATTTTTTATGTAGGATTTGTAATATTTTTTGCTTTTTCTTCTCGGCTTCTTTCTTTACTACGAATGTGACGTGTGTATTGTTCTTGTCCTTTTTATTTTTCTTCTTGATTGCATTGTTTATACACCTCATAAGTTGCGCAGTGATCTTTCGTCGGTTTAAAAAAAGAAATATTACATTCTGTGTTAAAAAATGTTTCATATGTACATCTTTTGACAGATGGCAACTGCTTTTCTTCTCGTTACTCTTTGTAGTATCTATACATCTAAGCTAAGGTTAATGATCCATCAAGGAATTCTCTACGAGTTTGAGCTCTTAAATAGTGAGACTCTACGCGCTCAAAGCTATTTATGTGTTTTCTTACGCTTTCCTTAAGTTTCTCGTTTATAGTTGTGCGTTTTGATGATTTCCTCTATTATCTTTCTGAACGATGTTATACTCTTTTGACTTAGCCCAACTTGTTCGAATAAATCGATCTCCAATATTAAGGGTATTCATAAAATAATTTTGCATGCTCTTCTCCTTAATTTGTTTATAGTTAAATAAAAACATAAATTGTCTGTCCTATTACTTCCTTCTACAACTCTCCCATACTTCGGAATATTGTGCAAACGTTTCTGTAAAATACCCCTAGCACTCGCAACATGTGGCGGTATTACATTAAAACATATTATATTCTACGTGCAATATCCATCATGATACAGTTAAGGCGCTACAAACTACGTTTTTGAAGTTACGTCACTAATCTTCTCAGCAAGCGACGTGTATTCTCGCAATTTTCAGATTTTAAATCCCTTGTAACTCTAAAACTGTTAACTTCTCAGAAAAATGAGAAGATATTATCTTTTTTGTTTAGAAGAAGCCAAAAAACCTAAAGAATTACAGGGCAAAATAGGAGATTGTTGAAATAGACCCTGCTGCATTGGCATTAAAATCGGATCGACGCGCATAATTAACAATTAAAAAACAACGGTCTAAATTGAAGTTAGACCCGATTACTACTCAGAATTTCAAAAATGAATGTTTAAACTTCACTTTAAGGACTTGCCAACCTTAAATGTAATAATTTAAATATGAGTTTTTACGCCTCGAAAATGTCTATCTTCGCATTTTTCAGATTTTAGTTCACCTCTAACTCGAAAACTATCAACTTTTGAAAAAAATGACAAGATATTTTTCTTGCTTAGAATGACCAAAAAAACAAGAAAAAATATTTTCCTGGACAAAAAATGGTAATCTTGTGAATTTGTTTAGAAACATTTTTTTTAACAATTTTTGCCCAAAAATTTCGCTGGCACTCTTCTGATTTATTTAAAGGGGACATTTTTGAATAGGAATCCGCAAAGAAACCAAATCAGAATTTTTTGTAGACGGGAGCGGCCTCACAACATAGACTAATTACATATTATGTTTCTCCGTAACTAAATATTCCAGTTAGTAAGGAATTCATCTTATCTCACACTGACACTGAAAGATGGTAATAAAATTTTACGACCTCTTCCATTCACTATCGACAAATCATGTACTTAAAAGTGTATTACATTGCACAAATTTTGTTTATACACATAAACCTTTTAACACGTTGACGGACAGTGCGAATAATGCCTCAAATGTATAATCAAGTGTTGTGATACTATATGAATTTTGCAAAGTAGAATAGGGAAATTGCTAAATTTGTTTTAGCGCTTATAGATTATGGAAACAATATGTTTTTTGTAAACATGTGGACGACGGCCATGGATGTATCATATTTTATATGCATATGTAGATGTAATAATAGGATTTTGATTTTAAATTCCGCAAAATATGTTTAAGCAAGGCGAAAACCTCGCGTTTCTTGGGAAAAATATTCCCATGAGATCTTTTTGCGTAATCAGTTTCATGATATACCTCAGAATAAGACAAAAAAGGTTATAATAAAGATATTAAAAATGACTTAACAGAAAAAAATACTGAAAACTATTTCACTAACACCAAAACTAGTTCGTCTCTGTCTTGCTAAGAGAACCGTCGATTTATTGCATTTCGATTTAATGTCCATGATTTAGTTCCATAGTAAAGCACACTGTGTACATAACATTTAATTAGCCTTATTTTGAGGGCCAATATCAGATCTTTGCTGCATAAAATCTTTTTCATTTTCACGAAGTTGGCACGTGCTTTTTCAATTCTCTCTCTTATTTCTGCAGTCTAATCGTTATTTTCTGTGATTATCGTTCCCAAGTAAGTATATTTTTTTACTCTCTCAGACTGCTGGCCGCCTACCGTTAATATTTCATTTATATTGTTGTTCTTGCTATTTTTCATAAATTTTGGTTTTTTGAGGTTAAGGGAGAGTCCGTATTCTCCATTACATATATCTTAATATTTTGTTCATTATTCTTTCTAAGTCTTCCAAGTTGTCTGATATTATGACTGTATCGTCGGTATACCTAATGTTATTAATTAAATTTCCATTCACTTTTATGCCGACTGTCTCGTTTACCAAAGCTTCTTGTGTGATTTCTTCAGAATAAGAACTAAACAATAACGGCGACAGTATGTAACCTTGCCTGGCCCCTCTCCTTATCTCCATTTGTTCTGACACTTCTCCAAATTACACATTTGATCGTTGGCTGTAGTATAAATGGTATAGTTTATTACTAAAGTTATTATTATGGTATGGTTTATTACTAACGAGGAAGTTATAAATGCCTTAAATCAAATGAAAAATGGAAAATATAGAGACGACGGAATAACAAAAGAGATGATTAGAGATGGAGGTCAAACTACCTTGGAAGCAGTTAAAATCCTAATGAAGAAGTGCCTCTTTGATATTGCTATTCCAACCACTTGGCAAAATGCGCAGCTACTTCTACTACAAAATAAAGGAGGCAAACACAAACTCGAAAATTACAGACCAATAAGTCTGTTACCACATCCGTACAAACTGCTTACCACAATAATGACCAACACTAATAATGACTATCAGATAAATTCGATAGTTACCAGCCTGTTGAACAAGCGGGATATCGCAAAGGTTATAGTACCGTAGAACACCTACTCCTACAGACAATAAGGACATTTCTCGAAAAGTGTACCGAATACAATAACCCTCTTCATTCAGCATTTGTTGATTACAATAGGGCATTCGATTCCATAGAACTCTGGGCCGTATTAGACGGAATGAATAACGCAAGGATTGATTCCAGATATAGAATATAGAATTATTTACTATTGAATTAGAAGATGCCTTATGTCTTAGAAGAAAAAGTTAAATTGTCACTTAAATTTTTAAGTCATCTACGATTTGCCGATGACATAGTGCTCATAAGCAACAATACAGAAGAACTAATCTACATACTAAAGATGCTTAAACAGGAATCTGAAAAGAAAAGCGGTTTAAAAATAAATTTAAATAAAACAAAAGTGATGACAAATCAAAATATCAGAATCGACTTAGATGGAAGTCAGATCGAAAGTGTCGAAGAGTCACACGATCAAGCTAGGCAAACAGAATCAAACGGCAGAGATAACTAGAAGAATCCGAATTACTTGGGCAGCAGTTGCAAGACTCAGTGATGTGTTGAAAAACAAAAAGATACCAATAAACCTAGAAAAAAGGGTATTCAACAGTTGTATTCTACCAGTTATGACTGATGGAGTGGATACCGTGACACTTACAGGGTTATCAGCCAATAGATTAAGAACACAGAGGGCCATCGAACGAGCTATGTTAGGAGTATCTCTGAGAGAACATATTTGAAATGGGACGTACGAAACAGGACGAAGGTGGAATATGTAACTGGAAGAATTGCGCAAATGAAATGGAACTGGATAGGACACGTGGCACGGCAAAACAACGAAAGGTGGACGAGAACATTGTACATTGGAGACTACGCGAGCATAGTAGTAGCAGAGGAAGACCACAAAAACGATGGTTAGATGACTTCAAAGCAAAAGTGGGGAGAAACTGGTACCAAAGAGCACAAAACAGAGAAGAGTGGAAAACTCATGGGAGGCCTTTGTCCAGGAGTGGATGCAAACAGGCTAAAGAAGAAGTTATTGTTTTCTTTAGGGACATTCACTTAACAAGCTACATGTTTTTATGGATTTGGCTGTCTCTAGAGGTGTATATTCTCGGGCTGAATACCGATAACCTTTTTCCAAGCACACAAACAATCCACATTGCTTTACTATATTTTTTGTTTTTGTTTTGTTAGTGTATCTTTGGTTGCCTATATAGATGTCATATAGGTGAACAAGGATTAGGATGAAGTTAGGTTAGGTCTGATCCGGGGAACCGGTACCGGGACAAGCGATGTAAGATGATCAAACTAAATAAAGATATCTTAATCAAGAGTACTTAATAGTCATTATTAAAGAACCCAACTAAACATGGTGGCAGCGGTGTTGAGTGCAGCACGTATATTTTAAGTATAAAACTATATTACCCATTAACCACTAGCACATGCCAAGAGTAGCAAAGCAAGGTTAAGGGGCAAAAAAATATTCTGCATTGTGGTCAATTGTGGTTGAAATCATACCCGACATAAAGTAACACTGAAAATGTCTACTAATACTACTCCTGATGCAAATACTCAAGGTATAGTAAGTCCACATAGTACTAGCCTACATACCTTAGCAGAACATTGTAATTATGGGCAACTGAAGGAGGAATTGATCCGAGACCGTATCGTAGTAGGCATGCTGGACACAAAAACATCAGAAAGGTTACAGCTAAAAGAAACAGTTTTGATAGCAATTTCTGGCTTTTCTTCGTGTCTTATCAGATAAAACAATTGTTCCAGATATCGTTATCGCGTTTCCTTTTTTACTTCTTTATCGATGATTATTCTGCCGCGCCGTTTTCATTTTCTAATATTCCATACTCTTTCTCTTTCTGCTCTCAAAGAAACTGTTTATTAGATTTTTTTCTTTCTCATCTAATTTATACCGATCCAGATTAGCTCCATATAACAGTTCTAGTTCTACTTGCATCAGACTAATCAATACGTTTATTTAACATATTATTAAGTGTCAACACATTTTTTCTTTTGTCTTCGCTAATATTTATTTATTTCTGTTGTTTTTGTACATAGAAGAAATCAATATAGATGTAAGATTTTTAAAATTGATTGTTATTATTTCTTTTATATTGATCCTGTTTTTATTTTTAATATGAAGGTGAAAATATTTTTTAACCTATCCTGAATTAATTTCAAAAGTGGTTATTTATTTAGGTACTCTTACTCCATATCTATTTAAATATCGTCCAATTGGTTTCCTTTAAATTTAGCTCACCACAAATGCAAAAAGTAATGAACAATGAAAATTTTAAAGATAAAATAATGATTTCAATTAAAATCTTTAATAAACATAAGTGCGACAAAATAGAAACACCATGGATGGTAGTTATTAAAAAACTATTTGACAAAAGTAGACTATTTATGCTCCAATTCAAAATATAGTCAAATACAAAGCTTCAGAGATACATGAAAAAATACAAATAAAAAAGACAACTTTATGTTACTTAAAAACATTAAAAAGCCAACTCGGGTTTAATCGAGACAAAAAGTACCGGCCCTAAATATATCAAAATCTAATACGGCCAAGGGGACTGACAATATTTCAAGAAAAGTAGTTAAATTAATTTCAGAAGGTCACGTTGATGCGTTATAAATAGACGTTATAGTAGGCTTATATCTGTATTATATTACCTACTAACTATAATACAATAACACGTTTTGTTGTACAAAGTAATTGATATGGCAACGCTGCTAGGATAAAGTTCTGTTTGACGCGATTCTAGCAGAAGGTACTGCTATCTATCGAACATAAATATTACCGATGTTGTAGATGGAGTCACTTCATGACGGCACAAATTCACAGCGGCAATTCAAGATATAATTCTTGTTTAACGAGATTTTTCATATGTTTAGGAAAAAATATTCAACATTTTATTGCAAATATTTTCCACTCTTACAGTTTTATATATGTTATTAAAATTTTGTCCGATTTCTTACCGGTAGCTTTATTATAAGCCAAAACATATTATTTTTTCCTATTGTGGCAAAACTGTAAGATCAAAAATTTTCAAAAAATTCATAAGTATTTCTTAGGATTATATCTTTATGCTGTAAGAAAATTAACAAAATTGTATGTTTGGTTTTCCCGCTTTATACTTGGAAAAAAAGAGTATTTTTGAGTTTTTTCGAAAACGAAAACATGAAGTTCGCTCAAAATTTGTCAAAATACTTCTAATAATCACATACACCTTCTCAAATTTTTTCAAAATTTTTGAACTTCAAATTTTTTTTTGGGGGGGTTCAGATCAACCTTAAATTTTGATTATGTTAAAATTACACAAAAGTCAATTAGTCACGTTTGAGGACTGAAATATAATTCGGTCAAAAGCTTCTGGAAACGTCTGGAATAGTTAGGAAATTGGAATGCAGACGACTGTAAGTAGAAATGTGATGTTTATTGTTTATCGTTGAGTTTAAAGTTAGGATATGCCGGATTTATACTCAGCCTTTGCCACTGCTAATGCCGCTGTCGGAAATATTGCCCGAAATACGATATCGACGCGAGTGAAGTGTTCACACCATCATCATCATTCTCTTTGCCTTATCCCTATCCGGGGTCGGCTTCCCTAATTGCATTTCTCCACACAATTATATCTTGGGTCATATCAATGTTAATCCCCTTTACCAACATGTCCTGCCTTATCGTCTACCCCCAGGTCTTCTTTGGTCTTTCTCTCCTACTCCTTCCAGGAATCTGCACTTCAGCTATTCTTCGTATTGGGTGATTAACGTCTCGACGTTGAACATGACCAAACCATCTTAACCTATGCTCTCTCATTTTGGCATCAATTGGTGCCACACCTAGATTTCCCCTAATATACTCATTTCTAATTTTATCCTTCTTTGTCACTCCACTCATCCATCTCAGCATTCTCATTTTCGCCACATGCATTCGTTGTTCCTCTTTCTTTTTCACTACCCAACATTCAGTTCCGTATATCATAGCCGGTTTTATGGCTGTTTTATAGAATTTTCCCTTCAGCTTCATTGGAATTTTTCTGTCACACAACACAACACTCGCTTCTTTCCACTTCATCCATCCAGCTCTAATTCTACTGCATGCATCTCCATCTATTTCTCCATTACTCTGCAATACCGATCCTAGGTACTTAAAACTATTGATTTTCACAATCATTTCACCATCCAAAGATACCATTTTATTTGTAGTAACTCCATCTTTAAATGAACATTCCAAATACTCTGTTTTTGTCCTACTAAGTTTTAAACCTTTTTCCTCCAGAGCTTGTCTCCACTGTTCCAGTTTTTGTTCTAAGTCTCTTTCACTATTTCCTATTAACACTACATCATCAGTACATTAGCTACACCATGGAATGCTACCCTGTAGTTTCGCTGTTATCTGGTCCAAAACTAATGAGAATAAATAAGGACTAAGCACCGAGCCTTGGTGCAATCCTACTTTCACCTGAAATTTATCAGTCTCTCCCACACCTGTCCTAACACTAGTCGTTAGTCCCTCATACATATCTCTCACAATCTTGACATATTCGCCAGGGACTCCTTTCTTATTGAGTGCCCACCACAGGATCTCTCGAGGAACTGCTTTCTCAAGATCAATGAATACCATATGAGCGTTGGTCTCTTTATTCCTGTATTTTTCCATCAGTTGCCTCACAATGAAAATTGCATCTGTTGTTGATCTGCCCTGCATAAAGCCAAATTGATTATCGGATATTTCGGTTTCTTCACGTATCCGTCTATCAATTACTCTCTCCCATATTTTCATAGTGTGACTAAGTAGTTTTATAGCCCTGTAGTTTGTATATTGTTGTATGCCTCCCTTGTTTTTGTAGACAGGTACTAATATACTGCTTCTCCATTCGTCTGGCATTTGTCCAACTTCCATAATTCTATTAAATAGACCTGCTAGCCAACTTATTCTGTCTCTCCCAATGCTGTCGATACTTCCCCAGGAATATCATCTGGTCTGGTTCGACTGCTTTTCCTTTCTTTATTTTTTGAAGCGCTTGTGCCACTTCATCGTTTGTTATTCTGGTAACGAGTGCTGTTACTGTCTCCGTTAACTCCACAGACTGTCTGTCAAATTCTTCATTTAATAAACTGTCAAAATACTTTCTCCATCTCTTTTTGACATCCTTTTCGTGAATAAGTATTTTATTATGTTCATCTCGGATACACCTAATCTGATTAAAATCTCTTGCTTTCTTGTTCTATTATGTTCACACCAGTCCTCACCTATTATGTCGTTAATGTCCACATGACTAATACTCACGCTCATTCGTGCTGCCTCTCCTTTGACTTCCGTTACAAAAACCGACTTTTTGGGGAGCGCCATGCAATGGCAGTAGCATGAGCAGCGGCAGCGCGAGTGAGCTATTTATACATTCACGCTGCCCAATTCCCTGTCCAACAGGACTTAGTGTAAATCCGGTATTAGAGTCTTGAGAAGAGGTGATAAACGATATGCCGAATGCACTTTTAGCCTAGGGTAAGTTTTCAAAGGGAATCAGGGAATCAGTGGTCATGAATCAAGAGGATTCATGACCACTGATATGAACATAAATTAGATACTACAAAATTATATTTCAAATATGCACCGTTTTTGGAGAAAACTTCACCTTAATCCGCCCGCATTGTCAGAGAACACTTAAATGAAGTTGGTAGTACCAATATGATATTACAGTTATTATTACAATATCTGGGACACGTAGGGGAATACGGGGCGGAATGGACCGGCGGGGCAGAATGAGATTTGTATTTTCTGACGTGTGTATTATGCTGCCACCTACGATGTTTGGTAGTAAGCTACGCTTCGATGAGTAGTTCTGTAACTGATAGTCGCCATTGTTCACTGCGAAGCGGTGGTGGTATTTATCAAGGTTAATAGATTAGGGCGTAGGTTGTCTCATAACTGTAGACCAATCAAAGGCTGGCTTTTTAAAGGCGGGAATACGTCATCCGTACGACAATTTTAAAATTGCCATAAGAGTCAATGCTAATAAAAGGTTCGAAAACTTAGGTTTTGCAATATATTTTGAGATTTTCTTGGGTATAGGTATATTAAGTGGTTCTTATATTGGTAATTATATCAATTTTTCCCTTAAAAATCAATAGTCTGCTAACAAAAAACTAGAATTCATTTAACACTTATTATGTGTGTTTTAAATGGAGAAAACAATTTAATTAGCACAAAAATCCAAAAAAATAGAAGAAAAAGTTTAAAATCAAAAATACTAATATGTAGGTACTTACTCATTATGTTTTTCGTGGAATGTGCAGCACTTTTATCATTTTTGGTGGTATGCAACAACAAAAGAACAAATAATATAAATAATTTATTATTAGGTTAAAATATAAAAAAGACATAACATAATATTAACATATTCAGACACGAGGAAATGTTTGCTACCTATTTTCTTATGTTTAGAGGCCCATTTATCTTGTAACATTTTATTATCCATTATTGTTTGATAATGTTAAGGTATTTGGGAAATGTCCAAAAGCATTATTTTGTTTCCATCTGGTTCAGGAATTTTGGAGTTGCTTTTACATATAGCTATGCTACAAATGTTACCACCACTCATCTAAAAAATGTTTTATTATTATAACATACAAAACTACATATTATTATGTGTAATATTATAATTTTTAAACTAACTTTACACGGTTACGAAAACACACTTCACAAGTCATTACTGCCTTTGTATAGGACCCAAATAAGTAATTATAGTAATATTGTCCTTATATGCTTAAAAACTCAACAAATATTAAACAAATAAACGATATTACAAGAAAATTCCACAAAAATATACGGAAATATAACCACAAACAACTGTCAAACTTGACTTTGTCGTACGAGTGACGTAGGCATTCCCCTCCCTCTCGCTTCCGCCCACATAGTTATGAGATAACCTAACCCCTATCTATGAACCCCTATCTATGAACCTTGGGTATTTATAACGTATTTGTGAATTTCAGTTGTTTTGTTGCACTTTCTGTCCATTTTAGATTTGAAGGTAAGTGACTAAATTTTTCTTATTGCTTATTCAGCATTACTTACTATTGAAATAGACATTTTAGCTTGCTGTAAACCCCCATAGTTCTTTAAAATATTGCTGTATAACCTCACAAAACTTTGAAATTCAAAATAACGAACTGCGGGGCAGAACGGTACGGGGCAGAATGAGACGTGTCTCATTCCGCCCCGCTTTATCTTTTGTTGCTAAAGCAAAAAACTACCTTCAAGTTTTCTTGTTACAGATGGTGCGAAACTGTTAGAAAAACAGAGAGACAAAGTTGGCCTGTGGATTCTATGGAACAGGCAATATCCGCAGTAATTGACGGTAATATAAGTTTAGACAAAACCTCGTCTCAATTTGGTGTACCAAAATCAACATTGGCTAGATATGTGAAGAAAAAGCTGAATAGTCCGGAATTTCGCATTAACAAACAGTCAGGAAAATTTACGTTTATTTTCAATGAACAGCAGGAGTTAGAACTTGTTAATTACGTTTAAGACATGGAAAAAATATTGTTTGGATTATCCATGAAAGATTTACGTAGGCTAGCGTATCAGTTAGCACACCGCAATGGAATCGTTCATAGTTTTAACCAAATTAATCAAACAGCAGGGCAAGACTGGATTAATTGCTTTTTGAAGAGACATCCCGATTTAAGTTTAAGAAAACCTGAGGCAACCTCTGGAGCTCGTGCGATGGGCTTTAATCGGGCAGGTAGCTGTAGCACAATTCCAATCTCTTCTAAAAGAATGCATTGATAAATATAAACTGACTTCTGATCGTATTTTCAATTGTGATCAGACCGGCATTAGCGTGAATCCAAAAGGACATTCTAAAATCTTAGCAAGGAAGGGCAAACGGCAGGTAGGCACGCTAACATCATCTGAAAGAGGTGAAACTGTGACTGTGGAGTTGTGTTTTTCCGCCAGTGGATCTTACATGGCCCCGATGTTAATTTTCCCCAGGAAACGAACGCAGCAAGAGTTTGAGTTGGGTTTGCCACCTGGAGGTTGGGCAGAAGTCTCTGACTCCAATGTGCAAATTAAAAATTATGTTAGGCGTAATATTAATAAAGTTATTTCCCACTAATTATACTTTTCTTCCATGCTTTTCTTATGACTGTATTCATTAAAACCTATTAAAAAATTAAATCCCGTTCTGCCCCGCATACGGGGCGGAATGGGAAAAGTGAACTACTTTTTGTATCAAGTAAAATTGTCAACTATCTTGATTTTTTCTAAAGTTTTATTCTATTTATTGTTTTTTAGAATAATTGATTCATTAATTTCTGCAGTTTGTTTTCATTTTCAATAAAAACTGGTTGACTAGTCAAGGCATCAAAATTAGACGTACCATTCCGCCCCGTGTTCCCCTAATGAGGGGGCAGCGATATGAAATGCTACGACTGATAATACAGGAAAAGATAAGAGACGGAAGGAGTATAGTAAGGAGAGTATCATGGTTGAAGAATTTAAGGGACTGGTTTAAATTTAAACGCAGTTTTATGGAACTCTTCAGAGCAGCGGTAGAGAGTAGATCCAACTTCCGATTGGGAGACGGCGCTTAAAGAAGAAGTACCAATATGGCATGGCCAGCGCACAGTCCCGATTTAAATCACATCGAGCATATTCGAAAGCTTGGTCCGGTATTTTATATAATTAATATACATAATTTTTCCTTGTTATTAGATGAAAAACTGCAACTAGGGAGATCGCTTGGTTTGAAAAATGTGATGGGTAAGATTGGAGTTAACAATAACAGCATTACATATATTTTTCAGCCAACTTATCAACTATTTCTACTAGATTTAAACTGTAGCGACTCTAAAATATTACTACAAAAGGTAATTAAAAAAAATTAAATTAAATTATTTGTAGGTGTGCAGATACTTTAGTTTTTAAAATTACTAAAAGTTTTTTAAAGCTTTTAAATTTAAATTGAACTTAAAAGGAGAAGAAACATTTTTGTAAACAAACACATCTGACAGTTAAACAGTTGTCAAATTCGATTGGATGGTACTGCTCAAGACAAGTGGAGCTAGTCACCCGCCTCTCAAAAGCAGGTGTAGATTTATCTACACTAGTGTTACACTTTTAATGGAACATAGTGGTGTACCACTACACCTTGGAAAAGAACGATTTAGTGTGACATTTCACCACTTTTTTTAGAAAGAGTTCTACACGAGAAAACAAATGACCAGATTCGGGAATCCTCAAAATGGGCAGCGGTTTCTTCTTAGCAGACAATTGGTATATTCAGTATTTATTGCATTTCAAGCACTCAGCATAATGTCTTTCCCTCATTTATGAGATCTATTCGAGAATCAAACATCTATCTTCTCATATTGTACTGTCAACTGAGCCATTTGTATTCTTCTTCTTCATGTGGTGCTGTCTCCTTTATTGAAGGGTAGCGACTACACTGGCAAATCTATCTCTGTAGGATGGGGCTCTAAACAAAGATGTTGAATTAAGGCCGGTGCAGTCTCTGATACTTTTGTCACAATCATGAAGACGAATAACGCCAGAGAGTGTTCACACCACAGAACTATAGCATTGATGAGCCACACACTAAAAGTATTTTTTTAAATAATTCACAAAAGAATATTTAATAAATTAGGAAAGGACATAAGCGCCACACAGTTTGGATTCAGAAGTGGACTGGGAACACGGGAAGCTTTGTTTGGTCTGAGTGTGTTAATCCAAAGGTGTTTAGATGGAAACCAAGACCTCTATGTAGGTTTCATAGATTTTGAGAAGGCCTTCGATAAAGTTAGACACCAAAAGCTGTATGAAATCCTAAGAAGCAAAAATATCGACAGTCGCGACATTAACATCATATCCAGGTTGTACTGGGGACAAACAGCAAAAATCAAGGTTGATAATGAGTTTCTAAACCGAAGAAATTGAGATTCGTCGAGGTGTGCGTCAGGGTTGTGTGCTTTCTCCACTACTATTCAATATATATATAGCGAAGCAATATGTCAGGAAGCGCTCCTAGAGCAAATCGTTGGTATGAACATTAATGGAGAGTTAATTAACAATATACGATACGCTGATGCCACGCTAATAGTAATAGATAACCTAGCAAATTTACAGTATTTGATGGGAAACATAAACACTCATACCAATAAGTATGGTCTAAAACTGAACATTAAAAAGAAAATTCATGATTGTAACAAAGAAGCTATACACCAATGTGAATTTAACCATAAATATAATCAGCCAGTTGAAAGAGTTACGTCCTACAAATATTTAGGGGTTTGGTTCATTGATACTAATGACCAGACAAGAGAAATTAAGAGGCGAATAGAGATAGCGAGACAATCATTTGTCAAAATGAAAAAGTTCCTATGCAGCCGGGACATAAATATAAACTTAAGAACGAGAATGTTAAGGTGCTATGTTTTCTCCGTTCTGCTGTACGGCATGGAAGCTTGGACACTGAAAAAGATAAACATCAAAAACATTGAGGCATTCGAGATGTGGTGCTACAGGAGAATGTGGAAAATACCATGGACAGAGAGAGTAACAAATCAAGATGTTTTGCTGAAGATGGGGAAGGAATGCGAAGTCATAAAAACCATACAAAAAAAACTGGAATATCTAAGCCACATAATGAGAGGAGGAAAGTACTCTCTGCTAAGACTCATAATCCAAGGAAAAATCTCGGGAAGGAGAAATGTGGGACGTAGGAGGATTTCCTGGTTGCGAAATTTAAGAGAGTGGGATGGGTGCAGTTCAATACAGTTGTTCAGAGCTGCAGCCAACAAAGTTAAGATTGCTGTGATAGTAGCCAACCTCCAATAGGAGACGGTACTGCAAGAAGAAGAAGTCTCTGATATTTTTAAGCCAAGAAATCTGGCGCCTACCGGGACCCCTTTTTCCTTCAATCTTTCCCTGGATGATCAGCTGCGCGTGGCGGTACTTTTGGCTTCTCATTATGTGTCCTATGTATAATAGCTAACTTTTCTTTGATGCTCTTTAGTAGCTCCCTATCTGTACCTATTCTCCTCAGAACCTTTTCGTTGGTGGTGTGGATTGTCCAAGCTATTTTCAAGATCCTTCTATAAAGCCGGAGTTCAAAGGCTTCTTTGTACATCAGCGTTATGTTGAGCGTCCAGTGTTCCATACATTTGTATTAACTTGGTTTAAGAAAAGAGTTATGAAAGGTATTTTGGTGTAAATTAGTTTTGTCTTTTTATATTTGTAACAGAAGGAATATGTTGTCACTAACCATACTTCATCTCGATCTAAAGTTTTTCTCGTACAGTTTTTCCTATCTTACGTATGAGTGCTGTGTTTAGTGGTTTAAAATTTTTATCTTCGATTTTATCAAATTATAGTTGACATTTGAACTAAAAAGCATATATTTTAATTTTATTTTAGGCTAATCAACAAAACCTGTTCCGTCCTCCATTTACATGGATCCTTTGGGGCCAGCAGTGGGACTCTATAACTTTTATAGCGAAAGCGTAAGCAAGTCGTAGCGAAGCGTAGCAAAGCAACGGTTCAGTTCGAATCGTACTCTGTATTGTGTGACTTCGCTTCGCTATACTATCGCAATACTCTACGAACTGGACCGAATTGAAACGAAAGATGGGGTAAAAATTAACGGCAACACAGCACGTTGTTTCAAGATTTTAGAGTTCTGTAATAATTGTCTTGTTCTATACCACAGATAAACTCCGTCCTGTGGAAATGTGATGTGATTCTACACATTTGACAGATTTAACTAACCTATAATTCCAAAAAAGCATAAGGTAAACAAAAACAAGTGTTTATTGTTGAAATTAAATAAAATGTTGCCTATAAATTTAATAATTTTCGACGAACAAGAACGTAGGGATCAGTTACGGCTGATTCGTGAAGAAGGTAGATTTTTAAGGGATAGAAGTGATTATTTTGGTTTGCCGGATTTACGATTCGTAGAGTTGTTTAGATTAAATAAAGATTTATTCCATTACCTTTTTAATGAATTGCAACCGTTGATGGATAACATTATATATATTTCCATGTTAAAAAAATGTATTTGTGAAAACTGAAAACTCGAGTATATTATGTATTTGTAAACAACAACGGCCAAAAAAACGAAACGTGGTAAAAAACAACCTCAAAACCAAGTAAAATTGTCAATTTCTTCTTCTAATACGTCACTCTAAGCGCTAAACGTGGTGAAACGAAACCACAAATAATCACGTTTCGCTTTACTTCCGAACTCCATTCGGTGTTGCCGACGTCATCCGACAGCAGTTTACAGAGTATAACTTGATGAAAGCGTTCGGAAATCACGCTTACGCTTTCGCTATAAAAGTTACAGAGTCCCGCTACAGGATAACTATCAAAATATGCAAAACCTATATTTTAGAATTGACAGTAAAATATTTACCATTCACAAACTGAAAGATAAAAATATACATTCAATTAAATCTTTGTACAAACTTAATGATCGTTCTATGGAATTTATGGAAGATTTTTTAGCGGAATGGAAGCATGGGTATGGATTTTTATGGTATAATTTCTTAACATTTAGAAATAGATCCAATTTAATGGGTATGGATATGAAAATATCGAGTACTGCATCTTTTGCTGATGAAAATAATCATTTGGACGATTTGAAGTAAGTGAACCTGTACAATCAATGACAGCGTATGTTTCATTTCGGTTCAGACATGATCAATCTTCTCCTTACGTACGTTTCAGTCGCCCCAGACCTCATCAAAGGGGCTACATGATCACGGGGCGGAGGGGGGGTTTTGGCGTGGGCACCGAAATTTTTTTGTATTGTTTGTCTACCATACTTTATATAGTTTCCATATGCCATGGGGGCAAGGTGCCAAAGGGGGGTTTACCTCACCTGGGTGCGCCACCGCCAAGGAGGGTTTGGGATGATACCCAAACAGGTAGGGGCGATTAAAACATGGTCTTTTAGCTAATTTGGAACCTATAAATCCTTTTCAGTTTACCTTTGAATATGTAATTTACGTACGATCAAGACTGCGAAACAGACAGAACACTAAAAAACTCCGCCATAATGAAGGGATCAATAACCCGTAAGAACAAAACAAAGAAGAATACAAAATAGCTAGAAACACAGCCAATTCAACAAATAAAAAGAAGAAAAATGACTGGTTTCGCTGGAGGATATTGAAAAAGACAGAGAACCTCATAAAATGAAACAATTTTACAAAAAAGTCAAAGAAACAAAAAATACGCCCAGCATTAAAACAAGAGTAGTAAAAAATCAAAAAGAGAAACCGTATTTGAGGACAAACAGATCAGCAGAATATTGGAAGAGGAGTTCGGTCCTGGCAGGTATACTAGTTGGTGCGTATTTGTCAGCTCCAAACAAAATAGTTATTTAGATAGTAGCTAATGAGTAAAAAATTTTTATTTTCGCATATATAAGTGTATTATAGTGCGTTCAATTATTGTACGTAAGTACTCTTTAAAATTATATAAAGCCAAGTTATTTCACTGGAATTTATTATTTATCAGAAGTCGGTTTGATACAAAAAACCCTAAACACGTTTATTCGTTATCTATAACGACATGATAAAATCACCTGTTGTAAGACAGGTCCGTATTTCAGGATTTACTTAGTTTTGAATAATAAATAAAATATGTCAAATCCGACTGCCGGGACTTCTGACTACAGGAGCGCCCAAATGGAAAACACTACTAAAACTTATTCTACTGCTTTGATTGAACAACAATTTCCAACAAAAGAACAAGCCATTGTATTCCCATCCATTGAAAACCTTAAACTTCAAGATTATCTGATTTCACTAGGAAAGTTGATCGAGCCCAAAAATATCCTATTTTCCTCAAGGCTTTCTAACAACAGAGTGTGTATGTACCTTGCAAACAAAAATGTCGTTGAAAATTTCATGAATAACTATGGAGGATCCATAGAAATTAATAACCAAAAAGTCCAAGCACGCAAACTAATCACTCCATCACAAAGGCTAATTCTGTCAAACGCTTGTCCCTCCATACCGCATGCTGTATTAATTCAAGAAATTGAAAAATTGGGCCTTCAACCCATGTCTCCCATGTCATTTCTCAAGATAAGCGCCGGTTTGCCGGAATTCAACCACATTTATAGTTTTAGACGACAAATCTTTATCACACCACCGCTTGCCCCAATACCTGAATCCATATTAATGAATTATGATAACACCAACTATAGAATTTATTTTGCACAAGATTCCTTGATCTGTTTTTCATGTAAAAGGCCAGGCCACACTGCAGCAAATTGCAAAACAATCCAAGAATCAGTTTCTGAAAATTATAACCAAAACCCCCACTCCCAATCATCTTCGCAACCCATACCTTCCGAAATACTTTCAACCAACCCCTCAAAAACTCCAACCTCACAACCAATTATCAATATAGATACAACCCAGTCCACACAAAATAGCTCAAAACGCAGTTTGGATGACATTGTTACACCTCCTCTAGCGCAAGATGCTAATTCAGAAAACCAAAGTCTTGAACCATTTGTTAAACCTAATGTTGCTCCAGCTAAAAAACCAAAGAAAAGTAAGGGAAAGACTCCAACTCACGTACTCATGGAACCGACCAAGGCATTCATCTCAGAGCAAAACCCTTCATTTGTTCTTGATTTTGATCAAATATCCGATCTATTTGAAAATGTTTATGGTGCACAGGACCCAGTCAGCATCATAAAAAACTACACTAGCGAATTTGAAGCTTTAGTGAAAATGCTAACAGCAATATACCCGTATTTCAAACAAAGATCGATTAAAGCTAGATGTACAAAAATTAGAAAGAAACTATTGAAGCATTTACAGATGGCTTACTCGGATACTGAGGCATCAGAGACTGAAAGTGAGTTTTCTCAAGAATAGAGTCATGAACTTCTGTGACAATCCCAAATTTCAGTTTTATTTATTATAAATGGGCTTCTCATCAATTTTGCAGTGGAACATTAACGGTTTCTATAATAACCTTCCAATGCTCCAAATAATTCTGTCCAGACACAATCCAGATATAATTTGTCTTCAGGAGACTAATTTCAAAAATGAAAACATACAAGCTTTAAAAAAATTTAAAAATTACTGCAAAAACAGAACTAACCAAGATAAAGCCAGTGGTGGAGTAGCTATCTTTGTAAAAAAGTCAATTGAAACTACAGTAGTTCCTCTCCAAACTAATCTAGAAGCAATTTGCATTAAAGTTAACTCGAGTCCAAATATCTACGTTTGTAACTTATACTTACCTTCATCAACGCAAGTAGACTCAGAAGCATTAACTGAACTCTTACAACAAATTCCCCAACCCAGGCTTATTTTGGGCGATTTTAATGCTCACAACTTTTCATGGGGCTCTTCTACTATAAATACCAGAGGAAGATTGCTGGAAGAGATATTTGAACAGTCCAACCTTTCAGTCTTAAACGACGGCAGACCCACTAGATTTAATATACAGAACGGTGAATCTTCATGTATAGACCTTACGATATGCGAACCAGGTCTGACCCCACAGCTCACCTGGGATAGGCTGGATTTCTTGTATAACAGTGATCACTACCCAATTTTTATTCATAACAACAAAAACCAACGTGGACGGACATTTACCCCAAAATGGAATTTAAAAAAACCTAACTGGAATCTTTTTTCAAATTTAGTCGAAAGCAGTATGACCACATTTAAAAGCACCTCAAACATAGACGAGACCCTTAAGAACATTGTTACCATTATCACAGAAGCAGCAGAAAGAGCAATAGGAAAAACTTCATACATAAAACAACGCAACCCCGTCCCATGGTGGAACCATGAATGCAAAACAGCAGTTGAATCTAGCAAAAGAGCTTTTAACAAATACAAGCGCTACAAGACTCTCGAGAATAAAATTGAATATACAAAACAACGTGCAATAGCCAAGAAGACAACTAGAAATGCCAAACGCCAGTCATGGACTCAATATGTATCAACGTTAAATGCAAACACTCCCATGACTGAAGTATGGAACAAAGTCAGAAGAATATCTGGATTAAACAGCAATCAGAATATCAAAAGCCTCGAGAGAAATGGAAAGGCAGTTACTAGTAATACTGAGATTGCTAAAATCCTTGCTAACACATACAAAAACCGATCCAGTAATATTAATTATAAAAAATCTTTCATTAATTACAAACAACATGAAGAAAATAAGAAAATTAGCATTACTCCTAACACAGATGAACCGTTAAATTTACCCATTTCTCAATTAGAGTATACGGAAGCATTATCAAATATTAAAGAAACTAGCGCTGGCCCGGACGATATTCCTAGTATTTTTATTAAACACCTTCCAGCGAGCGCTCACAAACAACTTCTAGATCTGTTTAACATTATTTGGCTTCAACACAAATTTCCTGAAAAATGGCATGAATCCATAGTAATACCTATACAAAAACCTAATAGTATTAAGACAAGTCCCGAGTCATACAGACCGATATCTTTAACATGCGCCATGTGTAAGTTACTAGAAAAGATTATTAACAATAGACTAAGATGGCACTTGGAGAGACAAGATTTGATTATTCCAGAACAAAGTGGTTTTAGAGACCAAAGGTCAACTATAGATAATATCATAGATTTGGAGAGTGACATTTCTGAAGCATTCGCACTAGGGGGTAAATGTCTAGCGGTTTTCTTTGACATATCAAGAGCTTTCGATACAGCCTGGCACGACTATATAATAAAAAAATTACATAGTTGGAACATTCAAGGTCACAGCCTATTCTTTATTAAAAATTTCCTTCAAAATAGAACTTTCAGAGTTAGGACAAATAACATAACATCAGATATAATGTATCCAGAAAATGGTATCCCTCAAGGCTCGGTTATAAGTCCTACTCTCTTCATAGTGGCAATCAATGATATCCTCAAAAACCTAAAATCGCCTGTAAAGGCACGAGTCTACGCAGATGATCTTGTAGTTTTCTGCAAAGGTAAAAATATACAAAATATATTTCGTCATACACAGAACTTTATACAAGACTTAGAAATCTGGTCACAAAAAACAGGTTTCTGTTTTTCCGCTGAAAAAACTCGCTTCATCTTGTTTTCAAAGAGAAACGTCACAAATATCCCCAACCTAAGACTATGTGATGAAAACCTAAAGCGTGCAACGTCAATTAAGTTCTTGGGCATGACATTCGAAGAAACCCTAAGCTGGAAACTTCATATAACAAATCTGATGTTATCTTGTCACAAGCGACTAAATCTTCTAAAAACTCTGGCCAATAAAGAATGGGGTGCGGATCGCCAAACACTTTTAATGTTATACAGAACATTAATCAGATCAAAATTAGATTATGGGTCTACTGTGTATTCTACAGCGGCTAAGACGCTGCTGAAAAAACTTGACAGTCTTCACAATCTCGCTTTACGTATAATATCTGGAGCTTTTCGCACAACACCAATCGAAAGTCTGTATTGTGAAGTTGGAGAACCCTCCTTAGAAGACAGAAGAGTTTATTTAAGTGTAGCATACGCCGCAAAAATCAGGTGTAACTCAAAAAACCCTACTATACAAAATTGTTTTACAGAAAAGTTCCCAAATCTCTTCATAAATAAACCAAGAACGGCCAAACCCTTCTACGCAAGAATTAGAAGCTACTTAAATCAAATAAACTATGCGTTCCCAGAATGCTTTCCTTCCAAACTGTCCTCAATTCCTCCGTGGCAAATAAAGAACCCTCAGTGCCTAACACACCTCATTTCTTTCGATAAACATTCAACAAACCCACAGTTAATCAAATCCGCCTTCAATGATATACTCCGCAATTACAAGGAGTATACACAAGTATACACCGATGCGTTTAAATCAAATGAAGGCACTGGTGCTGCAGTCATAACCCCAACATCAACAAATAAATACAAACTCCCTTCAGAGTACTCTATTTACTCTGCTGAATTATACGCTCTATACCAGGCCACCCTTGCTGTCAATGCGTCCAGTAATACCAAATATATCATACTCACAGACTCTCTAAGTTCGGTACAGTCAATCCAATATGTCTACCCATCTAATCCTTTGGTCATCAAAATAAAACAAGAAGTTCATACCGCTCAACTGAATGGAAAAATTATCATATTCCTCTGGATACCATCCCATATTGGAATTCAAGGAAATGAAGAGGCAGACAACGCTGCAAAAGAAGCTGCAACTAGTGATAGTGCGGAGTGTACGGAAACATTTACGAGTGCGGATGTGAAAGCGGCGGTCAAACGTAAAGTGCGGTATATGTGGGAAGAAAAGTGGAAAGTGTCATCTGCCAAGCTACGCGAAATTAAAAAATCGATAAAACCCTGGCCAACATTACCAACAAGTCGGAGAGACCAGGTAATATTAACGCGACTCCGATTGGGTCATACGCGATTAACTAATAGTCATGTTTTTTCCTACAAACAAGAACCAAGATGTGACAACTGTGAAGAAAAGTTAACAATCAAACATTTATTGGAGAATTGCGCAGCATTAACGCCAAAGCGCATATTGTACAATATACCAAACAAACTGAGTGACATTTTAGGCCTACAGTGCAATATGTCAAATTTAAAGAGGTTCCTAAGTGCAATTAACATTTTATACAATATATAAAAACACAAATGTATTAAAAATTATTGTTCACCACTATTGTTTCGCTAATAGCCAATTTGGCTGATGCGATTTTTGTTAATAAAAAAAAAAAAAAAAAGAATATTGGAAGAATATTACGAAAAAATGCTTTTCACTATGAAGCAAACACACTGCGATGGAGAAGTAATGCCGTAAAAGATAACGACGAAGTAGAAATTTTCACAGAAGAGAAAGAACAAAAACAAATATTAAAAACCTAGCAAACGGAAAAGTAGCAGGAGAAGATGAAATAGCAGTGGAATTAATAAAATACGGAGGAAGAGAATTACATAAAGAAATAAAACAGCTAATACAATAAATATGGATAAAACAGAGCAATAACTTTATTAAACAGCACATATATAACATTCTAACAAACATACTAAACATGAGACTTAAATCATGTGCTGAACGTATATTAGGAGAATACCAGAACGGGTTCAGACCGGGGATGAAAATGAAAATGATTGAGGAGCTAGAGAATGTTAAAATCCCAGAAAAATTAAGACATATGCTAACAGTGAGCCTAAAGAACACCAGAGCAAGGATCAGCTTCAACGGAACAACTCCTAAGGAGATCAATGTAAACAAAGGCGTGGCTCTATCTCCCCGACACTAGTTAATCTGATATTGAAAGTAATCAGGAGGACAAACATTGCAAACAAAAACATTATTACAGATCAACTTCAACTAGTAGCATATGCAGATGATCTAGTAATCATAACGAAGGCGAAGATGACACTTTTATAAAAGCAGTTGGAAATTAGATAAGGAAACGAAGAGAACAGAACTAGAGATAAACCAGCACAAAACAAAACACATGGTAAGAATGAGACAACAACTCAGAAATATCTAATAATATAACACAGAACCATAAATTTGAAACTGTATCCACCTTTAGCTACTTGGGAGTAGCAATAGGGAAAACCGGAATAGAGAGAACAGAGGAAAGAAGTCTGAAAGGCAAAAAAACATATGGAATAAATTGAAATCTGCTGAGAAGCAAGACTGTAAGTATAATATGAACCTAAATAAGACCTTAATAGGACCTGTTGTTACATATGGGATGGAAACAACGACGATTAACAAGAAAGAGGAAGATAGCCTTCTGAAATTTGAAAGAAAAATAATGAGAACAATGCTGGGCCACAATGTACCAAGATAGGGAGAAATAAGAATGAATGAATGACAAATGCCGAAATTAAAGAAAAATTAAAGAAAGCCAAATATAGTCAGATACACAAAATCAACCCAACGCAAATACGGGACATTTAGGCGTCCCGAGAGACTTTTTCGGGACCCCGGGACAAATCGTTAAAAAACGGGACAATCCCGTTTTTACGGGACGTTTGATCACCCTAGAATAAACGGAACCAACTTTCGTTGGAATTTTTTCCTAGACGAGTAGGACGAATGTGACTGCATATTGTAGAGTCTCTTTCGTCTGCTTTATTCATCGTCCATTGTAAAAGCTAGAGATAAAGGATGTAACCAGAAATTGGTTTCACGAGAGGTTTCAGATTTACGCATCTGGGACTTCTCACTTCTTTGAACTTATTCAGTGTCCAATATTTTTCAGATCTTTTCAGATATGAAGAAGACCAATTAAGTCAACGTTTTCTAACGTTTTTTCTGATAATTTTTAGGGATACCCATTCGGATGCATCGTTGAAAGTTACTTCAGCTCTGCTAAAAGTTATCACGGAAATGGTTAATATAAATCCAGTAATGGTGTATGATACTGATTCCAATAAATGCAGAGGAATGATTGACGATTTGGAAAATGGACGAGCTGAGCTACCAGGCAAGAATCTATGTTAAACTCTTGGATGCCATATAAAAATAATACACTTTACTGACCACTACCCCTATACTATTAAAAGAAAGTTTCAATATATGAAATGTGTAGTAAAGGTATCGGAAATGATAGAAAGCGTTGTTTAAGACTATTCCTCTATTTGACTCAAGTTTTGGGATCAGTATGCCATATTTTCAACTATATTGCCCCCGTATCTTCTTTTAGGGTGCCTGTCGTTCCGAACGTTGGCGATCATTCTGGCTGTGATGACTCTGTTAGTTGCTATACGGAATAGTTGTGTTGAGGTCTTTCTATACCATGCTCTCAGGTTAGCAAGCCAGGATATTCTTCTTCGTCCTGGAGCCCTTTTTTCTTCAATTTTACCTTGCAAAATGCACTGGAGCAGCCCGTATCTGCCTTGATTTCTCATTATATGCCCCAAGTACTGCAGCTTACGGCCCTTCACGATGTTGACTAAATCTGCGGTTGTGTTCATCCTCCGTAGTACTTCTTCATTGGTGACTTTGTCTGTCCATGGTATCTTCAGGATCCTTCTGTACAACCATAGCTCAAAAGCCTGAAGTTTCGATAGAGTCTCCGCCTTCAATGTCCAAGTTTCTACTCCGTATAGAAGCACTGAGTAAACGTAACATTTAAGGAGCCTTATTTTTGTTTTTAGAGTGATGTCATGGCTCTTGAAGAGAGAGCTCATAGTCAAGAACTTTGCCCCCGGATGCCACATCACTACTCAAAATAATTAAATTACAGAAAACAACACTCTATACTCTAATAACGAACTGCTAACCACTATTCAAAATAATAATTATTAAATTATGACAAATAACACTTAGCGCTGTTTCACATTATAAGAATTTAAACGTGCGAGGGATAGAACGCACGACATTCCAATGGTGGCTCATGTGATCATATGGAGCCTTTCTCAGTAGACGGTGGTTGGAACGTTCGGTGAAGTCGCCGTGTTTATGTCGTCCCTCGCTTACAACAACAGACGGCAGCCGTGCCGTCTTTACGCACCCAGTAGCATAGGCAACTTAATGCATCCTTTCATATATGATACAGTCGTTCAGCCGCACGAAGGTAGTTTACTTGGTTGTTTGGTACATTATTTTCATTTACACTTTGTGGCTGTTTGAAGTAGGTGGATATATTTTATATTATGATGTCTCAGATTGATAGTGAAATATTAATAACATTAATTGAAGCGAGACCTGTTCTTTGGGACAAAACAATAGAAATATATAAATATAGAAACCTGATGAGAAATGCTTAGAATGGTGTATGCCGTGCACTTAACAGTGAATTTGACGAATTAGGTGATAAAGAAAAAACACATTTGGTAAGTACAGCAAAATGAATTATATGTTACTGATAACAACGGTAATTAAAACTGCTAAGTATATTATAATAAACTTTATTTTACATAGTTGCAATTAACGTTGAGTATGGAGGGTGTTCCATCAATATGTGTGAATATAAAAATATATAAATCGTATCTTTTTGCGTCCATAGGATGGACCCAATGAATTCGGTTCCTCTTATTTCTCTTTCTTCGACGATAAAGTAACCACAACGCTATAATTATTTAATTTCGTCCCATGTAATATAACTATACCTTTTATTCTACGAAATTATATTTAGTTTTATAGGATTAACGACTCGGTGAAGACTGGAGTAGGGGGCCATTTATCTAAAAACAACATTTAAAACGAGGTGAACAAAATTTAAAAATGAGTGTATGACGGAGGGTCTTTTAAATTCTGTACATGAAAAACATAAATTGTAATGTTGTTCTCAAGCTATTTGCTTGTGGCATTTTTGTAATAAACTATTTTAAATGGGAAATAAGCCACAATTTAACTAAACAAATGATTTTATTAACGTTTCGACGCCCAAATCGGATGTCGAAACGTTAATAAAATCATTTTTTTAGTTATTGTGGCTTATTTCCCATTTAGAATAGTTTATTACATAGATTGTATGAGCTAATTAGATGAGCTAATCCAAGATTCCACAAATATCTTAGTATAACAACGATTATAAAAATAAATTAAGACTTTTAATTAAACACATAAGAAATAATAACTGACAAAATAGAAATTGCAAATGAATTAAATACGCATTACAGTACATTAATAGGACAAAAGTATGGACAAAAAATACCCATTTGTAATGATACATCGTAATGATACATATCAGACACCGTATCCGTATCATGTACCTACCTCAGCCACAAAGTCTAAATAGAAATAATATACCAAACAACACAGCAAAATATCCTCGTGCGACTCAATTCTTATTGTGTGAAAAGGACAAGTGCGTCAAAACTACCGCACGAGAAAACGCTCGCACGTTCAAAATTCTTATAATGTGAAACAGCCCTAACCCTCTACTAACGAACTGATTCCCGACTAAAACGCTTATCTTACTAAGACGGTATCCTGTCGGTTGTTCGGGGATCAAACTCGCCTGATTTAAAGCGTTCTTCTTCCTCTTGATGTGCCTATACGTGACGAATTTTGACAATCATCATGGCAATCTTTATCTTATCTGCAGTATCGCGGAAAAACTGCACGAAGTTGTGTTGAACCAGGCTCTAACGTTCTTTAACCAGGATGTTCTTCTTATTGGTTGACCTCGCTTTACAAATATTTTTCCTTGCAGGATGGCTTGGAGGAGGGCATATTTGGATTCATTTCGCATTATGTGTCCGAAATATTCTAACTTTCGAGATTTATTGGTGGTCAGTACCTCTCGGTTCTTCTTCATTCTTATGAGGACCTCCTCATGTGTAACCCGGTCAGTCCACGAAATTTTAAGAGTTCTCCGATATAGCCACATCTCAAATGCTTCGAATTTTGAAAATTTCAAGATCTTGTTTTGATTTCAAGACAAGATCAAGACAAGAAGTAGTTTTAGATTTCAAGACAAGACAAGAAGTTGTATGTCAATACCAAGATTTCTTGTCAAGAAATCTTGAAATATCTTGACTAATAATGAAAACTCTAAAACGTATTTATTAGTGAAAAAGATAACATTATTTTAACATAACATAATATATTTTAATAATTTATTGAACACTTTATTTTATTTTATCTCTCGCAGATTGAAAATATTTCCAGTTTGTCTAAAAGTAAGTTTACCCCAATTACCACCAATGGGAGTGTGCAATATTTTTCCCCTTCGAGTATTGAAGAAAGTGTTTTAAAGCTTCTCAGACACTGACAAAATTTACAAATTAGAACCCATTCTTTATCTAATATTTTGCAATTATTTAGATTTTCGATGTCACAACATGTAGTTAAAGCATTTTTAACACTTAAACACTTAAACCCCATGTTAGCATTTCGAAAGTTGAATGCCATTTTGTAGACACATCTAATTTTGGCATAGTCATCTTACAATAATTTATGGCCTCGCAAGCACTGTTAAGTTTAAGTTGCATTTGCCCTGAGTGTTTGATCTTTTTTGAAGAGGTCTTTAATTTTACTTACAGAAGAATTGAAATCTAGAGCAGAATCATTTCTATCATTTTATACTTTGATCTCATCCTCCAAATAATCGAAATTCTTTTCGATGTCTAACTGTTTCATAGGCGTAACCAGGATGATCCTAAGGGGGGGTTACAACTACCTGAAAGGGGGGGGGTTACAACTACTGGAAGGTCTCTGAAGGCTATGGTGTTAAGCGTATAGAGCTCAAAGTACATCCCAATGGGGGGGGGGTTACAACCCCCAAAACCCCCCCCCCTGGTTACGCCTATGAACTGTTTCGATTTGGTTCAATAGTTTTTATGAAATCCTGGACAGCTAAGTTTAGAATAGGTATGTGCGAACCATACAAAATGCTTATTTTTAAGCATGCAAGTATATCAATTTTTCGTTAGTCAGGAAACAAATGCAGTTCGGGGACTCCCCCCCCAGTGACAATCGAGGCCGTGTCAGCACGCAACGCAATAAAAAGGTCGCCGGTGAAACACCGGATCGGGTAATCAAGAAATTTCAAGATGGAATTTCTTGAGTCAAGACAAGACATAAGATGTCAAGAAAACGTCAAGACAAGATTTTTTTTAATTTCTTGAATTTTTCTCAAGACAAGACAAGAAGTTGTTGTCAAGACAAAAATTCTTGTCTTGTCGACCCCTAGACAAAATACAGCCTTGCCTCACTCAACGCATGATTTTCACATATTCGGTGTGTTCACCTTCAACTCTGAGGTTTTCAGTTGGATTCCAGTAAAGGTTTATAATTATTCTCAGATCTTGGTTATCCTGCTTCTTTTAGTATTTGCATCATCTTGTGGCGTGCTGTGCTTGATCAGACACTTTCTCGTAATCAACCAGGGCCCGGATTCCGTGCACTGTAGATATCTACACCTCGCTTTCTATCGATGTCAATTTTCGTAAAAATATTTGAATTTTTAGCTTTAATTGAATTATTTTCTAGTTTTGCTAGGTTATACTCTAATTGATGCTGAAGTGACACTTAGTAAAACAAGAAAATATTTGAATTAAAACTAAAAATTCAAATATATTGACATTCATAGAAAGCGATCGGCGCGATGTCAATATATTTTAATTTTTAGTTTTAATTCAAATATTTTCTTGTTTTATTAAGTGTCACTTCAACATCAATTAGATTATAACCTAGTAAAACTAGAAAATAATTCAATTAAAGCTAAAAATTCAAATATTTTTACGAAAATTGACATCGATAGAAAGCGACGTGTAGATATCTACAGTGCACGGAATCCATGGCCAGACCTGCGTATACGTCGCAATAGGGCTTTTCATCGATTGCCATTTGTTTCGAGCTTCTGTCATAATGTTGTATAATCTGTGTATAATATTAATATATGTACACGGATTATACGACATATGACAGAAGCTCGAAACAAATGACTGTGAATGAAAAGCCCTATTGGGTACACGACAATTAGACCGAAATCATTAGACCGAAAGCAGTAGACCGAACTCATTGGACCGAAAAGCACTTTACCGAAACCTCACTAGACCGAACAGCATTAGGCCGAAATGGTACATAATATATTAAAAAAGATTGCAGTAAATTAAAGACAGATATAAAAAAGATTTTTTATATCTGTCTTTTTGTTTATTGGATTTTTTTTGTGTTATTTTATATATAGACTGTGTAAATTGTTACTCTGTACAGTCTGATATGAAATAATTTTCATCCGTTAAACAAATTAGTGAAGGTAAAAATAAATTAAGGGTAGAGTTAACACCATTTCAACTGTTTCTAATAACCATCCAAATAACATTTAGTTGTAATTACATTTTGTCTTATCTCTTTTACTGCGACAAATAAAAAGAAATTAAGGGTAAATTTTATTTGCTTCTAATTTTAATTTAACAATAAACAAAAAACAAAGCAAAAAACAACCTCTAAACTATTTTTATTATTTAATTTTTAGTATTGTACATAATAAATAAAAAATAAACGAAAAACAAATAAAAACAAAAAAATAAATAAAAGGAAACAAAGCAAAAAACAACCTCTAAATTTGCCAGTACTTTGTGCTGCCAGTCCTAGGCCTGGATAAAGGGTGAAGGGAGGTTGATGATACCCTTGCTCAGATTACAATCCTGTTTGAGCACCCTGTATTATGTACCTAATGTTTTTCGATCTTCTGCTTTTTGGTCTAGTGAGGTTTCGGTAAAGTGCTTTTCGGTCTAATGAGTTCGGTCTCTTTACAGTAAACGCGCAATTGACGTCTCCGCATCTCTGGAATAAGACTTAAGACTTCTATTGAGAACAAAGCCTCTATCGTTTTTTAATGACTTGTATTTAAAGCGTTATACAATATGATATCGCGATGTATACAAGAATTGAAACTTACATTGTTTATTCATTTTTTTTTGTAGTTAACTCTCTTTTTATCTCGCTAGACAAGATAGAAACCATCGACTTTCTTGTGCCTTGTTGTCCATTTTCTCTTAAGTTTATCTTAAGAGCACCACCACTGACCTACGTCTCCAATTTATTCATTCTACCGTTTGACCAGTACGTATGGCTTAGTTGTGTTATCCTATTGATAATAATGTGTAATATGGGTAAGTTTTCTGAAGACAGCTTGCTTCTTACAATATATACAGGGTGTTTGGTAAAGGATGGGCCATAGCTTAAGCTTAGATTCCTGAGCTTAAAATAGGTCGATTTAAGCTAACTTACCTTAGTACAAAAGTTGATAATAACCGAAATACAGGGTGTCAAAGTTAAACTTTTATTTTATTTATTTTTGAATATTTCCTGACAGGCATGGGACAACAACACGAAATTTGTTAAGTGGTGCTGGTATTGTATAATTTACTAAATTATGTTAAACAAACGTTTCTGGCTACTACCAGAGGCGTACGATGGGGGAACGTGAATGGTTGACCCTTCCCAAATTCTACGCCACTGACGGAATTGCTATTTTAGTGCAATTTTTTTATTCTCCGATACTTTCTATGTAAAAAACATACTCTTCATTCGTAACGATAAAGCCATTAGTTTTCGAGATATTTGAAGCTAAAAACGAAGGAGCATAATACATTAATCAAAATAAGTGTGCCTTTTCATTTTTAACTTTAAATATCTCGAAAACTAATGACTTTATCGTTACGATTGAAGAGTATATTATTTGCATAGACAGTATTGAAGAATCTAAAAATTATGCTAAAATAGTAGTTTCATCAGTGGCGTAGAATTTGGGAATGGTCAACCATTCACTTTCCCCTGTCGTACGCCTCTGGTAGTAGCCAGAAACGATTATTTAACATAATTTAGTAGAGTGTACAGTGCCTACACTTTCTGCCAAGTATCACACGGATATGTCAAATTATTTTAAAGTATTCTTTATTTTTAAATAATTTATTCTTTATTTAAAACTTTAAGAACTATGGGTGCCCGGTACTATAAAACTGTTTGACATATCCTTATGGTACTTGGCAGAAAGTGTAGGTACTATACACCCTACTAAATTATGTTAAATAATTGTTTGTAGTTAATACCAGAGGCGTACGACAGGGAAAAGTGAATGGTTGACCATTCCCACATTCTACGCCACTGATAAAACTGCTGTTTTAGCATAATTTTTAGATTCTCCAATATTTTCTATGCAAATAATACACTCTTCAATCGTAACGATAAAGTAATTAGTTTTAGAGATATTTGAAGTTAAAAATGAAAAGGCACACTTATTTTGAAATGTATTATGCTCCTTCGTTTTTAGCTTCAAACATCTCGAAAACTAATAGCTTTATCGTTACGAATGAAGAGTATGTTTTTTACATAGAAAGTATTGGAAAATCAAAAAATTGCACTAAAATAGCAATTCCGCCGGTGGCGTAGAATTTGGGAAGGGTCAACCATTCACGTTCCCCCGTCGTACGCCTCTGGTAGTAGCCAGAAACGTTTGTTTAACATAATTTAGTAGATTGTACAATACCAGCACCACTTACCAAATTTCGTGTTGTTGTCCCATGCCTGTCAGGATATATTAAAAAATAAATAAAATAAAAGTTTAACTTTGACAACCTGTATTTAGGTTATTATCAACTTTTGTCCTAAGGTCATCATCATCATCATCATCCAACCAATTTACGTCCACTGCTGGACATAGGTCTCCCCCAATTGTTTCCACACTTCACGGTTTTGTGCTGATTTTTGCCAGTTTTTACTAATCCGCCTGATATCATCTGTCCATCGTGTAAGCGGCCTTCCTCTACTTCGTTTATCTTCTCTTGGTCTCCACTCCATCAGCCTTCGTGCCCATCTTGAATCTTTCAGCCTGGCGACGTGTCCTGCCCAGTTCCATTTGAGCCTGGTGATACGTTCTACAACATCTGCGATACCGGTTGTTTGTCTGAGATCTTCATTTCTTATTTTATCCCGTAGAGTTACGCCCAGCATGGATCTTTCCATGCGCCTTTGAGCAACCCGTAAGTTAGCTTAAATCGACCTATTTTAACCTCAGTATTCTAAGGTTAAGCTATGGCCCATTCTTTACCAAACACCCTGTGTATTATATCTATATCGTTGTCAATTATTGGTTTCTTATAGCGTATCTGATAGCACTTTGGGAAGTACATGATCCAGTGTTTAAAGAAATGGATCACAAAAACCAAGTTGAGCAACTTCAACCAAGAATTCTCGACAATTTAATCATGCAAATAGGAATTCTGACGGAGCAAGGAGCTGAAGCCGAACCGAAAAGTTTTTCTGGGCGGATAACATTTGTCTTTTCTGTCATAGCTGTTATGTTCTTATTTACTGCGTACTCAGCCAATATCGTAGCTCTCTTGCAAAGCACTACGGAAAGTACAAATACCATAGAAGGTTTATTTAATTCCAATATGGATTTAGGTGTCCAAAATAATAGTTTAATTGAGGATATGTTCAAGGTAATTTGTTGTTCAGGAGAGGAGAAAACCTCCTCTCCTGTTTTTAAATTTGAAATTTAACTTTTTATCTTTTAGTTATCTACGGATCCTCTGGCAAAAGTTGCATATGACAAAATATTTACAAAAGACAAGCAGTCGAAATCCATGTCTTTGGAAGAAGGAATAGCAAAAATGAGAAACGGATTTTTCGCTTTTCAAACGAATCCTTCCTCTGCTTATAAAGAAATAGCTAAAACATTTGAGGAAAGCGAAAAATGTTCTTTGACGGAAGTATCGCTTTTTAAACGAAGAGATCCATATACCGCAATTAGAAAAGGATCGCCTTACAGGGATATCATTAAAATTGCGTAAGAATCGTTGCAATAAGTTACATATTAGATTAGTTTCAGATCAAGTTCAGATAGTCATTTAAGTACAGGTTGATTATCAAGTTTTCTTTATTGGTTTCTGCCTCTGGGGTTATTGTGGAATATACCAGAAAGGTTTTTGAAGCGAAGCTTTTTTTAATTATTCTCTTAAGTAAAATAAATAATCGTCATGACACCTGAATTAGATGGAAGAGGAAGAGTAAATTTACTCAACAACGTGAGTCCGTTATACCAATGTAAACATTAATGGGTACCGTGTCCTATGCCTTCGTTAGATCTACCATGAGTAAATGCAACTCTTTGGCTCTTGGCAGCCTTTTTTCGATTACTTGGAATTGGATTATACAGAAAATGACGAAAATGTTGCCTATTGTTGCCATTCTTACGTACAATGGACTTCGTGTGCTAGTTACGGTAATACCTCTATAATTATTTAGCTCTTGTTTACTACCATTCTTATGTATAATGTTATCCATCCTTCTTTCCGTGTGTGGTACCGGTTCTCCATTAAAAAATCTGTTAAATAATATCGTCATTAAAAAAAAACTAAATGCTAATAACTATGCTAAAATAATTATAAATTGTAAAATTCCCTCATCTTCCTTAGTCTCAGCATCCGTTATAACTTGCAAATTGTAGAAGCCTCGGGGGTGTTACCAGAGAAGGTTCCCATTGTTTTCAGCCTGATAGGATGTAGAATAGCATTTTTGGATGTTGTTTTATGTGCTATTAGATTGAAAACTTAGTTTTTTTTGTTAGCAGTTGCCGCTAGGGCATCCCTGTCATTTCGTTCGTTGCAATCCGTGACTGCACGCCGGGGTTTGTCCTAGTTGGGTCAGAGAAAGCAGCATAATATACACACATATTATGTGCCTCCTGATGAGAGACTAATAAGTTTCGAAGCCGGTAGAAGTGCTTGCTGCACTCTCTGATTGAACTGGAATAATGATGCGGCTGTAGTTTGGTGTTGCAACGAAATTGAAAATGGTTATTCATTTTTGAATATTGTTATTATTTTTGCTAATTTGTCAATGCCATTTTTTAGTAGTTCTGGAGTATTCTTTCCGACCATGGGGAACGGCCGTTATTACTTTTTGGTCTGCTCCTCGTTTATATTGATTGGCTCTCCTATGACTTCGATTATGTTGTGTGATGCGGTACTGCAGTGGGACTCTATAACTTTTATAGCGAAAGCGTAAGCAAGTCGTAGCGAAGCGTAGCAAAGCAACGGTTCAGTTCGAATCGTACTCTGTATTGTGTGGCTTCGCTTCGCTATACTATCGCAATACTCTACGAACTGGACCGAATTGAAACGAACGATTGGGTAAAAATTAACGGCAACACAGCACGTCGTTTCAAGATTTTAGAGTTCTGTAATAATTGTCTTGTTCTATGCCATAGATAAACTCCGTCCTGTGGAAATGTGATGTGATTCTACATATTTGACAGATTTAACTAACCTATAATTCCAAAAAAGCATAAGGTAAACAAAAACAAGTGTTTATTGTTGAAATTAAATAAAATGTTGCCTATAAATTTAATAATTTTCGACGAACAAGAACGTAGGGATCAGTTACGGCTGCTTCGTGAAGAAGGTAGATTTTTAAGGGATAGAAGTGATTATTTTGGTTTGCCGGATTTACGATTCATAGAGTTGTTTAGATTAAATAAAGATTTATTCCATTACCTTTTTAATGAATTGCAAAAATTCCATAAAAATTCCATAAAAACTAAAAAAAAATAAAATTGCATAAAATTAAATAAAATTAATTAAATTGCATATAATTAGATAAAATTAAATAAAATTAAGTATACAGCGTGTCTACTTAAGTTGGAAACATATGGGAATAGCTATTTGTATAACAAGGGAGGAAAGTGCTACTTTTCCTCCCGAGAATGAAGTTTACTGCCCGACGCGTAGCGGAGGGCAGTAATCATTCAAGGGAGGAAAAGGCACTTTACTCCCATGTTATACATATGGTTTTTCCACCTTCCTCAAATAACAAGTCATTTTTTTATTTTTACTTAATTTATTTATGTAACTAACCAACAAAATTTATTAGAACTAAAACTAGCAAGTAGGTACAATATAACTGTCAACTGTCAAATATAAGTCAAATTATTAATGTAAACATTGTTAAATCAAAATAACAATTTACTGTTTTTTACCATTCTGCAAAATAATTCTGTTTTATAAATAAACGTTAAATGTATAGATACTTACGTAATAGAAAATAGATATTGTACAGGGCGTCAATAAGTTATATTTCATGAATGACGTCACTTTTACTTTTCCTCCCTAGGGAGGAAAAATATTTTCCTCCCTAGGGAGGAAAAGTACAACTTTGCTCCCTACAATCAGGTCCGGAAAAGTATACTTTCGGTAGAGGTAGGTGGAAAACTTTTTTTCCACCTACCTCTACCGAAAGTATACTTTTCCGGACCTGATTGTAGGGAGCAAAGTTGTACTTTTCCTCCCTAGGGAGGAAAATATTTTTCCTCCCTAGGGAGGAAAAGTAAAAGTGACGTCATGATATTTCATTCATGAAATACAACTTATTGACGCCCTGTACAATATCTATTTTTATTACGTAAGTATCTATACATTTTAACGTTTATTTATAAAACACCCTGTATTTTGCACAATGGTAAAAAACAGTAAATTGTTATTTTGATTTAACAATGTTTACATTAATATTTTTGACTTATATTTGACAGTTGACAGTTATATTCCACATACTTGTTAGTTTTAGTTCTAATAAATTTTGTTGGTTAGTTACATAAATAAATTAAGTAAAAACGAAAAAATGACTTGTTATTTGAGGAAGGTGGAAAAACCATATGTATAACATGGGAGTAAAGTGCCTTTTCCTCCCTTGAATGATTACTGCCCTCCGCTACGCGTCGGGCAGTAAACTTCATTCTCGGGAGGAAAAGTAGCACTTTCCTCCCTTGTTATACAAATAGCTATTATTATTAATTTTACGAATAAAAGTTATTCTTTATAAACAGTTCTGCATACCCCAAAACCTAAGATTCAATCATCAGATATAAAATTTTCTCAATATTATACGAGGTATGTCAAAAAATATGAATTTCGGTCAAGGGTAAAGTACCTTTATTTCTCTCAATATCGAAAATTCTTATGATAAAAAGTTGTTTGAAATTAAAAACTAAGATCAAATATGCAATTACATGCTTCTAATTGAAAAACAAATTTTTTCTCAAATTTATGGTTACCCAACATCGTTTTTAATTATTACAAATATGATAACCCGTTTATTATTCATTTTACGAAAAAAAGTTATTCTTCATAAAAACCTTTGCATGGTCTAAAATCTAAGACACAACCATGATATATCAACTTTTATTAATTTTATACGAGGTGTGTCAAGAAATATGAAATTCGCTCAAGATGATAGTACCTTTATGTTTCACAATATTTCAATTAGAAGGATGTTATTGCATATTGAAACATAGTTTTTAATTCTAAACAACTTTGTTAATAACCGTTTTCAATATTGTGAAAAATAAAGGTACTTTACTCTTGAGTGAAATTCATATTTTTTGACATACCTCGTATAAAATTAATAAAATGTGATATCTGATGGTTGCATCTTCGGTCTTAGGACATACAGAGCTTTTTATAAAGAATACCTTTTTTTCGTAAAAGTAATAATAAAAGAGTTATCGTATGTGAAATAAATAAAAAAAAGTTATCAATATATTTGAGAAAAATTTGGAAAATATTTTTTCCAATTAGAAGCATGTAATTGCATATTTGATCTTAGTTTATATTTCCAAACAACTTTTCATAATAAGAATTTTCAATATTGAGAGAAATAAAGGTACTTCACTCTTGAACGAAGTTCATATTTTTTGACATACCTCGTATAATATTTAAAAAATTTGATATCTGATGATTGAATCTTAGGTTTTAGAGCATGCAGAACTTTTTGTAAAGAATAACTTTTTTTCGTAAAATGCATAACAAAAAAGTTTCCCATATGTTTATAACTTAAGTAGACATATTTAATTATCTACATTAATAAATTTAATCAAATTAAATAAAAGTAAATACCTAACATTAAATAAAATTAAATAAAATAAATCGAAATCGAATCTGATCGAAACGAATTGAATCGAATCGAATATAATCGAGTCTATAAGAAGTATTCACTTCTGTCGGCACTCCACAAGTGCCATTTCTATTTTTAATTAAAATATTTCTTTTGTGTCTTTCAGACTTTTAAAACTAGCCGAGATCGGAGTCCGAAATCGCTTCATAGAACGCATTTATACCAGAAAACCAGAATGTCTGGGACAAGGAGCAAATTTTGCAAGTGCAGCTATTCTGGATTGCTACGCAGCTTATATTATTTACGGTATAGGCGTGGCTCTTAGTTTCAATTTTTTTCTTCTGGAACTTCTGATCCATAAGAAATTTGGGAATACCCGGATAAGAAGCCTGGTTGTGAAACAAATAAAGATAACGGCAGTAGCACACCAATAGGTCATACACTATTTCAAATACACCTTCACGTCAGATTTACTAAAAAATAAATGTATTTGTTGGCTTAAATTTTTTAATTACATGAATATCACTAAAGTTTTGCTGAGTGTTGTCCTTCTTTTTTCATCTCTGTTACTTCCATTATTCATTTTGTTCTGCTTGTTCCAAAACGACACAATAAAATAAAAGTAGAAGAAAAACTAACTGACCCAATTGAAGCTGGCAAAGGGATAAGACAGGGGGATTCCTGAGTCCTCTATTGTTAAACCTGATCATGGATAAGGTAATAAAAGAAGTAAGAACTAAAAGAGGATACCAAATGGGAAAAAAACAACCTAAAATAATCTGCTATTCAGACGACTCAATAATACTAATCAATCTCTCAAAGTGAATAATACTCTTTACAATAGTCTAGTCTAGTCGCAACATAAGGGGTCCCGCGAAATTCTAGCTCGCCGTGATTTGATGGTGGTATTATAGGTAGAGCACCTACACGATTGACAGACGACGTCAAAAGGATTGCTGGGAATTGGTTACAGGAGCTCAAGACCGACATAACTGGAAGAAATTAGGGGAGGCCTATGTTCAACTTTGGATGCAGAAGGCTGGATGATGATGATGATTATAGGTTTTTTGGGTAGCTGAATCTAATGGAAGCGGTCTGGAAGCCTAAATATTGCCCGTTTAATTATTATTAACAAATTATGGTAAAATTAGGTATTTTCCAGGTATTATTAGAAGCCCTGTAAAAAAATTGATAGTGTTAAGGTCTTTTCTGGTGTATTTTTGCTCGCTTAATCAAATGCCACCAGTTGCGATTACTCAAAATATGTTCTTATTTTGTTAATAACAAAATATTTGAAAAATCAATAATTATTTTCAATTTCGTTGCAACACGAAACTACAGCCGCATCCTATTCTAGTTCAATCAGAGAGTGTAGTAAGCACCTCTACCGGTTTCGAAAGTTATTAGTCTCTCATCATTAGGCACATATGCTGCTCCCTCTGACCCAACCAGGACAAACCTAGGCGTGCAGTCACGGATTGCAACGAACGAAATGGCAGGGATGCCCTAGCGGCAACTGCTAGCAAAAGACTAAGTTTTCAATCTAATAGCACATAAAATAACACTAAAAATATTACTCTACATGCTACCAGATTGAAAACAATGGGAACCTTCTCTGGTTACACCTTCGAGGCTTCTAAAATTTGCAAGCCATAACGGATGCTGAGACCAAATAAGATGAGAGAATTTTACAATTTATAATTCACGTCCCATCCGCTCAGCGCGGTAAAGTTCCAACGAGAATGGTTTCCTTCATACTCCAATCAGAGTAAACATGTAAATGAATAACCATTTTCAATTTCGTTGCAATAAGAAACTACAGCCGCATCCTATTCTAGTTCAATCAGAGAGTGCAGTAAGCACATCTACCGGTTTCGAAACTTATTAGTCACTCATCAGGAGGCGCATATGCCCATATGCATTGACCCAACTAGGACAAACCCCGGCGTGCAGTTACGGATTGCAACGAACGAAATGGCAGGGATGCCCTAGCGGCAACTGCTAGCAAAAGACTAAGTTTTCAATCTAATAGCGAATAATCAAAATATTTGTTTATTCGCCGAAAAAGTCGAAATAATGCGCTATATACAGCAAGTTTGTAGTCTTATTCTTCGTATTTATATACTTACACTAAATCGATTGCCACTAGTCGTGATAGCTTAAACCACGTTCCGACTTTGTTATTAATAAATTATTGCAAAAATAACTCTTTATAGTACGTTTACTCACGGTTTTTGCTCTAAATTAAAAAAAACGACTTCGATTGACATGAAATTTGGCATACACATACACATAGCTAACATGTTAAAGAAAAAAGTGATATTGTGCCGATGTGTGCTTTTACCCTGGGGGTGAGTGTTACCCCTTCTCGAGGGTGAACAAAGATACCTTTAGAATAAGTCCGGAAATAGATAAGCTGATTAATTCTAAGCAACTTTTGTTCTATAGTTTTTTCACTGAGCGGTTTTTTAAATTCAGAACAAAAACCATGAGTAAACGTAGGTACTATAAAGAGTTATTTTTGCAATAATTTATTAATAACAAAGTCGGAACATGGTTTAAGCTATCACGACTAGTGGCCATCGATTTAGCGTATAAAAATACTACGAAAAAGACTACAAACTTGCTGTAGATAGCACATTTCGACCTTTTGGGCGAATAAACAATTATTGTGTTATTAACACAATAAGAACATATTTTGAGTAATCGCAACTAGTCGCATTCGATTAAGCGAGCAAAAATACACCAGAAAACACCTTAACACTATCGATGTCTTTACAGGGCTTCTAATAATACCTGGAAAATGCCTAATTTTACCATAATTTTTTCCTACTAAGAATTAAACGGGTAATATTTGGGCTTTCAGACAACTTACATTGGATTTAGCGACCCAAAAAACCCATTAATACCACCATCAAATCACGGCGAGCTACAATTTCCCACGGGACCCCTTATGTTGCGACTAGACTACAACGTATGCTGCACAAATTTAATATAACCACAAAATTTAACATTAAGATGTAAAATTAGTGATGGAGGATTAGATAATACAAAAAGTGATGGGTTTAAGTTAAGTATCTAGGCATGACACTATTTAACTGCGGAAAGCTCGAAACAGAAGTGGAAGAACAAAAGCAAGCAGAGCCGCTGGTTGCCCGAATGAAACATGAAACAATATGGAGAAATAAAAATATTAGAAAATTTCACAGAGAGAACAAAAAGAATGGCAGAGAGAGTAGAGATGAAAACTTTTGAATGAAAATGGCAAACTGAAAAGTAACAATAAAAGAATAATTGTTGTTTGAATGAAAACGCGAATTTCCAAGTACTTAAATAAGGAGAAGAAGTACAGAAATGTCGAAATGGAACAAATAATAGATAAATGCAAAATGAACGAATTATTTTTTTACTAAGTACCTAATTACTCAGCTTATTTTTTACTAAGATAAGTACAAGTATCGTACTTTCTCTGGAAACGTACCTATGTACATGTATGTACTATTGTGTATCATTTTGTCAATCAAAGATAGAATAAAAATTTTATTTTTTTTTAATATAACGCGGGCCCATAAATTTGATACACCCTGTATATTGATTTGTAACTATTTATTAGAAGTTAGCTTTTACGCAGTGGGTTTATCCTTAATGAGTTTTTCCCTGAAGAATTAAAGACATTTGTAAATACAGTGAAGTGAAAAAACAATTTATTTCGGATTATAATTTTAAAAAGATTGTTTTGTTACGGGAAGGGCAAAATCCACAGGTAATTGTAATTATTAGTTTTTAGAAAAATAAGGTAGAGAAATTTGGAATTTTAAGTCTTTTTGTTTAAGCCCAAGAATATTTGTAGAATTCCCGAAAAGTAATTATGATGAGTAGAAGTATTTATTGAAAGAATACATGGGTTTTTTCGAATGAAAAAAGAGGAATGTGGAGAGAGAAATGTTTTTGATTGGCTTGGCAATTTGGAATGGGGAGAGAGAAGTTTGAATGTTCAGACAATTTGGAAAAGGAGATTATGATGTGACCGGCATCCGAGAAGAGCAGTCAAAAGTTTTCGTGAGTAGTTCAGAAGCAAGTACTAGTGGTTGTTTGATAGTGAAGAATAGCTGAAAAGTGGAACGAGAGACAAATCAAATTGAGAAGAAATACCTCTTTGATTCTGTAAAGTCCAAGAGAGTAAGTTACAAGAACTATAGTTATTAAAATTATTTGTGACACCAAGTAAAAAAGATACTTGGGTCTTAGGAGATTATTATTGTGAGAAAGAGAGGAGAGAGTTTTGGAGTTTATTGAACGAGTACTAGTCAAAAGAGGCCTGGCTCGTGGTTTGGAGAAATAGTTGCTGGTATTCTGCTGGATTGATGCTGAGAAAGGAGAGGGCTTTGATTGGTAGCCTAACATAATCAAGAAGGAAGAGCTGTTTGGGTCAAGAGGAGACATCATTGTGTGTGAATCAAAAAGGTCAGTCAATAACTTATGTGCTAGATTTTCTTTATAATCAGAAGTTATTTTTTGAGTAAAAGCATATGAATTAAGATTCCAACATTTTTAAAAATTTAATAGGAAGTATAAGTAGTTTTGCGAATGCCTAAATTTGTTTGTTTAGCTTGTTTTATAAATAAATATTTTCTATGGGAAATAAGCCACAATTTTATTAAAAAAATGAATTTATTAACGTTTCGAAACCCAAATGTTTTATTAATGGTATCAAGAACAAAGCGATAAATATTTGTTTGAACTGAATTAATTTATGTGGTAAAAGTTTTCATTGGGACAGTTATGCCTACAGGATTTAATTGATAGCTTTTCAGAGTATTGCTTTTGATAATAAAAGATATTTGTATGTGCTTATTTATGGTATTTCTATTTATTCCCTTTTCCTATTTTATCCCGATAAGGATCAACGAAGAGATACTGAAACCACGAGAAAGGATAAGTATAATCTAAGATAATTTAGTTATTTTTTTTATACGATAAAAAGGCACCCTGAGATTTTTCTTAATTTTTATGTATGATTTGCGACAATTGAATAATTAATTAAATAAATACTAATTAATATAAAAGTAAGAGAAAGCAGATCATAACAACATGGCGAACCAACGTGGGACATGAAAGTATCTCTAGTTGTGAATTTTAAAGGATAGGAAACGGAAAAACAGGTGATGAAAAATTTATTTGCCCGTCGGAAAAAGTTGATAGATTTAAAATTTATGAAATATTTTGTTTGAGTTATATTTTTATCTAGGTACAATTTTTACATATTTATTTTATTTTTGATTGATTTAAATTTTGATAAATTTAAAAATTTGTGTGATTAATTGATTATATTTGGGGAGAGAAAAATTTTCGTCTCTACAGCATACAAGGTATTTTCGAATTTCGTATCAGGCGGGGATAAATTTTAACTACATGTCGATCACCAGAAGCAAAAGCAAAGAAAACAAAAAACAAGAGGAACATTTGGAACAAGAAGAACATTTGGAACAAGAAGAACATTTGGAACAAGAAGAACATTTGGAACAAGAAGAACAAATAGAACAAGAAGACATTTTAGACACAACAATCATGGAAACAGGAAAAAAGGAATTTTCAGATTTAGAAAAGTTATTACAACTAATGCAAATACAATCACAAAAAATGGATGAAGCAAAAAGGACAATGGATGAAAATCAACGTGAAACGAAACAAGCCATGGAAGAAACATCAAAGAAACTGGATAAAACACAAAAAAATGGATGAAACACATCAAAAAATGGATAAAATGCAAGAAAATCAGGAAGAAACAAAACGAGTAATGCAAGAAAATGAGGAGGAAACAAAACAAGCAATAGAAGAAAACAACAGAAATATAGAGAGTATTAAGAAGGCAATGGTTAAAAAAATTGAAGAGATTGTAGAAAAGAGCGAGAAACAGGAGATAGAGATTAAAGAAATCAAAATCAAAATGAAGGAGATAAACAAGTGCCAAAAAAAGGAACTAGAAAATTTGGAAACCAAATTTGAAAACGCATTACAAGAGAACAGGCGAGAAATAGAAAGAAAAATGGAGGAAATCAGGAATCAACAAAATTCCGGAGAAAGAAGGGAAACGATTATCCATAGTACAGAGGATGTGAAAATAAGATTTGGCGGGGATGTAAAAAAATTACACCCAGTAATTTTCATAAATAATTTAAAAAAGAAAGTACGATACATCGGTAACTTCGAAACAGCCAAAGAAACGATACGGAAACATCTTGAAGATGAGGCGACTTTATGGTTTGATAGGAAAGAAGAAGAATTGGACAATTGGCATAAATTCGAACAAAAGTTCCTGAGTTATTTCTGGGGAAAAATACAACAGATAGAAATAAACAAGGAGTTGCAAAATGGGAGGTACATACCATGATAGAATGGGTATTTCAGAAAAAACATACGCACTACAATTATACAATAATGCAAAACACCTACATTATAATTATTCGTCCGAACAGCTAGTAGAACTGATAGCCAGACATTTTGAAGATACCTTAGAAGATCACATAACTTTACAAAACTACAAAGATATCGACAGTTTGTGCCAATTCTTACAAATACGAGAAGCAAAAATGAGAGAAAGAGAAATAAGAAGATTGCAAGATAATTATAGACAACGCGAAAATCAAGACTAAGAGATACTGAAGCTACAAGAAAGGATAAGTATAACCTAAGATAATTTAGTTATTTTTTTTTACAAAAAGGCACCCTGAGATTTTTCTTAATTTTTTTATGTATGATTTGCGACAATTGAATAATTAATTAAATAAATACTAATTAATATAAAAGTAAGAGAAAGCAGATCATAACAGTACATAAGGTTATAAAGTAAAAAGTTATAAGGTCATAAGTCATAAGGTAAAATAATAGTATCAAAATGTACTAAAAAACGATAAAAAAATTATCTGATATAGTCAAAAATCCTAATGCCAAATTTGTGAAATTTTGTAGTTTGATAGTTATTTATGATATAAGTGTTAAAAGTACACGTTTAAGGCACGCATGTGAAAGTTTGCAGAATGAGCGATAGCGAGTTTTTTTAACACTTTTTAACACGCATATCATACAATATTTTTCTACAAACGTAATTACAGGACAATATCTACAAAAACTTTTACTTGAACTTGATGACATTCCATTTTTATATTTTTTTGACATTACATCAAAATTGCATATACGGTCAATATGAACTGCAGTGCCTTAAAAGTATTTTAAAGCACTAGTGCCTTAAAGTAGCATTTTTAACGCTCGTACGGAGTGCTAAAAATTGCATTTTTAACACGGTTGTAGAAAAAAACATTTAAGTGGAGGTTGCTAGATAAACAAAAAACCACGTAGCGTAGATCTAAATCGTAAAGTAAACACTGGCGGATCCAGGGGGGGTGTCACGGGGGTCATGACCCCCCCCATAATTTTAAACCCACGTTGGTAAGACTAAGTGACCTTGCATCAGAGATAGGTAATTAAATCACCCTCAAGACCCATGACCCCCCCCCCCCAAACAAAATTTCTGGATCCGCCACTGAAAGTAAATCAAAATAACTCTCCGCTTTTGCGGTTTTTAAAGAAACAGCATAATTTTAATTAAAAAAGAAAACGATATAAACGCACACTAATATATAGGCAACCCTATTTTCAGAATTGCAATATTGATTGCCAAACTACCTGTTCTAAACGATCTGAGAATTTAAATTGCATTGTTTCCATACCTTACCGGTAGAGCGTGAACTTTTTACAGTGTTGCCAAGAAAATAATTTTCAAGGATTTACTAGAAATTAATTTTCCTAAACAAAAGACCAATAATCAAAATATAAATAAAATATGCCATAAAAACAAAACATAAACAAAAATTGCTAAATAATAATAAAAAATGGATCTAAACTAAGGAAGATTTTTGTTTGTTTTCTAAATCTATATTATATAGGTATATTATCTTTGTAAGTATTTCTTTTCTTTGTTCCTATTTTTATATTTCTTTGTATTTTTTCTTTGCTTACAAACTTTTTCATTCTTATTAATTAAAAAGGATGTTTAGATATTGTGTAGTATGAATAGAAACGGAGTATAAACTCCGAGTATGTTCTCATGAGTATAAGCATAAAGTATAAGTTTATACTCCATTTCATATGTATACAAACATATTGATGTGATGAGTTTCTACTCACCGTACATAAACTACATTCTCATTGTTATTCATGCGAGCCAATATTTTTTACTCCTTCTCCTAATGTGTCTCTGCCATAGTTTCTTTGTTATCCTGAATTCCAGTTTCCCTGTTTGGTTGCTATTTTGGAGTATACTTTCCAAACAGTCAATAGGGTTTTTCAACGCTTCTCATTTGTTTCGGGCACTTGTCATAAATATGTCGTCGCATGTCGTCATTGATCTCCCTTTTCAAAATTGTCTTCAACTACTTCTCTTGGATCTTTTGATTATTTATTCTGCCTAGTACCTATAGTATTTTTATAATACATACCTTCTTCAGTGCATCATCTCAATTATATTAACAGGATGAATGTTTTCGTAATTGTTTATTTAAAATTTAAACTTCAAATATGTATATATTCTATGGTGTCCTCTCCAAAGGTGTGGAATTGGAATTTGGAATCGTCGCTTTCTGTGTTTTCGTTTAGTCTACTGTTCTAAAGAACTAGGGCTAGGTCAGAGATAAACACACGGTGATTATCTTTGGACAGGTTATTAACAAAAAAAAACGCAATTTTTAAGTCACAAACACAAAACTAAAATCGCAGTCAAATACAAATAGGGCTTTTCATCGACTCTCATTTGTTTCGAGTTTCTGTCATATGTTGTATAATCTGTATATATGAATATTATACACATATTATACAATATATGACAGAAGGTCGAAACAAACGATAGTCGATGAAAAGCCCTATGATAGGAACTGATCAGTGTGACGTTAACAAACATAACTAGACTTTTCAACGCTTATCATTTGTTTCGGAAACTTGCCATAATGCCGTATAATATTAATGTACGAGATAATATGACAAGTGCCCGAAATAAATGAGAAGCGTTGAAAAGCCCTATTTCAGAACTTTAGTTGAATGACTAAAAGTGTTTCCAAGGCTAACCTGACTAAAAGTCTCTAGTCATAAGCATTTTGATCGCTATGTGCCATTTTAGCTGATCGGCCTAAAGGTCTTTCAAATATATATATTTTTTTAATTTTATCTACTTACTTACTTATTCGTGTCTTTATACATACAGCATAATATCATTGTTTAACTAGACTAGTTTAACAGACATTGTTTAACTAGGACGATGCAATACTAATATCTCAAAGTGAAGATGATTTACAACGTATGCTGCACCAATTCAACATAATCGCCAGAAAATTTAACAGGTTAATTTCCTCACAAAAGACAAAATGCATGGTTATAACAGCAGATCCAATAATATATAAATTGGAGCTGGAAGGTCAGATAATAGAACAAGTGATGGAGTTTAAATACCTAGGCATCACGGAACAGATTCTCGAAACAGAAGTGGAAGATCAAGTGAATAGAGCAAACAGAGCCGCAGGTTGCCTGAATGACACAATATGGAGAAATAAAAATATCGGAAAAGAAATGAAAGGCAGAATTTACAAAACAGTCATCAGACCAATAATGACATACTCGGCAGAAACACGACCCGACACAGAGAGGACAAAAAGTTTGCTCGAAACAGCGGAGATGAAAACCCTTTGAAAAATCGATGGTAAGACTCTATGGGACAGAGCTAGAAGTACAGATATACGACGTAGATGCAAGGTGTATAACATTAATAAGAAACAGTAGAATAGAATGGAATGACCACATAAGCTGAATGACAACAAATAGGATAGTCAGGACAGCGAGAGACGGTTCCCCAATCGGAAGACGATCAGTGGGAAGACCACGAAAACTATGGAACGACAACTTACTAGAGGCACATTGAAAAAATAGACACAGTCATGTCTATACAAAAAGAAGAAGAAGAAGAAAAGGAACTAGATTAGTCTAGTTAAACAATGATAATATTATGTTTTCCACCTACCTCTACCGAAAGTATACTTTTCCGGACCTGATTGTAGGGAGCAAAGTCGTACTTTTCCTCCCTAGGGAGTAAAAGTAAAAGTGACGTCATGGTATGCCATTGATGAAATAACTTATTGACGCCCTATACAATATTCTATTGTCTATTACGTAAGTATCTTTACATTTTAACGTTTATATATAGAACACCCTGTATTTTGCAGAATGGAAAAAACAGTAAATTGTTATTTTGATTTAACAATGTTTACATTAATAATTTGACTTATATTTGACAGTTGATAGTTCTGCTGTACCTACTTGTTAGTTTTAGTTTTCTAATAAATTTTGTTAGTTAGTTACATAAATAAATTATTTAAAAATGAAAAAATGACTTGTTATACAAATAGCTATTACCGTTTACCACATTATCTCAATAGCCATTTTTCATAATATATTATATCTTCTTCAGTGGGGTCCCTTTTGTCCATTGCTCTTTGTATTTGTCCGTTTTGCGGTAATCTAGGATGTCCTCTTTCCCCGTTCTATGTGGTTTTCATTTACAAGCTCTCAGCGGCAGAGGCGGCTCTAGCCCATGTAGCGCCCGTGTGCAGTCGATGCCCTGGCGCCCTTTGGTAGACACGCAGTCAAAATGGAATACCCGAATAGGTACCTACACCTACCTAGTACTAGTACATAGGGTATTAGAGAGTATTAGGTACGATTATAATGTAAACAAAAATCCAGATGCAAATAGTGCAATATTAAATGATGTTCGGGAGCTCATAGGTATTCACGGTGTCAGAACAACCTACCCAAACCTATTAAAAATGAATTTTTTTATCTATGAGGTAAGGTTGAAAATCGGTTGAGGAAATTTGACAGGTTTGAGTCCAAGAGTAAATAGTACTTTTAGGAAGGAATTGGTTAGAGATGAATAAAAAATAACTTTGTGATTATTTAAAAAAATAATAATTTACTAACGAATTATTATAGGACACACATACTACAACATATAATTATAAAACAGATACTTTTCGTGCTTTTGCATTGGCAAAATCTTTTATAATATCACTTACTTCAATTGTTATTTCATGTTCAATACTTACTAGCGATAAATTTGTCAATCGACTTTGCGACAATGTTGACCTTAGATAATTTTTAATTATTGAAGTTATACTTCTTTACGATCGAGGGTGAAATTTTATACTTGCCTGGCGCATGCGCAGACAGACAGTATGTAGTTCGTTGCTAATCTTTCAAATTATGTATGTATCAGCGCAAATAAGTCATTAAAAGAATATATTAGTGTTTTTAGTAAATGTATTATTTATTATACTTTCTGTGTCTATTGAATTTGTCAGTATGTATGAGAGATCTTGTAAGCTGTCAAAGCAAAGGGAGTTTGGCTCGGTGGTAGCGCGTTCGACCGGAGATCGAGAGGTCCCTGGTTCAATTCCGTGTGTTATCTAACTTTTTTTTTATTTTTAGTATTGTTTTAGTAAAATTTTTTGGAAAGTAGTAAGTAAAAATTAGTTTAATCTTTAAATATAAATAACCTGTTAAAAATATATTTATTTCGTTGAAATCATATAATAGAAGTATAACTTCTTGCGTGCGTACAAAGTACACACACATTCTTTTTATTATTTTTAATTTAGAAAATGATCTTTCACTGTGCGCTACTGTCACTGGCAATGTGAGGTAAATTCTAAGAGCAGTGAACAAATTTGGGAACACTGAAAGTAATAATTTATTTGTATACAATAATTTAAAATATCCAAAGGTGTAGTAAAATCATCAATAAACATTGGTAATCATTCTATTTTATTAAAGAGCTTAAACCTATCTACGTCTGAAGAACCCACATGACACAATTTATTTTCTAAATTAGAACAATATGCTCTTTTTGTATCTAACTCTAAATCCTTCCAGTGTTTTAATTTTTGAAGGAACGAAAAAGTGTCATTATTTTGCTTTAAAAGTTCGAAGCGTTCGTCAAACTTAGTAATTGCGGCAATGCCCGGCAAGCCCCAAGCAATTTGACCTTTATAGGTTCCACGACCGATTTCGGAATCATTGTCAGTATGTTTTCAAACAAATCAAAAGTTTACCGCCCGTGCGTTGGGCGGACACCCGGGCGGGCGGTAATCGTGCATATTTTATGTTGAAACAAAGTAAAGGGCCCGCTATTTGGCGCTCGGCGCCCCCAACATCCCGGCGCCCGTGTGCACCGCACACCCTGTACAATAAGTAAAGCCGCCTCTGCTCAGCGGTATTCATGTCTCGTCCATCCTTCGTATACCATGGACACACCAGAGTAATTGTAGTTTATCTATTTCGTCATTTAGTGTCTCCTTCATTCTTCAGATTCATAAGTTATCTAATTCGTTAATTTTCCCATTTTGTCCATTATTGTTAATCTGCAGCTCCTTGCTCCCTCTCCAAAACATAATTGACATTGTGTTTATTATCTTTTCTATCCTTTTATTTGATATCCACGTCTCTGATCCATAAAGTGAGCACCTTTTCACTATTGGCCATAACTTTCGTCTTTTTTGCCTATGTTGTGTCAGAGAAAAAAACTATGTTTTTAACTCCAAATTGAATAGTTTGTCATTTAAAAATATTTAATTTTTTTAAACGATTTTAAATAGGTAAAATATTAAATATTTTTATTTAAACTTAGGTTTACCTGTAAAAATCGGCAACGTCGCAAAAACAACATTCCATTGATAGTTGTCATGCTTGCCACATGCTGGTATCCCGAAAATCATTGGCCACATCGCACAGGTAGCCTAAGGGGGGGAAAACTCGTTTAAAATTTTTAGTTTGTAAAACTCTACGAGTGAAAGCAAACGTTACTCTACCAACGATTGTTTGTTTTCAAAATTGTGCCCTTGTGCACAATTCGCGCTATAATCGGGCATTCTTCCCTAATTAATTAACAGGTGTTCGCAGTGGCCGACCAGTGATAATTTTTAAGTGAAAAAATGTACGTTACAAAAGTGGCATGGCGTCAAGATACCTGAGGTAAATCGCGATTATTTTTTTTTTGAAAATGAAGGTTACTGTGTGTTTCGGGAATGTCAGAGTGGTTGTGCCTTGTGGTGATGGAGATATCCTGGTGAAGGACTTGATACGGGAAGCCACCTTAAGATACAAAAAAGCTACGGGAAAGGTAAGTTTTGTTTGTGTTTGCGATTTTGTGGTTATGTTTTGAATACAGTGAATGTTCGTTGCCTTGGCAATGTTTATCAGTATTTATGCACACTCTCTAACATACAAACCGTTAAAGTACTTTGAATACCTACATATTATACGATGCAAGCCCATGTCTGTGATAAGAATCTCGTTTTTTAGGCGGTGCTAAGCTAATCTAAACTAGTTATTTGTATTGGTTCATTCAACTTACCTACTTTGGTATGTTATTGCTACCTGAGCTTGCACAGCTTTTATTTGGTTAATAAAATACCCAGCAGAATGGTGCTCTTAGTTTTTTGTAGTTCTAGGAAGAACCGTTTTTATTCTCTTGAGTTTATCCTGCTCAATAAACCAGATTTACGAGCGGATAGCTCAAAACAACGGTAAAGGGAAAGAACTTGATTACTAGTTAATAATATTATTGCCATGAATACTTTTACATCTCCATAATGTTTTTAATTGCACATATACACAAATACACACACACACACACACCTATAAATAATTAGGCTTAGGCATGCCTTAAAGATATAGATAGCTAGTTTCAGTGTATGTACTTATCTAATTGATTTTATGTGGTATACTACACTGATCAAAACGAAAAAGGAGCCACTTATAAAGAGGTCCATAGTTTTGAACTAATTCTTTTTATGATGATTACATTATTTTGCTTTAATTAGGTACATCTTTTCGATATAAATACATATAGTAAAGTTTTTGTTACTGTACTGTAAATTTTCTTAAAAAACAGCTTTTGTTTCAATTCGGTTCAGAGGTGATGCACCATCCCCATAATATGTACGTTTCTGTCTCTCCAGACGTCCTCAGTGGGGCTACATAAACATATCTTGTGGCCCTACATGAAGGTCATGAAGAGCAAGAGATGTTCATTAGAGTGCATCGAAAAAGGTGAAAAAAATTTTTTTTGTTGCGATGGAAAAGTAATTAATACCTCACAAAAGTTGCCCAATCAACTGTTAAGTATTTTGGTACAATTTTTCGAAATTGGAAAATATCTTCTGCCCCCCCCCCCCCAAGACAATTAAAAATTTTGAAAAAATGTTAACAGACGAAAAAAATTTTTATTTCGAAACGAAAATCTAATAGCTCACAAAAGTTGCCTAACACACTATATTTAGTATTTTAGTAAAATTGAGTTGAAATAAAAAAATATTTTCTGCTACCCACGGCAACTAAAAATTAGAAAAAATACATTAATATGCGAATTTCGTCTGTAAGGGAAATGTAATACCTACCTTATAGAACTTGAAAAGATAAATTCGGTTTAAATTGGAAAATATTTTCTGGTTTCACAAGGCAATTATAAATTTTACTTAAGAAAAGTATACTAAAACATTCTTTTTATAACAAAATAGCCTAACTTATCCGTCTCCCTGACGTCACCCAAGTTTTTTAATACTAAAATGAATATAAAGCAAAGTACAAAATTAGGTATATAAATAAACTGCGCGTCATAGAAAACGGTCACCGGGCCGGGCACCCTAAAAAATGGGTCATTTTTGATGTCGCGTATCTCCTAAACCTGTTGTCCGAGTTAAGTGATTTTTGAATATGTTATAGCCCTATTCTTTGTCAATATCCCTGTAATAATATTTTTGCTAAACAGGTAAATTTTCATTGTATACCGGGTGTACGAATCAAACTGTGTTTTTTTCTCAAAGTTCGCAACACCCTGTCGAATATTCTAGAATTTATAAAATACTGAAATTAAAACCCAATTATAGCCTCAGGTTTTCTTAACATTCTGTTTTTTTATTCATTCGCTTGTGTTGGATAATACAAAAGTTATGTACTTTAACAACTAGGCATGCTCTTTATCAGTACAGGGTGTTTCTAAAGAAGTACGACAAACTTTAAGGGGTAATTCTGCATGAAAACATAATGACCGTTTGCTTTATAAACATATGTCCGCAAATGCTTCGTTTCCCACATACAGGATGTTAAATTTTTTCTTATAAACTGACGATTTATTTATTGCCCTAAAACCGGTTGAGATATGCAAATGAAATTTGGTGGGTTTTAAGACGTAGTTATTGAACATTTTTTGACATACAATTAAGAATTTTTTATTCACCATTGGCGTGCATACGAATAATATGATCGGTCATATTACCCGTATGCGCTCCAATGGTGAATATAAAATTCTTAGTTGCATGTCAAAAAATGCGCAATAACCATCTCTTAAAACCTACCAAATTTCATTTGCATATCTCAACCGGTTTTAAAGCAATAAATAAATCATCAGTTTGTAAGAAAACATTTAACATCCCGTATCTCGGAAACGAAGCATTTGCGGATATATGATTATAAAGCAAACAGTCATTATTTTTTAATGCAGAATTACCCCTTAAAGTTTGTCGAACTTATTTAGACCCTAAAACCCTCTAGACTTATAACACCCTGTACTGATGAAGAACATGGCTAGTTGTTAAAGTACATAACTTTTGTATTATCCAACATAAGTGAATGAATAAAAAACAGAATGTTAAGAAAACATGAGGCTATAGTTGGGTTTTAATTTCAGTATTTTATAAATTCTAGAATATTCCACAGGGTGTTGCGAACTTTGAGAAAAAAACAGTTTGATTCGGACACCCGATATAATACAATGAAAATTTATCTGTTTAGCAAAAATATTATTACAGGGATATTGACAAAGAATAAGGCTATAACATATTCAAAAAATCACTTAAATCGGACAACAGGTTTAGGAGATACGCGACATAAAAAATGACCCATTTTTTAGGGTGCCCGTTTTCTATGACGCGCAGTGTATAAATATTACAAAAAAATATGTGGAATGAAAGTGAGGCATAGTTTTTCTGGAATCAATTCGAGTTTTTATAAATCCATCCCTCGAACACGCTCCACAAACTGCTAGAGAAGCTTGTGTCACAAGCTTGACACATCGTTCTACACATTGTTTGTGGCAGTGATATTTCTATCTCAATGTTAAAAGAGTCTTAGTTCTCAGAGAACTCAGAGTTAAAAGTTAGGATTCTTCATAAAATTTCGCAGATTGTCACTCGAAAATCTAGAGAATATAGGTGGTTCTGTAAGGTGATATTCTTGTTAGTTAATTAACTCAAAGTAGTCGTTTGAATCAAAATTTTTATAGGAAAAAGTTTGAAGACCCTCACGTTTTTTGATTTGGTCACTGGCAAACTTCTTTTGATGTCCAAGGGGTAGATTATTTGAATGTCGCAGACATACACACCACTGAAGCGGTTTTTTAAGATGTTCTTCTAACAGCCGTATTACATCACCCTTAACGCCAGTATTTACACTGTTTCGTCCCAAACTTGGTACAGTTTTTTACTTGAGCTAAAGTTTTGTCTTTGCGTCGGTAACTTTTTTCTTTTACCGTTGTTCTCTCTGGTTATATTTGTTTTTGTTTTCCCTATCAATCGAGCTTATCACCATTTTTCTGGGACCTCTTTGATTTAATAGAAATTCGCGCTCATCCAGAGGCATTTTTTGAGATTTGCTACAAAGACAATTAATCAGAGTGTCAGATTTGCATGCTGCAAGATCGAAACGTGTAGTTTTACTTTTGTTCTTAAAGCATTGAATTTTATTTTTGTAAAATTCACTGTTTTGCCTGTTCTTAAATGGTTTCATAAGTTTCTTATAATTTGTCATGATAGGCTTTTAAAAGTTGAATAATTCTTGTATGTTAAATTATTGGAATTAAAGCCTTTTTCCATATTTCCTCCCAGGCCCGGCCCCAGGGGTGGGCGAACTGGACGGCTGCCCAGGGCGGAAAATTTTTGGGGCGGCAAATTTTAGAACAAAGACAGTTTTTTAAATTAAAGAAATAATAAATTATGTCTTTAATATTATAAAAAAATCAATATTATGAACACGAGCGGCAAAAATGCAACTATAAAAACGAGAATTAAATAAGTCAAACAATAACAATTGCAAGGTTCATTCGACTGGAAATCGACAACACCGTCTTCTTCTTCCTGGCATAAGAATTGTGGGTTCAGAACTACCCCTCCCAGAATATTATTAAGTGTTTAGTGTTATTAAAAATAATTATGTACGTGCAGTAATGGATGGTAGAAAACGTCTTTCTGGTAGTCAGTACAGGAAAAAAGAGGGCAGAGGAGATTGAAACAAAAAGGCTTAAAATTTTTAAAACCGTTACACACTGATGCTGACAATATTGCTCAACCTAGAGAACATACAGCGGTTGCCGCTTCTTTTGAGTCTGTCAATGTTCACCCAGACCTAGGCCTATCATCTGCAGCCACGTCTGCTGCCGCCCCTCCCAGTCCAACGACAGTCACCTAGGACATCATCAGCACCAACGTCTGATGCCGCCCCCTCTCAGTCCAACGACAGTCATCTAGCTAGGACAATCATCAGCATACACGTCTGCTGCCACTCCCTCTCAGTCCAACGACAGTCATTTGGGACAATCATCAGCATCTATGTCAGCTACTGATGAAACTACTACTGTCACATGTAACAATGTTATTATTGATGTGATGACTATGTGATGCTTTAACTTTTGATGAGTCAAAAGATCTAAATTATGCTGGTCTAAAAGATGAACTGAAAAAAATGAACACCTCTAGAGACCCTGGAAATGATTAGAGAATATGATTTTGATTTCTCACCCAACGTTAGCGTTGCTTTGAGGATTTTATTAACCCTACCAGTGACAGTAGTAGCCTCTGGAGAGAGAAGCTTTTCAAACCTAAAACTATTAAAAAATTACTTGAGATCAACTATGTCCCAGGAACGTTTGAGTGTTCTAGCGACAATATCTATTAAACACGAGATAGCTAAGTCCTTGGATCTTGGAGAATTATTAAATAATTTTTTCCCGTGCCAAGGAACGAAGAGTTCTACTTACTTACAAAAGTAAGTGTGTAATTATTGATATGGATAGTGAGTTTTTGGATATTAAAAGATGTTAATTTATAGTAATGTAGTAAAATGTCATGAAAATAGAAGGTCCGTGAACCTGGCCCCCCGAAATGCGAATATTCGTGTGAAAATTTGCGCATCGTTTGCCCATCGTTTGACCATGTTTGCCCACTAATTACTTTTTTTGCCCACCTTTACAATAAGAGATACATACATGACATAAAAAACATAAGTCCCAAATTTGCTCTGAATTGAAAAAAAAGATATGCTCTCGTTTGACCATCGTTTGACCACGTTTGCCCACCTTTTAATTTTTTTAGATATTTATTATTTCTCGAGATATGACATAAATGACATGAAATAAATTTTTTTCGAAAATCAAACTCGCGCGTTCGTTTGTTTATCGTTTGACCATGTTTGCCCACTAATTACTTTTTTTTGCCACCTTTACAATAAGAGATACATACATGACATAAAAAACATAAGACCCAAAGGCTATAGCGGGATAAGATGGTCAAAAATGCCCCCGCACCGATCAGCCCCGCTACTTATTTTTTCGATAAAGGATATAAAATTATGCCCTAATGCAAATTTTTAGCTTCCCAAAGGTCCTAGAACCCCTTAAATCGAAAAAAGAAGAATTTTTAGGTTTTATTTTTTTGTGAGCGCAATTTTAAATTAAAAAATCTGAAAAAATTCGAGATGATGTATATTTTGAATACAAAACAGCCTGATTTTTTTCAGATTTTTATAATAAAAAATGAGCGCAGGGAAAATTTTTGAAATTTTCAAAAAAATTTTAGGTTATGTAAGTATAATTTGGCCAACTTTTAAATAGTATTTTTTTGTGTATTTTTTGTCGTTCTTTTGAACGGCAGAGGCAGATTTTTTAATATCTGAGCGAAAAGAGCGAGAAAATTGAAAAAACCGATTTTTGCTGTCTCGAGATGCATCTCGGGACAGCCAATTTTAGGATTTAGGATCCTGACTACAACAACTTAAAACAACACTAAAACTGTGAATTTTGTCATAAAATTTGGTATGTGGGCTTATAATAATATTTAGAACAGCTTTTCCAAATAATTCTTTTTCGATATCTCTAACGCGAAGCAAATCGAATCGCATATCGAAAATTCACTCTGTTTTTGGATTCGCAGTAGACCGCGTTTAAAATTTAAATTTCAGTTGACTATTTTAAAAATTGTGAACCATCAACCTGTATGACTGTGTCAAATTTCAAATTGAATATATTTTGATAGCCGAAATATTAGGGGTGTCTTTATTTTAAATGCGATACACTGTATATTATCAATTTGATAATTTATTGCAACTGATATAGTCGTATTTTTTACACCTAGATTCAAAATATACATTCAAAATACTGACTAATTCACTAATTTTATCATAAAAAGTTCAAATTGATTGCATTGAAGTATTGAACCAATTATTGTGTAATAATATAATATACAGAGTGAGGTTTATGTACGGAAACCCTCAAATATCTCGGAAACGGTTAGCACAATTTTTATAAATTTTGCTGGATAGGGGTTTTCTAATGCGGCCGATATTATAGTGATAATTACATTGTTGTCAGATCTTCCGTTTTTCTAAAAATCTAATTTTTTTTACTTCAATTGGAATACCCTTTCTATTTTTTGCTTTTTTTAGTCCTTAAGAAATATTAATTATTTTTCATGTTATATTCCCTATACCTAAAAATTATAATTTCGGAGTTATTGCTACAACAAAATTAAACAAATTATAAAAATCAATTTTTTCGGCCCGGGTAGACATTATTTTACGTTCTTTGGACTATTGGGAACAAGAAAAGTTCTTTTGTAATTTTTCTCTAAAGTTAAACGAGTTCGAGTTATAAACAATTTAAAACTGAAAAAAATCGAATAATGACGATTTTCAAGGTTCAAAAACACAAATCAGAAATATTATTTTTAAAACTGTCTACACAAATTCAAGTTCAAGACTTATTTTATAAGTTACCAATAAGTAATTTAAGCTTGTTTCATTCTAAAATATTGTTTTTTAGTTGTTAATGTAGCCCGATCGCCCGTCCTCTCATATGCGCTTCACTAACAATTATTAAAAAGCAATGTTTTAGAATAAAACGGGCCAAACATTTTTATAGCGAACCCCTAGAAGAAGGACAGCTTGAATTTGGCTACTCAGCAATTTTAAAAATAATATTTTTTATTTGTGTTTTTGAACCTTGAAAATCGTCATTATTCGATTTTTTTCAATTAAATTATTTGGATCTCGAAAACCATTAACTTTAGAGAAAAATTACAAAAGACATTTTTTCTTCCCAATGATCCAAAGAATGTAACTACACGGGCCGAAAAAATTTATATTTGTAATTTGTTTAATTTTTTTTTAAATACATGTAGCAATAACACCGAAACTGTGGCATTTAGGTATAGAGAATATAACATGAAAAATAATCAGTATTTCTTAAGGACTTCAAAACGCAAAAAATAAGAAAATTCATTAGATTTCCAGAAAAACGGAAGATCTGACAACAATGTAATTATCACTATAATATCGGCTGCATTAAGAGGAAAACTGACAGAGCGTGTTGCGACACTATGAGTGAAATAAAAAAATGTAACAGAAAAGGATAAAAACTGAAGACGGAATTCAACCCAACGTGAAAAAGATTAAACGTAAGAATAGATAGAGAAATTTCTGTCAAAATTTGGTATTTATGACCCTTAAAATAACACCAAATGCTAAAATTTATTAGCCTGCGGATAGTGTGGATGTCTTGTCAGCCGAGGGTATGATCAGTGGCGTGGTAATTTTATGGTCAAACTACGTTTTGTTCTAATTTTTATCATTGTGAGAATTAAAAAAACCAACTAATATTTTTATCTCCACCACTGAGAGCAGTCAACTTTTTGGTTGCCTGTATTTTTCGGGACATATTCGGGACATTTTATCACAAAGTGTAAATATTACTAATTTTACCGTCTTGTAGGGTATCTGCGTTCTCTTTCTTTTCCACTATTATATAATATTATATCTCTCTTTGCCGACGTTTAAATTAGGACCCACTTGAATCTCGCTTCAACACGCGCTTAGACCTCGTCGTCAGATTTCTCCATTAGAAAAGCCCTACCCACAAAACTTATAAAAATTATGCAAGATGTTTCCGAGATAATTGAGGGTTTCTCTACATAAAACTCACTCTGCATATTATAATTATTATAATAATATTATATTAATACGCATTAATTGGTTCAATCTTCAATGCAATTGGTTCAATTTTACTTTTTATAATAAAATTAGCGAATTAGTCAGTATTTTGAATGTATATTTTGAATCTAGGTATAAAAAATACGTCTATATTAGTTGCAATAAATTATCAAATTGATAATATACAGTGTGTCGCATTTAAGATGAAGACACCCCTATATTTCGGCAATCAAAATATATACAGATTTGAAATTTGGCACAGTCATACAAGTTAATGGTTCACAATTTTTAAAATGGTCAACTGAAATTTAAATTTTAAACGCGGTCTACTGCGAATCCACGAACAGGGTGAATTTTCGATATGCGATTCGATTTGCTTCGCGTTAGAGATATCGAAAAAAGTTATTTGAAAAAGCTGTTCCAAATATTATTATTGACCCACATACCAAATTTTATGACAAAATTCACACTTTTAGTGCTGTGGTAAGCTGTTGTAGTCAGGATCCTAAATCCTAAAATTGGCTGTCCCGAGATGCATCTCGAGACAGCAAAAACGGTTTTTTCAATTTTTTCGTTCTTTCCGCTCAGATATTAAAAATTCTGCCTCTGCCATTCAAAAGAACGACAAAAGATACACAAAAAAATACTATTTAAAAGTTGGCCAAATTATATTTACATAACCTGAAAATTTATCCTGGGCTCATTTTTTATTACAAAAATCTGAAAAAAAATCAGGCTGTTTTGTATTCAAAATATACATCATCTCGAATTTTTTCAGATTTTTCAAGTTAAAATTGCGCTCACAAAAAAATAAAACCTAAAAATTCTTCTTTTCTCGATTTAAGAGGTTCTATGACCTTTGGGAAGCTAAAAATTTGCATGAGGGCATAATTTTATATCCTTTATCGAAAAAATAAGTAGCGGGGCTGATCGGTGCGGGGGCATTTTTGACCATCTTATTCCGCTATAGCCTTTGCTCCGAATTGAAAAAAAAGATATGCTCTCGTTTGACCATCCTTTGACCACGTTTGCCCACGTTTTAATTTTTTTTAGATATTTATTATTTCTCGAGATATGACATAATTGACATAAATGACATGAAGTAAAATTTTTTCGAAAATCAAACTCGCGCGTTCGTTTGCCCATCGTTTGACCATGTTTGCCCACTAATTACTTTTTTTTGCACACCTTTACAATAAGAGATACATACATGACATAAAAAACATAAGACCCAAATTTGCTCCGAATTGAAAAAAAAGATATGCTCTCGTTTGACCATCGTTTGACCACGTTTGCCCACCTTTTAATTTTTTTAGATATTTATTATTTCTCGAGATATGACATAATTGACATAAATGACATGAAATAAAATTTTTTCGAAAATCAAACTCGCGCGTTCGTTTGTCCATCGTTTGACCACGTTTGCCCACCTTTTAATTTTTTCAGATATTTATTGTTTCTCGAGATATGACATGATTTACATAAATGACATAAAATATAATTTTTCGAAAATCGAACTCGCGCGTTCGTTTGTCCGTCGTTTGACCACGTTTTTCCACTTTTTCGTTTTTCGATACACCCATTATTTCCCGAGATACGACGTACACGACATAAATCACAAAAAACCTATAAAATAAATTTTTTTCGAAAATCGAACTCGCGCGTTCATTTGTACATCATTTGACCACGTTTGCCCACCTTTTAATTTTTTTAAATATTTATTATTTCTCGAGATATGACATAATTGACATAAATGACATGAAATAAATTTTTTTCGAAAATCAAACTCGCGCGTTCGTTTGTCCATCGTTTGACCACGTTTGCCCACCTTTTAATTTTTTCAGATATTTTTATTGTTTCTCAAGATATGACATAATTGACATAAATGACATGAAATAAAATTTTTTCGAAAATCAAACTCGCGCGTTCGTTTGTCCATCGTTTGACCACGTTTGCCCACCTTTTAATTTTTTCAGATATTTATTGTTTCTCGAGATATGACATGATTGACATAAATGACATAAAATATAATTTTTCGAAAATCGAACTCGCGCGTTCGTTTGTCCGTCGTTTGACCACGTTTTTCCACTTTTTCGTTTTTCGATACACTCATTATTTTCCGAGATACGACATACACGACATAAATCACAAAAAACCTATAATCATTTATGTCAATTATGTCATATCTCGAGAAATAATAAATATCTAAAAAAATTAAAAGGTGGGCAAACGTGGTCAAACGATGGTCAAACGAGAGCATATCTTTTTTTTCAATTCGGATCAAATTTGGGTCTTATGTTTTTTATGTCATGTATGTATCTCTTGTTGTAAAGGTGGGCAAAAAAAAGTAATTAGTGGGCACACATGGTCAAACGATGGACAAACGAACGCGCGAGTTTGATTTTCGAAAAAAATTTATTTCATGTCATTTCTGTCAAATATGTCATCTCGAGAAATAATAAATATCTAAAAAAATTAAAAGGTGGGCAAACCATGGTCAAACGAGAGCATATCTTTTTTTTCAATTCGGAGCAAATTTGGGTCTTATGTTTTTTATGTCATGTATGTATCTCTTATTGTAAAGGTGGGCAAAAAAAAGTAATTAATGGGCAAACATGGTCAAACGATGGACAAACGAACGCGCGAGTTTGATTTTCGAAAAAAATTTATTTCATGTCATTTATGTCAATTATGTCATATCTTGAGAAACAATAAAAATATCTGAAAAAATTAAAAGGTGGGCAAACGTGGTCAAACGATGGACAAACGAACGCGCGAGTTTGATTTTCGAAAAAAATTTATTTCATGTCATTTATGTCAATTATGTCATATCTCGAGAAATAATAAATATTTAAAAAAATTAAAAGGTGGGCAAACGTGGTCAAATGATGTACAAATGAACGCGCGAGTTCGATTTTCGAAAAAAATTTATTTTATAGGTTTTTTGTGATTTATGTCGTGTACGTCGTATCTCGGGAAATAATGGGTGTATCGAAAAACGAAAAAGTGGAAAAACGTGGTCAAACGATGGACAAACGAACGCGCGAGTTTGATTTTCGAAAAAAATTTATTTCATGTCATTTATGTCAATTATGTCATATCTCGAGAAATAATAAATATCTAAAAAAATTAAAAGGTGGGCAAACGTGGTCAAACGATGGTCAAACGAGAGCATATCTTTTTTATTTTCAATTCGGAGCAAATTTGGGTCTTGTGTTTTTTGTCATGTATGTATCTCTTGTTGTAAAGGTGGGCAAAAAAAAGTAATTAGTGGGCACACATGGTCAAACGATGGACAAACGAACGCGCGAGTTTGATTTTCGAAAAAAATTTATTTCATGTCATTTCTGTCAAATATGTCATCTCGAGAAATAATAAATATCTAAAAAAATTAAAAGGTGGGCAAACCATGGTCAAACGAGAGCATATCTTTTTTTTCAATTCGGAGCAAATTTGGGTCTTATGTTTTTTATGTCATGTATGTATCTCTTATTGTAAAGGTGGGCAAAAAAAAGTAATTAATGGGCAAACATGGTCAAACGATGGACAAACGAACGCGCGAGTTTGATTTTCGAAAAAAATTTATTTCATGTCATTTATGTCAATTATGTCATATCTCGAGAAATAATAAATATCTAAAAAAATTAAAAGGTGGGCAAACGTGGTCAAACGATGGTCAAACGAGAGCATATCTTTTTTTTTTCAATTCGGAGCAAATTTGGGTCTTATGTTTTTTATGTCATGTATGTATCTCTTATTGTAAAGGTGGGCAAAAAAAAAGTAATTAATGGGCAAACATGGTCAAACGATGGACAAACGAACGCGCGAGTAAACGAACGCGCGAGTTTGATTTTCGAAAAAAATTTATTTCATGTCATTTATGTCAATTATGTTCTCGAGAAATAATAAATATCTAAAAAAATTAAAAGGTGGGCAAACGTGGTCAAACGATGGTCAAACGAGAGTATATCTTTTTTTTCAATTCGGAGAAAATTTGGGTCTTATGTTTTTTATGTCATGTATGTATCTCTTATTGTAAAGATGGGCAAAAAAAAGTAAATAGTGGGCAAATATGGTCAAACGATGGACAAACGAACGCGCGAGTTTGATGTTCGAAAAAAATTTATTTCATGTCATTTATGTCAATTATGTCATATCTCGAGAAATAATAAATATCTAAAAAAATTAAAAGGTGGTCAAACGATGGTCAAACGAGAGCATATCTTTTTTTTTCAATTCGGAGCAAATTTGGGTCTTATGTTTTTTATGTCATGTATGTATCTCTTATTGTAAAGGTGGGCAAAAAAAAGTAATTAGTGGGCAAACATGGTCAAACGATGGACAAACGAACGCGCGAGTTTGATTTTCGAAAATATTTTATTTCATGTCATTTGTGTCAATTATGTCATATCTCGAGAAATAATAAATATCTAAAAAAATTAAAAGGTGGGCAAACGTGGTCAAACGAGAGCATATCTTTTTTTTCAATTCGGAGCATATTTGGGTCTTATGTTTTTTATGTCATGTATGTATCTCTTATTGTTAAGGTGGGCAAAAAAAAAGTAATTAGTGGGCAAACATGGTCAAACGATGGGCAAACGATGCGCAAATGTTCACACGAATATTCGCATTTCGGGGGGCCAGGTTCACGGACCTGAAAATAGGTGTGTTTTTAAGCGTGTTCGTTCAAATAAAGTGGAAAAATTTTATTAAATAATTTAGCACAAAGCACACATCAATAAAAATACAATCGTGGTTTAAGTTGGCGATCGCTGAAGGAAGGTGGTGAGTCATGGATCTACCAAGGGGGGGGGGCGGTGGTCACCAATCTTGCCCAGGGCGGCAAAATCCCTAGGGCCGGGCCTGTTTCCTCCAATTTAATTGCAACCTGTTCGGCAATACCAGAAAATTCTGGCTCTTTTTTGCCGAGTTTTTATCCTCTTGCAACCACCAAACTTCATCGCTTGTTTGTATTTCGGTAAAACATTTTCAGGTATATTTTTGGTGGTTGCCCAAAAATGGGGCGGTCCACAGCACATCTTGATTTTATTCCCCATGGTCTTGGTTTATCTATTTTAAAAATCAATTTACAAACAACAATAATAACAAAGTAAGGCATCGCACCAAACATAAGTGAAAATTACACACAGGGACTCACGAAGCGGGACATTTCAAAGACTGAAAAAACAAATAAAACTTTGAATATCGTTTAAAATGGACAACATTTTAAGTTTTCTTTAATTGATTTTAGATCGAGTTAGCACATATGTTTGTCAGTATTTATGCACACTCTCTAACATACAAACCGTTAAAGTACTTTGAGTACCTACATATTATACGATGCAAGCCCATGTCTTTGATAAGAATCTCATTTTTTTGGCGGTGCTAAGCTAATCTAAACTAGTTATTTGTATTGGTTCATTCAACTTACATACTTTGGTATGTTATTGCTACCTGAGCTTGCACAGCTTTTATTTGGTTAATAAAATACCCAGAAGAATGGTGCTTTTAGTTTTTGTAGTTCTAGGAAGAACCGTTTTTATTCTCTTGAGTTTATCTGCTCAATAAACCAGATTTACGAGAGGATAGCTCAAAACAACGGTAAAGGGAAAGAACTTGATTACTAGTTAATAATATTATTGCCATGAATACATACTTTTACATCTCCATAATGTTTTTAATTGCACATATTACACACCTATGACTAATTAGGCATGTCGTGGGTGTCGTGTGTCGTAAAGATATAGCTAGTTGCAGTGCACTTTGATGTAGTTTATACACGCCTGGTCAAAAAATCCAATACATACTTGTATTTTGTACGTTTTTTAAATCTGTAGGTAGGTGTTAAGTGGTTTGAATGGGGAGGCAGTAAACATTAATAATAGAAATCGTTTATTTAAAACACTAAAAAAGTAATAATAGGAAAAATAAGCAACCCAAAAGAAAGTAATAAAATAAGTAACCATGAAAAATTAACATTGTTCGAAAAATTAAACAAAAGAAAAAATAAAATTTTAATTACCCACAATTGGCTCTTCTTTAAGTTTAGTATAGGCTATTTCCTCCTCTACATACCCCTATTACCTCCTCTGGGCATACTTGCAATTAGTTGCTGAATCTGATCTTGTGGTACATGTTCGCATTCTGCATTCAACGCTATTTTCAGCTCGTAAATCGTTTCTGGCAATCGTTTCCTCTTTTTAATATATTTCCATAAAAGTCCCATAATGTTTTAATGGATTCATGTCAGGACTACAAGCGAGCCAATCCAAAACGAGAAGTCAGACAGTATTTAGGTAGTCCATGACGATTCGCGCAGTATGTGGACGCGCATTATCCTGCATAAATAGGAAATTATCCCAAACGAAAAGGACAACATTGTCCTCCAGACACTGTCATATGTATCTGTCTGCTGTTAAAGCCCAATCTCATAACGAGATTGAAGCGCGCGTTGAAGCGAGCTTCAAGTGTTTAAAAATTTAGACGTCGGCAGAGAGAGATATAAATATATAATATATATTATATCTCTCTCTGCCTCTATTATATTATAATAGTGAAAAAGAAAGAAAATGCAGTTACCACCCTACAAGACGGTAAAATTAGTAATATTTACTTTGTGATAAAATGGGTCAAAGCATATGTCCCGAAGAATAAAGACAACCAAAAAGGTTACACCCCCCAGTGGTGGCGGTAAAAATATTAGTAGGTTGGTTAATTCTCACAATGATAAAAATTAACACAAAACGTAGTTTGACCATTACACTGATCGTACCCTCAGTTGGCCAGTTGTCGGGTCTTGAATAAATACCAAATTTTGACAGAAATTTCTCTATTTCACGTTACGTTTAATCTATTTCACGTGGGGTTGAATCCCGTCTTCAGTTTTTATCTTTTTCTGTTACATTTTTCTATTTCACTCAGAATGTAGTGCCACGTTCCGCTAGATTTCTGCTTTAGAGAGTTCCATGTTCGATGAAAATTAATTCGGTGCGCCCGTTGAAAAAAATAATTGCCCATACCATAACACCTCTTCCACCAAATGGCGTTTTGGATAAAATACAGCAAGGTGCAAATTGTTGTGCGGGTCTCCTCCACACACGTTCGCGTCCCTCAGGAGATCGTAAGATAAAAACCGGGACTCATCAAAAATTATTACAACACTCCATTGCTCAACAGTCCAGTCTCTGTGATCATTCGTAAATCTCATTCTGTTAGCTCGATGAGCTGCTGTTAATTTAGGGCATGCTCCTGGCTTCTGAGAACGTAAACCACTTTCGTGCAGAACTCTTCTAACAGTTCGTGCAGAAATATGAGTTCCCCGAGCTTGTAACAAATGACTAGTGAGAAGATTTCACGGTAAAGAGCGGTTCTTAAAAATCTAAAAAAAACGTTCATCGCGCAGGTCTCTGCATCTTTTTATACTGACTCCTGATTTCAGTATACTGGTACTTCTGTCTAATGCCTCCTCTACACATCGGCAGACGTGTCCGCGGACGGCATCTGCGTATGCATCCGCAGATGTGTAGATGGGGTAATTTGATCGTCTGTTGTTTACCTCGGACCTCTACGACGCATAAATTTTCGCAGTGAATTCAAAGTAGATATTGCGTCACCCGAGAATTAACACAGACTGAACGATTTACAGATGTGTATGTACCTACAGATGTGTGGTCAGCGCGTGATGATACACCGGCAGATGCATCCGCAGACGCGTCTGCCGATGTGTAGAGGAGGCATAATGCCTCCTCTACACATCGGCAGACGCGTCGGCGGACGGCATCTGCGTATGCATCCGCAGATGTGTAGATGGGGTAATTTGGTCGTCTGTTGTTATGTATCACGTCGGCAGATGCGTCTGGAAGGCATCCGATTGTTGTCGGTTTTTTAAGCACAGATCAAAGGGTTTCAGTCCGAACGTCCGACGCCTGTCCACACATCTGACGACGCATCAGTTTTCGCAGTGAATAGTGAACGCATGTTTCTTCAGTTTTGTATGTTGGTAATATTTCGCTAAAATGGCAATGAGTTTTGAAGAAACCATCAAATTCATAGTGTTGTACCAGCTGTTTTATGTAAAGCCAGCATCCACCACCTTCTTCATTTCCATTATTTCAATGATTCTACTCCCATGTACATTCAAGTAGTAGGTACCTAGTACCTAGTTGAACGTACTAATAAGGTATATAGCTGCGGCAGCTGGTCATCAACATCTATTTTTTAATGCTTGCGTAGATATTGCGTCTCCCGAGAATTCACAGAGACTGAACGACCTACAGATGTGTACAGATGTGTGGTCATCTTGTGATGATACATCGGCAGACGCGTCTGCCGTCACCTCTATACATCGGCAGACGAGTCCGCAGACTCGTCTGACGATGTGTAGAGGAGCCATAACTGGTTGTCACAGGTAGTATGTATGTGTAAAATGCCTCCTCTACACATCGGCAGACGCTTCTGCGGATGCATCTGCCGATGTATCATCACGCGCTGACCACACATCTGCAGGTACACATCTGTAAATCGTTCAGCCTTTGTTAACTCTAGGGCGACGCAATATCTACTTTAAATTTACTGTGAAAAAGAGGTCCGAGGCCAGACAACAGACGATCAAATTAGCCCATCTACACATCTGCGGATGCATACGCAGATGCCGTCCGCGGACACGTCTGCCGATGTGTGGAGGAGGCATTAACATTTTCTAGAAAAGCATCGTCAACAAGTCATGATGTATCTATCTATACCATTCTTTGCACTGCTATGCTGTTCATGATCACGATCACAAATGAATCCGTCTGCATTTTTAAAGTATATTTAAGTTTCTTGTGGAGGTTGAAACTGTGGTGTTTTTTTAAGTCTTTCTTTACATGAGTTCTCGAACCAACATTCTTTGGCTTGCTTAATTTTTCTTTTTGTGAGTTTGTTGATTTCACGGTATTTATTTAAAAATATGTCTATTTTTATGTCTCCGTCGAACTTGCATTAGGTCTAGGATTTCCTGTGTCATCATTTTTGCCAACACTGTAGGTGTTTACAAAGACTCTTACTTCCCTAAAATCGAGTTTTTTATGTCGCACCAACATTCGTAGATAGTTCTGTTTTTGTTTGTTACACTCACTATTCTGTATTTTTCTGTTTATCTGCTGTGATATAATATGTTCATCTGGTTGAAGGTTTCTATTTGTGGTAGATTTCTTCAATTTTCTGCTCATCTGCGCCAGCAGTGGGAGCATAAACTTAGATTACTACTTATTATATTTTTATATATAATTTATAGGTTTGGCATTCAGCTGTATTAAAATTACTCTGTTGTTGAACCACCAAACCAAAAATTTAATTTTTGGATAACTGCTATAGTTTATGTGCTATTAGTTCATTTATTGCTGATTATATAGGTACAGATAGTAAAAGATTTCATTCTATAAGGAATTTTATCAATTATGTTATTACATAACTAAGCAAATATTTAGTGTAGGTAAATAACTTAGTAGGTATTGAATAAATACTCCATACCTTTTCCCAGAGTGATTTTATTCATCTTCGAAATTTACAAGATTTTTGCTTATTACAGTTTCAGTTAGCAGCATTCTTATATTTGTTAAAGTGCTAAAAATGCCGTAAAAGGGACCGTTCAAGTATTACGAGGTTTGGGGGGTCAAAAATCTTCAAAAATTGCGTTACGCAATAGTTAAACTCCCATAAGAGTGCGTTACGTAAAATCTTCAAAAATCGCGTTACGTAATACTTGAACGCTCCCAAAGGCAAATGAACAAGTGCTATTAACTTCGTTTTATATGTAATATCTACTCAAATCAATTTTAATAATGAATTCAGATTTTTTGAAACTGCGTAATTTTTAATGTACGTTTTGATAAATAAACGAAGACTTAGTAGTACCTATGTCATTGTTTTAGTAGGTCTTTTCCTCTAATTTCGTAAGGTAGTTGAACCTACAACAGTACACTAGATTTGTATTTAAATTTACACCGAATTTCAAGTTATTTAAATTCTGTAAGAGTACACGAAAAACATGGCACTACAGATAGACGAAAACTAAAAACTTGTTCTATTGTGTCGTCTATGGCTTCCGGCTCTCTAACAAGCAAGGCATGGTAGCATGTTGGTGAATTTATGCATTTCATATTACTATTTCGACAGAGAGTAAGTATAGACGAGGGCATTTAAGAAAAGATAAATCGATTTTTAAATACTTACAGCACCTATCGACTTGCAACTTTTTTGCATTGTGTTTGGGATGACGTCAGGACAAAGTCTACAATATGGTCCAAGAGCTGTGAGACATTTTTGAGTAGGTATTTTAGGCAACCTGAAAATTTTTCAGGTGACTCTTCCATGATAGCCTAATACAAAAATGCCGGTCTGGCTGGAGGGTAGCGGTTATTTTCCCCAAACATCCCCCCCAAAGTTAAAAAAAAGGGTAAAAATTGTTATTACAAAAAATATCATTGACGTGACTTTAAAGTAAATTTAAATATTCGAATATAAAGAAAATAAACAGGCCAGGCGATTTGAGGGCGATTTTAACTCTGCAAGATACTTGCATGGGCGCCCCAGCATTATTTTCAGGGGATGCATCTGAACTTCAGAAGATTTCATCTGAATCTGTACATACTATTAACGAGTATAAAATATACAACTATACATGCAACGCTATGCACATTCCTTCCGGACAGGGAAGTACAATTATTATTTTGACAGGGTATTTTTTTAATATCAAAAATAAATATTCTAAAAAAGACAGAATTTTTTTTGGTGAAATTTTCCAACTGCCATGTGATCAAACAAATTACGCGTACATATAAATGAAAAGCGCTATAGGTAAGCAGCAGTGTGAGAAAGAGCGTATACCGATAGCTGTTTGCGTTCTCTGTTGTACCTGAGCGAGTCCGTTCGCTCTAGAAAAATCACGTGACCTGGCGATCCCATGTTGTTGTGTCTCGAAACGTTAGAGTAATTATTATATATTATAGTTTTTTAAGTAACTTTTTCTTAATTAAAGGAAAATAATACGTACTATACAATAGATTTTGCAAATATGATAGAAACAGACAGATTTATTATTATAAATATATAGGTAGAAAAGTATAAAAGTATAAACTAAATTAATTCTGTGTCCGAATCTTGTACTTGTTCTTCAAATTCCTCATCTGTGCTTAAATATTCACTGTCTTCTTCTTCGTCAGACTCCCCTCGAGACTCAGATTCCTCTTCTACATGATGTGTAAATAGTTGTAATATGTATTTAGAATTAATTAAAAATTAATTAGCGATAAGTTAATTGAATTACTACGTATTCTCTGTCCTTTTATACGGAGTCGAAGCCTGGACAATCACGGGCGCATCTGAAGAAAGACTTGCCATTGTTGAGATGTGCTGTTATTGAATAATGTAAAAAATATCATGAACACAGCACGTAACAAACACGGAAACATTAAGAAAGATGAAAAAGGCAAAAGAAATACTCAACACTATAAAGGAAAGAAAGATGAGCCAAAATAAATATTCATTCTCTTCTTCTTCGTCAGACTCCCCTCGAGACTCAGATTCCTCTTCTACCTGATCTGTAAATAGTTGTAAATATGTATTTAGAATTAATTAAAAATTAATGTATAACTAATACTTAATACTTTTCCTTATATTATAAATTACATCATGTTTTTTATTTCTTAGTATATGACCAAAGTAGCTCATTTTTCCTTCCTTCATAGTGGTGAGTATTTTTTTGACTTTTTATCTTTATTAATGTTTCCGTGTTTGTTACGTGTTGCGTCCATGATATTTTTTACATTATTCGATAACACCACATCTCAACAATGGCAAGTCTATCTTCAGATGAGCCCGTGATTCTCCAGGCTTCGACTCCGTATAAAAGGACAGAGAATACGTAGCAACTCAATTAACTAATCACTAATTAATTTTTAATTAATTCTAAATACATATTACAACTATTTGCAGATCATGTAGAAGAGGAATCTGAGTCTCAAGGGGAGTCTAACGAAGAAGAAGACAGTGAATATTTAAGCTCAGATGAGGAGTTTGAAGAAGAAGTACAAGATTCGGACACAGAATCAATTTAGTTTATACTTTTATACTTTTCTACCTCTATCTTTATAATAATAAATCTGTCTTTTTCTATTATATTTGCAAAATCTATTGTATAGTACGTATTATTTTCCTTTAATTAAGAAAAAGTTACTTAAAAAACTATAATATATAATAATTACTCTGACGTTTCGAGGCACAACAACATGGGATCGCCAGGTCACGTGATTTTTCTCGAGCGAACGGACTCGCTCAGGTACAACAGAGGACGCAAACAGCTATCGGTATACGCTCTTTCTCACACTCCTGTTTACCTATAGCGCTTTTCATTTATATGCACGCGTAATTTGTTCGATCACATGGCAGTTGGAAAATTTCACCAAAAAAAACCTGTCTTTGTAGAATATTTATTTTTAATATTAAAAAATACCCTGTCAAAATAATAATTGTACTTCCCTGTCCTGAAGGAATGTACATAGCTTTGCATGTATAGTTGTATATTTTATACTCGTTAATAGTATGTACAGATTCAGATGAAATCTTCTGAAGTTCAGATGCATCCCCTGAAAATAATCCTGGGGCGCCCATGCAAGTATCTTGCAGAGTTAAAATCGCCTGGCCTGTTTATTTTCTTTATATTTGAATATTTAAATTTACTTTAAAGTCACGTCAATGATATTTTTTGTAATAACAATTTTTACCCTTTTTTTAACTTTGGGGGGGATTTTTGGGGAAAATAACCGCTACCCTCCAGCCAGACCGGCATTTTTGTATTAGGCTATCATGGAAGAGTCACCTGAAAAATTTTCAGGTTGCCTAAAATACCTACTCAAAAATGTCTCACAGCTCTTATACAAATGGGTGGAAATGCATAATTGTATTTGAGGCGCTCAGAGCAACAGTGGCCTAACCCACAAATTGAACATTTTTAGATTTTTATATCAATAAAAGCAGAAACATTAAATCTTCGGATTAACAAAGGTCTACAAAACCTACCTCTATATTTGCCTAAATGGCGCTACATAATTAAATTATGTAGCGCCATACAAATTTTGTAGTGCCATCCCATAAGCATTAAGGAAGCTCTCATACCAAATGCAACACATAAAATAAAATTCATACGTAAAATGTTGCACAGTTCATAATTAATAGCGTACATCTGTTTACACTCAACAGAGATAACGTCGCATCACACATTTTATATATTATGTAGAATACAGGAGCGTGCCAATTTTGAAACTTCAGTAAACTGCAACGTTAAGCTTTTTGACTTAAACTGGAACTTGGAACAGAAAACAAGTGTCAGTAGGAGATTCGAAGCTCGGGTTAAATGATGCCATAAAAAATGATGCCATAAAAAATGATGCCATAAACTTTTGTCTGTCAAGAGGAGGCAGTTCAAAATAAAAAACATTTGGAATCAATACTTTTTCTTTTATTAAAAAGGGCCTACCTACCTATCTTCCAAGGACCAATGGCCCAGTCAAAAAAATAACAACACACGGTTTCAGAGTGTCGCTAGAAAACAGAACAATACAAATAAATATACTATTTACGAAGTAAAAAATATAAAGGGCTCCATACACGAAAAAAAATATTAGAGGATTTAGAGAATACCAAAAAAGTACAAAAAAAAAGTATACAAGAAAGTCTAAGCAAAATCTTGAAAAGCCTTAATGATAAAATTAAGCAATTGGAGAATGAAAAGCTCTGGGCAGTATGCGAATAAGAATAAGTTGTAAAAGGATCATATTATATTAGTAGGATTAATTTCACTGATGCTGATTAGGTGGAGATTTTCACGATTTCTTTTTACGAAAAAAGGAATGGACCGACGTTATTTTAAGCGTAACTTGCTTACTTTTGCTACTAAAACAAAATTAAAGTTTTTTAAACAATTTAAAAAAGTGGTTTTTCCCAAAAAGTGTTTTATTTTTTGGTTATTCCACGTTGATATATTTAATTTGAAATTTGGCGAGTATCAATGTGTTTTTCATTACTTATAACTCTTCTTTTACTAGGTAATCTCATACTTAAACCATTTTTTTCACTTTTTTATGGGATATATTTTTGCTAAGAATGTTATTTTTTCGATAAAATACTTACTTTTTAAGTTAGTTGCAAGAAACCGTCTGGAAATGTGTTTTTTTATGAACACACTTACTCGCAAATAACTCGAAAAGTTTTAACTTAATGAAAAAATGCTATGAAACAAAAGTTGCTTAGAATTAGTTAGTTTATCCATTTCCGGTCTTATTTTGAACGTATATTTTTTCACCCTCGAGAAGGGATGAAACTCGCCCCCATGCTACCTATATATGTATATGCCAAATTTCATGTCAATCTAAGCGGATCTTTAAAGTTTATAGGTTTTGCATTATTTTACCGTCAGCGAACAAACTATCAATTGCCCATAAACTTTAAAAATATCACTTAACTTAATTTGTATAAAAAATTATTTTTTTGTATTATTAGGGAAAAAAATATGAAAATAAACATGGAGAAAACAAAGATAATGGTCATGGGAAATGAGGATAATCAAGTAAATATAGAGATAAATAACCAAAAACTAGAACAAGTAACAACATATAAATACTTGGGTGTGAAAATAGGGAATGGAGGAAGATCAGAAGAAGAAGTCAACGAAAGGATAACCATGACTTCCAGAATGTACTACAGCTTAAATAGAGCATTCATTGGAAAGAAAGAAGTAAGCAGTAGGACGAAGATGGGGGTGTATAAAATGATCTTCAGGCCGATCCCCACCTATGGACTGGTAGTGAGAGCTGGGTGCTAACACAATCATCGAAAAATAGAATAAACTCAATGGACATTAAGTACTCATGAAAAGTAAAAGGAATTACAAGACGCGATAGAATAAGAAACAGCATTGTAAGAGAAGAACTACAAGTCGAACCAAAAACACAAATACTAGATAAGAACAAGCTTAAATCTTTTTGGGTTTTGTGTAGAATGAACGACAACAGACAAGTAAAACGCGTATGGGAGGCATCAGTACAAAACAAGGGAGAAAAAGGGAGACCAAAGAAAGCCTGGAACGATGAAGTGGTAACAATTCTGAAGAAAAATACAACTTGGACTGAAGCGAAACGAAGGTCCAAGAATAAGCAAGAGTGGAGACGATTTATATATGATATAGATGCATGAAATGTATTTTTCAAACACCTTAAGAAAGGTTTAGATATAGATTATATATATAAAATTATTTACTACTTGGACTAAATAAAAAAGGGATTTGTGTACCAATTTAACAAAAAATTATACTAGAAAAAAATGATTTGTCAAAAAACTGTAAATATTAATCTATAAACATTAGATAGATAAGTCAACAAGCATGTTTATTCTTTTAAGACTTTTTTAAGTTTATTATGTAAGTAAACAAATTATTGTAAAAAATTGATTTCAATAAACCTATTATCTCAAAAATTATAATGCCCTAGGATCCCTCTCGTTCTACGCTTTCAATCCCAAATATGTATACTAGTGATGTAACGAATATTCGTATTCGCATTCGCATTCGCGAATATTCGCATGTTTTTGCATATTCGCATTCGCATCCGCATTCGCGAAATTTGTGCGAATGTTTTGCGAATATGAAAACCAGAAAAAAAATAATTTTAAGATAATATTAGGTTAATAAAATCAAAATCTTCTCTTCACTTCTCATCTTTTTTATTAAGAAAAGGTAACTTAACCTCAAACATGCAGCTACTCTCAAATGGAAATATGCAGGACACAACAGCAGACAAAGAGACGGAAGATGGAATGAAGCGATAACTCACTAGAGACGTTGGGACTACAAAAGAGGAAGGGGCAGACCACAGACGAGATGGTTGGATGACCTAAAAAGATACGCAGGGACCAGATCGACAGCATTAGCACTGAACCGAGAAGAGTGGAAAAATAAGGGGGAGGCCTACGTTCAATTTTGTATAATCACATTATCAGCCTTCACTTTTTTTTATTATTTGGTATTATGTAATACCAAAAGGCATTTGATTGTGTTAGCTGGATAAATCTGTGGTCAATTTTAATAGAAATTGGCGCACCAATGCACCTAGTGACACTTATTAAAAATCTGTACCAGTCTAATATAGCGACAGTACGACTAGATCAGAAGTTCTCAAACCAATTCAAGACCGAGAGATGTGTTAGACAAGGATGCGTGTTGTCACCTGACTTATTTAACATTTATGGTGAACATGTCATGAGGATGGTTTTAGAAGGATGGGCCGGTGGAGTAACAGTAGCTGCTAGGAAAATCTCCAATTGAAGATTTTATGATGACACTACACTTATAGCAGCAAATGAGCAAGAAATGTTTGATCTTCTGCAAAGAGCTGAGTACGAAAGCATTAAAGTTGGTCTGAAAATCAATAAAGCTAAGACAAAAATAATAGTGGTCGACAGATTTGACACTATTCGACTGACTAACATATTACAGGAATACCAGATAGTAAACACCTTTGTCTATCTCGGGTCTAGTATAACTAACGATGGTAACTGTGAAGCAGAAGTTCGGAGACGTATTGGTATGGCCAAAAATGCGATGAGTCGCCTAACTAAAGTTTGGAAAGACACATCTATCTCTCAAAATATCAAGATGAGACTGGTGAATGCCCTTGTATTTTCAATATTTTTATACGGAGCAGAGACTTGGACTCTTCGCGCATGCAAGAGCCAAAAAATTGATGTCTTTGAGATGTGGTGCTGGAGAAGAATGCTGCGCATACCTTGGACAGCTCATAGGACAAACGTTTCCATTCTAAACCAACTCAATATTAAAAAAAGGCTGTCCACAATATGTCTGCAACGAATTCTGCAATTCTTTGGTCACGTGGTTCGCAGAGATGACGACCGTTTGGAGAGATTAATTGTTTGTGGAAACGTTTCGGGGAGAAGATCAAGTGGACGATCACCTACTAGGTGGTCTGACCAAATAAAGCATTCAGCTGGAAACTCATTATGCGAAGCTCTTAGAGCATCTGAAGATAGAGACCAATGGAGAAACATTGTTAGGAATATTGGAAGAAATCACGATCCTCAGTAATGGGGAAACGACAGGAGAGAGAGAGAGAGATGTAATAAAGCTTAAGATTCAGATTGATTTACACTAAATATCAATTAACTTTTCATTATAAATTTAGGAAACATTACAAAAATAGAAACAAATTAAAAAAAACTGAATATTCGCATTCGCATCCGCATTCGCGAATGTCGGTAGCAGATATTCGCATTCGCATTCGTATTCGCGAATGTTCAAAAAATGACATTCGTTACATCACTAATGTATACACATCTGGGCATATGCAACGGCACACTCTGACCTTTTTTGAGTATCCGACCCCGAACGACGTTTCAAAGAATTCTAGGTAATAGTTTAAGTGCATTGAATACATATATTAACGGCTGATATTTATTAGATCCTGCTGTATCGTTGCCCCCGTTAGGTAAATTATTCAGATTCGTTTTCTTTGCACAAACTTACTGAAAAAGAGGTCCTCATAATAAATCCACAGGGTGCCGGGAGGTGCCGCGATCGGAAAATAGTTTAAACATTTTTTTTTAACAAATTCAAAAAATCACTTTTCTAACTTCGTACAATTTTTTTAGATTCTTTGGGTCATTATGGGCAAAAAAGGTTTCTTGTAATTTTTCTCTAAAATTGATTGTTTTTGAGTTATACGCGATTTAAAATTTGAAAAACGCTGAATCCTCTTTTCAAAGGGTCTGGATTTTCCATATTCCCTTCGTTAAATTCATTGTATTATGATTGTCAAATAACTATTTTATATTTTAATTTGAAATATTATTATACATTGATTGATCGTTCTTAAGATTTGGTCAATAATATTATGTAGACGATTTTATATTGAAATAGGGGTTGGACCTCCTATATTAACAAGTTCCTGATACAGGTCAAATTGATTTATTTTGTAATTGGGCATTCAAGTAACATATGAGTTATACTTCCTATTTGTCAACATTCACAAAAAGGAGTATCACTACAATTGATTTTAAACAAATAATGATCTGGTGTGAGGCCCAGGGCCTATTTTACCACTAGGCCAGTGAGGCACCTGCCTCGGGCCCGCATTTAATTGGGGCCCGGAAAGATCTTCAAAAAATGTTGATTGCAATAAAACAAGATAAATTTTCAAATTTGTCAACTGTGGTCTTAGAACCACATGAGCCACACTTTGAAAATCTTTCTACGTATCATCCACAGTAGAATCAGAGATAAATGTGAAGAAGACCAGGATGAAACACAATAATTTGGCTTCAGAAATGGACTGGGAACCCGGGTCGCAATCTTTGCACTAAATGTATTATTGCATTTACACTAAATGCAAAATACTTCCTATTTGTCAACATTCACAAAAAGGAGTATCACTATAATTGATTTTAAACAAGTAATGATCTGGTGTGAGGCATTGAGGCGATCGCATCCTAATAATTGAAGTGCCTTCGATTAACAAATATGAATTTGTGGAACCAAGGGTTTGTAGAAAAATCACTTTGGTATTGTTGATACCATTTCCCTTTAGTTTTAAACTGTTTTGTCCATTCAACTTTAAACTCAAACTACAATTTTGTGTTTAATGAAAGGTAAAAAGTCAAATTTATATATTTCAATGTCTGCAGAAACGTTTAAAGTCTTGCCTATATTTGCCAATTTATCAGCCTCTTATTCCCCTTTACTCCAGTATGGCCTGGAATCCAAGCTAAGATTATATATAACACCAAAATGACCATTTTCAAGGCTTAATAACTCAGTTAAAAATTATTATTATGAAAGACAAAAGTGACTAAATAAAAGTTTAAAGCCCCCCCCCCCCCCCTACATGATCTTGCAGAAATTTGTGTCATTAATGTATAACTAAGCTGTTATTTTTAATTATTATCAATGAGCGCTAACAGTGTATTGAGACGGCCGTCAATGTGAGTGCGAAAGAGATGCACCACTCCGGCAACCAATGGTGCATCTCACTCGCACTCACATTGACGGCCGCCTCAATACGCTGTTAGTGCTAATAATTAAAAACAGTTTAGTAATAAATTAATGACAAAAACTTCTTCAGGATCACGTAGGGGGGCTTTAAACTTTGATTTAGTCACTTTCTGACTTTCATAATAAAAATTTTTAACAGAGTTAAAGCCTTGGGTTTTCAAATTTTAAATCGCGTATAACTCGACAACAATTAGTTTTCGAGAAAAATCATAACAGACCTTTTTGCTCATAATGTCCCAAAGAATCTAAAAAAATTGGTACGAAGTGAAAAAATTGATTTTTTAAATTTGTTTAAAAAAATTGTTTAAACAATTATCCGACCGCGGCACCTCCCGGCACCGTGTATTTGTTATTAGGACCTTTTTTTAAGTAAAAACGTTTGTGCAAAAAAAGACGGATCGAAATAATTTACCTAACGGGGACGACGATACAGTCTGGACTATATGGGATGTTGCGTGTTACATATATCGATCGGATATCGCTTTTGGTATGAGAGCTTCCTAATGTAAATACGAAGGCAAAGATTGCATTTGTCACAAAATTTCGTTTTTGGGGTTAGGCCACTGTTTCCCTGAGCGCCTCATTTATACTATGGTCTGTTTTTCAACCAAGAGGAATAATTCAAATTTACCGCGCCGTAATGCTCGTTTGTAATTGGCCCAACCTCAGGCAAGTTTACTCCACTGTTATGAAATTTTAACTTTAATGACATTTACGAAATTTTGAAACTTCTGTCATTTTATAGGTTAATTAAGTTATATCGGCGATTTTTTGTGTTTTTTGCGTTACTCCTTTAATTTTTGAAGTTATACTTCTCTAGGCACGAGGGTGAATTTTTACATTCCCTGGCGCATGCGCACACCGACAGTATATTAGTCAATTATCGTTATATATGACAGTATATTTAGTCGCTCAAACGTTATACGGGATCGTATTGGATGTTAAAATCATCTGTGAATAATTGTTGGAGGTTATGGATCAACAAATGGTGTGTATATTAGTTTTTATTGTTGTGATGTCAGAGAAAAAAGCAAGTTTATAATTGTAGTGACTTTTTAAATAGTTTTTAAAAGCGACAGGTACGTAATAATTGTAAATGTTTCAGTATCCTAATAAAATTACATAGCTACCTACCTATTTGGAAAATTTAAAATGAAGCTATCAAAATAGCATGTAATGCTTTGATTTACATAATTTGATTACCATCAAAATTTCTGTCAATATTCACCTAATATATTGTTTTCTTACTCTATGTTTTGTTGTATTTTAATATTTCAATATTCTACAAAAATCAAAATAATTTGGTTAAATTCAGAACTGTCAAAAGTTTGGAGTTAAATTCAGAACGTTTAGTTCGTCGATCTTCCCACATGATGCAGGTGTCTCCGTGGGTAGAAGTGTAAAATGGATGAATTCCAATACTAACTGCGCAAGAAACTTTATTTTTTTGTTTTTTGAAGTTATACTTCTTTACGCGCGTTATGAGGGTGAATTTTTATATGTTAAAACCTATGATCCGGGCGCATGCGCATTATAACTTTGTTCTGATTGGATGTTCAAATGACATGTCAAAAATTATCCAATATGGCAGCTGTAGCACAGCTGTGGTGTGGACGGTTGACGATTTGGTTATGTAATGTATGGTTGTTGCGTGTTAAAATTTGTGGGAAGAGAAACAACAAAGGTTAGTTAATAGTTATACTGCCTTTTTGAAGTTATACTTCTTTAGGCGCGATTTCATTGAGGGTGAAATCTTAGTAATCTGCGCACACAGGCAGTATGGAGTTCGTTACTAAATGTTTTAATTTATGTATTTATCAGTCCAGAAAAGGTGTGGAAAGAATATATTAGTGTTTTTAAATATATTTTTCTACAAACGTGTTAAAAATGCAATTTATAGCACTCCATAGGAGCGTTAAAAAGGCTACTTTAAAACACCGGTGCTTTAAAAATTTTAAGGCACTGCAGTTAAAAGTGAATTGTCAAATTGTGAAACGTCAAAATATTTATATTTCATTTAGTAACAATAATAGATATTAATAATACCTATTTACGAATGTTTCTTCTAAAATTTAGGAATATATTAATTTTATAATACATTTAAGTATGTAGTAATTTTCTTTACAATTTTTACTTACCAATTTGTTTTGTTTATATCTAATATCGCCGTTGTCTAGCAAGTGTCTGCGTAGCTTAGCCGTATGTGTATTTAGCTACGGACCCGTTAGTACTTGGTTCGATTCCCACATAAGGAATTTTTTTTGTTTATTATTAATGGTTATTGACATCTTAGACTATTATTATATGGACTTATAAATGATTAAAAATAATTAAAATAATTAATCGGGATGTTGCCCAACTATTTACCGGGTTGCAAATTTATAATAATTGCCTATTTCAAAATGCACTTTTGAAATGAATTTTTCTTATGCACAAATGCAATTTCAGATTTCTTATTTATTACAATAGTTCACAAAATTTCCTGACATTCTCACGAATCCAACGCACCAAACTGCATTAAAATCCGTCTTACTGCGCCAAAAATCGAGAGTAAGGCCTTTTTTTGTGCTTCAATGCCTCGACTAATTCGGCCAGAGATCGAGAGGTCGTGAGTTCGAATCCAGTGCAATCCTATACTTTTTTTTATTTTTTTGAAAGCGGTGAGCACAAAATTAGTTTGGTGTTTAAAAAAAAATTAAAACAAACTGTTTAAAGTATATTAATTTTTAAGAAATCATATAATAGAAGTATAACTTATTACGTGCGTACAAAGTACACACACATTCTTTTTTTTTTTATACATTTTATGATTGTAAGTATATTTATTATATATTTTTTTTTTAGAAAATACGTATTTAGTTCAAAATTTTTCCGACAATTATTGTTCAGAAATCATTTGTGGCATTTTTCAATGTGTTTGTGTGTGTTTTATTCTTTTATTTTTTTAATTTTTGGTACTGTTATAATAAAATTTTTTGAAAAGTAGTAAGTATTAAAATTAGTTTAATATTTAAATAAAATATAAATAAACTGTTTAAAGTATATTAATTTCGTTGAAATCATATTATAGAAGGATAACTTCTTACGTGCGTACAAAGTACACATACATTCTTTTTTGATTTTTAGTCTACTTTTATCTAAAAAACAGTTTTAAAACTCTTTAGTGACGTATTAGCATAATATAATATGTATGAATTATCGTCGAAAGCCGATTAAAAACAAACCATGTTTGTTCAATAAGTTTTGCGGTTCGATAAGAAAAACACAATGTTATTACTTGAAATACACTTTATTTATTCAGTATAGTCTCCCTGAACATCAATACACTTGTTCCAATGAGATTTCAATTTATTAATTCCATCCCTGAAGGGAGAATCAGGAAGGGCTGTAAAATACGCTTCCACAGCTGTTATATACTCATCATTTGATAAAAAACGCTTTCCACGCATAGGTATTGAAACAAGTGGAAGTCGCTAGGAACACAATCTAATTAATACTGTGCATGCTCTCATAATTCGAACACTAATTAATGGATTTTAGCCATTGGTAAAATACTTATATAACATGGTGCATTGTTCTGATGAAAAAGGATTTTTTTTCTTTTGAAACCGGATCTTTTTTCACGATTTTTTTTTTCTTCAATGGTCTAACTAAATGGTTACAATAATATCCATAATTTATTGATTTACCAGTTTGCAACTAATCCCAAAAAAAAATCCTCTCATATCCCAAAAACTGATGCTAAAATCTTCTTGGTCGATTTCTGGACACAAACTCGTTTTGGAGCCGAAAAACCAGATTCTACCACTTTTTAACCTTTTGTTTTGATATCATGGTGATAGACCAAGTCTCATCCATTGTGATGAATCGACGCACAGAATCTACTTTATCCTTTCGAAAACGCCCTAAATATTACTGAGAAAGTCGTATTCGAATGTGTTTGTGGTCCGTTGTCAGCAAATGCGGCACCCATACCCATTGTGACCACAGCTTTTTGAAACCCAATATTTCGGCCAAAATATTGCTTACGCTGCCAAATGAGATGCCTAGGGATTCTACTGAATCATTTTCAGTTACTAGACGAGTTTCCAATACCATATCCTGTGTTTTTTCTACGATGTCTGGTGGTCTTGCTGTTTTTAGGCGTCTTTGACGTGGATCGTCTTCAAGGCTTGAACGACCACGTTTAAATTGAGCAACTCACTTTCTACAGTAATAATTGAAGGCGAAGAGACCTTATACACTTTTAACATAAATTAATTGATAAATTTCCTTTGCCCTTAAACCTTTCAAAAATAAAAATTCAACCACTGCACAATACTTGATTATTTCCATTGTAAAAAATACTGTGACACATCGATACTAAAATGGCTTCTAAAAGAATAATAAGAGTGTAAATACCAACATATCAAAAAAAAATTAGGCTAGTAGCAACGCCTTCTCTTATCGAACCGCAAGACTTATTGAACAACCTAGTAAGTAGTATTTAAAATTCATCCTAAACTGCATAAACATGTCAGAATCAGTACATTAAGGGCAAAATGTCGTTACTTTGGTGGTGCTTGGGGTTGCTGAACACGAATACGCTATCAGAACCGACCCACGGAGCACCTGGTGCCCAGGGTCACTGCTACGGCATTTCGTCTGGATTTTCTAGGTTTTCGGCATTAAATTGATGCAAACAGATTACTTGGGGATTTTTAGGGCTACTGGGTACGAATATGACGTAGGTGAAGCTCTCTGGAGTATCTTGTGTCTAGGGCGGATACAAGTAAACAAGAGTATAATAATTAATACCGTTTTTTCTTAAAATCCAGCTCTTTGAGCAGACCAAATGAAGACTACATATATAAATATGTATATATGTATAAAGGGTTGTCTACAACTAATGCCGTTTCCCTTCCGTCAGCCCGGCAGGACTTCCATTTTTTTCGATCTTCCCAGTCTCCGTTTTCCAATCCTTTCTTAGACATGGCTTCGTCGACTTCGTTTTTACAAGATCTTCTCGGTCGTCCTCTTCTTCTTGTTCCTCTTGGGCTCCATTTTACATGAAGACTCTGGGGGGAAAATCCATACATGAAGCTGTTCACCTGGCACAGGATCTCACCCAATGGAGACAGCGAGCTAACAATATTTAGGGTGTCTCTCTAAGAAGGGCTGAGGGAATGAGGAGGAGGATTCTGCACATCCATGTGCTATTCCTCGTGATATCTCACTTGCTTTATTGTCCTTGTCTATTCTAGTTTCGTGTCCAAGGTAGATTCCATATTATGTATTTATCAACAACCTTTACTTTGTATTTTTGAATTTTTAAGTTGTTACTGGGAGTTCGTCATGTATTGTTTTGAGATATTTATTTTTAAACCGGTTTTTCTTTTTTTTTCAGTTCTTTTAACATGGTGTGGATTTTGCCTAGGTCATATCTTTGAATTTTTATTTCGTTACCGTTTTCTTGTAACTTGTATTGTTTAACAGATTTATATAAATATTATATTATAGGAATATATTCAAATTTTCTTTGATGATATTATAGTAAGCTACGAATTCATCAATAAATCCTGGTACAATAACACCTGTCTCACTGTAATTAATACCCAATAATCCTTCTTTTCTAATGTTGTTTAAGGGCGATGTCACATTATGCGTTTTGACCGGATGCGGTAAAAACGCATCCGTTTCCAACGCAACCGGACCGACCTGTCACACTATGCATTGTCTGGTGCAGTTTGTAAGCGCGTAATGATGTCTCAAAACGCATCCGTTTCCAACGCAACCGGACCGACCTGTCACACTATGCGTTTGACTGGATGCGGTGGAAACGCATCCGGTCAAAACGCATAAGGCCGATGCCACATTATGCGTTTTGACCGGATGCGGTGAAAACGCATCCGTTTCCAACGCAACCGGACCGACCTGTCACACTATGCGTTTAGTCTGGTGCAGTTTGTAAGCGCGTACCAATGACTCAAAACGCATCCGTTTCCAACGCAACCGGACCGATCTGTCACACTATGCGTTTTCACCGGATGCGGCGGAAACGCATCCGGTCAAAACGCATAATGTGGCATCAGCCTAAGGCCGATGTGTGACAGATCGGTCCGGTTGCGTTGGAAACGGATGCGTTTTGAGTCATCGGTACGCGCTTACAAACTGCACCAGACTAAACGCATAGTGTGACAGGTCGGTCCGGTTGCGTTGGAAACGGATGCGTTTTTACCGCATCCGGTCAAAACGCATAATGTGGCATCGGCCTAATGTGACAACTTTACTTCTAAACTAAGCTTTTAACCACAAATTCGGGTATTAACAGTGGATATTTTTCCAACAATAGTTTCTACAATGCAAACCCTAGAAATAATCAGCTAGACAGCATGATCTTCAAAGAAAAAATTTAAATAACAATTCTAGCAGGTATCAATAAATTCAAAGAATTGTACTAGCAGCAGGTGCAATGATGGAACGACAGGTAGATGATTATTTGTTCTCTATGAAATAATAATTAAGATTTATCAGAAAAAATAATTAATAAGTTTGGATCTTTCTCAGGAAGCTTTTTATTAACGTAATTAATTGTTATATTTCATATGTTGCAATTAGTGGCTAAAGGTTCTGAACCAAGGCCAGAATAAAATATAAAAAAAAATGTTGCAATTATTATTTAATTTATTATTAGCTATTAAAGACAGTTTTAGAATAGTATTATTAATGAGGATCATCTCGTTCTCTTGTAATTATTGAAATTTTGTTCGAAAGAAAACTGGATAGGGTACCCCCCTGTAAGATAGGCAAAATGCTTTCACTCCCATAATTCAATTTTTTTTCATTTTTTTACGTTCTATGCGATTAAAAAATAAAACTCAGAGCAATTTTAACCCGCCACCCTCCTACCACCAATATGCCATTTTTTGTTTTTGTTTGTTTTAGGTAGAATGCAATCAATTTTAAAATTTCAAAAAATTCACACCCATAATTTACGCTATTACAAGACACGTGTATTTTTATAGATCCCTAGGTTGATGAGTGTAGATAAAATCAAAATGCATTTTTTCTCTAAAAAGGAGTTTAACTTTTTTTTTGGAGATAGCCGCAGGTCTAATTTTTTTATTAGAAAACTAGATTCCTAATCCAGTTTTTTCGTAAGGTGCGTCCTCTTCAAAAAACCCGAAAAGCTAGTTTTTAGGGTTTTTTGGGGATTTTTCCTATTTTAAAGACTTCAAAATAGATCCAATCAAGGTTTTTTATAGGTTATACAGGGTGTTTGGTAAAGAATGGGCCATAGCTTAACCTCAGGTTCCTGAGGTTAAAATAGGCCGATTTAAGTTAACTTACCTTAGTACAAAGTTTATAATAACCTAGATACAGGGTGTCAAAGTTAAACTTTTTTTTTTTATTTATTATTGAATATTTCCTGACAGGTATGAGATAACAACATGAAATTTGGTATGTGGGGGTTTTTTGGGTCGAGAAAACTAAATTCCCTACCAAAAATGATGTATTGCCCAGAGGGCGCCACATACGCCTTTCAGCACTCATTTATTACGTTCATTTTTTTTATCCCTCACTCTGTATAATTTTGACATTAAAATTTTTATTCTGCTATTAGTTTTACTTAAAAAAGGTATACTTTTTCATCTCCCTAAACTCAACCGTTTTCGAGATAAACGCATTTTAAATCTGCGATACACCATCATTTTTAGCATATCATTGTACCTTTAGCATAATATCATTGTACATTGTAGTTCCACCCGAAAAATAACATAAAACCATAATAATTGTGCCAGTTCTCAAATTTATGTCATTGCATGGCAAATTCCATTTGAAGAAATTTGCGATACATTTTTGGTAAATTTTAGGGTTTTAAGTTATTTTTCGGGTGTAACTACAATGATATTATGCTAAAAATGATGGTGTATCGCAGATTTAAAATGCATTTATCTCGAAAACGGTTGAGTTTAGGGAGATGAAAGTATACCTTTTTTAAGTAAAACTAATAGGAGAATAGAAATTTTAATGTCAAAATTATACAGAGTGAGAGATAAAAAAAATTGAACGTAATAAATGAGTGCTGAAAGGCGTATGTGGCGCCCTCTAGGCAGTACATAATTTTTGGTAGGGAATTTAGTTTTCTCGACCCAAAAAACCCCCACATACTTTCATGTTGTTATCTCATACCTGTCAGGAAATATTCAATAATAAATAAAAAAAAAGTTTAACTTTGACAGCCTGTATCTCGGTTATTATAAACTTTGTACTAAGGTAAATTAGCTTAAATCGGCTTATTTTAACCTCAGAAACCTGAGGATAAGCTATGGCCCATTCTTTACCAAACACCCTGTATATAATTTAAATTAACTGAGTCCATCAGGACATTCGAAAATAGGAGAAAAACGTTGTCGAGTTGAACGCGTTTAGTCCAATTTTTGAATGTCCAAAAGGACTCTTTCTGTCTTTATTTAGTTTTCATTCACCCATCTCTTCCATTATTTTCCATTTCCTGCCATTATTTTCAATTCCTCTAGTGATTTTTCTTTAACTGTCCCGCCTCTACTACTTGCTGTATTCATTTTTTTCTTGGTCTGCTTTTCTCTTTTTACGATGTTCTTTGCTTCGTGGACTTTCCTTATAATTCTGTTGGTTTGCATCTATAAGCTATAAAAACCTTGATTGGGTCTTTTTTGAAGTCTATACAATGGGGAAAATCCCCAAAACCCACTAAGATAACCTGTTTTTCGGGATTTTGAAGGTGGCGCGCCTTACGGAAAAATCTGAAAAAAGTTTTTGATAAAATATACAAAATAAAAAAAATTAAACCTGCAGCCATCTGTTAACTCTCTGTCAAAAAGTGCCTTTTGAGATTACGTACACTCAACCTATACATGTAGATCTACATATAAAAATATACAATGTAAAAGCATGAACTATGCCTGTGAATTTTTTGAAATTTATAAATTGTTTGCATCCCAAAAAAATAAAAATGAAAAAATTACGTTTTTGGTGGTAGGGAGGGTTTGGCGGGATAAAATTGCACTGAATCTTATTTTTTAATCAAATACGTAAACGGCAAACTTTTTTGCATATATTTTGGGGTTCCAGAAAAATTTAGCTTGTTCGTATGATTTTTAGAGGCTCAGTGGCATTTTCGTCTCTGACGACTGGACTATTAATGGGAATTAAATAACTACAATTTTAGTTGAAAAACGTTTACGTTTCAATTTGCACTTGATTGATTTTGAAAAAAATTTCTGAAATGGAAATCGAAACGTCAAAATAAACGTACATATTTTCAACTGAAATTGTGGTTAATTCGCATTAAAGCTGGTGAATAATATCAGTTTTAAAATCAAATATAATCCGATTTAATGACCAAAAACTTTCGAGGTGCCATTGAATCAAAACCATCGAGCATGGGTATTTATACCGTAATAAACATTTTATATCAAGATTCTCGGTAAACACTACAAAACCCATTCAAGAGAACATAGTGTACTTTACGAAACAATGGAGTTAAAACATCCGAGTTCCTATTGGGACTAAAACTTCTTCTTCTTTCTCATATTCCTTAGTGCTCTTCAGGGCGTAGGATGTAGGGTTCCGCCTCTGATCCATTTCTTCCATGCGCTTCTATTGGTGGCCAGGTTCTTCATTTCTTTTATATTCATGTCTCTCTTTTCACCTATATCATGGATCTGGTCCATTCATGTCTTCCTCGGCCTTCCCTTTTTTTTGTGTCCCCTTTTGGCTTCGTGTACCTTCTTTGCTCCATACGTTCTATGTGGCCAAACCAGTTCAATTGTTTGTTTTCAATTATCCTCATTATCGGTTCTTGCTCCACCTCTCTCCTTATATGTATCTTCATTTCTAAATCTTTTAAACTTCGTAGCAGGGTTGGCAAAAACCAAGGTTTTTTCGAAAAAAAAAACCAGGTTTATTTGATACAAAGTATAATAAGTCTAAATACTTTAAAAATGAATAAACTATTTTATAAAATACCTAATAGTAATAAGCAATGAAAAAGATGATTAAGACAACTTTTATTTTTATTTACACACAAAAAATTAATATAACAAAATCATCTTCAAACATAATAATATTAAAAATAACTAAGTTCGAAAGTAAAAACATAGAATTTATTTATCTTAATTTTCTTCATTTGCGGCAGCTGTAGTAAAAACTACACTCACCGGCACAAAAAACCGCCACCCCAAAAAATGGGTCATTTTTAATGTCTTGTATTTCCTAAACCTGATGTCCGATTTAAGTAATTTTTTTAATATGTTATAGCCTTATTCTTTATCAATATCGCTGTAATAATATTGTTGCTAGACAGGTACATTGTCATTGTATACAGGGTGTACGAATCAAACTGTGTTTTTTTCTCAAACTTTGGAACATCCTGTGGAATGATCTAGCTTTTATAAAATACTGAAATTAAAACCCAACCATAGCCTCAGGTTTTCTTAACATTATGTTATTTATTTTATTCCCTTATGTTGGATAATAAAAAAGTTAGGCACTTTAACAACTACCCCTGTTTTTCGTCAATATATGGTGTTTTTAAATAAGTACGGCAAACTTTAAGGGGTAATTCTGCATGATAAAATAATGACAGTTTGCTTTATAAAGGTATGCCCGCAAGTGCTTCGTTTCCGTGATAGGGGTGTTGAAATTGTTCTTACAAACTGACGATTTATTTATTGCTCTAAAACGGTTTGTGATATGTAAATGAAATTTGGTAGATTTTGAGGTAGTTATTGCGCATTTCTTGGCATACAATTAAGAATTTTATATTCGCCATTGGCGTGTATACGGGTATAAACATTTTAGATATATCCTGTATGCAGCAAAGGGTTCCAAAGTTTGAGAAAAAAACACAGTTTAATTCGTACACCCTGTATACAATGACAATGTACCTGTTTAGCAACGATATTATTACAGCGATATTGTTAAAGAATAAGGCTATAACATATTAAAAAAATTACTTAAATTGGACATCAGGTTTAGGAAATACAAGACATTAAAAATGGCCCATTTTTTGGGGTGGCGGTTTTTTCTGACGCTGAGTGTATAAATAAAAACACCAGTTTGGAGGCTCAATAAAAAAAAATAAAAATAAAAAAACCAGATTTAAACCAACTGGTTTATTTAAGAAAAAAACCAGTTGGTTTAAACCAAGGTTTTCAGCATGCTGGTCTAAACCTGCCAAACCTGCATCGTAGCTGCGGCTGTTCTTCTCATGTATTTCATCTCGGTTGCGTTTATCATTGATTCATGTTTCATTTGCACAATCCGCCCCATGTTTCCGCCCCATATGTTATTATCGGGGGTAATTACACAAGTGCTTCAAAATTATCGATAATTTCGCTTGAAAGCGTATTGCCTAAATACTACTAGAGTTCATTTTCCTATTTTGGCGAAAGAGCCCAACTCCGAAAGAGGAGGATTAATATTAATTATGCTGTTATATACTCTTTAGTCTTGTTGTCCATTTCTGATTTCCCAAAAATTGTATTATTTAAAGAGTGAAATACGTTAGTAGCGTTCTTCGGTTTATTACTTATTGCCATCTCCGTTTTCCCATCATCTGTTATGATATTTCTCAAGTATTCAAAAGTAGATACTTGTTCTATTATTTGTTCCCTTACTATTATATTAGTATTCCTTTCTTTTTTCTCATCTTCATTATCATAAGGTTTGTTTTATTGAGATTCATTTCCATTTTTAAATTCTGTATCGCTTTTTGCCAAATGTCTATTAGTTCATGCATTTTCTCTACTGTGTCTGTCAACTGAAATTGTCGTTATTTCGCATTAAATATCGTGAATAATATCAGTTTTATGTAACGATTCAATGACCAAAAACTTTTGAGGCGCCATTGAATCGAAACCATCGAGCATGAGTATTTATACCGTAATAAACATTTTATATCACGATTCTCGGTAAACAACACTACAAAACCCATTCAAGAGAACATAGTGTATTTTACGAAACAATCGAATTAAAAAACGCGAATTCCTATTGGTTTAAATCACGATAATAATAGTCACTCTCTCATATTAGCATTCAGAATGTGACTAAGAATGGTATGTCGCAGCAGAACAAAACACTTTGTGCATGACCTGAGTAGGAATGGCGATTGATGACAAATCCTACCGAGTTTAATGCTAAATAGATGAACTTGTACAGATACAATAGAATAGACGACGTTTACTTAGAAAACTACACGAAGAAAATTGCATTTTTATATGGGCATTTTCTAAATGCGGTTCTTGTCTTCAGGAATTGATGTATGTAGGAAATACCTTACACTACACAGACTCTCCTGTTTTTAAAGCGCGTTTCTATCGTATAAGAAGTGCATCCAGATGTTATGTACTGTAAAAATGGACAAGAATAAAAAATCGCTAAACGCCTTAAAAATGAGTGGCGCATATATAATATTCCAGCTACAAAAGATCTGATTTACGTCGCGCGAAAATGTATTTTCATTTTAATGTAAAACAAAATTCTAGTTTTATTTTAAAAGATTTTTCCATAATATTTACTAAATTTGAAGTAAACGCGCTACAAAAGAGTAACTTTGATACAGTTTGAAATTGGAAACTCTTTTGTGGCGCGTTTACTTCAAATTTGGCAAATATTATGGAAAAATCTTTTAAAATAAAACTAGAATTTTGTTTTACATCAAAATGAAAATACATTTTCGCGCTACGTAGTATTCATATCAGATCTTTTGTAGCTGGAATATTGTATGCGCCACTCATTTTTAAGGCGTTTAGCGGTTTTTTATTCTTGTATCAGGAGTTTTTCAAAGTTATTTATAAATTAAATGTATGAAGTTGAATGCAATGTTCCTCTATTACTCGTTAAGCTTTATAAATGGTCACCTTTGTTGCATTATTTCCCAAATGATCTAGTGTCCATCGAATGTACACTAGATTTTTTTCTATTCGAAATAGATTGAAAAAAAATATTGAGATGACCGGTAAATGAAGTCGGATTGCAAGTTGCCAGATCAAATTTAGCGTCGTAATCACTACAACTACATAAACCATTTCGGGAATAATCGTTAATTGGATTATACTTTTGTAGCTTAATAACTTCTAAAAGGCTTAACCGATTTTGATCAGTACATATGAGTTTGAAACGTATTTACCAATAGTATCTGATGGATCTAAGGTCAAGTATGATAACTGAAGCTATTACAGGAATTATTGAGCTTGAGAAACCGTTTTTCCCGTAGGAAATAGATTTGATCATAATTATGAAGCCTATAACTTAAAAATTCGAATTTTCCCGGATATGACGTATACACCGTTAGATTCGTCTAGAGTCCTTCTACAAACGCTCAGTTATTGGCGCAATTCGTAAGTTGAAATTTTGAGTAATTGTCGAAAAACCAAAATTTTCAAAGTATAGTTTTTCAGTTTTTCGGCTATACTGAGCCGTGTGTATGTCTGATCCTGACGGCTTAGACACAGTTTGAAAGCTTAACTCAACACTATTGATTTGGTGTATTTGCGGTTCCCCTGTCTCTTCTTGATCCGAAGATATATACCCCCCAAAAATATGCCGTTTTGTACCTACTAAGTCCTCTAGCTGGCTTATGGGTGGTCAAAAGTCACAAACTACACCGGTTCTGAATCGGCCCAGACCCCCTCTTTAAACACAGAAAAAAAAATCAAATCGGTTTAACTTTTAAACACACATACATATCCACAAACATTTTCCCTGTTTTAAATAAAAATTGAGTCATACTTCTCAGCTCGGTAACTTTTGAATGGTATAACCGATTTTCAAAATTAGACATGCGTTGGAAAGGTACTGATTAGTACTATTAGAAGCCGCAAAGGTCGGACTTAAATTTTTGAAGTTTTTGGGAGTTCTGGGGACGACAACGAAAAACAGACCCTAAATAGAAAGGGCCGTAAAATCCACACCCTTGGACCAAGATGGATGGTTGACATATGAATGGGTGAGTCTTTTCCTGAACTTTAAGATGGGACTTGGCCCATCTTTCAAATCAGTCAGATTTAGAAAATCGAAAATTTCGTGTGTATATAGTGTCGCGTGTACGGGGGTGTTGGTGTGCGCCACTGGCGAGAACTGCCGTTATCTGGTAATACATAGGGTAAATAAAATAACACTTCTTAATATACACGATAGACCACTCAGGGGATATCTTTTAACGATATAGATATCTTTAATCTGTAATAAATCTAAACTAATAGGCTTGTTAAAACCAGGAAAGAACCCAGAAAGTTCCAGTAGCTACAGACCTATTTCTCGTCTGTTGTATGACCTTTTCAAACTATACGAGGGACTCAGCTTGGCCAGAATAGAAAAAATTGTCGACAAGCACGTCATCCCACAACAAGGAGGATTCAGACCCGGCAAATCTTGCATCGATCAAGTCCTTGCACTAATAGAACACATTGAAGAGAGCTTCGAAGAAAAACTTTATAACAGATGCTGCTGTCGTAGATCTGACATCAACCTAGGAAATAGGTAACATCAACAGTAAAGCACAAGACATTGCTCCACAAATTGTACAACACTCTCAATGACCATTATCTAGGTAGGCTCGTATATTCTTTAATACAAAACAGACGTTTTTCGTCATGCTGGAGGACAAAGTAAGTAGATGAAGAGTTCGAAAGAACAGCCTCCCACAGGGAAGTGTTTTCACAAGAAGTGTTCGAGAACCCACGCCCGCGCCGACTAAAACCAAGCACTTCCTCTATGCTGAGGATATCGCAATATGTGCTCAAGGAAATAGTTTTGAAGAAGTAGAAGAGAAACTCGAAACTACCTTAAAAACAATGACTGCATATTACCTGCAGAATTCCCTGAGACCCAATCCTTCTAAAACCTATACCTTCTCACAAAGTAAGCTAAACGAAAACTCTAAGTGGCGTGGAATGGTAAAACATTAGAACACACAGACCAACCTAAATATCTTGGAGTAACTCTGGACCGGTGCCTCACCTACAAACAACACGGGAGGGAAAGTAACAATAATTAAGAACAGCATACTCAGGAAGCCAACGGAAAGTACATGGGTTGCATGCCCTGGCGTTTTAAGAACAACAGCACAGAAACTGTGATTTTCATTAAACTGCTGAATATGCATGCCCCGTTTGGAACATATTATCTCTACCCATACCAAACAAGTTGATACTGCGCTGAATGATACATGCAGGATAGTAACGGGATGCATGAAACCGACGCGACGCCACTCTCAAATTAAGTATTAGCGGGTTGTGCAGATAGCACGCAGAAATGTGCGTGTTCAGGTATCTACATCTACAGGTTACTCTGTATAGGCGAAATGCCCGACTAAACTCCAGGAAAAGTTTCTTTGGAACCGTGCAGACTAGACTTCCTGAATATCTTCCCCTCCCCCAGGTTAAATGTACCGGCCAATCTTTAGACTTTATACCGTGGAAACTATGAACAGCATAAGAACGGGGGTCGCTCCAATAAAATCAAACATAGAAAATAGTGAAATAGACCAAGACGATGTAAACTGTGACTGTGGAGAACTACAAAATATTGAACATCTTCTTATATCCAGTAACTGTTCTCACCAGTGTACCCTTGAAGATTTGTGGCTTGTCAACAAAAATGTAACTGACGTAGCTCGATACCGCACTCAAGTTATATATGACATGTCCGGACACGATAAAGTAAAGGGTAGTTTGTCAACCCTACCTCTTCCAGTACCATAAACCATTAATTTTAAATAGGGAATAAACCATGTGTGACACATCATAAGACAAATAATATTTCTCTTCAGAATTCAGGCTTCCATGATTTTTCTTTTCATATTAACTTTGTTCTTATGAAAAAGTATGCTTAATATACCTATTACACCTCGTAAAGACTATATCCAATGAAGCAGACATGGTATAATAAATCTTGCTTTTATGGTATATTAAACCCCGTAGGAAAAGTCCAGTGGAGTTAAATGGGGGGATCTTGCTGGACATTTCATAAAACCTCTTCGGTCAATCAATTTCCTAGAAAACAAGTCATTAAGGTACATATCGCCGTACGCCTTTGCTATAATGCGGGGGTGCAACGTCTTATTGGAAAAACGAGGGAAAAGATTTTTATCAGCCCAATAACGGCCATGGTGTCGATTTACAATAGGTACCATTTAGAAAAAAAGAACATTCATCAGAAAAAGAGGAGTGAAAAAAATAACATATGGGTAGAGGATATACATAATTTTGAAAGATACACAGCTGATATCATAACATTTATAAAGATTGGACGCAGGATACAGGAATATAAAAACCAAAGAAAATAAAAGAATAGAAAGTAAAGCAGACGTCAGTAGGGAGAAGGTCAAAAGGCAGACCTAAACATAGATATATAGAACAAGTGGAACAGATCAGAATCGCAGCAAATCACAGAACAACCTAAGATCCACAAAGGGTTTTCAAGCTAATGATGATGATAATCAATAGGAAAATTCGGAAGATATAAAGACAAAGTATAGGAAAAATTCAGCTACTTCTGAATTGATAAATTATCCACCACCCACCCTTGATTTGATACCACATTATTTTTTCTTTGTGACTTATCGCATAAAACTGAATTTCATTTTACTTAACTGAAACCGACTCAAGTGTGTATTTTTCGTCAATAGTAATTTGAAAAACAATAGATTCGTATTAAAATATTTGTTTTCACTTGTCTGTCTCAAAATTTAAGTAACATCCTCGAGTATATTAGAAAACAAAACAATTGTAATATTTTAGTTCTAATTATAGCTTGTGACGTATACTATCAAAAATTGAATCATAATATTCCGTTTCAATAAGCCCCATAATTGTCGCAGTTTTGTTAAATAATCAGTTTATATCAGTTTTTATTATAAACTATTTTTGCAACTTTTTCCTGGGTTTTCGACCTCATGCTGACGATTATTTGGTACGCGATAGCACAAAAATAAAAAGGTTGAAGGTCTAGATGCCAATATAAAATTTGTTCTAAAAATATTTTGTGTCTTCTACTAATGTACATGAAATACGCTAAAAAATATATCTAAATTAATAAACAGTAAGATACGGCTGTTTCGGAAATCATAACTAGGAGGAAAACAGTAGAACACAACACAATACAGTCAGGTGAATTTGGTAAGGATACTGTAAATGATAATGGTATCAGAACTATTAACACTATTAATGTGAACAAAACGAAATGATAATTGCCAACGAATTCTTTCAACACCGAGATATACACAAATATACGTATACACAAAATACACGAGGTCTACAATCTATCATAGACTACACAATCGTTAAGACAAAACACGTAGAGGAGCCACTTGAGACAGTGATCATTAGTTGCTAAAGGCCAAGATCACATTTGGAGTAGAACCAGAAAAATTAAAAGACAAATGAAATGAAGAAATTGAATATGAAACGAGTGGACGAATATGAAATAAAAGCATAGAAGACGCTAGAAGAAGAAAGTGTGAGAGAATTAGACTGGCTACAACACGCATCCCTGTCTCACTCCACATCTGCTTTCAATTTCCTCTGACAGCTGATCGTTAACACGTACTTTTGCTCGTTGCTTATAGCAAATTCGATATAATCCTGAGGTCATTGTAGTCTATCTTCTTTGATTCCAGGACATGCATTAATTGTTCATGTCGTACTTTGCAGAATGCTTTATTATAGTCAATAAAACATGCATATATATCTTTATTGACCATGCACCTTTGTATAAGTATGTTAAGTGAAAAAAGAGCTTCACGAGTTCCTAGGCCTTTGCGAAACCCAAATTGCGTATCATTAATGTCTGTGTCCAGTTTATGATATATGTATTCGGTTATGGATGACTTTCAGTATGGGCTATTCCACGAACATACGCCTGTTTTGGATTACTTCGACAACGAATATTTTACTGTGCAACATAAGAAGTACGAAAGTAAATGGCGCTAATAATTATTCCAATAAACAACAATGTAATTTGCAATTATTTCGTTCTTCTAATTTTGCACAGTAAATATTCGTTGTCGAAGTAATCCAAAACAGGCGTATGTTCGTGGAATAGGGTAAAGCAACTTTAGCACATGGGACATCAAGCTAATGGTGCGGTAGTCGCCGCATTCTCTTGCGTTTTTCTTTTTAGGGAGACAAATAAAGATTGACGTTAACCATTCTTTGGGTAATGTGCCTGAACTATAAATTTTGGTCAAGAGTATCACTAAAACATCAATATACTGCTCACCTATAATTTTTACAAGGTCCATAGGAAGCATGTCAGGTCCTGGGCTTTTTCCGTTCTTCATTGTTTTTAATGCGTGTATTATTTCTTCTTGTGTAATGTGTGGACCTATTTCTCCTGAAATAAGTTCTATGTGTTCTAGGTCCCCTCTTTCATCGTCAAACAGTTCGTCTATGTATTCTGCCCAACGTTGTACTTTCTCATCGGTCTGTGTTATAGCAACCCCGTGTCTGAAGTGCACCAGTGAGATTTTGTTTTCTTTTTCTTGTTTTGTTTTTTTTTAGATTGCTAAAACTTAATTCAAAAGGTGTGATTTATGCATATCTCAAGCAATTGCTTTCTAATTGTTTAAGCTCAGACATCATTGTTTGTAATTTTACAGTGTAAATCTTTACAAGAACATTGCGTAGGTGCTTTGTTACGAGGTGAACGCCTTAGAAAAAATAATTTATGGGTAAAATTCTAAGTTCGGAATCAAAAACGATTTGTGGGATGCACATGTGGAATTTCACGGTGACATGAAGGAAGTAGATGCAATTACGTACAGGGTTAATCTCTTAAAAGTGTAATAATTAAATAAAAATACTACAGTGAAACTTGGATAATTCGAATCTCAGGGGACCGTTAAAAAAATTCGAATTATCCAAAAATTCGAATTAAAAAATAAATCTACAAAAACATGGATTACCTACAAAAACATCCTGCAAATAATGATAAATATCAGTAGATCAGCAAAAAACAGTAGTTAATCATTTTTATCGCTGCAGATGTTTTTGTTCCTATTCTTGCCCGAGTATTGTCAACCTAAAAAAATGGGCCAACAAAATTCGGCCAAAAATGCCAATTAAAACATTTGCAAGCTATAAAAAAGACCGACTTTATTATTTTCCAAAGAGATCCCAAATTTTTAGCTGCTTTTTAGAATTTAGCTTCTCCGTAATGACACAAGATTCTAAGATATTCAGGAAATATAGTAGAAAAGTTCGAATTATCCAAAATATAATTCGAATTATTCACGACTTTTTACCACTACTTATATAGGAAATGCTAGGGACCAGAATAAAGATTCGAATTAAAGAAGATTTCGAATTATGGAAGTTCGAATTAAGCAGGTTCCACTGTATTAAATTTGCAAATGTATTTCTTCTTCTTAGAGCCTCCGCAAACTGCAGACTTTTTATCGGCCGATAGTTTAGTCGGGTTGGGCTGTTAGTGCGCATACCGAGCCAACTAAACAGTCGGGTTGGTGAAGGGGGCGCAGACTAGCAACAACTGTCGGCCAACTATTCTCGAACGATTTACTAAAGTTCGTATTTGACTGTTGAAGTGAGTATGTACTTGCATAATAAAAAAATTCTCCAGAAATGTGATTATTGCTCTCATACAACGGAGGAATAAAAACCAAGAAAAGATTCCGAGAGTATTGGGTGCATCCAATTGTCAGTGATAGATTATTGAGTGGAAAGTTTTACACGATGCATACTAAATTACTTGATTACCCAAAAAAGTTTTTCGTCTTTTATCGGAGTTAGGCAGGGATGTATTATGTCTCCATTACTCTTTAATGCATATTAGTGAAGCCATTTTTGAAGAAGAATTACTATCTCAAAGTGAAGAAATATTAATTAACGGAAGATCTATTAACAACATAAGATATGCAGATGACACCGTGATTATGGCATGCTCTGCTGAACAACTCCAATTACTACTAAACAAAACAAATACTTTCTGTGAAGAATATGGACTAAAAATTAATATAAAAAAGACCAAATACATGATAATAACTAAGAATAAAACAAACATACAAAGAAGCATACATTTGGGAAATGGTCCAATAGGAAGGGTTGACAATACAAATACCTAGGAACCTGGATTTCAGAGCTGGGACACGTAATGAGGGGACAGCGATATGAAAAATGCTAAGACTGATATTACAGGAAAATATAAGAGGCTGAGGAGTGTAGGAAGAAGGAGAGTGTCATGGTTGAAGAATTTAAGGGACTGGTTTAAATGCAGTTCTATAGAACTCTTTAGAGCAGCGGTAGATAGAGTAAAGATAGTGATGATGCTATCCAACCTCTGATTAGGAGACGGCACTTAAAGCAAAAGAAGGAGCCAACTTCGGTAGACCTACCGAAATTTCGATAGCCCTAAACCATATTTCTATTCTTTTCTCTACGAAAATTTAATGGGAATTTTGGCGTGGAATCGTGGAAATACCAAATTAAGCGTCGTTTAAACACAACGACAAGTCACAGCAACTAGTTGTGATGACAAGTTGAAACGCTGTTTAGACGCTGCGATTCAATGCGATACCACCTTCAACCCAACTCCAACTTTGATAAGTTGTGCGATGCACCGTTTACACACAATGATAAGTTGCAACAACTCGATTGACCTTGATAAGTTGTTTGATATATCGCTGTGTTTAAACGATCCTTTAAGCGTCGTTTAAACACAACGATAAGTCACAGCAACTAGTTGTGATGACAAGTTGAAACACTGTTTAGACGCTGCGATTCAATGCGATACCACCTTCAACCCAACTCCAACTTTGATAAGTTGTGCGATGCACCGTTTACACACAATGATAAGTTGCAACAACTCGATTGACCTTGATAAGTTGTTTGATTTATCGCTGTGTTTAAACGACCCTTTATATTGACAAAGCAAAAGACGCTAATACATTTTCTAAAGAAAGGCTATTCTCTTATCCATTACCTGCTATTCTCTTTGTTATTTCTATTTATATTGTTAACATACGTGACTTACAACAATGGAATAGATATTAGGATATTTGCATTTTTGTTTACATTACTGTAGTTCTCTACTTATACTGAAAGGATAACAAAAGGCTATAATACCTTCCTTCTTTGTCCAAACCGTCATTTACATTCCGAATCCGAAAATTATTAGAGAATTCTGCAAACTGAACTGTCGGCCGACAAAACAATCGTCCTGTGTGCGCACGGCGTAGTTAGCCAATACTGATAACAGTCGACCGACTTTTTAGTTTGAATAGCTTTGATCGCGCAGTACGTCCTGGGTATACCCAGAGGGAGAACGCCTGCGCATTACAAAATTGGGCGTTCGCGGAGTCCAAATCTTTCCCTCTGAACACCCTCCGGATTTTTAATTCGGTGTTCGCGCAGTACAGAAAAAAGATCCTGAACGTGTCCGGGATACGCTCTCGACGTTCGAGGATTTTGTTTCGGATTTTAAGTTCGCACAGGCGCACAAAATATTTGGGAAGAATTTCTTGCCATTCTGTTCTTACTCCTTCCAATTCTTAACCTAAAATATTGTTTTGTTAAACAGCTTGTAGATGTAGATTCTGGTTTTTAAAGTTTTGAAATTATGTAAATATTCTTCAAACAAATTTTAATATTTTTTATATTAAAGCTTTTTTAGTTGTTTTTGTCAATGTTTTCCATTTCGTATGTTTATAAATAAGTAGGTACCTTTTCTAGTATTATTTTCATTCGATATTCGATAATTATCTATTACGGTAGTATGTATTACAATAAATTGTACTCTGTTTTTACTTAATTTCTTCTATCTAAATGAGCTTATAAGTATCTGCATATTCTTGTGGTTTATTTTTCAGTTTAATTTATGAGTTAAATTAGTCTCTTATTGAATATAATGAAACATAAACAATACATCAAACTTATTCTGAAACTATTTCTTGTGTCTTGTTATATTTCATTATTTTTGTGGTGTAATAAACCACAACACATGCCACAACCCATTAAATTCGGCGCACATGTATTCGCTCCCAACCCCTATAAAACCACTTTTATTGTACACGAGTTGGCTCCGAAACTCATACCCGAAAGTTAAGTTATGACCGAAGGGTTAAGCGGGCCATTCATGATCTGATTTGTAGTACCTCTATCACGAATCGCAAATCATGCATAATAGGCCAGGGTAATAAGACAAAAATATACCCTGTTCGTGACACTCGAGCAGCCAGGGTACTGAAGCGTTTTTTTCGACAAGTAATACCTATAGGAACAAATTGTAACTATTTCCTGCGTAGGATCTGGCGGCCGTTTTTATTTATAAACAATTAACTGTCAAAAAATGGCATTTTCCCCTTTTTTTAAAATCAATGGAAAACAATGAAACTTATGATTTTTTTAGTACAAATATCTTTGAGATTATGGAAAAAGCTTTAAAATGACATATTACAAAGTTTGATATATCATTTATTGTTAATATAATTGCGAAAAAAGGTCGGAATTGCAAAAAAAATTATTTTTGCAATAACTGCTGTAAAAATTAGTGTATAGGTTTGAAATTTTTGTCAAATGAGGGTTCTTTGGTGCTTAATATGTGATAAAAATTTCAAAGCGATTCATTCAATTGTTTAAATTTTATTCGAATTGTTTATCTCAGTGAGCATTTTTTTTGCACTAACATAAGTCAGAAAAAAATGACGTAAAAACCATTCCACAGGTGTCAAATGGAAGAGCATGAACTATATTTTCAACTTGGTTTAAAAAAAGCGAATAAAAAATGCATTTATTAGTAATAAATAATTGTGCAAAAGTATCGTAAATCTTTCCTTATAAACTTTTTGAATAACTTTTTCCAAAAAAATTAACTTTTTTACCCTGTTTTAAGTGCACAACTACCAAGTAATGTTATTTATATCATAATTGATAAAAAATTGTAATAAATATATATAATTTCTTATATAACAAAATAAAAAGTTTATAAGGAAAGATTTACGATACTTTTGCATAATTATTTATTACTAATAAATGCATTTTTTATTCACTTTTTTTAAACCAAGTTGAAAATATAGCTCATGCTCTTTCATTTGACATCTGTGGAATGGTTCTAACGTCATTTTTTTCTGACTTTGTTATTGTAAAAAAAATGCTCTCTGGGATAAACAATTTGAATAAAATTTAAACAATTGAATGAATCGCTTTGAAATTTTTATCACATATTAAGCACCAAAGAACCCTTATATGACAAAAATTTCAAAGCTGTACACTAATTTTTACAATAGATATTGCGAAAATATTTTTTTTTGCAATTACGATCTTTTTTCGCAATTATATTAACAATAAATGAGTGTATCAAACTTTGTAATACGTCATTTTAAAGCTTTTTCCATAATCTCAAAGATATTTGTTTTAAAAAAACTATACGTTTCACTGTTTTCCATTGATTTGAAAAAAAAAGGGAAAATGCCATTTTTTGACACTTAATTGTTTATAAATAAAAATGGCCGCCATATCCTACGCAGGAAATAGTTACAATTTGCTCTTATAGGTATTACCTGTTGAAAAAACGCTTCAGTACCCTGGCTGCTCGAGTGTCATGGAAAAAACCTTATTACCCTGGACTATAATGTGTAGCGAGCTTTAGATAGTCAGGATTAAATAATTCTACTTTTAGCAACATTACGAAGCATTTAATTGCTGTGGATTCCTGTTCATTGGCGAATATTACGCAGCCATGACATCTTTTTTATTTAGAAAGATAATCATAATATACATATTCTAAATATCCTAAATATTATAGTACTCTCGCCACTATCTTGTTTTCGTGGATTGTTTTGTTACCAGCCATTTCATTATTCTTCCTTGAAGGTGCTGCGCTGTCCTTAATGGTGAGAGTGGTGTCTTCTTTTTCCTGGACTTCCATATCTTCCTCAGATACATCCTCATAGGCAGTTCATGAAGAGTTTCCACAGTTGGTATTTGCTGGGAGGTGCTTGGAATCGATTCCTCTTTTCCCTTTCAGATTAGAGTCCATATAAGGTAATTTTCCCAAACCCAAGTACACACCATTTGCATTAATTTCTTGTTTGGTAGCTGGTGAACTGTTATCGGCCGGTTGTGGTACTTCACAGTATCAGTTTTGGTTGTAAGTATAATCCAGTGAACTATTCCCATCCAAGGAGCATTTCTGATACTACTGCATCCCCTATCAAAGTCTGCTAGTTTGCATTGAAACTAGTCACAGAGAACGACTCGGGTAATATAGCTTCCCTCCTTCGTTTTGCTTTATTATGTAGTGGTTGCTTCTTTGTGGTTGTTTCCTACCTTTTTCTCCTTTGGAGTGATACTTCCTCCATGATTATTTACTGGCTTCATCTGGAGCCATTAGCGATCATAAAAGTTTCCTAGTTTCCTAGTTCTGGATGGGGAGATGCATTCTGTTTTTTATCACAGGGTATTTTCTGTGGAGATTTAGACGACATGCGACAGGGAGTTTCACAATTTCTCATGTTTAGGTACTTCACTTTTGCACCTTTTATTTTTGTCGCTCCTATTTTGTGTTGCACTATAATTTACTTGACTATTTTTACTTAAACCTTTTTTATATATCTATATCTATAATGTCATAATTAATTTCTACTTTATTGTATAGTTAACTATTTACAGAAATTACTTAACAAAGACCGCATATACAGTATGGTGCAAATAAAAGGAATAACTTCCAAATGATTTTTGCCAAAAATCATTTTTCTTTCCCGGCTTACGAAATAGCGAATTTATTCCTTTCATTTGCACCATATTATTATACAGGGTGAGTCATGAGGAACTGTACATACTCCTACCTCGTATAGAGGCCCCTATGGGGAATAACAAATGACCATTAAAAAGTGTCTGCTCCCATTGTTTAATAATATACAGGGCGAGTTTCGCATTTTGACAGAAATTTTTATTCGTCATAATTTTTGAACGGTCAGATTGATGTGTCTCTTATTTTGGTCAATCGTTACACTATTGCCACCTAATCAACTGATTTATTCAAACTAGAAAAAAATCAGGTCCGGCTTTAAAAAAATTAGTTCGTTTGGTCTTAGAAAAAATTTCACCCTGTATAAGCTTTTTGGAAACTCTAATATGAATTTTACAAATTAGACAAATAGGCAATTAAAATAACATATTTATTTTTTTCCGCACACGATTGCTTAATTTTTTATAAAAAAATCAAATTTGACTATGAATAATTAAAAGTTTGGTAAAGTGAACCATAGATTAAAATAAAAATAACTTTTATTACAAAAATGAATTTTTTTTTGAACAAATATTTAATTTATGTTATCACCCAATCAACTGATTTATTCAAACTAGAAAAAAATCAGGCCCGGATTTAAAAAATTAGTTTGTTTGGGTCTTAGGAAAAATTTCACCTTGTATACGTTTTTTTAAAACTCTAATATGAATTTTACAAATAAGACAAATAGGCAATTAAAATGGCTTATTTATTTTTTCCCCACACGATTACTTATTTTTTTATTAAAAAATCAAATTTGACTATGCATAAAAAGTTTGGCAAAGTTTTTGCATAGATTTAAAAAAATTAACTTTTTTTACAAAAATTAATTTACAAAAACAACGTTTTTCTTAGATTTAAAAGTTTTACCATTTTTTTTTTCTATAACCCGTCTACATCTAAATCTTCCCATAACACTTGTTTTGGACTCTATAGTTTAACATATACGTGATCAAATTGATAAATTTTAAATTTTTCCACCTAATTTTTGCGATTTACAAGTTTGCAACTTTTACAAGAAGAAGACTGAAAGTCTAAAACAATTTTCATAGTCTTCACAATGGTAAGAGGTATGTGCTGTAAAAATTTCAGAAAAAAAAATATTAAAATGGAACAGAGTTGTAGCGAGTTAAACCGTGAGTTCATTTTTTTTTCATTTTTAGGTTAAAATTCCGATTTTGACAAATTTGATTTTTTAATAAAAAATTAAGTACTCGTGTGGGGAAAAAAATATGACATTTTAATTGCCTATTTGTCTTATTTGTAAAATTCATATTAGAGTTTTCAAAAAGCGTATACAGGGTGAAATTTTTTCTAAGACCAAAACGAACTAATTTTTTAAATCCGGACCTGATTTTCTCTAGTTTGAATAAATCAGTTGATTGGATGGTAACATAAATTACTTATTTGTGCAAAAAAAAATAATTTTTGTAATAAAAGTTATTTTTTTTTAAATACATGGTTCACTTTACCAAACTTTTAATTCATAGTGAAATTTGATTTTTTTATAAAAAATTAAGTAATCGTGTGCGGAAAAAAATAAATATGCCATTTTAATTGCCTATTTGTCTAATTTGTAAAATTCATATTAGAGTTTTCAAAAAGCTTATACAGGGTGAAATTTTTTCTAAGATCCAAACGAACTAATTTTTTTAAAGCCGGACCTGATTTTTTCTAGTTTGAATAAATTAGTTGATTAGGTGGTAATAGTGTAACGATTGGCCAAAATAAGAGACACATCGATCTGACCGTTCAAAAATTATGACGAATACAAATTTCTGTCAAAATGCGAAACTCGCCCTGTATATTATTAAACAATGGGAGCAGACACTTTTTAATGTTCATTTCTTATTCCCCATAGGAGCCTCTATACGAGGTAGGAGTATGTACAGTTCCTCATGACTCACCCTGTATAGGTATAGAAAATATGATTATGGCAAAACCTTGCTGAAGTGGTAAGTATTAATAGAAGTTAAAAAATGTATCTTAAAAAAATGCGTTCTTTACAACTTGCAGCATTTATAAAATTAAAAATTCATTTTGTGAAGAAAAATCTCATCTAAAATTCCGCAGTTAGGTCAGTGACACTGGCAACAACTGACGAAAGGTCGTACGTCTTTAATTAAATAATAAATATGCATAAACCATTAAAATACCCAACTATTTGCTAGAAAATAGTTCCTGAAGATCTCTAGGAATATAATATTTTCGCTAATTAGAATAATTGCAAAATACGTTTTTATTGCAATATTTTCCATTACGTGTACATGTTATAGTAAGTAATGGTTATAGTAAGTGATAGAAGCAAGTATATTATGTAAAAAAGATGTTTTTTAAAAGCAAAAAAAAAAAGAAATAAATACGTGCATCAACGGCATTCCTCTTTGCTTTCTTTCTCTTCCAAATTATCTGGTTTGTTAACGTACCTGCACTTTAATAATATTATTATTTAGCAGCTACTTGTTTAATCGTAGACAGACAGTAAAAATTGCTAATTTTATTTCCAAAACAATTCTTGTTCCTTCAGGAGTTCCTCAAGGCTCACATCTTGGGCCTATTCTGTTTCACACTTTTATAAATGATATTCACGAATGTTTTTCGTCTTCCCTTTTTTTGCTGTTTGCTGATGACTTAAAGTTGAGCTGTCTGATTAAATCTCCCAATGACTGATAAACTTCAATATGAGCTAATAACTTGTTGGATTGGTGTACAAGAAATGGGATGAGTCTGAATCCATCTAAATGTAAAGCTATTACGTTTTCTCGGTTTAGATCCCAATAAAATTTGAACACAAGATTGGCCAGCATTGCCTGTACCTTTATCAAGGTACATTGATAATGCACCTTTAATCAAGGATCTAGGTGTCACTTTGGATGCAACTCTACAACTTTCCGATCACTTAAATAACGTAGGCAACAAGGCAACTTTCGGTGCTTGGCTTTATCAGAAGAAACACACAGGGTTTTACTGGGATTACTGGCTTAAAAACTCTTTATTGCTCTCTTGTCCGTCCCCATCTTGAGTATGCGTCCTGTGTATGGTCACCTTTTTATGGTGTGCATATTGAGACTTTGTGTCATGTTGAACATAAATTTCTGAAACAAATTGCTTTCAAATTAAACATTTTGGACAACTACAATGATGCAGATTTACGTGCTATATTAAATATATACTACTTTTTACAATATTCTGCATCGTAGAGCTGTTGCTTCTTTGCTCAATAAAATTAATATACATGTCCTATCTAGAGCTACTTCGGACCATACTTCAAGGTAAAGGGCATGGGAAAAGAGGTCCAGGACGAAGAAGAATATCCTGGCTGCATAACCTGCGAAAATGGTTTAACTTAACCACTACCGGACTTTTCAGGGCAGCAGTCAACAACGTCAGAATAGCCATGTTAGTGTCCAACATCCGTAACGGATAGGCACCATAAGAAGAAGATCTAGAGCTACCAGATCTACAGCTAGTTTTCATTACCCTGTACATCGCACTAACTATGGATTTAACAACTTCATATCAAGAACTGCCAGACTAGCCAATCAATATGATAACATACTTAGATTTATTTGCAACCTTCGACTCATTCCTGCGTCAGTTTTTGTGTATTGTACCCTCGGAGATCGGTGGAAAAAATTTACACTCAAAATAACAAAATTCATTTTGGCAACACTGTGTGAATGTTGATAGTAACATATCCCTTTTAAGATAAACAGAACTGTAACTTAGTCCAGACAAATTAATATATTTTTGTGCCAACAAAAATGAGATTTTTCAACCAAATAATGTTTCAAATATGATGTGCAAAATAATTTTGAATTGGTTTCTGCTAATGAGCTTGCTTTTTTGTCATTAAAGTAGAAAAAACTTTTAATTTTATTCTTTATAATCATTATCGTCCAGTTCTCGTCTTATTATTTTCACTGTACTAATATCCGTCGACTAATTTACAATGATTAATGCGATGTTAAAACATTTTATCGTTAGCAGCTTCTGGAGTGTCTGAGACATATCTAATTTCATTGATAAAATGCGCAGTTCCACCGATTTCTATTTGAACCATACTCTTGGCTTGAGTAATTAAGTACTATGTTTTTTTTATTAAGCAATTCAACATCTCAGTGATTTTATAGTCAGATAACTTTTTGTATTGTAATCAAAGATATATGTAGATACCGTTAAAAAAAAATCTGCAATCAAACTAAGAGAGTCATTAATATTCAGCTCAGCGGGGTGCTATTCTTCAAGGTGTGAAATGCCATCAACAAGGGATCTACCTGTTTTATGGAATGATCCCTTGTTTATTTAAGTACACATTTCCATCAATAGTACCTCGCTCAGCTGAATATTAATGACTCTCTTAGTTTGCTTGCAGAACTATATGATTAACATTAATTGTTACTGGACTGGACCGTTGATAAATAAAATAAATAAAATTAAAAATAGCATGTTCATCATTTTCTCCACAACCCAGATTGGTTCTTGGTCTGTTCAATTCATCCTCCCCATTCATCATTTTCTCCACAACCCAGATTGGTTCTTGGTCTGTTCAATTCATCCTCCCCATTCACTGATATTTCTATCTTCCGTGCTTCCAGTTTCTAGTTTCGAATTCTCTCAATTCGTTGTGTACTTGGTTCATATTTCGTATTTTTGCGATTCCTCGGGTCGCTTTCCCATCATTTCTTGTTGAGTTATGATTATTGCTGGTTCAGAGGATTCATGCGCTTCACGTCCAGCCAATATATTATCCACATCAGTCTACCAAGATTTATCAGCTTTACCACATTAGAATCTCCGTAGGCTTGATACAATTCGAAATTATATCGTCTCCTCTAAGTGTCATTTTCGCATACACAACCGTATGTATGTATGTATATCGAAGTAATTTTTTTCCTAATATTCGTCAGATTTTTTCACTACCCAGGTTTATGGATTTATGGAATTTACTTACGGAGTTAATGGATTTCACTGAATAGTTTACATCTTCATTTTTACATTTATTTTGATTTATTTATTTACCTTTTATTTTGATTTATTTATTTACCTTTTATTTTGATTTTTAAATTTTAATCAACCTATTCTGGGTCCGCCACTGGTAATTAACGTCACTTTGACGTAAAATCAACGTTTAAACGAGGCAAAAATTAAAAAAATCGGCTACTAAAATAGGTATGTTATGGTGTAAACTATTCAATGGCCGCAGTTGTATCTCTAGGAATAATTAAAACGATCGAAAATATCTACCAGAACAACACAATAAAAGTAAAAGTAGAAGATGAACTTACCTGATTGAAGCTGGCAATAGGATAAGACGGAGATTCTCTGAGTCCTTTATTGTTCAACCTGATCGTGGATGAAATAATAGAAAAAGTAAGGACTAAAAAAGGATACCAAATGGGAGAAAATAATCTGCTATGTAGGCGATGCAATACTAATATCTCACAGTGAAGATGATCTACCTACAACGTATGCTGCACCAATTTAATATAACCGCCAGAAAATTTAACATGTTACTTTCCCCAAAAAAGTAAAAATGCATGGTTATAACAGCAAATCCAATAAGATGTAAATTAAAGTTGGAGGAACAGATAATAAAACAAGTGATGGAGTTTACATCTAGGCATCACACTATCTAGCTACGGAAAGCTGGAAACAGAAGTGGAAGATCAAGTGAATAGAGCAAACATAGCCGCAGGTTGTCTGAATGAAACAATATCGAGTAAGAAAAATCTCGGAAAAGAAATGAAAGGCAGGATTAAAAAAAAACAGTCATCAGACGAATAATGACATACGAGGCAGAGATACCAGCTGACACAGAGAGGACAAAAAGAATACTAGAAACAGCAGCAATGAAAACCCTTTGAAAAGTCGATTGTAAGACACTATGGGACAGAGCTAGAAGTACAGATATACGACGGAGATGAAAGGTGGGGAACATTAATAACCGGGTAAGAAATAGAAGAGTAGAATGGAATAACCACATAAGCCGAAATGACAACAAATAGAGTAGTAAGGACGGCGAGATACGGTTTCCCGATGGAAGACGATCGGTGGAAAGATCACGAGATCGATGGAACGACAACTTACTAAAGACACATTGAAGAAAAAACAGACAGTCATGTCTATATGTTACGGTAAGTATGATTAATTGGAAAATATTAATAATTACCGGTTACTATTAATACAAACGAAATAACTACGTAAAAGTAATAAATATGGCAGAATTAATCACATCGACCGGTAATTATTAATAAATCCTGGATTAGAACGGTAAATGTGATAAATTTCAATACTGTTAAGTGCGTAGAAGCTTGCGGAGTGTAGGGAGGTTTATTAGTCACTGCGACATACCAGAGCTAAATATGGCGCATAGTGCATACTACAGTGTTAGTCAATCTGTAGTCGGAAGCGACCACTGTGTAATACACTATTTAATATTTTAAATACATAAGGCTAAAGTAGTATTAAAAACATCTTTACCTCCTGGTACTTTATCCGAAATCAGAAGAAGATTTAGAAGCGATAATAGCAGATCATTCTGATGACGCTGATGATGAAGCAAAGCATCGTGGTGATATGGAACTCAACAGTACAACCGAGGATTCACAGTTAGCGAATATTGAAGATACAGGTAACACTAACAGCCCAATCGAACATAATACGTGTGCAATAATTGCTGTCAACGAGGAAGGTAATGCCAGACTGAAACAGTCTCAAATTCACCGTCTAAATATTACCAAGTCCGACCCTGTCGTGATGTGTAAAAGTGAGACGCAGTTTGCACACGAAATATTTTTCAATAAGTCTCACGCTAAGTGAAGACTTACAATTTTCGTCGACATTCAAGTAGGTACCTAGAAAATAACACGTGCTGTTGTTGTCGGCTAGAGTATAAAGAGCTTTTATAGCTTTTTCAGATAGAAGTCTGTATATTGTTTGTATTGGAACAGGAAATGTCGACATAAATAAGTCGATGGTATTGATAAAACCCTCAAGTATTGAGTTCTCAAAACTAACTGTGAGGTTACGAGTCAGCATATTTCGTGAAAACTCATAGATTTGTTATTGCAAGGATATCGTTTTTGTATTGGTCGAAAGGAAGAATCATGGCATTTGTGGGATGTCCTGATCATGATTTTCTCGCTACCTGATTGGTAGAGAAATGTTTTGAATGATCATTATTGGACAAAGTACGTAATGGCTGTCAGAATGGGAGGTGAATTCAGGCGAGAGAAAGAAATTTTGTCCGAAATTAGGACAAGAGGAAACAATTAAGTTTCAGAGGACATGCAGTAAAAACGTCCAATTTTTTTGGTATGTGCCGAGTTAGGCTCAGAATGGAATCTTGAGGATTCTGTAGTGAAATTCGCAAGTGCGATGTGTTGTCGTAAATACCATATCGGTATATTCTTTGTGTTGTGTCCGGTATAATAATGGAATAGTGTTCCTAGTACGGCGTTTAGTATGGCCTTTTGCCAAAATAACTTAATTCAATCTTCACGGAACGTAGTTCCCGTTTAGTATGCCTTTTGCAAAAATAACTTGTCTAAAAAAAGTTTGTTTTACCATCCAGTCAGTGAAATGTATCACTAATAATCAAAATACGCAGTTACTTTTTTTCATAAAACAAGACTATGGAATTTTTATCTTTCATATAATAAATACCAGTTGTGTAATGGTACTTTAAATCTAAAATTGTAAAGTGAAAGTGAGTTCGCCGCATCGCCCAGAGCTCTAACGAGCTACCCAGATCCAGCAGTACAACAACAACAGATCGTCACCAGGTATTTGTAATAAACTGTATAATTCCCTTTTTCTCGAACTTTTAAAAGAAACGCGAAAGACTTAATTTTTTTATTTCTTACCAGATCAGTTTTATTTTTCTGAACATTTTTTTACATGAATAAACGATAATTATGTTTTAAACTTATATGTCTTCTTATTCTCTTTGCACAAACCATCTCTGATCCTTATTGTAAGAGGACAAGCAGACTACCTTAGACACCAATGGTAAGTGCCGATTGCTATTCAAAGGGATACCATTTTGAGTAATTTTTTTTTGTAATTCTTATATAGACATATGGCAATAAATTTTGATCTATTGATGGCGCCCAAAAATTATTAACTTCTTTTCTTTATATTAAATATTATTGCAAGAACTCACTCCCTAAATTCTCTGAGACTGTAGCTACCGGGGTATTAAAAAAAATTATGTAGCACGAATTTTGTCAAGCCTATGATTTAACAATAATGTCTAAGTATATCTTTATGTTTATTTAATTTGTCGTGCTTCAAGACGGCAGTGCAATTTTGACAAAACTTCAAAAGAAAATTCAGGAAACCCAAGAACTTGCTAAACAGTCACTTATAAAAGAATCTGATAAAATGTTAAAGCATTCTAATGATAAATTCCCTGTTGAAAAAGTAGGTCAAAGCGTTATGCGAATTCCAGAATTTGAGAGAGCTAAGGTCGATAGCCGAAACATTATTGCCATTATTATTTCTGTTATAGATGAAAAGCTATACAAGCTAGGCAATAAGCATGGCATTTTAAACCAACTTCATGCAAGAAACGAATTTTCCACCTGCAAGGAAACACTATTTCAGTCAATGAAGCGCCTGATACTGACATAAGTCTCAGTGAATGCGTTCGTAAAGATTCGAATTAGGCAGTTAAGGATTCCTCCATTGCAATTATTGTAGTGGCCAATGCAATTAAAAACGCTGTAAACGCAAAAAATTAAGCGTTCTTTGTAATTCTAAGTGTCAGCAGAGCCTATGTTTTCACTTATAAGGTGTCAAGTTGAGTTTTTTATTGATAAATTCTGTTTAACTTTATTATCAAATTTCATAAATAAACAATAGTGAAGCCCAAAATTCGTTTTTATTACATTAACCAGAATTGTTAGGAAAGTATTAATAATAACCGGTAAATCTAATTATAAAGGCATTATTAATCACATTGACCAGCTGCTAGGGTTACTATTAATATTTACCGGTAATTATTAATACAGACCGGATTTATCACATAAACCGTAACATATACACATAGAAGAAGAAGAATTTATATTTTTCAATTTATAATAAATCTTAATCTTTGTGGAAATTCATCATCATCATCATTCTCTTTGCCTTATCCCTATGCGGGGTCGGCTTCCCTAATTGCATTTCTCCACACAATTCTATCTTGGGTCATATCAATGTTAATCCCCTTTACCAACATGTCCTGCCTTATTGTCTCCCCCCAGGTCTTCTCTGGTCTTCCTCTCCTACTCCTTCCAGGAATCTGCTCTTCAGCTATTCTTCGTATTGGGTGATTAACGTCTCGACGTTGAACATGACCAAACCATCTTAATTTATGCTCTCTCATTTTGGCATCAATTGGTGCCACACCTAGACTTCCCCTAATATACTCATTTCTAATTTTATCCTTCTTTGTCACTCCACTCATCCATCTAAGCATTCTCATTTCCGCCACATGCATTCGTTGTTCCTCTTTGTGGAAATTCATATACATACATATTAAATAAGTGTCTTTTCAATCTCAAGGATTTCGTACATTTCGTTGATTTTTTTATTAGGATTACGGTCCTGATCGTCTTAAAAATTCATCTATATTCTATATATAGCTTGTAAGAACTAAAGTATGGAACTTTAAGAAGTCGTTATTCATATTCATGTGTTTTTGGCAGTTACGTTTAAGCACCTTCAGTTCAGTTGATTATGAAATGTGGCCGTAGCAGAGCAGCAGGTTCGGAGTACCCATTAAAACGTAAAGTAGTCTAAGTAGTTATTGGCAAAGTTTATTTCTTTTGTTCTTTCTGCTAACATGAGAGCTCGTTATGTTGTTTTAAAAATGTTGTATATACGTGACTTTTACGGTAATTAAAGAAACGTCAACATTGAACCTGTTATATATTTTACTATACGATAGTATCAAAAATAAAAAAATAAAAAAAATAATGCCAACAATTTTTGTTTGGTTAAAATTTTTTCTAGATACATAATAATTACTTTATGTCAATATATATCAGAACCACGTCCTGATTATATTGGATAATATAGCATGTAACCAAACTTCAGAATATATCTACTCTCTGGACGAAATATTTATTTATGAAACCATCTATAATATAGTCCAGTTATCCATCTTATCCACTAACTGAACTTATTCTCACAGGAGAAGTGAGCATGGCCAGAATCCAAAACGAAGTCAGTTCATGTTGACGGATTTGCAAATGACATCGACATCATATGGACCAAGAGCCTAGCAACGTCGGGAAAACAGTGATTTTAAGACACTTGGTTTTTTAATATATTATTCCCTATGCTGCCTTGAACACATTACCGGCCATCTGGCTACTGAGACAGGTTGCGTTCCTTACTGCGCAGCGCACCTGTACAGGTAAATATATCGAATTTAAAATTATTTTAAGACGAAAAATTTTTTTGCCATTACTTTTTAAATATTATTAGAAATATGAATTATAATTGCCAGGCATTATAATTATAATAAGCAAATATAATTTCTGTGGTTACTAAATATGCGCCAGACGCTATTTTTTTAATAATAATTGAAAAATTTAAATCATTTTAGTATGTCTGAAATTTTAATATTATATTATTTACACATAAATAAATGCAAAATTAATTTGCCAGGCATTAATTCGGTTGCATTCAACAGCCAGATGGATTTAAAATCATAAAAATAATAAAATCCACGAGGAAAATAAACTTCCTGTAGCTGGCTGTATACCATAAATCACAAAAATACCAAGTTTCTTGTAAAAGGTATATATTAAAATACCCTAAATAAGGGTCAAAATACAAAACGTTTTCGGATTAAGGAATCCATCATCAGTGTTTAAAAGCCAAAATTTGCATGCCTGAGCTACCAAAATGTATAGGGTAAAAACCCTTTAAATGTAAATAATAAAGATGTTTTACATATTTATATAAAATTCATCGGATGTAATAGATAAACCTGGATGTTACCCAGGGCAACACAGGACTCTCCCCACGTGGTTGGAACTATTTTTTTTTTTTTTTTTTTTAAATAATGTGTATTTTCAGCAAAACGATCGCTGGTTGGGTTAAGAAACTAGACAAACAAAAGATACGACAATTTCCGGGGTGAATGTGAACCGCACATGTATTAAGATGGGTCAGTGGTCAGTCACAAATCACAGTTTGTTAACGATTCTTGTCGAGTTTCTATTTAGTGAAAAGTAATTGTGATACAATATAATGGCAAATAAAATACAACGCCTGTACGATACCTGTATTTTTCTTTGTGTTAGTTCTTAACACAGCCAGCGTACGTTTTGCTGAAAATATATATTTTTATATCATTCTAACGATTTTAAATCCATCTGGCTGATGACTACAACCGAGCTAATGTCTGGCAAATTAATTTTGCATTTATTTATGCGTTAATAATATAATATTAAAATTACAGACATACTAAAATGATTTAAACTTTTCTATTATTATTTATAATAAATAGCGTCTGGCGCGCATTTAGCAACCACAGAGAAATGTCTGGCAATTATATTTCATGTTTCTAATAATGTTTAAAAAGTAATGACAAAAAAATTTTTCGTCTTAAACTAATTTCAAATATATTTACCTGTATCTTTTGTTTGTCTTATTTCTTAACACAGTCAGCGTACCTTTTGCTGAAAATATATATCATTTTAAACGAATTTAAATCCATCTGGCTGATGACTGCAACCGAGTTAATGTCTGGCAAATTAATTTTGCATTTATTTATGCGTTAATAATATAATATTAAAATTACAGACATACTAAAATGATTTAAACTTTTCTATTATTATTTATAATAAATAGCGTCTGGCGCGCATTTAGCAACCACAGAAATGTCTGGCAATTATATTTCATGTTTCTAATAATGTTTAAAAAGTAATGACAAAAAAATTTTTCGTCTTAAACTAATTTCAAATATATTTACCTGTATCTTTTGTTTGTCTTATTTCTTAACACAGTCAGCGTACCTTTTGCTGAAAATATATATCATTTTAAACGAATTTAAATCCATCTGGCTGATGACTGCAACCGAGTTAATGTCTGGCAAATTAATTTTGCATTTATTTATGTGTTAATAATATCATATTAAAATTACAGACATACTAAAATGATTTAAACTGTTCTATTATTATTTATAATAAATAGCGTCTGGCTCGCATTTAGCAACCACAGAAATGTCTGGCAATTATAATTCATGTTTCTGATAATGTTTAAAAAGTAATGGCAAAAAAAATTTTCGTCTTAAAATAGTTTTAAATTCGATATATTTACTTGTACAGGTGTGCTGCGCGGTAATGAACGCAACCTGTTTCAGTAGCCAGATGGCTGGGAAAATGTTCGAGGATTCATAGGGAATAATATATTAAAGAACTAGCTGTCTTAAAATACTTTCTCGAAAACGTTGATGGCCATTTAAACTATAGCGTCTAGCACGTATTTAGCAACCACAGAAATGTCTGGCAATTATAATTCTTATTACTAAGAATGTTTTACAAGTAATGGCAAAAAAAATTTTCGTCTTAAAATAATTTTAAATTCGATATATTTACCTGTACAGGTGCGCTGCGCAATAATGAACGCAACCTGTCTCAGTAGCCAGATGGCCGGTAAGGTGTTCTAGGATGCATAGGGAATAATATATTAAAGAATCAGGTGTCTTAAAATAGTTTTTTGAAAACGTTGCTAGCTCTTAGACCAATAGCGCTAAGTACACAGTCTGATCGATGCATTTTGGTCATTAAGAGCTTCTGCACAGAGAATTGGACTAAATATAAATGCCTAAAAGCGTTGCTAAGAGACAAATATATGTATTGTACTAGGTCAAGCAACCAGACACCTAGAAGAATTGTAACGGTCCGAAAGTCATTTCAATTTTATTTAACATCTATTCTGAAGACTTTGAGCTACCGAGGTACATCAGAAAGTTAAGTAGCACCACGTATATTTTTATGTTTTGTTTAATTTGGCATTTAACGTGTCGAGCTCTTCTTCTTTCTAATCCTATAATGGGGCTACAAATTTGGCTTCCATTCGTCGGGTCGTTACAGAATAATACTTGACTATTTCGAACTGAAAGGTGTGAACACCTTCACATATCTAGGCTCGTTGTTGGCTAAAGATACAACGTCAGCGAAGAAATTAAAAGAAGAATAGTGCTTGCTAATAAGTGTTATTATCTCTTGAGAAGACAGATGGAACTGATAACATATTGCTAACATACACTAAGCATCAAAATTAACGCACCACCTTAAAAATGGGACATTTTTGATGTCTCGTATTTCTTAAACCTGTTGCCTGATTTAAGTGATTTTTTTAGTATGTTATAACTTTATCCTTTAAGAATATCGATATGTTATAATATTATTGTTAAAGAGGTAAGTGTCATTGTATACCGGGTGTAACAATGATAGTATGTTTTATCCTCAAAGTTTGGAACACCCTGTGGAATATTCTAGCGCAGTGGTTCCCAACCTTTTATGTCTGGCGACCCACCTTATTCTAGCGTATATAAAATATTGAAATTAAAACTCAACTGTAGCCTTAGGCTTTCTTAATATTTTGCTCTTTGACTCATTCGCTTATGTTGGATAATAAAAAAGTTAGGTACTTTAACAACTAACAATTCATCAATACAGGGTGTTTCTAAATAAGTGCGACAAACTTTAAGGTGCAATTCTGCATGAAAATTTTAATAACCGTTTGCTTTATAGACATGTCCGCAAATGCTTTGTTTCCGAGATACGGGATGTTGAATTTTTTCTTATAAACTGACGATTTATTTATTGCTCTAAAACTGTTTAAGATATGCAAACCAAATTTGGTAGGTTTTAAGAGGTAGTTATTGCGCATTTTTTGACATACAATTAAGAATTTTATATTCACCATTGGCGTGCATACGGGTATAAACATTTTATATACATCCCGTATGCACGCCAATGGTGAATATAAAATTCTTAGTTGTATGTCAAAAAATGCGCAATAACTACCTCTTAAAACCTACCAAATTTCATTTCGTAGGTTTTTTTTAACTGGTTTTAGAGCAATAAATAAATCGTCAGTTTGTAAGAAAAATTCAACATCCCGTATCTCGGAAACGAAGCATTTGCGTACATATGTTTATAAAGCAAACGGTCATTATTTTTTCATGCAAAATTACCCCTCAACGTTTGTCTCACTTATTTAGAAACACCCTGTATTAATGAATAACATGACTAGTTGTTAAAGTACCTAAATTTTTTCTTATCCTACATAAGCGAATAAATCAAAAAGCAAAATGTTAAGAAAGCCTAAGACTACAGTTGAGTATTAATTTCAATATTTTATATACCCGCTAGAATATTCCACAGGGTGTTCCAAACTTTTAGGAATAAACACAGTATGATTGTTACACCCGGTATACAATGATACTTATTTACTTGTGTAGCAATAATATTATTACATCGATATTCTTGAAGAATAAAGCTATAACATACTAAAAAAAGTCACTCAAATCGGACAACAGGTTTAGGAAATACGAGACATCAAAAATGTCCCATTTTTAAGGTGGTGCGTTAATTTTGATGCTTAGTGTATGTAGCAGAAATGTGATCCCTACACAGAAGGACCAAGAACTGCTTAAACGTTTTGAGCGCAAAATCTCAAGAAGAATATATTGAGGAATAAAAGAGCAAGGTTGCAAACTTTGAGTTGTGTAGAAATTTGGGGGAACCTGACATTGTAAAATTCATTGGGGTAGCATGCCTTAGAAGGATGGGGCCTGTAATCAGACGAGAGAAAAAAGTACAACAGTCACAAAAGTTTTTTACAGAAGAGGGCTCATGGAACGAGCCAGAGGAATCGCAAGGCCTAGGGATCAAGGCAAACCTAGAGGACTAGCTAAAATCTTTTGGAATTAGAGCATGGAGACGAGTTGCCAGGGGCATGGTACAACGAGCCAGAGGCACACCGAGACCTAGGTATCAAGACAACATTATGAGCTAATCAGCTTTTCTTTTTTTTAGATAATTTTTTTTCTAATTACGTCTTGAAATATATACTTTTTGTTGGTTAGCAAGAAGTCTATCTCATTTTTTTATATGGGTTATTGGGACTGATCCAAGTTGATTTCTAAAGTTTTTCTTATGAAACATAATATTCTTTATATACAGCCCCTCGTTTTGCTGCGTACAACATCGTATCTGGGACACATACATACTTCGAAACAATACTCTCTGCTACACGTCATCATGCAAGGAAGAGTAGAGGGAGAAAAAAGGCTTGGGAAGAATGAAAAATCTTGGCTGAGGAATATCAGAGATTGGACTAACCTCAGTGTTGAATAGATATTTCACGTTGCAAAAGATAGAGAAGCGTTTAAAGAAGTGATCGCCAACTTTCGTTAGAAGACGTCATAAGAATAAGACAGTCCCTTGTTTGCTGCGAAGTTTGCTGGCGTACCATCTTTTTCATTTCTAGTACCCCATCCATACTTTCCCATATAGGTATACGTGTATTCATCGCCTGCTTTTGACCTATTTTTGGGTTGAGGTCACCTATTATTATGATTTATGATATTAGTTTATTTTTAGTTTTTAGTTTAATGTTATCTCCAGGGGTTTTGATAAAGTTTCTTTGTTTAGTATGACGCACGGTTTACATATTATCAGGAAACCCAAAATGATGGTCGTTTCAAAAAAACAGACAACAATTGTGGACAAATAGTTTTTAATATACTCCATCTAATTTACTTACCGTTGCACGTCATCCGCGTCATAGCCCGTGACGTCACATTTTACCAACACGAAATATTTAGGCGGTAGATGTGTTCTTTTTTAGAATCATTTTGCCGACTACACTGGAATTAGAGCCACTAGACATATTTTATTACGTACGCGTAGAAATAATATTTACGGATTTCTATTAATGTTAACTTAAAGAAATACACAATAATATGTTTCATTTAATTGTATAAATGGATTATAAAACGTTTTAATGAAGCACATTTGTTTGGAACACACTAACTGTAATCGAACGAAGGTGATATTTTGGCATAAAGTGCTAACATTTATTTGACAGTTGCGGTGATGACACTTCATATTTGTTTTTATTCTTTACTATATATTTTGTTTTATATTTACTGTTTTTATTATGTACTTTAACGTAAGATTATAACTTAATTCTTGTTTTCTATTTCTAAAGTTTTTATTTATTTACATTGAATATTAATTTGTAGTATCCCGAACAAAGTACGTGCCTCCTAGTGGCGGGATACGGGCAACAATACATTGGCTTATAGGGCAGTCCTTACAGTAGAGATCCTGGCCTATACAGAAAAATGCAGGCGGGTGTGGGGTAATACTGCACTTTGGTTGCATTGGTGGTGTATTGGCTAAACGTGCAGGGCAGGGTATGGTGCTGATAGTAAAGGCATTCAGGCATCAAATATCCAAACAAAATCTTTTCAGGCCATAATAATGAAAAGACCTTCTCCAATGATATAAAAAAAAACTTATACTGAAATGATGGCATCTTCTGAGGTAAAATGTGCCGGAAGTAAAATGAGCCTCCGTTCGGATTTCCGGGTGAGGACTATCTCCAGGGGAACACCATTACAGGTTAGAAAAATCAGGATAGGGTCGTGGAATCTTGGTAGTCTTACAGGTAAGAGTCTGGAGTTAGTGGATGAACTCAAACGAAGAATAGTTCAAATTGCTTGTATTCAAGAAACTAGGTGGAAAGAACAAAGGGCGAAAGAACTAGGTGAAGGATACAAATTGTGGTATGTAGGGAGTAGTAACACTAGAAATGGAGTTGGTATAATTGCTGATAGTGAAATGAAAGATAACGTAGTAGAAGTTGTAAGAACGAGTGATAGAATGATGTCAGTGAAATTTGTAATTGATAAAGAGGTATTGAATGTTGTGTGTGTGTGTGTGTGTGTGTGTGTGTGTGTGTGTGTGTGTGTGTGTATGCTCCCCAAACAGGTCTGGGTGAGAGTGAAAGAAGAGCTTTCTATGATCAATTAGGAGACGTACTGAGTGATATTCCAGCAGAGGAGAAAGTTATAATAGGAGGTGATTTCAATGAACATGTGGGCCAAACCAAGACAAGGTATGAAACAATACATGGGGGATTAGGCTTTGGAACTAGAAATGAAGTTGGAGATGACATGCTTGAATTAGCAACAGCATTGGATATGGCGATTGTTAATACATTCTTTAAAAAGAGAGAAACTCAACTTATTACCTACAAAAGTGGACAACATCAATCCCAAATAGACTACTTCATGATAAGGAAAGAAGACATACGTGAATGCAAGGACTGCAAGGTAATAGTTAGTGAGACAGTAAGCCGTTCTGGACATCGAAGTAAAAAGCGAAACTAAACAAAAATATCGGAGAGGACCACAAAAAATCAAGTGGTGGCTGCTGAAAGATGAGAAAGGAGGTCTATTCAGGAGAAGAATAGAAGAAAAAATATGTTGGAACATGAAAGGAAACCCTAATACAATTTGGAGAAAAATGGCCAGTAGTATTAGAGAGACTGCTATTGAAATACTTGGGAAAACGTCAGGAAAAAAGTTTGAGGATAAAGAGACTTGGTGGTGGTCAAACGAAGTACAAGGAAAAATAAAGAGAAGAGAAAATTATATAAAAAATGGCAAGAAACCATATCCGACACAGATCTTCAAAACTATATGGTGGCGAAAAAGGAAACGAAAGTAGCAGTAGCAAAAGCCAAAGCAGAAGCGTATTCAAACCTATACGATCAACTTGATACCAGGGAAGGCGAAACGAAGATATATAAAATAGCCAAACAGAGAGCAAAGAAAGCAAAAGATTTTAATCAGATTAGATGTATCCGAGATGAAAATAATAAAATAATAGTTCACGAAAAGGATGTCAAAAAGAGATGGAGAAAGTACTTTGACAGCTATTAAATGAAGAATTTGACAGACTGTAGAGTCAACGGAGACAGCAGCAATGGTCACCAAAATAACCAACGAGGAAGGGCTCAAGCGCTTCAAAAAATAAAGAAAGGAAAAGCGGTAGGATCAGATATTCCTGGGGAAGTATGGAGAGTATTGGGAGAGACAGGAACAAGGTGGCTAGCAGGTCTATTTAATAGAATTATGGTAGTTGGACAAATGCCAGACGAATGGAGAAGCAGTATACTGGTACCTGTTTACAAAAACAAGGGAGATATACAACAATGTACAAACTACAGGGCTATAAAACTGCTTAGCCACACCATGAAAATATGGGAGAGAGTAATTGATAGACGGATACGTGAAGAGACCGAAATATCCGAGAATCAATTTGGCTTTATGCAGGGTAGATCAACAACAGATGCAATTTTCATTATAAGGCAGTTGATGGAAAAATACAGAAGTAAAGAAACAAACGCTCATATGGTATTCATTGATCTTGAGAAAGCATATGATAGAGTTCCTCGAGATATTCTGTGGTGGGCACTCAATAAGAAAGGAGTCCCTGGTGAATATGTAAAGATTGTGAGGGATATGTATGAGGGAGTAACGACTAGTGTTAGGACAGGTGTAGGAGAGACTGATAAATTTCATGTGAAAGTAGGATTGCACCAAGGCTCTGTGCTTAGTCCGTATTTATTCTCATTAGTTTTGGACCAGATAACAGCGAAACTACAGGGTAACATTCCATGGTGCTTAATATATGCTGGCTAATACCGGCTATGATGTACGGAACTGAATGTTGGGCAGTGAAAAAGAAAGAAGAACAACGAATGCATGTGGCGGAAATGAGAATGCTTAGATGGATGCGTGGAGTGACAAAGAAGGATAAAATTAGAAATGAGTATATTAGGGGAAGTCTAGGTGTGGCACCAGTTGATGCCAAAATGAGAGAGCATAGGTTAAGATGGTTTGGTCATGTTCAACGTCGGGACGTTAATCACCCAATACGAAGAATAGCTGAAGTGCAGATTCCTGGAAGGAGTAGGAGAGGAAGACCAAAGAAGACCTGGGGAGAGACGATAAGGCAGGACATGTTGGTAAAGGGGATTAACATTGATATGACCCAAGATAGAAATGTGTGGAGAAGTGCAATTAGGGAAGCCGACCCCGCATAGGGATAAGGCAAAGAGAATGATGATGATGATTGAATATTAATTTGTTTTGCTGTATAATCCACTTCCGCAAAAATTGTGTGATTGTATTTGATTTAAAATGAATTCAAGAATTTTTTATAATTGGGCAACAATGTCAACTTAGATCTCTAACGTAGATAATGACGTGCAACGGTAAGTAAATTAGACGGACGTATTAATAGATGGGACTAAAGCGCTGGTTTCCTCGAAAGCGGTGCCGACACCTTACGATCGTAACGATGCGATGAATGACATCATAAAAAACTGTACCATGCAAAATAATAGCGTTGGTTTCCAAGGATGCGTTGGGAGTCACCGCAACGCAATATCGCAGTGCCGGCATATGGACTGCGGTAGCCAATGCGGCGAGAAACATTAAATTGCGGTGGTGAAGTTTGGTGATTCGTTTTCTTTATATTGTAATAACTGATAAAATAGATATATATTATGTTTTATATTATAAATATGAAATAGAATATAAAAATAATAAATAGAAAAAATCGATGTTTTTCGAAATTTTTAAATATCTTAATTTTTTTATTAATGGTCCGGGCATATTTGAGAAGGAGCATAAGTCAATTATAATTACTGAAGTTATCACCCAACTTGATTTTCAAAAATCCGAAGGTCACCTCTCAAATCTACCTCAAAACAGATCAGCCCTGGTCTATAACACATATTAAACATATTAATAATGTGCTAATATAAATGGAATTGAAAATAAATAAAACAAAATGTTCACAAATATAAATAATACCTACCCTATTTTTAGAGTTAATAAGAATTATTACATTAGTTTTATCGCATACTTTTCATTTCGTCTTTATCAGTCACAGCCTACTCTTTTCGGCACCCGGATTGAAATTTCAACCACCAAATTTTTGCAATGTTGCAAAATGGTCCACAAACACAAAATGAACCACTTTGGTAATCTCTTTTTATCAAGTTACACCTACGCAAGCGGTTTGTATTATCTACATTCCAACTGTTGCTATTTAAGTATAATCATGAATTGGTAAAATTCGCAAATTCACACGGTTTAGTTTATAAACAGACAAACTAAATGATTATAAGTTGTTTCTTAAAACGTGAGGTCATTTTACAATTATGCTTTGAACTTTCCTGTAATCTTTACATTGAACATTATACAAACATTCATGGGTTCTAACAAAATCTATCAATATTTCGTCCTGCTCACTTGTCCATTCAATGTGTTTTAGTTCAAAACACATTATGATAAAAAAACACTTTTAAATAACGTTAACTTTACGAGATCAAATATTATACCTATTTTATCAGACAATGTAAAAAGAAACGCAGCACCACACTTCACTAGCGCAATAAATCGTCGACTGGATGTTCCTCGCCGCATCCGCTACCGCATTCGATATGCGTATGTTTAAAATTTGGTGGGATAATGCTTTTAAAGCATTTATTTTATTTTCGAATCCTGAGAAAACTAGTCCGTATTTTTGAGAAATTTAAATAAGTTAATAAGGGTGGGGGGAGGTTGGGGGTGTGTAGTTTCAGAGCAATAAAAGACGATATTTGTGTGCATATCAAACCGTGTTCCAAATCCATTGACTCCTGAGCAGAAACTATGCCTGTTTTTAAGGTACATATTTCCATTACTATTGACTACATCAAATACAAAACAAACAGGGTGGGCCAAAGAAAACAGTGCACCTCGATATTTGGTAGCAGTTATTAGATTCTAAGGAAATGCTTGAAACAGGTAGATTTTTATTTTTAAATTACAATTTTTTGATATTATATTTCATACTAGTGACGTCATCTATCTGAGCGTGATGACGTAATCGATCATTTGTTTTAAATGGGAATAGGAGTCGTGCGATAGCTCATTTGAAAGGGTGTTTAATTCTCTATTCAGTAATATAAACATGAATATAATTTTTTATACAGGGTGGCCAAAAAATAATTTTTGAATTAACTTAATTGACGCAAAAATAAGAATGTATGTAATATATTTAACTCAAAATGCATTCTATTGCTGTCAGAAAAGGGGAAAATGTTTATTTGGCAAATAAACAATGCTTTTCACTTTAATTAAATGTTCAAACTTCCAAGAGGTAGGTGGGAGGCTATTTGTGATTTAATTTAAGCGAAAAGAAAAGTTTATTTGTGAAATATTTTTTTTTCTATATTCTGAGAGCAGTACAATATATTTTGAGTTAAATAAATTGCATACATTCTTCTTTTTGCCTCAATTAATTTAATTCAAAAATTATTTTTTGGTCACCCTGTATAAACAATATTAAATAAAAATTTTCATAATAAATCACAAATAGCCTCCCACCTACCTCTTGGCAGTTTGAACATTTAATTAAAGTGAAAAGCATTGTTTATTTGCCAAATACACATTTTTTTCCCATTTTCTGACATCAGTAGAATGCATTTTGAGTTAAATAAATTACATACATTCTTCTTTTTGCGTCAATTAATTTAATTCAAAAATTATTTTTTTGGCCATCCTGTATAAAAAATTATATTCATGTTTATGTTACTGAATAGAGAATTAAACACCTTTTCAAATGAGCTACCGCACGACCCCTATTCCCATTTAAAAAAATTATCGATTAGGTCATCACGCTCAGATAGATGACGTCACTAGTATGAAATATAATATCAAAAAATTGTAATTTAAAAATAAAAGTCGACCTGTTTCAGCATTTCCTTAAAATGTAATAACTACTGCCAAATATCGAGGTGGACGGTTTTCTTTGGCCCACCCTGTTTATATAATTATTATTTTTATTGGAAAAATTTATATATTTATAAAGTATTTCCGGCCATGCTCCGCCAATACTGAAGTAGCGGATGGTTCCATTGCAGTTACAACATCATCGGTAACAAATATAATTTGTAAAATAAATATATAATATAAACACATTATGCTAAAAAAAACACATGTAAATAAAGTTAACTTTATAATATAAAACATAATATATATCTATTTTATCAGTTATTACAATATAAAGAAAACGAATCACCAAACTTCACCACCGCAATTTAATGTTTCTCGCCGCATTGGCTACCGCAGTCCATATGCCGGCACTGCGATATTGCGTTGCGGTGACTCCCAACGCATCCTTGGAAACCAACGCTATTATTTTGCATGGTACAGTTTTTTATGATGTCATTCATCGCATCGTTACGATCGTAAGGTGTCGGCACCGCTTTCGAGGAAACCAGCGCTTAACAGACTAAGAAAAGAATCAGAATGGTCATGTGTTATGTGTTTCCCATACTCTTTTACAGTGTGAAAAGCAGCACATTAAATAATTTACTTCTTAAAAAGATAGAGGCCTTTGAAAATAGAGAAATGTGGGTCTGCAGAAGCGATTTCAGAGTGTGTTGGACGGATAGAGCTACAAATCAGGTAGTGCTGTAAAGACTGAATATTGAATCTGAATTATATTTATGTTTGTACAACTGTGAGCTCTGGCAAATGGGTTCAGTTCCCAGATCGATGAGACGGTTAAGTAATGCCAATCACTGAGGATGGGTGTCGGTTTCTCATTGATATCATTTTTATAAATCCTCTAACTAAGGATTGCATTAGTTCCAGCTCTGTTTTTTTTTCTTTAACTGTCAGTCTTTCCGCTCTTTTGATAATTAAATATCTTGCAATTTGTACTTTTGTTTTGTTTGTCGTATCATTTTACTAATCATCAAGAGTAATACGATATTTATGATAAAAAAACAGCCTCAGATATTTTTTACTTAATGAAACATGACTCTTTATTGAGCTTTAAAATCTTATAATCCTAAGGAATTTCCGTAAATGTTAACGAAGAACTTAACTAACGCAATTCCATTAGTAAAGAATACGATTATAACTCTTGTCTTTTTATTTCACTAACCGATGAGAAACCCGCATGGGTAAAAGCAATCTTAATTATTGAGCTATCAACGTTTTTTCAAAGTATTCATCGTTGCTTTATAGTACCTACAATAAATTTTACTGATGTTTTATAAGTAAAATGAATATCTTCATTTACATTACATGATTTACATCTGCCTAGTACAAACAAGACAGTAACGAATATTAAAAATGACCTGATCACAATGACGCACCTGCTCTTGTAAATTAAAAGGAATATTACATATTTTTTTTAATATCTGATACGGGTTTTTCTGTTTTTATAAATTAACAATATAGTTTTAACAACAATCGAAGCAAGAAGATTCTTATGCAGTTGTGTCTAACGTAGCTTACATAATTCTTAAATTTAGGTTTTTTAAATAAAGCTTAACCAAAATCAACTGACGACTATAGTTTGGCGTTTTTGGCGTTTGGCGGTTTTGTATGAATAATATACAAAAAAAGGGATCTGATTTATGAAGAAGGGTCGAGATAATAAAATTTTGGAGATTTATGAGGTAAAAAATTAAAAGACATTTAACGAAAACTCATTTAATCGAGACCTTTCTTGCAAGTTAAATGAATATATTTAAGGGGAAAATAGTACATTTAATAGGGAGGCATATTTAATATAGAAATATGTTTGTCGAGAAAGAAATACACACAGAGTATTAAGGAAGAAAATATGATTTGTCGATATGTTACAAAGGCTGTAACAGTTACTTCTACCAATAAAAAAGAGATGTTACAGTTGGTATAACTTAATAAAATTATACCAATGTTAGGTTTATATTTGAGTTTCTCACAAATAGTGTCATTAGGTTTGTTCTAGCATCAGTTTCAAACGGTTTGAAACCATCAGCGAATAGTGGACCAGCGCGAGTAGAGGGGATAGCACTGGTGACTGTATTATGTTATCTCACTGACCAACTGTTTGCTGACGGTTTCTGACTAGTTTGACTGTTTGCTAGAACAAACCTAATATAAATTGATTTAACCACAAAAGAGGATAACACAAAAATACATTAATAAATAAACAAATATATAAACATGTCTCTATGGTAAATAAAATACAAAGAAATATTCTCATCATTGATGTGCGGAAATAGTTATTTATGAAACAGTTCGTGAAGTATGCTTTTTGCGAATGCACGCGATGTTTAGAGCACGAGCGACAGCTGTTTCTGTCTTACAGACTTCTTCAGCAGAGCTAGCGTGCACACCTCTGAAGCAAAACCGAGCTAATTATGTGAAATTTCAAAGAAAAGTTTTCAGATTTAAATACCTAATTATTTACCATTTTAATTTTATTATAATGGTGGATTCTGTATCTGAGACTTTTCAGTTTATTTAAGAGATGTCGCTAATTGCGCCCCAAAGTGGATTTTAAATGATCTTTGACTTTCCACATAAGTAGATGGGTTGGCTTGGTTTTGCTTCGGAGGTGTGCACGCTAGCTCTACTGAAGAAGTCTGTAAGGCAGAAACAGCTGTCCAGGTATTGTGCATCCTTCTGAATCGAAAGCAAGCATAAACCGTCTTTTTCTTTTCTATTGGCTCCGTGCGTCTCCCCTCTATTCACAGCAATTTACAGTCACGTGATACGCTGTCAGTTTTGTAAGGACGTTTGAAGTATTGACTCTTATGGGATTATTTTGTTAAACTTGAATATTTTATTTTCTAGTGATAATAAACGAATAAAAATTGTTAGAATTCATTAGTTATTCTTTTATAATGTCATTTATAGTTCAACAAAAATATTTTTTGTCGTTAATAAAGATTTATTGACATAATTTGCGATAGTGAGATTATATAGGACGTACTGTATCCGTACTTTTTGGAGTCAATTCGGATTTATCAGAGCTAAAAACTTATAAAAACGTAAATAATATTATAATTATCATGTGTATATTGCCACATCCTTTGTATACTTATATAGAAAAAGTTAACCTCACTTCATCCTTATAACAGCGTTAATTAATTTTATTCTTTGATCTAATTTTTTTTGGGAACAAGGAAAATAAAAGTATTTCACATCACTAGTTTTCCATGTATTTTTACAGTGAACAACACAACAAATAACGTGATATCAAGGGCGGATCCAGGGAGGGGGCCATGGCCCCCTCCGAGAATTTAAAAAAATATAAATTTATATATCTGCAGTTCAAATGTTTTTAGTTTTACATGTATGTATATGTATAAAACAGTGGATAAGTACATATTATAGGCCTGGATCCCGCGTACCAAAAAAAAGTTGATTAATAGCGAGCTGAAAATTTGTTAACAGCTTAAGGGTGTCTAGTCGGACAAACTTTGATGTATGGGAACACTGGAACAGGGGAAGTTTTAATTGTGGAACAGTTTAAAAATTTGGAATGTCAGATTACGAAAACGTCCCATGTATGTATTTTGTCGGACAGAACATCCAATTGATTTGTTACCCATTCATTAAACTCTGATGCAAAAATCAGACTGCTATTACTAACCAACATGATTCCTGTCATTTGACATGTCAATTGGTGATAAACACCAGTCTGATTTTTGCATGAGAGTTTAATGAAATGGTAACAAATCAATTAGAAGTTCTGTCCAACAAAATACATGGAACGTTTTCGTAGTCTGACGTTCCAAATTTTTAACCTGTTCCAGTGTTCCCATATATCAAAATTTGTCCGACAAGACACTGTTAATCGATTAACAAATTTTCAGCTTGCTGTTAATCAACTTTTTTTTGATACGCGGGATCCAGAACTATTATGTCTTCTGGACTAGAATTGAACAAAAGCAGTAACGGAACTTCAAGAATGACATAGGATGTTTTGTAAATCAAAATGTTAGGACCTTGACAGCCATCAAAATTGTATCAATTTCCATATTCTGTACACACAAAGAATAAAAAAAAATGTAGCGTTACTTGGTTCACCAGCACATAGAACAAAGGAGTTGGTTGGTATTTCTCACATTCAAAAGAGATTGTTCTGCAAGTACTGCGTTTTATTTTTTTAATGAAAAATATGGTCACAATAAAGAGATGACAGCCCAAAGCCTTGTCACGAAACCTTTTAACATATTTCTCCAAACTCATGGACACAGACGGAGCCATATAAACTCATGAAAAACATCATATCACAAGAAATGCGTTCAGGTTGGGCTGGATTTTCTACAAAGTTGTCACAACCCGCAAAAGTCAGTCATTAACCAGATAGACCCTCAGAGGTCTAAACAGATACAAGAAAATAGAGAAAGACTACGACCAATAATAGTAGAGTCTATAGTGTTCTTTAGGTCGACAAAACATTCCTCTAAGAGGCCGTCGTGATGATGGCCTTCTGCTTCTGGACGAAGATGCTGGACCTAGTAATGAGGGGAATTGTTAAGGTTTAAAGTCACATCCACATCAGAAGATAAGACTCTCAAGCAACACCTATCCACAGCATCTTCCCGAGCAACATAAATTAGTAGCACCCGTGAGTAGGCACCAGTCAAAATCAATTGATAACATGTTGTGGTGAAAAAATAATTGAACAAATAATGAATCAGGTTCAAAGTGCAAATTATTACTGTCATATTACAGAACAGTTTTCTTTAAATTTGAGATACTTACACAGTAACAACATTCGACGCTTGTGAGAACATAAAAATAATTAGTGAAAATCAATAAAGAGGGGAAGAACAAGGCCTGACAGGAGAAGCTTTGGGAAAAATAAGTATTAAACTTGTTAAAAGAACTGCACTTGGATCCGAAGAAATGTGTAGGAATCGGTACTGAGTTTAATAATACTTTAATAACGATAACTTTGGAATGTCTTTATGGCACTCAAAAGTTTGTGAAAAGTGCCTTAAAACTCACCATTGTAACCTTAATTTTTAAAAATTACCCCCAGACCCCCGGTATCCCTCCCCAAAAAAGTTCATGGCCCCTCTCGAAAATCGGTCCTGGATCCGCCCTTGCGTGATATGGGATTTTTTCTGAAATGTCCCATTTAAACATACAATAAAGTGTCCTTACAAAGATTCAAGCAACCGCCACCATGAACAGGTCGGTCGATTTTGCTTTGACACTTTGTTAACGCTCAGAGCGAATATTTATAGGTTTGTTCCAACATGAACTTTTGGACAGTCCAGAAGCCGTCACGAAACTACTTGTACCGTTTGTTGTGCGCATGTTCGTAATTGTATCGCCCAGTTATCGTCCCATGACGGTAATTTGGAAACCGATGTTGGAACGGTTATCTGACTGATAACTGATTTATCTATCATTATCATTTTTGTTGGTGACAGCTTGTGTGCTTTTAGTCGATCACGATTCCCGCTTTCGATTTGCCAAAAGGCTCAAAATTTGCAAGTCAGTCCAACCAGCACATGCATTTGCCCGATTATGACCCGATTACTGAAATGATCATCACGAAACCGTCACTGAAAGATCACAATTCTTGTTGGAACAGTGGGAAGGACGATCCGATGACGATCATATTTTTGTTGGAACGGATTTTGTTTACTGCGCAGGAGCATTACCGTTTCGTGACGGTTCTCGGTCGTGTTGGAACAAACCTTATATTGTCTAGAGATTTCTATATTATAATATGAGAAACGAGATTCATGAGAAATATGGATAATATTTTGTCTGTCTGATATAATAATAACGAGTAAAAGTAAGCGTTGTCAATAGGAAGTGGGGTGAGATTTGAAAAACGTGTGTCCGGCGAGTGGGGTCACGCGCCAACGGTCTTTACAGCTGTTGCCCCTTTTTTACAGTCATAGGGTAGCGAACTGTGTTCGCGTTTTACTCTTTGAGTGTGCTATTTTACCTGCTTAATAACCGACGGTTGCGTCGGCATGGAATCACTCAGGTGTCTATTGCTACACAAAAATTAATGTAGATGAGTGTGTATTGAAAGATATTTCACAAATAGCCTTTCCCGTTACAAATTGAAAATGAACATCTGATAAATAAACAAGAACAACATACAGTATGTCGCAAAAGTATAGAATTAATTAATTATTTCTGAATCAGACGGCTTTTAAAAACAATCTTAAAACACATAAATTTTAATGTTTGAATGTCCATCAATTGCTATTATAATGTGTTGGACAATGACGTAATCATCAGTGTTGGCGAAATTACGTAATCGACGATTTTTTTTAAATACAAACAGAGGTCACGGGACTCATAATTTGAAAGGTCTCCTAATCTGCTTTGAAACGATGTACTTATTATTCAAATATTTATTCCTACAGGGTTAACCAAAATTTTGTAATTAGTTAAGTACATATGATGAAAAAGTATTGAATGAATTCATTACTTCAGAAAGAGACGACTTAAATCTTAACATTGATTTTAATGTTTAAATGGTCATCAATTGCTATATAATATGTGTTACGCATTACATCATCAGCGTTGGTGTAATGACGTAATCGACGATTTTTTTCAATATAAACCAAGCTCATGAAATACCTCATTACAAAAGTCTGCTAATCGGCTTTGCAACGAAGTAATTATTTGAATATTTATTTCTACAAGGTTAACCAAAACTGTTGGTTTATTATTGTAATTTTATAATAAATGTTTAGTAATACACAATAAAGTTATAAAAAATATTGAAATTAACGACCTGTAGCAATGTTACAATGAGAAAGATGGGCAGCATTCTTTCCTAACGTAATTTAGTTTAGTGAATGAGTATTTATTGTAATTCCATTTGGCTAACTAAGTATCTACATAATTTTGGTTAACCCTGTATAAATAAATAATTTCATAATACATCGTTGTAGGGGCGATTAGGAGACCTTTCAAACGGGGTGCCCCGTGAACTGGATTTGTATTTAAAAAAATCGTCTATTACGTCATTACTCCAACAATGATGACGTAATGTCCTAACACATATCTATCAATTGATGGCTATGTCAAAATTAAAATTAACTTGTATTAGGACCGTTTTTAAAGACGTCTGTTTCTGAAATAATAAATTTATTCCATACTTTTGCGACATACTGTATACAGGGCCATTAACAGTACAAATTTAAAAATAATGTGAGCTATAGAGGGTGCTCCAAAAAAAGAGTTATATTTTATCAAAGTTCATATTAATATCAAAGTTATAATTTATCTAATGAAACACCCTATATTGGATGACATTTTTGAATTGTCTTTAAAAAATAAGCAATACTTTTGTAAGGATTCCCTATACCTAAATGCAGGGATTTATTTCGATTTTTCTAAAAATATAAGGTTTTAGAAAAAATTTAATTATTATTTTTTTGTTTCAGGTACGTGTATTTTGATGGTTTATGAAAAATGGTCATAAAATTCGTGAGTAGATTTTTAATGATTTGTTAATTTAACAATTTGTACTACAGGAGCAAAATGTCATACGCCATTATAGCAGAGCCTACGGTGCTTGTAAAGTCGTAACTACTTTCAGTTTCAGTGTTATTTTTCATTATCACTACTCTAACTGTATCTTTAATGTTCTAACTCCAACTATTATCGGCACCTGCGTATTTCTTCCCTCTTTGTTTTGTGGCAATGGTACCAGATATATAGGGTGTAACAAAAATGCAGGTCATAAAGTAAATCACATATTCTGGGACCAAAAATAGTTCGATTGAACCCAACTTACTTTAGTACAAATCTGCACATAAAAAAAGTTACAGCCCTTTGAAGTTACAAAATTAAAATCAATTTTTTTCAATATATCGAAAACTATTAGAGATTTTTTATTGAAAATGGACATGTGGCATTCTTGTGGCAGGAACATGTTTAAAAAATAACAGTGAAATTTGTACACCCCATAAAATTTTTATGGGGGTTTGTTCCCTTAAACCCCCCCCCCCCCAAACTTTTGCGTACGTTCCAATTAAGTTATTATTAGTTAAACACAATGTTTTTAAAACTTTTTTGCCTCTTCGTATTTTTTCGATAAGCGACCTTTTATCGAAATGTGGCTTCTTTTTTAATATGTTTCAAAATATACCTAAAAATGTAAATTATAAATAAATTTTCAGATTATAACAGGTCTCATCTAATAATTATTGTACTTAACCATATACAAATATGTGGTGGATTCGACAAATATTCAAAATATCTCGATAAACACTGGCTTATCGAAAAAGTACTATGAGGCAAGAAAGTTTTAAAAACATTGTGTTTAACTAATGGTACCATAATAATTAATTAATTGGAACGTACACAAAAGTTTGGGGGGTTTTAAGGAAACAAAACCCCCATAAAATTTTTATGGGTTGCACAAATTTCACTATAATTTTTTTAAGATGTTCCTGCCATAAGAATACCAAAGGTCCATTTTCAATAAAAAATCTATAATAGTCTTCCATATATTGGAAAAAATCGATTTTCATTTTGTAACTTCAAAGGGCTATAACTATTTTATGTGTAGATTTGTACTAAGGTAAGTTAGGTTCAATAGAACTATTTTTGGTCCCAGAATATGTAATTAATTTATGACCTGCATTTTTGTTACACCCTGTATAAAACTATTACTTTTCAAAATAATTTCACTATACAGGGTAGCGAGAAAGTATGGAAACACGGTAATTTCTCGGAAACCGCTTAAACGATTGTTATAAATTTTGGTGGGTAAGGGTATTCTAATACGGCCGATATTATAGTGGTAATTACATTGTTGTCAAATCTTCCGTTTTTCTGGAAATCTAATGAACTTTCTTATTTTAAATGGAGCACCCTATATATTTTTTGCGTTTTGAAGTCCCTAAGAAATACTGATTATTTTTCATGTTATGTTTCCTATACCTAAATGCCATAATTTCCGGGTTATTGCTACATTTATTAAAAAAAAAATTCTTAACAAATTATACAAATTTATCTTTTTGAACAGGGTAGATACTATTTTAGGTTCTTTGAGTTATTGGGAACAAAAAAGGTCTTTTGTAATTTTCCTCAAAAGTTAATCCTTTCCGAGTTATAAACAATTTAAAACTGAAAAAAATCGAAAAATGACGATTTTCTGGGTTCAAAAACATAAGGACAAAATATTATTTTTGAAACTATGAATTGCCTAAATTCAAGTTCAAACCTTATTTTATAAAATGCCGATAAGTGATTTGGTCTTATTTTATTCTAAAACATTATTTTTTAGTTGTTAATGATGCGCGATAGCCGTCCCCTCATATGAGCTTTATTAACAATAAAAAAAACAATGTTTTAGAATAAAATATGCCAAACATTCTTATAGAGATCTGATAGAAAAAGGTTTGAGCTTGAATTTAGGTATTTCATAATTTTAAAAATGATTTTTTTGTGTTTTTGAACCTTGAAAAATCGTCATTTTTCGATTTTTTTCAGTTTTAAATTGTTTATAACTCGGAAACGATTAACTTTTGAGAAAAATTACAAAGGACCTTTTCTGTTCCCAATGATCCAAAGAACCTAAAATAATGTCTACTTGGGCCGAAATAATTGATTTTTATAAATGGTTAAAATGTTTTTTTTTATAAATGTAGCAATAACTCCGAAATTATGGCATTTAGGTATAGGGAACATAACATTAAAAATAATCAGTATTTATTAAGGACTTCAAAACGCAAAAAATATACAGGGTGTTCCTTTTAAAATAAGAAAGTTCATTAGATTTCCAGAAAAACGGAATATTTGACAACAATGTAATTACCACTATATTATCGGCCGGATTAGGACACCCTTACCCACCAAAATTTATAAAAATCGTTCGAGCGGTTTCTGAGAAATTACCGTGTTTCCATACTTTCTCGCTACCCTGTATTATGTCTTATTTGGACTAGTACTAGTATGTGGTAGGTAGAAACAAAGAGAAAAATACATGAATTGTATTTGATTTTTCTTTGGTATTTATACTGTTACGCAAAGGTTTACTTAAACTTTTTTTGGGAGTATACTTACTTTTTTCTCTAAACTGTAGGGAGGGAAAGATACAAAGGTGGGTATAGGTATATCGAAATTATCTTGTAGTCTCATGTTTTCTTTCTCAGAAACGAAGAAAATATCCGTTTTTTTTTTACTCTTTAACATGTGTTTTAACTGAAACAATACTAACAAATAACAACAGCTAACAAAACATTAAAAACACAAATAAACATAGCATAAACTAATATCGCGTGTTCTCCCTCCACCTCTAATAACAGCTTTACATCGCCTAGCATTCTGGATATTAGGCGGGCTATTTGATTTTGGTTTATGGAGTTTCAGATAGCAATAACCATAGTTTCTATATCTCGCAGGAAAGCAGTAATTGTCTACCAACAATATCGCATAAGGAGTCAATAGGATTAATGCCAGGACTGGGAGAGGCCAATTCGTTACTCAATATCTGAATATTTACCTCACTTAAATATTTCACAAATAATTTTGTTACTAAAATGATGATTTCATAGGTTATTGTCACTGGACAGTCTCCTGCAAGTCTCTTTTAATTTTTTAAACAATTTACTTATTGTGATTATGATTACAGATTGCAAATAAATGGGATGTTAAATAAAACTTAAATATTGAGTAACTACACGCGATACGCGAAGTAGTCTTACCTAATAATATATTAAAATGATATTATTTCCTATATAAGGTGCGAAAGGAACAAGTGTTCACAGAAAACAAAATGTAATGTACCTTTCGCTATTTAAAGAGCCTCCACCTTAAGACACTAAATCCCTTCTTAAAGTCAAGGAAATTCGGCCCAAAACAATCACAGAGCCTACATTAAACAATCTCGTCTGTGTCGACAAATAAATCCTTAAAATTGTCAAGTCAGAACATTTTACGTTATATGTTGTTCTTTTTTTTTTAAATTTTATTAAACTGTAATTAATTTTTCTTGTTAATTTAGTATTGTTTCAGCAAAGAATAAAACCGTCAATTTTTTTTGTTTTTAAAGATATCAGGAAAATTCAAAAAACAAAAAGTTCACAAAACATAAAGCTACATCATAATAATTTCGATGTATCATATATGTACATTGTCGTTCCTACAGGGTGTCTCAAACTTAACATCACAAAAACATTTTTTTTCTTCCACCACCCGGTATAAGCTCAAAAAAGAAGGTTAAGTAAAACTTTCCCAACTCTGTAAATACCAAAGAAACATTTACAGAAAAAAAATAGATTAGGCAAAAATTCGTCAATCCGTTCACGAGAAAATGAGCATAATTTTTGGTGGTGCATAACTTTTGCGGTTAAGTTTACATATTGTTAATAATTTTTTGCCTGGAAGCTCGTGTACAACGGTAGTACGACAGCCAACTGGCTTCAGTCATTACGAAGAAAAATATAAAATAGTTTTTCCCGTGGTTTACCATGTTATAAATCATTTATACAACACAGAATATTTATTAGAAAAAAAATTATTTTATACATTAACATATTTTATTTACTATTTAAATAGTGAGAACAAGAGCAGACTAATACACTTGCATAAATTTACATAAAAACAAATAAAAATAACAATCCATAAAATCTGACTAATTTGATATTAAATGTTTATAGCATCACATTCATTGACGTGGAAACATTATTCGAACGGAAGCTCTTTGTTAGTGTCGAAATACTGATGATTTTTTTTTTCAATGCCATGTCAGGTACCTACTTATTTCACAAAAAATATATATAGTGATATTCATTATGTAATCTCGTCAGATTTTAATGACCAGATATATGGTTAGTCCATGTTGAGAAGCCGCTCCTATGTAAAATTTTGTGATTCGGCTTCTTTGCGGATTCCTGTTCAAAAATGCCCCCTTTAAACAAATCTGAAGGGGTGCCTGGTGAAATTTTTGGAAATTGTTTAGTTTTTTTAAACAAATACCAAAAAACTGCATCTGCGTCATACTAAATAAACAAGGTCTGTTGTCATTTTTCTCAAAAGTTGATAATTTTTCAGTTATAAGCGATTTAAAATCCTTCTTCTTGACTGGCTTTACAACTCAAGGTGAGTCCTCGCCGCATCCACTATATCCCTCCATCTTCTACGATCTAGCGCTTCCATTTCTCATTATATCTCAATCCTATATAAATCGGCTTCAACATCATTCTTCTATCTTTTTCTGGGATGGCCTACTGATCTACCGTCTGGTCTCTCAAAAAATACTGTCTTTAACACTCTGTCTTCATCTAATTTTGCCACATGACCTGCCCATCTTATACGATTAGCTTTTATATGTCTAACGATGTTTTCAGTACCATACAGAGTTAATAATTCAGGATTTCGGCGCCTTCTCCACTGCTCCACATGCTTTCAAAAGCAAGAATCTTATTTTTTATTTCCTGCTGATGTAGGGTCAATGTTTAACTTCCATATGTAACAACTGGGCGAATAATTATTGACATTTACAGTCTTAATTTAGATTTTATGTTTAGCAGCTTTTGTCTTAATAATGATGGTTTCTGTATTGGTCTCTAGAGTATAATGCTCTATTCTCCACAGCTATTCTTGCTGAAACAGAATCCTCTTTTTCTATGTGGTTGTCATCTGTGCTCACCGCCACTAGATATTTAAACTCTTTTACTACTTAAAAGTTGTGGTCATTAATAGTTATATTCTGCCTAACTCTTGGTCTTGGATTTTTAGCTAAGAGCATGTATTTCGTCTTCTTACTACCTGTTTCTTCCTCGAGTTCTGAAAACACTTTTCTCACGTCTCTTGTAGAATGAGCGACTGTGTCTAGATTCTAGATCATCAGCAAAGGCCAACAATAGTTTTGATCCTTGATTCGCAAATCGCCTGTTAGCTCAGATGATATTTTACTTATTGCATATTCTAAGGCCAAATTGAATAGCATCGGTGATAAGGGGTCTCCTTGTCTAAGTCCTGATGGTATAGTAAATTATTTATGCCTGGTTGTACCAACAGATCTTAAACTCCAGCTTAGCCCAGCTCAGCTTATAGATATTGCTGCCTTAAGTATCTCTTACGTTGCACCATAATTCTCGAGTCTTACCTTATTAGAGAGATTTTGCACCTCTTAAAATAACCGCTGATTTTGGCTCCGCTATGGTTAACTCTATTTAAGCATAACGATTACGGCAACGTTAAAAAGCAGAGTTTTTGCAGCCTGTCAAGAAGGTTTTTCGTGTCATCGTTATCGTTATTTAAACATAACCTCACTTCACAACGTTATTGTAATTTTAAGCATATACTTGAACAGTTCTTGATATTTTAATTTATAGGCCATCAAAATTAGAATTTATGTAAATGTAATTTTACTGATTTTTTTACATTCTGGCAACAAAGCAATTTAACCATTACTATAACGATAACGATAAGCACTACACGATATATTCGCTACAGCGCAGACGTAGTATAACGATAACCATAACGGAATTGCAAAATAAGAGGTGCAAAATCTCTCTATTATCAATTATATCTACATATTATATTATAATATTCTTATTATACGGGTGCCACTTATATTTTCCCCCATTTTAACTGCCTATAACTTCTAAACGGCTCAAGATAGAAATAATATGCGGTTTTCGCTGAAATATTTTATTTTAGTAAAAGTTTTGTCTGAATGGATAAAGTTTTTTAAGTCGCTTTCAATTACGAAAAAAAATGGCGGATTTTTGAAAAAAGCTTTGTTGACTTTTTTTAATGGAACACCTAGTATATTTTTTGGAAATTGAAAGAACGGTCATTCACCTATCCAGCGATATAAAGTTTTTTAAAATCGGTTGTCAAATGACGGAGTAATTAATTTTTAAAATGAGGGGTGGAACGTGTATAGTGTATATCACACAACTAAATACCATAACTAAGCAAATTGATATTATGTTATGTGATTTCCACATTGCATCTCTTATTTTAAAAATTAATTTGTTTTTAAAAAAAAATATATCGCTGGATAGGTAAATGACCGTTCTTTCAATTTACAAAAAAATATACTGAGTGTTTCAATAAAAAAGTCAACAAAAAAAAAATTCAAAAATCCGTTATTTTTTATTTAAAAGCGATATAAAAAATTCAATCCATTCAAACAAAACTTTTACTAAAATAAGACATTTCAGTGAAAACCGCATATTTCTATCTTAGTCGATTATAAGTTATAGGCAGTTAAAATGGGGAAAATATAAGTGAACACCCGGTATTATGATTATATTATATTAATTATTATCTTATTTAACTTAACGTGAAGTTAAAACTCCCTGGTGTAGTTGGTTTAAAATTTAATTAAGAATTAAAATTCTAAAAATCTAAAGGATTACATTTGTTCGGACTTATCAGTCCATCATCAGTGAACTCCGTGTCCTTGCAAAATAGCCACAATGCCAAACACTGGTTGGATTAAATGTTCAAACTACATTATAAATACAAGAAAATAATGCGACTTATAGTCGATGGAAATGGATTGCCTCCAGGAACATGTGAATACTCTGCTTAGTTTTGTAAGTCTGCTTTGGACCACCTTAGTCTGCCACTCTCTGAGTCTGTCCCAAAACGTTCGTTCTGAACAATGAATGTAATCCTTTTGTATTTTTAGAATTTTAATTCCTAATTAAATTTTATACTAACTACACCAGGAAGACTTCACGTTAAGTTATTTAACTGGATGGTATACAGCCAACTTTCGGAAACTATCCCGTTTTATTTCTTATCTTATTCTCGTCTTAAGCTTAAGATCTGTTGGTGCAACCTTCTTCTTCATGTACTATGTCCTTTCAGAACGTTGGTTACCATCATAGCTATCCTAATTTTATTCAGTGCCACCCTAAATAGCATGCTTATATCAACATCATACCAATCTCGCAAGTTATTTAACCATGAGGTTCTTCTTCGTCCTGGACCGCGTTTGCCTGCTATTTTTCCTTGCATAATATTTTGTAGCAACCTATATTTGGGACCTTTCATTACATGTCCGAAGTACTGCAGCTTTCTCTGCTTGATGCTTTTTATGATCTCAGTAGTCTTGCTGAGACGTTCTAGTAGTATGGAGTTTCGAATCTTCTCCACCCAGGAAACTTTTAAAATTCTTCTATAGCACCACATTTCGAAAACCTTAAGGTGATTTAGATCGATTTTATTCACAGTCCAGGACTCGACACCATAAAGTAAGACCGAGAACACGTAGCAGCGAAGTAGGCGGATCCTCAATGCCAATTTTAGGTCTCTGTTAATACATAACATTTTGGACATCCTTCTAAAAGCGGCTCTAGCCTGCTCTATCCTAGATCTAATTTCGCCGTGACTTTCTGCGTTACAATTTAGCTGCTGTCCAAGGTAAACGATTTTATCAACTTGCTCAAGTTTGGTATTATTTAGATATGTAGACGGTTTTATATGCTGCTGTTTACTTATTACGAGTATTTTGATTTTCCGTATGTTCAGATCCAGACCTGCCTCCCTACAACTCTCAACGACACTGTCAAGTAGTGTTTGCAGATCTTCTTGACTAGAAGCTAGGAGTGCTGTATCGGCCGCATATCGCAAATTATTGATGACTTCACCGTTCACAAGTATTCCTTCTTGTTTTTCAGAAAGAGCTTTTCTGAAAATTCTTTCGGAGTAAACGTTGAAAAGCAGTGGCGACAAGAGGCATCCCTGCCGTACTCCTCTTTTAATATTAAGAGCCTGTGATTCCACACCATCTACTAAAACTGATGTTGTTTGATTCCAATATAAATTTGCAATTATTCGAACATCTCTGCCGTCCAAGCCTATGTCTTTTAGAGCTTCGATCAATATAAAGTGCTTAACACGATCAAATGCCTTTTGGAAGTCAATAAAACAACAGTATATGTCTACAGATATATCTCGAGATCTTTGAGCAAGTAACGTTTATTCCAAACAATGCCTCTCTCGTTCCAAACCCGTTACGGAAACCAAACTGTGTGTCATCCAGGTATTCCTCGCATTTATTGTAGATACGACTATGTACTAACTTCAGAAAAATTTTCAATAAATGGTTTAACAAACTGATGGTTCTATAATCAGCACAGGTTTTTGCTGTTGTCTTCTAAGGTAGAGCTATAAACAGTGAATTAGACCAGCCATTAGGAAGTTGTCCGCTGGTATAAATGGTATTGAAAAACGAAGTTATATCCTCTAACTAAAACATTGCTATCATTTATAAGCTTGTATATTTCAGTTGGAATTTCATCAGGACTAGTCGCTCTGCCATCTTTTAATGATTGTATGGCTTTTATTACCTCAGAGCGTGTTATTAGGGGTCCATCGCAGTTAGTAATATCGGGTGGTGAACTACTCCTATCGTCTTCGAATAGGTTCGTAACGTAATTTTCCCATTCTTTAAGTTTGTCCTCTACTTAAAATATTGCTTTATCATGTTCATCTTGTAGCAATGCAGTTTGTTTCTTATTGAAGATCCCAGCCGCTTCTTTCACTTTTTTATACATGTTAAACGTGTCATATTTGTTTTCAAGTTCTTCAATGTCTTGACACTGTTTGGCTAGATGTTGACTCTTTGCTTCTCGTATTTTGCGTCGAATTTCTTTGGTGCAACCAAACATTAAAATCCGAAAAATACGAAAAGTTACATTTATGAGAAAAAGTTTGGAAAACTTATATATGTAAATTATTAATTTTGAGGTTGACAAGTGCTTAAATTGAAGTTTATTCAATTTCAATATTCTGATGAGTAATCGGGACTTATTTCAATTTAGACCGTTGTTTTTAATAGGGAACCTGCATAAAATTTTAAATTCGAAAAAAATGGTATAAATCACAACAGAATATAATTTAGAACCTGTGTCAAAAATAAAAAAGTTTTGTTTGTCTTTCGTTTGGCCCGTAAAGACGACTATAAATTCAACTTATACCAGCCACCCCAAAACGCGTTGTGACGTCACAGGGTTGTATGTTTACATTCTACACCAATTGTATAAATATGTAATTTTAAAGTAGACATTATAAACGTCAGTAGAAAATACAGTTATGTGACGTTACAAATGTTTTTGATCGTTTGAACTACATATTCATAGAAAATTTGTACTTTTACAAAATGGTTTTATTTTCAATAGTAAACCTTCTTTCCTTTCCTTCAAAAACTGTATCAAACTGCAATCTCAACAAACTGGTATATTTTATTACAATGACATACGATAAATGTCATTAGAATATAAATATTTTTCTTTTATTCCCCGACGACGATCTGGCTAAATACCCAAGTAGGTGGAGGCCAATAAACATAAAGAAGAAGAAGAATATACGTAAATATAACCATAAACTGAACCACACAATTTATAGCAAAAATAGACTTTGTTATAGTTATATAACAAAGACTTTAAATTTGTACTTCTAAGTTATTATGAGTTTTTGAAGCGTGAAATTTTGGAAATCTCATATTATGTAATAAAAAAAATGTGCAAGTTCCCTATTGTTAATTATGCGCGTCCACTTGACTTTTAAGACGTCGGTCTTACATACTCTAAAAATTCCCAGCAAATACTTGTCATTTATTAAAATTTTTGTATGTAATTAGCACATTGACAATAATTAATACTTATGTTTCGTGGACCTTAAGAAGGCATTTGACAGGGTCAAATTAAAGGATGTTATCCATTTATTGTACGCAAGAGAGGTACCTCTAGGAATAATTAAAACGATCGAAAATATCTACCAAAGCAACACAATAAAAGTAAAAGTAGATGAAGAACTAACTGACCCAATTGAAGCTGGCAATGGGATAAGACAGGGAGATTCCCTGAGTCCTCTGTTGTTCAACCTGATCATGGACGAAATAATAAAAAAACTAAGAAATAAAAAAAGGATACCAAATGGGAGAAAAACAACTTAAAATAATCTGCTATGCAGACGACGCAATATTAATCTCTCAAAGTGAAGATGATTTATAACGTATGCTGCACGAATGTAATATAACCGCTAGAAAATTTTTAACATGTTAATTTCCCCAAAAAAGACTAAATGCATGGTTATAACAGCAGATCTAATAAGGTGTAAATTAGAGCTGGAGGGTCAAATAATAGAACAAGTCATGGAGTTTAAATAAATAGGCATCACACTATGCAGCTACGGAAAGCTCGAAACAGAAGTGTAAGATCAGGTGAATAAAGCAAACAGAGCCGCAGGTTGCCTGAATGAAACAATATGGAGAAATAAAAACATCGGAAAAGAAGTGAAAGGCAGAATTTACAAAACAGTCATCAGACCAATAATGACACGCGGCAGAAACACGACCTGATACAGAAAGGACAAAAAGAATGCTAGAAACAGCAGAGATGAAAACATTGCGAAAAATCGATGGTAAGACGCTGTGGGGTAGAGCTAGAAGTGCAGATATACGAAGGAGATGCAAGGTGGACAACATTAATAACTGGGTGAAAAGCAGAAGAGTAGAATGGAACGACCACATAAGCCGAATGACAGCAAATAGAGTAGTAAGGACGGCGAGAGACGGTTCCCCAATAGGAAGACGATCAGTGGGAAGACCACGAAAAAGATGGAATGACAACTTACTGGAGGCACATTGAAAAACAGACAGAGTAATGTCTATATAAAAAGAAGAAGAAGAAGACAATAATTAATTAAATAAATAAATTATTTAAAAAAACGTAAGTATTTTTGGGAATTTTTCGTATAATATGTATAAGTGTGACAAAGACGCACCATATAGTGCGGCGCGTAGCGGTAATCTTTAGAATGTGTTTAAAAAAATGTTTAAACAATTTCTGCCCAAAAATTTCGCCTGACCACTTGAACAGGAATCCGCAAAGAAATCGGATCAAAAAATTTTTCATACGAGAGCGGCCTTACAACATCGACTAAGAATATTATGATAAATCTTCTGGGGCATACAATTTTAAACATTCTAGTTTATAACAAAGTACATACACGTAATTTGTGTATGATTGGTAACACGATGTGGGTGTTGATCGCTATTCCTTATAAGGCTACTAGAAAGGTTAATATCCAGCATGGTCTAGAAATGGCCCATAGAGATATGGTTTATTGTTGATTTTGCTAGTTACGATCTCTTGACTTCAGATAAAAATAACATCAAATATTTTATGAATGTTTAGCGTAAATGCAAATATTGTTAAGAGGTTTTGTATAGCCTTGTATTTTTTAAACCGATTTGAATAATCCATGTTTAATAATCATGTATGTATGTGTGTGTGGTTGGGATATTAGGGAGTTTTTGTGCACACAAATACGTAAACGTAACGCATCTTTTTGACATATACGCTTGCGCATTAATGGTTGAACTCCCGTATCGCGATGCGTATTACCTAAGGTTACGGGCTGGTACGTTAGGTTCATACGCATCCCTATCGAGCCGAAAGTCACCGAATGTACACGAGGATCTTGCCCGATTACCTACCAAATGAACATTTCATCAGCGTACTACCTGTTTATAAACATTTTAAGGTTATATTGGTTATTGGTTTAGTTTATTTGAGTAAAATTATTCTGTGTTTGTAATTGGAAATTGGAGCTTCATAATAGATTTAAAATTTTATTGTTTTTAAGTTGTCTATTAATAAAGCAAAACAAACAAATCTTGTATTAATTTAAGAAATACAGTGATCACCACAATTAATAACTAGATAAACAAATGACCTAGTTTCAGTAAAATTTTCAAATAAATATTACCACACTATTTACATTATACCTACTGGAATTCTGATGTAGGTATACAATAATTTACAACTAAAAAGTAGGTATAAACAAAAATAAAACAATTTTAACCTAAGGAAAAATAATATTTTTATATTTAAATAGAAGCAATTAAAACCATACAATTTCATCATTCATTTATCTTTTTTACATTTGAATATTAATTGTATATTGTGTGAACATTGTTTTATTTTTTTAAATGTCAACGGAATTTAAAAATGACTTTACGATTTGCTTTACGTTACGTTAAGGCAGTTACAAAAACTACCTATTTTAACATTCATCCTCTACGACACGTTAGTTGCTTTACGTATACGGAGATGCGTACGTTACGTAGCAACAAAAACTCCCTATTGACTGCGAAATCTGTGGCTTTATTTGTCTAATCATATTTGACGTTGATTCTTAGGAATAAAATTTGTTTTAAAGGAATACAACAAAAATTCTACAATATACAATAATTGTTAAATTTATAAATCGCATATTATTCTTCGTGTACAGTTTTCTAATATTATCCAGTTTCGTTTCCAGTGCTTATATTTTTCCGGTTTGGCTTCCAGTGGTTATTTTTTTCAGTATTTACTTTTTTTTTATAATTTTCTTTTTTATTAATTTTGTTTTTTTATTTTTGAATTGTTTTATATATTTTTTATTATTAGAATGTTTTTATTTATTTATTTATAATTTTTTAATCTTTTCAAGTTTATTATGTAATTTTTTCTTGATAAACTATTACCTCAAATTCTTAAACTGCTTATGTGTTGATATAACAACTTATAAACGTCTATAGTATTAGAAACCATTAACCCATAGAGGTTGATTGGTTTCACTAAAAGTTTTATTTTCATAATTGCTTCCATACAAATATTCAGGACAAATATTGGTCTTTATTCTATTTTTATTACAATGCAATATCATTATTTGTTTTAGTGTGCCATTTTCAACACACCCGCAGTTTGTAGAATTTACAATTTTTAAATTTAAATAAATATGAAGGTGCTAGTGAATGATTAAATCTAATTCTACAGATTAGGGTTTTATAAAAAAGGTTCTGAGTATTTTTAAACAACAGGTTTGGGCCTAGTGTTACTAAAGATTTTAGGAGGGTAGACTGCTGAACAACAAATTTTCCAGAGAATTTCAGGCTTTGATGAGAGCCAGATGAGACCCCAAAAAAGATTTAAAAAGTTTGCACTCCTACTAGTTTCTTCATAAAACTTTTCTCGCAGGGGGAAAAATGAAAAACATCGATTTAATAAAAAACTCTTTGCCGTATAAAAAATATTTCAAACAAGAAATGTAGCTGAGATAATTTTAAACAAAAATGTTTATTACCACTTTTTGTGTAAATGAATCATTTTCTCAGAAACAATACTCGAAGCGACCGGCGATCAATGCCAAATTATGCGCGCGAAATAATGTTTTTTAAATAAATTTTGTAACAACTTAACGGTAAAAACTCAATATCTTTTGATCAGAGTGCCTTATCGACAAAAATCAAAATGCGTTTTAAAGGCTGCTTTCGTACTCATTTTTTGAATTTTGACTCAAATGAAGTCAGTTTGTTTAAAGCTGTTAAATAAATAAACAATGCTGTCTTCGGGGAAGCATTTGACGTGACGTAATGTTTGTAATGTAAAATTCAGTGTTTTCAGGCAGATTTCAAATGCTTCATATTTGTTGACAAAAATTCAAAATCGAAATTGCATTTAAAGGTTTTGATAGCTAGGCTCTAGCAACGGCAATTCCACAGCGACAGGTCAATGAAAGTGATAACTTGATCTCATGAAAATCATTAAAAATGACAAAAATCGCACAGTTCTTTATTTACAGCTTTATTTAAACTGAATTCATTTGCGTAAAAACATAAAAACTTCATTCGAAAGCTGTACTTTTCAACTTTAAAACGCATCTGATTTTTGTCGATACGACACTCTGATTAGAAGATATTGAATTTTTGGACAGGTTGTATATTAGTGCACCCTACGTAACCTACACCTGAATATTATGTTTGTGCGTCACAATGTTGCCATACTTTTTTGTTAATTTCTTTCATAATTTCAATCAATATTATATGTACCTACAAGAATAATAGAATAATTTTATAAGAATTTTTTAAGATTTATTATTATAAGAATAATTTATTATAATCATTCGTCTGTCTGATTTATCTATTTATCAATTTTTTTTTAACAATTTAAAATCTTTGATTTAAAAACATTTACACAGTTTCTGTAATATCTTCATTGATCGTTTTTATTTATCAGTTGATTTTCTTATTTATAACAATTTTAATTAACTTTGATTTAAAATGCCTCTATTGAGCTATTTGTATTAAAAACTTTTTGTATTGGTATTTCAAAACCATTTTTTAATTTATTATAATCATCCATCTGTTTGATTTATCTATTTATCTACTTTTTTTATAACAATTTAAATTATCTTTGATTTAAAAACATTTATACAGTTTATCTTCATTGATCTTTTTTATGTATCAGTTGATCTTCTTTTTTATAACAATTTTAAGGTAACTTTGATTTAAAATACTTCTTTTGAGCTTTTTGTATTAAAAAACTTTACTTAATTGGTGTTTAAAAATTTTATAATGAAACTTTACGTAATGTGATAGTATGAAAAAATAGAGGATATGGCAACGGTGTTGCATGTCAAGCTCGGATCCAATGCCACATAAATATTAGGGTGCACTAATATACAAGCTGTCCGAATTTTTACTGTCGAGTTGATACATATTTTATTTAAAAAATTAATTACGGGCGAGTAACTGATATTTAAAATCGCTGGTCGCTTCAAGCGTTGTTTCTGAGAGAACGGTTCATTCTACAAGTGGTAATAAACATTTTTGTTCAAAATTATCTCAGCTAAGTACATTTCTTGTTTGAAACATTTTTTTCCACGGCGTACAGATTCTGGGTAAATCGATGTTTTCTGTTCCCCCTCCCTACGAGGGGGATTTTAAGGTAAGCCCGGGGGTAGGAGTAGCAAACTTTTTTGCATCTTCTTGGGGTCCAAAAATTGACATGCTTAGCAAAATGCAACTTGTTGGTAGCGTTTTTAGAGATCAAATCTCTAGCGACTGGACTAGAGTAATAATATCTAAAAAGAATGTGTGTGTACTTTGTGTACGTAAGAAGTTATACTTCTATTATTATGATTTCAATGAAATTATTATATGTACTTTAAACAGTTTATTTATGTTTTATTTAAATATTAAACTAATTTTCATACTTACTACTTTCCAAAAATTTTTATTAAAACAATACCAAAAGTTAAAAAAATTAAACAATAAAACACACACAAACGCATTGAAAAATGCCACAAAGAAATGATTTCTGAACAATAATTGTTGGCAAAAATGTTAACTAAATACTTTAACTAAATACTTTAACTAAAAAATTATATAAAAATATACTTACTTAAAATCATAAAATGTATAAAAAAAAATAAAAAAAATAAAAACTTGCATTGGGGATCGAACCCGCTTATATTAGGGTGCTTAGATTTAAAATCGAAGTGTGTACTTATTTACCCACTTACACATAACCCTCATGTGGGAAGATAGGAAAACTGAACGTTTTACTATTTGACAGTTCTGAATTTAATCAAATCAGTTTGATTTTTATGGAATTAAAATATTAAAATACAACAAAACATAGAGTAAGAAAACAATATATTAGATGAAGATTGGTAGAAATTTTGTTGGTAATATAATTATGTAAATCAAGGCATTACCGACTATAATAGGTAGGTACATTTTACGTTTTTCAAATAGGTAAGCACCTATGTAATTTTTTATTACAATACTGAAACATTTACAATTGCGTACCTGTTGCTTTTAAAAACTATTTAAAAAGTCACTACAATAAACTTGTTTTTGTCTGTCCTCACAACAATAAAAACTAATATACACATGTGTTTACCCCTAACCATTGATGTATTAATAAAATAACCGACATATTGAACAATTATTATTGACAGGTCATTGTAATTACCCAATCAGAGCACGTATATCGTTTCAGCTGCGCCCAGTACCAAGGCTTTTGATGAATTCGCGCACATATACATTTAATCCCAACGCACCTAAAGAAGTATAACTTCAAAAATATATTTACAAAAACAAGAATGGAACTCTTGATCGACACTGTTGGTGGCACCTATAAACGCCACTTAATAAACAAGAATTAGGCGGTGGAACGTAAAGTGGTCGCTATTGATTCCTCTGAACTTTTAGGTACATTTGACAAATCTACATAAGTGAATATGGTATAAAAATCCTTCAGTTTCTATTGCAGATGGATCCTATAATTATTGTCACTAATCATGAAAGGTTTAAAACATTATTTTTGACTGTTTATCGTTAAAACATTCGAGATATTAGACAATTCACGTATATTTATGTTTAGAGGTGTGCATTAACAAAATACCTGTATTTGTATACCCATTAAAGAGGTCAGATAAGAACTTATCTCATTATATCCTAGTTTTTCAATAAGCAAAAAGCAGGTCAGACGAATTTTTCATACCTTCACGATTTTTCACAGTGTAGCAGATTAATCATTTATTAATAAACAATTCTGCATAGGTACCTAATAGGTACGACCATATAAACAATTTTCAAGGTCATGGCGGTTATTACAAGATACCTATTTGTTTTTTATCTCGGCGTTTGGTTTGCGTAAAGATACCATATCAAATGCGATGAAAATTTATATTCACTTAATTTAATAGATACACGTATGAAGCCGATTTTAATTATGGTTTAATATCGGGGTTATGGTTATGTTCAATCGGAATGCGATTGGAATTGTAAGCGAGGATGTAATTTGGACAGTTCAGGGACACTGATCAAAACGAGCTGATTGGGAAAAAAATCACGTTCACAACAAAACTAATTTAGTTGTTAAATTTAACATTGTATCCAATCTATGAAAAGTCAAAAGAATATTGTAACAATATAACAACCAAGTTCAGTGAAGTCACTAGCTATATCATTGGGTGCTATAGTTGTTCAGTCAGTCCTCGACTAGCTCTACCTGTGTGGTTTGGTTTAGGTACGTCTTATCTATCGTAAAATCTGTCTTATCTATCGACAAATTAAAGATTATAATATCTGGACCTCGGAGGTAAACTACACTATGTCGACATGGCGTTTTTTTGAATAAGTATTTTTAATCCACTTATTTTATTAGTTGGATTATACAAATTGGTTATTTATTATCTCTAAAATATTGTCATATTGTCTTTCAACAATTATGAGATACATCAGATTTTTATTAACATCCTAAGTGCTCTAAACTTTATTGCAAACATACGCTAAACAAAATTGTTTGAAATTACATAGTGTAGTTTACCTCCCAGGTCCAGATATTAACTAATCATATTTATTTATTATACAGGGTTCCGAGAAAGTCTGGCAACACGGTAATTTCTCGGAAACCGCTGGCTAGAACGATTTTTATGGATTTTGGTGGGTCTTTTAATACGGCCGATATTATAGTGGTAATTACATTTTTGTCAAATCTTCCGTTTTTCTGGAAATCTTGAACTTTCTTATTTCAAATGGAACACCCTGTATATTTTTTGCGTTTTGGAATTCTTAAAGGATATTGATTATTTTTCATATGATATTCATATTCCCTATACCTAAATGCCATAATTTCGGAGTTATTGCTACATTTATTAAAACAAAATTTTTAAACAATTTATAAAAATCAATTTTTTCGGCCTGGATAGACATTATTTTAGGTTCATTGGATCATTGTGAACAAAAAAGGTCTTTTGTAATGTTCCTCTAAAGTTAATCGTTTCCGAGTTATAAACAATTTAAAACTGAAAAAAAAATCGAAAAATGACGATTTTCTAGGTTTAAAAACACAAGTAAAAAATATTATTTTTGAAACTACGAAGTGCCTAAATTCAAGTTTAAGCCTTATTTTATCAGTTTAAGCAATTTGGTCTTGATTTTTTTAAAATAATATTTTGTAGTTGTTTCATATACATGTTTCATATGTAGTTGCTCTCATATGCGCTTCATTAATAATTTAAAAAAAAACAATATTTTAGAATAAAACGTGTCAAAAGTTCTTATAGGTATCGGATAGAAGAAGGTTTGATCTTGAAGTTAAGTAGTTTGTAATTTAAAAATTATTTTTTTTACTTGTGTTTTTGAACTTTGAAAATCGTCATTTTTCGTTTTCTTTTGTTTTAAATTGTTTATAACTCGAAAACGATTAATTTTAGAGAAAAATTACAAAAGACCTTTTTTTGTTCCCAATGATCTAAAGAACCTAAGAACCACATACATATTCCATTAATAAGGTTGAAAAAGAAACATGGCTTAGAGCAGGGGTTCCCAAACTGGGGGGCGCGCCCCCCTGGGGGCGTTAGGACATATCAGGGGGGGCGCGAGACAAGTTGAACATTAAATTAAATTTAGTTATTTTTCTAAAATTAAAAGTCAACCGCTTGTTAAACTGTGTCTGGTAACGCAGAGTAAGCAAAAGTTATCTCAAATACCTCTTTTTGACAACACTGTGAAACGCCGCATTGATGATATGACCGAAGACATACAAAACCAGGTAGTTGATGCAGTAAAATAATCGCCATTTTTTGCATTCAACTAGACGAGAGTACCGACATAGCACAATGTTATCAGTTAATTGTTTATGTTCGGTATATTCAAAACGAAAGAATGAAAGACGAGCTACTCTCTTCTACAGAGTTGGAGACTGGAGACAACGACAAAAGCTATTAATGTTATGAAAGCAGTGTGAGAGTTTTTTGACAAACATGAACTCTCTTGGCAAAAACTAATCAGTTTATGTACAGCTGGCGCACCTTCAATGCTTGGTTTTCGCTCAGGCTATTTGCAATTAGTAATAGAGAAAAATGTTGATGTGATTGGGATACATTGTTTTATACATCGACAAGCCTTGACAGCAAAAACCCTTCCAGATGAACTTATGACTGTCTTAAAGTTGTGTATTAAAGTAGTGAAGTACATAAAAAAACAGTGCGTTGAATACTCGACTGTTTAAAACTCTTTGTGAAGATTTAGAAAGTGATCACAAAACACTGCTACTTCATACAGAAGTACGATGGCTCTCAAAAGGAAACATGTTGGCAAGATTATTTGACCTTTGAGATGAAGTAATCACCTTGGAACATCAAAAGCAAAATGAGCTAAACATGGCCTTCAAAAAACATTGTACCCAAGTAATATTGGCTTATTTATCAGACATATTTGACTCATTGAACAGCCTTAACCTAAAACTGCAGGGTGGAGACTCAAATATAGTAGTTACTCATTGTGATGAAGGCTTAGTTACTCAACTGTGGAGGCGTAAAATATCAGCAAACCCCTGAAATTATTCAAATTTCTCTAATGTAGAGCCAATCTCAGACGAAACACGCTTCAAGGACATTTATGAAGGATTAAGTTTGAAATTCCAAATATCAAACCATTTGGAGAGTTCCAGAAATACTTCCCCAACACTTGTGACAATTTTATTTACAGAATGTCAACTGATCCATTCCATGTCAACATGGACTCCCTGTTGGGATACTTCAATCACTTCAAGAAGATACTTTGCAAATAAATCCAAATCATTTTTTGCATGATTCCTCTGCCAAATACTTTGTTATAATGGACAAACCTTCATTTTGGTTAAAATATTTCAAAGTGTATCTTAGTGTATCACGGGAAGCTCTTCATTTATATTTGCCTTTTTCAAGTCGTAACTATTTGTGCGATTTTCTACACTTGTGGCAATTAAAACAAAGTATCGGAATAAACTTGATGTTGCTAGTGACTTGTGCTGTGCACTTACTAAAACTCAGCCACGAATAGGCATACTAGTAAATAAAATGCAAGCACATCCATCTCACTAACCAACCTAGTCTATTTTTCTTTTATTAATAATTTTTGTATTATATGGAAACTGATATTGTTGTATCTTATGACAGAATAAATAAATGTTTTGTTTTCAAGCTAATACTTATTGGTTTTTGTTTTGTTCCTATTTAGGCGCATACAATTTATTGTAAGGGGGGGGGGCGCGAGAAGCTTTCATTTCAACAAAAGGGGGCGTAGTACAAACAAGTTTGGGAACCCCTGGCTTAGAGGCTGGGTATGCTATTGATGCAAATTGATAAAATGTAGTCAATGAATAAATTTAACGGTCAAATAATGCTTCTTTATTGTTTTTGGAAGAAATACCTATGTGTATTTAATTTTCTCCATATAGTGAGTCAGTAGTTGATTTGGAATTGGAATACTAAGTAAGGCAATATGCAATATGTTTTGTATTATTTATTGCATAAATAACTCGTTTATCCACGATCCTGTGACGACAGTTTCATTATCTCAACATGATGAAATCAGAGTCATCCTTTACCCAACACGCCCCTCGTACATCTCGCATTACCAGCAAATGCATTGCTATGGTTATCTAAACGATTTACGTACATTTTAATAACGTAAAAAACCAGTTTGTTCCTGTAATTTTCATTTCCTTTGACATTTCACTCATTATTTATTTGGTCCGCTCTCCTCTCGAGCTGGAATATTGTGAATGTATCTTGATGGCCTTAAATTAAGAAATAATTAGGTATGTGCACGCCATAAATAAATACCTACTACATAGTAGTCTGTTCCTTTTACAGTCCATTCACTCACGGTAAAATATGCAAAACCTTCAAATTTGAAAGCGCCGCTTGAATTGACATGAAATTTGGCATACACATAGCTATATGTCAAAAAATAGTGATATTTAGGATACAATGTACAATTGATCCAAAAGATGGCATAACCCAGACATCCAAATCCAAAGTGAAAGTTATCCTCCAACACCAAATTGTTCTACATGGTCCACATAATGTTCAGAACACCATGACCCAATGGTCACACCATTTTGAGCGTCGGGTTTGGTGGGGAGGGGGGAAAATCGGTAAATTCGTAGTTTTTTTAAGTTTTTTGTCAATATTTCTAAAACTGTGCGGTTTAGCATAAACAACCTTCTATACAAAAATGTTCTACATTAAATTTGAAATAAAAAAGGCCCTATGCATAATCCTTCTAAAATGAACGGTTCCAAAGTTACGGAGGTAGTACAGTATAATTGTTCCAAAAAAAGGCCTAACCTAGACATCCAAAGTAAAAGTTTTCCTCCAACACCAAATTGTTATATATTTCCAAATATTGTTCAGTAAAAAGTTACACCATTTTGAGCGTCCGGTTTGGGGGTGGGGGAAATGGGGGAGAAGTCGGTAAATTAGTAGTTTTTTTTACGTTTTTTGTCAATATTTCTAAAACTCTGCTTTCGCGTAAACAATGTTCTATACAAAAATGTTGTACATAAAATTTAAAACAAAAAAGGTCGTATACATAATTGCTATAAAATCAACGATTCCAGAGTTACGGAGGGTGAAAAGTGGAGGTTTTCGGTATTTTTTATATTTTTTGGGTAATTGATGATTTTGGGTGGTGAGGTTGACGTTTCTTCAAGGGCTTATCAATAACATACCATCGGCCACTGAAATAGCAAATTTTATTTACAAAACACAATCCTGTTAAAGAATAGTATATTGTACAACAAGAGAGAAAAAAGACATATTTCTCACGAGCGCAGGCACGAGGCGAGTGCCGCAAATCAAGCGAGAGAGAAATATGTCATTTTCTCTCGTGTTGTACACTGTACTTTTTCTATGGATGCGTTTTTGTCAAGTATTCAAATTTCATAATTAAATAATTTAGGTGCTTGTAGGTATATTATATGCCTAAATTGAAATAAAATACATATATACACATAGGTATTTAATATTCTTAATATTTATATACTTTATTTATTTAAAACTAGCTGACCCGGCAGACTTCGTACTGCCTCAATAGATAAAAACAAACTGTTGTATACAATAAACTTAAAATGAACAAAAGGAATTCGTAATTAATAAACAAAAATGCTCGATGTGAATGAGGTTTTATTATTATTTTTAATTAATTACACATGATGTTTGAAATAATAAAGTTTAATTAGAAGTAACAAAATAAAGTTTGTAGTGCAACAGTTACAATCTTAAATTTGTTTATCTTATAATGAATATAACAGCTTTATTATATCTACATTCAAAACAACCATCTATTTATTATTAGGTTCGGGGAGATTCCAAGTCTATAGGTGTTGATTAAATAAAATTAAATTCAATTAAAATTAAATAAAAAAGTAAATGAAGTAAATTAAAATTAAATGAAATTGAATAAACGTAAATAAAAATAAATAAAACTGAATAAAATTAAATAAAAATAATAAATAAATTAAAAAATAATAATAAAATTAAATAAAAGAAAATATAGTCTAATAAAAATAAATAAAATTTAATAAAATGAAATAAAATAAAATAAACGAAAATAAATAAAATACTTAAATTAAATAAAATTAAACAAAATGAATTAAAATTAAATAAAATTTTATAATTTGCTGCTTGTTCTTTTCGTGTGCTCAGAATTTTTCTCCTGCTTACGGTTCCGTTTAGAGATATTTTTTGAAAATTTCGCAAAATTAAAAAATTCATATTTTGCCCAATTTGAGTCCCAAAGTTAAACTGTGCCACTTCTCTTCTATGAAATTTGTCGCTCGTTCTTCTTCTGTCCTCAGAATATTGCTACGGCTTGAGATATTGTATTTCGGACACCGATTGTGCTAGACAAAAATTTTTAGTACGGTTCTGCTCGGAATTAGCAAGGAGTCTACCTACTTAATTTCATATTTTTCACGTCATTATTGTGAGAGTTACGGCGTCATGGGCAACCCCCTAATGACATACGGGTATGAAATATAGACAGCAACCTACTCCCAGTACAGTCCAATATACCTGCAAAATTTCATAAAAATCGGTTAAGTCGTTTCGGAGGAGTATGGTAACAAACACTGCGACCGGCGAATTTTTATATAGATGTAAAATATTTAAATGGCTATTAAAAAATAACGGTCTGAGATAAAAAATTGAAAATTTAGGATTGTATGTATCTTTTGCTTCTACATCTCATAAAAATAGTAAAAAACGGTTTTTCCAAAAATTAAAAAAATATATCAGGGGGGGCAACCCCCTTACGACGTACGGGTATGAAACTCCATATTATCCTATTCCCAGTCCGCTAGAATATACATGTAAAATTTCATAAAAATCTGTTCAGTCGTTCTCGAGTTATAAATGGTGTAACTAACACAACCTCGACTTTCTTTTATATATATAGATGTAAAATATTTAAATAGCTATTAAAAAATAACGGTCTGAGATAAAAAATTGAAAATTTAGGATTGTATGTATCTTTTGCTTCTACATCTCATAAAAATAGTAAAAAACGGTTTTTCCAAAAATTAAAAAAATATATCAGGGGGGGCAACCCCCCTTATGACGTACGGGTATGAAACTCCATATTATCCTATTCCCAGTCCGCTAGAATATACATGTAAAATTTCATAAAAATCTGTTTAGTCGTTCTGGAGTTATAAATGGTGTAACTAACACAACCTCGACTTTCTTTTATATATATACAGTAGACTCGCGATTATCCGAGGTAACTGGGACCGTGACTACCTCGGATACGGAAAAACTGGGTTAACACTGAGATTGGTTATATTGATAGAAAAACACGTAAATAATCATAACTGTGGATATTTTAATGACAAAATTAATACAGTACTGTCTATAAAAGATAAAAACATTTACCTTATCAATATTACTGTTTAAAAAGTCTTTGATTTTGCATAAGCTTTATTCCTCTTTTTGATATTGAGGCGGCGATGTTTCGCTAAGGTTGAAAATTGTAACTCACCAGTTATGACTTTTGCCTCGGTTAACCGAGGGGCTCGGATGACCCAGTCTCGGATAATCGCGAGTCTACTGTAGTTGTAAAATATTTAAATGGCTATTAAAAAATAACGGTCTGAGATAAAAAATTGAAAATTTAGGATTGTATGTATCTTTTGCTTCTACATCTCATAAAAATAGCAAAAACGGTTTTTCCAAAAATTAAAAAAATATATCAGGGGGGGCAACCCCCCTTATGACGTACGGGTATGAAACTCCATATTATCCTATTCCCAGTCCGCTAGAATATACATGTAAAATTTCATAAAAATCTGTTCAGTCGTTCTCGAGTTATAAATGGTGTAACTAACACAACCTCGACTTTCTTTTATATATATAGATGTAAAATATTTAAATAGCTATTAAAAAATAACGGTCTGAGATAAAAAATTTAAAATTTAGGATTGTATGTATCTTTTGCTTCCACATCTCATAAAAATAGTAAAAAACGGTTTTTCCAAAAATTAAAAAAATATATCAGGGGGGCAACCCCCCTTATGACGTACGGGTATGAAACTCCATATTATCCTATTCCCAGTCCGCTAGAATATACATGTAAAATTTCATAAAAATCTGTTTAGTCGTTCTGGAGTTATAAATGGTGTAACTAACACAACCTCGACTTTCTTTTATATATTGATGTGATCTTGATTATTGATATGAGATGATAATTTTATATGTCATTTAATTTAATCAATGCATTACTAATAATCTAATTAATTTACCAGATCACATATCAATATGTTTTCAATCTCAGGGCTTTTTATAAATTAATTACTTACATACGTGGCTTCTAAGTATTTCTTAATGGTTCCTAATCGGGATAGGAAAGAAAAAAGTAAAATAATAACACATATGGGTTACAATTGTAATCAAAATATTGTTTATTTTATTCAATGGCAATCACTGCTTAATATTTGCTATATCTTATTATTCTTAAACATAACATTTACACATGGGAATCTTATTTTCTTTTGATTTCCAATTGAAAGTTTTTATTAACCTTTAACTATTATGATTTATTAGCAACAATTCTATTTAAGTTTGATGAAGCTTTTCTGATATTATTGATTATGTTTCTTCAATTTTAAATGTGGTATTTACTACGAAAAACCCATACATTCATGTCCAAAAAAATGAGACTGACCTTTTTCTGGTGCACTGAGAATGTCTTCACACAAGACCCGTTTCCTGCTATCCTTGGCTGCAATCAAAACCTCGTCCTGGCTTCCAGTAATGTTCTCCTCTGAAACTAGCTCGTATAGCTCTCGTTTCCTGCTTCTGTCGTGATGCTGTCTTCTACCTTTTTCGAAACTGCAATCAGCTACCGGGAACTCTTGGCTCAAGGAGGTTCTTTTACTCTCAACCTGGCCTACCTCTCGTTCTACGATAGATACTCCACACTCACGGAACTACACAGGCTTTCTCACCCTCCGTACACTACCGTCTACTACTCGACTTCACTTCTCGACAGCTCAAAACATTCTGCTCTCTATTTGTCATTCATTCCCCTACTTTCTAAATATCCCTTCCAGATTCACAAATCAAAATTCCACCACCAACTCTCATTCGCAGTATTCCTCAAAACCAAATTTTAAACTTTCTAAATATGCTTAATGGATTTCAAAGAAAATAGTTAATTCCCATTCTAAAATTACTTTCTACTATATACAAATTTTAATGACCTATTCTCTATTTCCACTTAGTCTTATTTAGCATCGGCTAATGACCGATCCTTCCGCGAACAACGATAATGGCCTATTATCGATTTCACTTGAGTCTTATTTAATCACTTCTTAAAATTAAATATAACAATTTGTTGTATACAGGTTGTTCTAAATTTATATGCCCGTGGTTGAGAAAATTGAAAATATTTTATATTAAATTGAATTCTGTTTATAATTATCAAAAGTTAATTTTCATATCAAATAGAAATATAACAAATCCCCGCCTTGTATTCGATAAAATTTATCTGCATTTTTAAATAAATTTTCTCGAGGCAAAACCAACTCCCTGTATATTTCCTTACTTTAATCTACGTCTTATATCCTAACTTACTATCTACTTCATGTAATTCTGTCTTTTATTCGTGATATTTGTATACATCGTGAATATTATAAATTCCTCGGATCTTTTCCGAGTTCCTGTGCCTCAACTCATAACTATTTATCCCATTTTCATTATTTACGATGTACGGGCCTTCGAAAACAGGCATCAACTTTGCGCAAATGCCCCCAGGAAGATTTGATACTCGTAATGCCCTCACGAGTACTTTTTCACCCTTTTGGAAAGTCACTGGTCTTCTTTTTCTATTTTGTTCCTGTCTTTGGATATATTTTTCGTTGCTTCGCCGTAATCTTCTCTGTACGGTTTCAATCACCTGTTGATATTCTTTTGGCTCTTGGTCTTCCCATGTCCTTATCGGCAATACACCCTTCATGATGTATTCTGGGGTCTCTTTTGTTACTGTGCTCGGAATTGTATTTAGATACCTTTCTATTTCCGCCATTTTCCTGTCCCAGTGGCGATGTTGACCATCTGTTGCAATGCGAAGAAATTTCGTCACTTCCTGTATGAATCGTTCCGAAGGATTACTCTGTGGATGCCTGATGCTGACAAAATTTGTCTCTATTCCTCGTTCTCGAAGTTGTCCCTTGAAACGATCATTTCGGAAATACGTTGCATTGTCCAGTAGGATCTTTTTTGGTGTTCCTACTATGGCTATAAAATTGTCGATTTTTCTTAATATTTCCTCCCCCTTTGTGGTGCGGCAACTATATAATTTTACGTATTTTGAAAACACATCCACCATTACCAGAATATGTTTGTTCCTTTTAGTGGTCATAATTAGATCGCTTAACATATCTATTGCTACAATGTCTAGTTTGTTTCGGGCTTCAATATTTTTGGCAACATTTTCGTTTTTGAAATTCCGACTCTTATATTTTTGACATACATCGCACTTCTGGGTAATTTCCTTTGCAATGCGGTAATCCTGTCGGCTGATGTAATTTTCCCTAAAAACGAGCCAAACTTTTCTGCTACCGATATGCCCATTGTCCTCATGTAATTTCTTTATTATCTTTTCGGCCAATGTCTGTGTCACTAAATATAGTTCCTTTCCGTCTATTCTCTTAAAATATATGTCATTTTCTACTTCCGCTCTTCTTTTCTCTCTTTCCTCTAGGTCTTCTTGGTTTGTCCTTATCTCATTTAATGAATATATCCCTTCTTCTTGTATTAATCTATTTAGTCCCACCTGTAGAGTAATTGTTTCCTTTTTTCCCGTGTCCTCATCCCGTGTTAGAGCGTCGGCTATTATGTTGTCTTTTCCTTTTATATATCGGAACTCAAAATCATACTCCTGTAATAATAGAATACCTCTATGTATTCTATTATTTACTAATCTATTCTTCATGATATGTACTAAAGCTGCATGGTCTGTTTCGATTGTGAATTTTGCTCCCAATAAGTAAAACCTCAATTTGTTTACGCAATATAGTACACTGGCAAACTCCAATTCTGTAACACTATATTTTCTCTCATGTGTTTTAGTCACTCGCGATATAAAACATATCGGCACTTCTTGGTCGTTTTGTATTTGAGACAGAACTCCTGCAAATTTTTGTATGGACGCATCAGTTCGGAGTATAAAAGGTAAATTGTAAATGGGGTGGTATATTTTCGTTCCTTTTGCGAATTCTCGTTTTAATGTTTCGAAAGCTTCCTCCTGTTCTTCTTTCCAATTCCATTTTATTCCTTTTTTAAGCAACTTTATCAGAGGGATTTCCTTTTGGCTCAAATCGGGAATCAGTTTTTTAAAATAATTAATCGTGCCAAGAAAACCTCTCAATGTTTTCAAATTCGTTGGTCTTGGGTATTCATCTATGAGCTTGACTCTGTCTTCGGATAATCTTACTGTTTTGGTGTCCAATTGAAAACCCAAATAAATGACTTCTTTTTGAAAAAATTGACATTTTTCAATGTTTAATTTCAATCCCGCTGTGTCCAATTCTTCCAGAATTATTTCTATGTGTTTCAGATGACTCTGAGTATCTTGTGAAAAAATTAATAAATCATCGATATAATGAACTATGAAATCTTCGTGGCGATTCAAAATGGTATGTAGAGCTCGGACGAGTGCAGCACAAGCACTCTGCAATCCAAACGGCACTACCTTAAACCGGTAGACAATACCATCAATAGAAAAAGCGGTGTAGTTTCTACACTTTTCAGCTAACGGTATCAACCAAAAACTGTGTTTTAAGTCAATTTTCGAAAATATGTGTGACCCGGTGATTCTTCCAAAAATGGCCTCGATGTTTATAGGTGATTCATATTGTGATACAGTGTGCTGGTTGATATTCCTGGCATCTAAACATAATCTCAATTCTCCACTGCTTTTCTTTACTATCACAATCGGGTTAACATACGGTGAATCACATCTTTCGATGATTTGATCTTCCAACATTTTATTTATTTCTTCTTTCACCTCTTGTCGATACTTGTATGGAATCGGGTAAGTCTTTGATCGAAAATTTCCCAAGTTTTTCACCTCAAATGAATGTTCGTATTTTTTAGCCACTCTGTTTTCCTCATTGATCAAATTTTCGTAGTTTCTTAACATCAACCGCAATTCTTTTTCTTTCCCTTCTCCACATATCAATTTTCTGTCTTTTTTCTCAGATTCTTCACACATGTTTACCGTGCATTCTGCATCCTCGTTTGCATATACCTCCTCTTCAAATACCACTGTTTCAATCATATTCTTTTCACTTTCATTTTTTAGCTTTATTTCTTCTTCTCCTGAGCCCGTCTCTTCTTTTGAGGAATCCCAGGTTTCCTTTGTTTCTGATACTCTCAAATTTTCTTCTTCTGGGCTCAACTCTTCTTTTGAGGAGCCACAGGTTTCATTTTCTTTTATCTTTTTCTGACCTTTTCTCCTTTTTCTTCTTTGTCCTTGCTTCGCTGCCAAATTCATTTCCACTGTTTGTTCTTTACCTGATTCGTCCGTATTTTGTTTCTCATGTTCCTTGTCCTGTTCTTTTTCTTTTTCTTCTGTTAGTTTCATCGTATTATTTTTAAAATCTATCATTACATGTTTTTCTGCCAATTCGTCCACTCCTACTATCATGTCATGTGACATGTTTGGCATTATTACACATTGTAGTGCATACATATTCTTGCCCAGTCGTACCATTACTCGTATGCCTTCATTTATAGTTGCCAATGTCCGTTTGTTTGCGCCCACTAAATTTACCCTAGGTATTTTATAAATTAAATTTGTTAAGTTAACTTCTTCTATTAGTTTTCTGTTGACCAATGTTATTTCAGATCCAGTGTCTATCATAATTTTAATTGGTTTCTCGTTGATAAATCCATCCACAAATTTTAAATTAACTCCATTTTTCTTTTCGTTGTTTCCTGCCAATTTAATAAACTCCTTGGGGTGACAAAAGATTCCTGTTTGATTTTTGGTTTTTAGTGAGCGCCGTCGTGAAAAGACGCCGGTTGCTCATCGTTGTTTATATTTTCGTCATAATGTCTCTCTCCGTCATATTCATCTGTCTGGGTATTATTTACTTCTCTTCTATTTTCTCTTGGTCTGTCGGATCTGTTTCGGTTTTCTCGATATCCCTGTTCATTTTGTCTACCATTATTTCTGTTTTCTTGATTTGAGCGTGTGGTGTTTCTATTCTGGTATTCTCGATTTCTGTCCTCATTCCATTGCCTATTTCTTTGTTCATAATTTCCTCTTCCGTTGTCTCTATTTTCGTTTTCCCTTCTGGGATTAAAATCTCGTCTTGTATAGTCCCTCCTATTTTGATTTCTATCTCTGTAATCTTGTGTTTCTCGGGGCCTGTAATCTTCTCGCGACCTTCTTGATTTTCTTTCTCTTAGACGTGATTCTCTTATTTGTAGGAATTGGCATAAACTATCTATGTCTTTGTAATTTTGCAATGTGATATGGTCTTCCAGCGTTTCCTCGAAATGTCTTGCAATCAGTTCGACTAATTGTTCCGATGAGTAATTATATTGTAAATGTTTTGCATTATTGTAAATTTGCAAAGCATATGTCCTTTCTGATACACCCATCCTATCATTGTATTTCCCATTTTGCAATTCCTTGTTAATTTCCAATTGTTGGACTTTTCCCCAGAAATAATTCAAAAATTTTTGTTCAAATTGTTGCCAATTGCCGAATTCTTCTTCTTTGCTATCGAACCATAGGCTTGCTTCATATTTGAAATGGTTTCTGATAGTTTCTTTTGCTGTTTCGAAATTTCCGATGTGCTGTATTTTCTTTTTCAGGCTATTTATGAACGGCACTGGGTGTAATCTTCTTACATCCCCGCCAAACCTTATCTTCACGTCATCTGTGCTATGTATAACCATTTCTCTTCTTTCTCCGACATTCTGTTGCGTCCTGTTTTCGGTGACTTGTTTTTCTATTTCTGTGATTCTTTTTTCCACTTCTTCTCTGTCTACTTGAATAGCATTTTCTAACTTATTTTCCAAATTTTCTAGTTCCTTTTTCTGGCCATTCGTTAACTCCTCCATTTTGTTTTGAATTATCATTTCTTGTTCTTTCATGTGGTCCTTCATTCTAATTTCTTGTTCTTGCATGTGATCTTTAATTTTCATTTCTTGCTGTTCTATCTCGTTTTTCATTGTTGTCAAACATCCTTTTATTTCCTTTTCATACTTTTCTATGCGTTCCTCTATTTTCTTATTGTTCTCTTCTATTGCTTGTTTTGTTTCCTTTTGATTGTCATCCATTTTTTGCTGTGTTTCATCCATTTTCTTTGATGTTTCTTCCTGATTTTTATCCATTGTCCTTTTTGCTTCATCCATTTTTTGTGACTGGAGTTGCATCAGTTGTAATAGTTTATCTATTCCTGATAATTCTTGCTGTTCTGATGCCATGATTGTCGTGTCTAAAATATCTTCTTGGTCTGAATGTTCTTTTTGTTTTTTGTTGTCTTTGCTTTGGCTTCTTGTCACAGACATTTGTTTTCAAGAAGTACTATCCCCGCCAAATATGAAATTTTACTAGTATGTTACCAAGACGACTTTTTCTCACCCAAATATTATAAATTGTCAATAAATATATCAAATGTAAATATCGTAAAAATAAAATATTAAATCAGTTATGTAAAATTTGTACCTAAAGAGATCTAAAATTTTATGTTATCAAATGTAAGTATCTCACTTTTTACCACAGGCATATAAATTTTCAAATACCGGCTTTATAGGCCTTGGGCCCGCATATACAATTATTATTTATGACCACACCGTTGAAACTTTTTGTACTTGTTATTTGGGTGGAGTCGGACAAATTTTGAGCTTGGCGCATTATGGTAGTGGGGCGTTTGTCTGTCAAGCGGTGACGAAGTTGTCAATTTTATGCAAGAAAAAAATTTATTACCACATTGGTCATTCTATTTTAATCAATGGATTTTGTCATATAAACAACGAAAACAATTTTGTCGGACAAAAATATTGGGGCATATGACGCGTCGGACACGCTAAATATGTCAAATTTATGAAAATAATAAATTTATTACCACATCGATAATTTTAACGGTATCTATCATAAAACCTTTTTACAATAATGTGGTAACCTTGTCGGACAATTTTCACGGGGCATATGCGCAGTCGGACGCGCCGAAGATGTCAATTTCCTGAAAATTTTTTATTTATTACCACAGATGTCATTTTTATTTTGTACTGTTCTTTTACATGTGTAATGCATATTGGATCACTTGTCGGACAAAAATAATGGGGCGTTTTGGTACAATTAAAATAAAAAGTAATTTTTATGCATACAGGGTGTTTGGTAAAGAATGGGCCATAGCTTAACCTCAGGTCCCTGAGGTTAAAATAGGCCGATTTAAGCTAACTTACCTTAGTACAAAGTTTATAATAGCCGAGATACAGGGTGTCAAAGTTAAACTTTTTTTTTATTTATTATTGAATATTTCCTGATAGGTATGAGATAACAACATGAAATTTTATATCTGGGGGTTTCTTGGGTCGAGAAATCTATATTCCTTACCAAAAATTATGCATTGCCCAGAGGGCGCCACATATGCCTTTCAGCACTCATTTATTACGTTCAATTTTTTTTATCCCTCACTCTGTATAATTTTGACATTAAAATTTTTATTTTCCTATTAGTTTTACTTAAAAAAGGTATACTTCTTTCATCTTCCTAAACTCAACCGTTTTCGAGATAAACGCATTTTAAATATGCGATACACCATCATTTTTAGCATAATATCATTGTAGTTACACCCGAAAAATAACTTAAAATTTATGAAAATAATAAATTTATTACCACATAGCTAATTTTAACGAAATCTACCATAAAACCTTTTTACAATAATGTGGTAACCTTGTCGGACAATTTTCACGGGGCATATGCGCAGTCGGACGCGCTGAAAATGTCAATTTCCTGAAAAATTTTTATTTATTACCACAGATGTTATTTTTATTTTGTACTGTTTTTTTACATGTGTACTGCATATTGGATCACTTGTCGGACAAAAATAATGGGGCGTTTTGGTACAATTTAAAAAAAATTAATTTTTATACATTTTTGACTTCATATTAAATTACGTATTTTTCGGCTCATATTACCCGTATGCGCGCCAATGGTGAATATTAAATTCTTAACTGTAATTAAAAAATGTAGTTAATAATGTAACTGTAGTTAATACCCAAAATTAATTTTGGGTACAACTCTAAGTCATCATCATCATCATCATCATTTGGCTCTACAACTCTATGTGAGTCTTGGCCCCGTTTACTATTTCCCTCCATTGTTGTCGGTCCTGAGCAGCTATTTCCTATTGCTGTACTCCTATCGCTTGCTACTGCGTCCTTCCATCTCTTTCTTGGGCGACCAACTGACCTTTTTCCATCGGGCCTTTCCCAGAATGTGGCGTTTAGAAGTCTTTCGTCACTTGATCTTAGTACGTGACCCGCCCATCGTATTCTGTTTGATTTAATGTAGCGTACTATGTTTTCATCTCCGTATATTGTCTGGAGTTCATCATTGTGTCTTCTTCTCCATTCTCCAAGTCATACCCTTTTAAATTTTTTACTTAATGTGTGTAACAATTTTCAGCTAAATCGATCTAAAAATAACCGAGAAAAACTGTTTTAAAATTTTTTTTGATAACACCTCCTCGTCGATAGCCTAAAATAATGAAGTTTTCTGTTCGTTTGCCCCAACATTTTTGTCAGACAGTTACATGTTTTGGTTAAGAATATAATTAGTTGTAACTTACTACTTTGTCGGAAAAATGGTTGTAAATATAAGGGATGCACGAACCCAGCATAATTTAAAAGTATAGTTTATTAATAAACATTAAATTTTTTGTCCGACTTTGGATTTGCCCCAATATTTTTGTCGGACACTTAGATTTTTTGATTTGGAATATAACTACTTATAACCTGATACTTATATCGGAAATTTTTTTTTATTTCGAGAAAAAAAACTACAGAACGATGTTTGTCGTTGTTCAAGGAGTATGTACGCAAATATCAGATCACAATTTTTCTAAAATTTTAACTCTTGTCCGAAATTTTTTTGGGAAAACTTTGGGTACAGCTCTACGCCATACCCTTTTAAATGTTTTACTTAGTGTGTGTACCAATTTTCAGCTAAGTCGATTCAAAAATAACCGAGAAAAACTGTTTTAAAATATTTTTGGATAATACCTCCTCGTCCATAGCCTAAAAGAATTAAGTTTCCTGTTCGTTTGCCCCAACATTTTTGTCAGACAATTACATTTTTTGTTTAAGAGTATAATTACTTGCATCCTACTACTATTATCGGAAAAATGGTTGTAAAGATAAGGGATGCACGAACCCAGAATAATTTAACAGTATAGTTTATTAATAAAAATTAAATTTTTTGTCCGAATTTGGATGTGCCCCACTATTTATGTCGGGCACTTAGATTTTTTGATTTGGAATATAACTACTTATAACCTGATACATGGGCTGAAATTTTTTTTCAATTCGAGAAAAAAATACAGAACGATGTTTGTCGTTGTTCAAGGAGTATGTACACAAATTATCAGATCACAATTTTTCTAAAATTTTCCCTCTTGTCGGAAATTTTTTTAAGAAAATTTTGGGTTCCGATCTACGTCATACCCTTTTAAATGCTTTACTTAGTGTGTGTACCACTTTTCAGCTAAATCGATTGAAAAGTAACCGAGAAACACTGTTTTAAATTTTTTTTTGATAATACCTCCTCGTCGATAGCCTAAAAGAATTAAGTTTTCTGTTCGTTTGCCCCAACATTTTTGTCAGACAATTACTTTTTTTGTTTAAGAATATAATTACTTGTAACCTACTGCTTTTGTCGGAAAAATGGTTGTAAAGATAAGGGATGCACGAACCCAGCATAATTTGAAAGAATAGTTTATTAATAAAAATTAAATTTTTTGTCCGACTGTCGAGTTGCCCCAATATTTTTGTCCGACACTTTGATTTTTTGATTAAGAATATAATTACTTATAACCTACTAATGTTGTCGGAAAAATTGTTTTAAAGGTAAGGGTTGCACGAACCCAGTATTGTTTAAAAGACAGTTTATTAATAAAAATTAAATTTTTTGTCCGACTTTGGATTTGACCCAATATTTTTGTCGGACACTTAGATTTTTTGATTTACAATATAACTACTTATAACCTTATACTTGTGTCGGAAATTTTTTTAATTGGAAAAAAAAATACAGAACGATGTTTGTCGTTGTTCAAGGAGTATGTACGCAAATATCAGATCACAATTTTTCTAAAATTTTCCCTCTTGTCCGAAATTGTTTTGGGAAAATTTTGGGTACAGCTCTACGTCATACCCTTTTAAATGTTTTACTTAGTGTGTGTACCAATTTTCAGCTAAATGGATTCAAAAATAACCGAGAAAAACTGTTTTAAAATATTTTTGGATAATACCTCCTCGTCCATAGCCCAAAAGAATTAAGTTTCCTGTTCGTTTGCCCCAACATTTTTGTCAGACAACTACATTTTTTGTTTAAGAGTATAATTACTTGTATCCTACTACTTTTATCGGAAAAATGGTTGTAAAGATAAGGGATGCACGAACCCAGAATAATTTAAAAGTATAGTTTATTAATAAAAATTAAATTTTTTGTCCGACTTTGGATGTGCCCCACTATTTATATCGGGCACTTAGATTTTTTGATTTGGAATATAACTACTTATAACCTGATACATGTGCTGAAATTTTTTTTTAATACGAGAAAAAAATACAGAACGATGTTTGTCGTTGTTCAAGGAGTATATACACAAATTATCAGATCACAATTTTTCTAAAATTTTCCCTCTTGTCGGAAATTTTTTTTAGAAAATTTTGGGTTCCGACCCACGTCATACCCTTTTAAATGCTTTACTTAGTGTGTGTACCAATTTTCAGCTAAATCGATTCAAAAGTAACCGAGAAACACTGTTTTAAAATTTTTTTTTGATAATACCTCCTCGTCGATAGCCTAAAAGAATTAAGTTTTCTGTTCGTTTGCCCCAACATTTTTGTCAGACAATTACATTTTTTGTTTAAGAATATAATTACTTGTAATCTACTACTTTTGTCGGAAAAATGGTTGTAAAGATAAGGGATTCACGAACCCAGCATAATTTGAAAGTACAGTTTACTAATAAAAATTATATTTTTTGTCCGACCGTCGAGTTGCCCCAATATTTTTGTCCGACACTTTGATTTTTTGATTAAGAATATAATTACTTATAACCTACTAATGTTGTCGGAAAAATGGTTTTAAAGGTAAGGGTTGCACGAACCCAGTATTTTTTAAAAGACAGTTTATTAATAAAAATTAAATTTTTTGTCCGACTTTGGATTTGACCCAATACTTTTGTAGGACACTTAGATTTTTTGATTTAGAATATAACTACTTATAACCTGATACTTGTGTCGGAAATTTTTTTTAATTGGAAAAAAAAACTACAGAACGATATTTGTCGTTGTTCAAGGAGTATGTAAGCAAATATCAGATCACAATTTTTCTAAAATTTTCCCTCTTGTCAGAAAATTTTTTAAGAAAATTTTGGATACAGCTCTACGTCATACCCTTTTAAATGTTTTACTTAGTGTGTGTACCAATTTTGAGCTAAATCGATTCAAAAATAACCGAGAAAACTCTTTTAAAATTGTTTGATATTACTTTCTCGTCGATAGCCTAAAAAATTAAGTTTTCTGTTCGTTTGCCCCAAGATTTTTGTCAAACAATTACATTTTTTGTTTAAGAATCTAATTTCTTGTAATTTACTACCTTTGTCGGAAAAATGGTTGTAAAGATAAGGGGTACACGAACCCAGCATAATTTAAAAGTATAGTTTATCAATAAAAATTAAATTTTTTGTCCGACTTTGGATTTGCCCCAATATTTTTGTCGGACACTTAGATTATTTGATTTGGAATATAACTACTTATAACCTGATACATGTGTCGGAAATTTTTTTTTATTTCGAAAAAAAAACTACAGAGCGATGTTTATCGTTGTTCAAGGAGTATGTACGCAAATATCAGATCACAATTTTTCTAAAATTTTCCCTCTTGTAAAAATGGTTGTAAAGATAAGGGGTACACGAACCCAGCATAATTTAAAAGTATAGTTTATCAATAAAAATAAAATTTTTTGTCCGAGTTTGGATTTGCCCCAATATTTTTGTCGGACACTTAGATTATTTGATTTGGAATATAACTACTTATAACCTGATACTTGTGTCGGAAATTTTTTTTTATTTCGAAAAAAAAAAAAACTACAGAGCGATGTTTGTCGTTGTTCAAGGAGTATGTACGCAAATATCAGATCACAATTTTTTTAAAATTTTCCCTCTTGTCCGAAATTTTTTTGGGAAAACTTTGGGTACAGCTCTACGTCATACCCTTTTAAATGTTTTACTTAGTGTGTGTACCAATTTTCAGCTAAATCGATTCAAAAATAACCGAGAAAAACTGTTTTAAAATATTTTTGGATAATACCTCCTCGTCCATAGCCTAAAAGAATTAAGTTTCCTGTTCGTTTGCCCCAACATTTTTGTCAGACAATTACATTTTTTGTTTAAGAGTATAATTACAGTGGAACCCCGATAAGTCGGCCCCCGATAACCCGGAAGTCCGGCTAACCCGGACCGATTTTTATCAGACAAACATTACAACAATAAAAATGTATGTCCTTTATGCTGGATTTTCCAATTTCTTTTCAACATCTTAAAATATTTTCTTTTATCTTTCCTTATAAACATATTGTTCCAATACTATAATATCTTATATTTTTCAGGCTAATTTTATTTATCATAATAAACTTTCTTCGTAAAAATTTGTCAGCGAATTCCTATGTAGTTCATTCGTTTCAATTTTCAATGTCAAACACATTATACAATGAGAGATAATGCGTATTTGTGTAATTTGATACATAATATACCTTACTAAAAATGTGTTATCGAAACCAACAGGTATCTGTAGTATCCTTTATGTACTTGAAACTGTCTTAGCATTGTTTAGAAAAAACTATTAAAAAATTATTTTTCAAACAATGGTCTTAGTCTTCACTCTTATTAAATAACATAAGTTCGTTCTCGTTGCGAGACGGTATTGTGTGTAGTAAAGTCGCATTGTTCGTTCCGTTCTGTAATCGTTCGTAAATATATTCAGATTTTGTGTTTCCGTGATTTTTTGTCTACGTAATGGCAATAAAACTTAAAATGTTGTTTTTGTTTCAAAATGATAACAAAAGACAGTTTGGACAATCGGTGCAAAGATAAGAAAGCTAAAAATGAGACTCTCGACGAAGCTTTGAGTCGCTTTGTATGTGTGGAACGCGAACGTGGTTTACAAGTGTCTGTGTGCCAATTATAACGGAGTTTATCTGTAAGCATACCATATTTTAATAATTTTTACCATTTTCTCCGGCTAACCCGAATTTTCGATAACCCGGATCGGCCGCGGTCCCGATTAATCCGAGTTAACGGGGTTCCAGTGTACTTGTATCCTACTACTTTTGTCGGAAAAATTGTTGTAAGGATAAGGGATGCACGAATCCAGAATAGTTTAAAAGTATAGTTTATTAATAAAAATTAAATTTTTTGTCCGACTTTGGATGTGCCCCACTATTTATGTCGGGCACTTAGATTTTTTGATTTGGAATATAACTACTTATAACCTGATACATGTGCTGAAAATTTTTTTTTAGTTCGAGAAAAAAATACAGAACGATGTTTGTCGTTGTTCAAGGAGTATATACACACATTATCAGATCACAATTTTTCTAAAATTTTCCCACTTGTCGGAAAATTTTTTAAGAAAATTTTGGGTTACGACCTACGTCATACCCTTTTAAATGCTTTACTTAGTGTGTGTACCAATTTTCAGCTAAATCGATTCAAAAGTAACCGAGAAACTCTGTTTTAAAATGTTTTTTTGATAATACCTTCTCGTCGATAGCCTAAAAGAATTAAGTTTTCTGTTCGTTTACCCCAACATTTTTGTCAGACAATTACATTTTTTGTTTAAGAATATAATTACTTGTAACCTACTACTTTTGTCGGAAAAATGGTTGTAAAATAAGGGATGCACGAACCCAGCATAATTGGAAAGTATAGTTTACTAATAAAAATTAAATTTTTTGTCCGACTGTCGAGTTGCCCCAATATTTTTGTCCGACACTTTGATTTTTTGATTAAGAATATAATTACTTATAACCTACTAATGTTGTCGGAAAAATGGTTGTAAATAAAAAAATTTCAGGAAATTGACATCTTCGGCGCGTCCGACTGCGCATATGCCCCGTGAAAATTGTCCGACAAGGTTACCACATTATTGTAAAAATGCTTTATGGTAGATACGGTTAAAATTATCCATGTGGTAATAAATTTATTATTTTCATAAATTTGACATATTTAGCGTGTCCGACGCGTCGTATGCCCCAATATTTTTGTCCGACAAAATTGTTTTCGTTGTTTATATGATAAAATCCATTGATTAAAATAGAATGACCAATGTGGTAATAAATTTTTTTCTTGCAGAAAGTTGACAACTTCGTCACCGCTTGACAGACAAACGCCCCACTACCATAATGCGCCAAGCTCAAAATTTGTCCGACTCCACCCAAATAACAAGTACAAAAAGTTTCAACGGTGTGGTCATAAATAATAATTGTATATGCGGGCCCAAGGCCTATTACTCTTTCTATCCTTCAAATTTGCCACTAGAAATACTTTACAATGCCCTCCACGTTGGACGACAGTTGATGTGATCTTGATTATTGATATGAGATGATAATTTTATATGTCATTTAATTTAATCAATGCATTACTAATAATCTAATTAATTTACCAGATCACATATCAATATGTTTTCAATCTCAGGGCTTTTATATAAATTAATTACTTACATACGTGGCTTCTAAGTATTTCTTAATGGTTCCTAATCGGGATAGGAAAGAAAAAAGTAAAATAATAACACATATGGGTTACAATTGTAATCAAAATATTGTTTATTTTATTCAATGGCAATCACTGCTTAATATTTGCTATATCTTATTATTCTTAAACATAACATTTACACATGGGAATCTTATTTTCTTTTGATTTCCAATTGAAAGTTTTTATTAACCTTTAACTATTATGATTTATTAGCAACAATTCTATTTAAGTTTGATGAAGCTTTTCTGATATTATTGATTATGTTTCTTCAATTTTAAATGTGGTATTTACTACGAAAAACCCATACATTCATGTCCAAAAAAATGAGACTGACCTTTTTCTGGTGCACTGAGAATGTCTTCACACAAGACCCGTTTCCTGCTATCCTTGGCTGCAATCAAAACCTCGTCCTGGCTTCCAGTAATGTTCTCCTCTGAAACTAGCTCGTATAGCTCTCGTTTCCTGCTTCTGTCGTGATGCTGTCTTCTACCTTTTTCGAAACTGCAATCAGCTACCGGGAACTCTTGGCTCAAGGAGGTTCTTTTACTCTCAACCTGGCCTACCTCTCGTTCTACGATAGATACTCCACACTCACGGAACTACACAGGCTTTCTCACCCTCCGTACACTACCGTCTACTACTCGACTTCACTTCTCGACAGCTCAAAACATTCTGCTCTCTATTTGTCATTCATTCCCCTACTTTCTAAATATCCCTTCCAGATTCACAAATCAAAATTCCACCACCAACTCTCATTCGCAGTATTCCTCAAAACCAAATTTTAAACTTTCTAAATATGCTTAATGGATTTCAAAGAAAATAGTTAATTCCCATTCTAAAATTACTTTCTACTATATACAAATTTTAATGACCTATTCTCTATTTCCACTTAGTCTTATTTAGCATCGGCTAATGACCGATCCTTCCGCGAACAACGATAATGGCCTATTATCGATTTCACTTGAGTCTTATTTAATCACTTCTTAAAATTAAATATAACAATTTGTTGTATACAGGTTGTTCTAAATTTATATGCCCGTGGTTGAGAAAATTGAAAATATTTTATATTAAATTGAATTCTGTTTATAATTATCAAAAGTTAATTTTCATATCAAATAGAAATATAACAATATATATAGATGTAAAATATTTAAATAGCTATTAAAAAATAACGGTCTGAGATAAAAAGTTTAAAATTTAGGATTGTATGTATCTTTTGCTTCTACATCTCATAAAAATAGCAAAAAAACGGTTTTTCCAAAAATTAAAAAAATATATCAGGTGGGGCAACCCCCCTTATGACGTACGGGTATGAAACTCCATATTATCCTATTCCCAGTCCGCTAGAATATACATGTAAAATTTCATAAAAATCTGTTTAGTCGTTCTGGAGTTATAAATGGTGTAACTAACACAACCTCGACTTTCTTTTATATATATAGATGTAAAATATTTAAATAGCTATTAAAAAATAACGGTCTGAGATAAAAAATTTAAAATTTAGGATTGTATGTATCTTTTGCTTCTACATCTCATAAAAATAGTAAAAAACGGTTTTTCCAAAAATTAAAAAAATATATCAGGGGGGGCAACCCCCCTTATGACGTACGGGTATGAAACGCCATATTATCCTATTCCCAGTCCGCTAGAATATACATGTAAAATTTCATAAAAATCTGTTCAGTCGTTCTCGAGTTATAAATGGTGTAACTAACACAACCTCGACTTTCTTTTATATATATAGATTATAATTCACAGTTGAATAGTCTTAAAAGGTAATTTTTGATAAGTTTTGACAAGTTTCAACACATTTTATTTGACCAGAATAATTGTGTTTGTATTGTGCATGTTACCATGGAAATGGCGATCCTATGTATGTATACCGGCGGTGAACCCGTGAGAAAAAATATTTCTCACTGCAATGGCCGACTTTTCTCACTGCCTGAGAAATTGTTCGTTTTGAATGTATGTAAGTAGTGAGAGAAGTTGCACATTGTATAGCATCCATAGAAAAAATTACTTTCATCAGTAATAATACTATAAATTGCCCAAGTAATATAAAAGGTATCGAAAACCTCCACTTTTCACCTTCCGTAACTCTGGAACCGTTCATTTTATAACAATTATTATGTATAGTACCTGTTTTGTTTTAAATTTTATGTAGAACATTTTTGTATAGAACATTGTTTACGCTAAAGCATAGTTTTAAAAATATTGACGAAAACCGTAAAAAAACTACTAATTTACCGAATTCCCCCCATCTCCAGCCCACCCCCAAACCGGACGCTCAAAATGGTGTAACTTTTTACTGAAAAATATGTGGACCATATAGAACAATTTAATGTTGGAGGAAAACTTTTATTTTGGATATTTGGGTTAGGTCTTTTTTGGACCAATTCTAATATACTAACTCCGTAACTTTGGAACCGTTCATTTTAGAAGGATTATGCATAGGGACATTTTTATTTCAAATTTAATGTAGAACATTTCTGTATAGAAGGTTGTTTATGCTAAACCGCATAGTTTTAGAAATATTGACGAAAAACGTAAAAAACTACGAATTTACCGATTTCTCCCCCTCTCACTCCTAAACTCGACGCTCAAAATGGTGTGACTTTTTTCTGAACATTATGTGGACCATATAGAACAATTTGGTGTTGGAGGATAACTTTCACTTTGGACGTCTGGGTTTGAGTCTAGTTATACCATACTAATTGTGCCAATCAGTGATATTGCCCTGGGGATGAGTTTCACTTCTTTGCGGGGGTGAAAAAACATGCGTTCAAAATAATGCCTCCGTAAATGGATAAACTAATTAATTCTAAGCAACTTTTGTTCTGTGTAGCGTTTTTTCACTAAGTCAATACTTTTCTACTTATTTGCGATTGAAAATGTTCATTTTTCAACAAAAAACCAACTCAAAAAAAAGTATTTTATCGAAAAAAAAACGTTCTTAAATATAGAACAATGTTAAAAAATGATGTATATAATAATATATGAGGTCTCTAGACCCAGTACAAGCAGAGTTGTAGCTAATGAAATATATGTAAGTTCAATATTCGTCAAATTCCAAATCGACTATTTCAACGTGAAATAACCAAAAAACGAAGGACTTTTTGGCGAAAACTCAACAAATTTTTTAAAGTGTACCAAAATAGCTGGACTTTTGTTTTTTAAAAAAGTTTCGAGCATCAAAAGTAAGCAAGTTACGCTCAAAATATAGTTGGTCACCCCCTAATTAGCATCTCAAATAAAATCAATCGTTACCGCTTCACAAGTTGCTTTACTTTTTATTATTATTAATTATGATATGATCTGTAAGTGCCATCGGTTCAAAGTGCTTATTTTTGAAAGAAAAAAAAATTTAAAGTAATCTTTTTTTAATTCTGAAAAAAATGCTTTTTTCCAGAATAATTTAAAAATTATTATTGTTCTGAAGCTATTTCTTTGTGGCATGTATGTAATTTATTATTCTAATTGGGAAATAAGCCACAATGTAACCTGTGAACTATCTTCCAATAAAGTCGTCCCAGGAACGCAACTCATAAATATTGGAAATATCATTTTAAAGTCTTCTACTTTAAAATGTATAATATATTATGTCTGAATTGCCGATATGAATGAGTCAGTTTAAATTAAATTATTAGAAAAAAATTTTTTACTAAGCAACAACATTTTTGTTTAATTTATTAATATTTTGTATTTCGACGACGTCCGAAGTGGAAGTCGCAACGTTAAGTAAATCATTTTTCAAGCTAAATTGTGGCTTATTTCCCAAGTAGAATAATAAATTAAAAATTATTAGTGGTATGATAAATCTCAAAGAGTAAAAAAATGTAGGTTTTGGTTTTTTGAATATTGGATTTTATGTTTTTCTGTAAGAGAAATATACTGCATATACCCGTGATTAGTGACTCGTTCAAGCAATTTCAACTGCAGCTCTGTCAAAAATAAGTACATAATATAACCGATGAAACTTATACATCCTATAAACAATTAATACACGAGTGAAGCCACTTGTGAAGCGGTAACGATTAATTTCATTTGGAATGCTAATTAGGGGGTGATTTTCATGATTTTTTACCAAAAAAAAAGGGATTAACTTATTTTCAGCGTAACTTGCTTACTTTTGATGCTAGAAACTTAAAAAAAAAAATAAAAATTAAGCTTTTTTAAACGCTTTAAAAAAGTTGTAATGAGTTTTCCCCAAAAAATTGCTACATTTTTTGGTTATTTCACGTTGAAATATTCGATCTGGAATTTGACCAGTATGAACCTATTTTTAATTAGCTACAACTCTGCTTCTGCTGGTTCTGGAGACCTCATGCAGACACCATTTTTCACTTTTTTATATGCTATATTTTCGCTTAGAATATTTTTTTTTCGATAAAATACTTATTGAGTTATTTGCGAAAAACCGACTAAAAACGTGGGTTTTTTGTTGAAAAATGAACAAATAATAAAATAACTCAGAAAATATTAACTTAGTGAAAAAACGCTATAGAACAAAAGTTGCATAGAATTAGTCAGTTTATCCATTTCCGGACTTATTTTGAACTAGATTATTCTTTCATCCCCGGAGAAGGATGAAACTCACCCTCGGAAAAGCACACATCGGCACAATATGACTTTTTTTTCTTTGACATGTTGGTTATGTGTATGCCAAATTTCATGTCAATCCAAGAAGTGGTTCTTTAAAATTCACAGGTTTTGCAATATTTTACCGTGAGTGAATGGACTACTACTACATACTACATAGTAGTCTGTTCCTTTTAATGTTGTTTCATGTTCGGTGCGGACTAGAAACCTAAATGTCGATTGAAATTCTGCAGAGAAAATTAATCAATTTTTTTCTATGGTATCAGCCGCTGAATTGAAGTGCACTAGCGAACTAGGTGTGGCAAGAAGAATGTTTCCGGTCTATATGAATTGATAAGACGAAGAACAGGTGTGTTATACCGACTTAATAGTAAGTGGATGGCGACAACAGAAAAAGAAACTGGAAAAAGAGTATCAGCGTGGAACTACAAGCTTAGAAAGACAATATTTAGTGGCCGCTGCAAATGTTCGTCATATATTCTTTTAAAAATAAGATTTGAAAGAGTTACTGTGTACCGAAGCCATACTAGGGCAGTCCGATAGTACTTAGCCTCTCCGCCCGATGGCGCCACTATCGCAAATGAAGTGTACTGTCATTTAATGCGTTCTCGTAGACGGCTAATGTCAAAATTTCAGCCAGTCGAAATTATAGTAATGTTGTGATTGCGTGTGAAAGTTAGCGTATCCGCGGATTTTAATAAAATGGAAAAAGAGCAATATCGGTCGGTGATTCGATTCTTGTTTTTGGAAGGGAAATCACGCAGCGAAATCGAAGAGCGCTTGGATGCTGTGTACGGTGACTCTTCTCCTTCGATGGCAATTGTCAAAAATTGGTTTAATGAGTTTCAACGTGGACGAACGGCGGTTTTTGATGAGCCACGCGTAGGTGTTCCGAAAATGACTACCACGGAGAATAACATGACAAAATCCACGATCTTGTATTGGCAGACCGCCAACTGAAGGTGCGCGAGATAGCTGACACAGTAGGCATTTCAAAAGACCGCGTAGGTCATATCCTGCATGACATTTTGGGCATGAGAAAGCTGTCGGCGCGATAGGTGCCGCGTTTGCTCACTTCAGACAATAAGCGCAACCGTGAGACCACTTCAGAGCAGTGTTTGACGCTATTTAAGTGTGATCCAAAGAAGTTTTTACGTCGTTTCATAACCGTCGACGAAACATGGATTCACTGGTATACACCAAAAACCAAGGAACAGTCGAAAGGGTGGACAGCACCCGGTGAACGAGCTCCGAAGAAGGCGAAGACTATCCAATCGGCCGGAAAGGTGATGGTCAGCATTTTCTGGGATTCACAAGGTGTAATCTACATCCACTACTTGGAGAAGGGCAAAACGATCACAGTTCCCTATTATGCCGAATTATTGGGCTGATTCGACGCCGAATTGAAGAAAAAACGAGCCCATTTGGCAAAGAAAAAAGTGTTCTTTCACCATGACAACGCACCGGCTCACACCTCCGCCGTCGCCATGGCCAAATTGTTCGAATTGGGCTACGAACTGTTGCCCCATCCACCGTATTCTCCAGATTTGGCCCCATGCGACTACTATTTGTTCCAAACTTGAAAAAGACACTCGCTGGGCAGAAATTTAAGTCGAATGAGGAAGTCATCGCCGCCACGGAAGCCTATTTTGCAGACCTCGAGAAAAGATATTTTTCAGACGGGTTAAAGAAATTGGAGCATCGCTGGGTCAAGTGTATCGAGCTAAAAGGAGACTATGTACAGAAATAAATTGCCACTTTTCCAAAATTTTCCTTTTTCTTTTGTAGGCTAAGTACTTATCGGACTGCCCACGTACTATGGCATAACTACTACTACTACTATCGGTTTACAGCGTTCTCCGACGCCTTCCGACTCCTAACCGCCATTCTTCTCTGTTTAACCATAGACCTGGAGGGATTTCTCTTTCCTCTAGTTCTTTTTCAGTTCCCTCCCTCCAGCTTCTTCTCGGCCTTCCTCTTTTTCTTCTCCCTTGTCGTGTCCATGCCAAAATCTGTTTAGGGATCCTGTCATCTGGCATTCTCTGTACATGGCCGTACTATACCAGTTGTTTTGTTTTTATGTCATCAATTATTGTATGTGTTACTCCCATCATTTCTCGTATTCTCTCGTTCGGTATCCGATCTCTTCTTGATTTGCCTGCTGCTCTTCTCCAGAAGTCCATTTCTGTTACTAGTAACATTTTCTGCGCTCTTTGTTTCAGTGGCCAAACTTCACTGCCATATGTGATTATACTTTTAAGTATGCTATTGTATATAAGCTGTTTGTTCGCTTTAGATATTGTCTGGTCCCACAGAATGCCGTTCATCATGGATATGGCTTTTTTACCCTGTATGTTTCTGTCTTTTATAGCAGCATCGAGTGTTCCATCTTGAGTTATCTTCATGCCCAGGTATTTGTATTCATCGCAGTGTTTAATTTCTACCCCATCGTCTAATGCTAATGTAATGGACTGCTTTGTTCCTCCAATACACATGGCTTCAGTTTTCTTAATGTTGACTTCGAGGCCCCATTTGTTATATTCTTCTATTAGCTTCCGCGTCATGTAACTTAAGTCGTCATGATCTTGAGCAATCAGAATTTGGTCATCAGCGAAACATAAAGTGTATAGTGTTGTGTCGTCATTGAGAGGGATTCCCATACCATTACATTTTCTTTTCCACAGCTTGAGTGCTTGTTCCAGATAAATTTTAAAAAGGGTAGGCGAAATACAACAACCCTGCTTCAATCCTTTCGTGACCTTAAATCCCTCAGACATCCTTGATCCAGTTTTAATTTTTGCAGTCATTCCATTATACAGACTTTGGACTGCTTTGATAAGACCATGTTTAATGTTGGTTTGATGTAGGGTTGACCATAGTTTGCTGAGGGCACACTGTCATATGCTTTTTGTAAGTCTACGTATACCAGGTGAACTTCTTTATTGACGGCTGTTTTTTTCTCAATAACTTGCGTAATAGAGTACAGGTGGTCTACTGTGGACCGCCCAGCTCTAAAGCCAGCTTGCTCCTCTGCTTCGTAATCTCTATAGTCATTTTCTATTTTGTTCTTAATAAGTTTCCCATACATCCTACTTATTGTGCTGTTTACCACAATTCCTCTGTAATTTTCACATTGATCCTTGCTGCCCTTTTTGTGGATTGTTGACATGATAGATAATTTCCATTCTTTTGGTAATTCCGCACCATTTAAGCAATATTGAAGAGTTTTCTTAGCTGTTCTTGAAGTTTGTCTGTGCCGGCTTTCACTAATTCTGCAGGGATGTCACCAGGACCAGGGGATTTTCCATTTTTCAGCGATTTGGTTATTTCTTCCATCTCTGATTTACTTATTTGTAATGGTGATGAATTTATATGTATACCTATCGTGTTGTCTTCTATGTTAACAAATTCTGGTCTTTGTTCTGTTAGTAATTTTTTGAAATATTCTTCCCATTTTTCCGTTGTTATTGGTGATATATAACGTCTTTTTTCTTATTAGTTCTCATATTTTTAATTAATCTCCAACTCTCTGTGCTTCTTCTACCTCCTATGTAAGTGTTGATTTTTTGGCAGTTCTTTTCCCATGATTCGTTATTTTTTTGAGTTATCTTCTTCCTTACTTTGCCTTGGGCTTCTTTGTAAATTATTTTATCGTTGTCTGTTTTTGTTGATAGGAACGTTTGGTATTTCCGACGTTTATCTGTAATTTCTTTTTCTACTTCTTCTATGGCATACTATGGCATAACGAATATACTAAAAGAAATGGAAAGGGAGTTTGCCCGACCGTCGTGACCCATAAAAAAACTAAGCCAAAATATCTAATAGAAGACAGCTGACGAAAAAATACGACTCCCAACTACACAACAATGAAAAAATTAAATCCACCGATCAATTAGAATAGACTTTCAAGAAAACAGGATAAGAGAAACAACTAAAGTAATTCAAGAAAACAAAAGTTTAAAAGTTTTGAGGCGAAATACGAACAACAGGCAACAAAAATAATGTACAAAAAGTATATTATTTATAACTATAATACCTAATACATAAATATTTAAGTTACCAACTTTTTCTGCTAATAAAAGAGAAAAATAAAATTTCCCAAAATAATATTAATTTTAAACTGTTTTAACAAATTAGGTAGGTACTCGGTTAAATAAACAATTCATTAATAATTAACTAATTGCATTTTTATAAAATATGCAACGAGGTACACTTCCCGTCATAAAAAACTGGTACACTTTTTTTCCCGAACTATAATACCTAATACATAAATATTTAAGTTACCAACTATTTCTACTAATAAAAGAGAGAAATAAAATTTCCCAAAATAATATTAATTTTAAACTGTTTTAACAAATTAGGTAGGTACTCGGTTAAATAAATAATTCATTAATTAACTAATTGCATTTTTATAAAATATGCAACGAGGTACACTTCCCGTCATAAAAAACTGGTACACTTTTTTTCTCGATGTAAACCTGTGTTCAGACTGGATACAATAATTCTTGAATCACTTCGTTGTTGCCATAACAGATAACGGAATTGCACTAAATCTAAATACAAAAAAATGACGTTTAAAAATATGTATATAAAAGTTTTAGATAGGTATTATTTTTATCACTACCAATTGACCAACGTTGTAGAAACCTGGGAAAGCTTGGACGAAGATGAAAATTTATAACTAAATTTATTTCTTAGTGCCCAGAAGATTACAAGAAGTGATTAATAATAATGGAGCTATGACAAAATATTAATATTTCAGCAGTTTCGAATTGTAATACATATATTTAAATTCCACACTTGTTCATTAAAAGTTATTCATACTGTATTAATTTCAAATCATTTTTTTATTTTTTCCCGTGTGTTTATTCTAGTATCCCACAACTCAATAGAGTTTTGTATTTACAGTACAATTTACGAAAAACCAATCACGCTTCTCGATTTTAATTTAAACACAATAATTTAAAGTTACCTATGTTTAGATTTATTAACTATCATTATTTTTGAATTGAAATATTTTCCTAAATTATAATAAAACACGAATCAATGTATGCGTACTTAATTGAGATGACTGGCAACGTTGCCCTAGAAATTACAATGACACATTTGACAAGATCAACTTACACAACTTGAAAAACGCGATTTTCGGTTATAAGAGTTGTACCAGTTTTTTTTTGACGCGAAGTGTACCTCAAATTTAAAAATAACATCATCATCGTCATCAACCCGTACGCGTCCACTGCTGGACATAGGTCTCCCTCAGCTCTTTCCATCTGTCTCTGTTTTGTGCGGCTCACATCCGGTCACCGATAACATGCTTCAAATCATCTGGTTAGTAGAGATACGAAAAAATCGATAGTAGACACCATCGATAATTATCGATGTTTTGTCTTCGACCATCGATAACTATCGATTGTTTTCGATAGTGGTTTCTTATTCACACACAGATGTCACCGATGAGTGATGACAGATGATTTATTTTGACAAATAACATTAAATTTTTTTGTAAATATAAAAATAACCTATTAAATTGTATGTGTTGTCTTTGTTGATACAAATTATATTATGAATTATATTAAGATCATTGAAAAGAGTAAAACGTTGAATAATTGAATTATGTTTTCATTTAAAGAACAACATAACCCATAATATAATACTCATCGTACAATATGGAAGTGCAATTAGAAACCTTATTTTATAAGTTGTTTTTGTTTGAATATAAAATTGATTTATACAAATCAGCAACCCTAAAATAACAAAATTAATTAGTTCTAAAAGATACAGCCTAATCATTATGAAAGAAAAAATTAATGGTTTTTATTTAATTATTAGGTACTACGTAGCAATAAACATTTTGCCTTACAAACGGTGTAATGCCTTTTGTTATTGTGTGCAAACTTTTCAGAGAAAATATTAAGGGGTTTTTTAACAGCCCAGGTAGACCGCAAGTTATAACATAAAGGCTACGGTAGACCGCATACTATAGCTTTACCGACAAAAGAATAATGATAAAAGACAAATATGGAACAGGACACACTTTTATTTATTTTTAAAATGAATGGTTTTTGTTTACAATAGGCCTTTTCAAATACTGAAAAAACTAATATATATTTTTGAAAAATTTAAACGCAGAATGAAAGATTACATTATTACCGACGGCCCAAAGTTCCTTAGAATAAACAAAAAGTCTATTGAATGAGATATTTGAAATTAAAAATCACACTCTATTTTCTCTTTTTTTCTTCATCCCTGTAAAGTATTAAAATAAACATTATAGAAGTTTTCAGGTCCTCGGTAATAATGTAATCTTTTATTCTGCGTTAAAATTTTTCAAAAATGTTTATTAGTTTTTTCAGGATTCGAAAAAAATATGCATTTAAACATTAACCCAAAATTTTATGCACACGCTCTTAATTTTGAAAATGCAGAGACTTTAGAGAGACGTGACAACCCTGTTAAGCGATCAGTCTACGCGATTCGGTTACTTCCGGGCCTTTCGGCCCAACTCGGGCGAAAGAGAGAGGGCTTAGCAAAAGAAGCATGTTATTTGCTGCGTGTCAAATAATTTATTGTTGCTGTATATATGGTGTCAAGTCGAACTTTTAACTGGTCCGCTATTTCAAATGTAGGTTCGAGGCCCTGTATGAGCTCGCTATGTTCCTTTTAAATCTGAATGTACCTGTATGCCAAAAAATCATAATTTAAAAATAAAAATCGACCTGTTTCGTAATTTTTACTTGAAGTCGCCGGCTTACAAAATAACGAATTTATATTCCTTTTATTTGCATCATACTGTATATATTCTTTATAAAAAAAATATGACGTTTCATTTTTAATTTTTTGACGCTTACTGTAGCCACCAAAATATTAGTTACTCAGTCCTTGATACAAAACAGATAGGTACAGTTAATTCGTTGCTAAATCATGTACCATTAGTGAAAACAGGAAACTAAATTAGACATTTTTAACTAATATTTTTAATTTAATGACAGTCGTTAACACTTAACCACTGTTTTGTTTTTTTTTTAGGTCCATAATAAAAGTCAAACACAAACCGTAAATTTATTTTACAACAAAATTTAAGTAACATAAATCATTAGAAAAACATTTGAAATGGTTTCTTTCACTTTTACCTAGATTCAGATGACCTAATTCAACTTTAACTTGTTTGGTCAATAAATGTGTTTTACAACAAAATACGCGGTAGAGTGTTATAGAACATATCATTGTAAAAACAATACCCAGTATTTGATGTTCGTATATTAAGAGATAATAGGCATAACAAATTTTGGATGTCATTAAGAATATAAAACGGCGTAAAACCCAACTGAGCATAAAAATAATAAATAAAAACAATATGTAGAAATCTGAAACACGTTTAAATTGCTCCGCGTACTAAAAGGGCCTACACATGTCCCGACACGACAGAACTCTCTGACCATCTTTGTTGGGGTCAGCTCTACATATGTCCCGACCAAACTACCCGACAAGACGTTAGTAGCCAACTGCCTAGCCCATTTTTTTGCATTTTTTTTTAATTGCAGCTTAGGTGCAATTTTTTATTTCGCATATCTATATGTATATGTTTTAGTGGTGAAGCGAGTGACCCATGTTAATGTGTATGTATATATATATTTTTTTTCTCTTCTTTTCACAAATTGTTGTATTGATTTCCAACTTTAAATGTATCTATTCTAGTCTATTCATAAACTTTTTACTGCGCCTGATGAGATTAAACGATCATGGAACTGGCTGTATGGCAAACTGCCGAAGCCATATCAACAAAAAAAAAATATGTTTTAGTGTAAAAAAAATTATTGTTCTTTTTTGATTCATAATTTTAAACTTGTGCATTGAATACTGAATACGGAAGGAACGAAATAAACAAATTATTACCAATATTAGTCCAAGTAATGAAGCTTAAAATAGGACAAAACCTCGCAATTTCTACAGAATGGATCAATTTGCTTGAAAATTTGAGAATAAGTAGTGGATAGTCTAAGGATCAAAATCTATATGATGCCGAAAGGCGCTTTTACCATGAGGGTGGTTGCCACCCCATCTCGGGGGTGGAAATTTTTATTATATTTTGATTTTATTAGGGATTCGAGGTATTTCTTTGAATTGGTTCCAATCTTACTTGAATAATAGGAAACAAATAGTTAGAGCAAATGATACTGACTCTAGTCTCAAAAACATTGTATGTGGAGTACCACAAGGTGCAGTATTGGGTCCTCTACTGTTCCTTATCTTTATAAATGACATCACTAACTTAAAAATCGATGGAAAAATTTTTCTTTTTGCTGATGATACCAGTATCACTTGGAGCAACTCAACTATTGCATCTCTTCATGCAACTATAACTTCTGATTTGCTTACGATAAAAACCTGGTCTGACTCTAATTTACTCTCTTTTAACGTGGATAAGACAGTAGCATTATCCTATAAAAGTGCTCTTCAACCCCTGCTTGTTAATAACAGCCAGATCTCTACCGTTGATTCTGTAAAATTTCTTGGTATTTTTTTAGACAGCAACCTCAAATGGTCCCTTCACATCGATGTGTTAAGTAAGAAACTCGCCTCAGCCTGCTATGCTATAAGATCTGTTTCGAAAGAACTCAATTTAGCATCTTCTAAACTAACATATTTTTCTTTGTTCGAGTCTCATCTTCGATATGGTCTTCCTTTTTGGGGTTCTAGTACAGCTGCCCAGTTAGATGTTATTTTCAAATTACAAAAAAGAGCAATAAGGTATCTGTTTGGCCTCAGAAGAACAACACATTGCAGAAGTTACTTCAAAGATCACGGCATTTTAACCCTTACATCTTTATATATTTTAGAAACTGTTTGCTTAATTCGTAAACACATGCATGTCTTTCCAGCAAGGCCTCGTCATGACTACTCCACCAGAAATTCAAATTTTGATGTCTATTTACCGATCCCGTCCTCTGAGTTAGTAAAGAAATCTATATTATATTCCGCAAAAAAACTATACAACCATCTTCCTTTACAACTCAAATCTGCAACATCTTTCCCCAAGTTCCGTAAAATGACAAAAGCTCATCTATCTAAAAGACCATATTATTCAGTAGAAGAGTTTCTGAATGACTAACTAAGAAATTACAGTAATGTACAAGTAACCAAACTTATCTATATTTGGGTGTCACATGCAGCAGCCTAAACTTATTAGTTCCTATGTCTATAAATAGTTTACTTTGTTGTATATTCACTTTGCAATTTCTATAAAGTGTTGCAAATATATCGATTTTGTTTTCTTTTCTTTACTTTATTAACTTATATTTTGTTTTTATGTATATTTTTTTTATATTGACGATTTATCAAATTTCAGAAAATTGTATTTGTTATTGTTATTGTTAGATATTATTTATTTATTTTTTCTTTTAAGCTTTGTCCATAAAATTTGTATTTTCAGTGACAATAAAGCATACTTCTATTCTATTCTATTCTATTATATTTTTATTATATTTAGATTTATTCGCTAGCGAAAGTGTTAGTTTTATATCAAAAAAATTAATGTTTTTAATCAGTTTTCTGCTAATAACTCAAAAAGTTTTCGTTTTGTCAAAACAACTTTACTTAACAAAAATGTACCTTTTGAAAAAATAAACAAAAACGTTTTTTTTATTTTCTTTAAGACCAATAGTAATCGAACTATACTTTATTATATGTTGGCTCTTCTTCGTCAAATGCTAAATATTGTAGTTTCAAAGTCAAAGGACGGAAAACTATGCATTTTTAGAGAATAACTTGTTCAAACTAAATTAAAGCATTTAAAAAAATGTATCTCCAGAAATAAAAAAAATCTCTAGCTAAAAAATTAAGTGACTAATGAAAATAATGTCAGTCTCTATTTTTTTAAGCAAAAAAGTGATCATAAACAACCCCCTAATCACCACCCTAATTAAAATTTGTCATTGACCTGATTTGATTTTCTTGATTTATGTATTGTTAATAGGTTCTATACTCCGTCTACCGAACAGATGGAGTAATCAGGTAAATAAATCACAATATTTCTTCAAAATACCTTAACTCGTGCTCTTGTACACAATACCATTAACAAGATATTTAACATTAACATTAACATTTTTTGCTTAGAATGAATGTTTTTATTAACTTTTGCGGTCAAAATATAATAAAAAATTTCCACCCCCGAGATGGGGTGTCAGCCACCCCCATGGTAAAAGCGCCTGTCGACATCATATAGATTTTGTTCCATGGACTATCCACGACTTATTCTCAAATTTTCAAGCAAATTGATCCATTCTGTAAAAATTGTGAGGTGAAAAGATTTGGTTCCTGGACTATATGGTAAATGGTATACGTAAAATTATCAGTAGTAATTGCACAAGAGCTCTGAAATTATTGAATTTTTCCCGAGTGACACTTTGACAGTTTTAATTTATGAAAAGAAGTTTTAATTTAAGAAATTATGTCAAAGTGTCACGAGAGCAAAAATTCTATATTAATTTCAGAGGTCGAGTGCAATTTGTTGCGATTATTTCATGAATAAAACTGTTCAAAACCAAAATTTTATTGTAATTTATTTATGTAAGTACCATTAAACACACAGTTTTTATAAATATTTGACGATTGAAAGTCATCACTTTTATAATTTTTAAAACATTAATTGTCATTAATGTCACTGAATGTATTTTTTCGTAGCAACGAAGGGCATCTGACGTAATATACCTACTTAACGACGGGAGATTATCAAAAATTATCGATTTAATGTATTCTGTATTCTAATGTATTCTGATTGATTTCTGTAGCTTTCTATTGGTCAGAATCTCCTATGAATGAAATAATCATTTTACTTAATTTTTTCTAAACATAATGTGTAGGCATATAAGCCGTATTTTTAAATTTCTAACGTAATAATTGGGAGTACAAAAAATGTAAAATGCTCAAATATACAGCACCAGGTAGTAAGTAAATTATGTACTCTATATTATAAACCTTAGAATAGTTAACACGTAATTTGTGTTTAAATAGATTATTAACAATTATTCATCCGTGTTTGAGTCGGAAGTCGGGCCAACAACGCTACACACATCCCGACCCAACAGATTTTGAAACCGACAGTGGGGCTGTTGGAATAGCACCACCACCCGACCAAATCGGTCAGCTCAACTGTAGGGCTGATTGTTCTCGTACAACAAGCCTACACAGACTCAGACATTTCGAAGGATCGACCGATCAGACCCAACTTTGTCAGATCCGACAGTCAGGTGGTCAGGTCGGTACATGTGTAGGTATTTTAAGAAAGATAAAGGTGGCGATTTTATTACAGAGACATTCATAGTTGTGGTTGAGAATTTCAGATAAATCTGCGTTGTTATCAGCTGGTTTTAAAAAGACAAGATTAATTTTCCTGTAAAAATCTTTAACATGTTGGAAACGCTGGAAAAATGCGAAAGATATCAAAATAGGAAAGAGACTGTATTTACATATAATATGTTGACCCGGAGCTGATTAGATCTACAATACAATAAACCGTTTGATAAGGTAGAGAACTTGTATATATGTAAAATAATATTTAAAAATTGTTGATATCTAAATGACAAGTATCATTTTTTAGTTCTGGCAAAATATTATTTGTTTGATCTTGTGCCCCATGTAATGTAACATTTGTACAATATTCCCTGTACCGAGCCGTTAAAAGAATCGTAGAGAGCCTTAATATTACTTAGAGATTTAAAGCATTGAATTAGCTCTACTGTAAAATTTACTCCCAACTTTATAGTCGAATGAAGATTTAAAGAACAACAAGATTTACTAATATGTAATTACAAATCTTTACTGGCATCAAGTGGCAAGAATAAAAGTTGAACGAGAACTGTCGAATGGAGTAAATATAAAAAGAAGAGTGACACAAGATTGTGTACTATTGCCTTACTCTTTAACTTGTATTCTGAGGAAATATTTAAGGAAGCCTTAATGGAGATAATAGAGGGTATTATTGTGAATGGTGTAACCATGAACAATATTAGTTATGCCGATGATACCTTAGTGTAGATCTTTCTTCTATAGCTTGCAATATCTAGTTTTGTCTATAGTTTTAATGATTTTTCTGTTCTCGATTAACTTAAGTATGTCATTGGCTATCTAGTATTTTTCTGTCAGTTTTTATTGAATTTATCTTTACTTATTGTAATGTAGTGTGTTTTAAATTCTTCATTGAATGTTTACATCCTGATTTTTTCTGATATCAATTGTAGCTGGCAGTAGTTCTTCATTTATCCTTTTTCAACATTAAATTTTGTTTCCGTTTCTCAGTGTGGAGATATTGATGTTGTATATATTTTGGTCCTGTTTACATTTTTTTAAATTTAACCTGAATTCAACAACAGCTGAGTTGTGATCAGAAGACACGAATTTGTGTATCTTCTTCCGATCTTGATATAGTCTATTTGATTTCTAAAGATGTCCTCTGTATCCTACGGCGCCTTCCAGGTATATAATCTTCTTGGTGGAAGCTTGTATGAAGTATTTGTTATTAGTAGTGTTCGCGCTGTACAACATGAACGTATTCAGAGTAAGTTCGGGATTAGTTTCCAAGGCGCAGGCGTCAACGTAAACTTATCCTGGACATGCTCAGGATTTTTCGCTCCGCGAACAATTTTCGGATTCGTAATGTAATGACGGGTTGCATACATTAAGACTAGAGAAGAAAGCCTTTTCTTGTCTCTTTCTTATTTCGAAATCAATGTCAAAAAAATGCAAATGCAACAAAAGACATCGCACACATCTTATGGAAAATATAATGTCACTCAAATTCAATAAAATTTATACGAATAGATTCGTTTTAAATCAACGGTCAAATCTCATCATTGCGCCAACTCTATATTTTCAATAATACGAGCAGAAATTTATATAAATAAACCTGAAATCAAATGGATACGTACATAAGTTAGAGAGAGAAAAAATATTTTAAAACACCCAAATTGTCGGTACTCCATAAATCAGAGGATTAGTTTCACTAATTCGCTTAGGCCCAGCGGGCGTTTAAGCTCTTTTGAATAGCACCCAGAGCAATAATGATGGTAACTGACACTTTTACTGACTCAAAAAATGTGATTTCGATAAACTTTAATTGCAATTTGCGCCGTAATTAATCATAATTAAGAGTTGGCGCAATGATAAGATTTGACCGTTAATTTAAAACGAATCTATTCGTATACATTTTATTGAATTTGAGTGACATTATATTTTCCATAAGATGTGTGCGATGTCCTTTGTATGTCAACAAAGAGAAAGAGAATAAAAGCAACAGGCAAAGGATTAACTTTCTATTCAATAATTCAATGCCTTTCTTAGAAGTTAGAAGTTTGATTAGCGTCTTTCTTTATTATTTCGACAATATAATATGGTATTTCCACGCCGAAATCCGGCTTACATTTTTGTAGAGAGTAAAAGATTGTTGATGTTTAGATATAAAAATTACCTTTAACTTCCTGGGGGTTGAACATTATCTGAAGGAAGGAATAATGTAGTAAAGCAATAATTTAAAATTTTGATATGTATGTATTTAATATGATAGGTTGTGGTTGTGGCATTGTGTTATGGTTTATTACACCACATAAATAATGAAATATAACAAGAAACAAGAAATAATTTGTGAATAAGTTTGATGTGTTGTTTATGTTTCATTATATTCAATAAGAGACTAATTTAACTCATAAATTAAACTGAAAAATAAACCACAAGAATATGTAGGTACTTATAAGCTCATCTAGATAGAAGAAGTTAAGTAAAAACAAAGTACAATTTATTGTAATACTTGTTCGGTGGTAATACATACTACCGTAATAGATAATTATCGAATATCGAACACCTGACACATCTAAAACGAGACGACTACTAGAAACAACAGAGATGAAAATACTTCGACGAATATCAGGGAAAAGTCTGTTGGATAAGGAGAGAAGCGAAAACATAAGAAGATCATGCAATGTAGAAGATATAAACGGATGGATGACAAAACGGAAACAGGATGGAACGAACACATTAGTAGAATGGCAGAGGATAGGATAGTACGAATAGCACGAGATAAGTCACCAAATGGACGAAGAAGTATTGGCAGACGAAGAAAAAGATGGTGCGATAATTTAAACAATTTAGGAGGCTAATATTGAAGAAGAAACAGGTTTTAAAGCCTACATACAAAAAGAAAGAAGAAGAAAAGAATTAACGCGAAAAATGCAACTGCAACCTCCGACAGGCCAATAAAAAGTGAAAAGGTTACCCATAAAAATAACACATTGAAGTATTACCAAAGATAAAATATTAAAACAATAATTTCTCAGGACTATGGGATACAATCAAACGGCTGCATAAATAAATTCCTATAGATTTTTGCAAATACCGAAATTGTTACTCAACCATTGCCACATAATTCAAACACCTGGTATCTGAGTTCTCATAATACACTCTCAAGCAACATTTCATTGATATACTGATTATATCTGTCGAATATTCCGATACATACAAATCTATAGTCAACCTGCTATTAACGAGTATTACATAATTTTAGCAGTAGCAGCCAACAATTTTTCACAAAATTATATACTTCTAATACCTTCAAACAACAGGTGGGTTGGTCGAGTCAATTGCATAATTTAGTATAATAATGTATGTATGTTGGCTATTTGAGATGCATACATAATATTGTATATTTGAATGGAATTCGTTTCATAATTTGAATTTTTTAAAGAAATAGTGCAGAAAGTTGTAGTTAGTTGATAGTACAAAAATGAGCAAAATCTGTAGGCATGTAACAGTTTCGTAGTTAGTATGAGCAAAACAGCTATCGTTGTAGCTGCTTTTCTTGTGCCCTTTAATGTTGTAACATTTATTTTTTCTTTTTTATTTTTTCTTTTTTATTTTTGTATAATTTTAATTAATTATAAATTAATAAATTAGACAAATGAAAAGTTGCTACAAATATTTGGGAAGTATTATCTGCAGTAAAGGAACAACGGAACGAGATATCGATATTGGGACCGTGCAAGTTCGGCAAAGCGACACCTGGTTTCTACGCTCAGCAACATTTTTCTCACTTTTAATTATATTGGCCAATTATATTAGTCCTGGTTACTGGATAATTGTCAAGGTCATAGTCCAAAAAAATAATAAGAAGAAAAAATAAGATTCAGGTTATGTTATTAAAACGTAAATAATTGTATGTAGTAAATAAAATTAGTCATTAAAATGCAGTACTGCAAGCAAAATACAATTAATTAAATTTACCTTTAGCATATCATACCAATATTGTGGAGCAATATATAATTGTTCTTCTTCAATGACAGTAGGTATGAAATATACGTCAATTTGACAATTTCAATTGACAATATGAATTATGTAAGAAAGTTGCAATATTTCTCCGCTATTCGCGCACGATCGTTTCTCGTATCCCCTCCAAGTACTTACACACCGCGAATAGAGTGCAACAAGGTAGGAAGAGGGTTCAAATTCTGAATTCGATACTTTGGTCCAACAGAGCTATGTATTTTGAAAACTAAAATGACAATCTACAAAGTAATTGTAGAGCCCATTCTTACATATGGAGCAGACTGTTGGCAAATGACAGCAAGATGAAAGAGAAAATTTGACACGGTTGAAATGGACTACCTGAGAAGAGCTTGTCGTATACAAGAGTAGAACGTTAACCTAATACTGAGATTAGAGGAAAAACAGATAGAGTAGGTACATAAAACTTCGGAAAAAATATAAATTAGACAGTTAATATGGTATGGACACGTGCAGCGGATGGAAGACAACAGATGGCCAAAAGGAGCTATGGAATATAATCCAAGTGAAGGAAGTGATGAAGACCAGCCAAGTTTTGGATACAACGTGTTATGGAAACCATGAAAGCCAGAGCCATTAATGAAGACACCTGGAGAGATAGAAAAAGATGGCGATGGCAATACTATATTTTAACTATCGACATTATGGCGCTACTGAGGGTCAATTTGATAACTTAACAGCGTAACCTATTTCCATACAGGGTAAGAACTATAGCAAAGTTCATCGTTTAAAACCGAGGGAGGTTTATTTTAAACGCCCAATTAGACACACATCTGTACTTTCTCCAATAAATCTTTTTAAATTAATGGATTTCGATGGGGTTAGAAAGTTTGACCTAGTGTTCTGACTGGTAATTTTGTGAACAAAAAAGAGCCTATTCTGGTGGCGTCCTTTTGGAGCAATCTCACTACTGCAAGTATGATATCAATCTCTGAGATAAATACCGATTTATTCTTAGTTATTTTTTTGTTTGTTTGTTAAATTTGTTTGTTGAATTTGTTATCACTTTAGAGTTTGACCTTCCACAACTGTACACAATTCCTTTACACAATTCTTTTACACCTTTATGTCACTTGGATAAGCGTGAGGATTGCTGCATCTTTGACAAATTCAATATCATACCTTTGTCACCTGTTGAATTAATATTAAGTACCAGGCTAATTAAAGACTGTTACATGAGCTTTCAAAAAGGTTGCCCTAAGATAATTAGGGACGATGTTAGGAATGGAACTGTATACCAGATTCCACGAATATACGACTGTGTTGGATTATTTCGACAACGAATATTTTATTGTGTAAAATATGAAGAACGAAAATAAATTATTGCAAATTACATTGCTGTTTACTGGAATAATTATTATTAGAGCCATTTACTTTCGTACTTCTTATGTTGCACACTGAAATATTCGTTGTCGCGATAATCCAAAACAGTCGTATGTTGATGGAATGAACCATAGATATAATCACCAAGAAGATGGCAGGAAGTCACCAGCAACGACTTCATAGGCACAAGAATATTGAGGCAATCCATCTCCCCGATACTACTTGGCAATTTAGAAGATTGAACTAGTTTGAATGATAACTAATCAAGTATATTCAAATGGGAAATAAGCCACAATTTTACCTAAAAATGATTTTATTAACGTTTCGACGCCCAAGTCGGGTGTCGTTGTCAAAATACAAAATAATACTAAATAAACAAAAATGTTGTTGCTTAGTAAAAAATTCTTCTAATAATTTATTTAATCTGACTCATTTATATCGGCAATTCAGACATGTATTATACATTTTAAAGTAGACGACTTTAAAATGATATTGCCAATATTGATGAGTTGCGTTCCTGGGACGACTTTACTAAAAGATAGTTCATTCGATTACATGAAATCAATCCCAACTCAAGAATATCCGCCACAAAAAATCATAGCATGTGATCTGTCTTTAAAAAGACAACCAGATGCAACGGTGGCACTGAAATTCTCGCGTTAGAGATTTCATAGTAAATCACGAGGGAAAACCAGGAAAAACCTCGTGATACTATCCCGACATCGTAAGTATTTGGGTTTACATTTAGTTTACTCTCAAAAATAATACCAAATTCTGACTTGATATTTTAAATTTTAAATAATACTAAAATACTAAATATGTACTAACTCGATATGTTACTGATTTACTAATTGTGGTATTTTCTTTCTATTGACTTCCTCCTTTAATATGGGTAACCACATCCTACTGCATCCTACCGAGGAATTTGCGACACAATTGGTTTCATTTAGCATAATTAGAGCCGCTTCTTTGATTTTTCTCTTTTTATTATCTGCTTCTTTTAGGACTATACTTGAATCTCTCCACTGAACTCTATGTTCATTATCCCATGCGTGTTGACATATTTGAGATCTATCAAATTCTCTATTTTTTATATAAGACTGATGTTCATTTTACTCTAACGTCTAATGGTCTTGACGTTTCACCTATATAAAATTGTTCGCATTCACAAGGTATTTTATAAATACAATTCTTTGTTCTTTCTTGTTCACTGTTAGGTTTAGTTTAGTGGCGGATATTCTTGAGTTGGGATTGATTTCATGTAATCGAATGAACTATCTTTTAGTAAAGTCGTCCCAGGAACGCAATTCATCAATATTGGCAATATCATTTTAAAGTCGTCTACTTTAAAATGTATAATACATGTCTGAATTGCCGATATAAATGAGTCAGATTAAATAAATTATTAGAAGAATTTTTTACTAAGCAACAACATTTTTGTTTATTTAGTATTATTTTGTATTTTGACAACGACACCCGACTTGGGCGTCGAAACGTTAATAAAATCATTTTTAGGTAAAATTGTGGCTTATTTCCCATTTGAATATACTTGATTATAAAAATGCCACAAGAAAATAGCTTCAGAACAACATGAATGATAACTAGTTATTTTTTTAACTAGTTTGATTGATATTGAAGAACGAGGCATAATAGTACTTGTGGGGGTGTTCATAGAATAATGCACTATCTTGTGAGTTTAGATAAGATGCGTTACTGACTTAAGGCCAATAGAGACGTTTTTTAGTGTAGATTCTGGATCTTTTAGTATAGATTTTGTAAATCTGAAATCTACGCTAATGGCTAAAGTGCTGGATAAAAGTTTTCACTAAGACGAAAACTTAAATTTATAGTTCATAAACAGTTTTCTACCTAAATTTGTAGCTTTTAAATTGTACAAATTGTCTGAATGTATATGCATTGTTTCTGTCACAACAATCCTTGCCATTAACTGGAAGTAGTTTTTATTTTTCTGTTCAACAATAACAATGGTTTCGCAACGATTATTATTAATCTAATTTATTTTACAAACGTTTAAGTAGTAAACAAATAATTAGTACTTCTGAATTGAAGGTAACGCATACGAATGGACAAATAGTAGAGATGAGGGAATGCGGCCTTGGTTCAGTTCCGACTCCGATTCTTATTTTTGTCAAATTGATCCTATGTTTTTCAAATTTGGAATTTAAATAATTGGTAAAACTTTTAATGGTGTAGAGATACGCCTCTCCTACTTCAACTTCATCTTCGCGTTTTGACTCTGGTTTAAAACAAACGAGGCTCTGTCGACCAAAAAAGAGTCTCTGACTATAATACCAAAACATTTAATGTGCAGTAAATGACACATGAAAATATTGGCATGTCAGGAAATATATAAAATAAAATAGCTCTCAAGGGCAGCTAAAGCAAGTAGATATAAAATTATAATTCGCCCCATAATAACTTATGGAAGTGAGACTTGGACCACTGAACCAGCGTGAAACAAAAGATCCAGTGAAATTAAAAAAAAAGGATTTTTCGCATTTTTCAAGAAATTACTAGCTTCTCTGAATATGGGAAATACATTGTCTCATGTTATTTAATAAAATTGTTGAAGACGTGGTGTTTAATAATGTAGAAAGGTAAAAAAAAGTTGGGTAGATCCAGTAAAAACCTCCGACTAAATCTTGAAAACCTGGTTTTTCTCATGAACGACAGTTTATGAGAAATGAGTGACGAGTTATATGAAATCAGTTTGTTTCTTTGAGGTGTGAAAATATTATCTATCATTTATATTTTAAAGCCCGCTTTTCAAGTGTTTTTGAAGATTTTACTGGATTCTAGAGACCTCTGAAATATAGTTTTAGAGAGAAAAATCTGAAAAAATCAGGAAATAAAGTTTTCGATAAAAACACAAAATAAAAAAATTAGATCTAGATATTTTTAAATTGATTGCCACCCACCCGAAATAAAATAAAACGAAAAATGATGTTTTTTGGGCATGGGGGGAGAAGGGTGGGTTAAAATTGCGTCTAGTCTTATTTTTTATTCAGATAGAACAAAAAAAAATAAAAAAAATTTATTCAGGTTGTATCGATTTCAGAAAATATAAATGATTAATCCCTAAAAAACCCATAAAAAGCGTTGAAAAACATACAAAATAAAAAAATTAGACCTGCAGTCATCTCAAAAAAAATTGTATCCCCAAATACCCAAAAACACCTCCACAACCAAAAGTCTTTCGAGTTTTTGAAAGTGGCGCACCTCACGGAAAAAACTGGAAAAAATTGGAAATATAGTTTTTGATAAAATTCACAAAATACAAAATTTTGACCTGCAGTCATCTCCAAAAAACATTGTAGGCTTTAAAATAATGCATTTTTAAGAGCGTAGGCGCAAATATTTTACTACTATCCCTGCTTTTTCTTTCTTTACACGGCAAATTACGTGTAGTAAAATTCTCACTGGTATGGAGATCTAAACATTAGTTGACAATGACATTGTCATTATTAACATAGAGGTGACTATTTCGTTCAGTTTTTGAATGTTCTTAGATAATCGTTACTTGTATAATCGCTTAAATTATTAATTCACTTAATTACTAGGATTATTTTGTCACTATGTATTCAGTGATTACAATAATTTATATACATACTATACAATCAAAACTAATAATAGAGAAAAGTGATAAAGTGATTTTAATAATATATTGTTACTATGGAACTCTTAGGTAAATTTTGAACATCCAAACATCCTTAACAACAAAATACTTGAATCACAGAATATACTGTGACATAATTATGTCACCTGACTGTTTTCGGCTCCCTGCCTAACAGATGCTTTAAAAAAAGATCTCGATCAAGTTGTTTACATACCTTTTTCTAATAATTGTTCGTTTCTTATTATTGTACTAGTAAATTCGATTTTACGTGCTTTAAGTTATTATGTAAATACTCGTTTATTCTGGATAATTCTTTTGTATTCGAGATGATTAAGCATTGTATAAATATGAGGGATTTTAAAATTAGCAGTTAGTTGTGAATTTGAAATCGTCGGTGTACTATGTAACGGGGGCGGAATATTTTTTGAATTTGTAATTAGATAAATTAGTGGATTTGGTGTAATAAATAAATTAGATATCGTAGTTTGTAAAATAAAAGATATAAATTCAGTGTTTTTCATTTGTTTAGTTGTAAGTTATTTAAAATAAATAAAGTCAATTAAAATTAAACATTAGTGCCTAAAAGAAAGAAAAGTCAAGTCAGTTTTGTAACAATATCCTGGTGTATTCTGTGCGTGGATCTTCCATAAATAATAAAGAATAATATAGAACTTTTTATTAATTTCACGTCTTAAATCAATTATTTATCAAATACACTATCAATATTATTTAATAAACAACTCAAAATATTCCTGAAGCCGTCTCAAATATTTAGTCACCTTGTTTGTCACTGTCTTGTCACCACATTCGGTTCGACTGAGTGCGTTGTATGGCAAAGATAGCGAATGTTCGATTGGGAAAATATCACCACGGACATGGTGTTCATTTTTTTCGAATCCTGGAAAAACTAATAAATATTTTTGAAAAATTTAAACGCAGAATAAAAGATTACATCATTACAGAGAAAATCACACTCAAGTTTCTCTTCTCTTCTTCTTCTCTTTACAACCCCTGTAACTTTATATATAAATATTATAGAAGTTTTCAGTATTATAATAAAGATTACCTATAGAAGTTTTCAGGGTCTTTCTACCCTCGGTAATGATGTAATCTTTCATTCTGCGTTTAAATTTTTCAAAAATGCTTATTAGTTTTCTCATGATTCGAAAAAAATGAATGCATTTAAAGAGCATTAAACAAAATTTTGCGCCTACGCTCTTAAGTTAACTGCCTTCTTAACATATTCGATCGATTAATTACCCATCATTCGTTATAAGTTATAACGTTTGTAGTGTGGGACGGACACATCTCTATTTTGTGATTCATGGGAGCTAAGTGTGATATGGTCACATCCATATACTCCATACCCCTATTAAGATCAAAACAATGTCTCGTTACGTACATAGAAACAAATTGTTACACCTGCGTAGCGACGCGTGTCACAGGATAGAAGACGCCAAACAGGCCGGAACAATATTCATTGTCGGTTTGTGACAGTAGACGTAATTAACTAGTATCAATTAGATCTTTTAAACTGTTCCTGGCTCTTATAGCCAGCAGAGGCAGAATACTCATAATAAAACAAAGAGGATAACGCTAATTGCGTTAGATTTATAGATATGCAGCAAAAAATGAATGAAAATATACCTAAGCTGTATTCGCGAAGGAAATCACTAATCCGGAGATTTTTCTCTAAAGGTACTGTTACGCGATTGACTCTACTATTTTATTTATTTATATCTTTAGGCACTAAGTTTAATTTAAATAAAGGAAGACTTACTTATATTATTTTATTTACATCACTTATTTATTTTATTAATTACAAATAACACCAACTAACACATCTAATTTATTTACAACTCAAATTTATGATTTAATTAACTAAACATAATAATTACGATAACTAATATATACATTTCATTAAATTCGAATACAATTATATCACGCGTCGCGGCTCGTTCATTGACTGACTGGCCTGTGCTCGAATTCCTGTTCTTAAATACTCTGACAGCGGTCGCCTCGAATCGCCGTGGAAGGTCTGGCCTTTACTCGTAACCCCGGGAAGCATCGAGAATAATTAGGCCGGGTCGTGAGGCGTCACAGTACGTATCCATACGTTGGTATTCCGTGCTCGGTGTAGCTGCCCAAATGGATACGGCATGCGCTCCCCTACATATAAACCGCAAACCGGTTGAATCGAAGAGGGTGAGCGCCGAGCGGAGTTCGCCGACGTATCCACTATGTGGAGCTGCTACACGGAGCACAGAGCACCAACGTATGGATACGTACCTTAACATAGATTAGAAATGCCAAGTTCGTGGAGCAGACTTAAAAATGTTGTATTGTACCCTCGGAGATCGCTGGGAAAATTTCCACTCAAAATAACAAAATTCAGTTTGGCAACACTGTGTGAATGTTGTGTATTTGTTGTGAATGTTGTGATATGTGTAATTAACATATCCTTTTTAAGATAAACACAACTGTAATTTAGTCCAAACAAATATATATATTTTTTTGCCAACAAAAATGAGATTTTTTCAACCAAATAGTGTTTCAAATATGATGTGCAAAATAATTTTTAATTGGGTTCTGCTAATGGGCTTGCTTTTTTTTGTCATTAAAGTAAAAAAAACTTAAAATATCACTCGTTAAATCATTATTGTCCGGTTATCGTCTTAATTATTTTAACTGTACTAATATTCGTCGACTAATTCTGAATGATTAATAGCTTGTTAAAACATTTTCTCTGTAGCGGCTTCTGGAATATCTTAAAAATATCGAATTTCATTGATAAAACGCGCATATCCAACCGATCTTCGCTTCGACCATAACTTGTTGGACATAGAGGTTTTACAATTACATCATTAGCTAAGTAGTTTTGTTGTTTGCTGTAAGGGTGTTCCAGAATTAACGAAAGATTTGAATTTCAAAGAATACACCGTTTTTCTTTAGCTTGTAATTTTTTATTGAATGGGATAAGGTTATACATATATGAAATAGCACATCAGGCAAATAGCCTCCAAGGTTTTTCTGCACATACGCACTCATTTTTCGAAATTTTCTATGACTGTTTTGCATAAGCGTGGCTGAATTTGTGGATGGTTGTAGGATTATTGGTATAGACCTTTGGCTTCAAATAACCCCGTGAAAATAAATCTAGTTATTCTTATAATCTCGAAAGAAAATAAACTATTTGTTTAAAAGATCATAATTATATATTAATTTTTTTCTCTTTCTTTGGAAATGCCTTTTTCACTTGTTTGTACCAAAGTTGCAATTTGCACATTTAGCGAATTATTCTAAATACCACAATTTTCTCACATTCCAAGAATAAAAATAGTCTAGACGTGCTTTAATAACAAGTATCAGTGGTTATTTGCATTTTTCATATAAGACTTCTTATTGTGCATCTAATTGCATTTTGCTTATATAGGCCAGTCAATGGTAGCAAAAACTGGATATTACCTCCGAACTCTATCCTACTGCATGGACTTTAATGAAATTTTGGGAATAGCCTCTACTTATCTCCTAATTCAGTCTACCATACGCCGATGTGGAACATTTTTTGGTCATAATAACTACGGAAGTGGCTTAAGCCACTTGAAACTAATTCTAAGCAAAAACTGTTCTTTTTGAATAAGAAAACTCAATACTTTTTGATTTATTTGTGGTTCAAAATTTGTCATTTTTATTGAAAAATGTCACATTTTCGAACGGTTTTTTGCGAATACCATAAAAATTAGGCATTTAACGAAAAAAACTCTATAAAACATTTTTGTATCTTATGAAAACTCAAAGAGATTCGTTTCTTCATAAATCCTCTAGTTATAATACAAAAAGAGATATTGTTATGGTAGGTGAAAAAGATTTTTTTTGGTGCATGCTCAAATCGGTTTGTTCAACTTAAATGACAGAGAGATGGTCGATTTTAAGGGTATAATGCTATGAATATCTTTTGTAGTGCTTGAACGGACCTTTAAAACGAGCACTGCTAAATGTCTATCACATTCAAACCAAGCGAGATGTGGCACAAAAAATATTGATGACTAATTTATTTTAAGAAAAAATGCAAAGTATATTTAATCCATCCTCGACATTTAAATGCATCGTTTTACTTCTACAATACCTTTTATTATAGTGTTATTTCTATGTTCAAAAAGTTGAACGGGTTTAAAAATGCATGGTTTTTGAAAAAAATAAGATCAAATTATAGAGCACATTTTTAAATTTTTTTTAAAATCTTCCTTTTGCTCCGTGTAACTCGTAAATGATAAAAAGATACAGTAATGGAAGGAAAAACAAAATTGGTATCTGAAAAAACCCTACATTTTTGTCATGTATCTTTTATTCGTATCTCTTATCATTTTCGAGTTACTTGGAGAAAAAGGAAGATTTTAAGAAAATTTAAAGATGCGCACTGTAATAATTTGATCTTATTTTTTCAAAAATCATTCATTTTAAACCAGTCCAACTTTTTGAATGTAGAAATAATATACTATAATAAAAGCTACTGTAGAAGGAAAACGATTCATTTAAATTCTGGTGGATGAGGGGTTAAATATTACTTCTAATTTTTCCTTGAAATACATTAGTCATCAATTTGTTTGCACCATATCTCCATTGGTTTGAATGTTATCGACATTATTAACAGTGCTAGTTTTAAAGGTCTTTTCAAGCACTAGAAAAGGTATTTGTAGCGTTATACCCTTAAAATCGACTATTTATCTGTTATTACTAATAGTCCTGTCGCCAGGTGGGGTACAACGGCCTCCTTTATTCAGATGGACTTACCCAAGTTTTTTTCATGCATTTTGAACCGTAGAATACGAATATTTTGGGTAACAGTTGATCCGGATGTCGATAAGATTCTTATTGACCAAGAACTTGAGGAATTACATAACCGCGATCTTTTGGTATTTTGTGGGTCATTCTAAGCAAAACATGTTTCTACAATTTTTTTCGTAGGATGCCTAGTTTTCGAGATAACCGAGGTTGAACTTTCAAAAAATCGAAAAATTGCAATTTTTGAACCCGAATAACTTTTGATTAAAAAATAAAATAGCAAGTCTGCTTACCGCATTTGAAAGTTTAAGTCAAATTATATCGGTTTTGATTATTTGCATTGCTAAAAATTTATTTTTTTATTGTTTAACAAAACTATAAACACATAGTGTTTCCCGTGCCTTTAGATGCGTTTTAACGCATGCTACGTAGAAATAGCCTGGATTGCACTAGTACCTATTCTACCTACTCGTTCGATTTTAAATGAGAAATCATTGAAAACATCACTCACGCACTAGGTGTTTGTAGCTTTGTTTAACAATAACAAAATAAATTTTTAGCAATGCAAATAATCAAAACCGATATAATTTGACTTGAACTTTCAAAGGCGGTAAGCAGAAATGTTATTTTATTTTTTAATCAAAAGTTATTCGGGTTTAAAAATTGCAGTTTTTTTATTTTTTGAAAGTTCAACCGCGTTTATCTCGAAAACTGTGCATCCTACGAGAAAACTTGTTAGAACATTTTTTGCTTAGAATGACCCAAAAAATACAAAAAAATGTTTTGTTTTGCGAGAAATCTCTGTTATGTAATTCCTCAAGTTCTTGGTCAATAACAATCTTATCGACATCCGGATCAACTGTTACCCAAAAAATTCGTATTCTACGGGTCAAAATACATGAAAAAAACTTGGGTAAGTCCATCTGAATAAAGGAGGCCGTTGTACCCCCCCTGGCGACAGGACTATAAGTTGAATACAACCAAAACAATTTTTTTTTCACCTATCATATCATTTTTTGTAGATATTATAACTAGAAGATTTATGAAGAAATGAATCTCTGATTTTTCATAAGCTACAAAAATATAGTTTTTTCGTTAGATGCATCATTTTTAAGGTATTCGCAAAAAAACGTCCGAAAAGGTGTCATTTTTCAATGAGAATGGCAAATTTTCAACTACGAATGAATAACTCAAAAAGTATTGTTTTCAAAAAAAAATAAAGAACTGTTTGTGCTTAGAATTAGGTTATCTAGCCACTCTTGCGGTTATTTTGATCAAAAAATTTTCCACCCCCCGAGAAGGGGTGGGAACCACCCCCAAGATAAAAGCGCCAGATGATATACGGTAGACTTTGTTTCTTGAGCTCTTCCCTACTTTCAGTGAAAATATCAAGTAAATTGCTGCAGTAGGATGGAATTCGGAGCCAGATATCCTCACTGACTGCACTAATATAGGCCTTGATAATAATTATACCATTAAAATTGTAGTAGTTCTTGTTTTGTACTTATATATTCCAATAAGTAAGAGAGACATTTTTCTGAAATTAATGGATTTTGTACGGTAATTTCGTAAGAAATTATGTGCATATTTTATATTTTGCGGGATTGAATCGAGAATTACGTGACCTAATAAAAATATGGCGCGAATTCAGATGAATCTTCTCTATCATTTTGTACAATCAAAATTGATTTGAGGCTTGGTAGGATGTGTCCTCCTAGTGTTGAGTAGTGTTAATAACTATACTATAATTATAGTAGACATACGATAATTACCTTCTTTTTTACATGTAGGTACTACCATGCCTTTACGATGGTAAAATCAATCCAAAAAAACATGAAATAACGTCTCTGACATTGTGGAATTCAACAGTTGTATATTTTTAAGAGCGATTCATCCTGTTCTAGATGTGCTTGGACTATATGCAGCACTAGGCCTTCTTCTAGTGTCGACTCCACTAATGAAGGTTGGCTATAACCATTGCAAATTCGTCTCATCTTCTCCTTTTCTTAAAAGCGTCTGACTGCTTAACACGGTCCAGTCGCGAATGTTTTTCAGTTACGATATTTGTCGATTTTACCGTTCATAATCAGCTGTAACAACTCGTACTTATCATTTCTATGCATGTACCTCAAATGTGTTGTCTTTCTCCTTTTAATGGTGGTCAAAAGTTTTCTGCCTCTTCCCGTTCTGTGCAACTCGTTCTTAATATGACAGTTTCAAGGTATTTTCAAAATTCTCCTAAGAAGTCCTGTGTCAAGAGCTTCCAGCTTTCTCAATAAATCAGTATTAACACTCTAATCTTCGGCCCCATAAGAAAGAATAGAGTGGATATAACATTTTAACATCTGATATCGGATTTGCAGATTGGGTCTTTGGTTACTCAGAAATTTCGTCATCTTCAAAAAAGCTGCTCTTGATTGCTCTATTCTTGACTCTTGACCGAATTGCTAATTCGGATTTACATCTTCAGTAATCCAGACTCTCAGTTATTTCATTTTGTTCACTTGTTCAATACCTTCATTTTTGATCTGGAGCCTTGTTATGACTTTACTCATCTTACTGATAACCATGGTTTTTGTTTTCTTTATGTTTATTGGTAAACGAAACTGTTCCCCAGTTTCACAAATTATTGTGTTTAGGTTTAGCGTCTGCAGGTGCTTCTCACTTTCAGCGATAATGACTGTATCGTCGGCATAGCGAATGTTATTCCACACATTTATTCCATATTTTTATTCCAGCAATGATTAACTTTCATTTTATATATATATATATATATATATATATATATATATATATATATATATATATATATATATATATATATATATATATATACATCTTTATATCATACCTGAACCATCTGGAAAACCGTACAATCCTGAACCTCCTATATCTAGAGTATTTAGAGTTGCCCACGGCACGCTTATATTCATTAATTCTAGCGGGGATTTCAAAAATGTATATATACAAAAGAAATTTTTAATATTTTTAAAGATATATAAATAGGGATTTTACATAATATTGACATAATCCTGATCCCCTTGTTATTTCAGTCAATTCTGAACCCAAACATATATGTATATATACAAACCTGAGCCTAATAGATGTTGCCAGTTTTAAGTGAAATGGGATTCTTAAGGAAATTTTCGTATGGCTTCAGTAAGTAGTCAAAATAAAAATTAACCAAAGAAAAGCAAGAATTGTCTTTTACATATGCATAAGTTTACACCTTTTTGGATAGTTACAATTTATCTAGTAATTTATTTGTATTGTTCATTAAGTGAACAAATAGACAAACCCTTCTGTTTATTTATTTTCCGGAGAAGAATAAATTGAATAAAACTCTTATAATGTTAGTCTCTTATTGGGATTGGGATCTCAGATTACAAGAACACTCGCCTGTGGAGTAATGACAGCAGTTATTTAGTTAGTTAGTTTATTTTTCAAAATAATAAACATCCAGGCTTTAAAAAATTACAAATTATAAATATCTCAAAAACAAACTATTAAACTGATTGTAATAAAGTATTATATATAAGAAATTAAAGCAACCTCTTTTATCAAACACAATGATAAACTCGTTGGCGTAAGTTTTGATTGTATCTCAACAACAACAAGTGTTTAAAAATGCAAAAATGAAATACATAGTGGATTGCACAGTAACGTTACATAGTATTTAAAAATAATACCTAATATAAAACTCATTAGTTAAAAAAGGGTTTTAAACAGTAACAAACTTGTCGGCGAAGGTATCACATTACTGCAAAAGATCCGTCCCACATAATGAATATCATAAAGAAGGCGAACCCATCATAATATTGCAAAACGATATTATGTCCCACCGAATTAATATGCGATGGCATCATACTACTATAAACTATACGTTCCAGGTTCAAGTTCTTATAATGAATGTCAAAAATATGACGTACCTATGTTGACAGCAATTTATGCAAATTAACAAAAAAGGAATAAATCAGGAAAGTATTCGGTACAATAATTTATTATCAAAAGTAGGTACATTTGTACATTACTTGATTTTATTATTTATTATAGCTTAAGTAATGGCAATTTCAATTACCTGCAAGCGTAAGAATAATGTGATACAGATCAAAAATAAAACAATAATGTCTTTCAAAATAGTGAAAAAAAATTAAACATCAACTAAAAAATATTTGAAAAATAGTGTTTAATATTTAAGTTTTCCTTTATACATATATTATAAAAGACAGCTTTGATACTTGTGCATTTTCTTTCTATAAATACCTCGAGACTCATATAAGTTGATGCACTTCTACCTCAACGGGAGGCTTTCTGTTTTTAATATGGTCGGAAAAATAATCTGCGATAATGCTTTTTTGTTGCTTTGTCCATGGTTGTCTCCTATCAATAAAGATTTTCTTTTTTAAATGGCCCTTTTTTTGGTGGTTCTTTATTATTATCTAAGTTAGCTGAAGTAGATGGAATCTGGTAATCGGCGTTTAGATTATCATCCAATATATATTTTCCATTTCTTCACCTTGCGCGTCAGAGAGAGGAGGTAAGTTAATGTCAATTTCGTCTAAAGTTTTACCTTTGTATTTTTCAGCTCCTTCCATCATTAAAAGTAAAAGTTTAGAAATTTTAGCAGTTTTATATACTTTTTCAGACAAAGGATAATAATTGCAATGCGTTTGTAATGTGTGTCCCATGAATTTGCTTAATTGCTCCATATCATTATTGTAAAATTGGAGAAGTTGAGTAATGGTGGTCAAATGCTTTCGAAGTTTTGTTGCTGTTATACTCGCAGGTCTCTCCAACTGACATTTGTTGGCATATTTATGAATAATTTTAGTTCCATCAACAAATCCTCTTCCAGTGGTGTGAAATACAAAGTCACTTTCAATTACAAAGTTATTTCTACAGTGTAAAATATAATCGAAATGAATTTTCATTGATAGTGATAACAACATGGGTACTCCTCTTCCACGCTTACCTCTTATAACAAAACGACTGTAAGTTTCTAATAAACATTTTTCAGCTTGAGTTAGAACATTTTTCGAATTCGGTATCATTTTCACCCCCTAAATTAATACATTTAAACGTTTGGATCTTTAGCTGAGCCACCTCTGCTGGTCTTCGTCTGTTAAGAAGAATGACTTGCGCATACAGTGTGTCTTTTAATGAATTATAGGTCTTAAAATCATACTCATCTGATTTCAATTTGTCAAATAATTCTTCTGCAGTTGTTTGCAAAAAAATGTTAAGTTTCTTGAGGTCGTTAGTAAGCGGCAAAAGTTCTTCCTTGTTCCATTTATTCTGATTGAAATTGGTACATGCTTGTGCAGAAACTTAATTGCACCAATGGGATTCTATAAGATTTTTCAATATTTTAAGGTCTTTTCTCTCATCGCTTGTGTCCTCAATCTGAACAAGATTAATATCTGCTAAGTCGCAAGATTTTTTTATAAATGTCCCAAAATTTATGGCCAACGTTGGTGACTCATAATTTTCTGTTTCTGGATTATATTTTGCCAGTTTATTAACTCCAGAAATTATTAGTTGAAAATGCTTTAGGCGAAGAATACCTATAAGTTTCTTAATCTCTGGATTTTTTAGTCTTGCAAAGTGTAAGAGTTTTGCAAGTCTTCGCATATTCTTTCTTACCAAATCCATATTGCCTTTACTTTGACGGCCTTTTATGTACGAATATGTATACTGACAAATTAAGGGATCTTTTTTGGCAATAATATTTTTGTCATCTGCGTGCATCCTGAAAATTTTTTTTGATTTTAATAAATCGTCATGTTTAAGAAAATGGTGTAGAAACAAAGTAGTTTGTCCGTCGCTTTGGGTCGTTCGTCTTCTATTATTATCCTTATCATAATTATTAGACGGACAAATTTTGGTATGCCTAAGTAAACATTTTTTCTTATAGTATCCCAAACAATACTTGCACGGTAGATATTTATCTGCACTTGACGACTTATCAGTAAGGTTTGTCCTTTAACAGGTCTTAATGCGGCGTCTGCCCGATTTCCGATAAAATTTACATTCTTAAGTTTGACAAAGCCAATCGTCTTTCAAATTAACTTTATTACATAATATTTAAGTACCTCAATTTCTTTTGAGTGCCATTTAGAAATATGTCTAGCAAAATGAGATTGTACATCCTTTTTGCAATAGAAGCAAAAATCCCTTGGATCTTTGTAATTTTTCCTCAACGTTTTTTCAACAAATGGCTAAAAAAATGTACAATGAATCAAACACGTTAAAAGAAATAGGAAAGATTTAAGTAAAGTAACATTAAAAAAATAATCATAGTTGATTTTAACTTTATTAGACACAAAATCTTGTGATCAAGTTATTTCGTCATTTACGACTTGTCAGATAGGCTTTTTATACATGTAGCTGAGTTTGGTTTGTTTTGTTGGACACAAAAAACCGTCTTACGAGCCGTAAACGACAAAACAAACTTACCAGAGTATGTCATGTCTAATGGATTAAAATCAATTCTGCTTCTTTCCTTACGTTATAGGCTTTCTCACAGATTGTTAGTTTGACAATTATTGGAGTTTAGGAAAGCGTAAAGTACCAAATTGTTTTGTATGCCATATTATACTGCTTATATCGTAATTTAAAGCCATGGAATAGAGCCTCAATGTTAGGCATTTCTCGTAGGAATCGAATTACGAACAGGGAGATAAGACGGAGAAGAGGAGTGACGGATACCATACTAAAGTGGAACTGGGCTGGACACATAGTTTGAATGTCGGATAACAGATGGACACAGCAAATAATACACTGGAGACCAAGACAAGAAGCATATCGAAGTAGAGGCCGTCCGCCAACCAGATGGTCTGAAGAAATAAAACGGATCGACAAAAATTGGATGCAAACAGCACAAAACAGAAATGCATGGAAAATACTGAGGGAGACCTATATCCAACAGTGGATAGATCCGGGTTGAATGATGATCATGATCGTAATTTAATTGAGTTATTACCTTCTCTTCTAGAGCAAGAGATGATATCCTTTTAGCTACAGAACTGCTGCTTGTCTGTTGCCCCTTTTCACTTTCCTTCTCCACTTGATGTTCACTTTTTTGTTTACTACCAAAATTTAAGAGTTTCTGTATTATTAGGGATTCGTCCTTCTCGCGCTTCTCTCTTTCAACCGGTTTTTTTAAATGGTATTGAAGAAACGTTATTCGCGTGATCCGCTCCATCAACCACTTCTTCAAGTATTAACGAATCGTTCTCACGCTGCTTGCTGTCAACCAATTCTTCACATATTTGTGGATGGCTCTTTCTTAGTAGAATACTTAAATTTGAGAACTGCAAGAATAGTCTGGGCAGATTATCGGAGAATAAGCAATTTTTGGGAAAAGTTATTTACCAGCAATTTTATTGCTGGAATCGAATCTTATGATCCTATATATTAATAATATAGGTACGCAAAGTCCACAGATAGTGTGCTACTTTTCTATAAACAAAATGGCGCCCGAAAATCGTGTTTTTTCAATCTTTGCACTACAACTCCAAAGATTTTAACTTTACACCAAAAACACCCAAATAAAAATTCACCCTAATGAAATTCTGCATAGAGACAGATTTTTCTCGATTTACTTCGACGAAATTTTTTTTCGGTAAATGCGGGTTTTTTTCAAAAAAATTTTTAATTTTCAACTAAAATTTTAGGTTAGTAATTATTTATCAATAATTAAATAACTTAGTGATATAAAAGCTCTTTTGGTATCGATTTTATTTCCAGAAGCCGATTCGGGTCGCCATAATAACCACAATAATTATGATGCATAAGAATAACTATGATTTTTGTATAAAATGGCACTATACCTATCTAATGTACTTTACAGAATTGAAATTGGACTATTTGAGCGGCCTTAGGAATATTTTAAAATTATAAACAATTTTTTGCCTTATAAACAAATATAATATCTCGGAAAATATTAAATTAAATTAAATTATGAAAACGGTCTTGGAAAGAAAGCGGCAGGACGCTTCTTTTAAAAGAAAAACTGTTTAATTGCAATGAGTGGTTCCTCAGATACAACCGGTATGTAGTTGACCGGCATGTACGGCGAAGATATACATAATAGGATGGTAAATTTTCGAATCATCACCTTTCTATTTCGGTTCTCTTTCTCCGCACAAATTTTCATATCGTCAAAAGACTCATAACATATATTATAATAATAAAAACTATCGGTATTACGAGTGAAAAATACCAAAAATACCAAAATTTCAATAAAACATCAGGTTGGAGAAAATGGAATGTCAACGTTCAAAATCGGTATACGTTAAAAAAGATGCATTTTCTCGGCTTCCCATGGAGCAATTTTCTTCAATTTTTTTTGTTCTCAATTTTGTTCCTTTGACATTAATAAATGTCAAAGTTGTTTTTGTTTTGTTAAATAAGATTTAAATTTTCTGTTATGTTTTCTCTAGAAATTTAATATACATTTAATCCTTAAACCCTTTTTCTCAAAGTGAGAATTTATTTTAATCCCTTCTGTATAACTTAACTTTACCTAACTTATAAACACATTTCTTCTTCTTCTTAGCCTTCTATCGTCCACGTTTGGACATAGGCCTCTCCCAACTCCTTCCATCGGTCTCTATCCTGAGCAACATATTTCCAATTCGTTCCGGCTACTCTTTTAATATCATCAACCCATCTCATCTGTGGTCTTCCTCTCGGTCGTTTACTTTGGTAAGGTCTCCAATGTTGTATCGTGGCATTCCAACGTTGGTCTTTTTGTCTAACAGTGTGGCCTGCAAAGCTCCATTTAAGTTTGGCAACTTTTGTTGTTATGTCCTCGACTTTTGTTTTTGATCTTACCCAGTCGCTCCTCTTTTTATCTGACAGTCGTATACCTAACATTGCTCTTTCCATAGCTCTTTCTGTTGTAGCTAGTTTATTCATATTTGCCTTGGTTAGGGTCCAGGTTTGACACCCATATGTCATGATAGGAAGGATGCACTGGTTGAACACTTTGGTCCTCAAATATTGATGTATTTTGCGGTTCTTAAGTATCCAACCAAGTTTTCCAAATCCTGCCCATGCTAGTCTTGCTCTCCTATTAATTTCCGCACTTTGGTTTTCTTTGTCAAGTTTCAGGATTTGGCCTAGGTAGATATATTCCTGGACTTTTTCTATCTCACTGCCATTTATAGTTATGCGTCTGGGGTCATCTGTGTTTGTCATTATTTTTGTTTTCTTCATGTTCATTTTTAGACCGACGTATTGGGAGCTGCCTGCGAGTTCCTCTATCATAATTTGCAGTTCCTCGAATGAGCTCGCTATAATCACAATGTCGTCAGCGAATCTGAGGTGATTTAGCTTCTTGCCATTAACGTTAATGCCATAGGTTGACCAATTTGTCGTTTTGAAGACGTCTTCTAGTGCTAGGTTGAAAAGCTTTGGCGATATTACGTCTCCTTGTCTCACGCCTCTCTTAATAGGGATGGGATTTGTATTTTCGTCTAGTTGTACTATCATAGTTGCATTTTCATATATATTATGTATTAGTTGTCTATATCTCGAATCTATTCTACAATTATTAATAGCTTGTTCTATGGCCCACATCTCGATACTATCAAACGCCTTTTCATAGTCTACGAAGGCAAGAAATATGGGTAGTTGGTATTCATTTGCCTTCTCTATCAATGTTCTCATTGTCAGCAGATGGTTTGATGTACTATATCCTTTGCGGAAGCCAGCCTGTTCCACTGGTTGGTAATTGTCCATTTTGTAGGTCAACCGGTTGTTAATAATTCTCATGAATAGTTTGTATACTTGACTGAGCAACGATATCGGTCTGTAATTCTGTAGGTCACATTTGTCCCCTTTTTTGTGTAAAAGTATTACTAGACTTTCGTTCCAGTCTTTAGGGATCTTGCTATTATGGAGACATTTATTAAATAGCTCTGTTAGTATAGGGATTGTTACTGTCTTGCTTGTTTTCAAGAGCTCGGCAATTATACCGTCCTGTCCTGGAGCTTTATTATTTTTTAGTTCTTTTAAAGCTCTTTCTATTTCGAATCCCTTTATATTTGGTAGTACTTCTGATCCCACGTTTTTTATTTTTCTTTTGACGTTCTCCTTTGTTGATTCATTAGGCTGGCTTTGCGAGCTGTACAAGCTTTTGTAGAAGTCTTCGACTATTTTTGTTATTTTATATTTGTCCTTCTCTTCCTTACTATTGGCGTCTTTAATTTTAATGATTTTTTGAACACCCAATGCGGGTCTTAGACATTTTAAGCCTCTGTTGTTTTCAATGACTCGCTCTATTAAGTTCTCGTTCCATTTTTGTAAGTCGCGTTTTAGTTCTTTTCTAATTGTTTTATTAAGTTCTATGTATTCTTGAGTATGGCGTTTGTTTTGCGTTAGTAGTTGTCGTCTTTCCGTCATCAGTTGTTTAGTTTCGTTGCTTATTTTGTCTTCTTTAGTACTTGTTTTCTTTGCGACCTGTAGTCCGGCTTCGAGAAGGTTCTTATTGATGTTTTTGTTAATTTCGTCAATTTCATCTTGATTATGTGAAGGATCATATTTGAACTTATCCGCTAAGACCTCTCGGAATTGCTCTTCATTTGTTTTTACTTTAAAGGCATCTATTCGCGTTGTTTTTTTAAATATTCTTTTCCTCTCTTCTTTCATGTTAATATTTATTTTTGCTCTAACTATACGATGGTCACTACCCGTTGTTACGTTGTTTATTGTTGTTACGTCTTCGAATATTCTTTTGTTGTTTGAGAGAAAATAGTCTATTTCATTTTTGGTGGTTCCGTTAGGTGCAACCCATGTCCACTTTCTGTTAGGTTTCTTTTTGTAGAAGGTATTCATAATATACATGTTTTCTTGTTCCAGAAATTCCATAAGTTTTTCTCCCCTTGTGTTTCTTGTGCCGAATCCAAAATTTCCAATCTTGCTTTCAGAGTCTTCAATCTTACTTCCAATTTTGGCGTTAAAATCTCCCATTATTATTATTTTGGATTCTCTGTTGGTGTCTATAGCTTTTTTAAGATCTTCGTAAAAAGTATTTATTTCTTCATCAGTTGCCTTTTCAGTTGGAGCATAAACTTGCACAATCTTTAATTTGGTTTTTGGATTTAGTTTTAAAATCATGTATGTAACCCTGTCTGAGATGCTGTCAATTATTTGAATTTGTGCTCACATATTGTGAATATAAACACATATCAACCATCAATTTACAACGTCCTTTATTATTCATATTCACTTTTAAATCGAGCGCACACAGCGACGTTCCTGAACCAAAACAAACGACTGTTGCAAAGTTACAAAACTAAAGAATATAATATATACCTATTAACAAATCTGTCAGGCTAAAAATAGAATTCGCCGAATCTTTACACAAAATTACGACAAAGCAATGTTGCCACATGGTATGGATCAGGATGGTATTAATTGTGATATATACATAAAGATCATGTATATTCGTGAAATTGTTTCCAGCGCCAAAGTGGCAAATGTCTGAACTAAAAGATACAATGCTGAACCATACTACAAACAGGTTTCTCTCGGATTCCAAATGGCATATTGAATTGAAAGTTAATCAGTTTTGTCCGCTGATGACACCACTAGTTTAAAAAAATTATTTATATTGTAAGTTTCAAAATATATGTCAGTTATAAAAGGAAAACTATCCTGAACCAATATACAGGTTCAGGATGGTTAACGTGGTTCAGGTTTGTGTTTAAGTTTTACTATCGAAGGCTCAGGATTGTACTATAAATGAATGTATATATATATATATATATATATATATATATATATATATATATATATATATATATATTTTATTAATCAATAATAAAGGTTAAAGAGTTTACATCAACTACCAAGCGAACAACTTTTCACACCATGCTGAACACGGATGGCAAACTGCTAGAATCAACGGAAGATAAACTGAAAGAGTGGGAAAACTATAGTAAAATTCTTTTTCATGACATACGAGAAGAACCAATATTGGAAAATAACAACGAAGGGCCAGTAATTCTGAAATCTGAAATTATAAATGCAATTAACCAACTCAAAACAAATAAAAGCCCAGGTCCAGATGGAATATACCCAGAAACGTTGAAACTAATCAGTGAAGAAAATATCGAAATATTTGTCCTTTTATTCAATGGCATTTATAATACAGGTAAAATACCCCAAGACTGGCTAGAGTCAATATTCATCCCACTACCAAAAAAGCCAAACCCACAACACTGCAATGAGTTCCGTCTAATAAGCCTTATGAGTCATGCAGTAAAACTCCTGTTAAAAGTCGTACATAATCGTATCTATAGAAAGTGCGAAACAATCATCGGAGACGATCAGTTTGGATTCAGAGCCGGCATGGGAACGAGAGAAACCCTTTTCAATTTACTAGTTCTCGCGCAAAAATGCTACGACCAACAGAAAGATATATTTATATGCTTTATAGACTTCGAAAAAGCATTTGATAGAGTAAGACACGACCTACTATTAGAACGTTTGCTTAAATGGAAAAGACATCAATTTACTGAAGAACTTGTACTGGAACCAAAACGCCAGAGTTTGGATCGATGGTTCCACATCCGCAGAAGTAGAAATTAGGAGGGGAGTTAGACAGGGATGTGTTCTGTCGCCTCTGCTGTTTAATCTTTACTCCGAGTTTCTATTTAAAGAGGCACTGGAGGACTCCAAGGATGGAGTCAAGGTGAATGGCGTAAATATCAACAGCATCAGATACGCCGATGATACGGTGTTGATCGCGGATTCCGACTTGGGTCTACAACGACTCATCTACCAGACCAACTCGACCTGTGAGCAGTTTGGTAAGAAAATAAACATTAAAAAAACCAAAGTGATGTCAATCCGAAAAGACCAAAATGTACCTTAACCTTGCACAATAAATGGGCACATTTTAGAACAAGTCAATAGATTTAAGTACTTGGGATGTTGGATCGATAGCAGCTTAAATCCTGATCTAGAAATAAGATCGAGAATAGAACAGGCCAGAAAATCTTTCGAAAAAATCAAAAAACTGCTTTGTGATTCTCGAATAAATCTCGAAATTCGACTACGTTTATCCAAATGCTACGTCTGGTCGACTCTTCTCTATGCAGTTGAGACATGGACCCTTAAAACATCAACCATAATTAAGTTAGAGGCCTTTGAAATGTGGATCTATCGGAAAATTCTTAAAATTTCGTGGACATCGCATACCTCAAACGAAGAAGTGCTGCATAGAATAGGCAAGGCAAGAGAACTTTTCAACGCAGTGAAAGTCAGAAAAACATCATACCTGGGCCACATACTGAGAAATAATAAGTACCAATATGCTCAACTTATAGTGAAAGGAAAGATCGAGGGAAGGAGATGACTAGGAAGGAAAAGACTGTCGTGGCTCAGAAATATCCGACAATGGACAAGGCTAAATTTTGAACAGCTAATAAGAACAGCTGAAAACAGAGAAGAGTTTGCAATTGTAGTAGCCAACCTCCATTGAGGAGACGGCACTTTAAGAAGAAGAAAAATCAATAATAATTTACATACATTTTTTTCCTAATATCGATTTTAGTTGAAATCTTAAATAAATATATTATTAACTTTTCTTTTTGTTTCAGGTATGTGATTTTAATTTACGTCATTGTAAGAGTCAAAAATATGTAAGTAAATTGATAGTTTTTATTAGTCTTTTTTCTTTCATTGGTTTTTTTAATAGATAGGTATCTAAGATACAGTGACGGATCCAGAAATTTTTGTCGGGGGATGCTCACGGGTCTTGAGGGTGAGTTAATTAGTTTTCTCTGATGCAAGGTCACTTATGCTTACCTGCTTACCACCTCTAGGATAAGTGGGTTTACAATTATTTTTTGGACGGGCTTAAAATTACTTTTTTTTTGCTTTAGGGCTCTCGGTTTTCTTTTTTTATTATTATTCGATTGATATTTCTTTTCATTTGGGGGGGGGGGGTCATGACTGCCGTGACACCCTTTGGATCCGCCACTGCTAAGAGACTCATTCATATTCAGCTCAGCGGGATGCTATTGTTAGAGATGTGGAATTCCATAAACAAGGGATTTAACTGTTTTATGAAAATATCCCTTGTTTATATAATTTCACACCTCCAACAATAGCATCCCTCTAAGCTGAATATTAATGAGTCTCTAAGATACGTGGGACGGGTATAAGTACATTTTTTTCAAATTTCTAGAGCAATGTACGGAAATAATAGTGGAATCACTGAAGGTGGATATGAGCTATTACCTCCGATTTCGTTGAACCTCCATCGATTTGCATGAAAATTGGTGAGTGGTTAGAGGATATCTCAAGGAACAAAGGTGACATGGTGCCAACTTGCGCTTTTACCCTGGGGGTGGATGCCACCCCTTCTCGGGGGTAAAAATTATTTTATTAAAAATAACCCCATAATTCGATAGAGGGACAAATTTGAAGTAAACTTTGTTATATAAAGTTTTTAAAATAAATCAAAACTTTTAAAGATCAAAGATTTTAATTTTTCTTGAGATAAATGCATGTTTTTGAACAATTTTTCTTCAATAACTCAAAAAGTGTAAGTTTTTACAAAACAGTTATTATTATCAAAATTGAAGCTAATAAAAAATGAAATAAACCCCTTACTACAAAAACCTTTTAACGTTAACTAAAAGTGAGTTCTAAGTAATTGAATGTATATTTTTTTCGGCGAGTAAAAAACTCTACTCTAAGTATTCAAGCTGAAATAACGGGAAACTGATGCATTTTATAACATAAACTTATTAAACATTTGTCAAAGTACTTAAAAATATCTATTAAATGAGCCCCCGAACATGTTGATAGCGTTAAAATTTATGCTCCAAAATTTTTTCAAAATTTATCTTTTAAAAATTTTTCCAAAAAATGTTGTGTTTTTTTTAATAACTTCGTTCGTGTTTACTATATCACGTTCATCTAAAAACTATTTGAAAGTTAATTCCAAGTGCTATTTAAGCACGCTGAACCTAATCTTTTAAACCCCTTATTTAAAAAAAAAATAAAAGGTTAAATGACCCCGGTTGCATGGTTCCCACAGCAAATTTTAAGATTTAAACGTTTCTATCTCGGTTATTTTTTACCCTATAGAAACAGTAAAATAGGTGAAATATTTGGCACAGAAAAAACTAAAATTGGGTTATATATAATTTTTTACGTATATTGAGTATTTTTGGAGTTACAGTAGAGCGTCGATTATCCGAACTAATTGGGGGACATAGGTGTTCGGAAAACCGATTTGTTCGGATAATCGAACTACAATATATTGATACATATTTATAGTCATACATATTTATCCACAAGTGAATAAAAGCCATATTTATATACCTACATATTTATTTATATCTTGATAATGACAACTAGCAACTAAACAAAAAAGTGCAGTCTTTGCAACAACATAATTATTTTTGGATACAATATTGAAGAAAATTGAAGATATTTTAAGCGTCAATTACTAACGCTTGCTCGGTATTCGAGTGCGGGACGCGGGAGTCGATAGTTCGAATAAGCGGTCGTTCGGTTGATCGACGTTCGGATAATCGACGCTCTACTGTATTATCAAAAGAATATGAGAATTACAATAATTTTAAAAATTATGGTTTTTTGAAATCATATCTTTTTTTCAACAATATGCATTCTAAACCGGTCAAAATTATTAAAAACATTACTTATGCTAATATAAAGAAGTTTTTGTAAGGATTACTATAAATTTTAATTTTTGTGGAAATGGCGTATGTTTTATTTATCACTTTTTCCTAAAAAATTCGAAACGGTTCTTTTATTTTCATTATAACTTGCTTAATTTTGACGGCATTACCTTGTTCTAAAGCTCATTTGATAGGTATTCCGAAGTACTTTGGCAAATGTTTGCAGGAATATTTTATACATTGCATCGTTTTCCCGTTATTTAAGCATGAATTTGAGTACTCGTCGAAAAAAATACACATTCAATTGCCAATAACTCACTTTTAACTAACATTAGTGTTCTTTATGTGAGGAATGTATTCAATTTTTTATTATCTTCAATTTCAGTAATAACTTTTTTGTAAGAACTTACAGTTTTTGATTTATACGTGAAAAACCGATTTAAAACATGCATTTTTTTACGAAAAAATAAAATCTTTGGTCTTTAATAACTCAAAAAGTGTTGATTTATTTTAATAACTTTTTATAACAAATTTTGCTTGTAATTTGTCCCTCTATCGACTTATGGTATTATTTTTAATACAATAATTTTCACCCCCGAGAAGGGGTGGTAACCACCCCCAGGGTAAAAGCGCAAGTTGGCATTATGTCACCTTTGTTTCTTGAGGTATCCTCTAATTACTCACCAATTTTCATGAAAATCGGTGGAAGTTCAACGAAATAGGAGGTGAAAACCTTCAGTGACTGCACTATATTGGCATATATTGATATCCAAGTTTAGGAATGTAGACCAGTGTTTCCCAAACTTTTTTCCCTCTTAGACCAGTTATCGATATTTTTGGTTTCCATCATCATCATCATGATCATCAAGATGTATGCGTCGGCTGCTCAAGGTAATTCTCGCTCAGCTTGCCCGTTTCATGTGTCGGTCCTGTGCGGTTTACATCCAGTTGCTGCTAACACGCTTCACGTCGTCAGTCCATCTTGTCTGCTCCGTAGTACTTCTTGCTTTTGCCTCCACTCCAACACGTTTTGTCCATTTATTGTCTGCGCGGTTTAGTTTCCATAGACTCCCTAAAAAGAATTTGGAAAACAAAGCAGTCAAACATCTATTGGTTATAAATATAGGCTCACTAAAAATAATTTTTTAAAAATGATTTTATGATTGGAAAATGATACGTCGAACAATAATTTTATTATAAAATATAATTTTCGTTGCAATCAATTGTGGCTATGTAAACAATATTACATACAGAAAGTAATCTCACCTAATGAGAGAGTTGAACATGATGCTCTCATACCAAAATTGTTCAATTCCTGGTTCCAAATTGATGAGGTCCTGCCCTTTGCAATGCTGAAAGATTAGAGGAGGCACTTACAATTTGTGGAAAAATCCACATCCAATCTTTTCTTCCTGTGACGATTAGATTTTCCATGGAGAAAAACATGGTGTGCAATGAATTTCTGAGTCGGAGCTATAAAATGACAGGATACTATCTATTTTATGAAAACATTTTTTGAGCAGGAGGGTTGCAAAAGGGCTAAGGCCCGGTTTTTCAGTGAGCGGTTAAAATTTTGGTTAGCTAACCTAGTTTAAATTTTAACCAATATTTTAACCCTTATATCGTTTTTCAGTGCTTTAAACCAAGATGTGCAATTCTATAGATTTTTGACAGAAAAATAAACAAAATAGAATTTCATAACCTATTTTATAAATAACAAATAACATAACATTACAAAAATGATTAATGCATTCAAGTTCCGATTCTTCATCTGATGATGAAGATATAATCAAGAATATAATAATACATAATACAATATTTCCCGTGATAACACAAAATGTCATAATTTAACTAACCTCTTCTGTCAGCAAATATAGATAAACGTCTGTCGGAAAATTCGGAGTTGAACCACCTATGATAGCGAGTATCGGTTAAAATCTTGGTCAACTTAAACGGGTTTAAGCGAAAACCTAGTACTGAAAAACTGATTAACCATAAAAATTTCGGTAACCGAAAAATCTGGGTTAACCCAGCACTGAAAAACCGGCCCTAAGGGAGTATATACAGTGATGAGCGCGCTTATAACCGGCCAAATAACGCAGAAGATGGAAAACATTAAGTTGAGTGAGATAAAAAGAAATAAAACTAGTGGAGGTGGGAGATTTAGCGATAAAAACCTATAAATTTACGTTCTACTTTGTTTTCCACCTTTAGACGTATCGGACGAGTTTGACAACTACCACTGTGACAGTGACAGTTTTAGTTGACATACTCCTCTGATACGTCTAAAGCTGGGAAACAATAAATAGAATGTAAGTTTAGAGGTTTTTATCTCAAATCTCCCACCTCCACTAGTTCCAGTTCTTTTTATCTCACAACTTAATATGTTTTCCATCGTTTGCGTTATTTTGCCGGTTATTAACGCGCTCATCACTGTACATATAATACAAGCATGTAATGAAAATACATATTGAAATTTTCGTGTAATTTAAAAAAAATTCTTTCTAAAATCGATAGTTATCCTGTTATTTTATGGATATGGCAACACCCAAAAATGCATTGCCACACCCCATTTTTAATGAAAAAATTCATTTTTAAAGGAAAATGTCACAGGAAACCCGTGGATTTTTCCACAAATTGTAAGTACCTCCTCCAGCCTTCCAGTATTCCAAAGGGCAGGACTCAGAAAATCGTGGCTGAACTTTTATCTAATATCTCCCTGTCTATATGACATGTCCAAGTTAAATATTACGTTTATATGGGATTAACGTATTAATAAAAAATCGGAAACCTTTTTTTGATTTGTTTCTTTGATTTAACTGTATTATTGTTTTATAATTTTTGTTTATATTTTCTTTTGTTATTTTATTATTCCATCATAGTCCCTGTAACTAACTGTCTAGTGAGTGGTTGATCTTGCTTGGTCAATCGTGACATTGATCGTGCTGTTGATGTTTGTTTGTTAAAATATATATACCTTTAATTCATTTTTGTATGTATCACAGACTTAAATCTTAATCAAAATATGTTAAATAAAATAAGTGCATTTAGGAAAGTGACTACTACAATAGAGACCAGATTTTATGACAATTGCATATTTGTTGTTGTTATCAATTTCGTTGCAAAACGAAAATACAGCCGCATCAAATTCTAGTCCAATCAGAGAGTGCAGCAAGCACCTCTACCGGTTTCGAAACTTATTAGTCTCTCATCAGGAGGCACATATGCTGCTCTCTCCGATCTAACCAAAACAAACCCCGGCGTGCAGTCACGGATTGCAACGAACGAAATGGCATAGATGCCCTAGCGGCAACTGCTAGCAAAGGACTAAGTTTTCACTCTAATGGCATAACAACTTAATGTTACTCTACATCCCACCAGACTGAAAACAATGGGAACCTTCTCTAGTTACACCTCCGAGGCTTCTACAATTTGCAAGCCATACGGATGCTGAGACTAAGGAAGATGAGGGAATTTTACAATTTTTAATTCACGTCCCATCTGCTCAGCGCGGTAAAGTTCCAACGAGAATGGTTCCCTTCGTACTCCAATCAGAGTAACCATGTAAATCAAAAATGAATAACCATTTTCAATTTCGTTGCAAAACGAAAATACAGCTTTTTTTACTGTTTATAACATGTCTGTTTTACATAAATCTTAATTGACATATGTTAAATAAAATAAGTGCATTTAGGAAAGTGAGACTGATAACTTTATGTGATTAATTTTGAAAAGAACTCTGGGTTTTTTTGTTGTCTGTTGAAGTTACCTTTTATAAGGTACACTAAAACATTCCTGCTCGTGGTATTTCTGCAGAATCTCCTGTAGTTTTAATTCACATTGCATAATTTAATACAGGTTGTGATAAAGCAAAGAAATCAAGTCGACATATCCTTAGGGTCAGTATCCTTGCTGGCGGCCATTTTGCCATCCATTTTATCTCATAAACATCACCTTATCTAACAACTGAAGCGCTAGACTTGCTGAAGTGATACTTAGGTAACTACTATAAATTTAATGTCTTAGAAAACAGGGTGGATAAGTTTTGTACACATATAAGGTGACCAACTGTACTCCTTTACTAAGTTTTTTACTCTTTTTTCGCAAACCGTACTCTTTTCAAATCCTGTACTCTGAAAGTACTCATTTGTAATTTTATACTCATTGTGAACGGATAGAATGGATAGTGAACTTTAGAGCATTAAATTGTTTCAAATGGACCCTTCTAAACACTAAAATTGAATGGAAAGAATTTTCTTCAGCAGTCGAATTTGTAATGAAGGAAGTATAATATTAATAATATTGTTATTAATGACCATTTTCTCTTTGAAGAAATTCGAAGAGTAAATTTATATTTAAATGAAGAAAAATTGAAGAAATGAAACAATGAGAAAATAGAACTTGAAAAAAGATGGGCAGAAATTTTTCGGCATTTTAGAGTAGAACATATCCCACATGAAAATTTAAAAGTTTTAATAGAAATTTGCTTATATTGTCCAGACCCTAATTAATGCTGCTGTTAAAAGGATATTTTCACCAGGGAATGATTGTTGGAGCAGTGAGAAATCGTAACTTTCTGTAAAAACATTATCTGCTGTCTTAACAGTCAAATTTAATATGCAAAATAAAAGTTGTTCGGAGGTGGCTACATTATTATAGGAACATTCTCATTTAGCAAAAAATGCACTCCACAGACAAATATATTTTTAAAAGAAAATAAAGTTTTTACCCTTTTTGCTTGTTTTTTTTTGTTTCGCCTATGAAATACAGTAGACTCCCTCTATAACGAGAAATAAAATTGCGGCCTAATTACCTCGTTATAAGAGGATCTCGTTATATCAGACAACAGTAATATTTATATGTTTTGATATCTCTTACGTAGTTTATTAGGGGTCGATGGTGATGAGACATCGCCATCGTAAATTGTAAATTTCCTACAATAATCAATATCGGTCGATACACAGGAAGAAGTTTATTGTAGGCGGCGAAGCATATTACAGCACTTGCCTCGATAATAACACAGATGTTAGTAATTTCTATATACAGCCAGTTGGGGTATTTATTTATAGCGATTACTGCCCTAAAAACAGGTAAAAAACATATTCTTCGGTTTCATTTTTACTCGTTATAACCAAATATTCTCCGTTATAGAGGGTTATAGTTCAATAGGAATTTCATGGGACACCTAATGTACCTCGTTATAAGCGAAACCTCGTAATATCCGTGTTCGTTATAGAGAGAGTCCACTGTACTTGCAAAGTGTACTCTTTTTGAACAAAAAATAGTTGGTCACCTTAACACATACTGCGTTCTACTTTTGTTCATTGTAAAACCTTTGCGATTAGGTTAATTTCTATTTCAATAACAAATACACACACCCAAACTTGTATGGAATCATCTGATATTTCTTATTATTTCGTGCGGATTTAAAAAAACGAACACAAGAAGTCAAAAAATATTTATTTTCAAGCCATTTAATAACAAATACATAACAATTACATAAAACAATAAAATATTTAACAAACAAATTGAAACTAGTTGTTTTAAAGTCAATAGCATAAAAAATTTCAATGCAAAACGAATAATGTTTAAATTATTGTTTTTATTAATTTTTTTTGTTTTTTTTTTTTTGGTAGTCAACGTTATGACCTCTAGTCCTTATGCAAGCTTCAGTTTGCGTGGGCACGCTCCTAATCAAATTTTATCAAAATTTTGTTGTGGTAGGTTGCTCCATTCTTCAAGAGCAGCTTGTACTAGCCGTGCGGTGTTTTGTGGATTTTCCCAGCGAGCTCTAATTTTTCTTTCAAGCATATCCCACAAATAATCTATAGGGTTAAGCTCGGGTGAGCAAGCAGGCCACTCCAAACAAGGGATACCTTCTGCTTCAATGATGTCTCTAGTCACTCTAATGGTATGTGGAGGTCCATTATCATGCATGAAAATTAAATTTTCTCCTGCTTCACCTCTCCAGAGCCCAACTACAGGTTATCAACATGCCTATGAGCAGTTAAAGTTAATTTGATGAAAATTAAAAGGAGCTTTTTAACGGACCACAATTCCTCTCCAGAACATTACACTTCCCCTTTTATATGTGTGAACAGATCTGAGAGTTTTCATTCTTGCTTGTCTTCCTCGACCTCTAAGTACAGGATTTCGTGGGTGATCTGATTTTACACAAATCCTGACTTTTTCTGAAAATAGCATATTTTGTCCATTCGCAATGTTCCAGTTTTAGTGTTGAAGACGCCAATTTAGGCGATCAATCTTGTGCTGCCTGTCTTCTTGGGACAAACTCTTCTTATCGTTTCAACTGAAACAGTTACACCTGTAGCTTCCAAAAGCTGCCTTTGGAGCTGCTGGTGAGAAATGGTTGTGTGTCTTCCAGCTGATTGGACAATTAATCGATCGTGGAGAGCCGTTATTACTTTTTGGAGACTTTCCCTTGCTTTATTTTTGAGCGTTTCCTAGTTCCTGTTACCTTACATAGGTTTTGGACAGAACGCCCTGTGTTACGCCTAGCTCTGCAGCTATGTCTCTCTGAGAACATTACTTGCTCGGCTCCACAAGACCAATAATCTTTCCCCTTTGTAACTTGTATAACCCCCCAGAAGGCATATCTTCGTTTTTGGACGCAAAAGTTAGTTTATTTATTTTCGTTCAATTTGCAACTCAAGCAAATACCGTACCTACACCGTACCGAGCTGTACTATCTGATTGTCTTATCGATTTGTTTATTTTAAATAAAAACCTTTATTCTTCGCAACAATAACAAGTTTTTTCAAAAGAAATAAATATTACTTTGAAATACATGGTGATTCCATATAAGTTTGGGTGTGTGTATGTACTGTAACGGTCACGTTACGAAAGTAGCTCTTTAATAATTATTATTATTATTTTCCCTCGGTCTCTCATTTAAATTCTCGTATAGGACCACTGAGGTGACGTCATACCTCGGTGATGGAACGTACTCCACCTATCGAGAATTATTCGGGTTCTGAGAGAATTTGACGTTTACCTTGGCGGAGAAACGCCTCTCGTTCTTGACTTGACTGTGAGCTGTGGTGTCGAATAGATATACCATATAGAATGGCGGATGATTTCCTCCAACTTATTTTATCACATAAGAAATTTAACGTAAAGTAAAAAGTTACCACCAGGGATTGTCTGGAGTGAGGAGACATGTGGGTGACAACTCCTGTTGGAGTATAAATAGGAATCATTCGCCATTTGGGAGAAACCCTACCATGAAGTCATAGACCTTATTTGACCACCTAGAGAAACCACTACAGCCACAGTCAAGTCATCATGGGAGTATGTCGATTTGGGAGCAAGCTATGGGAGCGTTCCAGCTCAGTTTTCGTCTTGGCACCTGGACCTACAGGAGTCATGGGGTCGCACCATCCTGGTGCATCATTTTCTAGGATGCAACCGCAACCTCGTTTGGGAACATTTAGTGAGGTGTTTTAGTAACTATTGGTTTTTTTTATATTTCAGACTATCTGTTAAATACACTATGTTTTTTTTCCAGATTTAGGTTACCTCTGGTTTTTTTTGACATATTTGTATATTAGATTATTTGGTTCCCAAACTTTGTATCTACGGTAGCTTCTTGTGCACAGGAATAAGCCTAGAGAAAATTAGGTTTTTAATACTTTATTATTGCTTTGATATTGGTTTATGTAATTCGGGTAAATTTATTTTTTAATATTACTAGCTTGTTTCCCAAATATTTTACTGTTATTCGCTTTATTCCATTTGTTCGGTTAATTTAGGTCATCGTCGGTATTTATCTCAACTTCATTTCTACTTTAGTCAATTGTATATTTAACTTTATTTATTCATTATTGTATTTTCCCTTAGTGAGGCTTGGGCCTATTTATTTGAAGTATTTTCATCTTTGTCAGTTTCATTTAGTTGTACGTAGCAGGCGTACTATAACCATTTGGTAGAAGACTTATGTAATTTTGTACCCTATATATATATGTAAGAGGTATTTAAGTTTATAACAGATAACATTATTGTTGTTATCTTTAAAAAATATATAACTTTTTGTATAACTTATGTCATTTTAGAGTCACATGATATACACTTTGTGTAACTCAGAGATTGTCAAAAATCTAGTAGTTATTTTTAATAAATATGTATTTATTTTGTATATCAATTATTTTATTATTCCTTTATGTTCACTATTACAGGTTTAATATATTTAATATTTGAAAGCAGTGTAAGATACCTGGGAAAATGATCGAAGATCATTTTCATGGCGCCCATGATTAGTTAGTTTTATTTATTTTGTTCGTTTTTAGTCATTATTCATCTCCATTCATTTTCAGTATATTATTCTTATTTTATTATTTCATCTTCTAGTCATCATTACTATCTATATAGAGCTACTGTTCTTCGACAGGCATGCAAACGAGCCGTATCCATCCTTGAGTGTCAAGTGGTTTTCTTGCATCTCTTGCTAGCCAACTCTATTCAGTTTGCCTCTGTCTCTTCCCACTTCTACTTCCATCCCTTCTAATCCCCCCTTTCTTCAGTACTACTGCACTAAAGTAGTATTTTTTCCTATTGCGGCTTCTCAACGTAGAAGCCACTTCACCCTTTTCTTTACACACTTACACTCCAACAGAAGTTTTCTTCTTTTTGTTACAGTACCTTACAAAGGACACAACATGATTAATAAGTACTGAATTTATAGTAAATCAGCAATTTTACATTTAGTACTTTAGTCCAGTCAATGAATATAAAATACAGCGTAACTTTTACACTGAGCCTTCACCAATTTGCACCAAAATTTGGCTATAGGTTCTACGGACTCGCTACTTCAAAGTTGACCCTCTGCCGTAGGGTGGTTTTACCCCTGGACGAGACGATGTTACTCCTTATTTTTGTATTAAAAATAACACTTATGTTATGAGTATATTAGCCCATTTTAAGCGACTTTTGTTTTATACTTTTTTTAAGAAAGTCAATACTTTTCAACTTAGGCGCCAGTGAAAAAGCACGTATTTTATAAAAAAAAAACATTCTTATAACAAATGTAGAAACAAAAGAAAATTTAGAAAAGAAACATTTATAAGAAAAAACAAAAAGAATGCCGGGTTTATTATGGCCTTTACCTTATTATAAATAGCTTATTGAAAGTCAGTTCTTCTTCGCCAAACGCAAAAATTAAAAATTTCAACGTGAAATTTGAAGAAACCAATGCAGTTTTCGTGGAAAACCCATTCAACCTTTTTGGGGTGCTTGAAAAAATCTTTATTTTTATTTTTTATAAATGTCTCTAGCGTCAATCCTAAAAGAGTTATGACAAAAATAAGGTTGTTTTTTTCAGCGACAAAAAACGAGAAATTCACTCTCTACCCCAATTTAAAAATATTAATCTTTATAGAATGGTCTAGAATCTAGAAGTTTGGCTGGTTTAAATGCTCAATTTTGAAAAAAAAAATTAAATATTTTTAACAATTTTTACAATTTTGAACTCTACAAAATTTTGCTTATCTCTAATAATCTCTAAGGGATTTTTTTTTGTAAAAATACGAAGATGCTTCAAACTGATTTTTTTTAAACTAAGCATTTTAAATCAGCCAAACTTTATATCAGCTGATACTAATTCTAGAATGTTACCCTGTAGTTTCGTTGTTATCTGATCCAACATTAATGAGAATAAATAAGAACTAAGCACTGAGCCTTGGTACATCCTTTTTCACATGAAATTTATCAGTCTGTCCCACACCTGCCCTAACACTACTTGCTACTCCCTCATACTTGACTCCCACAATCTTTACATATACTGATTACGTATTCTGATTATAAACTGATTACGTATATGTCTATCAATTACTTTCTTCCATACTTTCATGATGTGACTAAGTAGATTTTTGGCTTTTTAGTTTGTACATTGTTGTATAACTTTCTTGTTCTTGTAGATAGGAACTAATAGACTTCTTCCCCGTTCGTCTGGCATTGGTTCCACTTCTATAATTCTAGTAAATAAACCTGTTAGCCAACTTTTTTGTCTCCACCATCCTCTCCTTTCTTTCCTAATGTTGTCCGCACCTCCCCAGGAATATAATCTGATCCAACTGCTTCTGCCTTCTTGATTTTTGAACCACTTCCCCGTTTGTTATTTTGTTTTACCCTTACTGTTACTGTCTTCTTTAACTCAAACTGGTTTTCTGACAAATTATTCATTTACTTTCATACTTAATAAACTTTCAAAATGCGGTTTTCATCTCTTTTTGACATCGTTTTCGTGTATTCATCATCATCAATTAGCCTATATTTGTCCACTGCTGAACGTAGGCCTTTCGTAAAATTTTCCACCTATCTTTATCTTGAACTTCTTGCATTCAATGTGTGATGATGCGCTTTATATCATCCGTTCATCTTCTCCAGGTGATTTATTGTTTTTCATCTCCGAGAGAGCTCATTTTATTTCCTCTTAGTCCAAGAGGCAGAGCTGAAAAATCTCTTTGAATTTACTAAACCTAGATTTTTCACAGTTGATTACTGTGATTGTGTAGAGAAACATACTGCGGTCGGTCAAGCGAAACGTAGAACATTAGTTACTGAGAGGGTATCAAAGTTGCTTTCCTACGAAGGTAATTAAATCCATTTACTAAGGCTGAAAATTAGTACACACATTCTAAATTAAATATAAATAAAAGTTATTATAGTCGGTCAGCTGTATGACGGGACAGAGCCGGTCGGTCGGCCCCAGTGAATGTACAGGGTTATTCACTATATTTTGACCCCCTTGTAAACTGCTTTATTTACAGAATTAGAAAAAAATGTAAAATACAAAAGTTATTCAATTTTTAAATTATGATTTTTTGACATAATATAGATCGTACTAGTGACGTCATCCATTTGGGCGTGATGACGTAATCGACTATTTTTTTAAATGGGAATAGGGGTCGAGTGCTAGCTCATTTGAAAGCTTATTTAATTCCCTATTCAGTAATATAAACATTAACATGAATAATTATACAGGGTGTCCAAGTTTTTTTAATTAAATTAATTGTTTAATTAATGATTCAAACATTTTTTTGGACACCCTTTATAAATAATGATCTTAATGTTTATAGTACTGCATACAGAAATGAATAACCTTTCAAATGAGTTAGCACACGACTCCTATTCTCGTTTAAAAAAATAGTCGATTACGTTATCACGCCCAGATGGATGACGTCACTAGCACGATATATATGTCAAAAAATAATAATTAAAAAATCGAATAACTTTTGTATTTTACATTTTTTTCTAATTCTGTAAATAAAGCAGTTTACAAGGGGGTCAAAATATAGTGAATAACCCTGTACATTCATTGGGGCCGACTGACCGGCTCTGTCCCGTCATACAGCTGACCGACTATAATAACTTTTTTTTATATTCACTTTAGAATGTGTGTACTGATTTTCAGCCTTAGTAAATGGATTTAATTACCTTCGTAGGAAAGCAACTTTGATACCCTCTCAGTAACCCCTGTTCTACGTTTCGTTTGACCGACCGCAGTATGTTTCCCTACACAATCAATGTAATCAACTGTGAAAAATTAGGTTTAGTAAATTCAAAGAGATTTTTCAGCGCTGCCTCTCCGTCTATCTGTTGTGATATTTTCTGAGATTACATTTTGGACTTTAGTATTTGATTTTGATTTGGATCTGGAAGTTCGTCTCGTTTAAAAATATTCTGAGTAAAAATCTTGAGTAATTTTTAAAGTTATCTTATCTTGAGCAATCATTAATGAATTAGTATTTTATTATTTTAATCTCTGACACATCTAATCTGATTATTTCTGATCTATCACTGAACATAATAAACCAAAGAAACCTATATTTTCATATTTAATAAAAGTTCCTTTTCATACATTTCACTTTTCCGCTTCAAACAATATTTGTAAACACATGACTCTCCTTTATTCAAAATGCTGCAATTGACCTATTCCAGTTGTCACGAGGTAGCGGAGATTGGATCAACTATCATTATTTGAGTTGAAACCAAAAATTAATTCGTTAATCACACATATTACTCAGAATCGACTGAGAGTAAAAGAGAAACTTCCGTTGAAGAAATTCGTAAATATGTGAAGATCGTGCTCGATTTTAAGAAAAAAACAACTTTTTGAGAGAAAGTGTCCGGTGTTCATTAAGACATTGCCAGAAGGCAAATGTCTATGTTGGTTTTTGAGGAATAGGTAATAATTATGTGAGAGATATAAAAGAAAAGGTGATAATTTTTAAAGAATTTTAACCAGCAACAATTTTGCTACTTGTTAAAATAGTGAGTATATAAAATGTTAATTTCCCAATATCGAGTATATTTTCCTTAAATCGTGTTATTCGTGTTGTAAGTTTTTTTACTGCACCTACTTAGATACCGCTATTTCGAAAATGTGCCACTGAAGTGCTATGTTCTCAACTTTTACTCTAAATATTTAGTGTTATGTTTATATCCATGGGATTCAGATATAAAAAATTGACCCACTAAAGAAAACACTACCCACGCCAACAGATATTTAAACTGCCACTCCAACTACAAAGTAAACATCAAGAAAGGAATAATCAAATCTCTCTATATGATAGAGCCCCAAGTACCTCCTCCAATGAAACTGCATTCAAGGAGGAAAAAACCTGCTAACAAAGGTCTTGACAAAAATTAATTATCCAGTGTCACTTAAAAGCAAGGAATTTCACAAGATTGAAGAAAAGAAACAACAAAACACCACAAGCATTGCAGGGACATCCAAAAGAAGGGATTCAAAGATGACAACAATACCATATTATGTAAAGGGCTTATCAGAAAACTTAAAAGAGATAGGAAACAAGTACAATATCACTACAACATTCAAAACAACCAACACTCTAAGATCTATCCTGTCCAAAAACAAACCCAGCAACACACAAGAAAGATCTGTGAATCCCCAAGCAAGAATGCCCTGTGAATGCAACAACTTCTACGTGGAGAAACTGGAAGGCAAGACTACTAAGTATCAGAGTTAACGAGCATGAAACACAGACCACAATAGAAAGATGCATCAATAATCATGAAAGAAACAGACACGAAAAAGAGAAAAGTCAAAGAAGCAGGACTTATCCTACTCAACGAAGAAAAATGTGTAGCAAATCAATAAGTAGAATGCAGCAAGCTTTTTTTGCCAATACTAAAGGGAGAAATCAAAAACAAGAACATATGTACCTACAATAACCAATACATAATATGCAATACACAATACAACTGAACAAAGGATGAAATGTCAATTTTCATTAAACAAATAATTTGTTATATAATGCTATTAAATAGATCACTATTAAATTTAAAAGTGTGATATGTGGAATTTTAATTTTAAATTTGATTTTTTGCAACAATCACATCTACGATAGATTACACAAATATACTAACACAAAAATAATCCACAAAAACGGTCAGAATTTGATACCCATGGTGGCAATAAAATCATTTCAAACAATGTTTTTCAGTCACAGATAGCTAGGGTCCTTAAAGATCGAGACTAAAATTCCATTTTTGAAAAAAGGAAATAAGTACACCTAACCTAAAAAAGATCGGGTTACGAGAATTTTCCCAGAATTTTCAACACCTATTTTCTTTTAATTTTTAATTTTCTGAGGACGATTTCTGGAGTGGAAATCGAAACATCAAAGTAGTATTTAAAAAATGTAATTATCATTACACCAACTGTGGCTCAATTACATATATAGGGTGGAAGGCACTTATGGAATAAAATTATTTCTGTCCTTGTTTCAAAAAATTATAAAAAATGCTGAAACCCGTCGATTTTTAAATAAAAATGTGCACTTTTTAAACATAAACTTAAATGTACAGGGTGATCTTTCTTTTTAATGGAACACCCTGTATATTCTTATATTTTTAAAAGCTGCTTAACAACCTGATTTCAACAAACTATATCATGTAGGATGTATTATGAATAATACAGGGTAAAATTTTGAAGTTAGAGATTACGGAAACCACTTATGGAATAACATAATTATTGTTTGTGTCTTTATTTTAAAAAATTATAAAAAATACTGGGACATGTCAACTTTTAAATTCTAATGGGCGCTTTACAAACATAACTTAAAATATACAGAGTGATTCACGCAAGTAGAGCATAGTCCATGATCTTTAGTTTTAATGGATCACCCTATATATTTTTATATTTTTAGAATCTGCTAAACAACCTCATATCAAAAAAGTGTATACCTATTATGTAGGTCCTATTATGAATAATACAAGGTGAAATTTTAAAATTACGTGTAATTTTCGGCAATATATTAAATACCTACCTTCATAAAATTTTAAAATTAATAATTTATCATGCTTTAAATAATGGTATATATTTAAAATTATCTAAATAAAGGCATCAATTTTCTAAACTATTAAATCTGTTGGGTTTTGTATTTAATGTCTTTACAAAAATTATAAATGGACCCTACATAATACACTTTTTTGATATGAGGTTGTTTAGCAGATTCTAAAAATATAAAATTGTACAGAGGGTGATCCATTAAAACTAAAGATCATGGACTATGCTGTACTTGCGTGAATCACCCTGTATATTTAAATTTATGTTCGTAAAGCGCTCATTTGAATTTAAAAGTTGGCGTGTCCCAGTATTTTTTAAAATTTTTTAAAATAAGGACACAAACAATTGAATTCCATTAGTGGTTTCCATACTTGTTAATTTCAAATTTTCACCCTGTATTATTCATAATACACCCTACATGATATAGTTCGTTGAAATCAAGTTGTTAAGCAGCTTTTAAAAATATAAGAATATACAGGGTGTTTCATTAAAAATAAAGCATAATATGGACCCTGCTAGACTTGCAAGGTATATTTAAATTTATGTTTAAAAAGTGCACATTTTTATTTAAAAATCGACGGGTCTCAGCGTTTTTTATAATTTTTTGATACAAGGACAGAAATAATTTTATTCCATAAGTGCCTTCCACACATCCACAGTGTATAAACATATACTAAATTTAACATGCCACAACAAAACAGTTTCAGAACCTTTAGAGAGGTGGATTTGTAATAGACAACATAATAAATAAAAAAAAATGGAAAAACTCGAAATATTAAACCGTATCTTTATAATGAATACAACCGCTATCGAAAATACTCAAAATGTCTGGCATTAATCATACGCTAACCTTCTTGACATGCTGTAAACTATATCTTTATATCACTGACTAACATCTTTGTCTTTAAATAATCCTCTCTTCTACGATAATATCGCTAGGAAAATAAGTATAATATTACAACCGTGAAAGCTTCACAAATGAGATGTATAATTTTAGAGAAAAAAAAAATCGAAGAATGCAGCATTGCGGTGTAGATGAATATGCAGATGTTCGAGGGATATATGATAGCGCGGAAAATGGTGAGTCGCGATAACATCTTAATGAAAAATTAGCCACGTGTTGTACGCATTTTTTACATTAAGAACATACGTGAACATGAAAAGAGCTCAAGTCCACTAGCTATGTATTATTAAACCGCAGCGGTTGTCCCTTCCTCTTCAAACTAATGATCTGACCATGTTGGGTCGGAACAATTAAGAGTTAGTCATAGAAGGTGTTGCAGAACAAACAAATTACACAATGCACTAAGCCATTTATTAATCATTCTATAAAAATATGAGCGAAGTATTTAATGGTCCTACCTACAAGGTGTCCCAGTCTGTTACGTAGAAAATACCTACAGAATGGCGAATGAGTGTATTGCAATTCCAAAAGACCAGGAGCCAAAAAATGCGAAGAATATTTTTTACGATAAGCCTCATGAGTCATATAATAAAATTGTTCCGAATATTTTTTACGATAAGCCTCATGAGTCATATAATAAAATTGTTCCGAAAGATAATCCATAAGAGAATTTACAAACTGTGTGAAAGTCAAATTCCCCCTAACTAATTCGGGTTCATAAATAGTTCAGAGAAATAAGGAAAAAAATATCCTGTTGGTGACACAACCCCTTCTAGGCCGAAACCAAATTTTTTGACTAGTATGGACATCTATAATAATAACATGTTTCCTGCAGCCGAATTTGATGATATACATAGCTATAAACAAATGAGGATCAAAAAACGGTAAATTTTCGCTTTTTTCGTCTATTACCAAAATGTTAAGCATTTTAAACAAATTTGAGAGTAAGGAACTAATAAATCGTATAAAAAAACTTCAATATAGCGTACGCTGAATATGCCTATCCTTATTGGTTGCTTAGAAAATTGCAAAATAAATAATAAATTTTGAGTTTTTATAAAATATTCATACCGTATGTAAAAATTAACTTAGAACCTTCTTATTACACGGAATGCTGAGACTTCTGGTTCTTAAATCATACCCTAAATTTCAAAGCAACTGGGCAAATAATTTAAAAGTTATTTAATTGAAATATCCCAAATTATTTTTTTTTGCAACACTATAAGTCAGAAAATGATGAAGTTACAGTAATACTTTGGATAGTTTATGAAAGAAGAAGATTTACACTATTATGTAATTTAATTAAAAAAAATGACAAAACATAATTCTAAATATTGCAAAATTATTTTGTAAGAACATGTGAATTAAAAAAGGGGGGCTAACTTCGTCCCTAATTGTCCTAGGGCAATAATTGCTTTTCTTTTTAAATGTGTATAAAAAGTCAGTCTTTCTAAATATGAAAATAGCTATTTCCACCTACCTCTACCGAAAGTATACTTTTCCGGACCTGATTGTAGGGAGCAAAGTTGTACTTTTCCTCCCTAGGGAGGAAAATATTTTTCCTCCCTAGGGAGGAAAAGTAAAAGTGACGTCATGGTATTTCATTCATGAAATGTAACTTATTGACGCCCTGTACAATATCTATTTTCTATTACGTAAGTTTCTATACATTTTAACGTTTATTTATAAAACACTCTGTATTTTGCAGAATGGTAAAAAACAGTAAATTGTTATTTTGATTTAACAATGTTTACATTATTAATTTGACTTATATTTGACAGTTGACAGTTATATTGTACGTACTTGTTAGTTTTAGTTCTAATGAGTATTATAAATCTATGGTTCTAATAAATTTTGTTGGTTAGTTACATAAATAAATTAAGTAAAAATGAAAACATGACTTGTTATTTGAGGAAGGTGGAAAAACCATATGTATAACATGGGAGTAAAGTGCCTTTTCCTCCCTTGAATGATTACTACAGTAAACTTCATTCTCGGGAGGAAAAGTAGCACTTTCCTCCCTTGTTATACAAATAGCTATTTCCACCTACCTCTACCGAAAGTATACTTTTCCGGACCTGATTGTAGGGAGCAAAGTTGTACTTTTCCTCCCTAGGGAGGAAAATATTTTTCCTCCCTAGGGAGGAAAAGTAAAAGTGACGTCATGGTATTTCATTTATGAAATATAATTTATTGACGCCCTGTACAATATCTATTTTTTATTACGTAAGTATCTATACATTTAAACGTTTATTTAAAAACACTCTGTATTTTGCAGAATGGTAAAAACCATTAAATTGATATTCTGAATTAACAATGTTTACATTAATAATTTGACTTATATTTGACAGTTGACAGTTATATTGTACTTACTTGTTAGTTTTAGTTCTAATAAATTTTGTTGGTTAGTTACATAAATAAATTAAGTAAAAATGAAAAAATGACTTGTTATTTGAGGAAGGTGGAAAAACCATATGTATAACATGGGAGTAAAGTGCCTTTTCCTCCCTTGAATGATTACTGCCCTCCGCTACGCGTCGGGCAGTAAACTTCATTCTTGGGAGGAAAAGTAGCACTTTCCTCCCTTGTTATACAAATAGCTATCTGTATAACAAGGGAGGAAAAGGCACTTTACTCCCATGTTATACATATGGTTTTTCCACCTTCCTCAAGTAACAAGTCATTTTTTCATTTTTACTTAATTTATTTATGTAACTAACCAACAAAATTTATTAGAACTAAAACTAACAAGTAGGTACAATATAACTATCAACTGTCAAATATAAGTCAAATTATTAATGTAAACATTGTTAAATCAAAATAACAATTTACTGTTTTTTACCATTCTGCAAAATACAGGGTGTTTTATAAATAAACGTTAAAATGTATAGATACTTAGGTAATAGAAATTAGATATTGTACAGGGCGTCAATAAGTTATATTTCATAAATGAAATACCATAACGTCACTTTTACTTTTCCTCCCTAGGGAGTAGGTGGAAAAAACAATTTTTCCACCTACCTCTACCGAAGGTATACTTTTCCGGACCTGATTGTAGGGAGCAAAGTTATACTTTTCCTCCCTAGGGAGGAAAATATTTTTCCTCCCTAGGGAGGAAAAGTAAAAGTGACGTCATGGTATTTCATTCATGAAATATAACTTATTAACGCCCTGTACAATATCTATTTTCTATTACGTAAGTATCTATACATTTTAAAGTTTATTTATAAAACACCCTCTATTTTGCAGAATGGCAAAAAACAGTAAATTGTTATTTTGATTTAACAATGTTTACATTAATAATTTGACTTATATTTGACAGTTGACAGTTATATTGTACCTATTTGTTAGTTTTAGTTTTAATAAATTTTGTTGGTTAGTTACATAAATAAATTAAGTAAAAATGAAAAATGACTTGGTTATTAATTTGAGGAAGGTGGAAAAACCATATGTATAACATGGGAGTAAAGTGCCTTTTCCTCCCTTGAATGATTACTGCCCTCCGCTACGCGTCGGGCAGTAAACTTCATTCTCGGGAGGAAAAGCAGCACTTTCCTCCCTTGTTATACAAATAGCTATTTCTACGGGTAACGGTTAAAAAGTTATTCTAATTGTTTACAAGTAGAAAAAAGTCGACATGTTTTTGCAAAATAATTTTACACTGTTTAAAATTACTTTTTGTCATTTTTTTTTTAATTAAGTTAATAGTATAAATGTTCTTCTTTCATAGACGGTCCGAAGTATTACTGTAACCTCATAATTTTCTGACTTATAGTGTTGCAAAAAAATGAATTTGGGATAAACAAATTAAATAACTTTTAAACTATTTCACCAATTGCTTTGAAATTTAAATAGTTATTTATGATACAGTGTGTCCACGGTTGGTGCCCAAGAGGAAAAACTTTTTTATTTTCAATTTTAGCGAAAAATGTCATTCTTGATAAAAAGTTTTGCTTGTTATAAAACCCCATAAAACGAAATAATATTCAAGTTTTTCAAATCCTGCTTAATTTTGTAGCCAATTTTATAAATCCCTATAAATTTTTGCCCTAAGTTCGAAATATTCTTGTTCTCATGATCATTTTTCAGTGCGTCATTAATTATGACGTCATATACTGTATTGGGTGTGTCGAGACTTATTTCATGTAATTATTGACGAATCTGACAGATGCCAGAATCGTACTTTAGATGAAAAGCTTGTGGAATTAAACTAATTAGTAATTTAGTAGATTTGATTTTTACACAATATGTTAACATGTATATGAGGGGGAATAAAATTAAAAAGTAAACAATATTGTTAATTAAATTTATAAATATGGAAACATTAAAAAATGACACAAAACTATCTTCTTCTCTAGGTGCTGTCTCCGCTTAAAAAGTTGGTAATCATCAGAGCGATCTTTATTTCTGAAACCGCGGCTCTAAATAATTAATTGTTATTACATCCAAACCAGTTCCTAAGGTTCTTCAGCCATGAGTTACGTCTCCTTACTATGGATATTTTTCTTGCATAATGACCTGGGGTATAAACTAACTTCTAACGAATTAAATTCTAAACCAAAATAGAAAACTAACTTTTAACGAACTAAATTCTAAACCAAAACACAAAATAATGCACAAAAAAGTTGTGAAACACAAGGGATGTCGAATTCGATATTTCAAAATGATAGGTACACAGAATACTGACCTGAATAATAACCGTCACTTGACTCTTTGACACTTCTAAAAAATGGCCAAAATGGACGAAGTTTTCGTCAAATGTTCGTAATACGTGTATTTGATTGGCTAGAAAAAACGCGCATTCTAAATATCAACGAATCAAACGTAGGTTAGGAATAGACATCTTATGGATATAACCATTGTAATGCTGCATTATTTTTGTGTTTAATCACGGAGCTACCGCTTTTTCCGTCTCATCAAACTTAATGCATTAGAGAGAAATCGAAAAACTGTGACGCACTGAAAAATGATCATGAGAACAAGAATAGTAACGATAATCTAGTGTTGCCAAGCCATAATATAGCTTTGTATCTGTCAACTCCGATAAATAATTTGCGAATTGTCATTTTTTTTCGACAATGTTAAGAGTTCAATAAAGAATTTATTTTGTGATAAATGTCATTATTAAAATTATTAGATTAATAATTATTTAATTAATAAATAATTAAATGTTTCAAGGAGAACGAAATAGTCTGGCTTCATAATCCAAAGAGGCGAAAGGGTTATTCTCAAAGTTATTATTGTTACAATTTCGAACTTAGTGCAAAAAATTATAGGGATTTACATTGGCTACAAAATTAAGCAGGATTTGAAAAACTTGGATTTTATTTCGTTTTATGGGGTTTTAGAACAAGCAAAACTTTTTATCAAGAATGACATTTTTCGCTAAAATTGAAAATAAAAAAGTTTTTCCTCTTGGGCACCCCATCCGTGGACACACTGTATAAGTGTTAAAAGTACACGTTTAAGGCACGCATGTGAAAGTTTGCAGAATGAGCGATAGCGAGTTCTGCAATTCACATGAGTGCCTTAAAAATGTACTTTTTAACACGCATGTCATACAATATTTTTTCTACAAACGTAATTACAGGACAATATCTACAAAAACTTTTACTTGAACTTGGCATTCCATTTTTATATTTTTTTGACATTACATCAAAATTGTCTATACGGTCAATACGAATTGCAGTGCCATAAAAATTTTAAAGCATTAGTGCCTTAAACTAGCATTTTTAACGCTCGTATGGAGTGCTAAAAATTGCATTTTTAACACGGTTGTAGAAAAATATAATTTAAGCACATACCTTGTAGTAAGAAGGTTCTAACTTAATTTTTACATAAGTTATGGACATTTATAAAATCTCAAAATGTGTGACTTATTTTGTAATTTTCTAAGCAACCAATAAGGATAGACATATTTCAGCGAACGCCATATTGAAGTTTTTTATACGATTTATGAGTTTCTTACTCTCAAATTTGTTTAGAATGCTTCACTTTTTAGTAATAGACGAAAAAAGCGAAAATTTACCGTTTTTTATTTTCATTTGTTTATAACTATGTATATATATACTAAGGATTTCCACAGTTTTCACTGTATTCCTTCACTCAACCGTTCTCTCCAGCTCTTTCGGTCTTGCCAGTCCCCTTCCTGTAGATTTCTTCTCTCCATTGCTTCGTCTACTTCATCTCTGAAGGATCTTCGGGGTCTGCCTCTCTTCCTTTTTCCTATCGGGCTCCAATCTGTTATTCGGTTTATCCACCGATTTTGGTCTGCTCTTCTGACATGTCCGTACCAGGTTAATCTCTTCTGTTCGATGTAGTCTATTATGTCTGAGTTCACTCCCATTCTTCTCTTAATCTCTGTTATTTATTCTATCTCTCCTTGTTACTCTGCAGCTTCTCCTTAGGAATTAAATCTCTGTTGCTCTTATTTTATTTTTGGTTTTCGTATTTATTGTCCAATTTTCACACCCATAAGTGAGGATACTTCTTGTCATGGTATTATAACTATGTATATAATCAAAATCGGCTGCAGGAAACATATGGGTTATTAATATAGATGTCCATACTACTCAAGAATTTTGTTTCGGCCTGGAGGGGGATGTGTCACGAGAAAAATCTTATTTCTCTGGACTAAAATGTTAGTACGAGCGAGGAACAAGAAGCTCGGAATCCTGAAAATAGTGAAATCATTACAAACTAACAGGAAAGGGAACTTTTGTATAATATCTACAGGACGAGTGGGACAACCACTACAAAAATCTAATGATAGAACAAATACCAGAATTCAGCATTGATGGAGGAGACGAACAAAAAACAATAATCACAGAGGAGGAAAAAAATAGTCATAATAGACAAAGAGATGCAACAAGCAATAAATTCCATGAAGAATAATAAAGATGTAGGACCAGGAGGAATTGTGGCGGAGCTAATCAAATATGTAAAAGAGAAATTAAGAAGAGTGATATGCAGAATCTTGTGGAGAGAACAATAAAATGGAGAGAATTCCAATTCCTAAACAATTTCAGGTAGCCTGTATAATATAACATGGATATATAAGAAACGAAATATAAAGAAATGCGAAAACTACAGGGAAATAAGCTGTATCGCTACAATGGAAAGACTGTAGTCCATCTGAAATTAATTTGTAGTCACTTTGTTTACATCATCGGTTCATCTTATCGGAAGTCGACCTCTGTATCTTTTAGTTTATATTAGGGGTTTCCATTCCAAGATTCTTTTCATCCACCGATCGCCAACTGTTCTTGCTACATGATATAACCAGTTTCATTTTAGTGTTGTTACCCCTAACATTATTCTCTCCACTGCTCTTTCCACAATTTGCAGGTTAGTGACTATTGTTCTTGTAAGGATTCTGCAACATAGGTAATCACTGGCAGAATGAATTGTTCGGTTGTGTCGACTTACTGTGCTCTCATGGCCCAAACACGTGGCAATGAAACAAACAATGAAAAACTGATTATAGACAAATTAAAGTGGCAGAAAACGACAGAACACCTGAAACAAGATATCAATGACAATCTAGAATTATATCAAACAACATTTAGAGTGGCATAGTACTTCTTCTTTTGGTGTATTCAGCATTTCTGCATATCTACGACAAAAGGTAAAATGGCTGAATTGGGCAGCTCTCCTCATCTTCTTTCTTATCCATTCTATAAAAATAATCTGTGTAGACCCAAGAAATTAGCAAAAAAAATTCTTTTGTCTACTCTATTTCATATTATGCATAAGTTTTTAGTTTGTGAAAACTTCATTATAGGTAGCAATGCGTGAAAAATTTAAAGTGTGCGTGAAGTAACAATGTATTTTAAAGGGAATTTACTTTTTCGCACTGTTTTTTGGCACACTTTCATATAATCAAATATCCTTAACTTTCGCGTTGTCATAGTGGTGACACATAGTAGTGAATTACAACAAAACTTTTGACAGTTTTGTGGCTTGAAAGAAGTTAAAATTTTTAAATGTCAAAGTTCTAAAAATTGTAGAATAGAAATGAATTCCAGTGACGAAGAGTTACAGTTTTTTTATTTGTTTATCGTAGATAAAATATTGTATGAAACTGTACGTGAAGTACTTTTTGCGAACTTACGCGATGTATAGCACTCGCTCCGCTGTCGCTCGTGCTCTAAACATCGCGTGCGTTCGCAAAAAGCATATGTCACGAAGTGTTTCATAAATAACAACTGCTTTTGATTAATTTGGTGATAACAATATGTACCTAGTCAACAAAATATGCAAAATATTAAATACATTTTTACTCATAATAGTTATTTATGATATAAGTGTTAAAAGTACACGTTTAAGGCACGCATGTGAAAGTTTGCAAAATGAGCGAAGCGAGTTCTGCAATTCACATGAGTGCCTTAAAAATGTACTTTGTAACACGCATATCATACAATATTTTTTCTACAAACGTAATTACAGGATAATATCTACAAAAACTTTTACTTGAACTTGACTGACATTCCATTTTTATATTTTTTTGACATTACATCAAAATTGCCTATACGGTCAATACGAACTGCAGTGCCATAAAAATTTTAAAGCACTAGTGCCTTAAAGTAGCATTTTTAACGCTCGTATGGAGTGCTAAGAATTGCATTTTTAACACGGTTGTAGAAAAATTATAATACATATAAACAATGTAAGAGTCTATTTGATTTTAAATACTAAAGGTGAAGACCCGTAAATTATATGAAACGCACAATTTTACTGAAAAAATATAGAAAATCCTTTAAAATGAGAGTTTGTTTATTTTTTGCTTATTTATTGCAAAAATAGTTCAAAAATCGATTTTTTAAAAATTATTAATAACTCTTCTAAAAATGCATAAAATACTTTAATTTCGCGTGAGAAATGGGACAATAATATCACAAATATTCGGTTACAAAAATTTTAAGAAGTTTCACTTAATAGGTATTGCAAAATTGAAATTGTTTCTCATAGAAAGCTTTTATTATGCGTGAACTATTGGCCCCACATGAATTCTGAAAGCGCCAAATTGAAGAGAATGGCTTGTATGGTCAAATTAAATCACTTAACGATTAAAAAGTTTATGTTAAATATTGTTAAATAGATTTACAGAGTTACTGTGTACTGTTGTGTTTAACATGTAGGAAGTTAATTTTTTTATTGGAAATGTTGACATTTTTACAAGAATTAAAAGAAAATACAATGTCCTTCGGCATTTTGATCCCAAGTTAGCCCGTTTTCTCTTCAAAAATTCATCAGTGCGTTTTTAAGAAATATTAAGAAATTTAAAAATCAATATAAATGTGAAATATTAAAAATATGAGTTTCAAATCGCATCGACACTGCTTCATCGGCATATCTAATGTTTTTTAGACGCACTTTATTCTGCATGCGTGAAATCGTGATATGTCTTGTGCTGCTTTAGCAGCACTTGTGGTTGTTCCTCAGTTTTCTGAAGGTGCTTCAATAGCAGTGGCGGAACATTTGCCTTTTGGGGGAAGGGGCTTCCAATAACACACCAACCAAACGACATAAAACAGATAAACCCAAACTATAATAAAAAGGGTGATTCCATTTCAAATCACTCAATTTTGGAGCAAAAAAAAATTTGGATCTCCGATTTGTCTGAAAATTGGTATATAGCTTCTGCGGGACGTAAAAATAAGATATTTAAGGTCAAAAAATCTTCTTCTTTTTTTCTCAAAATGTTATTTTATGCGATTTTACAGTGATTTGGTGTTTATTTAAACAAATTTGCATTTTCTGTCGTAAAGTACCAATGGAAATCATAATATTTTAATAGAAGGGACTAAAAATGTCATTATATAGCATTATAACAAGTTACTTTGATTCATAACAATTTTTTGGCCAAATTTTATAGTGTAGAAAACGTTAAAATGCCGTTTTTACATTATTCTCCATTCCCAAAATATATCATAATCGATTTGGCTAAAAATTTGCCCACAGATAGCCAAAACATAGGACTTTAAGTGGTGAGAAGGATTTGAATTATATTACAATACCAAAAAAGTTACATGCAATATCATAGTCAAAAATATAGGCGTCTACTGTAAGTAAAATTAACACGAAAATATCGACCTCGCGACAAAAATTGTTAAAAAGAAATTGTAATAATTGTAAATACGATTTATTTGGAACAATTTCAGTTTCTACCATTTTTGTCGAAAAGTTAAAAATTTTGGAGATATTGAGCAAAACAGGTTCTCCTTTAAAATCAAGATGGCGGCTGGAATTCATCATGGCAGAATCAACGTAACGGAGGAATTCATTTGTGATTTTAAATTTAGGCTACTATTGACTCCCCTAAAGATTAGAAAAATAAAATTTTGGACAGCTCGGCATGCAAGGTCAAATGCTATTCCGACTGGACTAATATACTTTTGAGTCTGATATTACTGCATGTAACTTTTTTAGTACATATTGTAATATAATTCAAATCCTTCTAACCACTTAAAGTCCTATGTTTTGGCTATCTGTGGGCAAATTTTCAGCCAAATCGATGATGATGTATTTTGGGAATGGAGACTAATGTAAAAAACGGTATTTTAACGTTATCTACACTATAAAATTTGATCAAAACCTTGTTTTGAATCAAAATAACTTGTTATAGTGCCATATAATGACATTTTTGAGTCCCTTCTATGAAAATATTATGTTTTTCATTGATACTTTGCGACAGAAAATGCAAATTTGTTTAAATAAACACCAAATCACTGTAAAATCGCATAAAATAACATTTTGAGAAAAAAATAAGAATATTTTTGACTTTAAATATCTTATTTTTACGTCCCGCAGAAGCTATATACCAATTTTCAGACAAATCGGAGATCCAAAATTTTTTGCCTGAGTGATTTGACGTGAAATGTACCTAAAAGACATAGATAACTTATATGCAATAAGTTCCCTTAATTTTTCTAACTATCGAGTTTATTGGGTTGAATTTGTTTGTAGTTTAAGTTTCATAATATATTTTAATATATTTTAATATATGTAGTTAATATATTTTATAGGTTTCAACAATTTTTTCTTTAATTCTAGACCATATTACAGGAGGAATTCCCCTATTCCCCCGTAGATCCGCCACTGTTCAGTTGTTTTCTAAATCTAAAGGTATTTAAGGCGGAACTGCAGCTATGCTGGTATTGTTCCTCAGTTTTGTGAGGACTTTTCGGAGGTTTTCTGAAGACTAAATTACGAGGCATCTATTTTTGACCACGAATGCATATGCAAATATGCATTAAGAAAGTGAGTCTCTCTTCTTTAAAAAAATAAATATTTTCGTTCACTTGACCGTGAATTAGTGCACTTAACGTAAACCGAGCACCTAAATCCAATAACTTCAGAAGACTGTAGCTTCAGAATAATAGTTTTTCAGGCCTAGGTCCCAGGGACTTTTTTAATCTACGCACTCGCACTGAGAAGTATCATTGACCGAACTTTCGTTAAATTTGACCAGGGCCACTTTTCTAAGGAGTGTTGCGGAATCCTTTACCAACAGCAGTTGCTAAATACCTGTATCAAAGAGTCACGAAAAATACTTTTATTTTGCCGTCCAAATAACACGTCCATCGTCGATTTGTCCAGCAACGTGTTGAATAAACAAAAAGCTATAAAATTCGTTTTCTTTTAATTTAATCTGCTAGCTAGACTATGTCTAAGAAAAGTAACATTTTTCACCGCAAAACAATGTGTGTGAATACTCTTGGAGATCCATTCAATGCAGGTTAATGATTGGGTATCTTTTAATAAATTGCTTATTAATTATAGAAAAGTTCGTGTCATTTGACAACGAACCAAAACAAAGTGTGTTTGTAAATAAGATCTTGATTGCCATTGTCTCATCGCTAATTTCTTGGGAATACGCGAGTGAAAACTACGATGTAGTGTGACTGGTAATGTTTGGTTTTAGAATATTGCATTTTTCATTTGCGGCTCGTTAGTAACCATGGTTCATGCTTCCTTTGCTTTTCAGATTTTATCGGTATAGACTGACATGGTAGATAAAAACGAATTTATTTAGTAATCATGGAAGGTTGTCTTTACTTTACGGATCCCCTTGTCCTTTAAGAGTCTTTTCTATGGTGTTATGTATCCACTAAAATATATTTTGCTCTACGTGCAAAATATATTGCACTGCATGCCTATAATCAAAGAGGAACATTGTCAAATTAATGTATTAAAAAAAATAACATAAATAATTTAAAATCAAATAAGTATCAAAAACTTTTACCTTGAATACATCTTCTTCTTGTGCCTTGTCCTTAGCTGTATGTTGGCGGTTGTGTGTTCAAATCATTTCGAAGGGCCATTTTCTACTCTTCGAAATATGGTGGCTACGTCTTTGATGCTACACCACTTTTAATTCTTGGGCCTCGGCGCCCCTGCACCTTTCCGCGCAACATTAGTTTGGGAATGGGGAAATTTTTCCTTAACGATGTTGAATACTTAGATATCGTTCATAGCTTTCAGTTCTTAAAATTTCATCATTCGTAGCATGTGAGGTTCTTGGCACCCTTAAGAGTATCCGTAGAACCTGTTTAATTGCTTCATCTCTGTTCAGTGTTTTAACCCTAAGAACACACTCCACCACGCATAGTCGAAGTGTAAGTGTTCGCATAATATATTATTTAGAATAAATAAGTTTAACTTCTTCGTTACAGCCTTCTCCTTACTGTTTAACAAAATGGTATTGATTGTGGGCTATCGACATATCACCATAAATTTTGTCTTCAGCACAAAATGTTTACCCATGACGTCAGTTCTATAGGCACATAACACATAATCTCAAATAATCTGTGCCAGGAATTGTCTTCAGTTGTTATAAGAATTGCCGTATCGTCTGCATATCGTATATTGTCTATTGCAATTCCTCTACTTTCTCCTTCCAAAAGTCTATTAAAAACCATTGGTAATAATACGCATCCTTACATACAATACAGTTCTTGTATAATTTCGATACCAACAAAACGTGTTCTGGTCAAATTTTTAGTTTGTGGATCTAATATAATATATGTGGATTTAAAATAGCTCGAGACAGAGACAGTTTTACCATGTTCATTTCCAACGTCAAGGGGACTTGATAGGGCACGTTAAGAAGAAGAAGAAGGATCTAAGATGTATGAAAGGGCAGGAGTGGGATTTACTGAGCCCAATTTCAGGCTATCCAAATCTCTTGAAAACGCGCCGACTATCTTTCATGCAAAAATACATGCTGTAGACCGATACTCAACCTGCGCCCCGCGGGCCGCATGCGGCCCTCTAGCGTTTTTTATGCGGCCCGAACGCTAACTAAAAGGTACTGTGATCAAACTATTTGTCAAATTTCACGTGTTACTCAAATTATTTGATAGGGTGCCGATGTGTTTGAGGCTTGTTTGGGCGTGAGGCAGACAATTTAATGATTTTAATTTTAAATTATATTGAAACTTTTAAGAACTCTAATTAAAAAGCAGTGTATTATTAACTTTTAATAATAAATTATTAAAATTAATGAACAAATACTCACTTTAAAAACAATCAATATTTATTTACATACTACATTGCAACGACCCATTTAGTAATCACAAGAAAAATTCAGGTCCGGATTAACAAAAAAAAATTAAAATAATTCTGACCTTGAAACAACAATATTAAAATTTTCAAAATTCGTCTGCACATTTGAAAAGAGCACAAAAAACTAAGTTTAACTGCTCGCTTCAATTTTTTGCGCAGATAAATTAATGACATTAATTTTGAAATTATATCGAAATTTTTGTTTTGAAAGTTCCGAGTTCTTAAAAATTTCGACATAATTTCAAAATTAAAGTCATTGAATTGTCTGCGCAAAAAATGGAAGCTCCATTAAAGCTCTTTTCAAATGTGCAAACGGGTTTTGAAAATTTTAATATACAGGATGTTGTTTCAAGGTCATAATGGATTTATATTTTGTTTAATCCGGATCTGGATTTTTCTTGTGATTAATAGTTGGGTGGTTTGAAATATCAAAAAAATATACAAGGAGGTTCTAAAGTTATGGGTCCAGAAAGAAATGGGCAAAATCGATAAAACACCCTGTAACTCGGTTATTAAAGTCTGTGGAGCAATAAATTTAGTATGTCTAGAACCGCCTCATTTACCCCTATTCACCATTCAAGTATTTCCGTTTCCCAATGAAACATCCTGTATACTACTTCATCTTGATTGCGGCCCGCAAGCTGTGGCAATAGCTACTATGTGGCCCAGGAACGAAAAAGGTTGAGTATCGCTGCTGTAGACTGTAGACATTAGACCCAAGAATGTCTCAACCGAGATACTCGTAGGGCAAAAATCTCTATTTTGTCAGAGAGCCAAACCGCCTTAAAAGGTCTACAGTCATTTACTTGTGAGTCAAAGTTGGTTTGGGACTGTAAGCAATCCTTCAAGAAACGTGTAACTTTGATGTGGGTGCCAGGTCACAAGGGAATTACAGGAAATAAGGAAGCTGACAGCCTCGCAAAGATACCCCATTCCAGGTTCCAGAACCCTCCTGTGGACTATAGAAAAGCCACATCAGAGAGGAACTCCGGACCTGAGAACTCAATCAACTACGTCTACATTGGTCTAACCTAACACATTAGAACATCAGAACAAAGGCAAGCAAAAAGGCTTATAAAAGTGTCTCCTACTGCAACAAACTGCCTTCTCGAATTGAGTAAAAAAAGAGATATAAAAATGGTTAATGGCCTTCTGCCCATTGGTCACTGCTCTCTGAAATTTAATCTCAAAAAATGGGCAAATCAGATAGTGAGAACTGTCGTTTCTGTGACAACGAAAAAGAAACAGCAGAACATATTATGCTATGCAACTCGAAGTGCAGTTGCATGCAGGCTACATGGCCTTAACACCCTCACATAATCAAATCTAGCGCCCCCGTGAATCAGTATTTCGAAAACTATAAAATAAATTCGCGAACTCAATCGACTATAGGTGGCAGTGCAGTTGCATGAAAATGGCCGACGTAATTGGGATAACGTATTTTGATATAATTAATGTAATTGATGAATATAAATAAATCATTCATTATATGAACACACCCGACAGGTATTCTATAATTAGGATGGTTAACATAGGTTAACGGATGCTTTGTTTACATTTTCATCCCAATTCCTCTAGTTTAGGGTGACCAAAACGTCCCGTAAAAACGGGATTGTCCCGTTTTTGAACGATTTGTCCCGGAGTCCCGAGAAAGTATCTCGGGACGCCTAAATGTCCCGTATTTGCATTGGGTTGAGTTTTTGTGTCTGACTATATTTTCTCTCTTTAATTTTTCTTCGATTTCTGCATTTGTTTTCATTCTTATTTCTCCCTCTTTTGTTACATTGTGGCCCAGTATTGTTCTCATTATTTTTCTTTCAAATTTCAGAAGGCTATCTTCCTCTTTCTTGTTAATCGTCGTTGTTTCCATCCCATATGTAACACCAAGTCTTATTAAGGTCTTATATAGGTTCATATTATACTTAGAGTCTTGCTTCTCAGCAGATTTCTACCGTGTAGATGTTTTTTTGTCCTTCGGAATTCTTTCCTCTGTTCTCTCTTTTTCCGGTTTTCCCTATTTTTACTCCTAAGTAGCTAAAGATGGATACAGTTTCAAATTTATGGTTCTGTGTTATTAGATATTTCTGAGTTGGGTCATCTTTCCCTATTGCCATGTATGTTGCTGTGAGCTGGTTTTTCTCTAGTCCTATTATTCTCTTCGCTTCCTTATGTAATTTTCCAACTGCAAGTGTTATCTTCGTCTTCGCTGTGATGACTGAATCATCTGCATATGTTACTATTTGAAGTTGATCTGTAATAATGTTTTTGTTTGCAAGTTTGTCATCCTCATGATTACACGATTACAGATTATGTCAGTATCTGATAATAGGTTTGTTCGTAGTACGATCCAATCGATCAGCAACCGTTGCCAACCATCAGACGCATGCGCAGTTAACAGTTAGCGCTGCGCAGTTAACAGTTCGAGTTCGTAGACTACGAACGCGCTTGCGTCTGACGGTTGGCAACGGTTGCTGATCGTTCTACGAACAAACCTATTGTCAATATCAGATTAAGTACTGTCGGAGAGATAAAGTCACCTTGTTTCACGCCTTTGTGTACATTAATCTCCTTAGGCCGATGTCAGATTATGCGTTTTGACCGGATGCGTTTCCGCCGCATCCGGTGAAAACGCATAGTGTGACAGATCGGTCCGGTTGCGTTGGAAACGGATGCGTTTTGAGTCACCGGTACGCGCTTACAAACTGCACCAGACTAAACGCATAGTGTGACAGGTCGGTCCGGTTGCGTTGGAAACGGATGCGTTTTCACCGCATCCGGTCAAAACGCATAATGTGGCATCGCCCTTAGAAGTTGTTCCGTTGTAACTGATGTCTTTTTTCTGGGATTCCAACATTCTCTAGCTCAGGGGTCACCAATTAGTTTCCCTGAGGGTCCGTTTCGAAAACCTATGACACTTCCGGGGTCCGGATTTATGCTGCCTGTGTCTGACTGTTCTGATTCGGTTTCTTTGTGGATTCTTGTTAAAAAATATCCCCTATAAACAAATCAGAAGGGTACCGGGCGAAATTTTTGGGCAGAAATTGTTTAATATTTTTGTTAACAAATTCAAAACATTAGCTTTTTTGCCTGCGAAAATATGTTTTTAGCATTTTTGGGTCATCTTAAATAAAAAAGATCTGTCATTTTATTAAAACTTAAGCGTTTTCAAGCATCGCAAATGCATATTTTCGCATTTTCCAGATTTTAAATCGCTTATAACTCGAAAACTATCAACTTTTTAGAAATATGACAAGAGACCTTTATTGTTTATAATTACCCAAGAAACCTAAAAATACATTTTTCGAGGCAAAAAAGTAATTTTTGAATTAGCTTAAAAAATTGTTCCACCCGGCACCCTTCTGATTTGTTTAAAGCGGACATTTTTGAACAGGAATCCGCAATGAAATCGACTCAGAAACATTTTTCATACGAAAGTGGCCTCACACATGGACTAATATGAAAAGGAAAACTAATATCTGATTGTTTTTGGGTTACTGTATACTTTTCTGTAAGTTTTACTGGTACAATAAATAAAATATAAATTAATTGTGTATTGTTTTGATGTTATTATCAGTATAATTTGAAAACAGCAGTATTGTAAATTGTTACTGAGAATATTTTAAAAATTAGGAATTTATATTTTGAATGCTAATGAAGGTTTTTAGACATCTTCAATTTTGTAGAAAGGAAACTGAGGAATTTAAAATAAATAATCATAGTACAAAATGTTAATTAACATGTTATCTTTTCTACATTAGTTTCAATGCAAGGAGTTTGTTGCAAACTTATTAAATCTGAAAATTATTTTAATAAAATGCACATCTGAAAAGTACTCCTACTTAACATATAGCAGAGAGGAAATGAATATAAAAAAATGTACATGACAATTTTATATTACAGCTTACTTAATAACAAAATTATTGATTAGTAAGTATAACAATAAGGGGGAAAACTTTTTACAAAATTAAATTATCAGAGAGAAAAATGACATTTTTTTATGTACAACCTGTCTGAAGTTTGGAGTGAGTTTAGTGCAACTGAGTCTCATTAGGGAGTTGAGATATTCATCTGTTAAGTGAGATCTCTACACCGATTTTTAATAAAGTTCATTTTTGATCAAGCGGCTTCGCACACATAAGTTGAGCCAAACATTGTACACAATTTCATGGTCAAACATTTTCAAAATTGCCAAACACTAGGTATATTCTGAATTTATTGACGGTCCGCACAAAACTAGCTCGCGGTCCGGATGCGGACCGCGGTCCGCTATTTGGTGACCCCTGCTCTAAAGCTGCTCCATCATTTTTGTCCGATTGGTTGTATCAAAAGCGCTTCTGAAATCCAAGAATATTAGGTGCATTTCTCTGTTGTATTCTCTCGATTTTTGAATTATTTGCTCCACTGTATGTATGGAATTAATCGTCGACCTCCCGCGGTCTGAACCTGTTGTGGTATTTTCCTAATATTCGTTCAGTGCATGATTTAAGTTTTATGTTTAGTATATTTTGTAGAATGTTATAATATGTGTAGTTTAATAAAGTTATTGCTCTTTAATTCTCGCACTCCTCTAGATCTCCTTTTTTATATATAGGTACCTACTATAATACCTGAGTTCCAATCGGCTCGTAGTCTGTTTTGTTCATATTTGTTGTATTAGCTGGTTTATTCCTTTACGTAATTCTCTTCCTCCGTATTTTATTCCACAGTTATTTCATCTTTTGTGAAAATTTTTCCTTCGTCGTTATCTTGTACGGCCTTACTTCTTCATCGCAGTGTATTTCCTTCACAGTGAATACCATTTTTTCGTAATATTCTTCCCATATTTTGCTGATCTGTCTGTCCTCAAATAAGGTTTTTCTTTTTTTGCTTTTTTATTCCTCTTGTTTTAATGCTGGGCTTATTTTTTGCTGCTTTGACATTTTTGTAAAATTATTGTTGTATTTGATAATTTTCTCTGTCTTTTTCAATATCCTCCAGCGAAACTAGTCATTTTTCTTCTTTTTATTTGTTGAGTTGGCTTTGTTTCTCGATATTTTGTATTCTTGCCTGTTTTGTTCTGACGGGTTGTTGATCCATGCCATTCTGGCGGAGTTTTATAGTTTTCTGTTTCGCAGTCTTGATCGTACGTAAATTACACATTCAAAAGTAAATTAAAAAGGATTTATAGGTCCCAAATTAGCTAAAAGACCATGTTTTAATTTCCCCTACCTGTTTGGTTATCGCTCCAAACCCTCCTTTGCAGTGGCGCACCCAGGGGGGTTTTGGGGGTTAAACCCCCAGGGCATATGAAAAATATACAAAAAATCGTAGGAAAATATAACATGTCTTTCACAAACAATACAAAAAAAATTCGACGCCCAACCAACCCTCTCCCCCCAGAGAAAAATCCTAGGTGCGCCACTGCTCCGTGGATGTGTCCCGTTTTTTCAAGTTTATGATTTGGTCACCCTACTCTAGTTCCAAATAAGCGGCAGCACCCTCGCTTGAGTTCGCGAATTCAGTTATCGGCAACAATTTTTCGAATTTTTCTAATGAATATTTTTCTTATGAATTCTTTATTGCATCGTAACCAATCTCAATATATTTTTTCTTAAGTTACTTACATCGGTAATGTTAAAGTTAGAATATTTCTGCAACAATGAAGTAAAAGTGTAAATATTTTGAAATTGAAATTCCGGAAGATAGCAAGGCATCGCGAAAGTCCTGTTTAAAAATTTTCTGCTCAGTTTTTTGAGTCCTTCAGCACTGCGGCATTATCAATTGCCCTTTTGCATTGAATCCTTGCTGTAAATATAAGAGATCAATTTGCCGTAATGATAGACAACCACAAAAAATGTAGACGGCATCTGATTAAGAAGAAGTCAGCAAATTTGTTGTTCTCTGGCAAATAGTTAAAGGTACTTTAAAGATTATTATTTAAGTAGGCGTTACTTGCTTCAAGTATTCGGTATTCCCTGAAAAGGCTAAACCACTACGATTCAAAGAAAATACTTTTTCGACGAAGAAAATAAACAACGTTCGTGTCTAATTCACTCCACATAAAAAACTAGTCCGGTTGACCGGTGTCAAAATGAACCTAACCTGAAATAATAAAAAAAGGTTCTCGAAGTCCAAGTCATGGTAACTCCTTCCATCATCATCATCAAATTGTGCTGTGGCTAGTGCGGTCACCTAGTAGCCCCGGGCAAGGATTTTAAATCTCCAATAGGAATTCTTTTCTGTTATTATTCTTCTCGGATGGCGTTACGTTATATGGAGATCCAAAGGCGTAACAGAAAAAAATCTGTAACGGTAGATTCTATTATATCACATTTTTTTACTTTCTCTGCCCAACGCTGTTATTACACGTACGTGTAACGTGTAATGCTATATAAAATAAGTCGAGAAGTAAGCAGTTGAATTTACATTTAGTTTTTTTTATATGAAATTACAAACAAAAAATTGTACGTGTTCAAGTGTTGCTTTAATAAAGCAGCTTTTTATTGTTCTGAAGCTATTTTCTTGTGGCATCTAGTGTTTTAATAATTCTACTATAAAGTAAAATAAAATAAAATTCGATATGCGCCAAAACAAATGCAACTGAAATAAAAAAACTTGTTATACAGTGAGAACGTAAAAGGTTGGAATAAATTCATTTTTCATGAATGGGCGATTTTGGAAATAAATCCAGAAACAGATCGATTTTTATTTTTAAATTATGATTTTTTGGCATATTTTTTGGCATCAATTTGAAAAGGTACTATCAAAGGTACCCTATATAATTTTTGATTTCTATAGAAAATCTAAAAATATGCAAAACACGTCAAATTTATTTGTCAGGGGGACATTTTGTATACTAGTTTTCAACCCATCGAGCGTGAGCGGACACAACCCTCAAAATCTTTATGCAAAGGGGGGTTGACTGATGCCTCATTTTAAAGATCATTGAACCACCTTTTCAAAAATACCACATATTATATGTCTTTTTAGCACTTTTGGAAAAATCAATGAGACCGTAAAGATGTTAAGTATCCGAGTTCAGAACTCCAAAATTTTTATTGGAGAATTGAACTCCAAATTGAATTTTTTTTGGAATATTTTGAGTTTTTTTTGGAGTATTTTTGGAAAAATCAAGTAAATCCGTAAGGATACTAATTATCGAGTTCAGAGCTCCAAACATTTTTTGGAGTATTGAATCCAAGATTTTTACAAAAGTAGCAATAGAAAAGAAAAATATCTATGTAATGTATATGGTATTTTTGAAATAGTAGTTCAACGACCTTGGTAAATGAGGTATCACTCAACTCCTTTTCCATTAAAGATTTTGGGGATTGTGTCCGCCCCCGTTAGAGGGTTGATGCAATTTAGTGGAAAACTGGTCTACAAAATGTCCCCCAAATACAACTACAAGTTTTTTTTGTGTGAATTTGATGGCCTTGGCTGAGCCAATTAGCCAGACATTTTATTTTAAAAACAAATATTTTTTTTTTCAATCAGAGGAATTTTTTTGTATTTTTAACTCTAAATATATGTAAATACATAATAAACTAACATACTACTATCTAAATAAATACATTATTTTGGATGTAAATATATATAAGTCTTAAAATCTGCTGGCTACAATGGCTGTAGCATTATAAAGTACCTCATCAAAAATCGAGAGCCTACAAATTAAAAAGAGTTTGCGAACCCCCTTTTTAGGATGTTTTAGATTTCTTTATTGATTCTTATTGTCGATTGGTTCCTTGGCTTGTTATGATTTTGATATCTTTCGAATCTATACCTGCATACCTGCATGATATACCTGGTATTATTAGAGTTTTATTAGATGTGCATGCTTTACATTCTCGAATGCCTTTGAGAAATCTATGAAACTGTTACAAAACTAACTTTACGCGGTTGTCTTTACTATTTTATTATTTATGTTTTTAGGCACTAAGTTTAATTTTAGTTGACTTTATTTTTAATAACTTACTTCTAAACAAATGAAAGACACTGAATTTATATCTTTTATTTTACAAACTACGATATCTAATTTATGTATTACACTAAATCTATTAATTTATTTACATAATTACAAGTTCAAAAATATCGCGTTCGATACATATCACGTACACCGACGTATTCAAATTCACAACTCACTGCTAATTTCCAAATCCCTCTTATTTATACAATGCTTAATCATCTCGAATGTAAGAGAATGATCCAGAATAAACGAGTACATATTTAAATAATAACTTAAAGCACGTAAAATCGAATTTTCTAGTGCAATAACAATTATGTATTAGAAAAAGGTATGTAAACAACTGTCTAGATTTTTCTTTAAATTAGGGTCGCTCATAAATCAATCAACCACATAAATCATTGTATAAAAAAAGGTTCTTGGTAAACACTTTCGGTGCCTGTTAGTCCGGGAGCTGAAAACAGTAAGGTGACATAATTGTGTCACAAAACACGTAAATACATTCCGGTTCAGGATATTTATTGTCTATGGCTTGGATATTTCTTGTGTATGGCTTTGATATTTCTTGTGTATTGTTGAGTTTGGTTTTGGATACATAGATCTTTAGATCATCTTTAGGCAAGATGAATTGCTTGTGGTGTTCCAGAAACACTCACAAAAAGAGATTCAAAGATGACAACAATACCATATGTAAAGGGCTTATTAGAAAAATTGAAAGGGATAGGAAATAAGTATAATATAACATTTGTGAAAGAAAAAGACATTTAGTGCTCTTTCGGATTGCTCTATGGAGAAGCCAATAGACTTTTGGTGATGCAGATATTGTTAAAACCATAAAAATAAACCACCTGTCGACCGGTCCGAAGAAGGAATGATAAACTTTGAGAGAGATGGAGAAGACAGGCACTTGACACGAAAGATGATTTGTGGCATGCCATGATCCACGAAGGGCTGTAGCGCTATCTGCTGATGATGATGATGACAATACGCCTCCACTCGCATTTCCTTTTCGCTACATCTGTCCACGGCCTGACCTGCAACTCTGTCAAATCCTCCTCCCCCAGTCTACCAGCTTCACTTTCGTTATATTTATGATGGATGTCATATTATCGAATAAGGTCAATCAAATAGGTTTACAATAATTATTAAAAATTGCTTTTTTTAGTCAAAAACGAGTTTAAATTTCTTCAAGTGTTCAATAAACGACTTCAATATTTTTTCCGATATCTTCTACCAGTAAATAAACACAAATGACGTCCATCTTTAATCTTTCCCATAATGGCGACAAAACGCCTTGGAATCATCATCATCCGTCTGTTATTTACTCGTTTCCTTCCTTGTTTGGCGATATTCAACTTTTTAGCACGTCTATGAACTACTGGAATTACACTGCTTTTAGATGATACAAGGTCAGTGGTGGAGTTGATTGTTTTTGCTTGGGTGGGGACCGGTTCCTGTTGTTTGTTCATTCATTGATTTTCAGCGAAAGTGATTGACTGGCCAAAATCGCCTCTCGGAGACAATTAATAAGTGGGTACTGTATTAATCGTCGGCCTTGTGAGATCAAAAGATACATTGTTTCTGTTGGTAAACATGAATCACGGTTCTTAAGAGATTATTGGGAAATATGACCAGTTGAAATATAGTGCATGTAGATTAAAGTTACTAAATAGTTTCAAAATATTTAATGAGATTGTTGTCTTTGTAGTTTTTTTTCTACCGATCATATTAGTTGTCTGAAAACTACAGTATATATTTGTATACCAGCATACAGAATACGATGGTTTTTGTCATGGAACTTAAAAAGGAAACAAGAACTTTGTGTATGAGCCTCCTATTTGTCATTTAGAAAATGGGCAGTTTAACTGAAGTGTTTATCTACTTATGAACTACCCAATAAAATCAAACAAAAAGTTATTTAGAAACGAATATTAAGACGTAGATGGCAGCTAGCGAGAGCAGCACAAGAAAAGCCTAATCTGAAAAGAGTTGCAGCACAAATATTCACAAAAACATTGGTATACATTCTTATCTCAGACATCCTTTACCTACAAAAGATACTGAGTAGTCAATCTAGAAAGAAACCTGCAAATATAACGTCCCCAATTCTCTAACCCTCCAATCAGCACTGAAGATGGCGCATGGGCAAAAAATAATAAAGAGATAGATGAAATATTTGAACTCTAAAAAAAATTATATCAAAGTCAATAAGATCTAGATTAAACCCCAAAAAGTCCCCAGGATATGACCTAATTACCGTAATAATCTTAAAAGAATTATGAAGACAACAGGTTTTTCCCTATAGTTTAAAATTAGCCCAAATAATCTTAATTCGAAAACCCGGAAAATCCGCAGGGGAAATAAAGTTCTACAGACCTATAAGCCTGCTCCCCGTTATATCTAAACTATTGAAAAAACTGCTGTTATCAAGAATACAGCCAATTTTAATTGACAAACAAATAATACCTCATCACCAGTTTGGCTTTAGGCCACAGCACGCTAAGCTATGAACAAATTCATCGGGTTTACTAGCAAATACGCCAATGGTCACTGGTAAACAGAAAATGTTAAAAATCTGGCATAATGCTCTTTAACCCTTAACTACAGACATCCCAATATTAGCACGTAATTACAGATCCCCGGTATTTTTTACCGGTCATTATAAAATAGAGTCAAAATATAAAGTTAATAATGAAAAACAAAAAAAAAATTGCATTATGAGTTTTTCTGGAGTCGCTAGATATGGGAAAAATGGTAAAATGAGTGATTTTAATAATATAATACAAGATTTTTGAAGAATAATCTATTAAACCAGAATTTTGGTAACATTTTTGGTCTATTGAAACAAACGGCCATAAATGCTATGAACAAAAATTTAGACTTTTTTTTAACAAATAAACGTAACATAGAATCACAAAGGAAACATAAAATAGCATTTACAAAAAATTTTACATCCATGAAAAAAAATCTGCAAGGGGTAAAATTATCACAGAATTAAATGGCAATTCCATTTTTGCAAAGTGGCCTCAAAATTTTTATCGTCAAATTTAACCTTCATTGAAGGTCCAGGATGACTTCCGCAGTCCATTTTTTACTTTTTCCTAAAAACATAAAAAAATAATATAAACATTTCAAATTTACAAATATAGTACTCATATAAAAATACTTAAAACAGACATCCGGTAATTTTTACCGGTTAAGATTTTTTTATGTGTGCTAGAAAAGAAAATATTGACAATACACACTACACGCTTTGACTAGCATTGTTATACAAACTACCCGAGAGGTACAGAGACACATGAACTTGTAAGTCGTGAGGTTACCATGAAATCCAGATTTTGGGAATGCCCGCCGGTAAAAAATACCGGATCTCTGTAGTTAAGGGTTAATATAAAATCAAAAATCACTTCGCAACAATTACTCCCAAATGCTAAGGTCCTACCTGCAAGACGACTCTAAAGGGTGCGTCCACAGTGCACGCTGGTTTCCGAGTCTATCTTCGTATTTAAACGGGCCTGTCCAAAGGGGTCTGGACAAAAATAATCCCCGGACGAATAATCCCGTACAAAAAATCCCCACAAATTATCCCTGGACAAAAAAATTCCAGACAAAAAATCCCCACAAATAATCCCCGGACAAAAAATCCCCACAAAAAATTTGAAGAGACTTCAAAATGACAATTGTCAACAAAGAGTCACCAAACCCTTCCAACGATATTAACAAAGACTAACCATACCAATGATATTAGCTTAAAACTTAATGGCGCAGACATCCAATAGAATTTAGAAGCAAAAGCCCAACCAAACTCAAGACATACGTAATACTGCTTTAGTGACAATACATAGGAAATTGTTAATTTTCTACAAGGCATGTGATAAACATTGTATAGACAATTTAGAAACTTCCCAAAACTTTAGAGACTTTCCAAGAAACTTCCAATGCGTAGTTTACGAATCTATAAAGGGAGCGTTCAAGTATTACGTAACGCAATTTTTGAAGATTTTTGACCCCCCTCCCCCCCATGTAACGCACCGTAACGTGTTTATGTACCCCCCTCCCCCTACCTAAACGTTACGTAACACCCAAGTCATCATTTGAACCTAAATGGAAAACTAGGTTGCGAAAAGTACCGGAATTATTATTTTAATCGCATTTGAGGTAATAATAAAAACTTACAATCATCATCCAGTCTCAAAAGTCTACTGCTGAACACAGGCATCCCATCAACACTGCCCCTCATTTCCAACCACGTCTATCCTGCGCCGCTCTCATCCAGTTTTTATTTAGCTTTCTTACGTCGTCTGTCCATATTGTAGGCGGTCAACCGGCGCTTCTCTTGTATTCTCTTGGCCTCCATTCCAATAACCTTTTTGTCCATCGCCCATGTGTCATTCTCGCTATGTGTCCTGCCCATCTCCACTTCAACTTAGCTATCCTTTTGATGACGTTAGTCACCTTTGTTCTTATCCTGATTTCTTCGTTTCTGATTTTGTCTCGCAGAGTTATTCCTAACATTGACCGCTCCATTCTTCTCTGCGTTACTCTTAGTTTGGTAGCCGAGGCTTTAGGTAAGGTAAGTGTTTCTGGTCCGTACGTCAAGACTGGGAGGACGCACTGATCAAATACCTTTCTCTTTAGGCATATGAGCAACTCACTCTTAAAAGTTTCTCTCAGTTTTCCAAATGCTGCCCACCCAAGAACGATTCTTCTTTTTAGTTCATGTGTCTGGTTATCCCTGCCAATCGTAATTTAATGTCCCATGACTTGAAATATGTCCAAAACTTAGAATAATAATCTTTTATTACTAATTTTACATTTACATTTACATTTTCCCTGCTTGGCCCCATCCTTACATACATTTTTGGCTTCATCCTTTATTGTTCTTCTCATGCATTCTTCTATTTGATCTTCTTTAATAAAAACTTTAATAAAATAACATATTTATTATTTCAATATTTTATTTTGCTTAGTAAAAATTTTTGTATAACAAATAATATACGATGTTGCCAGTAGTTTCGGAAAAATAGTGAAAAAATGTGTAAAACTTTTGGTTCTTCAACGCCCTGTATCGTGAAAACGCATGCCGTTACAAAAATTTTATACTAAGCAAACCCCAATTATTTTTCAGTTTTTCACCTATCTTAGAGATCGTGTTACCTTTTTCTGAAACACTCTGTATATATAAGAAGGCACTTATGGAATAAAATTTTTTCTGTCCATGTTTTCATCAATTTTAAAAAACGCTGAGACCCGTAGATTGTCATATATAAAAATGTGTGCTTTTTAAACATAAATTTAAATGTACAGGGTGATTCATGCAAGACTACCGTAGTCCATAAGCTTTATTTTTTAACGCCCTGTATATTTTTATATGTTTAAAAGCTGCTTAACAATCTGAATTTATGGTCTTTATGAATAATACAGGGTGATCATTTAAAATTATAATGTATGGAAACCACTTATGGAATAAAATTGTTTTTGTTATGTGTCATTATTTTAGAAAATTATAAAAACGCTAGGATACGTCAACTTTCAAATTCAACTATGGACTATTTAAACATAAATTTGAATATACAGGGTGATTCACTCAAGTCTAACATAGTCCATTATCTTTAATTTTAATTAAACACCATGTATATTTTTGTTTTTAGAAGCTGCTTAACAACCTCATCTCAAAAATGTGTATTATGTAGGGTCTATTATGAATAATGCAAGGTGAAATTTTGAAATTCACTTGAAATTTTTGAAATTTTGAAATCACACTTTAAATAAGGGTTACTATTTTTTTAAACATCTATCAATTTTCTAAACTAAGTATCAATATAGTGAGTTTTGTATTTAATGCTTTTTATTTAAAGACATTTTTAAATAATTTGAAAATTTTGCGTATTTAAAACATTAATGAATACCTACTGCAGAAAACGATTTCAGAAAACATACAAGATTTATGAACATGTAGTTCCCTTCTGCAACCTCTTAAATAACATCTGTATCTTTTAATCTTTTGTTGTGGAGACAGGTCCATCTAATTATTGGAAACAGATGTTACTGTGCTTCATCTGTGTTACAAATTTTAAGATTTTTTCACTTGAATAGGTACTATTAATAATTGTCCTGTTGTCGGAACATGACCGGAGCGTGAGGGTGCAACATAATAAATTTCAGGGGTCTATGTAAAACATAAAAGAAATTCCGTAGTTTTTTTTTCATTTAAGTTAAAAAAGAATCCACAAGGAAAAAGTTTTCCTGTAGTTGGCTGTATACCATGTAATACAAAAAATAGTAAATCCTTTATAAAAGGTATATATTTACCTTAAAATATATACCTTTTATAAAGGATTTACTAATTTTTAAAAAAAGAATGTTACGTAACGCGCTGTTCGAACCCCCTCCCCCCCCATGTAACGCGCCGTAACGTTTTACATGACCCCCTCCCCCAAACTGCGTTACGTAATACTTGAACGCTCCCAAAGGACATACACACAGACATTCATTTTTATTTATGCAATTGAATGTTCACTCTCTTAACCATTCACACTTCTGAACTAAAATTAATCATAAGACCTAACCTCTCACAATGTATTACGGAACCGATTCTTCCCGGTCAACTTCTACAAAAATACGATCTAGGTTGAAGCCAAAACCGGTAGAATGTCTCAACAAAACTTATTGTTGCCACAACAACAATACAAATTCTTTCATGAATCATTTTTCCGTGTAATTCCACATTCAAATTACGTTATGTTCGAATAATGGCTTTTCTATGGGCGATGAAGCGGATACGATCCGAGAAATGTTTTTACATTTTTTTATGTAGATGCTACGGATGGATTGTAAGATAAATATCTCTATTTACATTTACTTTCATAATTCAGAAACCGTAATGTAAAGTTTACGACGTTTTTGCTTTGTATAGTAAATATTTATAGTTTATTTATATAAATCAAAGTTTCCTAATAAAAATATTTAAAAATATTTTTAAAAGATATTTAATTGAAAACTTATTGGACCATTTTCCTGGTAACACCTCCATGGCTTCTAAAAATTGCAAGCCAGATGGATGCTGAAGCGAAGAAGACAAGAGGGAATCCTAAAACTTGCAACCGAAAAGTCCAACCAAAAAAATTTTTTTTAATTAAATTAATTGAGACAAAAAGAAGAATGTATGTAATGTACATCCTGTATAAATAATTATGTTAATGTTTATATTACTGCATAGAGAATTAAATAACCTTTCAAATGAGCTATCACACACCCCTACTCTCATTTAAAAAATCATTGATTACGTCATCACGCCCAGATGGATGACGTCACTAGTATTATATATATGCCAAAAAGTCCTAATTTAAAAATAAAAATCGCCCTGTCTAAGGATTTCTCTTCAAATTTGCCCATTCTCGAGATAATGAATTTATGCACACTCAAACGTCCACTTACTACAGTGTCGCGCACGTTTAATTGGCAATTAAAAAACAAAGGGGTTATTGTACTGCAAAAACTTTTCGGAATTCCATTAATCGATGTTTAAAGAATATCTGCCTACCTTGGCAACATTGAAATTTTCAGTTAAATGTCTGATTCAGGGTTAAAAATGGCCGATTTCGCAATTTTTAATTTTTAACCCTCCGTTAGTCGCTATCGGTGTCACACACCGACAACAGAATTATTCATTCGGGATTTACAAAACAACTGGTTTTTTCTATCGCCACTTTCTGTACCTCTTCCTATCAACTAACCTCGTGTTAGTATACATTCTTACCTACTTGGGTACAGTCGTGCGAGTTTTATAGCTATTTTCGGTGCAAGACTCCGTAGCGACTAACGGTGTGGTTATTACTTTATTGGCATAATTTGCAGTTCAGGTGAAGATTTAGCATCTTATTATTGAATTTTATCGGTAAGTTTTGGTCAAATCTTATTTATAGATGTCCTTTGAAGCCGAACAAAACCGTTTGTTGGAATTATGGGAAATGGTTCCTAGCGAATATCGGTGTGGTTATTACTTTATTGGCATAACTTGCAGTTCAGGTGAAGATTTAGCATCTTATTATTGCATTTTATCGGTAAGTTTTGGTCAAATCTTATTTATAGATGTCCTTTAAAGCCGAACAAAAACGTTTGTTGGAATTATGGGAAATGGTTCCTAGCGAATATTTTTATATTACAAATAACAATATGTATATTGTTATACTAGGGTTTTCCATTTTATATCTGTTGTTTTTCAATAAAACATTTTTAAAAATATTTTTCAGTCATTCCTATACACAATATAAAATATCTGTATGAATTTTATAGCAATAACTATTTTTTTAAACTGTCGGTCTCTGACACCGTAGCGACTCTTGATGCTCCGTTTATCCTAGCGACTAACGGAGGGTTAATCGCTTATGTCAAAAACTATTAACCTAAGAAAAAGTCACTAAAGACCTTTTCTGTTTGGAATGATTCAAAAAACCTAAAAAAAGTTTGTTCGTTGTAAAAAAATAATTTTAGGAAAAACCCATTGTACACATTTCTTCTAAATGACTTACTCAAATACATACTTAAATTTAAACTTTACAGGAGAAAGTTTATTTTACCCCCTAAACTAGGGATCGGCAACCTTTTTCGGATGGCTGGCCATGTTCAAAATAAAATTTTTTATGCGGGCCGCATATTCAAATGTAGCTTAAATAGTCTTCTTCTTCATTCTGTTTGCATCCATCCCTGGACAAAGGTGTCCCCATAAGTTCTTCACTTCTCTCTGTTTTGTGCTATTTAGTGTCAGTATCTACCCATTTTTGCTTTGACGTCGTCTAGCCATCGTTTTTGTGATTTTGGTTTAGTATGACCGGGCTCGTGTGGTCTCCAATATATAATGTTTCGCGTCCACATTTTATTGCTTTGTCATGGCCAGTTCCATTTTATTTGCGCAATTTTTCCAATTGCATCTTCCACCTTCGTCCTGCGTCACACGTCCTTATTTTCGTTTATGTCCTTTCTGCTTAGTCCTAACATAGCTTGTTCGATGGACCTCTGTGTTGATCTTAATCTATATTCATCTTTCATCTATTTTAAGGCATTTATAACGTCCTCGTTAGTAATTTTGGTAGTTCAGATTTTACATTTAATATTTCCATACCGCGGTTTTCTGGTTTTTCTATGTTGAACGAGTATAATTCTGTAAAATAGTAATATTCAATAACATTTATTAAATTATTTTTGTCATTTATAGTGATTCCATTTATATTAGACCTGGATCCCGCGTAAGAAAGAAAAGTTGATTAATAGCAAGTTGAAAATTTGTTAATAGCTTAACGGTGTCTAGTCGGACAAACTTTGATGCACGGGAACACTGGAACAGGGGAAGTTTTAACTGTGGAGCATGATAAACGTGTCGTCCTGACAAGTTTATGATTGTGAAAAATAGCAAGTTGTTTTTAAGTTTATTCGATAGCCAACGTTATGTAATATATGCGAAAATGTTTGTCCGACAAAAATGTTGGGCATTTTAACGAGTCCGACACGTAGAACATGTCACATCACAGGAATTATGTTGCTGATGAATAGCAGTCTGATTTTTGCATGAGAGTTTAATGAAAGGTTAAAAAAGCAATTGGAAGTTCTGTCCGACAAAATTAATGGGAAGTTTTCGTAGTCGGACATTCTAAACAGGTAAGATATAGACAAAAATGCTGGTGATAAATAGCTTTCCGACAAAGACGAAATTTAATTAAGTAAATTATTCCTTACCAAGAATGACTGTTGTCGGAAAAAAATAAGGGGTAGATTTTGTAGTCCGACAATTTAAAAAAATTATTTTTGAAATTTCAATAAGGGGTGATTATTCTATGTCAAAAGTACCTGCAATCAATTACAATCGATATTTTTCGATTTATGTCAACATCATTTAGATACCTCACTGTAATACATTTATAGTAGATCAGGCAAATTATATTATGGATTGAGTGGTCTAGCTATCTTTGTCTGCCACATGCGCGGGATCGCTTGGTTAAAAGAGATAGATAGACCACCTATCGACTTTTTGCACTGTATTCCCTGTCTACCCTTATGTCTATGAATACATTTCCATTTAAGAAAAACTGTCACTTTTGACAATAATTCAAAATAAATTGCAATCGTAACTTCAGATTTAAATTAATCGATTTATTTTGCCAGCAAATTATTTCTTGCAATGTGACATATTAATTACATTATTATTTCATTTGTAGAAAGTTGAGAAAAATTACGTTATACAATTTTAGTAATAATTTATTTAGGTACCCTTTTTCAATCAAGCAAAGCAGTATAGCACGAAGAATGATATTCAATAGAACTTTAACAATTATCTGGCAACTGAACCTCATTGAATTGATGACCAAGTATTTTACTAACTTTGTAAAATGTTCGAAAATTACTCAGAAATGTTCCGTTGAATGGTTTCACTTTTGATTTGGCGACTTAAAATTTAAACTGTTGACACTCAAAAATAGACACAAAAACACTCCATAGTTAATATAAATTTTAATTTCCAACACACGTGGCAAACAGAAACTCAGAGACCATGTACTTTCAAATACTACTTTGTATAGCACAAAGTGTCACACTGACAAATGCAGCCTTCTAATACATACTTCTAAGCATAATGTGTCATATTTACGTCTATTCTTATAAGCACCGAAGGTTTAGACTCTTCACATTTTTCAATGTCGTTTACAGGGTTAAGATTTGAGTATGGAAAAAAATGTATACAACGTTTTTTGTAGGAAATTTTCCGTACTTTCTGATGCGCCTAATTAGAAAACCCTAAGAGATTGCTTTCACATGTTCTTTGACATTTTTTATTGTCATTTTGAGAATATCTAGAACAAACTCCACCCAAAAAAATAATTGTTTTGCAATATATACATGCATTGATACTTACCTCACTGTTTTTGGAGTGTGCATGTATATATATGCACATGCAAATATGTGAATATAAATAATAATATACAACTAAAATAGCTTTATCAATATGTGACTAAGTCATTCTGAAAAAATGTTTTTTATTTATTTCCTTCGATTTGCCCAAACTTTTTGTCCGACATATAACTTTTTGCGTTACAAAATATAACTTGTACATAAACAAATCAAAATTAGCTTGCTATTTATCACCAACATTTTTGTCTATATCTTACATGTTTAGAATGTCCGACTAGGAAAATTTCCCATTCATTTTGTCCGACAGAACTTCCAATTGCTTTTTCAACCTTTCATTAAACTCTCATGCAAAAATCAGACTGCTATTCATCACCAACATAGTTCCTGTGATGTGACATGTTCTACGTGTCGGACTCGTTAAAATGCCCAACCTTTTTGTCGGACAAACATTTTTTCATATATTATATAACGTTGGCTATTGAATAAACTTAAAAACAACTTGCTATTTTTCACCATCATAAACTTGTCAGGACGACACGTTTATCATGCTCCACCGTTAAAACTTCCCCTGTTTCAGTGTTCCCGTGCATCAATGTTTGTCCGACTAGACACCGTTAAGCTATTAACAAATTTTCAGCTTGCTATTAATCAACTTTTTTTCTTACGCGGGATCCAGGTCTATATCTGTTATCAGGTGTATTTAGGGGTCGCCAACTTCTTGAAAATTTCAAGATCTTGTCTTGACCTTTGTCTTGACCTTGTCTTGATTTCAAGACAAGATCAAGGCAAGAAGTAATTTTAGATTTCAAGACAAGACAAGAACTCTCAATACCAAGATTTCTTGTCAAGAAAACAAGAAATCTTGAAATATCTTGAATAATAAAGAAAACTCTAAAACGCATTTATGTGTGAAAAAGATGGCATTATTTTAACATAACATATTTTAATTTATTGAACACTTTTTTGCTAAAACGATTTACAAAAATGTAAATTAAAAATAATAATTAATGATACTTACCTAATCCTGTTGGAAATAAAATTACAAACTAGATTTTATTTAAATAACAAATTTAGCACATTTTTTAAATCGGAATCGATAAGCCATGAATTAAGGCAGATAACACTTCACACTTCTCATGGAGTCAACTCATAGCAGATTTCTTGGCTTTGTTATTGTTAAAGCTGCTCTTGAAAATAGCATTTCCGCAGATACAGCTGTTGCTGGCGTTCCGAGAAAATCCTTGGCCATTTTCGATAATGACGGGTAGATATTTTCGTGTCTTCTCAACCAATCAAGTATATCCTCAAACCAGTATATTCTGACCTAGGCTCATTTATGTATTTTTCAATTTCATACTTCCAAGATTGTAAATTATCATTAGGGAGCGGATTTATATGCGATCAATTTTGATGAAATATGCGCATATATATGCGGTAAAAAATTACGAAATATGCGCAAGATATGCACAAAAATTCAAAGAATGCGCATTTCGAGAAACCACAAATTTTCTGTTCTATTCTATTCTAGGGGGTTTCTTTTATAGGGGGGGGGGGGGGCGGCAATCTTATTTATTATCTTTTAAATAGAATCATTTTTTTTATATATGCAATTTATTCAGTTTTTACAAAAACTGCTACCTATTTAAAGTAAAACAACAATATCACTATAAATATATCTTCGATTATAATTCACTACAATGCGTTTTTTTCAAATTCTTTAAGAGGAAACATATTCTTTGACCAGATAAAATATTTTTATAACTTGAAAAACTCCTTTCAACATCAATAGAAGTAAATGGGGCGTTTTTAAAATAAATTGTTAATATCCGTTAGAAAATAGTAAAACTATGGTTAAAGGTGTAAATTCTCTTAACAATAGAGGATTTAAAAGATCACCAGAATTATAGGTACCTATTAAATATATATATATATATCGGGTGTTCTACAGCATTCGCCGTTTCCCGCATCCTATTCGCCATGCTTTTCGGTCACGAATATCTTCCTCGTTGAGTTGTCTACTGTTCATTGCTTTCTCTACATCTTGTATCCATGTTCTCTTCGGTCTGCCTCTTTTTCTTCTCTCGGGTGGTACATACTGGATCATTTTCTTGGGCCATCTTGTTGGTCCCATTCTCTGGACATGCCCGTACCATATTAATCTTTTTTGTTCTATTCTGTCTATAATATCCTTTTCTACTTCCATTCTTTCTTTTATTTCTTCGTTTGGGATATGCTGCAGTTTAGATATTCTGCAGCTTCTTCTAAGCGCGTCCATTTCTAAAGCTTGAAGTCTTTTATTTTGTCGGTCTTTGACTTCCCACACTTCCGAGTTGTACAGGACAATTCCTTCCACGATAGTTTGGTAGATTTTTTTCTTTGTCTGATTTTGCAGTCCTGTACTCCACCAAATGCCATTTAGCTGTTTTATAGCTTTTCTTCCTTGGCTTATTCGATATTCTATATCTTGATCGCATGTGGAGTTTTTGTCAAAAATTGAACCTAGATATTTAAATTCATCACATCCTTTTATGTATTCCCCTTCTAATTCTAAGTCTTCAGTATCACCTCCGACTACAAGGTATTCAGTTTTCTCCATGCTCATTTCCAAACCCCATTTTTGGTACTCCTCTTTCAATTTTCTAATCATGTAACTGGCGTCATCTTTATCAGCAGCAATCACAACTTGGTCGTCAGCAAATAGCAACGTATACAAATAAGAATCTCCTACTGGTATCCCCATTGTTTGGCATTTCCTAGTCCAATATTTTAACACATGTGTAAGGTAAATTTTAAATAAAGTGGGCGACAGACAGCATCCCTGCAAAAGGCCTTTCGAAGTTTCAAAGGTATTTGAAAGTTTCGTTCCAATTTTAATTGCTGTTGTTGCATTAGCATAGAGATCTTTTATTGTTTGGATGTATTTTCTATTTAAAGTGGTTTGTTGTAATACCTCAAACATTTTTTCTCTGGGAACGGTATCGTATGCTTTTTTTAAGTCTACAAATACCATGTGAGTTTCTAGATTTCTAGCAGAACGTTTTTCTAGTAATTGCCTTATGCAGAAAATGTTATCTGTGCATGATCTACCTGCCCTAAATCCACTTTGTTCTTCGGAATCTTGCCACTCCTTTTCTATCCGTTTCTTTATTATTCGTCCGTACAGTCTTCCAACTGAGCTGGTCACACTAATGCCTCTGTAATTATTACAATTTTTTCTACCACCCTTTTTGTATATAGGGGTAGTTATGGAGTTTTTCCACTCAGAGGGCACGCCACTATTGCCTGAAAGGCATCCGTTGAATATTTCAACTAAAATTTCTTTTGCCTGTGTCGTGCTGTGCTTAATGAGTTCAATTGGAATACCTCCGGGACCAGGAGCTTTATTGTTTTTCATTTCTCTTAACGTTAGTTCTAGTTCTCGAATAGTTATATCTTCTAGTTGTTCCAGGTTGTTTGGGGCGATGATGGTTTGCCTTACATATTCCTGTCTATTCTCTTGCAATAGGTTTCTAAAGTATGTTTCCCACTCGTTTACACTTATAAGGGATATCTGGCATCTTTCTTGTACGTTTTGTCTTGTATTTGATATTGTTCTCCAAGCTTCTCTGCTTTTTGTTCCTCCCATAAGAGTGTCTATTTCTTCACATTTCTTCAGCCACATATTTTCTTTGGTTTTAATCACTTCTTTTTTTGTTTCCATTCTTATTCTTGCGTAGGTTTTTCGGTCTTCTGAGCAATTGGTACTGAGCCATTTTTGATATGCTTCTTTTTTTTCCCTCGTCTTTTCTTTTAAAGAATCTGTAAACCAAGGGTGATTAGTGTTATTTGAGGATTTTTCCCCTAACGCTTCGAATGCAGCTTCATGTAAGCACTTTTTTAGCCGATCATATTTTTCATCTGCTGTTCTTGTATTAAACTGTGTATTGGTTATCTTTTGGCTCAGTCTTAATTTAAAAAGAAAGGAGATTGAATTATCTTTCAGTGCGTCGATGTTGTATTTGTACTGAGGCGGGTGTTCTTCTGTAATCTCTTCCTGGGTCTCTTCAATTTTGTTGTTCAAGATATATGGAAAGTATAGATCTGCTCTGAGTAAAAAGTGGTCAGTTCCACATTCTGCACCTCTATAGACTCGTACATCTTTCGTCACAATTGATGATTTCTGCTTCATGATGACGTAATCTATAATCGATTTCAATTGTCGGGTTGGCTGCGTCCATGTGTATTTATGGATGGATCTGTGTTGAAAAAATCCATTCGTTATCCGTAAGGAATACGCTTCACATAGTCCCACAAGTCTTGTTCCATTGTTGTTAACAGTTTCTTCGCCAAATCTTCCCACAATGTCGTCATTGATCTTTGACCCAGTTCTGGCATTGAAGTCGCCCATCATGATAATCTCTTTTCGGTTGCTGATTTTTGAGATGGTGTCCGCTAGGCTTTCCTCAAATTTATCTTTTACATCCTGGTTTGAATCATCGGTAGGACCTATTAAATATAAAAGTAAATAAAATTCGGATTTCCGGGTAAATCATCCTTCATCACTTTAACATCCTACAATCATTTTATAACGGCGTACTATAAGCACTATAAGTACTTTGTGTAAAGATCGAGTATTTTCTAAGAAAAAATGAAAGGCAGTGAATGAGCCGTCTCTCTTTAGGTAGTTCTCGAATTAATAGATACGACAGCCTGTGCGGGGAAATATTTTGTGTCGAATTAAAAAATTTAAAATTTTTTTTGGACTTAAATGTTTCTAAATAGTCACAAAATATGCATGTTTTTTTAAAAATATGCAAAATTTAGTAAAGTTCTCAAATATGCGAAATATGCATGCAATATGCATTTAGCATAAAATCCGCTCCCTAGTTATCATTGTCAGCGTTCTTAAATAGGTAAGTAATATCTAAATCAAATTCGTTATCTTCTTTTTTTAGACTATGACTCTGGTATTGGATTTTGTAGATCATTCTGGGATTAATTAAAATAGTAAGCTTTAAATATTTTTTCAAATTTTTGTACTGCCTCTGATTATAGAAGCTTTCTCGAAGATGAAGAGGAAAATGCCTCTACTTTATGCCGAGGATCCAAAATAAGAACTATACAGTATATCCAATTAATTTTTGAATGAAGAATGAAGTAAATTAATTACTAGTCGGTAGTGTCTCTATCAATCTAATCAATCTAATTATCAAGTTAATGAGCCCAATATTTCCAGTTTGTCTAAAAGTAAGTTTACTCCAA